>NC_089821.1:231655876-232905876 GCF_035046505.1 Tiliqua scincoides
CATCTCTCTATCCACTCTGTCCATCCCGTGCATAATTTTCTATGTCTCAATCATGTCCCCCCTCAGTCGCCTCTTTTCTAGGCTGAAGGGGCTCAAACGCCGTAGCCTTTCCTCATAAGGAAGGTGCACCAGCCCAGTAATCATCTTAGTCGCTCTCTTTTGCACCTTTTCCATTTCCACTATGTCCTTTTTGAGATGCTGCAACCAGAACTGGACGCAATACTCCAGGTGTGGCCTTACCATTGATTTGTACAACGGCATTATAATACTAGCCATTTTGTTCTCAATACCTTTTCTAACGATCCCAAGCATAGAACTGGCCTTCTTTACTGCCGCTGCACATTGGGTTGGCACTTTCATCGACCTTTCCCCAAGATCTCTCTCCTGATCTGTCACAGACAGCTCAGAACCCATTAACCTAAATGTGAAGTTTTGATTTTTTGCCCCAATGTGCATGACTTTACACTTACTGACATTGAAGCGCATCTGCCATTTTGCTGCCCATTCTGCCAGTCTGGAGAGATCCTTCTGGAGCTCCTCACAATAGCTTCTGGTCTTCACCACTCAGAAAAGTTTGGTGTTGTCTGCAAACTTAGCCAACTCGCTGCTCAACCCTGTCTCCAGGTCATTTATGAACAGGTTGAAGAGCACCGGTCCCAGGACAGATCCTTGGGGCACACTGCTTTTCACCTCTCTCCATTGTGAAAATTGTCCGTTGACACCCATTGTTTGTTTCCTGGTCTTCAACCAGTTCCCAGTCCAGGAGAGGACCTGCCCTCTAATTCCCTGACTGTGGAGTTTTCTCAGTAGCCTTTGGTGAGGGACCATGTCGAACGCCTTCTGAAAGTCCAGATATATAATGTCCACGGGTTCTACTGCATCCACATGCCTGCTGACCTTTTCAAAGAATTCTAAAAGATTTGTGAGGCAAGACTTACCCTTACAGAAGCCACGCTGATTCTCCCTCAGCAAGGCTTGTTCGTCTATGTGTTTTAAAATTCTGTCTTTGATGAGGCATTCCACCATCTTACCCGGTATAGATGTTAGGCTGACCGGCCTATAGTTTCCCGGGTCCCCCCTCTTTCCCTTTTTAAAGATCGGTGTGACATTTGCTATCCTCCAATCCTCTGGCACCATGGCCATTTTTAGAGACAAGTTGCATATTTTAGTCAAGAAATCAGCAACTTCATTCTTCAATTCCTTCATAACGCTTGGCTGGATGCCATCAGGGCCCGGTGACTTACTGATCTTATTGATTTGTCAATTAGATGTCAATTTGTAAACATCTCTTTTAACCTCTATCTGACTTAATTCCTTGGTCAGGAGGAGCCGTTCGGGCAGTCGTATCTGCCCGAGGTCTTCTGTTGTGAAGACAGATGCAAAGAACTCATTTAATTTCTCTGCCATCTCTAAATCTCCTTTTATCTCCCCTTTCCCTCCCTGACCATCCAGAGGGCCAACCACTTCCCTGGAAGGTTTCCTGCTTCTGGGGCGTCAAAATGGCCTTTAAGAATGCCCTAACAACAATTTTTCCCTGGATAAAGAAGCAGTGCTAGCAAAGGGTTCATCCACCAGATTTCTCCCCATTGCACTGATATTAAAGGCACAAGAGATCTTCCAAGAAGGAAAGAAGAAAGAACTTTTCAGTGAGGGGACATTTATCCTTTGGCACGTAGGGAAAAAAACACAACACAAAAACTACTGGCATAAATGGAGTGCAGTGGCAAACTTCTTTAGGAGCAAGGTAGTATATATGACATAGTGGGTGGAAGCTGCCCCTTTGGGCTTGAGTAGATGTCAACGTTGCATTTTACGTGCCCCATTCAGAATAGCTGTTTTCTTGTACTTGGCTTTCTTTTTTTACTCATTGACCTATCAAGAACATCTGAGATTCTCAGACAACTGTGTTCAAGTAAGATGCAACACATTCTGCACAAACCCTTATACCAGAACCCCAATGCCATATATCTATGGGAGTGTTCTGGGAGCAGACTCCTCTTCTACTCTCAACATGCTGCATCCAGGATGCTTGTTTCATTGAGGCTGACATGAACAAGCAGGAGGAAACAAGGAAAGGTGAGGAGAAGGTGGGGCACTCTGACATGCCAAGTCATTCTCCTTGCTTTCCTGGCCTGCTTGCTGGGCAAACAAGAAGACAGCAGTGCCATCCTGTTTTGACCACTCTTGGAAGCTAGCAGTCACAACAGGAGCGCCCTGCGGCTTCCTGCAGCCCTGCCACTGCCATTGGTCACAACCGGGGTACTGAAGAAAGAGGCGAGTTCTTGCTCTTTTTCTCTTTGAGCAAACAAGAAGAGGCTCACAGCACCACCTAAGTGGCTGGGTGGGTGAGGGGCTGAATGACAGATACAAGCTTCTCTGCATGGTTCACAGCCCCCCCCCCCTTCAGACTGCCACACTAAGCAGCCACTTCAGTCACCTGCATGGATGGGCCAGCCCTGGTCTAGAGTAGTGACCAAAGGAAGAGGTGTGAATTTTGGTCTGCAAAAGCTTGTTGAAAGCCCTTTGAAGAGAGACCAGGAAATCAAACACCCCACAAGAGAACAGAGGTTATGCCATTTATCATTAGGACAGTCTAAAACTTTAATTAACCGCTGTTTTTAAAAAAACGGATGGGTGGCTGAGAGGACTGCCCCCAGCCTTTCCCTACCCTATTAATGCAAACCTTCAGCTGGGAAAAGACTCTGAAAGAGCAAATTGTGTCCCCCACTTGCAACTCCTTAGAAAACATTGTGAGCGGCAACGCCAAGTTGTTGCTTGAGAACTGAAAGACACTTCATTGCTCAAGTTGACCTTACAACTAGTGTCTGAACATTTATATATATAAATATATATATATATATATATTGCCATATTGTTATATTTTGCTATTTAGAGTAATGCAGTTTCCTCTAATTAAATACAAGGCAGCCAGCCTACAGCCAAGAAGCTGTCTTCATATGGTTGATTTCATGATGAGAGAGTATTTTTTTAAATCAGAGTTTAGCATCTTTGTGAAAGCAACTTGTCACCATTGTTTACGCAAAAAGAGCAAACGTGGGGATTGTATTCACAGAAAAAAATTAACCTGATATTCAATGTGTGACGATGTTTGCAAATGTCATTTACAATTGTAGTGCAACTATAATGTGTTCAAAGGCTTCTTGATGGAACAGTGCAATTCTCAAGAGTGAGGCTGATCTGATGTTTCATGGGTCTGTATGTGTCTGTGAAACAGAGAGCCCAGTCCACAGATGGGACAGGCAGGCTCTGTTTCAGCCCTACTCTCACCACATGAGGAGCTCAGTTGACACAGTCCCCTGCCAGGCATCCAGTTCCAAAAGTGCCTCAGCAACAGGATTTGGCTCAGAAAGGAGCTCTATATTGCAGAGAAAATAGTGAGTTGGTATCCTGATGTTAATATCAATTGGAATTGTTCTTTTGACCAATCAATGGGGCATCCCACGATGCTTTCTTTCGGTCTCCTTTCGGCCTACTTCCTTGCACATGGTGAACTATATATTGGTCCTATATCTTCCAGTGGTCAATGAGGTGTCCGTGTTCAAAACCAACTGATCCCTGGATGACATTCCTCCCCCCAGACAAAAGCAGTCCAATAAGTGGTTGGTACCAGCATTGTACTTGAGGCTGCAGGGCAGCACATATGCATAAGAATACACAGCCCCCAAAAATGCTCATTTACTTGTGTTTTGTTTTGTTTTTTTAAAAAAAACAACTATTATGTTTTACGTGTATCTCATGGAACAGTTTTTCCGAACGTAGCAAACCTTGCGTAATGGACATCAATGGAGAAGAGGGGCTCCACCATAGTTGCAGTTGTGTAAATTCAAGTGGCATTATCACAATCATTTATGAATAATCAGATTTTTTTTCCCCATCATTTTTTGTTCACATCAGGACTTATGCATTCCTAAAAAACATTTCAAGGTGCTGTGCTTCCAGTCATCCGAGCTGATGTTTGCCTTCTGCTCCCAGCTTAACGTGCCTTTTTTGGAGTTCAGGAGGGGCTCTTGACAGCCTGCTATGGCCATAGGACCAGCAGCACTACCTGTCTCATGGCTTTTGTAACAATATGGTCATGGTGCTGGTGTTCCTTAATAGGAAGCAGCCATCACCTACACCAGGGGTCTCCAAACTTTTTGACCAGAGGGCCGCATCAAATATCTAGCTTGGTGTGGAGGGCCGGAAAAAGAATTTAAATATAAAATTTAAATAAATAAATTAGAGATGGAACTTTGATGAGTGAATAAATGAATGAATGGACTCATTCATTCAACCTCTCTGGCCCTCAGAAGACCCTCCAGACACAATCAGAGCACCGTTCTGGTCATGTTCAGTTGAGTGGGCCAGAGGCTTTCAGGGGACAAGAGGTTGGCCACAGGCCGGAAACAGGCTTGCTGCAGGCCACATCTGGCCCCCAGGCCAGGGTTTGGAGACCCCTGACCTACACCATCACTTCCTGGCCATAGCTTTGGAACATCCTTGTATTCAGCACGCAGCAGAGGCAAGTTGAGCCCTTCCCGACACCAAGTGCCAACAGCATGACTCTCTAACTAGGTTCTATCAGTCATAGGTTAAAAGAAGAAAAAAAATAAAACACTTGGGGCCAAACAATATTATGATGGAGATGCATAAATGTATCTTTGATGCCTTTGTAGAAAATTAAAGAGCCACCACAAAGGAGAGAACCTGGATCAAGGCAGCAGGGGAGAGAGAAAACTCTGTCACCGTGTGCCATTTTTTTTTTCTGATGAAAATCTCAGTTGCCATTTGCCCCACTCTGAGACGTACAGGTTCGTGCTGCCTGACTGGGGCAAACAGCAGCCATGGGAGATTGGAATGTCATGTACTTTTGAAATACAATTTCATTTTTAAAATATATTTTTATATTTAACTTTTGAAATTCACTTTTAAATGTTTAAGTGTAAATTGAAGTATGAAAGGGGGAGGAATGCTCTCTCCCCATACCATTCATAACCTCCACTTCCCCCTAGTCATTTATTTATTTTCTAAACCAAAATGTTCCCCCAAGCTATGTAGTCTTTCCTTGTAAGATTTCTGTTTCAAGCCCTTTATCATTCTCCTCCATCTTTTCCAGTTGATGATGTTTCTTTGAGATGGGAAATCAGAAGTACACATAGTATTTAACTTGAAATTAACATAGTATTTATTCCAAATGTACCTGCACCACAGATCTGTATTAAGGCCCTGTGGTACAGGCTGTTTTATTTTCAGCCCCTTTCCTCATGATGCCTGGTCATCAATGTCTTTTTCCACCTTGATGTTTTTAGAGAGTTCTCTCTGAAACTCCAAGATCTGTTTCCTGAGCAGTCATAGCCAGTCTTCACCACTTTGTCCCAATACATTTTGCACTTGCACTAAACTTTATTTGCCATTTTGTTGCTCATTGCACTAGTTTGGACAGAAAAATAACTTTTCACTGTCCTGAAGAATTTGATGTCATCTGCAACATTGGCTGCCTTGGGGCTCTCATTCCCAACTAGATAATTTCCTGTTCCAGTTGCAGACCTTTCCCATTGTGAAAACTGCCTGCTTATTCCTTCCCTTTGTTTGCTATTTTTTTAATCAGTTACTAAACTATAAGTGGATCTGGCCTGCGGTTTATTCAGCATAGGTTAGAAGACAGCTGGAGGTCTCCTTGGGGTAAGGGAATATTTTTCCCCTTATCCTGTGTCAAGCCCCAGCTGGCCCTATGGGGCTTCTAGGATATGTGACAACTAAGAGCTCAATCCTGTGCTCAGCGGCACGGCTTCGTACCACCGAGCACTGTCGCAAATGAGCCGTAAGGCACGTTTGCAAGCCTCTCCGCCAGACTCCCACCCATGCTAGCCCAGTGCCAGCTGGTGCTGGGCTAGTGTGGGGCAGTCGGTCGGTCTCCCAGACTGCCGAGCCGCAGCACGGTGGACGGGGCTGGGGATGGGGGCGGGAAGGAGGCGTTCTGGGGAGGGGGGAGGCCGGCAAGGCATGGAGCGAGGGCAGGCAGGAGGCATGACACAGGGAGGGGGACGGGCGGGAGGCATGCCTGGGGGAGGGAGGAAGGTGGGTCCGCGGAGTTCTGCTCCACAGGATCCAAGGCACTCATGGAGGGCTCTGCGCCCTACACGAGCACCTTTACCTTACCGCCGACCTTTTGGTCGGCAGTAAAGTGAGTAGCCCCATTGCGGGGCTGCTTACCTTACCTGGGAGAAGCCTGGGCGCCCCGGGCAGCTCAGGATTGGGCTGTAAATCTGGCACAAATCTAGAAAGCCCAGTGTAACACCAGGTAGTCCAGGAAGGGGGTTAGGGTACAGTGGAGGAGACCTCCACTGATCCGGCCCCCTCCCAGGCATGATCCAACCCATTCTGCCCTCCCCTGCTCCGAAATGCCCCCTCCCGGTCTCCTCACTACCTCCCCACATCCCTGCACTGCTTAATACCTTACCTCCTTGCACCAGTGACCAGGGTTCTGAACGTGGTGCCGATGGGCTGGTGCAGGTCTTCCTGCTGACACCGCTGGCTCACAGGTTGTCGCAGATGTGCCTTATGGCACATTTGTGACACTGAGTCTGCGCAGGGGCAGATGCACCAGCTCACAGAGAGGTTTGGATTGTGCTCTACTCAGAAACCTTTAGTGAGGGATTCTGTCAAATTTTTTGGAAATCTGCATATAATGCCTGTATGAAGACCCTTACATACATATTAGTGAAACAAAAAAAAATTCCAGGGTTGGGACAGTTTTCCTACAATGAATTAGGTAAGAAGGTTGACTGTCCTTTTCCAACAAGGTTCAGGTGAAGTTGGACTTCCCTGTGAAAACACCATGTTGATTCATCCAGCTGAGTATCCAGAAGACCTCTCCCAACAGTCTCTTACTTCAAGGAATTTCAAGCAAATCACACATTACTTTTTGATATGGTAAATTCATCATAAAGTCATTTTTCTTTTCAATTATCATACATGAAAATTCCTCCTAAACATGCTTCTACCTGGTAACAGCAGCCCTTTCATCTTGTCAGGAAAGACTGAAAAAGTAATGTGTGATCTGGTCTGCAGGGCCAAATCCTATTCCAACTTTCCAGCACAAATGTTTCCTTACTTTGAGAAGGCCTCAGTGGCTGCCCATCTCTGCAGGCTGCAGCGCACACCTCATAGACACGGCTGCATCAGCACTGGACACTAGGATAAAATTGGGTCACTTGTCTTTGCAAATCTGACACCTCCAGCTAGATTTACTAGCTAGAGTTAGAATAAGGAAAAGTTAAGTCTGCAACTGTGAATGCTAAAATGACAGCATGCTAAAATTACAGATTTTAAATGCCAAATTCTGCCTAATTGTCACAGAAGAACAGGGCTCTTTTTGCCAAGTAGCTTTTTTGCTTATAAAGTGTTGCTTTTTTAAATCCCACCCTACAATCTGATTAGGTGGCACCTTGCCTTGTTGGATTTAACCAGCACAAGTTCTATTGTAATCTACAAGCTGCTTTTGCCCTGTATAACCTTGATAACAGCTACATTAACGGAAGCTGATAATTTCATTTTTTTTGTTTTGTTGCCACTCATAGTCCTGCTTGCTTGATAAGATAAAAATAAAACTGATTTAACATAAAAACGTATCTGATTGTACTAGACAATGTGTACCAAGAGATGATGTAAGGTTTATAGTCCAATGCACTGTTTGAATTTCAAATGTATTTCTAGAGTTTCCCTTTGCTTCTGTAAATTTAACTACAGTGGAAGAGCAGAAGCTCTGTAATCTGAGGGGGAAAGTGGCATTTTTTTTGTGTACCCCTGTAGTAGAGCGCACAACATTTGGAAAAAAAAATGTGAAAAACAGATATGAAAATTAAGAAACTGATCCCCTGATCCACAGCAGCACTGGCAACACTGACAGTTGTGGTCATCCAGAGACGGTATGGGTGTAGCACCAATGCCTTGCACTGATCCATGTTCTCCCATCCACCCTTGCCTTGTATTGGTATTACTGTCATGGTGCTTCATCAAGAGACATTATCCCTGACCCAGAGGCTTAAAAAGGGCTTGCAAAGAGCAGAGTTGATTAGTGTGAACTCTGTGGCCAGCAGCTCAAACACTGGACTAGCACTACCACTTCAAACTTTGGAGAGGGCTGCGCGTGAACCCTGCCAGACAAAAGCACAGTGCTTGAGCTAGCAATGTCAGAAGCACTTGCAATTACCTTATCTGATGGAAAGATACTCAGGAGTTACCACACATCAAGTAGTCTTCAGCTGCTCATAATGGCTTTTTTAAAATGAAGTTTTGCATTTCTGGGACTGCAGTGGCTCCTTGCTGATCAGGCTGTTACACAAGCAGAATTCCCTTGCTGGGCTAGGTGGGCGGATTATTTCTCACTGTTTCTTAAGTTGCCTGAATGAAGGTTTATCCTGGAATCGTGTGGCAATATTCAGAAGAAAATTGGACACGTGCAAAAACCACAGTGAATTGTAATGCTGATGGATGCGTTTCCATACAAGTAACAGGAAGTGCAAATTTAGGTCACTACCAATTAGCTTAAAGATGCAGGTGCTAAATGCAATTTAAGGGCTTGTAATGAAGCCACTGCTGCCATCACCACCACTGCCCACTCAAAAAACCTTCAGATAACTTAAAAAAAAATACTATCCTCGATGTGACTGACACAGACGGCAGTCCGAACCTACTTTCCAGCACTGACATAACGGCAATGCAACTCCGAGGTAAGGGAACAAACATTGCCATACCTTGAGGAGGCTTCTGTGACTGCCCCCCAACTGCAGGATGCAGCACATGCCCCACTGGCACAGCTATGCCAGGGCTGGAAAGTGGGTTAGGATTGCGCCCACTGTGATATGGCTTATGGTTTTCAGAGGCTCTTCTGCTCTTCTCTAGCAATTCCTTCCCAGTCCTTGCCTTGAGAGCAGCCCAAGTGCTGGGGGGCTGGGGACGGCAACTGCTAGAGCACCTCCAGCATGAATTGTGTTCAATTTCATTTTGGCTGATGCAGCATTCACCTGGTGCAGCAACTGGTTAACAAGGGAGGAAAGAACCAGAAAAAACACTTACGGAGCTACCCCACACTTACTCTCCACACACGCAGGAATACATGCCACCAGATCTGAAAAAACCAAAACCAACCCCACAATGCTCATATTTTTCCAATTATTGGAGCTTAAGTTATTTAAAAAGTTATTGGAAAGTTATTTAAATCTTCTTATCTTTTAAAATGCACTTCTCCACAATGCATTCCCCTTGGCTGTGTAATTTCTACCCTGCAGGATAAGTCAGCATAATTTTATTGAAGCCAAGTTGGGTTTCTGGCAAAGGGAACTTCCATTTTGACAGCCACTCAGTTCCCAGCACCACCGCACTACCTGTTGCCCTCTCAAGTCCAATCACACACGTTGCACAGCAACAAACTCAGAGTTCCTTCCGTACTCTCCACAGCCATCCATGGCTTGCTGACAGGTGTACCAGCATTGTGCATATATTTTGAAAGCACTGGTTTCTCACATTCAACCTCCATGATTGTAGGGCTCTAGATGAAAATGGAAGGAATGAGGAGACTGTTTGCTTCACTGGGGTTGGACTCGGCAGAAAGATCATGCTTAGGAAATTGTGAGAAGAGTCCACAAGAAGAAGGGAAGGGAGGCAGGGAGTGCAGAGGACAGGTCTGGTGGAGAGCCAAAAGCACCTTTCTTTCTCTTGGAAATTTGTTGCACAAGACTTGCAGTTGGAATATTTTAGGGCTTGCCTGAGAACAGCATTATCCTGCAAATACTTACAAGTGTTCAAAATCCTTGCAATCAACAGGAGCACAACAGACACACTATAGTTCTTAAAAGAAAATATTTCCAAGTACAGAACTGCTCTTTTGCAGCTGCACACACATAACAAAACAAATTCTTCAAATATTTCACTAAACAATGTGTCTTAGTTAACAGGCTGATTTATGCAAAGTCTTGCTACTACTTGATACTCAAACCTCCAACTAACAATTGTGGAAATTGTGTTCAGATCAGTTGAATTAGCCAGTGCTTATATAATGTGAATAAACACCACTTTAATGTTAAAAAAAATTGTCAACAAGTTTCATGAAACAGTAACCATTTGCATCTTGTTCTGTGCCCTCAGGGATCCCCATTTGGTACTCAAATGCAGTATACAGGTCATGCCTTGTTATCCACTGATTTGACTCACCACTGATACCAGGGTCCACTTTTAAATGCCTTGTAACAAGGAAAAAAAGCACCAAAATCCCATTTCCTACCTTCGTTCTGTTAAATCACACTGGTTGCAAGCTTCTTAGGGTTAAAGACCCACTTCTGGGTTTCTTGCTTCTCCATTGTCGCCCCAGAATGCATCAGTATAGACACTATACCACATTCAGCCATAATTTCCTTCCACTCGATTCCATTATTCACCCCATCTGATGGCTGAATGAGATCTAGTGTCTATACCAATGCATTCTGGGGAGACAATGGAGGTGCAAGAAAACTGGAAGTGGGTCTTTAAAGTTATTTTTCCACTGATTTGGTATCTGTTGATTTTTCTTTTAATCCACTGAGTGTTCCGGAACGGAACCCTAGTGGATAACGAGGCATGACCTCTCATAGACTACAGAAGGCTAACTTCATTCACACTATAGAAAGGATCTGGATGTCTCTGATTAATCAATGACAAGAAAATGTAAATTCTGTGATTAAGTGAAATTGTATGTATATTTTTCAAGTCTTCTGGACAGTTGAAGTTTTAACTTATTTGAAATTTTAAGTTACAATCTATTCATATTTTGAAATTTTGTAAATTTAAATATTGTGTCACTTGTAACTTATTTTTGTTGCCATATACTGACACATGCTCATTTCTATATGAAGTGTATTGTTTATTAATTGCTTCCAAGGCAGCAATAAAAACATTAAATTGTTCTGAAGTTCTTATTAACATCAATGGGGAATTTTGTTTTTTGTTTTTTTAATTTCTGTGTGCTAACATCCTTTTCCAGAACAAAAATATTACCTCATTGTCTATCTCAGCTAAATTATGGGGAGGCTCAACCAGCTCTCACTGAATATAGCGGGTATTTTGCTAATAATTTTCCAAAAGGACTGTGGGCCACTATGCATTACTTAAAGTTTTGCTCAAATCCCGTATAAAATCTTGAGGAAGTTCTAGGGTGAGAGATGAAACTGCCAGCCCATAAGTGTTTGCCATTGAAGTAAATAGGAAAACTTGTTCATACCATCCAAGTGAACAAGAAATCCTTTGATATTTTGTAGTTGTTTTATCTGAAAAAACTAAGGAAGAATTTTGTGGCAATAAATTCATAAGTAAGGGTCAAGTTAAATGTTAAGCTAAATGCATAACTTGGTCTAGCAGTATTTATTTATTTATTTATTTATATAGTAGTCTGGGGAGAGGGTGAAATATAGAGTAGTAGTCTCATGGAGTAGGGAATTTGCCCTGCCATGGTTTCATTTCCAATTGTACCCCCATTGCCATTTTAAAGAAGAAGAGAAAAACTTTCATTTAAAGCTGATGCAGGCGTTTTTCCCTTCTTCAAAATAATGCACGGGGGCAATCAGAGTGGTATTAAGGTGGGAGCAAGGCCCAAAGCTGCCCTCCCACATGATTCTTTTCAGT
Source organism: Tiliqua scincoides (assembly GCF_035046505.1). Taxonomy (NCBI): domain Eukaryota; kingdom Metazoa; phylum Chordata; class Lepidosauria; order Squamata; family Scincidae; genus Tiliqua; species Tiliqua scincoides. The sequence continues at coordinate 231,667,532 of NC_089821.1, forward strand.
TCCATGTCCCCCCCCCCCTCCCAGCCACTAATTCAAAAACAACCAGTGGGCCAGGCATTCAACTATGCCCTAAAACTTTAGATTTGCAATAGACCAACACGTGATCTTCCAGCTGTCAGAGATGCACAGGAAAGACCTCAAGGGCAAAACACAAGCACATCTCAGACATGTCAGCTTACAAAATGTAATGAGATGAAGCGCCTTCATCTCACCAAAATGACTCTTTCTGTTCATATGCCTCGGAAAGATTTTGTTTACTTTCCTGCATTGCTAAAAGCAGCAGTTCAAGTGAAAAGGAAAGACTCGACATTTATATACCCTTCAAGTACAGCTGAATTTCATCTATGTGATAACGCTTCTGTTTTGCCTGTTTTTCCATTTCTAGCTCCCCTGCCCCTGCTGTAGCATCCTCCTTGGGATGCTGTAGTCTCCCAAACAGACTGGCTGGCATCCTAGACACAGGAGCCATTGCACTGGGATGCTCCTGTGAGGTTCTTTGTTTGGAAAAGCACCTCCCAAAATCTACACGTGCAGGATGTGGATTCACTGCCTTCACACACAGGACCAGCTGAAACAAGAGCCCTTAGCCAACACTCAGACTGAGATTAGCACCACCAATGAAACAGCCAAATCACCTGTCTAAGCAAAGCGGTGGGATGGAGTGGGCAAGTGGTTTTCTCACATCCAATCTGATGACCCTACTATGACATAATCAAACCTTGTTTTCTTCAGGTCAAGCACAAGGATGTTTGGTGTGTTAGAGCCTGTCTCCCTCATCTGTGTGTGGCCAAGCCCTCCCTCCACTCCAGGGGATCAGGGAGCATGATGGACTCTTTGACCTTGAAATAAGTACCAGGTAGTATGATTAAAGCCTAAATCCTAACCAGCTTTCCAGCACTGGCATAGCAGTGCCAATGGAATATGTGCTGCATCCTGTGGTTAGGTGTCACTCACGGAGGCCTCCTCAAAGTAAGGGAATCTTTGTTCCCTTATCTCAGAGCTGCATTGCCCTTATGTAGGTGCTGGAAAGTGGGTTAGGATTGCATCCTAAGATGCCTTAAGGAACTATTTTGTTTTTAAGTTTACCTGCCACTGCTTGCTGGTGATTTTCACCAAGATCCACACCTGAGCACTGCCAACACCTAAGCTATTTCCCAAGTTTTCTTGCTTGATTCCTTCTTCCATTCAATGAGCCTACCGCACACATCACATTTTTTGTTTCCTTCCCCTTTGTTTTAGTTTTAATAAAACTTGCTCATATTCTGACCCCTGCCTAGTTGATGAATATGGACTGTTCTGTTTCTAGAATCACTCATTTGCACTAGTATATGCGGTTATAAACAGAACCTACATTATCCTGGGAGGCAAGGTCTTTCTCAGACCCCAACCCCACCTGGGGTCCCCAGTCTGAGATAGTGGCAGTGAATATCTACCAGCATTGCCTTCCCCAATCAACTTCACTGGGTGACTTCGGTTCTGGCATTGCAACAGTAGCATCCCAGGTGCCAGGGAAATGAAGTATGCATCCTTACTAAGGCGGCAGCCTAAGCGCAAGGGGCCTGAAAATTCAGTTTGTAGGACACTTGGTACCCATAACATGAATTCAGGTGTCCAACCACTGCAGTGTTCTGAGTGTCAGAGGGATGCAGATCTCACACAGACAGATGCACCAGCAAGCTCTCTACTACTACAGCAACCTTGGGTTGGCCTTGGGAAAGCCGCCTTGGGTGCCCTTCGGGGAGAAAAGCGGAATATAAATCAAATAAATAAATATAAATAAATAAAACCAGATGAGGGATGACTGACATGGTGGTTTAAAAAACCTGAGGATGGGGGCTGACCCTGGCACCACCTCTGCTAAGAATAAATTGGCAAAGCATGAGGCTTTCGTGCTGAAACTACGGAATTCTCTTCTGACAGAGATGAACTATTTATATCTTTAGAAGCATTGTTAAAAATGTTTTTGTTCTGTCCAACTGCTGTGTCTTAAGCCATTCAGCTAATTTACACCAGGGGTGTCAAACGCTTTTCATACCGAATACCATTAATGGTGCCTGCTGAGGGCCAAAAGTGATGTCACTAGGCAGGAAGTGATGTCATTAAACAGGTCATAACCGAAAATAAACACTTTTTCTCATTTAGGAGCTCATTCACTGCAAATGACAGAAGAGAAAATACACATTTCAAGATATGAGAGAGTCAAGCCCAATTTTCATGTGGGCTGCCCTTACAGCAGTAACACCTCAGCACTGCTCAGCAGCTGAGAGTCAGAGGGCCGAATAAACAGCTTCTGCAGGCCGCATCCGCCTTATGTTTGACACCCCTGATTTAGACTGTTTACATGCCCTTTGCGTTTTACTGCTTTTGCAGTTTGGGGACTCAAGATAAGGACTGAATTACATTCAAAATGTTGTCAATGGTCATCTTAAACAACAATATATTGTTTAGGACTACAGAAGCAACCAAAACCAGGAGGCCTGAGGGACTGCCTGCACTTGAACTCCAGTTATGCAGCTATACAATGCCAAGCAGTCTATAACATCACACACGGACCTATAGAGCAGGCTTTACTCAGAGGTAAGTCCCACTATGTTCAGGGGACCTAGTCCCAGATAAGTGTGTATAGGACTGCAGCCTTAGTTATGCAGCACAATCTGATGCACCTTTATTCAGAAATAAGTTTAATTGCGTTCAGTTAAGCTTGCTCCCATGAAAGTGTGTGTACTTAGGGGGGAAAAGAACACACAAATTTGGTTACAGAAACAACCCAGCAGTTCCCAACCTCCTTAGTGCTGTGACCCAATCTTGTCCTCCATGGTGGGTCGCAACATGGGAATGACTTACCAGGAGGGTGGGTAGCTCTTCTGAGTTGCACCAAGCCAGCAATCCACTCTGTCCTATGCGGGCCTCAGAATGGCCCATAGAAACCTTGGAAAGCTACTTCCAGTTTTCAGAAGCAGTGGAGGTGACTTTCTGGAGCTTCTGTGGGTCATTCTCTGTTTTGCAGCCAAACTAGAGTAAGAGGAAGTGGGAGGGCCCAGGCCAAAACCTACTACACATGAACTTGTAACCCATCAGTGGGTTGAGACCCACAGTTTGGGAAACCCTGCTATAAACTATGGTTAAAACAAAAAATACTGCCAACAGGACACTGATGGACCTTTTAAACCAGTGGCTGCTATATTTAGAGGTGGAGAACAAGAGTCCATCTCCGTCACAGCAAAGCTGCCCCTCCTAGTGACTATAGCTAATATCTCCCTTGCATGTTTTTTTTTTTTCTCAGATGACCTTTAGGTTTAGGACAAGGAAGTATTTTTTTTTACTTCCTTTTGTTATATAAATTGCTTTGATAACTTCTTTGTTGAAAGGTGGTACAGTATATAAATATTCTGAAACAATGACAGGAGCAATGGAAGTTAGGAGAGTCATCATCACAAAGAAGAGGATGTGCACTCACCAGAAATTCATATCATTTCAAGATACCATTTGCCAAAGGAGAAGGGGAGAATGTCATACAAGGATCTAACGGGCCTGGTGATGCTTTTGGACAGAGAAAATGTAATACCAGAACAAAATTAACAACAAGATCTTGTAAGGCAATGGCAGAGTCATCAAAGCGCATAAGAGATGATATGCCAAGTGGAATTTAGGAAGACTAGCAAATCAACACAACAATTCAGTTTGTATATGTAAAAGACAAGGAATATAGTGTTCTATGTACAGACATGCTTTATGAAGAATATCTGTCACTGTGAGAGTGCTGCAAAGCCCAGAAGGAAAAAAAAGAGCAGGAAACTGCAAGCAGAGACAAATGGCTGGACCTTTCGTTCAATAAAGTAAGTTTGGAGTGTGAAGTAATTAAAGGCCCCTAAGCAGTTATGAACAAAACATTCTCTTATTCTTTGCTGACTTAGTAACTAGGTGGCAGGTGGAAAAAGCTGTGCATGTTGGAATTTATTGGTAAAAAAAACTGCACGCCTCTGGTCTGCACATATTCCTTTTCGGAGAGGAATATGTTTGACACTCATGTTTCGCAATAGTAGACTATTGACACTAGATGGCAGCATGACAACATCAGAGATAGTCCAGTGCACAACATTATTCAGAAGGATGCAAAAGCAGCCAAGGGGAGATTTTTGATTTTAGCCACTAGAAGGTGACAGCAGAATGCAGTGATCACCATTACACTTTAATGAAGACATATTTCTAAAAGGATGATTAAAATGCAGGAAATTAGACACTACTCCTGTCCAACACAGGTAGGAACTCAGGCCTCCCCTTTACATTTCCTTATCTCTCCCATGTGTAGAAACTAGATTTGTTCCAGATTTTCCATCTCAGATTAAAAAAAAAATTCAGGTTAAAGCTATAAATGGCTTTTTAAAAAATATGTCTTCAACATTTCTGAATGCCTACCATATATTTTATTAAGCAGTTACATGCATCCTAAAAGCATGCAGCCCAAGATCTGGCTAGGTGCGGAGCTTGGTGGACCCCAAATTTTGTGTGACTTGGTTTGTGTTCAGGCCAGCCTACATAAGCCACATATAAATATTTCATTTCAAACTTTCAATATGCAAAAACATGTTACAAATCTTACTTTGTTCATGTTCTCAAAAATCCTAAATGGTACATTTGAAAAGGGAACATCATTCCCTTTTCAAAAAGGTTCAAGTTAATATACCCATTGAAGCCACAGCTGAGCAGGGACTGGAGCACACTGAGGCTGCAATCCTAACCACACTTTCCTGAGAGTAAACACCATTGAATAAAATAGGACTTACTTCTGAGTAGACCTGGTTAGGCTTGTGCCCTGAGTGTCTCTATAAGGGATGAGCCAAGTAGGGCACAAGCCTAACAGCCCATGCCCACCCAAAGGGCTACACCCAGCCACTTGGCTGAACCCTCTGAGACGGCAAGGTGCAGCAAGGCAGCCTTTGCCACCGGCTTTGTTGACCAATGGGAAGGAGAAGGAAAAGCTGACTCCTAAGAAAAGGAGTTTCCACCTGAGGATTCAGTGGTAGCAACTCATTCCATCCTCTGAGGGTGGAAGGAGATGCTTCTGTCAACACTACCTAGGAATTGGAATACAGGCAGCAAAACAACATTGTGTGCATTTCTCACACATAACGGTGCAATTATATCATGCGCTTTTTCGTACTCAGAATAGAGATCCTGTTAGTGGCTCAGTCACAAAACTTGCCCCATGAGAAATTAGACAACATCTACTTAATTTTACATCCACATGATGGTTACAGTGTGCACAGTGAAAAAAAAGGAGCAAAAGTATAGTAAATTCTGAGATCATCTCAATTTTTTTCTCCAAACTACATTCTTACACATATTTGCATGGCAGTCCCATTGAACTAAGGAAAATTATCCCAAACTTTAGGGCTTCATGAAACCCCACCTCAAATTTTAAAAGTTTAAAAGTTCGCGTCACCCGGTGCGGGATGCCAGCGCGTCACCCTCATGCAGTGGGTGGGGCAACACCCCAGATGGTGGGCGTGGTGATGTAGCATCACTCTGCCCCCACTGGTTTCTGTACCTTTTGATAGAACAAAGATAGAACACATTCTGCATGAAATTATGCATTGATTGATATATAACATGATGGTATTATTCCTCCAAACTGTGATTTTAGTGATTTTGATCACTAATGGTGTCTCTCTCACTCTCACTCACACACAAACCCCAGTGTGTCAACTTACTAACACCTTATTGCAGCAGTTCTCAAACTTTTAGCACTGGGACCCACTTTTTAGAATGACAATCTGTCCAAGACCTACCAGCAGTGATGTCATGGTGGAAGTGACATCATCAGGCAAATTAAAATAAATAAGTATAAATAATTAAAGTAAAACAAAAAATTAAATAAGCAGAAGCCAGCCCTGTTCCACCAAGTGAATTTCCTCTATAGCCTGCCTGCAATAACACCCCCCCCCCTCCAAAATTGGTAAGGTTTTCAGCCCTACCCACTGCCCAGTTCAATTTAAAAACTTCTCTTTAAACCAGATCCACCTGGCTTTGCAAGTCTCAAAAAGGTTCACCTTATCAACTGAAGCCTCTGTTTTGATACTTTTTAGTGGGGGGGTGTAACAAAGGTAGGCGTAGGGGTGTGGGGAGGGGCGGGGGAGGAGGGCATTTCTTGGCGGGGGAGGGTGGGGGAGGGTAACCCCGGGGGCAGGCGCGCGGGGAGTCGGGGGCTGGGCTGGGACCCAGCAGTTATGCCAGATTCCAACCCCCGTCCCCGGGGAGAGCAGAGCAGCTTTGTGCCGCTCCGCTCTCCTTGGACTTGCGCCACCTCCGGAGGTGGCACAGGTTCAAGGAGACCCATTGGGGCACACAGCCCTTACCCATGGGTAAGGGGAAGAGCCTCTCCTTGCCCGTGGCTGAGCCGCTGCACCCAATGAACCTGCGTTGGATGCAGCGCAAGCCTCCTGGCTTGCCTGCTCCAGTGCAGGTTTGGATTGCACCCTTAATGGGGTTTCCTTTTGGAGGGAGGAATGCCTGCTGAAAGCTGAGCTCTAGCTGCATTCTGATGTAGCTAGGGAGTCAGGTTTTGGTGTTTACTTTAGGATTCGCTGGTGTACAACCCTGTGGCCAGCTGTGTGGGTGGATGCAGGCGTTGCAGTGGATCTCATCTTTTTAGAGCACTTCCCACTCCTGGTGACAGTGTACATCTGGGGTGAGGAATTTGCTTACTTCACGGTACACTTCTGGTGTGACAACCAAGCTGTGGTCTTTGTTGTCAACCAGTGGACGTCAAAGTCACAGAGGGTGATGCGACTGGTCAGGGCCTTCGTTCTGAGGTGCTTAATGCCCTTTTCATAACCAGGTCTTTTCATAATTCAGGTCTGCAGAACAGCGTAGCTGATGCCCTATCCTGTTTTCAGATGGAGCATTTTCAGGACCTGACGCATTTTGCCCACTCGGAGCCAGATGGCATCCTGGAGGGACTATGCGTTCTTGACTTGCCGGAGTCACAGAAGCAGTTTGGGCTGCCTTAGTTCCCGGAATGAAGGTCAGCTATCACAACAAGGTCAGTGAGTTCTGTTTTTTCCGACAGGTGGCAGCCCTTCTCAAGATCTGGCCAATCTCCCTGAGCACCTGACTTGCTTTGTTATTCACCTCAGGGGCTTGGAATATGCAGTGAGGTCCATATAATTCCTTGTGGCCATGCCTTTTATTCCAGGGCTTGGGGATTGTCTGAGTCTACAGCAGATTTTCAACTATGCAAAAAGCTTGAGGGCTTTCAGCGGGCTACTCCTGTCCTGCCTGATTCCTGCCATTGTTTCATCTTACTGTTTTGTCTCTGTGGGTGGTTCAGCCAGGTTTGTAGGTCAACTTTTGAAAGTAATCTTTTCAGAGCAGTGGCCCTGGTTTTGTTTTGGGGGGACTTCTGCCCTGGCAGCTTCTAGGTCAGATAGTCCTGGCAGGGCTCTGAAGGTGGGGGATCTTAAGAAGATCAGAGGGAGTATTGATCAGACTCCAGGACAGACTGGCAGGCCAAGGGGCAGTGGGTCTGCCTCGGCCAAGTGGCCAGGCTGGCCTTGTGCTTGGTCCTAGCTTTGGAGGTATACATGAAGTGGAGAACACAAGCCCTTTGTTTTGCCATGAGACCAGCTCCCCTTTAACATTATTTCAGTTCAAGGTGTTGTTCCAGTGTGGCTTGTTGTTTATGGGGGTGCCCCCAGAAGCATATGGGCTGTATTATTTCAGGATTGGGCAGCGTCAGTGGCAGCTGCATTAGGCTTGTTGGCCGAATAGTTTCAGATGATTGAGCAGTGGTGGTCGGCCGCCTACAAATTCTACATTTATAAGTATTAGTTTGGGTGCTCATTGTGGGTGTCCCAATTTGGGGGTGTCAGCTGCAACCTTGCCCCCTACTGTTTGGAAGCCCAGCAAAGAGTGTCCCAATTTAGGTCCCTGGCTGCAGTGTGATCCCAGGTGTTGTTTGGACCTGGCTGGTCCTTTAGTGTTCGCCCAACATTAAGGGCACTAAAATTGAGTGTTGGAAGAGTTAGGACAGACAAAAGAAAATATTTCTTTACTCAGCGTGTGGTTGGTCTGTGGAACTCTTTGCTACAGGACGTGGTGATGACATCTGGCCTAAATGCTTTTAAAAGGCGATTGGACCAGGTTGGAGGCCAGGAAGCAGAGAGTGGGTGTCAATGGGCAATTTTCACAATGGAGAGAGGTGAAAAGCGGTGTGCCCCAAGGATCTGTCCTGGGACCGGTGCTTTTCAACCTCTTCATAAATGACCTGGAGACAGGGTTGAGCAGTGAAGTGGCTAAGTTTGCAGACGACACCAAACTTTTCCGAGTGGTAAAGACCAGAAGTGATTGTGAGGAGCTCCAGAAGGATCTCTCCAGACTGGCAGAATGGGCAGCAAAATGGCAGATGCGCTTCAATGTCAGTAAGTGTAAAGTCATGCACATTGGGGCAAAAAATCAAAACTTTAGATATAGGCTGATGGGTTCTGAGCTGTCTGTGACAGATCAGGAGAGAGATCTTGGGGTGGTGGTGGACAGGTCGATGAAAGTGTCGACCCAATGTGCGGCGGCAGTGAAGAAGGCCAATTCTATCCTTGGGATCATTAGGAAGGGTATTGAGAACAAAACGGTTAGTATTATAATGCCGTTGTACAAATCGATGGTAAGGCCACACCTGGAGTATTGTGTCCAGTTCTGGTCGCCGCATCTCAAAAAAGACATAGTGGAAATGGAAAAGGTGCAAAAGAGAGCGACTAAGATGATTACGGGGCTGGGGCACCTTCCTTATGAGGAAAGGCTACGGCGTTTGGGCCTCTTCAGCCTAGAAAAGAGACGCTTGAGGGGGGACATGATTGAGACATACAAAATTATGCAGGGGATGGACAGAGTGGATAGGGAGATGCTCTTTACACTCTCACATAATACCAGAACCAGGGGACATCCACTAAAATTGAGTGTTGGGCAGGTTAGGACAGACAAAAGAAAATATTTCTTTACTCAGCACGTGGTCGGTCTGTGGAACTCCTTGCCACAGGATGTGGTGCTGGCGTCTAGCCTAGACGCCTTTAAAAGGGGATTGGACGAGTTTCTGGAGGAAAAATCCATTATGGGGTACAAGCCATGATGTGTATGCGCAACCTCCTGATTTTAGGAATGGGTTAAGTCAGAATGCCAGATGTAGGGGAGAGCACCAGGATGAGGTCTCTTGTTATCTGGTGTGCTCCCTGGGGCATTTGGTGGGCCGCTGTGAGATACAGGAAGCTGGACTAGATGGGCCTATGGCCTGATCCAGTGGGGCTGTTCTTATGTTCTTACTCTCTGTGGCTCCTGGGAGAAGGACTAGAACAAATGGGTGGAGACGACAGGAAAATAGATTTAGGCTAGATGTGAGGAAGAATTTCTGAATGATACATTCGGCACTAGAAACATCTGACATGTGCAGTGCAGGTCTTTCCTTCGTTGGACATTGTCAAGCAGAGGCTGGATCACTGCCAGTGAGTAACGCTATAACAGTGGCCTGCACTGAGCAGAAAGTTGTACCAGATGAGCTCTGTAGTCCCTTCCACAATAAGCAACAGCTTGCAGCATTGTGAAGGAGCAGCGCTAGACTTCTGTAGATCTCACCAGGGCTCCAGTAATCATAAATCAACTCTAGGGATGATATCAAATTTAATTTAGTGACATCTCTTGGTATATCATTTCTAACAAAGGGTTTTGACTATTCTCTAGTCTATGATCGATAGAGAGGAAGAAGTATAAAAATACTGCTGTGATAGTATCTGGACTGTGGAATTTTTAATAAAGCTGCTGACTGATAAAGGGAGTCACTTTAGCTCTCAGTTGTTTAGTTCCTATTTAAATAATTAGATTTAAATTAAACATATAAATTAAATACACCAAGCATATGAACTATTTTTTATATTAAACATCTAACATATAAAGAAGAATGAAAACCAAATCTGATGTTCCTTTTTCAAAATCATTGTTTAGAACCAAAGTGAACATTATAGTTTAATACCATAGGAAAGTCACTATTGGATCAGCCCGCAGGCCCATTTAGCTCAGCATTACCCAGGCCTTCTGCCAACAGAGCGTCACAAGCTATCTCTTTGTCCCACAAATAAGAAAGAAAGACCTGCCTTCCATGAATTTGTCCAATTCCTTTGAAACCCATCCAAACTGAATGCCATCACCACAACTTGTGGCAATGAGTTTCACAGTCTAATTATACACTATGTGAAGCACCTCCTTTTGTCTGCCCTAAATCCCCTGACCATCAGTTTCCTTGGATGACCCCTGATTCTTGTATTGTGAGGCTGAGAGAAAAATGGATACCAAGTGGGCCCTTGGTATCCATGGAGCATCCGTTCTCAGACCCCCTGTGGATATGGAATTCCACAGATAATTAAATCCGCGCGGGGGGGGGGAATGCGGCAACTGAAAGTGCCTCTCCAAAGCGTCTGGGAGGCCTTCTGATGTGCAGAGGGCTGCGTGCAACCTCCCACAGAACACCTCCCAGATATGACCAGAAGGTACTTTCAGTCATGACCTGAAGGGCCTTCAGATGTAGGCTCAGCACCAGCCAAAACCACAGGTGCCAAACCCATGGATAAGGAGGGTCCACTGCACCTCTCTCCACACCATGCATGTTGTATCTCAAGCATATCCCCCCTTATTACATTTTTTTCCAAGCTCAAAAGCTCCCAACATTGTAATCTTTTCTTGAAAGTGTTCCAGGCCTCTGCTCATTTTGGTTTCCCTATTTTGCACCTTTTCCTGTTCTACAAAACTGTACACAGAATTCTAAATGTGGACACACCACAGATATGTACAGAGGCATTCTAATATTAGAGCTCCTTCTCAATCCCTTCTTAATGACTGCTAGCGTGGCATAGCGCACAAAACTATCCTGCGCTGGAACAGGCAAGCCAAGAGGCTTGTGCTGTATCCAGCGCAGGATAGTGGGCATAAGTGGCTTAGCCAGAGGCAAGGGGAAACATTTCCCCTTACCTCTGGGTAAGGGCCACTGGCCCCTATGGGTCTCCTTGGACTAGCACCACCTCTTAAGGTGGCATAACTGCTGGATCCCAGCCCCGCCTTCCGTTGCTCGCCCACTACACGCCCTCCCCCTACCCAGGAACGCCTCCCTCCCTCCTCTTCTCCTCCTCCCGCCGCCTACCTTTACTGCTTGCATCGGCCCAGCCAAGCCAATGCAAGCCTCAGAGTGGAAGCTAGTGTGGAGGCTCCTCTGAGCACTGGTCCGGCTTCCTCTCGAGGAGGCACAAACATGCCTTACAGCACCTTTGTGACCCTCCTGGGCCGGCGCAAGGGACTTGCATCAGCCCACAGGCACCTCTGGATTGCACCCATAGTTTTATTGGCAGCCCCTCTCTGTTCAACTTCCCCTTAAACGGAAAACCTGCCAACAGGGTCTTTATCAATGTTATATGTTCTATAATTCTTGCATTATAGATGTTTTAAAAATATGAAATGATAGTGGTGATGAAAACTTTCTGCTGACATTGAGCAAAGTCCTACTGTAACCTGCCTTTTAAATGTTCTGCAGTGATGAATACTATACAGACAGTGAAAGACAAAACTTCTTGCACTCTGAATCAATATTATCGAAAATATTCTGGGCAGCTCATAATAATAGAATATCTCACAACACACTTTTCCTGTAAATGCAAGTAAAGGCCTATAATCATTGCTCCTGCTCTGTTTACCAGGTCCTTAACAATGACAAAAGGATTTTATATTCGTGAACATAGCACAGAAAAAGGTAATTGGTTTATCTTTTGTCATGAATGTAAAATAGAAGTATATGATCATTGAATGTCTCCTGAAAACACAGACCATATACAGTAGCAAAGGTCCCTTTATAGTGGATATTTAGGAAGTATCATTTGATTTCTAATTTAGAATGTAGGTTCCTTGGGATTTGACTTTATGATGATGATGTTTAAGAAGCTACATAAAGTATGATGATGTATGATGTGTGTAAATGATAATTTCAAGATATAGTGGACCACCGCTTGCCAAGGTTCAAACCTGCAAGATCATGTAATTTTTTTTCTTCCATTCAGTTGGTCATTACTTTTATTTCCACCACAACAAAATTTTAATTATTACAGGTTATGCCAACTACATTGGTAAGAGAATGCAAAGAAGACATCTGTAATTTGAAGTGTGCATACCTTTTCCTGTGATGTTTGTAATATAACGTCACTAGAGACCTCTTGGCAAGGAAATAAATAAAAATTAAATGTACTTAATTCATCTAACTCAGTTCTTTCAAAGTGTATATTTTAAGCCTGTCCAAGTGCCATCTAAAGACTTTTGTTTAAATAGATATTGCAGTGCAATCTTATGCATGCCAACTCAGAAGAAGATTTTAAGCATTGTTCAGTTCTTCCTCCTCCATGAGTAAACCAATTACAAAACAGAGGGAAAGCAAGGACCACACCCACATTACTTCAGTGCTTCACCAGAAGGTGTGAAAGGGAAGACTTTATAGAAGTAGATGTCCAAGGCATTTTGAATGGACACACACTATCTCACAGAGTATGCCTGCACTGCTCTCAAAGCAATTTGGATATTGTGTTCCAACGCCGACTCCGAGAGGTCTATATATATAGATTAAAATACTGATTTAGAATAAAATCACATAACACCGCTATAACACCACTTTAATCCCTTTTTTTAGGTTAACACTGACATCCACGAAAAAATAAAATAGTTTTAGACTGCCTCTAGTTATGGGTGATGCTAACAAGTGAAAGGAGAAAGCAATTTGCATGCAAAAAAGGGGTGAGTGAGACTTTGGGGGCTACTTCATTGAGGAGATTGGGAACATTATGTCTGTTCTGGGCCGCAGGGCTGCTGACACTGACACTATGGTGGGCAAACACAGATGGCATGAACATAGAAACTACACACACCTGCTTGAACATTGATTCCCTTAATTTTAGCAGGACAAAGCTGCTGCACAAGACTGATAAGTAGAAAGGGTAACTGGAGTAAGTATTAACTGATAAAAGAGTAAGCGTTTGCATATCAGTTCAGACAACACTGTTGAACCTAATTAATAGGAACTTGTCATTTTTGTCAAAACATTCAGATGGACATGGGTACAGCAGTGACAGAGCATAACAATGCTCTTTAAGTGAAGAACAGCTTGCCAACTGTTGCATAAATCAACACTTTGCCAAAATGGCAATATAGTATTCCAAAACTAATTTCTTAATGTACCTTCTACGGTGGCATTCAGAAAACTGAAAGTGCTCTAAGCAATGGTTGCAGCCTTGTGTCATGATACATATAAACACCATGTTAATTACGCACAGACATTTTCCGCTTTATCCCTCCCTCTGGCCATCATAAATTATAGCTATGTTCCTTTCACTACTATCTATAAGCAGAGAAAAGAGACTGCACAGTTACCCTGAGTTCCAATAGGTCTGTTAAAGTTGGTGGCTTTCTTGTGTGGGTAGAAACCCTTTTTCATGGACTCATTCTAAGCATTGTTTTCAAGAGCACAAACTTTTTGTGCTACGACTTCCTCTCTTTACTGCAGGTGCACCAAGCAAGATCATGGCTGTGACAGTGCAAATTCTAATTCTTTGATAAGCCAGTGCAACCATCCCTGGGCTGACTCAGAATGTCACATAAGGCATGTTTGTGGGTACTCATGAGCTGGTAGCACCGGATCAACAGCCTGCACTATGTTGCAGGTAGCACCAGATCAACTGGCACTATGTCCTGTCCCTGCACTGGCCCACACAGGTAAAGTCGTGATTGTGAGGAGCTCCAGAAGGATCTCTCCAAACTGGCAGAATGGGCAGCAAAATGGCAGATGCGTTTCAATGTCAGTAAGTGTAAAGTCATGCACATTGGGGCAAAAAATCAAAACTTCACATATAGGCTAATGGGTTCTGAGCTGTCTGTGACAGATCAGGAGAGAGATCCTGGGGTGGTGGTGGACAAGTCAATGAAAGTGTCAACCCAATGTGCAGTGGCAGTGAAGAATGATCCCAATTCTATGCTTGGGATCATTAGAAAAGGTATTGAGAACAAAACAGCTAATATTATAATGCCGTTGTACAAAAGGCCAAATCTGGAGTATTGTGTCCAGTTCTGGTCGCCGCATCTCAAAAAGGATATAGTAGAAATGGAAAAGGTGCAAAAGAGAGCAACTAAGATGATTGCTGGGCTGGGGCACCTTCCTTATGAGGAAAGGCTACGGTATTTGGGCCTCTTCAGCCTAGAAAAGAGGTGCCTGAGGGGGGACATGATTGAGACATACAAAGTTATGCAGGGGATGGACAGAGTGGATAGAGAGATGCTCTTTACACTCTCACATAACACCAGAACCAGGGGACATCCACTAAAATTGAGTGTTGGGAGAGTTAGAACAGACAAAAGAAAATATTTCTTTACTCAGTGTGTGGTTGGTCTGTGGAACTCCTTGCCACAGGATGTAGTGACGGCATCTGGCCTGGATGCCTTTAAAAGGGGATTGGACAAGTTTCTGGAGGAAAAATCAATTACGGGTTCCAAGCCATTATGTGTATATGCAACCTCCTGATTTTAGAAATGGGCTATGTCAGAATGCCAGATGCAAGGGAGGGCACCAGGATACAGGTCTCTTGTTGTCTGGTGTGCTCCCTGGGACATTTGGTGGGCCGCTGTGAGATACAGGAAGCTGGACTAGATGGGCCTATGGCCTGATCCACTGGGGCTGTTCTTATCTTCTTATTAGTTTGGGAGAGAGTACTGGGTATGCTGGCAGCCGGAAGGGGATGTTTTGGGGTGGGATAGGCAGGAATGGGGGATGGATGGGGCCCAGGAGATGGTGGGATCAGTGATGGCGGCACATGCCGCATCAAAAAACCCCTTCCCAGGCCAGGGAATGATTCTACATGAATCATTTGAATCATTGAGCCTATGGGAAAAATGATTAAAATACAGTATAAGCATTAAAACAGTATAAGCATTTCTTCTGCTCCTGCCTCCAGCGGCACAGGTGCTGCCTTTTGCTTGCAAGGTCACAATCTCTTTTCATCTCTTTCCCCCACCTGCCTGATCATAGCTGCACTGAGCCCCCCTGCCCCAAGTGCACCAGCACAGTATTTGCTGATAAGAGAACAAAGTCACAGATTACAAGAGGTAGGTGGTAATTGTACCTCTCACAGATAAGCAAATTCATGGATAGAGAATTCCCATATAAAGAGAACTGACTGTATATCTTTTTACCCAGACGAGGCCTCCAACCATCTCCTGAGCTGCATTGGAGGCCGTGCAACCTGGCTACACCAGCACAGCTTAGGACTGGGCTGTGAGTTAGCAGAAACAAGGGCCAGTCTCTTCTTCAGACGCAATGACAGAAAACCATTAGTTGAACATGGCTAGCACTCAATATCCAGGTAGTGCATGTAATATTCTTAAATAGTACTTACAATTCTGATAAAGATATTCCTGCATTTTTAGACAGTACCAGGAAAGGAGTTTGGTTGATCTTCAGTGTTGACACAGGGATCCCATGCGAACTCAAGGAAGAGATATGAAAGAACACTTCCAGCACACTTTCTGGTCCAGATTTATTGTTTCCTTTGTTCTGTTTCTTGCACTGTTGAATTAAAACATGAAAGTGAACATCTGGCCTGTTTTCAGGGAAGAGGAATTATCCTAGGTCTTTTCACAAAAAAAATTAGATTTCTAATATTGTGGCATAGCTCGCATACGGCATTTGCCAATACAGTATCTAGCTTTTTTCATTCATTCATTTAACCTTTATTGGCATAAATATCTAGTTTTTTGCACGATTCCAAAACACTGAAACGGCTAGGCCATTGTTTCTTAGCTTGTGAGGAATGACACACTATTTGAATTGTGCTCTGCCCACAGGCTGAGAAGAAATAATTTGGCATAGCCTTAAAAGCACTAGATTCTAGTGACAGCCAATACAGTACTGTACTTTTCTCTTGTTAACCTAGCTGCTAGCCTGAATATTAATCCTCCATTCCAAGATCAATCACACTGTCTCCTTTTTATGGGTCTAATCCATACATGATTATAAACATACAGTATATAATTTTGGGAGCTTACTCCAAGCCTGAGAGACAATTCATATGAACTGGCTCTGTTATGCAAATATGAATATCAGCTCATGGAAGTGGTCTTCTTGCACGAGAAGCGTACAATGCAGAACTTTTCTAACAGAAAAGATGAAGGCTCTGTATCCCTGTTCTAGGAATAAGTTCCCTGATATTACACGATTCATTTTTGTAGGCCACCACATAAGAAAGTGTCCTAATTTTTCCTGTTAGTTTAACTTTGTATTGGCAACCTTCAGTCTCGAAAGACTATGGTATCGCGCTCTGAAAGGTGGTTCTGGCACAGCATCTAGTGTGGCTGAAAAGGCCGATTCGGGAGTGACAGTCCCTTCCACACCGGGAGCAAGTGCAGTCTGTCCCTGGCCTGTCTCCCTGGCTATGGGCCTTTCTTCTTTGCCTCTTAGCCTCAGACTGTTGGCCAAGTGTCTCTTCAAACTGGGAAAGGCCATGCTGCACAGCCTGCCTCCAAGCGGGCCGCTCAGAGGCCAGGGTTTCCCACTTAGTGTTAGGGTTAGGGTCAGATGTTAGGGTTAGTTTAACACTGTCTGGATTATTACTTGTAAGCCACTCTGGCTGCTGCTGCAAAGAATGACACCTCTTTAACAAGCAACTCATATGCAGATTAGAATTAGTCCCCAGCGTTAGGGAATCCACCATTTTGTTTTAAACTTGTAGATGTTTATTTGTTTTAACTCTTAAATATTAACTACATTGGAATTTTTCCTGCTGCAAGGAGATATAAAATTCTTTTAAGTGAAAAGGGAACACTTTTTGAGATTGCAGGACATATAATGCAGGACAGAGTTCTCAGTGGAATGTAGTGAAGAAACCTAATGGAAACAATAGAGAAGCAGAGAAGGAAGCATGAGTATGCCTTTAAAAGGGGGCAGGACAAATTTCTGGAGGAAAAGTCCATTACAAGTTACAAGCTATGATATGTATGTGCAACCTCCTGATTTTAGAAGCAGGCTGTCTCAGATTGCCAGATGTAAGGGCAGGCACCAGGATGCAGGTCTCTTGTTGACTTGTTGCTCCCTGAGGCATCTGGTGGGCCACTGTGAGATACAGGAAGCTGGACTAGATGGGCCTTTGGCCTGATCCAGCACAGCTCTTCTTATGTTCTTATGAGAATAAAAGGCAATGAAGTGGAAGCACTGGAGGCTGTATTTGCAGGGGGGATGAGAATGATAGCTGCTAACACAAATGCTAAAGAAGCAAGACTGGAAGAAAACAGGAAGAAAACTTCAAATAGCAGGCCAAGAGGGGGAAGGGGGAGGAAACAAGTTCACCAGCCCTTGTGCATTTACCACTACTCTGACATTTAGAAACAACACTTGCTATTTGCAGCAGAACATCTACAGGACTCAAAAGATGGATACCCTGACTTGAAAGCAGTTGGAGGAGGCAAGGAAAAGGTGGGTCCAGGGTTGCCTCATTTTCTGTCCAGTGCCTTCATAAAACAGATGTGATAAGGTAGCACATATCTTGATACGCAGAATGCCTTTCTCTCACTACTGAGCACTAAAGCCAATCTCATAAAACCTGTGGGGGGGGGGGGGTATGGAATTCAAAAGCAGGCAAAATTGTTTCCTTTCTAGCACTCTCTACAGCTGGAGCACAATTTACAGCCCAATCCAAACTGTTGCACAGGCCGCTTTCACTAGCTCTCGACTGTTGCAAATGTGCCATAAGGGCCTCCCCCAGGACAGATTGTGATCATACGCTGGCAAGAGCAGGTAGGCTTGCACCAGGTTGTGCAGGGGGTGGGAGAGGGGGCTGGGGGGGTGGGAGAGGGTAGGGTGAGGGCAGAGCAGGGGAAAAAGAGCAGATCCACAACAAGGCACTTTAGCTCTAGCAAGACTGCCACACGTTGTATCCTAAATTACCTGGCTTACAAAATCCCTGTCTAGTTTTCCCTCACATTCCTTCCCCAGACAATTATCTTTTTCACAACAATACTTTCCACTGTTCACTACCTGGAAACACTATAATATTGTGATGGGAAAAGGCACACCTGGTGTCACTGTCACTGCTTTGCAACTTTTTTAAGGCCAGGGGCTTTGTCAGAACTCCTTGCTGCAGGATGTGGTGATGGCATCTGGCCTGGATGCCTTTAAAAGGGGATTGGACAAGTTTCTGGAGGAAAACTCCATTATGGGTTACAATCCATGATGTGTATGTGCAACTTCCTGATTTTAGAAATGGGCTATGTCAGAATGTCAGATGCAAGGGAGGGCACCAGGATGAGGTCTCTTGTTATCAGGTGTGCTCCCTGGGGCATTTGGTGGGCCGCTGTGAGATACAGGACTAGATGGGCCTATGGCCTGATCCAGTGGGGCTGTTCTTATGTTCTTAGGTCTGGACAGTGGGGGGAGGGAGAAATTTCACAAGCAGAGACCAATCCAGCTAGAGCTGTGAAAAAAAGAAGAATGCCAGGCAAATAAGGGACCAGCATGCAGGACAGTCACACCAGGGTCCACTTTGCCTCCTACCTTCAGTGGCAGTGGCTCTGTCTTGAGAAGTTCAACTGCTACCACTGTTTCTGTTTCCTATTGAATGCTTCCCTTTGCAAAGGCAATCATGGAGTTCACTCAGGTTCATCTCTTGTGTTAAGATGATTCAGATTCAGGGCCAGAAGGGCCACATTTTTCAGGGTGGAAGGTAACTTTCTGCAAACTCCAGCTGACACATGCTGTGGTTTTTACTTTGAACAAGGCCCAACTGCGCTTAACAAATAACATTTTCTTATTAGCAAACGGTTTCTGTAAATTCAAGTCACCGCATCAGAGACCCACTTCAGGTGATATGAATCTATGGCAAATTCTGGTTAATCCAGACATTGCACACCATATAAATTCAGAAATGTGAGTTGGTGGGTGCCATATGTCCCTTGTAATGTATAGGACCTTACTGACAAAAGAAATTATTTGGTATTCAGCCGCCAAATACTCTTCTCCAATTGAAAACAAGTGGCAAGGTTTCAGTGTGCTCTCCGTTAAGTGGTTCCAGCTGTTTATACTACAGTATGGAAAGCAGATGCCCAAGCGACTTGGTGCATCCTAATTTTTAAATTTGTACTACAATGCTCAAAGGGGAAACTTGTGCATCTCCTACATTGACGGAGATGCTTTAGCTCAGATGAAGCTAAGGACTTGTGCATCTTGAAGAGGCAATGTGCCAGCTTCCCCTTTACACTAGCAGTGCAACAGGTGGATGTGCATGTCACTAATATATATGCTTTTCTAGCTTTGACGCTGCTGTGTACAAACCCTCTATAAGGGATGCTTCTTAAGCATCCCTCTTGAAATTCCAGTGAGAGCATCTTGGAGAGTATTAGGGAGCAGTGGCATAGCTAAGGGGGTGCAGGAGGTAGCAGTTGCACCTGGCATCAAGCTTTAGGGGGGCAACAAGCTGAGCTTGACACTAGTGACCAAAATTGTGAAAATTTTGGTATGTATGTATAATACCATCATGTTATATGTCATTGGAAAGGTAATTTAATGTAGAATGCAATGAAACAAACTGCATTATAATATTTGTATTCTATCAAAAGTTATGGCCAATTAACCAGAAAATGAAAACACAACTGCCTTATGAAACAAAAAGCAGATTTGCTGAACTCAGAACTGACCTATGAGACTGATTGTTTGAATGCCAATGAGATGTTATTATGATACAGCACGGAACCAATAACTTTTTATTTATTTACTTAATCAAATTTGATTTTGTCATGGAGGGGGAGCTACAAAATCTTCTTTGACTCTAGATAGCAGATAGATGCCTTAGCTATGCCACTGACTGGGGGAGGCAGCAGAGCAAGTGGGTGGTGAGCTGCTGGGGGGGAGAAGGTGAGTTCCAATTTTCACTTTTAAAAAGCCTGGGTGTGACATCACTTCTGGGTCAACATTTTGAGCTTGGCACTGTGCTACACAATCATTAGCTACACCTCTGTTAGGAAGCAGTCCTAACCAACTTTCCAGCACTGGCATAGCTGTGCCAGTGGGGCGTGTGCTGCATCCTGCAGTTGGGGAGCAGTCATGGAGGCCTCCTCAAGGTAAGGCAAAGTTTGTTCCCTTACCTTGGACTTGCATTGTCCTTGTGTCAGTGCTGAAAAGTTGGTTAGGATTGCAGCCTTAGAGACCAGCTTCTGAAATTACACCTTGTAGCAAAAAGAAAAAGAAAAAAACCCTTGTTACACCTTAAAGCAGGGGTGTCCAAAGTTTTTGGCAGGAAGGCCACATCAGCTCTCTGACACTGTGTCGGGGGCCAGGGAAAAAAAGAATTAATTTACATTTTAAATTTGAATAAATTTACATAAGTTTAAATAAATGAATATATTAAAGATGAACTTATATGAATGAATGAAGGTCTTGCAATAGCTCAAGGCCTATAAAAGGCCTTGCACAAAGCAAGGCTGGCCTTTCCTTTGCTGCCACTGCTGCATCACAGATGTGAAACAGCAAGCAGTGGAGGAAGCCCTCATCCCACAGCTCACACGAGAGGTCAAACAGTCACCCTCACGCTGAGATCAGTTATGTAGGTCCAGAGCAGGCTCCAACAAATCTCTGCAGGGCCAGAGGCTCATTGGAGACTGGGGGCTCCCAGAGAGCCGCATTGGGAGTCCTCGAGGGCCGCAAGTGGCCCCAGAGCCGGGGTTTGGGCACCCCTGCCTCAAAGCAATGCATTTATTATCGCATAAGCTTCCATGGACTACAGTTCACTTTGTCAAATGCATGTAGTGAAATCAGTAGGAGTATGCCTGTGTAGGTATGCACATAACTACAGAGAGAGAAAAAAATAAAGCCCATTAGATGTCATCTGCTGATTATGGTACTGTCAAACACTCTTCTCCAGCAAACAGTTGCTTACTCCCCCCCCCCCCCAACAGGTCTCCTTTGCCTTTAATATTTGCTTGAAGCACCAGCACTTAGCATTCACTTCCATGCTAGAAAAAACTTTACCAACTGCATTTCTGCCTTTATTATTTATTTATTATTATTTATTAGTAGAATTTATATCCTGCCTTTCCACTCCAGAAAGGAGCACTCAAGGTGACTTTAGTGGTCAGTTGATCTGTGTTTCTTCTGTAGCAACACCCACAGCTTGGAGCATCCTTCTTCTTGACTTCTGCCCTCCTTGGGAACACAGAAGTTACTTTATACTGAAACTGACCATTGGTCCATCTAGGTCAGCTTTGTATCTCCAGGGTTTCAAACAGGATTTTTTTTTCTATCCTACTTGGAGTTACCAGAAATTGAATCTAGAACCTACTGCATGCAAACCACTGAGCTACAGCAGCCTCAGATGAGATGCTCTTCTCATGTCAAACTTTACAGAGAATTTGAAGAGTTTCTTGCTTTCTAATGGTTGGCAACCTTCAGCCTCGAAAGACTATGATATAAGCCTACAGCACCCGGTATTCCGAGGCGGTCTCCCATCCAAGTACTAACCAGGCCTGACCCTGCTTAGCTTCCAAGATCAGACAAGATCAGGCATGTGCAGGGTAACAGTTGCTTTCTAAGTGGTTTTAGAAATCCGCACTTGGCCTTCCTTTAGCATATCCTTTCCTATTTTCCCCCCTATAAATGTGTTCTAGCATTGTATATTGCTGTTATGCAAATACTGCACCAAGTCTATTATTTGGAAGGCGTCAAATAGTAGTGGTGAAATGCTATATAAAATTCTTCTAGCACTTGAAACAAAATTCCCAGTGGTCTTTCTTTTAACCTCAGATTCTCAGGAAACAGGGAGTGGGTCTTTCTACTAATATAACAAATTCAGTTTTGTTAATTATATTACTTTCCATTTTCTACTCAGATTGTCAACTTTTCTTATTAAGCTTCCTTCCGTGCCTAGACCAACAGCCCAACTCAGCAAAATTAAGTGTGTTCCTCTAGTCTCTTGATTATTATAACTTCAGTGATTTTTTTAAAGTGTGTTCCTCTAGTCCAGGGGTGTCCAAAGTTTTTGACAGGTGGGCCACATCATTTCTCTGACACTGTGTCCGGGGCCAGGGAAAAAAGAATTAATTTACATTTAAAATTTGAATAAATTTACATAAGTTTACACGAATGAATATATTAAAAATGAACTTATGTGAATGAATGAAGGTCTTGCAATAGCTCAAGGCCTATAAAAGGCCTTGCACAAAGCAAGGCTGGCCTTTCCTTTGCTGCTGCTACTGCATCACAGACGTGAAACAACAAGCAGTGGAGGGAGCCCTCATCCCACAGCTCACGTGAGAGGTCAAACAGTCGCCCTCATGCTCAGAGCAGCTGTGTCGGGCCAGTGCGGGCTCTAACAAATCTCCGGAGGGCCAGAGGCTCATTGGAAACTGGGGGCCCCTCAAGGGCCGCATGTGGCCCCAGGGCCGGGGTTTAGGCACCCCTGCTCTAGTCCAGCGGTTTTCAGCTGCTGTGATGTGGCACATTGGTGTGCCACAATGCTACCTCAGATGTGTTGAAGGATCAGAGGAAGCAGACAGCAGCTGCATGCCCATGCAGGAGTGAGCCTCCCGCAGCAGGCAGCACAAGCAAGGGAGCAGCCAGGGAAGGGGCTGGTCACACACAGCAGCTGAAGAGTCCACTTGGAGCTTGCTCCTGCTACTGAGCATGACTCAGGCTGCAACCTGATCCTCACTTTCCTGGGAGTAAGCCCCTTTGGTTACTATGGGGCTTACTTCTGAGTAGACATGCATAGGGTTGGGCACGAAGGAGGTTGTTGCCTGTCTGCATGCTGATTGGCCAACAAGAGAAGCCTGGAGGAGCCAGGAGGTGGGAGCTGCGGAGTGAGTGAGAAGAGGGAGC
Organism: Tiliqua scincoides; assembly: GCF_035046505.1. Lineage (NCBI taxonomy): Eukaryota > Metazoa > Chordata > Lepidosauria > Squamata > Scincidae > Tiliqua > Tiliqua scincoides. The sequence goes on from NC_089821.1 coordinate 231,690,450, forward strand.
CAGAAGCAGGCAAGCAGGTACATAGCGAGTGAGTCTGCTGAGGCCCCCAACCTAAGGTTTCAGGGTCCCTGAAAGTCCCTTTTCCTTGCCAGTTTGCCTGCAACTCCCCAAAGCGACCCTCCCTGCACTTTGGGGCTTTTAGAGGAAGGGCGCTGGGCCACAATCCCATCTACACTTTCCTGGGAGCAACTGACTATAATGGGGCTTACTTCTGAGCAGGCATGCATAGGATTGGGCTCTGGGGGTGCTAGCCCATCCACACCTTCCTGGGAGTAAGCTCCATTGACTATAATGGGGCTTACTTCTGAGCAGGCATGCATAGGATTGGGCTCTGGGGGTGCTAGCCCATCCACACCTTCCTGGGAGTAAGCTCCATTGACTATAATGGGGCTTACTTCTGAGCAGGCATGCATAGGATTGGGCTCTGGGGGTGCTATCCCATCCACACCTTCCTGGGAGTAAGCTCCATTGACTATAATGGGGCTTACTTCTGAGCAGGCATGCATAGGATTGGGCTTTGGGGCTGCTATCCCATCCACACCTTCCTGGGAGTAAGCTCCATTGACTATAATGGGGCTTACTTCTGAGCAGGCATGCATAGGATTGGGCTCTGGGGGTGCTAGCCCATCCACACCTTCCTGGGAGTAAGCTCCATTGACTATAATGGGGCTTACTTCTGAGCAGGCATGCATAGGATTGGGCTCTGGGGGTGCTATCTCATCCACACCTTCCTGGGAGTAAGCTCCATTGACTATAATGGGGCTTACTTCTGAGCAGGCATGCATAGGACTGGGCTTTGGGCTGCTATCCCATCCACACTTTCCTGGGAGTAAGCCTCACTGACTAATGGCCCTCTTCTCCCCCACCCCACCCCCTTCCCCAGGAATATCCCCCCCCAATCTCACAATCACAGTTAGCAACGCTCTTACTGTCCCTCCCCTCACTTGTCAGCACCTTCCAAAGATACAGAATCACTGCCTCACATTCTCTCTTTCCCCCACCCCAGTTTAATCCTGCACTTGTTTCAATCATGTCTCCTCCCTGCCCCTCACCCACATTCTCCACTATGTGATCAACCTGCCTTGTCTTTGCCAACACTTTCTGGCACTTTTGATAAGAACAGAATTTTTCCTCCTTTTCAGAAACCACATACACTTCCCTCTCCATGCTTCTTGTCAATTTTTTTTTGGTCATGTAATGATTTGACTGTATTAATTTTATTAATTCAAGATTAACTGTAATGTAGTGATTTAATGTAAGTAAAAAACTGGTAGTGTGCCTTGACAATTTTAGTGCCTTGTCAGTGTGCCGGGAGCTGAAAAAGGTTGAAAATGACTGCTCTAGTCCCTTGATGATTATAACTTCAGTGATTTTTTCCCCCTCTTCTCCTTAAAGTGCCTTAAAATATGGCCAGTATTGAATTTCTATTATGTAGCTTTATCCCCCTGATTACTTGGCAATAAGTATGATTTGTAAAAGAAGGAAAAAAGAGCCCTCATTCTCTTTTGAGTCTCTCCCCTCCCCTTTCAAGGACACACCATTCTCCTCTTCCCTCACTTCTCTGTGAAACAAACTCCCATGTTGTTTTAGGGCAGCTCAGGCATGCAGTATGTAGCAAAGGAACTGCTGGTGTTGTTTTGGTTACTCTCCCTAATGATTTTCCATACCCTGGGGGAAAAGTTGCTCTGCTCATCCTTGGCTTTTTTCCAGGAAATGCTAGCTTGCTACAGGTGAAGATGATGACAATTCCTAGGCCCTTTCCTGTTCCTGAATGTGCTAAGAAAGTTTCCATGTAATCTAATGTACCATTGTGGTGTGAGGAAGGAAGCTGTGGGTTTCACTTGCTTCCACCTGTGTACCTAGAAGCAGACATATTTGTGAAACTCCAAGAAAATGGTAAGTGTTGGCTCTGTGTCCTTATGCTGATTTTCTGTACTTTTGCAAGTTTATTATTCTAATTCTGTGAAGGGTGAAGTTAGAGAATTATAGCTGCTATAAATCATGATCCTGTGTATGCACTGGATATGTACTTTGCTTTCAGGGTTTCATTTTTGTCTTGTTGCAGATATTAAATGAGTTCTTTGCTAGACTTTGGGGGGGGGAATGCTGATACACAGCTGGATAAAGCAAACCCTTGTAGTGCATTAATAACAATTCCTTTCTTTATTTCACACTTACCTAAGAGCAAGTGCCATTAAAGGGTATTTTTTAATAAACAACATAAGATTAGTCTGGGAAGAGTAAGTCAGATATGTGCTTTATATGTACTGTATGTATATGGTGCACACTCTTGAGTGTAGGTGACCTTAATATTTTTATTTTACTTAAAAACATTACAAGCAGTGCAATCCTAGGTATGTCTGTTCAGAAGTAGATCATTTTGAATTCATTGGGGCTTATTCCCAAGTAAGCATGCATAGAATTGCAGTTAAAGTCTACTATTGTACTTGCTTCTGAGTAAATATGGTCAGGATATGTTCCATTGATTTTAGTTGAACTTATTGCCTAGTAAGTATGTTTAGGACTGCAGCTAATTATCAGGGGTTACAATAACACACAACATAACCATTCCTCTTTATGTGGGGTAATTGTGCTGGAATCATATTTGATGATGTGAAAATACAGGCCGTACCTTGTAATTTGTAAAATCTGTGGTAGTTTTCATATATTTGCAAAGTTAACTGTGTTTCCAGGACACTCATCCCAAATGAGGGGATGGGAATGTATAGGTGTTTTATGAAAAATCTAGTTTGTTTTAGTTTATCTAATTGACAAAAAGTGTCAAAAAGCTGTGGTGTTGAAAACATTAATAAGTGTTTTAACATCAGTGTCCGTCTGTCCCCAAACTGATAAACAATATAGGCTTAAATAAACCAAATAAGTGATTGCTAGGAATTACAAGCTAGTCTCATAGACCTGTTCTCTTTCTTTTTGTTCTTCTGTACTGAAAATGCTACTGCTGGAACTGGAAAATATATTTGCTTATATTCAAATATCAGTGTGCAAATAGGCATATTCTTTTGATTAGGATCTTTTCCCACTAAATACATTTCAAAACTTACCAATTGCTATTTTTGGATCCTATAGTATGGCGATTTCAGGGTTGATGTTTTTGAGCCTTTTTGTCTGATGGATATGTGGATTCTTATATGTGAAATTAAACACTGCAAGAGAGAAAAAAGCATAGCAAGATCAGGATGGGGTACCATAAATAAGAACATAAGAGTCCTGCTGGATCAGGCCAAAGGCCCATCTGGTTCAGCTTCCTGTATCTCACAGTGGCCCACAAAATGCCCCAGGGAGCACACAAGACAACAGACCAATCTGCGTTCTGGTGCCCTCCCCTTCATCTGGCAATCAGAGGCAGCCTGCCTCTAAAACCAAGAGCTTGCACATACCTACAATGACTTTTAACCCATAATGAACTTCTCCTCCAGAAATTTGTCCAATCCCCTCTTAAAGGCATCCAGACAAGATGCCACTACAACTTCCTGTGGCAAAGAGTTCCGCAAACTAGTCACACGCTGGATAAAGAAATAAAGAAATACAGTTGAGCCTCACTATTCGAGTGGGTTCTGTTCCAAGCACTCACCTGGATGGCAAAAAAGCACTATAGCAAATCAAGAAGACAATCCATCAATCAGTCATCTGCTTCACTCAGCCCCTCCCTTCAGCAATGCAAAGTGATCACCTTTCTTTCACTGTGCTCAGAGGGAAGGGATGGGCCGGATAGAGAGAGAAGGAATGATGGATTGTCAGCCAGCTGCCCCCCCCTCTCTCTCTTTAAGGAGGCAATTGTTAAAGGACTGTTCATTTTTTTAAACTGATTTTAAAAGGATGCATTTTTCCCCTTCTCCAGGGATCAGCACATTCCTTCTCATTTGCAGTGGCCATTCGTGTCGAGTCAAATTCGTGTATAAAAAACTTGTGTATAACAAGGCTGGACCTGTATTTTCTTCTGTCTGTCCTAACTTTGCCAACACTCAACTTTCGTGGATGTCCCCTGGTTCCGGTGTTATGTGAGACGGAAAAGAGCATCTCTCTATCCACTCTGTCCATCCCCTGCATGATTTTGTATGTCTCAATCATGTCCCCGCTCAAGTGTCTCTTTTCTAGACTGAAGAGGCCCAAATGCTATAGCCTTTCCTCATAGGGAAGGTGCCCCAGCCCAGCAATCATCTTAGTCGCTCTCTTTTGCACCTTTTCCATTTCCACTATGTCTTTTTTGAGATGCGGCGACCAGAACTGGACACAGTACTCCAGGTCTGGCCTTACCATCGATTTGTACAATGGTATTACAATATTAGCTGTCTTATTCTCAATGCCTTTCCTAATGATCCCAAGCATGGATCGTCTTCACTGCCGCCGCACATTGGGTCGACACTTTCATCGAGCTGTCCACAAGGACATCAAGGTCTCTCTCCTGATCTGTCTCAGATAGCTCAGAACCCATTAGCCTATATGTGAAGTTTTGATTCTTTAGACCTAAATTGAATCCTAAGTGGAGGGTTTCTGTAGCTAGTTCCTGCCCCTGTATCAATTTCACTGGCTTTCTGTAAGTTCAGTTATCTCATACAAAGTGAAGGGAGACACCTCCTTGTGGCTTTACCAGGCATCTAAATAGGTTAGGCATCCTTATCCAGAATGCCAAAATATGGAGTATTCCAAAATATGGAAAAAATTTTAGCACCAACATGACTATTTTTCACTTTTTTGCCTGAAGAAATAAAATCCCAAACTGTGTTTCATGCACAAACCTTGTTTCATGCACAAAATCATTGAAATATTGCATAAAATTACCTTCACGCTATGTATATAAAGGGTATATTAAACATAAAGGAATGTGGTGTTTAGACTTGGGCCTCTTCCCCAAGATCTCTCATTATGCATATGCAAATATTTTGAAATAAAGAAAAATCCCATATCCAAAATGCTTTTGGTCCCAAGCACTTTGGATAAGGGATGCCCAATCTGTATATGCTGATTTCTTTCAAGGAAAGTCTGTGAACGAGTAACCATTTTAATCTGATATGTAATAGCAAGTTTATGCCATTGGTTTGTTTTCCTCCACACAAAACCTAGCCCTGATTGTAGCCACACACCTGCCCTGTAATGGAACATGCAGACCAAAACAGTCTCTCCAACACTTCTCATTCATGGGGTTCTTTATGCATGACCTTTCTTTCACACAACAAAACGTGCTGCTCTTATTCCTTTGTTGCATGAGATCTGATTGTCTTTCCTTATGTTGTAGTGACACTACATTTTCTGATCATTATCGGTCAGGGAGCAGAAAACCAGGGGTTAATAAAACATGTCATAGTACAGTTTTTGTTTAGTATCTGACACATTCTTGGGCAAAGACTGTGGTTTCTCAGTTATGCAATTTCATTTAAGTAACTGAGACTTTTTATTTTAATGGGCACCAGAACCAAGGGAGAGGGTACAAAATGGCACTAAACATAGATAATAGGCATGAAGCGCGCCCAATATGATGAACACACGAATATGTGTGAACACGATCTATTTAGTCCTGGTAGGTGAGCAGCTATACAGGAGAAAGGGATCTCTACTCTAATTTTGATTGAGCCTGAGGAGAGGGAGTGGATACTGTCTATACTATACTCCATAGTGTGACGCCAATTCAAAGTACCCTCCAAAGCTGCGGCTATTAATTTCTAGAAAAAGAGGTGCTGTTGTTCAGTTTGAAATCACTACAGTACTTTGTTCTAGAAGCCCTTCTCTTTTTTCCTGGTGTGCGTGCGGGGCTCCCTGTAGTAGTAAGGGAGGCACATTTTGCACTTGCTCACGGACAGTTAAATGTGGTGGTCATCTGTTCTAGCCATGCTTGAGCCATGGCACTGCAAACAGATCCCAGGTCTTAGTGGTGGCTTACTAGTATGTGCAGGAGGAGCTTGTCATGATACCTCCTTCATGACCACTCTCCACTAAGACCATACAACAAAAATAAATTTCTTCATAGAGTGTTTTTATTTATTTATTTCCACTTTGAAGCTTATTGTACTTCTTTTAAAGATGGAGTTTGTTTTATCCCAAACCCCTTGGAGTACAGTGATGTAAAAGAAATGTATAAAAATTGAAAAATGGTATTTTAAAAAAATCCCAAATTGATATAAAAAATTGATGCACAAGGGAGATGGAGATGGTTCTGGGCTCAGGAAATGAGAAGGCACAAAAAAAGGAAACAAAAAGGGACTGGGGAGGCATGGCAAAAGAAGCCAATACATGTTTAGTCAGAAGTCCAACTGCGTGCATAAGACATTCTACCATATAAATTTGCAAAAGACTGTAGCTTTAATCTGATACATGTTACATGCTGTCAGTCAGGTAGCCCTTGGGAAAGTTAATGACCAAGATCAGTGGTTCCCAAATGTACCTGAGTCACAACACTCTTGCAACCTCTTCTTCCTGGCTTGGCGGGCTACCGCCATCTTGCATTATGCAAAATGTTGCGAGATTCAAGATGACGGCACCCAAAACCTCACATCTCACATTTAGGTGCTGCCACCTTGGTTTTCAAAAAATCTCATGCGATCCAAGATGGGGGCACCTGGGGAACAGGTAAGAGGGGCCACTGGGGACATCCTGCAGTGCTTCTGTGAGTGTGCCGTAATGCCCAAAGGCAGTGATGGTGAACCTTTTGGGCTCCATGTGTCAAAAATTCAGAAAATGCCTAACTTGATTTTGATGGCATGTCACCCCCCTCCCCCAAACAAAAGAAACAATTCTTTATATATTAATTTTGAAAAACACAGTCCAATCATGTATTACGCTATGTATTATATAAAGAACTTTAAAATAATTTCAGAAATGAAATATGAGTAAAACAAACGCAGTTGCTGGGTGCGGGTGAAATGTGGTTTGTCATCTTTGACACACATGACATAGGTTTGCCATCACTGTCCTAAGATGATGTGACACACACTGGGTATCGCTGGTCTAGACCAGTGGTTCCCAAACTGTGCAATACAGTTCCCCAGGGCACTGCAGTGAACTCACAGTGGCTCTGGCTCTCCCAGGCATCACCATGTTGGCTGGGCTGAGATTGCACAAGATTTTGCACAATCTTGGAGGAGTGCTGGCAGTCATCTCGTCCTCCCATGGCACAGCCCCACCACAACAGAGTGCCATGACTAGAATAAGTTTGGGAACTGCTGGCCTAGGTATTGATGTATGCCCCTACACAAATGTCTTAGGGCCCAATCCTATCCAGTTTTCCTGTGCCGGTGCTGCTGTTCCAATGGGGTATGCACTGCTTCCTGTGTTGGGGGTGCAGTCACAGAGGCCTCCTCAAGTTATGGTAACATTTGTTCTCTTACCTCGGGACTGCATTGCAGCTGCACTGGTGCTGGAAAATTGGATAGAATTGGGCCCTTAGTTTGCATCTTCCTGAACCTACTCTTTTTGCCCTTTGAAAACATTTCAAAGGCAGCACTTAAGCTCTTCTGTTGATGACATCACCTGCTGGAAGATGAAGATGACTCCCACAGTAAGAGAAATCTCAGTGCCACATTCCACCACCTCTACCCTCCGTCTATATCCTCTAGGCCTGAGTCCTGATGAACCTTGACCCTTATCAAGCTTTGTGAGTACACTGATGTATTCTTGGGACCAGAGTCTGTGAGAAACCGAAACCTTGAGTTTAATCGGATTCAAATTTGGCTAGCTTGCTGATAAGGCCAGCTGAAACAGCTGTCTCAGGTGACAGACCGGATGAGGTGATGAACTGGCAAGGAGTGCTCTTTGCACTCTCTACACCTTGCCTGCTACCTTCACTAGCTGCTCACCCTCCTGTGTGGCCCAGCCATTCCTCACATCAGCCACCACATCTGCCATCCCCCCATCTCTTCCTCTTCCTTTTCTCTGATTTTAAGAAAGGCAGAACCTGGACAGAAGAGAAAGTGGGTGGAGGAGAAGAGAGTGTGCTGGCCCACGCTGGCAACAAGCTGCAGGCCAGCACACTTTGCTCTCTTCCACACACTTCCTTTTCCACTTCCTAGGCTCTCCCTTTATAAAAGTAGAGCAAGGGGGAAAAGAGAAATGAAGAAAGGGATGGTTAGAGTAGTTGTGCATGTATATATGGCACCAGCCACATTGGGGGGGGGGGGAGAGTAACAATTCTCAGTCTTGGAGTGGGGAGCTTCAGCTGACCCACCCACCATGAAATACACTGAAGAGTAGGAAAGGTCCTTTCCTAAAGAACTATCAGGGGAGTTTGGGTGAGATAGATGAGGCTGTTCTTTTTCTGTCCTATGTAAGGGCAATTTCTTAGCCTGTAGAGCTGGACTAACATTGCAACTCAGTGGCCTATTCTTGGGAAAAAGATTTAAAGATACAGTACTATCTTTTAGTTCTCATCTGAATATTTCAATGCACATTTCTATTTCAGGATTTGTAAGGGAGGGAACACTGCTAATGCCTGGGGACGTATATTCTTAAAAAAATTACATGCATATAGTCCAACTATATGCATGTCTACTCAGAAGGAAGTTCCATTGTATTCAGTGGAGCTTTCTCCCAGGAAAGTGCATATGGGATTGAAGCCCGTAATAATGCCAGATGTTAATGTGCTTTTGTGTCAGTGACCCATATATAATCTGTACAGCCCCTTCTTATGCATGTTTACCTATCAGTACCCCCACTAGGTTCAATGGGAATTATTCTTAAGTGATGTCTAAACTACACTGTGAACTCAGTGGGGCTGATTCTCAGTAAACATGCCAGTATTAAAAACAAAAACACAACAAAAAAAATCCTATTAGCCCCTGAGGACTTTGTAATACAGTATTCATGTATCCAGTATAGGCTGCTGTTGAAGTCAGGATGATGGAACAGATGGAGCTCGGGTTTGACTTACAACAATAGGTCTCATACCCTTCTGTTTTACATAAAATAATTTAAAACATTGTAATCCCATGATTGTAAAACAATAAGGCTGGTATTTTCTTTTCTTTTGCAATAAGAATTTACACAAGTACTAACAAGCCGTATAATATGTGAAAGGTGTTTTTAATAAAGTACGGTATGTAAAAATAACATTAATGTAGTTTACTTAAGGTTTACATTTTCCCGGTGAGGTTGGTTTCATTTTTTTCCTTATACCAAATGTTCTTTATTTTAAGAGGAAACAATGAGTGTGTTCTGAATATTGATGAACTTAATCCCTTTGAGGATTACCATTATTTGTACACCCTTGGAATACAAATGACTTGCTTCTGAATGGTCATTTAGACCAATATACTGAATTATCTGTAACCTCATTAAACTTTAACACTTCCTTTAAGGAATCATTGTGTGTGAATGCTGCTCTTTATTTGTGCAAAATGGAATAACAATGAATGATGTAGTTTAAAAATGACTGTACAGATTATTCAAGTATATACAAAACAGATAAATCAGAAAAAAATATGCATTATTAAAGCAGCATAATATTTTTGTTTCCTCTACTCATTTTTTCTGTGAATAACTCATTGTTTCCTCTACTCATTTTTTCTTTTCTCATTTTTTCTGAGAATCGTTCTGGAACTTCAGATTTAACTTTTTCCTTCTTTTCTTCCCCCACCCCGACCCCCAGTAACAGGAACTTGAACTTTTGAAGCCCTGAAATTTAAGACACGTGATGACAAACCAATCTCTGCTGAGTTTACAATGCAGAAGATTCAGGCAGGGGGGGAAAAAGTTGCTGTTCTCAAGGAATTATTCTCATCTACCAACGAGAGCCGAGAATGTAACAGACTTAGCCTGAAAAGACAACGGTGCCACAAGCTACCATTGGAAGGAGCTGTCTGCAGCTCTCGGTGCTCTACTGAGCATGTCCCAGAGGAGCCCTGTGCTAGCAGCACATTATGCAAAAAGGCAGCTCGAGCAGCTGGGAGAGAGGCAGAGCAAGTCTTTGCTCCACTTGCATCACCACCACTTGGAAACAAGCCTGGATTACTCGAGGGGTCCTCGCTGCCAGGCCAGCTGAATGAAGCTGAACGGCATGGCTTGATTTCTGACGCTGCAGAATTGCTAAACAACATGGGGAACCAAGATGGAAAGCTAAAGAGAAATGCAGGTGATGTGCATGAAGGAAGCGAAGATGGTTCTGGGCCCAGGGATGCAGAAGGCACAAAGAAGGGAGCAGGAAGCAAAAAGGGACTGGGGAGGCACAGCAAAGGGGGCGAATCGGGCAAAAAGAAGGGGAAGTCTGAATCCAGAGCATCTGTGTTTTCCAATCTGAGGATCAGGAAAAATCTGTCTAAGGCTAAAGATGGAAACAGCAGCTCGAGAGAAGATGTTTTAGAAAGCCAGGCCTCGCAAACAGGGGAGCTGGACAGCGCTCATTCAATTCTCACCAAAACTCCGGATCGAAGCATTTCTGCAGATGAAGGGGGACTCTCGGACACAGATGTGGAGCATTTTGAAAATACAAATGAAACTCGCCCAGCTGCTGCTGAGCCGCAGGATGGACAAAGGACCAGCTCTGGCTCCGATACGGATATATACAGTTTCCATTCAGCCACCGAACAAGAGGATTTGCTTTCTGATATCCAGCAGGCTATTAGACTGCAACTGCAGCAGCAGCAGCAGCAGGGGGCAATTAACATTGGAACTGAGCAGCATGGCACCAAAACAATGGACCTACACATGGCTAATTCTCAACCAGCCCCCTTAGATTTTGAAAGGTTTCTTTCACTGAGCAGTGACAAAGACAGCAGCCCAGATACCGAACAGCCTGTCTCGGCAAAATCGGAAATTACAGACTATCTCCCAGCTTGTGATACTGAAAGTGAAGAGAAAGGCGTGCCAAATGTGATGGGGTATCCATGCAGCAGTGTATTTGATATGCAAGAACCCAGGGAATTGCCAGAGGATCAGGAAGGAGCTGCTGGGGAACGAAAAGATGTATCCCCCTTAAATGCTGCAGTGAAAGAAAATGGGACTGTGTTAGGTAGTTCCGTGTTTAATTTTCCATCTCCAGTAGGAGAGTCAGACACTGAAGTAATAGCTGTTGAATCAGTAGACTCAGGAATGATTGATATTGCTACTGCAGGCCATGATCAGGCTGATGGAATCCAAGAGCGGAAGTGGAGTATGTCAGCAAGCAGAGAGGCATTGGATGGGGAGTTTCCTACTGAAATGAAAAATGGTACCTTTTCTTCTGAGGATGTTTCTAGCAGTCCTGTGCATAGTTCCAAATGTTTTAAGCCCTATCCTCTCATCAACCCATGCTACATCAAAACCACCACTAGGCAGCTAAGTTCTCCAAACCACTCACCTTGTCTATCCCCATCCCAGAGCCCACTTTTTAAAAGGCGACGTGAGTCCTCTCGGCAGAAAGAGAGCACCCCAACTAAGAAGCAGAGGTCATCCAATTTGGCTGGTACATTTAGCCGCTCAGCGGACTGGACAGATGAAATTGCCGATCATAAAGGTGAAGTAGCTCAGAAGTCGGGCTCTGCGGACTTCTTGGACTACAGACAGACCAGAGATGGTTTTCAAGGAGAGAGAGTGCCTTTCAATCACTCAAGAAAGTCCTCAGGGATGTCCACTTCTTCTGATGGTTTCCCCAATGTTTTTAGAGGTAAGTGGAATCTGTAAGCAAAAACTCTTGGTGTGATCTCTCATGAGACAGTGCCTAGGGCCGAGGCAATAACATGGCCTTGTTATTTTCGTTTGATTTCCCTTTAAGTTCAAGTTGAGACCTAAACCCCATAAGTACTTATGCATGTAAGTTGTTTCATAACTTCTGTGGAAGTGTCTGTTGTATTTGTTTACAGATTCTTTACTTGCTGATGTATATTCAAAGTACTCAGCAAGTGATTGAATTGCATGCATAAAGTCCAGATTTATGAGCACTCTGTCCCTTTTCCATTCATAGATTCCATAGAATCCAGTATATTGCTAATTGTTATTAATCATGTATATAAGTCATTTGATGTGCCAAGTGCTTTGTGTTCTTGATAGGGTTTTTCTTTTGTACTTTGCCTTTACAACATTCATGTGAGATGGGCCATTTTACAGTCGGGAACTCTTGATACAAACTGACTTGACAGAGCCATCCGGTTACTTCGTGGCTAAGTCCAGGTCTGCCAAACTGAAGTCCAACTCTTTGACAGCTGCACCATGATGGCTCATAGTTGATCAGTTATGAATTCTGTGAGATTGTAGAAGTGTAAATACATATTGTAGACATAAATGGAAAGTAATACAGATCTCATTCACTTTCCTTACCATAACCCCTGTTCGCCTTTTTGAGATAGGTGGAATAGCAAAAAAGAAACAAATCCAGGTACAAGACAAGCCATGGATACCATGCCTAGGGTAGGGTTTAAAGAACCCAGATCTCCCAGTCCAACAGTATCCAGTAGCAGGCCAGAGATCTCCCAGTAGGCCAGAGGTCCACAAGCCTTCCTTAGCTGACTCAGAATAATTTTTTTTTTCTCTTCCTTATGTTGACTCCTACTGCTCTTGGTAAAAGAATTTGCTTGTGATCCAGCCAATCAGAATGGAAAATGGGCAGCTTCTTTGTACTTGGTCCAGATGTGGACCTTATGTTCTCTATGTCTTCTTTTCTAGGCCATGCTGATATTCTTGTGGCATGAAGACATTGGAAAATATATATATAAACTTTTTTTGGGGATGGTATCTTTAAAAGTTTGTTCAATGTCATTCATGACACCAGAGCAGTTTTAGTGTTATTTAAACTGATAACGTCATGAGGAATTCTGCATATGGGTGAAAAGAGTCTTGAGCACACAACCAAAATCCATGCACCCCAATAAAAGGAAACTACATTATGATAAGCAAAGAAAAAGAAAACTTCAGATGTTGGGGTTGGATTAGTGTAATGCTTAGTATTTGACCTTTGGACTATGGAGCCTGTATTATGCACTACCCATTCTATGGGTGTTGTGTGTTGTCAAATTTCTATCTTTTCAGTCCCTGAGTTTCTATTAGAAAAGCTAGTGGTCAAACACAATAGATATTCAATTTTGATGGGGTGGTGTTGTGATGACTGTGTGTGTCCTCAGTTTTCCTTATCTGGTATTACTTAGTTTGAAAAGATAGTTCTTGCAATAAAAAAAATTGTTTGAAACAACTGCCCATTTTCTTGAGTAGTTGTGAAAATGAATGAAGATTGTAGTGCTTGCTGAGGGGGAACAATTGAGAGTATCACACATGAAAATGCTTTGACTGTTTTCTCTTAGTTCTGTTTTGAAATGTTAAGCTGGCTCATTTATTGGAAGATTATGAACAGCAAAAAGGAAATAGAATTTAAGAAAATTACTTGGTTGGTTGCTGTTCTCTTTTACCAAATTGCTAAAGTTGCTAATTGATGGTGCAATCCAAATGTTTGAAGTTGGGAGCTGAGCTCAATTTGATTTTAATGGTGTCGTGAACAAAGTGTTTGACTTGAACTGGGCAGATTTGGGTTCAAATCTCTCCTCAGCCCTGACACTCACTGAGTCACTTTCGACAAGTTTCTCTCTCATAGCTGAACTTATTTCACTATTTTTCTGAAGATACAGTTGCACAAGCTTGTGTATGCATCCCTGCACTTTGAAGTCTGGAATTCAAATGCAAATGAAGTCTGGGATACAAACATGAAAACTTTGTTTTTCATTCTTGACTGTGCTCTGAACCACCTAAACATAGTTGAATACTAGTGATTCGACGGCTGGAACTTGTACCATAATAAGGAATGTGCCTTCTTAAAAGTATTCATCAGAGATTAATTTACTGTAAACTAGGCACATTTAAACCCACAAACACAGCTTCAGTCATTCCTGATGTACAGAGACAGCAGAATGACCTGCTCTCAGAGAAGTTGCATGTGGTACACAAGTCACACCCCAGGACTTGCCTCCTTGCATTCTGAATAAGTTTAATGAATGCAAGGAAGCAAATCCTGGGACACTGGAATGTCAGGATGGCTCCTCTACAGCCAAGTAGTTCTTACACTTGAAGAGGTTTAGAGTAAAAGCGAAACGCACCTTAACTCAAAAGAAATTGTTCCTGAGTTTGAGAACCAATCACTTGTATACTCTCCCACCTGGTATAGTGAACTGAACTGAAAATGAGCTTTGCTCATCAGTTTTAATCCTGTGTAGGTCTGAGATGGCAGGTTTGGAGACCTCTCTGTAATTACTATGCACCAGCTAAACCCTTTTTCACTTAAAAGCCTTTGATCTTCCCAGCTGTGCCTAGAACAACAACTACACACTGCATTTTAACAAGCCCTTTCTAGTGCCTTACTCGCTTTTGTTATGATAAAACTTAAGAACTCTTCAAAAGGGGATGGGGCTAGGGCTATCAGTATCTTAACACACTTTCATTTTCCTGCTTTGTTTTGTTTTTCCTTGAGTCACTGACTTATTGTAATTGTGAAAGAATCTCCTTTCCTTTGCAGCAGTACGTCTGTCCCCTGCAGTGAAAAGTTGTCATCTTTAATAATTTCACCCCAGTATAAAAGGGTTTGGAAATTTTATTATAACCAACATGAGGCCTGTCCTGGCTCCTGCCTGGTTCTGAGAACAAACTGGTGTTTACCTATAAGAGGACTGAAAAGTAAGCCAGATAATTCAAAAGAAAAACCTCTGCATTCTTTCACTGTTGGGAGGAACTAGCTATATTTATTGTTAAACTAGAGAAAAAGTGTTCTTCGTGTATTTGAAATACAAAACCACAGATTGTCTTTAATATATCCTTTCTCACAATCCTGGATCATTTTTTTTTAATGGCTACCAGAAACCTGATGCTGGGATTTCTAAGAGCCACAGAACACTTAAACCAAAGTCCTTGACCTGACACTGCTACAGACAGGGAAGATCAACCTAGTGGTCTGTTGGCGGGATCCAGCCAGCAAAGTAATTTTTCTCATAGCAAAACTACCACTTTGAAATTATGGTTGCCCTTTTTGATTCACTTGAAACAAAGAAAATTGTTGTCAGACTTGTGAGAACAGATATACTGTAAAATTAAAGCATTTCATAGGTCTCGGAGTTTTACATGTAAAATTCCAGTCGTGTTCCATACCCGTGAAACGGTTTATGCTAGATGTTCAGATGCTACAATCAAGACACTAATCTCCCATAAGAAAAGTTAATTTCTGGAAAAACTACATATGTTTGCTATTCCCAGTTTGGCCTGTGATCCTTAGCAGAGCTGCCATCAGAGGTTGGATAGTGGCCTAGGACCTACCTTTACAGGTGGCAATGAACAATGGGAAAACAGCCCACTTGATGGACCAAGTTGCTTCACTGCCTTGAAGGTATGATTGGCCAAGGGTTGGGAGAAGGAGGAAGGGTTCATGTGAATCTTACACAGCCTTCTCTTCTTTCACACCCAATCCCATCAGGAGCAAGTATAATTGGGCATATGGTTTGAGGAAGAAAGAAAAATATGTGCAAGACTCATGTGAACCCCCTCTCTTTCTACTACTGCTATATTCAATTCTGCCCAGACCCTAGGCTTGTAAGCTGGCAGTGGGAGGGGAGAGTACAGAGTCCAGCCATTGTGAAAGTACTGAACAGTGGCTGTACAGGGGCTTCCTTGTATTGCTTATCATCAGGGCCCACACAACCTGGCGCACTTATATGGAAAGAAGTTGAAAATCAGTTGAACGGTGACAGCTCCAGCTTTTGGGGGTGTCTTTGGCAAAAGCCCTATGAGGAGTTCTCCATGCTTTACAAAGTGTGTGCCCGCTAGTGTTCCCCCATGGTGCCCCGGGAACTGGGCAGCAAATGGATGGAAGTCCTTCTTCTTGTTGTCATTACAGCTACAGTGGCAGCAGTGAAAGGAGACTCTTGCCTGGTCGTGTGATGGTGGAAAGTTGCTGCAGATTCTCCCTTTTCTTCTCTCAGTGCCATTTTATAATTTCCAGATGCTGCATCTGGGGATACAATATCTGGGAATTGTAAAATGACATCTGGGGATGAGGAAATGACCCTGTTGCTGCTTACCCACACTCAACTGCTAAGCTCTCCCATGGGCAGTGAGTGGTGGGTGCAGCAGCAAGTGAGGTCCTTGCTGCCTCCGGTGTTGGACTACACTCCACTTTAGTATATAGGTTCTGAGTTCTCATCCTACTGAAGTAATGGCTCTGACTCTATGACCCTATAACTACATCGATAGTAGAAATAAGTCACGTTGCCCTAAGAGAGAGGTTAGGGCAATTCATACTTCTTTGCAGTTGTATAATAGGGTATTTGACTCTAGCTATGTGGAGGCTGTTCCATGTGGTAATTGATTTCCATGTAGCCCCTGGCTACTTCGAGTTCCATTTAATTAGGGAATTCTGTATCTATGTGGTCTGCTGAATGGTAGGTTGTGTCTCATGAGCAAGCACCCTGCTCCTAAGAAAACTTTTTTTTTTTGCCCTGAATGACAACATTCTGTGTACAGTGAGACTGATCCAGGAAGCAGCCTGTCAGAATTTTCATTTTGATCATAGATCTAGTCAGGGCATCACACACAGCCGTTCTCTTTCAGTTGAAAACTGGGAGTCCCCTGGCTGCCTGGTATTCTCAGAAAATAATATACCCTTGACCAAAACCTACCTCTCACTTGGGTTGTTCCAGTGTCACTAACCTGACTAGGGAGCAGGAAATTTGAGTGCTGGTTAACTTAGAAGCAGCCTGTCAGAGCTTGGGGGGGGGGGCTAAGCTCTCAAAAAGGGAATGAAAGAAAACCTGAAACAAGCAGATGGAAACAAGAGAGGGCAAGATGTGAGTTGAGCTTTGCCACCCAAGCCAAGATGTTGCCCACCTAGGAAGGATGTTGCCCACCCATCTTTCCCTCCAGTACCCGGAGGATGCTGCTGTTGTAAGCAGATGCTTGACAACGCAATCCTATGCCTACCTACTCAGAAGTAAGTTAAAAAAGGAATTCTTTACTTGTAAATCACCTATTCTAGGAAGAGGAAGGGGAACATTTGTCACATGTGGGCATGGCTCTCCCTCTCCACGAGGCAGGGCCAGAGTTCAACAAGGTCTCCCCACCCCCCTTGAGGGAGGGCATCCCATCCCCAGTCTGATTCTGTTGAGCTGGCAAATGGGAGTTCTCCAAAGTTCTCCAAACTTACCCAATGGGGTGACAACTTAACTGAAAACAAGAACTTGTAACTAGTAGAGAAGCAAGTCAGAGGCAGTTACAATTAATGGAAAACTGTGGAGGGCCTACTCTGGGACCTCTCAGACTGTTCTGTCTATCTGCCGCCCCATGTGTACTGTTTGTGTGTTATTGGGCAGAGGGCTCAATGCCCCCCTTTCTCTTCCCAGATGAAGAAATTCACAGGTAAGGAACTCCTTTTTCTCTGTAAGAGGAAGGGGGAGCACTCGTCACCACGTGGAATATCTCTGAACAGTGAAAGGTAGGGTGGGCTGTGTGCAGGTGTTCACTAAGACACCACCACTTTTTGCAAGACCTTCTTACCAAAGGAGACCTCCACAGAAGTGGCCACATTGATCCTGTCGTGTCTGGTAAAGGCATTTGGTGAAGACCAGGTGGCAGCCTTGCAAATTTCAAATAGGGAACCTGAGCCCTCAAAAGCCACCAAGGTGGCTGCTCCCTGGATAGAAAGTGCTGTAATTCCCCTTAGGGGCTCCTTCTTGGTGGCCCTATAGGCCACCTCAATGGCTGCTTTCAACCTGGACAGAGATACCTTGGAAGGTCTTTTACCCTCAGAACTTTCCAAGATGATGAAGAGGGCACCTGTTTTGCAGATAACCTTGGAACACTTCATATAAAACTTAAGAGCCCTCTGGACGTCTAGGTTATGCCACTCTCTTTCTTTGTAGTGTATCTGGTTGGGGCAAAAGAAACAGAGCACCAGTTCCTGTACCCTATGAAACCACATGTTTACCTTGGGAACAAATGATGGATCAGGCCTCAACACCACCCTATCTTTATGGAATATACGAGGTTGGCATTCACTGATAAAGCACCCAGCTCTGAGACCAATCTAGCCAATGTGACGGCCACCAGGAGGAGGGTCTTGAGGGTCAGTTCTCACAGTGGAATCTTGATCATGGGTTTGAAAGGGCAATTCATTATCCCTAAGTGCACCTATTGAGCTCCCAGGTCAGGAACTTGTTCACCATAGGTGCATTGAGGAACACTACTCCCTTAGGAACCTCCTGATGTGGGGGTGAGAGGAGAAATGCTGTCCTAGCCCTGCAGTCAATGTGCTGTTGACTGCCGCTACCTGTCTGCATAGGGTGTTTGTGCTACGTGCAGCCTGTCTTGAATTGTCTGACCTTGAATTTTGTGGCTGAAACGGCATGCTCCTTGCACCAGGTGGCCCCATAGCCTTACAGATGGATGGGCGCTTGGAAGCCAGGAGGGTACCCAGTACCCTGTCAGAGTATCCCCATTTGGTTAAGGTCTCCCACTCAATCTCCATGTTGTCAGGTGGTATAATTCTGTCAGGTGTTCTAAAGGGTGAAGGAGGGGCCACTGTCTGAGGAGATCCACTCTTATTGGCAGAGTCCACCTTTCTCCTTTTGACATTCTTAGAAGCTCTAGGAACCAGGGACATCTTGGCTAGAAGGGGGTTACCAGAATGACTTCTGCTTGGTTGGTATCTTCCTGAGGACTAGGGGAAAAGGTTGTGCTGGAGGAAAGGCATATAAGAGGCTGGATGGTCACTGGCTGTGATTCGCGTCTATGGCTTCCCCCCCCCCCGTCTGTATCCTGGTGAAGAACCTGGGTAGTTGGGGTTTTGCTCTGGATGAAGACAGGTCTACCTATGGAACCTCAACCATTCTGAGATTTGCAAAAATACTGCTGAATAGAGCTGCCACTCCGTCTCACTCAGCCAGTCCACTGCCTGGTTTTCTGCCCCTGCCAGGTGCTCTGCTTTTAGGAAGGCTAGATGGAGCTTGGCCCAGTCAAACAGGCTGACATCAGCTGGTTGGAACAAGTCTCTCACCTGTGTAGGAGAAGCAGAAGCTTTATAAGAGGCAGAGCAGGACTGAAGTTCTGATGCCCTCCCGCAAGGGGAGGAGATCTCATTGGAGTCTGGCCCTGCCTTGTGGAGAGGGGGGGCATGCCCACATAGTGAAAAATGCCCCCTTCCTCTTACAGAGAATGGGACTTACTCCCAGGAAAGTGTGGATAGGATTACAGTCTGAGACAGAGAAGTCTCAGTTAGACTCTATTTTATTTTGGAACTTGCCTTTAGATCTCAGATATAGAATCTGATTGTTTTTTCTTTTCTATTTTAATCCTTTGATTTGATTAAAGCACCTGCCTAGTGTTGTAACCTACAGAGCAATTGACCTTCTTCCCTGATGCGTGACTCAGCCTTGCATGCTACCCAGAGCAGGCTTGTGTGATTGTATAGGGATATGTGGATGAGAGAGGGAGAGAAGCAAAGCAAGGAGGTCTGTTAAGATGCTCCCCCATCTCCCAACCTTCTCCCTTCTGTTGGTTGGCAGACAGACTCTAAGCTAGGTGCAGGGGTAGAAACATGACCCTTTTATCCTGTGTTTCTGGTAGCAGTGGAAAGCCTACCCCTCATAGCCAGAGCATGACTGTATGTGTGGTTTGGACGTGATTTAAGGTGGGGAGAAGCTCCATATTTCCCAGATGGGAATGTGGTCCGTTTTGGAGGTATCCTGGATGTTTGCACACCAAGTACTATTAAGGATACTTCATAAGTTCTGTAGCTTGAGTGAGTTGCAGTGATAGGGCATGAGCTAAAACTCCACATGTATTTACTGCTCATATATAATGCTTTTTTCCATTGGGTACCTATAGCATTGCTCTGTGTATGCATAGTGAACTCTCCCCCCTCCACTATTTTAATCCTTGTGATGCGGCTGTTATAGTCAATATGTAATTGAAGGCATTTCTGTTCAGTTCAGCTATTCCCCAGGGACTATCAGCTGTGATCTTGGTGACAGCAGGCAGTGAACGAATGGCTGGCCTAGTTTACAGTGCTCTGCAGTTGGGCTTTTTGCCATATCATTTTTTGAGTGGTCCACGTGTTCTTTTCTGCTGAAGGATTTTCTGACAGATGACGTAAATGGTAATGAGCAGCAGCAAATGCGAAGTTTTCATATATAATCCATTGCAGTGAACTTTGTAAAGAACATCCAAATGAGTTATAAAGACTGGGTTCAAGTAAGCACCAGGGTATTATAAAAAGCTCTTGGTTATTTTAGAAAGGAAGCAGTGCTGCTGCTGTTCTAGGAGAATCTGTTCTACTATTGCACGAAACAAGAGTTCTGTGAAATCTTTCACTTGTTTGGAGCTACTTGCTCAATTGAAAATAATAGGTAGTTATGTGTTAATGCTTGAGGGATGGCTCCTGCTTTCCTTCATTCGGTAGTGGTAACATCTAAATGTGAAGATGGAAAATTGCATTAGTTGGGAGGATAACGCAAGCCACTATCACTCCAGTGCCACAGTCCTTGGATCCCAGCATGTATGGATCCCATACACGATATGGGAATTTTCCACCTGATTTGTTCATCCTCCATGTGAGATAACAACACTGTGTTGGAGGGGATGAAAGCATCCACTACCCTTTCCAGAAAGCTCTTGGTGGTATGGAGTCAACCCAGTGATTTTCAGCTGCTGTGCTACAAATGGTCCTCAGATGTGCTGCAGGTGTTTGGGGGAGGTTAATTTATTAGTAAGGCCTTTGGGGATGTGAGCTGCCCACTGGCAGCACAGTGTGTCTTGTCAGTTGTCAAAAAACTGATGGTGTGCCTGAAAATTTTAGTGCCTTGTCAGTGTGCTGTGAGATGAAAAGGGCTGAAAAAATGCAAAGTTAGCCCATCACAATACATGATGCTTTTAGGTGGGAGAGAACAGTACAGGCTGTACGCGCTACCCGCAGATTCGGGATCTGTGGGTCCCGAACCCGTGAGATTGGCCCAACATGCACCCTCTGGAGGCGACAGGAACTGCTCGTGCAGCCTCAGTGGCCCTCAGAACGCCTTCGATGGCCTTCAGGAGGCTTTAGAAGATCATTTACACTTTGGGGGGGGGGAAACCAGAAGTTACATTTTAGGCCTTTATAAAGTCTCCTGAGGCCCAGGGAGGCACAACTCCTGACGCCTCTGGAGGATTACAGGGCCCCCAGACCCACGGATTTAATCATCCACAGGTTTCCTAATCTGTGCAGGGTCTTGGAATGGAACCTCTGCGAATAATGCAGGATGTCCTTTACCTTGTGAAAAGGGCTTCCACATGTGACATGTGTAAAATGTGGAGCAGTGGCTACTCTAATGCGGGGTTAGTATTTGGGGTGGTAACGGTATATAATATGGGGAGGGGCCTTTCCAAATGGTGACATTGCAAAGAGGTGTCCACAGTTAGCTGTGATGTATGGGCAGAGAGCACCCACATTCTTCTGTGGTAGAGTCTAGAGTGGACGGAGGGTGGTGGAGAAAGAGTGGGGAGTACGTGGATACTATTTCAAACAAAAGTGTGTGTGTCTGTGTTACTGCCTAGAAGAGGGAAGAGTCAAAATTAAAAAGGGACCTTTTCATGACATTGGATAGGAGAGGCTTTTTCTAAGAATGGGAGGATTCATGCAACAGAGCCGCAGAGTTGGAGGCACCTTGTGTTTTTCAGAGCACCAAATTAAGTCCTGCGAGATCAATACAAAGTATACTATAAAAAGAAAAGCAAATCTAGTGAAATTCCCTTCTCCCTTCACCAACTGCCTGCACTTACTTTTTTCTGGTAACAAACAGCAAATCTCTACTGATTACAGGAAATTAAAGTGATGGAACATGATTTTAAATAAAAACCAGAATCTTCTACTTGAACGTGCATTTATAGAAGGTAGTCCAATTTAACTGTGACAACAGAGCAGTTGGAATATGTCATTAAATGAGAACAAATCTTTGATTGCCATAGTTCCCTTTAATAGACAGAAATTGCCTATCTCTTTTAATAGAAACAATTCATTCTTGCAGTTGATTTTTTTTAACATAAACTTTTATATTTACATTACAAAACATATTGTAAATAAAAATAGAAGCATTCATAAATTTAAATCATAAAAGAATCACAGTGTTCTCAGAAATGTAAGAAATTCCCCAACATAGAATTTACAAATCTCCAAACCTCTGTAGAGTGATGCTGTAGAAATTAGTTTTTGTTTATACTATGACAGAATTAAAATACACTTTTCCCAATATTTTCCGAAACTTCTGTGTATGATATTAGTTTTGAAATATAGAGCAAATGTTCGTCTGCCTACTAGCCAGCCTATGTATGTAACACAGGTTTAGCACTTTAGCATTAATTAAATTTCAAAGTTTGGATTGATAGTACTCCAAAATGCTCCAGTTGTCATGTGACTGCCACATATGATAAAAGTAACATTTGATAATTGCATACTACCGGACATTTGCCACTAGAAGTTTTATGTGTTTTAAAATGTTTACTGGACAATGGATGTCATTATACAGCCATTCTATAGCACCTTTCCCTAATATTCAAAGTTACTGAGAATTCTTACAGCTGAAACTGTGTCCACTGTGTCCAATGGAACTTCGTCCCAAGTAAGTGTGTATAGGATTGCAGCTTTAACAGATGATCAATTCCAGACTTCATTTGGAACTTCCTTGGCAAATCTCTTTTTCATTAACCATGTAAGAGCCCAATCCTGAGTTCGGCGCACCAGCTTATTACTGCCATGCACTTTTGCAAACATGCCATAAGGCATGTTTGCGGACCCTAATGCTGGGGAAGCACCAGTGGTAGCCCTAGCAATGGTCGACACTGGGCTAGTGCCAGGCAGATGCCCTAGCTCTGCCGCTCACCGGTAGCACGAACTGCCAAGCAGCGGAGAGGTAAGTGGGGGCGTGTGGGGAGTTGAGGAGGAGGCGTTCCAACACAGGGAGAGGGCAGGGAGGAGATGTGCTGGGCGAGTGAGTGCGGAGGGAGGGAGGCAGGACAGGTGGAAATCTCCATTGGATCCAAAGCCTCCCGTCGGGCTCACAGCCCGACATGGAGGTGCTTGATTCACTGCCAACCTTTTGGTTGGCACTGAATTGAGTAGCCCCATTGTGGGGCTACTCCATTTTACCTGGGGGAAGGGGACAAAAGTCCCCTTCTCCGGAGGAGCTGGCAGCAGGTGACTGGGGTGAACAGTCATATTCACTGTTCTGCAGCCATATTCGGTGCCACTGCAGCCCTGTGCCCCAGGCAGCTCAGGATTGGGCTGTAAGACTTCTACCATTTCGTTTTCTTTTAATAAAATATTATTTAAATGTAGAAAGGGAAACAAGGAGAAATCAAGGGTTCTATGAGTTTCCTCATATCCTCCAGTGGATACATATTCCTCATATGAGATTCCTCATATCCTCCAGTGGATACAGGTGTGCCTCCTCATCCACAGGGGATCCGTTCCAAAATTAATCAGTTTTTAAGCTTTACTGGGGCAAAAATCTGCTTGCTTATAGTGTTTTGCAGAATGCCTCCTGATAGCTGGAATGCTTGAAAAAATTTGAACGAGGCCAACAGGAAGCAGTAATGTCGCTTCCTGTTGACTGGATTTCTTCAAGCATTCTGGCTGCCAGGAGGCAGCTTACAAGGGTCTATAAGCCTGTGTATAAGCAAGCAGATTTTCGCCCCAGTATGGCTTTAAAACTTGTTAATGGGCATGGGGGCATCCACAGATAATTAAAACCGTGGCTATGGAATTTGCATATATAGGGGTCTGCCTGTACTTGTAAAAACCCCTATTGAAAAATATGGGCTTTATGGCTGGCCTGCTGATGTAAACCACTTTGAATCTATGATACAATTGGTATAAAAATACTGAAATAAATATTTTCTTCAGTTAATACTTAAAAGTCAATTGTATCTACACTTTTTGAAATATTGATAAAATTCTGGCATTGTTTCATTGTTATCAGAATTTCATCAAATGAGAGCATCCTGTATTCAACAAATAAATCTTGGTAACAATATCAATGTGATTGTTATATTCTAGAGTAGGGGTGGCCAACCCGCAGCACACCATGTGCCACTTTTTACCTAGATAATCTTGAACATGCCACTCAGTAACACCCCCTTCCACCACCACCCCACCTACAAGGACTCTTCCTCTTGAGTGCTTCCTATCTCATGTCCCTGCCCCTCACAGTGCTTGCCTCTTGTGGCATTTCTCCTGGGTGCAGCTTAGCCAGCCCCAGATGGTTGAAAGGATGGTGCAGGACCAGCACTGTTTGCCTCCAGTAACCAGACCCACCATGCTTCATCCCTCCCCATTGTGCCAAACACCAGGCTGGGTAGGTAGTTCCCCAGCATGCATGGTGCGCAGGCGACTGGCAACTGACCAGCCTGCACTAGCACTGGCTCAGCTGCGGCTTTCACACCAGGTCAGTCTGTGGCTGAGTATGGAGACTTTGCCTAGGTCATCAACAGAGTGGGGGATAGGCTTTGTGTGCATGCCATTTAGTAAGTGCCCATAGTGGCATGTGTGCCATAGATTGGCTACCCCATCCTAGAGTTACGTAAATATTGATCCAAATGGAAATGTTTAATAATCATTAACAATCGAAGCAGTGGATGCAATGGAACACTTTTTTGTCTACATGTATCCCAAATATTTAATAGCACATTAATAATACAGTTGTATTTTGTGTAATAAAGTTTGATTCTTAGTTTTGCTTATTTATACAAGTTCCCTCAGTAGCAATTTACTGCTACGGGTTGGACATCCTTTATCCAAAGTTCTTGGGACTAGACGTGTTTTGGATCTCAGACTCTTCCATATTTTGGAATACTTGTATATACATAATGAGAGACCTTTGGAATGGGGCCTAAGTCTAAACACAGAATTCATTTATGTTTCTTATACCCCTGATACAAATAAGGTATGAAGGTAATTTTACACAATATTAAATTATGTAAAATTTAAATTGTGCTTGAAACAAGGTTTGTGCATGAAACACAAATTGTTATTTTATATCTTTAGGCAAAAAAAGTTTTTTTTTTAAGTTATGTTGGCACTCCAGAAAGTTAAATATTTCAGAATATTTCATATTTCAGAATTCCAGATAAGGGGTATTCAACCTGTGTATTGTTCTACTGGCTAAATAAAAGCTTTATTCTTTTTCCTTTGACCATTCAAGGAGCCAAGTCACCCTGTTTGCCTAGCAATATTTATTATTACATTTTTATCCCACCCTTCTTCCAAGGATCCAGAGAAGTATTTATTGTTCTTCCTCTGATACATATTTACAAGCTTAAAATGTGTTTCTGTTTTTAAAAATAGAACAGCTGTGGTATACCACAGTCTCTCATCTCATGATAATGTATTGTGTATCTATGTTTTTATCCCCTCTTTTTGACCATAAATATCTCTTACGAAGCAGAACATCAAAAACAAGAATGCTAATAACATATCACAAAAACCAGAACCATTCTCTAGGAAGGAAGGGCTGGCATTCCTACTGCTGGGCTGCCCCTCCTCCTGGGAGGCAGGATCGGAATTTCAATGAACAGATACTCCTCCCACGTTGGGGCTGTCTCATGCTGCTCCCCACTTCCGGTCCTACCTTCTAGGAACAAGGACTGACCTCTCTTGTGCTCTGGCACGACATCAGTATTTTTTCTTTCTTTCTTTTTTTATTTTTCCTTCGGCCTTCTTCCCTGGACCAGGGGGGTAGAACTCCCCTCCTGCCTCCCAGGCTCTGAACAGCCCAGAGCCTGCCTGCTGGTGGAACTCAGCGCTGCCTCCAAGCAGGCAGGAACAGCGGGTTGGGGCGGCGTGGGAGGCTTCTGACCCCCTCCCCCGCTTGGAGCCGGCGGCGGACCCACACTGGCAGCAGCAGCAGCGCCTTCCCGGCAGGGCAGCCAGCAGGAGCACCAGAGCCATGTGACAGGCGCCATCTTGGGCCCTACCCCCTTCCCCGTGGGAGGCCCGGCCAGCCCAGTGGCAGAGCGCTCCACAGGCCCCAGCGACGCTATGCCCTGCAGGGGGCTCACCGGGGCAGCGAAGCACCCATCGGTAACCGCTCACCTCCAAGCGGCGGCAGTGAGGAGACGGCAGGTGGCGGGGTATCCCCCTCATCTGGCGTGGCCCCCCACAGACCTCCAATAGTGGCAGCAGCGAACCCGGTAAGCCCCCAGACAGCGCAGCCACCCCTTCTCAGCAGCAGTGGGCAGGAATGCCAACAGGCAGCGCACCCCGTGGGTGGCGCTACTGCACCCCTCACAGCGGGATCACTGTGGGGCAGGCACCCTCCAAGGGGGTCGCAGAAAAGGCCCCCCCTCCGGGCAGCACCTCCCACACTGGCTACCTGCCCTACTCCACGGGACAGGCCTGCTAGGTGGAGGGGAAGCATGGTGGGGGGGAAAGGTGAGCACCCAGGCAGGCTGAGCTGACCCCCCCCACCTTTTCTAGTCTTACAGCTTTGTGAGGCCCCCCCCCGGAGGACGGGAACCTGCAGTACCTGGGGCTACAGCCCCAAGGAGGATGGGAGGAGTACCAGAACCCACCTGGCACTGCAGTTACCCCAGGGGGACATGGTCCTACCATAAGCCGTTATGGGCCAGTCCGGGGGGGATGTTTGCGCTCTCCCAGGCCCAAATTGAGGACATGGTGCAATAGATCCTAGGGGAAGCCAGCAGCCCCAGGCCCACAGGGGACAAGAGGAACCATAAACGGCTCCCCCATCCTCATCCAGCTCCGATTCCACCGTCCCCGAGAAGGAGCCCCCCCCCCACGCAAGTGGCATAAGGCCAAGGGTGAAAAGGGCAATTCAGACAGACCCAACCACCACAAGCGAACCAAGGATTCCAGCAGGCAGCCTCCTGTGGATCCCTTCCCAGACCCCTTCAGACAGACCCTAGAGGCTGAATGGGGGGCACCCACTAGGTCCAGGCGTACCCCATGCTCTGTGGACAAACTCTATTGTCTGCCAGCTGACATGGAGCAGCTGAAGGTCCCAGGCGTGGACTCCCTGGTGGCAGCACTATCTTCCTCAGCCATGCTGCCCTCAGAGGGGGAGGGGGGCCCCAGGGACCCTTGCGACTGATGGGTGGAGAGCGCCCTCAAGAGGGATTTTGAGGCCTCTGCCCTAGCCCTTAGCGCATCAGCTGCCACCTCCATTATGACAAGAGCTCTTATGGCCTGGGTGGAGGAACTTATAGCCTCAAACAAGTCCCTGTCTAGGCCCACATGTAACACCCTCAAGAAGTTGTCGCTAGCAGCAGCCTTCTCAGCAGACGCGTCCCTGGAGGCCATGCAGTTCAGTGCTAGAGCGGTGGCTGCAAATGTAGTGGCTAGGAGGAACATCTGGCTCCGACACTGGAATGTAGATCAGGGCTCCCAGGCACGTCTGGTAGCTTTCCCCTTCACGGGGTCCAAACTGTTTGGTCAGGCCCTTGACCCCTTGCTGGTAGAAAGCAGGGACTGCCCTCCTGTAAGTGTAAGGTGCTGCCCTCAGCACACAAGGAGGCAGGCAAGTCAACAAGGCCAGGCTGGCCCTTTCACTCACAACATCCTGCATTCAGACCTAGAGGCTCCTTCAGGGTCTCCACCTTCCGCAAGCCCCGATGGGCCAAGTCGAAATTCTTCCCTGAGTCCCACTCCCCCGTGGGAGGTGATTCTTCTTCCTCTTCCCGCAGGGCCGCCAAGCCCACGCACTCTGCATGACGCCGGACCACGGACAGGGGGCCCCCAGATCGGAGGATGCCTCCAGCACTTTGCGGCATATTGGAGCAAGATCACCACAGACACCTGGGTGCTGGAGATAGTGACCAGGGGCTACTCTTTGGAGTTCAAGACCAAGCCCGGGAACTGCTTGTGGAGGGTGCCATGGTACAAGGTACAGGAGAAGCACCAGTGCATGCGAGCGGCGATTTGCCACCTGCTGGACATCGGAGCAGTCGAGCCAGTCCCACTGTCACAGAGGGGCAAGAGGGTCTACTCCACCTTCTTCCTGGTCCCAAACAAGAACGGCAGCACGAGATCGATCCTCGACCTCAAGTGGCTGAACCAGTTCCTCTGGAAGTGCCGTTTTAAGATGGAGACCTGGAGGTCCATAGTGGCAGCGCTGGAGAAGGGGGACGCGCTGGGCTCTGTGGACCTCTCCGATGCTTATATGCATATTCCAATACAACCGGATCATTGCCGCTTCCTGCGCTTCTGCTATGGATCATGCCATCTACAGTTCCGTGTTCTTGCTTTCGGCCTGACCTCAGCCCCACGCGTGTTCATGAAAGTCCTCGTGGCCCTCTTGGCTCACTTACGCCTCCAGGGGATTTTCCTGTACCCCTTCCTGGACGACATCCTGATCCGAGCCTCCTCCTCCTCCTCCTCCTCCTCTGTGCCCTAAGGGACATCCAGATCACTATAGACACCCTCGAGAAAGCGGATTCGTGATCAACAGGGATAAGAGCTGCCTGCAACCGAGCCACCAGTTGCTGCACCTGGGTCTGCTACTGGACACTACCGAGTACAGGGTCTCTCTGTCCCCGGAGAGGCGCAAGAAGATGTGGCAACTTCTGGAGACGCTGCTTGGGACACAGCAACAGGATGTGTTGATGCTAGCCAGGCTGTTGGGCATGATGGTGTCTTGCCAGGACGTTATACCATGGGCACGCTTCCATGCCAGGATGCTCCAGAGATTCCTCCCGCACTTCCAGCAAGAGATAGAGGGCAACATCCACTCCAAGACCTCCATCCCTCCCAAGGTCAGGAAGGAGCTGGCGTGGTGGAGGAGCCGCTCCAAACTGGCAGAGGGTTCCCCACTCTGCAACCCAGAGTGGACAGTGATCACCACAGATGCCAGCCTTCTGGGGTGGGGAGCCCACACAAGGGGGGTGGTCACCCAGGGAGCCTGATCCAGGGAGGAGTCCCGCATACACATCAACCTGCTGGAACTCAGAGCCATCCATCTGGCACTGGACAAGTTCATCCACCTGATCCAAGGCCAGCAAGTTCTAGTGAGGACAGACAACGTAACCACCAAGACTTATGTGAACAAACAAGGAGGCCTACGATCCACGGCCCTCCACAAAGAGGCCGAAGCCCATCTCGTAGCCATACGGGCAGAGCACGTGGCTGGAGTGGACAATGCTGCAGCGGATTGGCTAAGCAGGTGACAGATCCTGGAGACAGAGTGACAGCTAAACCCGTGGGTCTTCAGACTGGTGAGAGAGATTCAGGACCCCACTCGTGGACCTTTTTGCCATGAGAGAGAATGCGCAAATCCAAGATTCTTCGCAAGGGTCCCACAAGAAGGGGCAGAGGCCCCTGGCCTCAGGGTCTTTTATATGCCTTCCCACCAGTTCTGCTACTCCAGCGTCTCCTCAACAGAATCAGGCAGCTCTGCGCCAAAGTCATTCTGATCGCTCCCAAGTGGCCCAGACGTCCGTGGTTCCCAGAGCTCCTACACCTGTCAACACAGAACCATTGGACATTTCCGCTACAGCAGGACCTCCTGCTCCAGGGCCCGATGGCACATCCTCAGCCACACCTCTTCAGTCTGATAGCATGGAGGTTGAGCAAAGCATGCTAGGCAGGCTGGGGTATTCCGACAGGGTCATGACCACCTTGCTGGCCTCATGTAAGTCCCCCACTAGGAAGGTGTACCAGTCCACCTGGCGCACCATTATTAGGTGGGCAGAGACTAGGGGGTTCAGGGCAGTCATGGTTGGGGTAAAGCATGTCTTGGCCTTCCTGCAGGAGGGCCTGGACAAGGGTCTGTCCACCAACACACTCAAGAGACAGGTGGCGGCCCTCGGCAGCATCCTGAGAGTGGGCTCAGGGGAATCTATGTCATCCCATCCTCACATCCACAGGTTCCTGAGGGGGGTGGCACTGCTGAACCCCCCAACAGTCAACAGGTTCCCTAGCTGGGACCTGAACAAGGTTCTGGAGGCCCTCACTCAGGCACCCTTCAAGCCTCTGGCCTCAGTTACCATTAAGGAACTCATGTTCAAGGTTCTCTTCCAAGTGGCAATTACCTCAGCCAGGAGGATCTCGGAGCTTGGGGCCTTGACCATCAATTTTCTATAAGGACCAAGTGGTACTCCGCTTGGATCCGACCTTTGTCCCAAAGGTCAACTCCCTATTTCACAGGGCTCAGGAACTGATTCTCCCATCCTTCTGCCCCAAGCCGGTGCACCCCAGGGAGAAGGCATGGCACACTCTGGACGTATGTAGCACCATACATTATTACACCAGTCACACTAGAGACTTTAGGAAGTTGGAGTCCCTGTTTGTAACCTACAAGGGCTCCAACCAAGGCCACAAGGCCTCAGCCAGCTCACTAGCGCACTGGTTAAAAGTGTGCATACAGCTGGCCTACCAGGCCAGAGGGGAAGTTCCCCCAGAAGAGATCATGGCGCACTCCCTCAGGAGCGCTGCCACCTCAGCGGCGTTCGACGGGCATGCATCCCTCATTGAAATCTGTAGGGCGGCAACGTGGTCTTCGGTCCACACCTTCGCCAAGCACTACCGGATAACCACAGCCGCTTCATCGGACGCTGCTTTGGGGCATAAGGTGTTGCAACAGGTGGTGAGGCCGTGAGTGACCCCTTGCTGGCCCACCCTCTTGGTTGGCTCTGGTATATCCCAGCAGTAGGAATGCCAGCCCCTCCTTCCCAGATAAAGTAGGAATTTCTTACCTGAGAATTCCAGTTCTGGGAAAGGAAGGATGGCATTCCACCCGCCGCTTCTCCAGCTCAGGGGGTGCACTGCTACCTCAGGCCTCCCCATGGTGGGCAGAAAACCCTAGCGGGATCTTTTTGCATGGTTGTTGGGGTTGTTGGTTACTCCTACAGTTGGCTAGGTATCGCCATAGTCAACCCTCGCGGTGGACACGCCACAAATCAAGGGCCGGGCCACTGCTGAGGAGCAGGGCGACATCAGGTCTTTTCCTGCTTGTCGAGTCCGGACTGGGGAGCAGCATGGGATGCCCCCAACCTGGGAGGAGTATCCATTCATTGAGGTTCCAATCCTTCCTTCCTTTCCCAGAACTGGAATTCTCAGGTAAGAAATTCCTACTTTCCTCTTCACACATAGAAATCTGTAAAATGCAGAATCATCAGCAAAGCATCAAACAAGAATCAATATAGATACAGCAAAATCTGTCAATACAGCTATGGCTAAAAAAGTTAAGATGATCATCTCCCAGCACAGCTTAGGTAGGAGGTAGAATTACTGCAAGAGGTGACTACCTTTGCTCCTTCAGTAGCAAGTATTGCTATCAGCAAAATGGTGACGAATAGCATCCCTTGGAAAGTAGTTGTTACAGTTCTCAAGGAAAGCAGCAGTTCATATTTGCCCCATTCCTGATGTGTAAAACAGAACCCCCCAGAAGCCAATTAGTCTAGTTTCAAAGAGACAAAATTTTCCTTCTTCATCCTGTCACTGATTTCACACTGCCCAGATAATCAAGCCAGAATGTCAATAAATGCACAGATAGACCCAAGGAATACTGTACTCATTCCATAAAACATGAGCTACATCCATCATATAGCACAGGGAAAGTGACCATTTAAAACAGTCGTACAAGCATGAATGTGAATCATGTCTACATTAATACTTCACTGTATCTTCATCAGAACAGTTTTCACACACACTGCATGAGTAATAAGCACAGCGTTTTGGGGGGGAGTGGAAGGATTCCTATAATTTATCGTACCTATGTAATTCCTCAAAACATACATTACTGGGGTAGAATGGAACAGGAGCAGCTGGATAGGGCTGTTTGCTTTTGTCTTAGCTTTGGTTGATACAGCCCTACCCTCTACCGTGCAATTCTAAAAATTTAGCCAGGGCCTGTCTTTCAAGACCTAGTTGCAGAGCTAATACATGTTCTATCCCTCAAGAAAGAGACAGCAATCGAATGACTGTGGTGGAGTGAAGGGATGCTAATCCTTCCCACATGTAATGAGCAATGATGTAGGGAAATCATAAACCAGAGTAATGCAAGAAACTTGGCTAGTGATTTTTCTTAAAAACTGATCATCCCTGAAGGCATCAGATCCTGCAGATACCTATTTCTCTCCCCACCCAGCCTATGCTCCTGCTTGCAATGTTAGTCTAAACACAGCAAATTCTTCCTTGTTGTAACGAAGATTAAAGGATAGTGCTTGTACTGTAATGTTATGTCAGCAAGGTGGCAAAATCTGCCACTTTGGTTTTGTTATACTGTAACACATACAGTATCATGTATGGAAGCATTTGAACAAAAGTCAGATTTATCGAATTTTTTTTTCCATAAATACTGCATGGATCACCTTTCTGCTGCATTTATATGCAGAGCTGCCAAAGGAACCAAGGATCAATGTGTTTGTTCATTTTGTCTCTCGTGATAAATGCCCTCTGTTTTGGAGCAAAGCAATGTCACCAACCACAATACGTAAAAGGCAGCATTGGCAAGTCAATTGCTTCTATTTATAGCCCTTTGTAATCAGACTGTAAAATCTGGAGTTGAGCTTTCACTTCCCAGGCCTGCCTTTGGCAACTGCGTCTGCTTGGTTCCTCTGCCCCTAGCAACATCTTTGTTGCTAACTTCCTATCCAGTCTGAGTGGTAGGCTTAACTAGCACAGGACACTTGTGTTTTGAAAGCCTTATATAATGATCAATTCTGGGTTGAATGATTTCTTCTAGCTTGTACGTTACAGAATAATTCCAAAGAACTAGAGAAAGGAATTGGAGGGAAATGATTTATCAGATAATGCTTTGTGCTGAGGATGGAATAGACTGTCATTGCCTTTTGTCTTATCATGAAAAGGAGTGTGGTATATAGGTAGACTGCTGCTTGCCAGACATTTTACACAAAATCCAAATGTATCACTTCAGTTCTGAAAGTGGAACACACAGAGATTACAACTTTTTCTTCTACAATTCACATGCATGGTGAGCTAGGAGATTCTCTCTCTCTCTCTCTCTCTCGCACACACACACACACACACACACACACACACACACACACACACCCCTGTGTGATTTAAAAGTTAAAGCCAAGCCACAAATGTTATTTGTGTATTTACAAGTATTTTATGCTGGAATATCCATGCCCAAATCCAAAATGTGTGAAAGAAACAGTCCAGAGATATAAGTATGAAAGCAGAGGCTGAACAGAGCATCTCTTCTAGTTCATAGCTGCATTTCTACTGCAATAAAATGTGATTCAAAATGGATAGTCCACCCTTTAAACAGATGGTACATTTATCCCCAGCACTCTTCCTTAGGTGGGAGCTGCTGCTGGAAGAACTGGAGGGGGAAAAATAACCACAAGACTGAGTTAATGACTGAGTTGTCTGTGGGAGATCTGGCAGGCAGTGCTGGTCCTGCAGGTAAAGAAAGACATGCAGACCAGACAGCCAAGTTTTTCACTAGCTCACATTTGAAATAAGGAATGAATAAAGCCATTAATTGGTTTGAGTGGTATCAAGCTGGCATTCTTTGGAAACTTGTACATAAATGCTGCCATTCTTATATAATTGGCAAAAAGTCAAAAATGTTCCGTTTTCAGCCAAGCTACCAAAATTGCATATTAACATTGTGAACAATACAGTTCAGAAGAATTCTAACTAACTTGTTTTACAAATAATGTTGTGTGTGTATGTTTCTTTGAATTGCAGCCAATATTTATGTGCGAATTTAGGATGGAAATTTGGCTTTTTTGCCACCATCAAAACTGTTTTCCCAGTTTGCTTTGTATTAGTGCTTCCTGCCTCTCTCTTTCAGATTTTGCCTTGATGTTTTCGTAATCAGCATTTATATTTTTACAATAGATTGATGTGGAGTAGTAACATGTGAAGCTACTAGGGTTTTAGGAAAAGCTTTCCCCTCAATACTGAATTATTCCAGGAAGCTAGAATCTGGAAGAGGAAATTTTCAGTCTTTAAACTTGACTTTCAGGTACTTTAGAAAATGTCATCTTGGTTGTTTTCAACTAAGAAATGCAAGCTTTTCCACGCAAAACAGAAAGATGCATTAACTTGTCATAAGCTTTCTCTTTTAGCACTTCCCTTCACGGCCTTAGTAGATGCTCAGACCCATCATTGTATTCTGAATTTCATACAGTTTACAGCAGGGGTGTCAAACATAAGGCCCGGGGGCTGAATGTGGCCTGCAGAAGCTTTTTATCCATCCCTCAGGCTCTCAGCTGCTGAACAGTGCTGCGGAGTTACTGCTGAAAGGGCAGGCCACTTGAAAATTGGGCTCTCCAGTATCTTGAAATATCATCAAGATTTGAGTGTTTTCTCTTCTGTCATTTGCAGCTAATGAGTTCCTAAGTGAGAAAAAGTACTTATTTTTGGTTTTGAACTGTTTAATGACATCACTTCCTGTCTAATGACATCATTTCCGGCCCTCAGCAAGCATATGAGTGCTATTTGGCCCTCGATATGAAACGAGTTTGACACCCCTGGTTTACAGTGTAATTGGTGTTAAAGAAGGATTGTGATTTCCCCTTGTTACATAAACAGGCCATGCACAACATTGCCACTCTAGCCCTAAGAATGCATCTGCTGTCAGCAAGAGTTCAAGCTCTTAATCTCTTAAAAAAAAAAAATTAACTCAGTGGAGTGAAAATTTGACAAATAAAAACTGAAGCAACAGAGAATCGGGTGAAACATTCTGATGCAGGAAAGTGCAACAAAATTAGTTATCTAAAGTACAGTCTCTCCCTATAATTAGCAGAGAAGCAAGAGACTACCTTTGTGTGTGATATGAACATCTATGTACACTATAAGAATCTCCACAATTCTGAGTAGTTCATATTCTTTCAATTGGAGAGTCCCGGGATTGAATCTGAGACTATGCAAGCAAAGTGCATGCATGCAGACTCAGATTCAATCCCTAGTTCTTGGGCCAGTGGCTTATGAAATGGCTCTTTATATCCTTATAAGCTACATATTCCAACAGTTGTTTTGCCTTGAGGGTTTCTGACTTGTGTCGTCATGTGTCCCCTCCAGTAGTTTATCTTAAAAGAAATTGATAGCTCCTTGCACATGACCGTATATACTACTATTTTATGTCAAGCTGAGTTTTCAATTCAACTTCATGATATTAAATGATATTAAATTAATTAAACTTTGATGATATTAAAACTATGTTTGATGGTGGTGTTGGCAACCTTCAGTCTCGGAAGACTATGGTATTGCGCTCTGAATGGTGGTTCTGGAACAGAGTGTCCTTTCCAGTGCGCAAAGCCTGGGTAGAGTAGATATGGAGGATAGACTGTTACCCATGCAGCAAATCCCCCCTCTCCATGTGTCTGAAATGGTCCAATGGAAAGGCAGAAGCCAATACGGTTGGTTCCAGCGGCATCGCAGGAGTTGCCAGAATGTGACTGTGTTCAGCCATGAACTGCCTCAGGGACTCTAGGTCCGGATTTTGCCTCGAGGTTGACTCCTGAAGCCTCTTCCATAACTGGATGTAGCCACAAGGCAGTGGAGGTCTGGGATCAGAGTTTTCCTTCTCTCAGATGAGCTGCCTTCCCAGGCTGAGCGGTCCCATCTACCTGGTGGCTGTTTAGTCGCCTCTTACGACAAGTACAGCCAAACTGAGGACCTATTCTTATCCCCCAGATCCCAGGGGTTTTGATGGTGTAATGTGCAAGAAAACCGCCCTTAGAGATCCAAGTCTCTTGAGACTGTGGTCATTAAGTGATGAATATGCATAAATAAACTTGCCTCTGGATGGGTTACATTTCACAGCAATCCCTGCATTATTGCCACAGTAACACCCCACTAGCAGGCTCATAACTGGCCTTTGTTTGCATGGAAGAGCTGCTTATGTGACTCACAGTCATGATCCTGCTACAGTTTCCATATAGGCAGCAGTATTTTTGGTTGTCATTTGACTAAGGACCTTTTTAGATGAACAAGGTTTAATTTGAACAGCAGATGTGAAGTTCACTTGCTGCATATACATGTTTTCTTCTGAGGTTGTGCTTCTGTTGTAGGGCAATATTTTGTAAATGGAAAAATGTGAAGCAGTTATGGTCAGTGGCATAATTAGGAAAAAAATTGTAAGTTTTCTTCTTGTCTGCATTTCATGAATGTCTTTTGATTCATTATATTCTTTTGTATGCTTCTCCACTGTACATATGCTGCAGTGCTCATCTAGTCCACGCTCTTTTTTAAAAGTGTGCAAACAGTAGCAAAGTCACATCCCTTATTGCCTTACCATCACACGAACCCTTTTTTCCCTCTGTGGTGGTGTACGTTATCTCCATCCCCCACTCTGCTATGCAGTTGCTTCACTACAGACCCATTACATGGGGGTGACTGAGTTCTATGTTGGTCCTGGATCCACTGGTGTCGCTAGGGGGTGCAGGGGGTGCGGGCCGCACCGGGTGACGCACCAGGGGGGTGACGTGCCCTGGGGGGAGGATGTGCTAACTTCACGGCATTAGGAGCTACTGTGTCGTGCCATACACCGTTGAATGTGGAATGGCTAGCAGAGTGCAATGCAAAAACAGAATTGAAATAGCTCCTTTCCTTCAAAAGATATGGCCAAAAAACTGGAAGGAAGGAAAAAATGCGTGGAGCCTTATGGAAAGTGAAAGTGAGCCGTATTGCGCGTTTACTCGCGATTAGGTGTAATTGCCATAGTCCGTTGGAAAGGGCAGGCAGAGATGAATCCAATGACACCACAGTGGGTCCCGATCCAATGAATGCAGCCTCCAAAAAACATCCGAGAAGGTCCCATCCTTCCCAGCTGCAGTCTGAGCCCAAACGAAGTCACGTGGCCGTGTTTACTTGCGAGTAGTCCGTTGGAAAGGGTAGGCTGAGAGGACTCCAAGGATGTCAGAATGGTCCTGATCTAATGAATGCAGCCCCCAAAAACACAAAAGAGAGAAGGAGGTCCCTGCCTCCCTCCTAGCTGCAGTCTATTGAGCCCTATGGAAAGCCAAGCAGCCTTGCGGTTATGTCTTACTCGCGAGTAGGCAGAGGTGCCTTGGCTGCTGGTCAGGCCAGGCAAAGGGGAATGTGAGGACACCAGAAGGGTCCCGATCCGATGGAGCTGGAGATGCTCCAGAAGGCAGCCTCTCACCCCCCACTAAAAAGGACAAAAAAGATGCTTGAACTGGTAAGGGGAAAGTTTTCTATTTTGCACTTGCAAAGCCAGGAGGGTCTTTGTATTGATATGCCTGAAATAGAAGAACTTTAAACTGGGCACTGGGGAGGGCTGGAAATCTCACTCTTTTTGGGGGGTTGTTATTGCAGGCAGACTACAGAGTAAGCTCCATTGACCACTATGGGACTCTACAAGTTTTCAAAATCACTAAAATCAGAGTTTGGCGGAATAATGCCATCGTGTTATATATCAATCAATGCATAATTTCATGCAGAATGCAATGAAACAAACCACATTGAAATATCTGTGTTCTAACAAAAGGTATAGCCAAAAAAACAGTGGGGGCGGGGCGATGGCACATCACCATGCCCACCACCTGGGCCGTTGCCCCGCCCACTGCATGGAGTGACATGCAGGCCTCTGATGCAAATCCTAGTGATGCCACTGCCTGGATCACAGCTTGCAGGAATATTGCACAAGACATAATACTTGGCGAACACCTTTGGGGACCTATTTTTGATTGTGTACAGAAGCTCAGAAAGCTACACAGAGGATTAGAATCATGTGAATAGTGGGGGAGGGGGGAAACTTTGGCTTTATATATATATTTTCCTTTGCAAAAACCTTTAATTCCTTTGGAATTAAATATATCTTATAGCTATACTGAGAAATTTCCTATATACTCATCAAATTTTCTGATTTCTGTTTGCTAAAACAGGTGAGCAGATTCTATGGTAAGACTATTATTTTTGATTACATTCTATCAGCTAGTTGTATGGCTTTGATAAAGAATATGACACATTTCTAACATTGCAGAGTGAAAACAAGTATGAATGAGATTCTTGGCTACTGGACCATAGACTGACACTCAGTTTAGAGTGAACTTTTTAATGTTAGGAAAATTACATTTCTTACATTAAAATAATAAACCATTGTATGAATATGATAGAAGCAGATATAGTAACCTACTGGGTCATGAAGGTAGTTGGTGGCTGTAGTCCTTTCAGTAAGCCTGAGCTAATCGGATTGAAGAGAGGAGAAAGTGAGATACTCCCACTTATACTGCCATGAAGTCTTAGAGAATCATCCCTAAATCCCTGAATAATGATGGCCCTTCCTGCTTCTTTGCAAAGGTATAGCACGCTGTGAGTTGATCAATGACTATTAGTGTTCCTTGTGAGCATTAGGGTTAGCCTGAGTTTGCTGATAATATTATCTGCATGACAGTTCCTGCCATCTCTTGATAATTTGAATATCTGGAAAAGCTGCAGTTAATCGACATATGATGAATTTCCACAAATTATTTGTTTCTTATGCTCAGACAGTTACTTCCTAATAGGAACCAAACTATGAAGTAATCTTCTGAAACAATCATGTAAGATGAGTAGTTTGATGATGTGATTCCTCTAAATCAGTTCGAATGTTAGTCTCCATCATTTTACAGCTGTGATAGCCTGGATTCCAGTTCACGCTAGAGAAGGAAAGCAGTCATTTTCAATAGTAATATTTGTCTGCATGTGACTGAACACCAACAGTTCTAAAATGACAATCCATTATTTATTGTGTGTATTTTTAAGTAGCTAGCCATAGAAAGCTGTACAAAGGATGTGCAAAACCAAGCCTTCTCAATTATTTTCCCAGGAATTTCTACCTGACTGAAAAGTGAGACTGCATGTTCAGGGTACTTGTCTCACTGAAGCTACAATTACTCAGTATAAGCTAAAATCAGTATAAGCTAAAATGACTAATAACTAACAATTGTGATAGTGGAGCATTTCTACCACAGTTATTAATGGGCTTCCTAGCACTGTCAGAATATATATATATATATATATATATATATATATATATATATATATATATATATATATATTCTGTATATTTTGTGCAGTCCTTTATAGATTTATAGATTTATAAATATAAAGACTGCACAATTTATATATATATAAATGCTAGGACAGTGCTAGACAGTGCTGCAGACATATGTCATACATAACACACACACACACACACACACATATATATATAATATATATGTCATATATATATATGTCATATATATGTCATATATATATATTTTAGGTCATATGTGTTATGTATGACATATGTCTGCAGACATATATATGTCATATATATATTTTTAGGTCATACATAACACATATGACCTAAAATATATATATATGACATATATATGTCTGCAGACATATGTCATACATAACACATATGACCTAAATATATATATGACATATATATGTCTGCAGACATATGTCATACATAACACATATGACCTAAAATATATATATATGACATATATATGTCTGCAGACATATGTCATACATAACACATATGACCTAAAATTATATATATATATGTGTGTGTGTGTGTGTGTGTGTGTGTGTGTGTGTGTGTGTATATATATATATATATATATATATATGACAGCAGAGTCACAACTGATCACAACCAACTTGCAAGATTGTGCAGTCCTCATTGTCTCTTGGCCCAGGAAACCATGCCTGAATGGTGTTAGAGAACAGTCATTTTTTTCCTCAGCCTCCCCCCTCCATTGCTCAGGGCTCCTTGGAAACTGGAGTACAGAAAGGGAGGGTCCTAAAAATTCGATGAGAGAAATTGCTATCCTCTGATGGAATGGCTTTAGAATATTCAGTCACAGTTGCTGATTTATTTTGTACTACTGTATAATAGAAAAAGGCCACAGAGAGCCTTAGAAGGTGTCTGAGTTGAGCATGATTGTGTATCAGTGTATTTAATTTCAGCATTGCAAGTAGCAGCGCTCTCAATTAATCCAGCTTTGCCTAAGCAAAATAACAACTGCATTCTTATGGTAATTAGGCTTTTTAAGGAATGTGCAGATGGAAGGAAGAAGGGAATTGAATTGACTCAATGCAATTCTTTTTCTAAGAGCTATATGTGATGCTCAGGAAATGACAATCATCACTATCCCTACTAAATACCAAATGGTGTCTCCGAGTCAATAGTTGTGTTTTTTTAAAAAATAATCTACTGTTATAATCAAAGCATTTTATATCTAAGCTGTCAGGGAAGAGGAGCTGGGGGGAAGCAGGCTGACTGAGGGGGAAGCATCTAGTGGTTAGTACCCATGCACCTCTTCCTGCTCCCTGCTTTTCCTTTACTGGACTAGCAGCTGAAAGGTAGTTTGTATCCCCTGCCACCATCCCAGGCTGCAGAGACAGGTTGGGGGTGGGGTTATCTGGTTAAAATTCCTGACAATTAACTACCCATGGTAGTCTCTGCAGGGCAAAGAGGCATGACAACCCATTGAAGTATCTGTGAACGTGGACTAAGCAGACAAAGAGTCAAAATGTAACTCGTTTATTTAAAAGTCCAAAAGAAAAGGAATTAAACAATATGGGGAAAGAAAAGGGATAATAAAAGTACAAGCAGGCAGATGGAAAATACCTGCACTTCACTGGAAAGTACATAGAGGTTTGTTCAAATAAAAATAGTAACCAGTAATATCCAGCAGATGGAGCAGAGATGCTATGCAATAACACAGCCCACAGCTCACCCCACCATGCTTTGCTACATTAAACTGGATGGAGTTGGCAGGCTGAGTGCAGAGTAAAAATAGCAAGCAAAGCAAAATAAATTAATATCCTGATCGTGTCTGTCTATAAATGGTTCCTAGCACTTGTGACTTGCACTTGTTCCACAAATCTGCAGTCTCTGCACTTACTCTCAATTAAATGGGTGTTTTCCGAGTGCCAGTGCTAGACTCCCCCATGGTACATAAACAGAAAGTCACCCAGCGCCTCCTGGTTCTGGGACCTTGTAGTTTTGATTTGAAGAAGAACTGCAGCCCCCTCCTGATCATGGCCTCTGAGAGGAATTTCATCAAGGGGTACAAAGTTTCTTTGGGCCCCTTTGCAAAGGGGAGGGGTGAAACAAAGCAGGGCAGGGTGGTGATGGGTGAGCAGAATGGGGCAGGGAGGGGTAAAACAGGATGGGGAGAAGGTAGAGGCAGCTGGAAAAGTCTTTGGAGCCGAGGTCTACCCACCCATGTGGCATCAGCAGCTAGATACAGTAATATGGAAAACCAAACACCCTCCTCAGTCTCTCTAAAATCTTTTAAATATAGAAAATCATTGCAGAAAATTAATATCATATTTAGGCTCACACTAGAATGGAAAGTGTCATGTTCATACCAAAACTTATTTCTGCAGCAGCTGTAGTCTTTCAGCTGTGTCCCTGAGCTCCCATATACTACTTCATGGTAACCAGGTGCACAAGCCAAAGAGCTACTGTAGCAGTCTAGTTTCTTCCCAGATTTGACATAGTGTTAAGGAGTGTCATGTATGAATTCCTTGGCTCAGCATATATGGCTTGCCAGTAGCTGTAGCCACACGCTCGTGGTCGTGTCCGCAGCATCCCATGTAGGCAACAAGTCTGACTAGATAGGAAAATGCCAGATCCTAGGACATTTCTGGGCCCCCTCCTTTGGCTCCTGGGCCCCCTTTCTGACCTTGGGCCCAGGTACAAATTACCCCCTTTACCCCCCTCTCCTAGGCCCTGCTCCTGATATATCCTTACCAGGGGGAGGATTGTGCTCAATGCTGTAAAGTATGCAAGGTGTGCTTTGCTTAGAATACCTCTACTGCATACAGAAGTAATCACTGCATAAGTGAGTGTTTTATATTATGGAGAATGCCAGAAGATGCAGCTTCACCCATTACAGAGATGCATTGATAGGAGGAGCAGCCAGCGGATAAAACCCTCCATTCTCCATCCTATGACATGTTGGGATGTAGTCAAAGTGGGAGGAGTGCTAGGACTTCTCCTTCAGCAGGAGTGGTGGTGTCATTAGCAGGAGCACTCAGGTATCATCTTTGAAATCTTTACTTTGAAAGCTGAGAAGCATTAGGTACAGCAGGAAACAAACCTAGAAATTTGCTAAGGGGCACTGATACGTTCATGTCCAGGCTGCCATATTGTGTGGGTGGTAGTGGGGGAGAGGAACTCTGCCTTTGCTTAACTGAATTTTTTAATAGGTTTGCAACTTTCAAAGGGTAGCTGTATTAGGTCCCAATCCTAATCAACTTTCTAGCACCGGGGCAGCCGCAATGCAGCCCCAAGGTAAGGGAACAAATGTTCCCATATTTTGAGGAGGCCTCTGGGACTGCCTTCCCAACACAAGAAGCAGTGCATATCCCATAGGCACAGCAGCACCGTCACTGGAAAATTGGATAGGATTGGGCCCTTAGAGCCCAATCCTATGCATGCCTACTCCGTTGTATGTCCCATTATATAGTCAATGGGACTTACTCCCAGGAAAATGTACCAAACCACACTTTCCTGAGAATAAGCTCCATTGAACACAATAGGGTTTACTTCTGAGTAGACCTGGTTAGGCTTGTGCCCTACGTCTCTTGCAGAAAAAACAAGACAGTCCTGTGGCATCTTACTCTTTTTTTATGGTATGCATATAAATCAGTATGGAACTAGTTCTAGAGCTGATTTCTGCTGAGTCCTGGCTTAAATTACCCTGAAGGTAATGCTTGTTTATCAGACTTGCTCCTCTGTGAAGTATCTTAGGCCTGGTGTACACGT
Organism: Tiliqua scincoides; assembly: GCF_035046505.1. Lineage (NCBI taxonomy): Eukaryota > Metazoa > Chordata > Lepidosauria > Squamata > Scincidae > Tiliqua > Tiliqua scincoides. The sequence continues at coordinate 231,733,073 of NC_089821.1, forward strand.
GAAGCAGACTGTGTACATGTGTGGTGCACATGGCCTCCAATCAGTATCCAAAATAATTAGCCACTTAATGCTTATAAGCCAGTTTGTCTCATGTCTATGTTTTCCCTGGTGATAGATTAATAACCAAATAGTATGGGCTCTAATATTTTGAGGGCCTACTTGCTGATTTCCTTTCCATTTCAGTAATTATTGTTTTCTGTCTCCTATCAGAGGTCTCTGGTACAACTTACTTTTGTCTCAGTAACTTCCCAACTGTTTAGGAACTTTGGATTGGGTACGTCATCAAATCTTTAATGAAAATCCAAGCATATTAAACTGATGGGATCTTGTTATTCAAATGTTCATTGCCACTATAAACATTCAAATAAATTAGTGGGCCATTAAGTCACTTTTCAAATTCCATTGATCTTTCCCTGTACATGCCTTGTCTAGCCAAGCTGCTTTTAATTATGATAGTCATATATGGGGAGAGGGAGAGAGAGAGAGAGTGTGTGTGTGTGTACTTGCATGCATAAACTGGAGCTTTTCCATTCTTTTCCTCCATTGCTCTGCATGGGAAATCACATTTCAAAACAGGCTGCCTCAGACTTCAGTGATTGTGTGGATGTGCTTGGGGCTACTTTGTTTCCTAAGTGACTTGGTGGCTCAGAAACCATATCACACACACAAGGAGGTCACCACAAAGCACTTGGATTGGAGCCCCAGCCTTGTATCAAGTCTCACCTTTGTGACACAAGTGCTATTCACACATTACATTTTATGCTTGTAAAATCTGTATACAGTATATATACATTATTGTATGCCCATGTACAGTATGCATTCTGTCCAATGCACATACAGTATTATACATATGTATACATATGAGTGGTCCAGTCTCCTGATTCACTTTTAAAATGAATGCATGTAAAGTTATTCATACAAAAAGTATGCATGTACAGATACCTCTATCTGATGGTTTTCCCTATGTCTGGAGATGTTTGAAAATGATGTTATTTGTTTTACTCAGAAGTAAGTCCATTGTGTTCAGTGAGACTTAGGCTGTAATCTGTCTTACTACTGGAAACAATCTACCTATGTCCCTTCATTTTCAGTTTTCTATAGAACCTAGGGCCCCATCCTATCCCAACTTTTCAGCACTGATGCAGCCATGCCAACAGAGTGTGTGCTGCATCCTACAAGCTGGGATGGTGGTAGAAACCCGCAGCGGTAAGGGAGCATTTGTTCAGGGCTGCTTTGCCGTTGCATTAGCCCAGGAAAGTTGGAAAGGATTGGCCTCTTAGATAAACTTTTCTACCTTGTTCTTGTAGCAAAATCCCTGGATGTTCAAATTCACGGATTTGAGGACCCCAAACCCTCCAAATCCAACCAGAGCTGTGCTTCGGTCTGGTCCAGAGGGTGATCTGAGGGTCAGAAAGTCTCCTCAGCCCTCAGAATGCTCATTTTGGGCAAAAAAAAGGAACTTCTAGTTTCTCAGGTGTCATAGACCTAGGGTCTCAGGTTCAGTCAACCTCAAAACCCTCAAGTCCTTTTCCAGTAGTACTGCCACTACCCTGTATTAGCCAGTGACCCAGTCCAGGGAAACTGGGCCCTTCCGGACTTACTGCTAGCCCTTGTAGGTACTAAGCGCCTTCTCCGATTAGGACTCGACCCTCAAGGCTCTAGATCAGGGGTGTCCAAACTTTTTGTCAGGAGGGCCACATCATCTCTCTGACACTGTCAGGGGCCAGGGAAAAAAAAAGAATTAATTTGCATTTAAAATTTGAATAAATTTACATACATGAGTTTATTAGAGATGGAACTTATATGAATGAAGGTCTTGTAGTAGCTCAAGGTCTATAAAAGGTCTTGCACAAAGCAAGGCCAGCCTTTCCTTTGCTGCCACTGCTGCATCACAGATGTTAAACAGCAAGTTGTGGAGGGAGCCCTCGTCCCACAGCTCAGGTGAGAGGTTGAACAGTCATCCTCATGCCAAGAGCAGTTGCATCGGGCCAGCATGGGCTCCAGCAAGTCTCTGGAGGGCCAGAGGCTCATTGGAGACTGGGGGCTCCCTGAGGGCCTGATTGGAAGCCCCCGAGGGCCGCAAGTGGCCCCCGGGCCAGGGTTTGGGCATCCCTGCTCTAGACCACAACGAGCACTTGGTAGCTTGACTGAATGGCTAGGCAGGATTCTGAACTGTAGTTCCCAGTAGTCAATAATACAGCCTTATAAAAGATATTTTAGTTTATTAAAGTACATGAGGTTACACATGGGCAAGAGGTCTGGTCTAGAGGGTAGAGCCTCCGTTTGCCTGAAGGTAACATCCGCAGGTCGCCAGTTTGAGGCCACCGGCACCATGAATGGTGAGACCTTGAAACAGCTGACAAGCCAAGCTGAGTTATTCCACCTGCTCTTTGGTGTGAGCAAAGAAGCGTCTTGGCTGCCCTCCATGTGAGAGATGAAGGAGCTGCTTGTCAGCTTGCGTGGGAGGAAACTGGAGGCCAGAATGTGATACCAGATCAGAAAGATCCATCTGAAATGTTGTGGTTCTTGAAAGATAGAACCTTTCTTCAATTGTAAAAATCCCTATGGGAATTTAGAACAGCCTGCCTTTGTAAACTGCTGAATAAAGTCTGAGGAGAAATCTGACGACCAGGAAAGGCGGTATATAAATACCTGTATTATTATTATTATTATTATTATTATTACACAAACAAAGTTAAGGCAGCAAATGCTAGAGGCACAAAACATCTATGAAACACATCAGTCCAAAATAATAAAGCTAACTTTCTATCTTTTACTTAATACCTTCTCTCACCTGGGTTAGTCACCCACTGAAGATCACTTAGCTCCAGGTCTACCTATGAGGCAAGGTGCCCATGTTGGACAATGGTGCTCACCATGAGTAGCAGGTCATGCCGCACCCAAGACTCTCTGTCCAAGAGAGAACACACCACACCCCTTGGGGTCCATTAATATACCTTTATGCTAATGCTTACTGAGGTGACTGAATAATTATTATACTAACCAGTCAGGCACCTTGATGACTAGAATCTTCTCTAAGAAGGTCTGTTGCTACTGCTCCTAATTCTTACCCCTCCCATCTGGAGATCCGTAGCAGTACTCAATCACTTCTGATAAGGATACTTCTGTCGCAGAGGTACCTTGCATGCTAATTGGCTGTTACCCTGTGTAATGTCCATGGCGGGCAGAGACCCCGCCCCTTGGGGTGTGACTGAGCGCAGGGGCTTACCCTGTCAATGAGAGTTGGTCGTCGGCGGAAAAAAGGACAGGAGGCAGACATAGCTGTTTTGCAGACGGTTTACTTGCATCAACCTCTTGACATTCATGGGGCCTGTTACGGCACAGGCCCCTTTGTCTTACACAGACTTGTGCCATCAGCACATGATAGGCCCGTTCCCCGTTCCTCCCTGACCCCTTGCGGTTTCGGGCTGAGCTCTTTGGCTGGTGTCTGTAGGCCAGAGGTATGGGTTCCTGATGGCCACCATGCTGCTGTCTGGGGTCAGCTTAGCTGTCCTCAGGGGGACCCCTGGTACCTCAGAGCTTGCCCCCCCATCAGCTAGCCTCCAGTTGAGGTAATTGGCTCCAAGTCCTGGGGTCTGTAACTTCGCCTCTCCTGATGTCACCCCCGGGGCCCAGGTGGGTCTAGGATCAGGCAGTTCCCAACCCCTCTCTGCAGGGCTGAGGTAAGCAAAGTTCCCTTTGGGGCCTGGAACATCTGCATAAGGCCAGGGTTGCTACCCACTCTGGCCTTCCCCTCGACTCTGCTCCCACCTGGAGAGGAGCAACCTCTCCCTAGCCTGCCCAACCTCCTTATGAGGCCAGTCTCTGGCTGGGCCAGCCCCACCCCTTCTGGCCATGTGGCTGCTTGCTGCTCCCAGGAGGCACTAGGCCCTATTCCCAGGGAGGTGTCCTGCCTGGGACCCCAGTCCTGATGGTGCTTAGACCTTACTCCGGATGAGGCCCCTACTCTTGAGGAGTTCCTGGCCACCTGGGCTGGACCCAGGTTGCACCCTGTTATCTGCCCTTTCTGGCCATCAAAGGGGAGACAACACATTCCTTTTCTCTCAGCTGATTGCTCTCTTTCCCACAGCTGTGAAAACTGTTAGCAACTCTTAGTTTGGTTCAGGCTTCAGGTACAAACTTAGGCCTAAATGGTACATGTTCATGACATCGAGAAAAAGGGAAGTGACGTTTTTATGTACTTATAAGGCATTATGAAGGCCAGGGAAGAAAGTCCCGCCTCAGAATATTTTATAAGCACATAAAAACATTACTTCCAGTTTCCTTGAGAAACTAGACGTTCCCCCCCCCCTTTTTTTTCCACAAAAGGGCCTCTCTGGCCCTCAGATCATCCTGCAATCCAATCCGAGCTCAGTTTTGGTCAGGTTCAGAAGGTTTGGGGTGCCCAAATCTGCTGATTTGAACATTCATGGGTTTTTGTATCTGCAGGGGTTCTGGGAACACAAACTGGAAGTGGTTTCTGATCACAATTTTTGCATTTTTAGAGGCTTGGGGAGCCCTGTGCAGGCCCCCCCGAACCAGCACTTCTGTAAGTGCCAGCACTTAAGTGCACTTCTGTAAGTAAACCCCCCTTTCCATCCCCAGCATTGCATCGCTGCCATCCCTCCGCCCTTACTATGGTTCCAAAGTCTGAGTAGGACTTTGAGAAACACTGATATAGAGGCTTGTGGGAGTTTGTGTAGGGTTGCCCCCATAATGAAACTGCTGTGTGGTTATAAATTCTTTAACAATTAAATAAATGTTATGTGTGACTGAAAGCCAGTGTTGTAAGGCAGCTGTTGAAATTTTTCAGCAAAAAAACATTGCCCAAAAAAATCAGGGCCATTTTGACTTTTCAGTGATATCACCAATCATTAAAAAAATTAATTTTAATCCAGTACTTTTTCTAGGTACAATTTTGTGGAAAGGCTATAACTTACCTTATCTTATTGTATTCTTTTCATACAACTGATTGCAATAGAAATAAAGTGCTATTCAATTTTCAGAGTTTTAGAATGGAAAATAAAGTTTTATTTATTAAGTAAAAAATTTATTTCCTGCACATGCACATCAGGGAGGTGCTTTTAATATATGAGGAGCTGAGAACAGCATGATTTAGCAGCATCTTAATGAAGAATATGGGCCACTATAGTCTTATTTCCCTTAGCATGCACTCTGGTGGCAAGCAAATTATGGGGAGCCATAATTTTCTTCTGAAGGAGCCAAGCAGAATCCTCAGTTCCTGTCCATGCTTGCCAGTGTTCTCCATTGTGTGCAAGCAATGTGAAGCCCCTTCCCAGGCAGTCTGAACAGTGTAATCAGTGTTCCCTCTAACTTTCCTATGGAGTATGTAGAACCCTATTGCATGGTGGCAACTGGGCAGTGCTTGGCAATGATGTCATTGTCATTGCCAAGCTCTGGCACACCAAGAGGGAATGTGCTCGGGGCTTCAATTAGAAGTGCTTGGCAGCATGGCTTATAGGAAAGGCTGCCCATAATAGAAAACTAAGAGCCATGTTTACACTAGAGGCCCTCAAAATCTGGAGCGTGTGCGTTTAATGTGAGTACATTTTGCAACAAAACCAATATTTTTGTTTCTGCTTCTTTGTATAAGTCTCTTGAATGGCTATTGTGTCCAAACACTTTGCCTATAGCATTAATTTAAATGGCTCAGCTCATAACTTTGTGTGCTTCCTAGTTGTGTGCCTCTGATTAATTCATTAACTAATTCTTGCAGGTCGAACTTTGCTGGAAAAATTGTCCAGCCAGCAGGAGAATGCACCACAAGAAGAAGCAGAGAAGCTCTGTTCTTGGATCATTGCGATGGGTCTTCTGCTCCCCTTCAGTGATTGCTTCAGAGAGCCATGTAGTCAGAGTGCACAACAAAGTGCACCAACTTTTGATGTAAGACACAGTTGAATTGTTGTTTGTTGGCAGGATTTATGAGAAATTTAGAGAGCTAGTTCACACATTCATGTTTGTTGATTGATGACTTTCACAATCAACAACCACAATCTGACTATTAAGTCAGATAGAGGTTGAAAGAGGTTTCAGACCTCATTGATAAATTAAAGATCAATAAGTCACCAGGCCCTGATGGCATCCACCCAAGAGTTATTAAGGAATTGAAGAATGAAGTTGCTGATCTCTTCACTAAAATATGCAACTTGTTCCTCAAAACGGCCACAGTGCCAGAGGATTGGAGGATAGCAAATGTCACGCTGATCTTTAAAAAGGGAAAGAAGGGGGACCCAGTAAACTATAGGCCGGTCAGCCTATAAACTTATGGTCAGCCTAACATCTATACCAGGTAAGATGGTGGAATGCCTCATCAAAGTTAGAATCTCAAAACAAGACGAACAAGCCTTGCTGAGGGAGAATCAGCATGGCTTCTGTAAGGGTAAGTCTTGCCTCACAAAACTTTTAGAATTATTTGAAAAGATCAACAGGCATGTGGATGCGGGAGAACCCATGGACATTATATATCTGGACTTTCAGAAGGCGTTGGACACGGTCCCTCACCAAAGGCTACTGAAAAAAACTCCACAGTCAGGGAATTAGAGGGCAGGTCCTCTCCTGGATTGAGACCTGGTTGAAGACCAGGAAACAGAGAGTGGGTGTCACTGGGCAATTTTCACAATGGAGAGAGGTGAAAAGCGGTGTGCCCCAAGGATCTGTCCTGGGACCGGTGCTCTTCAACCTCTTCATAAATGACCTGGAGGCAGGGTTGAGCAGTGAGGTGGCTAAGTTTGCAGATGACACCAAACTTTTCTGGGTGGTGAAGACCAGAAGCTATTGTGAGGAGCTCCAGAAGGATCTCTCCAAACTGGCAGAATGGGCAGCAAAATGGCATTTGCGTTTCAGTGTAAGTAAGTGTAAAGTCATGCACATTGGGGCAAAAAATCAAAACTTCACATATAGGCTAATGGGTTCTGAGTTGTCTGTGACAGATCCTGGGGTGGTGGTGGAGAAGTCGATGAACGTGTCGACCCAATGTGCTGCAGTAGTGAAGAAGGCCAGTTCTATGCTTGGGGTCATTAGAAAGGTATTGAGAACAAAACAGCTAATATAATGCCGTTGTACAAATCTATGGTAAGGCCACACCTGGAGTATTGTGTCCAGTTCTGGTCGCTGTATCTCAAAAGGATATAGTGGAAATTGAAAAGGTGCAAAAGAGGGCAACTAAGATGATTGCTGGGCTGGGCACCTTCCTTAGAGGAAAGGCTACGGCGTTTGGGCCTTTTCAGCCTAGAAAAGAGGTGCCTGAGGAGGGACATGATTGAGACATACAAAATTATGCACGGGAAGGATAAGAACATAAGAATAGCCCCACTGGATCAGGTCATAAGCCCATCTAGTTCAGCTTCCTGTATCTCACAGCGACCCCACCAAATGCCCCAGGGAGCACACCAGATAACAAGAGACCTGCATCCTGGTGCCTTTCCTTGTATCTGACATAGCCCATTTCTAAAATCAGGAGGTTGCACATACGCATCATGGCTTGTAACCCGTAATGGATTTTTCCTCCAGAAACTTGTCTGATCCCCTTTTAACAGCATCTAGGCCAGAAGCTATCACCACATCCTGTGGGAAGGAGTTCCACAGACCAACCACACGCAGAGTGAAGAAATATTTTCTTTTGTCTGTCCTAACTCTCAATTTTAGCGGATGTCCCCTGGTTCTGTTGTTATGTGAGAGTGTAAAGAGCATCTCTCTATCCACTTTATCCTTCCCTTGCATAATTTTGAATGTCTCAAGCATGTCTCCCCTCAGGCGCCTTTTTTCTAGGCTGAAGAGCCCCAGACGCTGTAGCCTTTCCAGGAAGGTACCCCAGCCCTGTAATTATTTTAGTTGCTCTCTTTCACACCTTTTCCACTTCCACTATGTCCTTTTTGAGACGTGGTGTCCAGAACTGGACACAATACTCCAGATGTGGCCTTACCATAGATTTGTACAATGGCATTATAATATTAGCCGTTTTGTTTTCTATACCTTTCCTAATGATCCCAAGCATAGAGTTGGCCTTCTTCACTGTCGCTGCGCATTGGGTCAACACTTTCATCGAGTTGTCCGCCACCACCCCAAGATCTCTCTCCTGATCTGTCACAGACAGCTCAGAACCCATTAGCCTATATGTGAAGTTTTGATTTTTTTTGCCTTTACACTTTACACTTACTTACATTGAAACACACCTGCCATTTTGCTGCCCATTCTGCCAGTTTGGAGAGATCCTTCTGGAGCTCCTCACAATTGCTTCTGGTCTTCACCACCCAGAAAAGCTTGGTGTCATCTGCAAACTTAGCCACCTTTCTGCTCAACCCTGTCTCCAGACAGGGTTTATGGATTTATGAAGAGGTTGAAGAGCACCGGTCCCAGGACAGATCCTTGGGGCACACCGCTTTTCACCTCTCTCCATTGTGAAAATTGCCCAGTGACACCCACTCTCTGTTTCCTGGTCTTCAACTAGTTCCCGATCCATGAGAGGATCTGCCCTCTAATTCCCTGACTGTGGAGTTTTTTCAGTAGCCTTTGGTGAGGGATTGTGTTGAACGCCTTCAGAAAGTCCAGATATATAATGTCCACAGGTTCTCCCGTATCCATATGCCTGTTGAGCTTTTCGCCATTCACCTTTTCAGCATCTTACCTGGAACAGATGTTAGGCTGACCGGCCTAGAGTTTCCTGGGTCCCCTCTCCTTCCCTTTTTAAAGATCGGGTTGACAATTGCTATCCTCCAATCCTCTGGCGCAGTGGCCATTTTAAGGGACAAGTTGCATATTTTAGTCAAGAGATCAGCAACTTCATTCTTCAATTCCTTAATAACTCTTGGGTGAATGCCATCGGGGCCTTGTGACTTATTGATCTTTAATTTGTCAATTAGGTCTGAAACATCTTCTCTCTTAACCTCTCTCTGACTTAGTTCCTTAGTCAGGAGGGGCTGTTCAGGCAGCAGTATCTGCCCAAGGTCTTCTGCCATGAAGACAGATGCAAAGAACTCATTTAATTTCTCTGCCATCTCCAAGTCTCCTTTTATCTCCCCTTTCCCTCCCTCACCATCGAGGGGGACAACTGCTTCTCTGGCGGGTTTCCTGCTTCTAACGTATTTGAAGTAGCTTTTATTATTCCCCTTAATGTTGCTGGCCATGAGTTCCTCATAGTCTCTCTTGACCTCCCATATCACCTTCTTACATTTCTTTTGCTACAGTTTATGTTCTTTTTTATTCTCCTCATTAGGGCAAGACTTCCATTTATGGAAGGAAGCTTCCTTACCCTTTACGGCCTCTCTAACTTGGCTCGTTAGCCATGCGGGCACCCTCGACTTAGTCGAGCCCTTCTTCCTTTGCGGTATACACTTCTGCTGGGCCTCTATTACTGTTGTTTTAAGCAGCTTCCATGCACTCTGGAGAGACTGGACTCTTTTTACCTTCCCTTTCAACCTCCTTCTAACCAGCCTCCTCATTTGAGGGAAGTCCGCTCGTCAGAAGTCAAGGGTTTTTGTGACAGATTTGCCTGGTATTCTTCCCCCGACGTGCATGTCAAAACGGATCGCAGCATGATTACTGTTCCCAAGGGCTCAGTAACATTTGCATCTCTAACCAAGTCCTGAGTACAGCGCAGTATTAAATCCAGAGTCACCTGTCCTCTGGTGGGCTCCATGACTCCATGGGCACAGTCATTTAGCATGTCAAGAAATCTCTTTTTTGTGACCAGCACACAAACTGACCCAGTCATTGTGAGGATATTGTTATCGGTTATTATCAGTTGCTCTGGGGTGAGATGAACAGTCTGTGGTTCTCACGTCTAGTCCTTTGAAAATGCCCACCATAGTTGTGGGCAAAATGTTAGGAAATGAAAATCTTCATTTTTGGCCAAAAAGCACGAACACTTTTTTACTGCAACACTATGTGCAAGTTGCACTCATTCCCCTTTCCCATACTATCTCTTTCTCTCTGAAAAATACCCATGCCTTTGAACAAGGGGGTTTGTGCAGGAGAGACAAATAAAAGAGACAGCAGTTTGTGCAGACAACGGTTTGTGCAGAAGAGAAAGACAAAAGAGAAGGAGATGCTCAAGGGCAGAAATTAGTTAATGATGTGCAAGGGAATTGCTGGGCCCAGGACTACATTTCTCAGCAGGCCCTGCTATGATCTCGAAAAGGGGAGGGAGGCAATGCTGGAGAGCTTTGAAAAGGGGGAGAATAGGAAGGCCTGAGATCGAGAGAGAGAGACATTCTGGGTCAGCCTGCCACCCCCGTCCACCCCAGAAGTAATTATGGTCATGTAATGACATCATTGCAATTATTTCTGGGTCACTCGGAGTGATGCCGTTCACTTCGGAAGAAGTGGGTGGCATCTTTCTGAGTGTCCGAGCGACTGCACCAAGACTGGCTGTCGCTCAGACTCTTGGAGTGATGCCTCCTGCTTTGGAGGAACTGGGCAGCATCGCTCTCAGCGACCGCATTGAGACTGGCTGCGGCCACCGCAACCAATCTTGGCATGGTTGTGTGCCTTTCTCTGAGTGATGCCACTTCATGAGCAAACAGCTATTGAGTGTGCATATGATTCTGGGTGGAAAAACAGGTAATGGAGAAAGTGAACCTCCCCTTTCCCATGCATTTCCAGTCGTGATCACATTTGCCCTCCCCAAAACTGCAAACAAGAATTGCTCTCAACTGGAACTGTTTCTCTGTATTGTGTTTGCATGCATGTCTGGTTTGGCCCTCAGTCCAACCTTTGGACCTTTTGAGTTATAATATCATTCTGCACAGCATTTTATTCTAGTAGTTTGCTTTGGTTCAGGAACATTTCATGTGATCTCCAGGGTATTACATATATACTGGATATTGAAAGAATGTATAACATTTTTCAGGTCTTGATTAGAATTACATTGAATGGGATTACATTACATTGACGCCACAATCAAATTTGCTACTTTTAATTTTTAGGATTAGGCTACTTATTTTATTGCCTTTTATTTCAGTATAAATGATAAGCTAGGGCAGCCATTTTCAAACCACTGTGCCGTAGCACACTGGTGTGCCGCAGATGGTCCCCAGGTGTGCCACGGAAGTTTGGTGGAGGGTCATTTATTAATAGGACCATTGGGGGATATGAGCCCCACACCAACAGCATGGTGTGTCTTGTCAGTTGTCAAAAACTGATAGTGTGCCTTGACAATTTGAGTACCTTGTCAATGTGCCATGAAATGAAAAGGGTTGAAAATCACTGAGCTAGGGAAATACAGGTGCATAATAATGAGGATGAAATTATGGGTGATAGCGGCAGGGATATCTAGTTCAAGGTGTTCAACCATAAATCTGGTATACTGGTGTTAGGCCTGGTGTCAGAAGTTGGGACTGTTAGGCCCCAAAGAGTTGCTAGACCTCAGTAGGTCCAAAGAATTGGTAGTCCTCAATAGAGGGAATAAAATGAAATTTCTCTTGCAGGTAAGTGACTCAAGGTCCCACATGGCTGAGAAAGTGAGAGTAAAACAACAGGGCACATCTTAAAATGTGCACATCCCAAGCAAAGTTACAAAACTGCTTAGCCCAGTGGTTCTCAAACTTTTAGCACCAGGACCCACTTTTTAGAATGAGAATCTGTAAGGGCCCATCAGAAGTGATGTCATGACTGGAAGTAGCGTCATCAGTCAGGACAATTTCTAACAATCGTAGGCTGCAATCCTACCCGTACTTACCCAGGAGTAAGTCCCACTAACTATCATTGTTAAAAGAATATACATAGTAGCCTGTTAAAAGTACAGGCTGCAACATTTCCCTAAATGCAGTTGCATACCATCAAGTCTAATATATTAAAAATAAAATATTGAAATGAATAGGGACCCACCTGACATTGGCTCGTTCCCGACCCATTGTTTGAGAAAAAGTGGCTTAGCCAATAAGACAATTGGGAAGAAGGTTCACATACCTCCTACATGACCAGCTCATGCAGAAAGCATGATAGAAAAGTGCTAAGTGCTGCTTTAAGTAAAGGGGAAAACAGTATAAAATGTCTGATGCCCCTGCTGTTGGGGCTCCTGTCTGATTGAGACTTTTGTCTCTGGGGAGTCATACGAGGCCTCAATAAACTTGTGCTTTTGCTTTCCACCTCAGTGTTTGTCATTGGCTCTCAACCACTGTGTGTGGCCGGATCTTGGCTTACCTTAACAAGCAACACTAGTACTACTGTGCTGGATCAGCTGTATGCTGCATATTTAACTGAAGTCACTGGCTTTGCATCTAAGAATTTTGAATATAATGTAGGTCTCTTAGATAATGCAATTGGGATTTCTGAGCAAAAAGCAGTTGTTCAAGTACTAGATATCTAATAGATAACGTGTGAATGGTGGCAAGTGATAGAAGTCCCTGCCCCATTGCATGTGTCATTCTTTGTGTGACAGTATAGGGTTTTTTTTTGTCAATCAGGACAATCATGACATTAGACAATTTTGACAATCAGGACAATCATGAAATTAGAACACCAGAATTCTGTTCCTAAAGATTCTTAATAGTTTATGTTAAAAGCATGCCTTTACACCTGCAGTTTGCTTATTAACTTTGTTTTTTTCCTGACTGCAGCGTGTTGTCAAATACATACAAGGGTAAGTGCTTGTAGTACTTCAACTCCTGCTGTATCTCGCCATGCTCCCTCTGTTTGTTAACTCAGACTTGGAAATATTCTTAGTGTTTCACGTAACTTTTCTCCAGCTCTGCAAGTTCCCCAGTCATTTAGGCTTTGGCAGTGTTTTTTTCCTATAGAGGTTATTATGGAAATGATCACTGTTACCCTGCACATGCTTGATCTCATCTGATCTTGGAAGCTAAGCAGGGTCAGACCTGGTTAGTACTTGGATGGGAGACCGCCTGGGAATACCAGGTGCTGTAGGCTTATACCATAGTCTTTTGAGACTGAAGGTTGCCAACCAACCAGCTAAGCTGTTAGAAATTTTTAACATGAAGGAGGTAACGGGGGGGGGGGGGGGAAAGCTCCACAATGTGTTTATAGGAATAAAATGAAAATAATATTTTTCTCTTATGAAGTACCTTGTAGTTTCTCTTTAGATTTGCCTGTGTGTAATTTTTCTGTTTCTTTCTCCCCCCCCCCTTCTGTTATACTAACACTGCTGCTGACTAAGGCTCCTTGTAACATCCTTGTAACCAGTTTGGGCAGGCCTGCATGAATTGATTTCTGTTCTATTTCTATCACATGTGCATCTGTTAACTATTTCAGGGCAGTTGTCTTTGTTTGGGGCTCTTCCTAAGACTCGGGAATGTATGTTTGTAGCTTTGTGGAAAAGGCACTTGCATTGCTTTAAGTTTGTAATGGCTGTGCTGTTAACTCTGATGTAGGGCTTCCAATAGCTACTTATTTATTCATAAGATGAGTCTGTCAGTAAAGAAACAAACAAGATAATGGCACACCCTGAATTCGGCTTGGAGATCACATACATTTGGTCCAAGCAGTAAGTAGCATGTGGACTTACTTTTAACAGTGCGGCAGATGAATGCTTGCTTAGAGAAAGGTAGGAAACAACTGTTTTGTAACCTGGCTTAGAGGGAAATCTGACAAAAATTGCTCACATAAATACTACAGAACATAATGGGGGCGGGGGAGAGCGCCAGACATCCTGATTAAGTACTAGAAAGATATCTCTAGATTCCATGAGCAAGTAACTTGCCTCGCTCTTGTAGGATAGCTAGGCTGTTTAGAAGAAGCAGTCCAATTTGCTATGTAAGATAATTTATAAGCAAGATCCTGCTTTTGTCAAGAACTGTACATACCTGTCAAAGTACGTATCTTGCAAAGCTACCATGTTTCAGAAAGGGGGAAATCTTCATCTTCTATTCTGGGAAGTTCTGGCAAGAAGCAGATTCTAAACAGGAAAAAACTGGGTGCTGCAGATAATTTAGCAAAGAGCCTGTTCTCTGGGTCTCAAAAGATGCCTCAAGCCAAGGAGAAACTGTAAACCTGAGTGTAGCCAATCAAATTGTAAGCATTCAGTTTAGTACACTCTTCAGAACAAGCTGTTTTTTTCATCAGGGTCGTTGCAATGAATATTCAGGATTAAGAATTGATACCTTTATTTTTTTGATCTTAAGCAGCTGTGTGTTTCTTTTCTTTTTTAAAAAATTACATTTTGTGTGTGAGAGACAGAGAGATGTAAAATAAAAAACCTCTGACATTCCCAGAAGTGCCTAAATGCTGCTCTTTATTTAAAAGAGCAATAAGAATAGAGATGGGGGGAGGGGTTATTCTTCTAATAAAAACACATGAATGTTGTTATGAACAATAAGTGAATTTGTTGAAAACCAGAATAATTTATACAATCCTTCAATTCAAACTTAGCCAGGACCTTCCTTAAGTTTCATTTCCTTTTTCTTTACAAGACTGCAGTCTGAAACACACTTATCTGAGAGTAAATCTCATTGAAATTAAAGGGGATTAATTCTGAGTAGACATGAATTGGTTCATGATGTAATAGAAATGCTATATTGTATATTGCTATAATTAAAGGGTGTTAAATTGCTAAATTGCTTTGAACCCTGACCTTTGTTTTCCTTTATGACTCAGGATGCAACTAGCTCAGATGTTGACTTATATGGGTGAATAGTTTGCATAACACATCCCATAACATTCTTGTTAAAAATATTTTCTCACTTATGATTGATTAATGCAACCTATTTGTGCAGAATGTTATTAATTTCTCAGTGTACGTTTGAAAAAAATGGAACAAAGTTGTCTAAAACAACCTTATTCTATTAATTTTAATGTACCATTAGAGGTAAAATGCTGAGCAATCCAAATCCCATTATTCCTTAGAGTAACTCAGTGAAGCAAGTCATTGTCATTCCCATTATATACATGGGGGAACTGAGCCCAAAGTAGTGACTGGCAAAAGGCCATTCAATTAGTTCATGGATGAGTTGCAATATAGTCCAGGCCTCCGTGTTCTAGATGCAACAGTCTACTCTCAGTGGCCTTAAATTTTCTACTGTAAGCTGAGCATGGTTCATACTCACGTCATAATTTCCCTTCTGCCCCTGCTAAGCACAGTCATTCTTAAATAAATAAAAAAAATCATGCTTACATGAAGGGTTTTGTGTATCTTCTCGGACCATCACTAAAAATAAATTATGATAGTGATTGCCTCAGCTAATGTCAGTTGTTCATTATGCAGCATTAAATAAGAGAGTGTGTGGTCTGTGTTTCTCATCTTGCCTCTTTTTAATGTATATTGAAGCCTGATAATCGCACTAGAATAAGTGCTTCATGAATGTTAACAATCTTATCCTTAGGAACATTTATGTTTCCAGAAATGCTGATTCAGTGGTCTACCATTATGCAAGAGGACCCTTGTTTTTGAAGCAATACTTGTATTACAGTGATAGGCCTGTAAATTCAAGCATAATCAGGGTATAAAGGCACAAACCAATGCTGAAAGCTAAATATCTTCTGTTTACTCCCTCCTCTTTCATCTCTCTGCCTTATGATTTGTAAATTAATCCTGTTACAAGAAATTGCCAGATTTATTCTCTGCAATGTGCACAGGGAATTCCTTGTGATCATAATATGCTGGAGTTCAGAAAATACATTGCGAAGATTGAGCTGTCTCTTGCTCCTCCCTCCATTTGTTTCCCTTAAACAAAACTTCTGCATAAGGTTCCACAGGCAGAGGCTCCCCTGAGATATTTTGAAATGAGTGCCATTGCAGAAAGACCACGTGGCTAGACAGATAGGTTTGTGTATTCCAGTGGTTTTCAAACTGGGGTGTCGCGATGCCCCAGCCTGAGAGCCCTGGGCTCTTCTCCCTTAAGGGGCGGGGGGGGGAGGCAGAGACACAATGCCCAGCATCGTGCCTCTGATCTGGGCGCAGGGGCGCGCTGCCACTCACCGCTGCCTGCAGCAGCCTCCCTGGGGGTCAGGGGAACAGGACGCCAGCCTCAGCAGGGCTCCCCACGCAGCGCAGCGCCCTCCAGAAGTCGATCGTGACTACCAGTTTTGCAATCGAGAAACAGGAAGTGATTGTGGTCACCTTCTGGAGGGCTCTGTGTTGCATGGAGAGCCCTGTTGAGGCTGGTGCTGGGCTCCCCTGACACCTGGGAGGCTCCTGCAGGTGGTGCTGAGTGGCAGCACTCCCCTGTGCCCCCATCAGAGGCGCAATGCTGGGCATTGCATCTCTGCCTTCCCCCAGCCCTCTGCCTTCTGAGCAAAGACTTAGTTGCTCTCATACTCTCCCAGATAGTTTGATAACCACTGGCATATTCCATGTCTTCATTGACTGTATCCACCTAAGACAATAGGTCTTTAACTGGCCTACCATCTGAACCCACCTGACGAGATCAGAGCATAGGTAGGGATTTCCAGGTGGTCATAGGCCATTCAATCAGATGGAGCAATGACATAATCAAACCTAGGTTTTTAAAGGTTAAGTCCAAAGATGCTTGGTTTGTTTTAGCTTGGCACTATCACATAGAGCATCTTTGTATGGTTCTCACTCCCTTCCCTGGGTTCAGAAATGTGCAATGGACTCCTTAAACTGATACAGGAGTAAGTTCGGTTACGGAACAGTGGTATTTGGACTTTGTAGGGAATTGTTTTGCTTTCAAGTATGTCTTTGTGTGCTTGTATTTTTGCTATGATCCACACAAGAGGATGATCTCTTCCTGCCTGGCTTTGTCCCCATGGTGGCAATAGAATCTACCCATTTTGGCTCTGGCTTGGGGGCAGATCAGGGAGTGTTACCAGCTTCAGCACCCACCCACCCCCAATCACCATGTACATGCAAAAGGTGTTTTAATAAGTTTTGAGTTATTGCAGATTTTCCTACTCTTCCGCTGTGACTGTGATTGGCTCTCAGTATCTTTCTTTGACTCTTTTCAAAGCATTGATTTTTGTATTTAAAAGCATAATTTTGTACTTTCAAAATCTTATAGCTTCAACTACCATTTTTGACTACTTGTAACAAATTAGTCTTAATTTTAAACACCAAGAAACAACTCCTTTATTATCCAGCACATGCTTGTACTTAGCTTAGAAATCCCAGCTATTTCTGAGGTTGGACTTTTCTACTAAAATGCATTTTAGAATTGCTCTGAGCAGCCCCTTTACTTTCTGCTTCTCCAGAAGTTTTGTTCTCAAAAGTTTGTGCTGGTGCTATCTGCTCTTCTTTGTTCAGTGGGAAAATGCAGAGATGCGTCTTCCAATACTGCTAATTTAACAGATTCAGAAACAATAAATATTAGAATTTTTGTGTAATCCAATAGTTAGACATTTCATGAGCTAAAAGGCACAAAGGCACAGACTAATGTAGCACTCAGTTGTAAAATATGCATTGGAAGCAGTAGATTTGACTCTCACAATTCTAATGCTTATTTTTTATTTTTGTTCTGTGAATAACTACAGCAAGATCAGCTTTATACTTGGGCTGCAGTCAGCCAGCCCACACATTCATCAGATTACATTGAAGGAAGATTTCCAAGGAGAATTCCATCAGTGTGGCCACCACCAAAGCCTCCAGATGAAGAACAGAGAGTGAAACATGCAGAAAAAGGTAAGGTCTTGATACAAAAGTGAAATGTATTACTTAGGTTGATGTTATTGTACAATGAGCGCAATTGAAAATTTAGACAAGGAGCTTTTTAACTTACCTGTGGGACAGTGCTGGCCTCCTGGAGGCTCGCAGCACCCTCTGATCTCCTCGCAGCTTGTTTACAAAGCCCTTGTTTACAAATCTCCAATGAGAATGAAATTGGGCAAAAAAAGGTTTCTTAGGCTGCAAATCCTACCTACACTTACTTGGGAGTAAGCCCTAGTGACTATAATGGGACTGACTTGCATAGGATTGGACTCTTAATTATTTAGCCAACAACAATACTACTCACCAATAGATGACACTGAAGTGCTGTGGAATCTCATTCCTGCACTTTAATTCAGAGTGGCTGTCATGAGTTTTGAGTAGCTTATGATGATTAGGGAGACTTGTTAATACAGCTAAAGAAGACAACTCCGAAATCAACAAAAATACTAACAAATGCTAACATTTCCCCAAATGCAGTCGCATACCATGGTAGCCTCAAGTCTATTAAAAATAAAATATTGAAATGAATGGGAACCCACCTAAAAATTTAGAAAACTCCTAAAATCCAGTGAGCTCTTAACAATCTCATTAAGAACCAAGAGCGATAAAAAGCAGATAAAACCAGCAAAAGACAATTTTTTAAAGCACCATAAAACTAATTAGTATACCCCCAAATGGCCATATAAAAAAAAACTCGGCTAAAGCAGTGGTACTCAAACTTTTCCGGCCAGTGACTTCCTTGACTGTGGCTGTTGGCCATGACTCCCCATCATGTTCCTGAGGGTTGGAAGTTACATTATTAAACAGGAAGTGGCCAGAAATATTAACTATATTAATATTAATTATATTAATTATATCATTGATTAAATGCAGATCTTAAAAATATATTATTAATACACAGCAATATACATGCTTTATAAATGATCAGCTGCTGATCACTGCTGGAGGCAGGATGCTGGAGTAGGTGGATTTTGCCTGGTTCAGGAAGACTCATTTTTTTAAACTTTGTAAGCATGCCAATAGAATTGTTTTATCAAATGAACTTTGTGAACCACCAGTCTGACCAACATTACACACACACACCCCTGTGGACCCCAATCCAACTAGTCATTTCTCCCATTCTCCTTGGATAGGATTGAACCCTTTATTAATTTAATGAAATTAAATTTTTCCAGCAGCTGGTGGGGAAAACAAAAATAGACCTTGAAAATAGATCAGAGCTGATAAGGATTTGGTTAGGAAGATGATTTGTCTCCTATATTAGGAGATGCACAGCTCAGGCCTATGCATGTCTACTCAATAGTAAGTCCCATTAGAGTCAATGGGGCTTACTCCCAGGAAAGTGTGGATAGGATTGGGTTGGCAATCACTTCATCAATGGTTGCTAAGTATTCCCTTCAAACAGCAAGATTCATCACTTTAAAAATACAGCCTTTCCTCTTCAGTCAAACAACAAGATTAATAAATCACTTTAAAAACAGTCCCCTTTTTCTGCTCCTGGCCAAGTAAAGTGTGTGCTTCTCTCTCTCTCTCCCCCCCCCCCTTACCAACTGCATGGAAGCAACTTTAAGAGTCGTGTCAACTGGTAAAATAGGAAGTGTTTTATTTGGGGAGGGGGAGGAAAGCAGGAAGGTTTGGAGATCGAAAGGGGGGAGTGGAAGAGGGAGGGGGTTGAAAAGAGAGATTTCACTTTGATGAGAAGCGATCCCAGGCTGGGCACTAGGAACCAACCAGACAAGGATCAAGGAGGGTTTGTTTCTGACAGTCAGCAAGGACAAGGACTGCAAAATGAGCATGCTAGGCACTTGCCAGATTGGGGTTGGAGTCCAAGAGCTTTGGAAACAACATGTAGGGAACACAGAAGGTGGCAGCCTCGGAGTGGAGGGAGAAGAGGGCGGGGCAGCATCAGCCACTCTCACAGCTGAGCAACTCCCGTTTTTTGTACTTTAAAAAAAAGTGCAGAAGACGGGCAGAAGACGAGTTCGTATTCTGCCCAGGGATGTGACTGTATCGCTGCGAGAGGACATCCCGCGTCTCCCCTTTGAGTTCCTGGCACCTCCCTAAGGAGCCATGCCTCACAGTTTGAATAACACTGGGCTAGAGTAAAAAGACACATCTTTAGGCCCTGCTGGAAAGCCTCCAAGGCGTGAGCAGTCTGTAAACTGAGAGAGAGGAATTCCATAAAGTTGGTGCCACCATGGAGAGGGCCCTACTCCTTGCTGCCGCCCCTCCCACCTCTGTGGTGGTGGCAGTCGTAAAAGGGATTACTGGAAAGGACAAGCCAGATTGTATGGAAGAAGACAGTCTCAAATACCCTGGCCCCAAGCCATATAGAATTTTAGAGGTCAAAAACAGCATCTTGAATTGAGCCTGGAAACAAATGGGCAGCCAGTGCAGCCACTGGAGCAGCATCCTGACAGAGTCAAACCACCAACCTCCAGCAAGCACACAGGCCACTGCATTCTTCACTAATTGCAGTTCCTGAACCATCTTCAAGGGCAGCCTCACATAGAGCACATTAAAATAGCCTAGTTTTGATGTCACTGTGGCATGGATCACCATGGCCAGATCTGCATGATCCAAGTGTATGGGCCCAGTTGGCATACCAACTGAAGCTGGGCAAAGGCTCCCCTGGCCACAGCTGCCACCTGGGTCTCCAGGAGCAGCTGTAAATCCAGGTGAACCCCCAAGCTGCGGATCCGCAAATATTATCTTGTTGACAGTATCGAGGGTTAATGTATGTTAGCTTTTAAGGATACAGGTGGGTAGGCAGGTAGAGGGACAAAAGAGACTAATGCTTGGTATTATTGAAATACTTTTTGAAAAAAAACAACGATATCAGGAAAGTGCACTGGATTTCAGGACCTTGGCTAGATCCAGGTTCGTAGAAGTACCTTTTCTGGTGTGATGAGCCTTGGGGATCAAGACAGTAGTGTTGCTAGGGAGGTGCGGGGGGTGCAGCCCACACCGGGTAACACGCACTGAGGGGGTGACGCACATGAGGAGTAGCGCGGGGGGTCATGCGCAAAGATCTCGGTTTGTAGGAATAATACCATTATATTATACAGGTTCAGCCTATTTATACATGGATTTTTTATACACAGATTGGACTCAACACGAATGGCGCCACAAATGAGAAGGAATGTGCTGATCCCTGGAGAAGGGGAAAATGCACCCCTTTAAAATCAGTTTAAAAAACTTAACAATAGCCTCCTTAATGAGAGAGAAGGAGGGCAGCTGGCTGACAATCCATCAGTCCTTCTCTCTCCAGCGTACCCCTCCCTTCCCCCTGAGAACTTGAAAGAAAGATGATCACTTTGCATTGGTGAAGGGAGGGGCTGAGTGAAGCTTTTTAAGCTCTTGGAGGAGGACTGGTTGATGAATTGTCTTCTTAATGACTCTTATCTTAGAGTCAAAAGGTCAGCAATGCTGTTTTTAAATCACTGGAGCAAAGAAACATTGTTTTTTAAATTGATTTGCTATAATGCGTTTTTTGCCATCCACGTGAGTACTTGGAACAGAACCCACATGAATAATTATCTCCACCTGTATACCACTTGATGCACAATTTACAGAAGAATGCAATTTAAAAAACTGAGTTAAATATCTCACTTCTATCAAGAGTTATGGCCAAAAAACAAGAAAACAAAATGCAACTGTCTTATGTGACACACACACACACACACACACACACACACACACACACACACACACACACACAGGTGATCCCTGCACAGTGTGCTACCTGTGTTTATGTGTAAGACGTGTGCACAGTGACTGTGAGATCTGTGCTTGGAGGGCAGGATCTGCTGCCAAAATTGCAGTCCATCCCCTACATATTCGTTCTAAATATTTCTAGAATATTTGTAAAGATTATTGTTCTAGCTGCTCAGTTTCATCGCTTTCTACTTTGAGGTCAGCATAGAGTAGAACTCACAATTTAAGCTTAATAAACACAAGGAAATGGGGAGGCGAGGTTACATGCTAACATTAGGGATGTCTAACTCTGACATTGTGCAGTCACTGCTGTTTCTCCATGGTAAATGTTTCTAAGAATGCTCTCCCATGTGGTGAAAGAGTGGTACAACAACAAAGCTCAGGTGCCTGGCTTCAGTGAAAAACAGATGTGGAGTGGATAAGTGCTGCAGCACACTGGATAAGTGTTACCCAGTATTACATTAAGGTGGTAATCCAGTGAAGCGGAATATACACATAGGGGGAGGGGAGGAATGCTGTGTATAGTTGAGAGTTTTTGAAGTTTTCACAGCTGCCACATTTTCTGTTTATATGTACAACTTGCAGACTGAGCAGCTGCAGGTAAAAGCTGCAAAGAAATGTTTGAAAGCACCTGCAGAACACCTTTATGTGTGAAAATATCACATACGTTATCTTTTTTGGATGCTGATACCAGCCATGCTTTTAAAGAAATGTATAGCATGTGCACACAGGAGAAGTCTACTGTGTGTGCAGGGATCAAGTGCAGTGGCCTGTGGCACAACACAGTGGAATGGTGCATAAAGAAGAAAGGGCTGTGGGTAAAGATGCACCAATATATAACTTTTATTTTGGGGATAAACAGGGAGGTGGAATAAAAAATGGAGTGCAGTATGCGTTCAACCACTTGCATAATTAGGCTTAAACGTGAATGTTTTCTAGATAAAAGAAAAACATCAAGGGAAAGAAATTTTTAAATAGCTCAAATCCAGGGCGGGGAAGGAAGAGGGGGCAATAGGACTAGGGAAATCAAGAGGATTACCCCCTAACTCTGAAAATGTTTTTATTTTCAATCCAGAATGTGATGCTGGTGTTGGGGCAACAGAGTCAGATGATGCAGAGGATGTTGTGCAGGTACAGGTAAGTTTTGTTTAACTGGAGAATGCTTACTATTACTATTTTAAAATGAGTAGACTTGACCCATGGGCAGTATTTCAGTTCTGCTTCATGGGGGAAAAAACAATGAATTGCACATACTACATAATTTTTTTTAATAATAGGAACACAGGGATCTGCCTTCCACTGAGCCAGATTATTCTTCCATCTATCTCAATCTTGTCAACATCGACCGATGGTGGCTCTCCAAGGTTTCAAACGGGGTTCTTTCCCAGCTCTTCCTGGAGTTCCCAGGAATTGAACCTGGGATCTTCTGCACACTAAGCATGTGATCTTCCATGGAAAAATACAGTATTTTGTTATCTGCTGATTTTGGCTATCTGTTTTGTGAACTTCCCCCAAATCATACTGTAATCTTTAGCATGCCAAAGACAGTCATTTGGCTTATTTATCTTGTCACTAAGGGCCAGATTGCTCATGTAAGTACATAATTAATTTCTTAACAGTTGATGATTGTCAGCTGAGTTTGTGACCAACTCCACTGGAAGGTTTTGTGTGCAAGAAGATGAGAAGTGATACGAAAAAGTGGTGTTATCAGGGAAGGTTGTTCAGCTGTGCATGTTTTCTACTTTCACATTTGTTGGCTGAATGGTTGGAAGTAAATTTTTTTCCTGTTTAACTTGTAGCTTTGTTTTCTTACTACCTTTGTCTACCTTTAAAAAAAAAATGCTTAAATCAAGCACAAATTAGATGTGATCCAAAGTGTAAATGCTCTGTTGCTTTTGTTTCGTGTGCTTTGGGTGGGATGGAGGAATCAGGTCTGGCAGGGAATATATGCTTAAAGGGTTCATGATGGTCCATCTGAGTGGATGGTTTACAATCATCTGGGCATCCCTATCTGCCCTTTGTCCTGGTTAGGTGGGCTTGGGTGCCCAATTGACTGGCACATGCCAGTTCCAGCAGGTGAGCTGGTTTTTCTCAGGGAAGCCAGATGAGAAGTTGACAGATCCACAAAACAATCTGTGTACTTCTCGCTATGTCCTTTCTGTCATCGTGTTGATTTCTAAGGGTTTCAGAGAAGCATCCCAGGACAATGACTACCACAGCAGGAGATCTCAGTAACCTTTTTAGGATGCTGAGGAATCTCAAAAGTCTCTTTAAAAAAAACTAAAAGAGTCAAAAATAGAGGAAAATAATGAAGGGGGAAAATTGAAAAATCATAGATTTTCACTACATGTTACAATGAGGAATGCAGACTGAGACTGTGGCTTGGACAGGTCATGTGCAGACAGCAACTTTGGACTGTGAAACAGGAAGGGAAAGAGTAAGTGCAATTGAGTAATGTCTTCTCCTCTGTTGGATGTTTGAAGCTGACACAGTGCATCACTCTCCTTGCAGGAGAAGATGCATGAGCTCACCCTGAAGAAAGTAACAGGAGAAGAAATGACACTCACTTGTGCTTACCGTACCCTGTTTATTTTGAATGTCTGAAGCTGAGCTGAGACCACAATAACACACTTGGAGAGTGGGCTGAAGGTCAGTTCACTAGACTACACTGATCCCCTAGTACACAAAGCATTTTATATTTTATTTTGTTTGTTTTCATTATAACTATATGCTTCAGTTTACACTTTGAAGTGATTCTAGTTTGTATATTGATTTTTAAAGGGTTGCGCTATTACAATCAGCCATCTGGTAGCGGGGCTACTTGCCTTACCCAGGGGAAGGGGATGAAAGTCCCCTTCTCCTGAGGAGGCAGCGGCGGCTGCCTAGGGTGTGCTGGATGCAGCAGCAGCCATTTTCAGCGCCACTACAACCCCTCGTGCCTGGTAGCTCAGGATTGGGCTGTGAGTTCTTAAATATCTTTTCTGTCAAAATTCTGTATTTCCATTACAAACAAAACCCTTCTCATCACTTAAATGTTTCTCTTGCCTTACTGTTTCCAAATGTGAATCTGACCACTGATTGTTCCAACTCAAATTACAGGCCCTGTTGGAACACAGCACAAATTCTGTGAATTTGGCAGTTTTTAGTTACCAAAGTGAGATTTATCCTGTAAGATATATGGTAGTGTTTTCTGATAATATGAAAAAAAGTTGACTTCAGAAATCTGTGGTTGGAACAATCTAAAAAGAATGTTGCTATATCACTATTTTTAGATTACAAGCTTGCAGGCAGGTCCTGTGTTATTTTTAATTTTCAAATAGCAGCTAGTAATTTTAGATATGCTTAAATAAAAATAATTTTATTTTGTCAGGGACATTGTGGCACAGAAACATCCCATTATATTAATAGAATGTGTGTGAAACTAACTATATGGGAAACTAACTATATGGGATATCAAAAATATTTTGATGCTTAAATATTTGAAGAGCTCTTAAAATCATTATTTTAGTGTATTTCACTGATTGTTATGAACATAGAGTTCAGCTCTGAATGGCTCCACTTCCCCAGAAGTATTACAAACTCTTTCTTTAAAAAAAATAATAATAATGTTGCAGTTTGGGGGAACACTACATATTTTTTAAAAAATACTGTTACCATAAAAATAATGGGATACATCCCACCCAGAATCTGTGCAAATGGAATGGCATATCTACCCATGCAAGAGGAGGAGGGGTAGGAACTCCATCAACTTCCTTCTCTGTTACCAGCCTCCTGTAATACAGTACCCCATGCTATTATTGAGTGTCCTCAGAATCAGCTTTATGGGGGAAGGTTATGGGAGCTGCAGGATGGAAAACCGGATTCCACAAGCAGCATACAGCTAGTGATTTTCTGGAACCAAACCAGTGGTTCTGATTTAGTTAGCACCAAGTTCCTTTAACATTGATGGAATTTAAGTTAGTTCATGGGACTTGGGGACCAAATGGCTCAATCCTATATGCGCAGCACGCTGGCAGATTGTGAGGTCCGCCCGCATACTGTGTGGGCTGCTGCTTCTACATCATCTGCCATTCTGTGGAGAGCTGCTACTAGTGCAAAGGCCGGGAGTGGTGGCACTACTGGTCAGAGGTGTAGTTCAATCAATCAATCAATCAATCAATCAATCAATCAATCAATCAATCAATCAATCAATTATTGGCATTTAAGAAAGTAAACGAGATTACAACAATCAACAACAAAGATAAACATAATAGGGAATGGAAATGAGAAATGATTCAAAGAAGAGGGAAGTTTCCCTTCTTTTTATTTTTTAAGAAACGGGATATTTTAATAATTTGGGATAAAAAACTGGTAACTGCTGTGGTAATGTTAGCCTGGTTGTTGCTTAACAAAACAAAAAGAGGGTCAATGAATGGGCCAGTGGGATGCCGTAAAAAGGAATCCAAATACATAGGTGTAGTTATGGTGGTGGATCAGGACACGATGGGTGAATCTTGGCAATAGCAATGTCCACCATATCTGGAAACCCATCCCAGGCCTGACACATCTCCTGCTTTGGAACAAATCTACACCAGCAAAAGAGCTGCGATAGATCTGAGTAGTTCTATAGGGGACCAGGCAGCAGCTGGACAGGTAAATAACA
Source organism: Tiliqua scincoides (assembly GCF_035046505.1). Taxonomy (NCBI): domain Eukaryota; kingdom Metazoa; phylum Chordata; class Lepidosauria; order Squamata; family Scincidae; genus Tiliqua; species Tiliqua scincoides. Next base: position 231,759,007 of record NC_089821.1, read on the forward strand.
TTTTTCTTTTTCTCTCCTGGCTGGCCTGGTTCCCTGCTAGTGCATAGGATATCATGGAGACTGCATGCCAGTGGAGGATAGGATTGGTCTGTAACTTTGATTGGCTCCAGGCAAATGAATGATAACAAAAATGTGACATTCCAGTGATACTCCTTTCCAATAAAAATTCCAAGAATTCAGAAATAGGTTCTACTTGCCAACAAAGTCTTCATTGACCCTTCTACTACTCTTGCCCCACGACCAACTAACTGCAGGAGACGTTTCCATTTTTACAAGTCTAGAAGGTCGTAATACTTATACTTGGCATTTGTATAGCACTTTTGCCCTACTTATTTTTAATAATCCTGCCCACTGCCAGTATTGGGGCAAGCACATGCTGGAGCCCATACCCTCCCAGGTGTCTTGCCTATCCACCCATTGACTGCTGTGGGATTCGCAGACAGTCACAGAATTTGAACTCAGAAAATGTTCTGATTCAAGCAGTAATTTCCAGATGCAAACTGTGAATAAGCGGGGGAGTAATTTTGGGAAGGTGTGAGGTAAATCAGAGGCAGACAATAAGTTGTCTGGGAAGTTGTAGGGAGAGGAAAGAGTAGATGCTGTACTAACTGCTGATAAAAATCACCATGTGTAAACAAAGTTGTAGAAGACTATGGGCCCAATCATATCAACTTTCCAGCACTGGTACAGCCACAATGCAGCCCCAAGGTAAGGGAACAAATGTTCCTATACCTTGAGGAGGCCTTTGTGACTGCCTCCCCAACACTTGGAAGCATTGCATACCTCATTGGCATAGCAGCACCAAATTGGAAAATTGGATAGGATTGGGCCCTATTTACAGTGGCAGGGTAAGTTCTCAACCTGGTGAGAAGCAGAAACCAGAAGTATTGGACTCTGTATATGCAGCTGCTCACAGGGGTATGTCATGATATGCAAGTTGCAGCATCACCTGGAAAATATAGCTTCCTAGATATTTGGGGTGGCCTAGTGAAAAGCCTTCCTCCTGTTTCCAAAGTCAAGGCAATTGGACCTTAATCATAAAGTACTCTTTAAATTTAAAGTGTTACAGAAGTATAATAATCACTTAATATTTTTCTGTGAGAATCCCATATTGATTTCTTGGAGAATCATTTTTATCAGAATAAAAGCAAATTTGCCCACCAACCTGAATTGAAACTGCAGCAAAGGGTGCCTTATAAAGAAATGATCTGCAGCATCCCTGCTTAGTCACTAGATGGCAGCTGCAGATTTCAAAATGAATTTTGCGAAGTCAACTTGCAGTTATTTTTGTGTTGTAAAATGTCAGGATATTTCTCAATGGGAATAAATATTTATCTGACTCAGGCACTGACGACTGTCTGAATTAATGCAGTTCTGTCTCTCTTGAGTCAGCGTGATTGATAACGCCCCTTGAAGTCATGTACTTCTGAAGCCTACATCATGTGTGATGCTGTTCCTGGAATATGAAAGGTAATATGCCAAGATGCCATCCAGAGTACCAGAACCAAGCACACACGACTGTTTTATGCACAGAGAACCACAGGCCACTGATTGTCTTGCATATGTGGCCCTCTGAATCAGTCTCTCCACAACATAACAGTATATTCAATGCAGTGTAGAGTCATGATCTGTAATAAAATGCCATCAATCAGAAGTCACTGTTTGTGGTAAGCATTTGTAATCTGGGGCAGCAAGAGACCAGGGAAGTAAATAGGGAAGTAAAATCTTCAGCATCTCTCATTTCTATTAAGCTGGATGCTTCTTCTTGTCCCTGATGGACATCATTCCATGAATACAAACCTTTCTGTCTTTTTTCATATAGAACTTTGAGGGCCCAATTCTATCCAATTTTCCAGTGCTGGTACTGCTGCGCCAAAGGGGCATGCACAGAGTATGGAAACATTTATTCCCTTACCTCGGGGCTGCATTGTGGTTGCACCGGTGCTGGAAAGTTGGATAGGATTGGGCCCTGAATCAGAGTCATTTTTTTCCTAGATTAAGAAACATTACTCTCTGTTCACATGAGATAAATTTGCAGTACTGTATGGTATTACCAGTAATTCCTAAATTCCTAGTCAAATTAACCATTTGTCACTAACCTGACATCAAATGCAGATTGTGTGATCATGCCAGCTCTTATTCTCATGGTAGTCTAATAGTTACTGTAGAACCATATACAACAATATGTAGGTGAACAACACTTCTTCAGCTTGTTTGCACTTTAGAGTCTGCAGCTCCACTTTACATAGGTATCTGCCTTTTACCAAGTCAGACCTTTAGTTCATCTAGTTTTGTCAATACTCTCTACCTGTGGCTCTCCAAGATTTCAGACAGAAATGTTTCCTTGCCCTATGTGGAAATGCCAAGGATTGAACTTGGGAACTTCTGCATGCAAAACAGATGCTCTTCAGCTGAACTATGGTCCTTCCTTGTGTATATGTGTCGGGAAGGACCATTGTTCATATATTAATAGTTTTCTCTCACTCACTCACACACACACACACACACACACACAGAGAGAGAGAGAGAGAGAGAGAGAGAGAGAGAGAGTTTTCAAAGTTGGGTTTAAGAGATATAGCTAGTAGCTTAATCTGTATAAAACTTTCTTCAAGAATTACAGACCAAAAATAGGCTAGAATAGGCCATTCAGTGTGCACCCTGAGATCAGCAAAGACATAGGAAGAAACCTAGTACTGCCTCTCAGTGCCCAGCTGGTGTGTGCCACTGCCATGGAATGCCCAGTCTGGGGAAGAGGCAGTCACCTGCCACCCCTTGAGTCAGCTGACCTCATTACAAACAATGATGATTTTCCTACAGCAGGTCTTTTTCTTCCTTATCACTGACTGTTAAATTAAAGTGGCACATTTCATCCATTTTCTACTGTCTCGTGTGTTTATTGGGGAGTGCATGAGCAAAAGAGCAAGTGCTATTGACTAGTATTAGTTGATCTCTCAAAGGAAACACTGTAAGCCAGTGATTCCCAAACTTTTTAGCACCAGGACACACTTTTTAAAACAACACTCTTATCAGTACCCACCTAAGTTTTATGAGATTTTTTTTTAAAGTTTCACTTTACCAGCCACTTAAGCCTCTTTTTTTTATCTTTTTTACTATTGTGGGGGACATGGGACCTTCTGGTGTATTTGTTGAACACCATGTTCATCGGATTGTGACCATTCTGGTAGCCTTGTGTTCCTCTTTGCCTGGCCTTTGATAAGTCAAGGCACGTTTGCCTACTCATGAATAAGCTTGCGTGTGTGGCTCAGTTACACTTTCCATAGAGCTCAATACATTTTTCTTTGTCAGTTTTACAACCCACCAACAATCAGGAAGAGGGTTCCAGTTCACAGCTTGAAAAACACTGCTATAAGCAATTTCAGATAATATACTAGTGGAAAATGATTATATTCCTTGAAATCCCTCTAAATATTGATGAATATCTTACTCCAATAATATCTTAATATTGATGTTATAATAGGAAGAGGGCTTTCTCAGCTAAAGAACTTGGAATGATTTGAATCCATCTTGGATTTAATGCCAAAATGGAAACCAGATTTTGGAGCTCTGGAGTTTTTGGACCCATTTCTAGATTCTGTGTAACTTATTTATTGTATGGCACATTCACATCACATTTCAATAGAAACATGTAGGTTAAAATACAAAATATAAAATGTCAAATCTAAAATAGTAATAAGAATTTTACAAACCTATATCTAAAATACAAATATAATGTTTTTACTTCATTTGTCACAACCAGAAAATCAGCAAAATCTCCATTATAAGCTCTGTTTTGGCACTATATGTTGGATAGTTTGCTTTTCAACCCCACAGTCACAATCTGGAGAAGATATTGTGCCCCACTTATAGAGGGCATAGGCACATCTGCCATGTACAGTGCAAATTTAATTTAATGCTATCTATACTGCATGAGGCTGATCAGAACCAGGCAGTTTTTTGGAAATACAGGGCAGACTTCGACATTGTGGGGGACAATTTTCTAACAAATGTTGTTTCCACATCTTGTGAATATTAAAATCCTCTTCTATGAGTACTCTAGCAGTAACAATGGCAGGATGTCTAGATCTCAACCTGTTTTGCTCCAGGCAGGCTAATAATAATAATAATAATAATAAAACTTTATTTTTATCCCGCCCTTCTCCCAAAAAGGGACCCAGGCTACATCATTCAGTATTGGCAAATGGGAATTATCAATAATCTTCAAATATTCTTGTAGGGGGACATTTTTCCATCTTGCTTCTGGAAGTGGTATATGGCTCAAAATATATGATTCTGTGTGAAATACCTAGACACTTGGAATAAATTGAAAATGGCTGAAATGGTTTTGGCCTTCCAGGTTGCATTTAGTTGCATTCCTTCACATGAACAATGACATCATCTAGCTGTCTGACAGGGCCTTGAGACCTCTGCACCTAAGGGAAGAGGAGACGGTCTGGTTCACAATAGGAAGATTGCAGGGAGACCTGAATGTTTTGGATAACTCTACTCATATGTAGTGCACCATGGGCTGGCGCACCCTGAACAGGATTGGGCCCTAAGTCAGGCTACAGAAGTCTGTAGTCTGAAGGCTTTAACAGGTCCTATGTTGACATTTTGGAAGAGAAGGGAGGTACCCAAAATATTAGGAGGAAGAGATAATGCAATTTCGTGAAGATCTTGTTTTTCAGTGCCAGGCATATGGTACGTTTCCCATGCAGAATAAACAAACAGGCAAACCCTTCTCTAACTATTATGTACATGTGTCTCTGACTATTATGTACAGGTGTTGTGTCCATTTTGCTTCAGACCTGGATACTGGGGTTCTGCGGATACTAGGAACGCCCCCTGCTCACCCATTAGCACGATTTTAAGACTAAGCTCATAGAGACATTCAGGTTGCCTGGCAAGCAGCCTGGTTGCTTAAAAAAAAAACAACTAGATGGAAGTTAATAGGAAGCAGAACTTAACTGCTTCCTGTTAACCTCTGTCTAGTTTTTTGAGCAACTAGGCTATGGAGAGGTAGCCTGAAGGTCACTATGAGCTGCTAAGCTTATAGTGACCTTGTTTAAGGAAGAATTTGCACCAGGGTAAGTCTTACAATCACGTTAATGGATGTGTGTGGGGGGGGGCGTCCTGTATCAGCAGCTAAGTGAAACTGCATAAATGAGATCCACAGATACGCCTGTCCTCTATACATTAAATATGCCTACTTGAATCTTCAGTTAGGTTTCACTTAGGAGCTGGTTGTATTGAATCTGCTGTACTATTGTATCTATTAGGGTGCAATCCTGAGAGCATCATGGGACAATGCAAGTCCCTTGCACCTGCCCACTGCTGTAGCAAAAATACTGTAAAGCAGTTTTGTGCCTCTGGAGGCCAACATGAGCCCCACTGCACCGGGGCGACAGGTAAGCCTGTGCCAGCCAACCTCGGCCGATGCGGGGGTCTGGGGGGGACATGGAGAGGGCGGAAGGGAGGTGTTTCAGGCCGGGGGACAACAGGCGGCGGGCAAACCCGTGGGCAGATGGGTTGAGCGGAGGGTGGGGACAGGATCCAGCACTTATGCTGGATCCCATCCCCATTCCTGGGCAGCTCTGGGCTGCTCGGATCTGCGCCACCTCATGAGGTGGCGCAGATCCGAATATCCTCATTGAGGCTGCTGCACTTTATCCAAGGGAAGGGGAAAAATTCCCTTTGCCCAGGCTGAGCCACTTCGGCCTCAACCCTGCCTTGGATGCAGGGCAGGCCCACCAGCCTGCCTGCTCCAGGGGAAGTTAGAATTGGGCTGCCCATTTTATATACTATGCATGTTGTTGAGTAGAACACCAAATTGTGAATTGAGTTGTGTGTGTATCTTTCTATCCTTCTGTTTATAATATTTCCAGCAAATATCTTAAACTGACTTACAAGGGTAACTTTGTATGTGCATTCAGTAACTGCGCTGTGATGCATATGGCAGTTTTTTAATCTAGTAGCACACCTAGTGCAAATAAGACAGGCAAGTTTAGTCCATGTGGGAAGTTAGAAACTTAGGAATCTGCCTTCTAGTGAGTCAGATCATTGGTTTATCTCACTCAGCGATTTTCAACCAGTGTGCCACGGCACACCGGTGTGCCACGAATGGTCTGCAGGTGTGCCGTGGGAATTTGGAGGAGGATCCTTTATTATTAGGGCCATTGGGGATGTTAGCCCCCCACCAGCAGCATGGTGTGCCTTGTCAATTATCAAAAAGCTGATGGTGTGCCTTGACAATTTTAGCATCTTGTCAGTGTGCCCTGAGATGAAAAAGTTTGAAAATCACTGATAGCTAACCTGTTGTCTGGCAGCAACTTTCAAGAGTTCCTTTCCCAGGCCTTCCTGGGGAAGTCAGAGATTGAATCTGGGACTTTCTTCATGAAAAACATGTTCTACATCAATGAGCTATAACCCTTCCCTCTTGCTATGACTCACTGAGCATCATGGTTACTTCAGTGCCTCCTGAATTCAGACATATCACTTCTTGTTTTCTGATTTAAAGAGAAATAAGCAAGAAAGAGGAAATCAGGTGTAATGTTCCGCATATCCGTATATCTGATTTTTTCAGGCAGGTTTGCCAATCAAGCACCATATATGATGTTTAGGATAACCCAGTGTTATTCAAACTGTGAGGCGTGACTCTTTCGGGCGGCGCCAAGAAATCAAAGGGGAGGCGCGGGATGTCCTCTCGCAGCGATATGGTCACAACCTGGGCAGAATACGAGCCCATCTTCTGCCCATTGTCTGCGCTTTTTTTTAAAGCAGAAGAAACGGGAGTTGCTCAGCTGCTCCCTCTGAGAGTGACTGCGAGCAGCCACCCCGCCCTCTTCTCCCTCCACTCCGAGGCTGCCACCTTCTGTGTTCGTTGCATGTTGTTTCCAAAGCTCTTCGACTCCAACCCCCATCTGGCAAGTACTGAGCATGCTCGGCTTGCAATCCTTAACCCTCCTTGATCCTTTGGTTGGTTCCTAGTTCCCAGCCTGGGATCGCTTCTCATCAAAGTGAAATCTCTCTTTTCAACCCCCTCCCTCTTCCACTCCCCCCTTTCGATCTCCAAACCTTCCCGCTTTCCTCCCCCTCCCCAAATAAAACGCTTCCTATTTTACCAGTCAACACGACTCTTAAAGTTGCTTCCATGCAGTTGGCAAAGGGGGGGGGGAGAGAGAGAGAGAAGCACGCACTTTACTTGGCCAGGAGCAGAAAAAGGGGACTGTTTTTAAAGTGATTTATTAATCTTGTTGTTTGACTGAAGAGGAAGGGCTGTATTTTTAAAGTGATGAATCTTGCTAGTTCAAGGGAATACTTACCAGCCATTGATGAAGTGATTGCCAGCCCAATCCTATCCACACTTTCCTGGGAATAAGCCCCATTGACTCTAATGGGACTTACTTCTGAGTAGGCATGCATAGGCCTGAGCTGTGCATCTCCTAGTATAGGAGACAAATCAGCTTCCTAACCAAACCCTTATCAGCTCTGATCTATTTTCATGGTCTATTTTTGTTTTCCCCACTAGCTGCTGGAAAAATTTAATTTCATTAAATTCAAGTCTTCAAGTCAACCTTTATTAGGCATAAACATTTGGTAGGTGAAGACTCTGTACAGAAACCGTAGAGAGAATATAAACCTAAGTAGTACACAAATATATGTATATGTGCACACCTACGTGCACACACAGATACAAATGTACAATACATTTTACATACAAACATGTATTATTTTAAAAAACAAAACAATCCGTTACTCTGCAGATAATGCCAAAGATGTAATGTACTCAGTGATTACTTGCTACAGAAAGCTTGGCTCGATTCAAATTACTCAAATTTAGGAACTGTGCGACTGAGAGGGTTGTATGCTCTACATCACCTGCTAGAAGGAATTGAATTATAGCTTTCTCAGAATGCCCTGTTTTAGCATAATTTCATTAAATTAATAAAGGGTTCAATCCTATCCAAGGAGAATGGGAGAAATGACTAGTTGGATTGGGGTCCACAGGGGTGTGTGTGTGTGTAATGTTGGTCAGACTGTTGGTTCACAAAGTTCATTTGATAAAACAATTCTATTGGTATGCTTACAAAGTTTAAAAAAATGAGTCTCCCTGAACCAGACAAAATCTGCCTAGTCTAGCATCCTGTCTCCAGCAGTGATCAGCAGCTAATCATTTATAAAGTATGTATATTGCTGTATATTAATAATATATTTTTAAGATCTCAATTTAATTAATGATATGTTTAATATAATTAATATTAATATAGTTAATATATATTTAATATTTAATACTATATTATAATAAATATAATATTATATTTAATATAGTTAATATTTCTGGCCACTTCCCTGTTTAATGATGTCACTTTCAGCCCTCAGGAACATGATGGGGAGTCATGGCTGACAGCCACGGAGGTCAAGGGAGCCACTGGCCGGAAAAGTTTGAGTACCACTGGGATAACCCAATGGTTGGCAACTCTCTGCCAATGCAGATTAGAAACTAGTGATTCTGCAAAAGTGAACTTTGCCACATCACAATATTGTTTAGATCCAGTCAAGGCTTCTCTAGAGTTCTGAATAATTAAATGGATCTTATGTATTTTTTCAGACTCTATTTTTCATTTCACAGCTTTAGTATTACCTACCTTTGGAAGAACTGAGAACCTGCAACTGTGGGGTAGAAAGAGATGTTTTCCATTGAAACTAGGAAGATTATGTCAGAGTTGTGCTGAAGTGATCTTGCAACCATATCATTAAGACCAGTTATTGTGATAAAAAGAATTAATTAGGCTGGAATCCTAAACACATTTTCCTGGGAGTTAGTCCTCCTAAACTCAGTGGAACATACTTCTGAGTAAGCCTGTTTAGGATTGTGTTGTTAGTTTTGGGTTAGGAATTACAAGCAGCACAAACACTAAACTGTGTGAATAGGTTTTCTGTGTAAAACCACACTTTTGGAAGACTAGTTTGAATTATGGTTATGAATCAATTTGCTTTAATGTTAAGGTTTCTGTCATCCTGGAAAATTGACAGAGAGATATTTTGAAATTTCTGTCTGAATTAACTGTATGTACCTTGCTATGCAAATAACACCATTTTTAGTCTTATCTGTGTCCGGCTTAGCAAGCTATAAAGTCAAGAATTGTGTATGGTATATAGTAGAGAACCTCAGCTTTTTCAGAAGGGTGATTGTCTTAAAAGACAAGCTGAAAAACCCCCACCTGAATTTGCAAATCAAAATGACCTACTTTTCAAAACAGAAGTAACTTAGTTTAACTGTTTGATTACATAAGTGAATATTGAATATTATTGCTGTTAAACTTTAGAAGTTCTTGAGGGCTCCTAGAGACTTTGATATCTACAAAGGAGACTAGAAAGATCAATGTCTAATTTTAACCAGACAAAAGAGACTGTCTTCAATTAGAAATGCCATCTTTTATGTGCCTTATTATTTAATAATAATTTCTTTTATGTTGGAATTGGTTAGTATGGGTATTATAAAATTAAAGGATGTGGCCAATCCAGTGTTTTCCTCTCTGGCTGAACTCAAAGGAAAAAATTCCATCTTTCCACAAATGAGATTTTTAGATAGTGTAAACTGAATTAATCTTTTTAGGGACATTCTAGAAGTTATCTCAAAAGCAAGCCAATTTGTATGTAGAAGGTCATTGTCTTGTTTTTCTTGAAGCAGTCCTTTCATCTCCTCAGTAGATAGATAGCCTTGGAAAAATTAAAAGAGGCAAGATGTTCTCTCCGGGAGAATAAAGTCTTGGAAAAGATTTGGGGCTAAAAGTAAACTTTTCCAACCTATAACCAAAGCAAATAATTAGTTCCCCAAACAAATTCTGCTAAAGCTCCTTTTGGCATGTTTTAAGTCATTTAGCCCTAGGTTATATGCATTCATATTGCGCTGTGTTTTTGAGCCAATGGGTTGATTAACAGACCATGTATCATTGTGTAGACCCATGAATTTAAGTAGGACCCTAGGTGATTATGAAGTGCCCCCCCAACAGGTCTGTAACCTAAAATGTACAATTCCACTGCATTGCTAATCGTACAGCTATGGGATGCAACATTACTTTGCCATCGTTTGAAACTCACATTTGGTATCTTTCCTGCAATAGAAACCATTACTTGGTTTCTGGCTTGGCACTTTAGTACAAAACTGAATGCATGGCAAGACCCCTGAAAGTGAATGCGTCTTGTGAGGGAGCCTTCATGTCTACACTGCCTCTTTTGGTTGCGTGGGCGGTAGGGCTTGTACAGGCATCACAACTTGGACTCAATTTCAGGTCAGTGTGGCTTTGAGAACAGATTAGTTGAATAAGATCTCAAAGTCCAGTTTTAAGGTCTTTGTAACTTTGTCTTTTCTGGCATGAAAAAGTGTTGTGACCAGTATTACAGTCCCTGGTCCTCCTTGTGTTCTCATATCAGTGGTTCAAGCACCAAGGTGTGACATGTTGATTTTAGAAGTGGGGTTGCTTTTGTTGTTGTTCTTATGGAAAAGGAAAACAAGTTAAAAAGCCTTTAAACCTCAGTGTGTGCGGAGTTGCTACCTTGCCGTCTGCTGCTGCCCTGTTGCTCTTATGAATGCAAGCAACACTTGAGTTTCGGGTGTGTAGATTTATCATTTTATTAAAAATATATATCTTACCCTTAACTATAAATTAGTTGAGGGTAGGATATTCGCTGTCTTTTGGCAGCGAATGTTAAAAGCAGTTTAGAAAATAAAATAAATGAGAAAAAGTTAAAACCATAAAATTATAGCAAATAGCAGCTTAAAACCAAATTCGATTAATGTTCTAAAAGGGCCGGAGAAGTCAAAAGGGTATTTGGTAATACTTGAGCCTTTGGAGAGGGTGCCACAATCACAGAGGCTAGTTGACTGGTTGCTAGTTGCCTAACTTGACAATAGGGAGACATCCAGGGGAAGGCTTCTGACAAACATCTCAATGGGCTGATACATGCACAAGGAGGTGGTCCATGAGATACCCAGGCCCAAGATGTAAATGGAATTAGCAGTAAGCAAAGAACCAGCACTTTGATTGTGCTCAGAAACAGACCAGCAGCCCCTGTGAAGGTACTTTTGCAGTTAGGGATCAGTCCTATTAAGTAGCAAGTTCCCAGCTAGATATGCTTTATCTACATTGCTGCAGCTGCTGTTTTTTCCTTTGCTCCCCAGGAGACCTGGGAATGATTGACATGTGAAATATTTCATAGTATTTGCTCCAAAAACAATGGTGCAAGCTAACCTGTGTTTTTCTTGACATGAAAGCTTAGTTTGACCTTTTCCATACAACATGGAAAGTTTCTTCATTAATGTTGATTGTTTACTTTTATTTTTACATTAATTTGAAGTGTCAGCATGTAAACATTAGAGTCTTTGGAAACAGCCTTGTTTGTGAAACAAATTCCTACAAGTTTGTGGTTTTATAATCATTTTTTGGTTATGGATTCCAGAAGGCTAATCATGTTAGTCCGCAGCTACAAGATATGCTATAGTGTTCAGGCCTAGCTCCTGTTCAGTTTGGGTTGGGTTAGGTGAGGCAGTGGAAGGGGAAAGGCCATCATAGTTGGCCCAAAGCAAGGGCAGTCTCCTAGTTGTGCCAGGCAGCCAAAACAGCCATCCTGAAAACCTTTCCAGAGGTCAGGAGCAAAAACCTTCCTTTGTTAGTCTCATTGGTTGCCTTGCCATGTGCTGCTTTGACCAGAAGGCAGTGATCACTGTGATATATGGGTCAAATTCTTTTCTGGCATTCCTCCGGTCCTAGATTCAGAACCTCCTGCAGGCTTGAGCTTTAACATGACGAGGTCCAAACTAGATTAGACTTTAATTATGTCACTGTCCCTAGCGTGCTTGTTTTTCTTATGGAAATAGCATGTGTGCAGTCCAGATCAGAACTAGGGTGGCTTTATGCATACTTCTGTCATGGTCCTGATCCAGGTTGCCCAGTATTTGCTTTAGAATATGGTGCCCAGTGGAGCCAATTGTTTTCCTGCAGGGCAAACAACACAAGTAAGAGAGAGTGAGTGGATGTGGGTGTGTGCGATTTGGACAGCAGTGGCGGATAGACTTAAAAGGGCTCTTCCACGGTCTTGATCCCCCACATACATTGTCTTTTCATAAGGAAAACCAAGCATTCCAAGGTCAATGTCATGATAAGTTTGACCCTAAGGTCCAGTTCACACACTATCTTTGTCAAAGTTAAAACTTGGTCCTCCATTTTCCCTTTAGCTTAGTAACCACAAAATGGACTTCCTCTAGGAATCTGTGTAACATGAAGAGTTCCCACATTCCCATTAGTAGCCACCAGGAATAGCGGTACTGGCATTGAAACATTCCATACTGGGTATGAAAATCTGACAATGCCACCATCGAAGCAGCACTGGTGAGAGTAAAGCATCATGCACAGACTGTTCCGGTCAACCTTTGCATGACCAAGTAACACATGACCAACTGACTCATGGCCAAGTCTACTGGTTCTACTGTGTCTACTGTACAATAAGCGTTGGTAGAAAATGGCCTGCTTCTCAGATGAAGTTGGTTCTCAGCTGGAAGTTCATGTCACAATTAACACCTGATCTGCTATGTGTGTCTTATCTTTCTGCTTGTACATGGCTGGGGATACATGTCTCTTTTGAAGCTTTGATGATTTATTGTACATCCATTCAGCACTAGTGTTGTTCTGTCTTGTTTTCTCTTTTGTGTCTTTCTAACAAAGTGAACACAAATGTCTGGTTTTCTTCCTAAAAAAAGAAGAAAGAATGATTTTAATTGGAAACTTAATGAATGAAAAACTGGCACAAAATGCTGTAATTGGAGAAATAAACTAAGTTATCCTTTAGTCTCTTTCCATCGTACTGTTTGGAGCCCTGGATAGTTGTTCCTTGGCTATTTTCAAACATCACAATTCAAAGTGGCTCCAGTGGTAAACAGAGGCTTATTTTGGCATTCTTCTAGGCTGTCATTTGCTCCAGGGTGAGTGAATGGATCTCAAGCAACTAATGCATGTATATTAATCAATTGAAAGAAGCTTTGCTTTTATGGTTGGATCCACACATGGTCTTCTCCAGTACTCTTTGGATGCAGATTTTGTAATGCTGCTATTTGATGAACTTGGTGAAATCCAAGAGGCAAAAAGATACATTCAATACAGTTGTATTCACATTATGAATCTTTCCTAAAGCAAATTTTGAGCACATATTGTTGCAAAAGGAAGCTTAAAACATCATGGGTTATGTTAAGATTTTGAAAAAAGGAGGGTGTCTGGAGAAACTCTCAAGGGTTAAACTAGGGGAAAAGAAGAAAAGAAACCAACCACCACTACCAGCACCCCCCTCTGGAAGGCTAAGTACTGCTCTCTGAAGTGAGATTTTGTGGTGTACTTAAAGGCATGTATTCAGCTTGCAAGTTACAGGGTGTAAGTTGGTAACTTTTAAAAAGGTAGCATGTCATAGTGATTAGATCTTTATAATTAACTGAAGTACTCACAGAGTACTCACAACTAGAATTTCTGTCTTTTGATCTCTGTGTTGCTCTTCCTGAACGCTGGCAATGCCACATTCTCTTTCTGCTCATTGATTTATCTTTCCTTTTTTATAGGAGGATGTTGTGATGAAATCAGAGGAGCGTACAAATGAAATTCAGCGGCTTGAGCAGACTATACAAGATTTGAAAACAAAAATTGCGGAGTTAGAAAAACAATTTCCAGCATCGGAGGTGCCAGTTTCCAATAGAGGTCAGTGGAGTGAGAGCAGACAGGCAGCGGGTGAAGGATTCTCTGATGTGGCTCTTCTAGAACATGAATCTCATGTGCTACCTAAAACTATCACTGTAAAATCAGTGCAGACTTCACCAATAGAAGATTGTTTAACACACACAATGCCTTCAGCCAACATACTGCCACAAGCACCTCCCCACCTTAAAGGGGATTCAAGTCAAGGGCCAACTCAGCCATTGCCAACTCTTGAACCACAGCCCACTTTCTGCTCTGAAATATCTTTAGTTCTGTCACCAAAACGGATTTCAGTAGAATTTGATGCTGCCCAAGAGAAACTATCTGTGGAGCCTGATGCTCATTTGTCGCCACCTTTATTGCAAGAGGAATCTGTAACATCAGCTCCTCACCCACTTCTAAGTACTGAGAGTTTTCCTTGCAGTGAACATTCCCCTTCATCCTCTCACCCTAATTCTGGATTTTCCCCTGGACTGTCAGGCACAGGACTGTCTACTTCCCTGCCTGGTGCAGGTGGCACATGTTTAACTTTACCTAGTTCAGGAGTTCTGCCTCCACCATCTCTACCTGCCTCAGTGCACCCTCTGTCTTTGCCTGGAACCATGCCACCTCCTGCCCCTTCATTGCCTGGTGAAGCTATCCCTCCACCGCCACCTCTGCCTGGAATGGACCTGCCACCTCCTGCCCCTTCTTTGTCTTTTGCAAGCATCCCTCCTCCACCTCCTTTGCCTGGAGCTGGAATCCCACCTCCACCACCCCTTCCTGGGATGGGAGTGCCGCCCCCTCCACCTTTGCCAGGGGCAGCGATCCCTCCTGCCCCACCCCTGCCTGGCATGGGTATTCCACCCCCTCCCCCGCCACTTCCTGGAACGGGGCTGCCACCTGCTCCCCCACCTTTGCTGGACATGGGAGTGCCACCACCTCCACCTTTGCCAACAACAGCTATTTCCTCTCCCCATTTTTTGTCAGGCATTGGAGTACCACCTCCTCCTCTACCAGGAATGGGAGTGCCACCTCCTCCTCCGCCACCACCTCTGCCAGGAATGGGAGTACCACCCCCTCCTCCACCTCTGCCAGGAATGGGAGTGCCACTGCCTCCACCTTTGCCGGGCCTAGGGGTGCCTCCACCGCCACCTCCACCACCTCTACCAGGAATGGCAGTGCCACCCCCTCCACCTCCCCCACCATTGCCAGGCATGGGTATGCCACCCCCTCCCCCACCTTTGCCTGGTGCAGGAGCTCCCCCTCCTCCCCCACCTTTGCCTGGAATGGGTGTGCCACCTCCCCCAGCTGTTAGCCTTCCACAAGTTTCTGGATTTCTACCCCCTCCATTGCCAACTGGTTTATTTGTAATGGGGATGCACCAAGAAAAAGGAAGCCGGAAACATGCAATAGAACCTTCTCGACCAATGAAGCCTCTTTATTGGACCAGAATTCAACTTCATAATAAAAGGTAACACACATGTTGGAAATGTTGGGTTGATTTGCTTCACGTTTCTCAAACAAGCAAGGTTGTGTAATGCTACCTGCATTAGAACCCAAACATATCAGTAAACCGTACTGCTGTACTTTGTTCTTTCTCAGGAACTTAAAAACTAGGGAAATATATTTTATAAAGCTTAATTTTTATGTATTTCTGAGATGACTGGTTTTCTGTGTGTGTTTAAAATATTACCAGGTGGCATATACTATATTCTGCTTTGTACTGAACATTGTTATTTCCTAGGACAACGTGTGTTATGCTCTTTTCTAAATCAAATGTATATTACATGTGGGTTTTCCCATTTTTAATACAAATTGCACTTTCCCAGAGCTTTCAAAGATGATCTCTTGAGTGCACAGTGTGCACATGTGGCTGTGTGACTTTTAGGGTTAAAACACATGTTACTTTTAAATCTTTCTTTAAAAAAGACAAGGGGCGCATGCAAACCCCACTGTCCTCTGCTGCAGGAGATACGGGCCTTTAATCCCCTGCCCCAGCTGCAGTTTCATTTGGCTTGGGCCCCCATGCACTATTTATGATAGAAAAACATTGTTTCCACATGAGGATAATTCCTTGCCAACTCCATTTGTATCTGTGTCACTGTGAGTTTGGGCACTTCTAAGAAAGGGGAAAAGTGTCAGCAAATGAGCCAATATTACATATACACGTATTTCAGTTTACACTGAATCAGTGTGCTTGAACAACCTGAATGAAAATTTCATTGCAGGAGTTCAGTGATGCTGTTGCATGCCTGAACAAGCCCTGCCTGCTAACACATTGAAAGAGGCATTGAGTTGCCTCTCACAGCATTTTCATAGCATCTTGAAATGAAGTGGAGGAGGAGGTTCGAGAATGGAGCAGAATTTATGCGCACAGCAGAGGAGTCTAAGATAGAACAAAGGGACAATGTGAAGACTGTTGATCCCGGCATGGGTAAAGATGTAGCTTTCCAAGTATCTCTTTTCTAACTTTCCATTGTAGATCAGGAGTCCATTTTTAACTTCTGAAACGAGAGCTGCCGGGTGCCAGGCCACCAAGAAGGCTATGCACCTGAGGTTGAGCTTCTATCCTTGAATCCCACATGAATGAGAGTAGACTCTTTTGATTAAAATGGGTTCTGCCCATTCTCAATAATGTATTATTAACTCATAAGCTGCTTCCATATCCAAGCTTTGACTTTGAAAAGTCCTGCTTCCTCTGCCCTAATGATCCAGATATTTTATGGTAATGGAATGTGACTTTATGTGTACTGCTAATTTCATTTTCAATTAATGAAAACTACATTGGCCTGAATGAATCGGCAGGGTATGTCAGAAGGCTAACACCCATTTGTTATTGGGTGATTCAGGTATCATCTTAATTTGGGCAAAAGCATCCATCCTTATGAACAGACAAAATTAAATAGTGCTTGCTTGTGCCTTGCACTTACCATTTTTAGTCCACTACTAGTGTAACAAAATCACCTTTGAGGGCTCTGGCTGAGAGAAGTGCTTGCTTATAATTAAGCAACTTGGGGAGGGGGAGATTTCAAGCGTGCATTACCATGTCAGCTCATTTTTTCTGTGCTGTGTTCTGTCTTAGCATGAGGTGCACATTTGGTACCTGAGTTTGCATGCACAGTGGTGGTAAAGCTTCTGCTATTGCAAATGCATGTCCCAAAATGAGTCAAAGGGAGAAGTGTGAGTTCAACACAGCAGGAACAAAGCTTTTCGGTTCACCATCATATGTGAATTTGTAGAATGTTTATTAACAACCCAGCCATTAACTGAGGAGGATCTGAACTTGGGTTTCTAAATGCCTGACTACGTATGGATTTAAATCTGAGATCATGAGATGGGTTTAAACTAGGAGGTGAACCTGAAGCTGTCCTTTTATGGCTACATAGAGTTGTAGGGGCACCTTCTCTGGCTCAGTGTAATGGAATATGGTCCTTATGCACCATTTTCATATTGAAAAGCTCCCCAGGAGGGGCTGTTTGCAGCAAATAGCTGCTATGGGGGGGGGGGGTGATTTGTGTGCCGTTTGGCCCTGTGTTCTCACTCTGTACTTCTGACTCAGCAGTGGTTCGGTGTTTAAGCTCCTGAAACCAGCTAGCATCTTGAGCTACAACTTGCTTAAAAGGGATTTGGACTAGATGTGCCTTTGATAGATAGTGTAGATGCTGTCAGATGACTTTTCAGGGCTAGCTGAAAGTCAAATCAGGAGGCGGTACTTGATTATGAAATGAAAAATGCCTGGGCTTAGGCCTTCCTGGAAGTCATGCCCTCAGAGTAGATGGTTTGCCCTCAAATCTGTAAATGTGTGCAGCTGGTTAAAGTAGAGGGCAGCACACATACTCAGAAGCACACCCTTAATTTCCTGCACATGTTCTTTCCACATGAAAACCGGTCCAGAGCTGAGCCCTGTCAAGAAAAGGAAGTCACAACAGAAAACTATTTAAGTATGTTGGAGTGGCTGTCCAAGGGATGTCCTAGCCTGTAATGTGGGAAGAAAAGGCTTTAACAATGTTTTGTCATCTCTGTGTGTGGCTGGAATGGTGGGAGGTGGAGGAGTTGTTTTTAAAATGTTCATGTGACTTCTCTGAAAATTAAACTGAGATCCTACATATGAATTCTGCTCTGTTCACTACTGTGCACATAATTCCATGTCTTCATTTCCCTCACCATCTGATGCATTGCCCTACACTCAAACCCTCTTTCTCAAGTAAGCTCTAGTTAGCTCAAACTGTGCTGATCACAGCTTGTGTTTCAGAATGGAAAAAGAGGAGCATTATGAGAATCTGAAGGAATCAAGTATGACAATTTAAATCCCCCCTCTCAGGGCAAATCTGTTTCCAACATGAAGCAAAGATAGCAGGAACTGCACACTGATTGATGATGTTAAGAGCTCTTTCCATAGTTCTGGTTAGCTGACACTGTGTAAACTTTATGTTCTGTGTTGTGAAAGTATTTTTTTGTGTGCCTAACTTACTCTTTCAGCTTAACCTAATTTATTGTGAACTGGGAAACAATTATTTTCCAGGCCATGTTATTCCTCTTGACTGTGCTCTGCAATATCAAGATAGATTCCTTGTGTGATGCAACAGACAGATCTATACACATTGATCTCTACTAAAAAGTAGAAAATTTGCAACCTATTTTCTTTAATATTTGAAAAAATGTCAATATTTCATTTTTTTCTTTCAAAAAAAGTATAGTTTTAACTAGAAAAAACTGAATGCTACTCTGAATGACAGTTAAGTTTATTAATATTCATTATCTAACTTCATGCCACATTTTGTGACTTGACATTGCCCTGCATAAAGTTAAAGTTTTGCTTAACTTTAGAGATTCTAGTGCTTCACTTGTGTGGGAAAAAATTGAAGAGCCTTCCATAGATTATCATGAATTTGAAGAACTGTTTTCTAAAACAGCTGTTAAAGAGAGGAAGAAACCCATTTCAGACACCATCACAAAGACGAAGAACAAACAAGTGAGTACCCTCCACAGATACCTCTTTGTGTAGACTGGCATTTTGTAGCACATTTTGTATTTTGTTGGGCAAATCTGCCATGGAGAAGCAGATGCAGTAGATCTGTCTGCAGGAGGTATGGAATAAGGGTCAGTAGAGATTTGACGTGAACAAAGGGAAATCATTTAGAATTGACAAGTAGAAGCAAAGAGTCATGAGGCTTTTGCGAAGGCCAAAATATAGAAGTGATGAGTTACTCATTTTAGAGTGGGTGGGGAGGTGAGGGGTGCAGGTGTATGCTCACGTGCTTATGTATTCTCACTGCTGGCGCATTATGACTTTTATTATTTAATGCTGCTTTGGCTGTCTTATTCTGGAGGCTTGCTTTTAGTCATTTATATTGTTATTACTCTACAGTCATACCTTGGCATCTGTGGGGGTTTGGTTTGAGGACTTCCCGCAGATACCAAGAAAGTGTTAAGTTAAAGCAGTAAAAATAATGCATCCCTTTACAATCATAGTATAAAAACAGCTTTTCTTGCTGCTGTAGAGAGGCAGTCAATTAGAAATGCAAGCAACCCCCTGCCCTTGCCTGCTTTGCCTGAAGAATGGAATGCAAAAGCATTTAATTACTTCCGCATTCCATTCTTCAGTGAGAGAGGTTACTTATATTTCTAATTGCCGACTGCCTGTCCACAACAGTAAGAAAAGCAGTTTTTTAAAACCGCGATTTTAAAGGGATGCATTTTTCACTTTCTCTAGGGATCAGCATATTCCTTCTCATTGGCAGCGGCCATCTGTGTTGAGACAAATCTGTATAAAAAATCCATGTATAACAAGGTTGGACCTGTACATTCTGCTCTATGCTGCTTTGGGGATTGATAGGAAATGTGCAGATGCTTTTGAATTTTATTGATTACTTGCTTGGCTTTACTATTATAAAACACCATAAAATGCATGACAATTATGTTGTATTGAATATGAATTTGTTAACCATCTTGAGCTCTGGAAAGGCGGGATATAAATCTTTTAGATAAATAAATAAATCTAAAGTATTCCTGCTAACCAGGCAAAGAGACGCCTTTAAGGTGGTGTCCTTTTATTTAGTGTAGAGAAAGTAACTGTACTTCACCCTGGTTTGATTTCTTTCTCAGTGATTGTTTCCTTTTTGCTTTTTCCCCCCAGATTGTGAGCCTTTTGGGAATCATTTATTTAGCTATATGTAAACCAGTGGCAGACCAGGAGGGGGCAAAGGGGGCAAAAGCCCCAGGCCTGATGCAGGATTGGCTGGAGGGGGCACTGCTGCGATACACCCCCTCTCCCACGTGGATCCTTTTTTTTTTTAATTAGTCGGGCTGGCATAGCACTATGCTAAAATCTTCTTTGTGGCTTTTCCTTCTGAGCCACAGTGTGTCTGCCAGGGCAAATTTGATTGCCCCCACCCCCTTAGCTCACCTCTTGCTGTAGTTTTGCTCCCCCACCCTATCAGCCATTCCTGCTGTTCCCATCTTGCTGGCCATTTCTCCTTTACTTCCATGAGTTTCTGAGACTGCACAATTACAGATCTGTGGTGCTCTCACTATGTTGTCTCAAGCTGCAAATCAGGCCTTGTGGTTTTCTCACATGTGCTTTCTAATGCTGCAAACCTGGGATTTGCTATAATGGTGTGGGCTACTGTAAGCTTTACTAGATGGACCTTGGCCTGATCCAACAGGGCTCTTCCTATGTTCTTATGTGATTTTTTAAAAAAATCACTTTTCAAATCACTTTTTAAAGTCACATAGTTTTGCAAATAATAAATGTAATTAACTAATTATTGTAGGGAGGGCGCCGAAATTTTAGGTCACCCCAAGTAACAGATGGCCTAGGTACACCACTGATGTAAACTACTTTGTGAATAACATTTGCTGAAAAGTAGTATTTAAATATAAAAGTATATATTATTGAATAATGATAAATGTGCAGTCTGCTCAACAGCTAAAAGACAGGAACAAGAACTGAAAGGATTGGTGTGGAAGAAGGGATTAAACTATCTTTTTCAGTGAGATGTCAGTGTCAGTTAAGATTTTGGCATCAGTGAAAATACTGAGCAGTCAATGTGATATAGTATGATGTGATATATAGCCAATTAGATAATTTCAGTGAATTAGTCACATTAACAGTGATAACTGAAGATTGCTTTTAAAGAAATGAAAAGGACAACTTATAAATGTATTTAAAAAGGGACAATTTGTACATACTTGCTACGCAGCTGAAGTTCTCAACCTGGAAACCTCTCATGTTTTGGCTCAAGTTGAAGCACATATCACAATAATGCAGAGGCTGCTAGAAGTGTTGCCAGCAAGATGCATTGTCTGTCCCAATAGGCAACTAGCCTGGAGAGATGATGTCATGCTAGCATCAGCATCCTTTCAAGTAGCTAGGCTGCCACAAACTTCATCTATACAAGGTGGCAGGGTAACATAGTAGCTGGTTCTAGATGTTTCAGTCATAGCAAAGCGGTTAATGCTTTCCTCTCTAGAAAAGGCATGCAGGATCTTATGAGGAATCTAATTTTCAACCATATTCCACTGAGCAAATGGAATTGGCACTGGCAGAATAGCTAATGATAATAACTGGAATGTAATGTCCCAGTCAATTTTAGTACATGTCACTTGTTGTGGGTCCTGAGTCACCTGAACTCTACCCCCATTTAGTGTGGTCTCCTTTCTTGAAGGAGACAGCCCATTCCCCCATTTGAACACTCCTACCCTGACTGTCAGTGATAATACAGTGGTTCCCAAACTGTGAGCCATGGCTTCTTGGGAAGCCGCAGAAGCCAGCCAGGGGAGCAGTGGAATCCTCACAAAAAACCTGCTGCCGTATACAATGTACAGGATTGTAGCTCTAATGGGGAGCTGTGGCCAGTGGCCCAGTACATCAAGGGAGCTGCCAGTTGAAAAAGTTTGGGAACCATTGGTCTATGCTTATCTGGAAAGTTTGCACAGCCCTTCCCAAGCTGAGCATACTTTTGAATTTGGCTTTACAATTCTTGTCCAAAAGTTTCCCAGCCAGCATTCCCAAGCCAGACAGACACTGGAAATCGGTCCTGGGCTCCCTGTCTTTGACCAATTCACATACCTCAGAGTCCCCACCAATCTCTGTGCTTAACGTTATATGCATTATATGTGCCTGCATTATATGTGCCAGGCTGACACAGACTGACACAGACTGTAATGCTTCAGTCTGTCTGAAGCATTACATCCTCTCAAAAAGTGTGATGTAGGCAAAAAAAAGTTCAACCACAGGTCAGTCAAGTGAAGGGTAAAAATACCCTACTTGGCCTACAAGAGCAACCAGCTTCATCTCAGACATCTATTGTGGGTAAGCAGGCAGGGTCACTTTCTTACCCAATATACACTGTCAAACTGTGCTGCAGCCCAAATGACTGAACAGTCACCTCCTCACATCTGCCCACCATTAATAGAATGACTTAATTCTCCTGCCTTATATTATGCGAGAGAGAAGGGGCAGTTGTCCCCCCATCTTGGGAAATGGGCAGCATTCAAAACAAGCTTTGTATTTTTACAATGTTGCATTTGTTATGAGCATCAGTATCTCTAGCAAATAAACATTTGACATTGCTTAGAATATCTGCATAACTTGCAGTGCATATCAGTTTCTACAGGCGATGGTATCACTTTCCATATTGAATAGCTTTATGGTTTGGGGGTAGAACCACCCAAACTTCTGTTGCTTTCTGTTTGAAGACTTTGCCAGACTGTTGTGATAGAGTAACTCTGTGTTCAAATAAATGTGTCTGCTCTGTGAAATTTGATTTGTATTAACCTATCATGAGATTTAGCAACATAAACCTCTGCAAACAATAAAATGGTGGCTGCTAAGTTGTCTTTGGCAAACTGTGGTTAAATAGGCAGACAGTACTTGTGGTTAAACATTAGTGGATGTGGTTTTTAAGGACTGGCAAAGTTCATTTTCTTGCAATGGTAAGCACTTTATTATATTATTTTTAAAGTGTATGTGTATGTATATTTTTTTAAGTGAAGCTGGATATGCTTAGAACTCTCCAAAAGGATGTGTTTTCTGCAAAATAGTTATAAAATATGAACATATGAAGCTGCCTTATAAACCACTGACCCAGGTAGCCAAGTGCTGACTTCTCTGATTGGCAGTTACTCTTCAAGATCTGCCTGTGTTCCACTGTGTTGGAAATATGAGTTAAAAAGTGATAAAATGATAAAATTCTAGTGAGGTACTTGCTTGGCACATTGTATAGTTCTGTGGTGCTCAAAGTGCCGACTGCTGCACTCCAAAAACCGCTTCCCAGGTGCGACTGAGGCAAACCATTCCGCCTGGGAGCCGCTAATCCTCCTCCCCGATCTTCCCCAAAACACACACCTTCTAGCCACATTTGTCCAGAACTCTGGGCGCACAGCTGGCTGGAGTGATGCAACACGGAAGTGGCTGTTAATTGAGAAAAAAGGGTGTTAAAGTTTCTGGTACTTCATGATAATTTGTTGCAGTAAGGAATTATAAATAAGTATGAACTGTTTATATTAAAATGATTGATTACATGACCTCATTTTTCTCTTTCACATTCATTGGGAGAACATAAAAGTCTGTCCTTTAGAAGTTAACTGGCTTTTGCTCAGATTAGTTATTCTACAGACAGTTGACACTGTCACCTTTTACACACACACACACACACACACACACACAGAGAGAGAGAGAGAGAGAGAGAGAGAGAGTCTGGAACACCTTTTCGTTCATCAGGACCCTCACTGCTCCTAGTCCTAGATGTCAAGATCGAATTCGGAAAACATGCAACACCTTTGCCTTGTATGTGCCTCATCCTCACTGACACAGGAAAATTAATGTTTATCATGCCACTTAGACAAATCATCAGCTATTCACATATGTTTTAATGATCTTAATACCGGGTGCTGTAGGCTTCTACCATAGTCTTTCGAGGCTGAAGGTTGCCAACCAGGAACCAGTATTGCATACAGTGGCATTTATAGAATGTGCTTCTGTTAATATGACTTAACGTATACATGCTTTTTGTAGTTGTCAACTCAGCATGTTGTCTACAATGTAGTGTCCACACAGTTTAAAATAAACTACACCATCATGTTAATAGTTTGGCAATATTAAGTATTCTTTGAGTGCTATTTATAAGATGACTCATCACAGTGACCTTACCTTCTTTTTCCACTCTTGTCCTGCCAAAATCCAGACAACATCTTAAGAAAAGATTTTATAAATTGACCACAGCTTGTACAAGCTGAACATGTTGTATGTTCAGTGTGTGTACTGATGAAAGCCTAATTAATGTTCATTTTAATATTTTTTTTCTCTCATAAGTACCTTGAGGACTGCTGCTTTAGAGATGCATCACCAAAACCCTGGATCCTGTAGATTTATTTGCTCTCTGAGAAATAACTTTACTGATCCAATTTAAAAAGATGTACTCATGGCCCTAAATAGTTTCATTGGGAGTTAGCTTTGTTTTTACCCATTTGGAAACCTCACTGTCCTTTTGAATAAGAGACCTGGCATACAAAATATATAATTTTATATAGATTTCACATGGAATGAAAATGGACTAGTAATTTTCTAGTAACTAGTTAAAATAGGCTACAAATTCAGCTGTGTGAGGTCAATTCTCTGTAAGCTCTCTATATGAGGAAACAAAGCTTCATGTTCCCCCTTAACTTTTCAGTGGTCTTGGAAGTATTGTGAGAATGCCCAGTTCAGCATGCAAAGCACAGAGTATCCACATGGTGACAAACACAAAATCGAATATGTTTAAGCAATAGTCGTATAGTAGTTGGTCATTTCTTTCATAAAATAATGGGTTAAATTTAGACAAAAAGAAGCATTCTGGTAAAGAAAAACATAGCCCAAAACTTCATTTTAAACCTAGAGAATTTAGGTATTCCTTCACTTGCCTCTAGCATTTTTTTTTAAGTTCTGAGAATTCTACAATTGTTTTTAATTAGAGAAATGTTTAAACCAATTGTTCTGTATCCTGTTGAAGAACATGATGCTTATTTTTACTGATTACTATGTACGTGAATCTAAACGATCTAGGACATTTTTCATCCAATGTCATACAAAGCATTAGTTTAAGAGCATTAGCTAGAACAGCAATATATTAATAGAGGATTAGTTCTGTATTTGGTTCCTCTAGCCCATTGAATCTCTGCTATTTTAATAATCAAAAGGAAAGGAAAGGTTACTTACAGTTTGAAGATCTTAGTTTACACAACAGAATGTTGCGTTGGATTGGTGCAGAGTGAGGAGAAGAGCAACTGATGTCTGAAAGGCCATTTCTGGCTTTCTTAATGTGGTTCTGGTACATAAAGAACATGTGGGGGCTATTATGCAGCAGTTGTGTTTATATTAAATGATGAAAACACATTTGTCACTGTGAAAGTTGTGAAGATTATGGGATCTAGTTATATTGCAAAGAAAAATAGTCAGGATTGGATGGTGGATAGCAACTGAAAAATATTAGAATAGTTCTCAGCCAAAGTAGTGCATCTTAGTTTTAAAGTTTACAGCTGGGAAGTGGGGGAGCAGGTGTTGGAACGAATGCTATTTTGAAATGAAGATACACACCTGAGAACAGAAGTCCAAGGCTGTTTGTCCTGTATTTAGCAATAGGTATCATGAGGTATTGTGGACTGGTAAGTCCATCTATCCATCTCCATGTGCTACTGTCTATAGCAGTGATTTTCAATCTTTTTTGTCTCATGGCACACTGACAAGGTACTAAAATTGTCAAGGCACACCATCAGTTTTTGGACAATTGACAAGGCACACTATGCTGTTGGTGGGGCTTATATCCCCCAATAGTTCTATTAATAAATAACCCTCCACCAAACTCCCATGGCACACTTGGGGACCATTCACGGCACACCAGTGTGCCATGGCACAGTGGTTGAAAATGGTTGGTCTAGAGATGCAGAGACTTATTGGACAATGTTTATAGTCTCTTAAAGACATGTTTCTGAGCATTCACTTGTGTTTGTCTGAAAATTGAGGAAACACATGTAGTTTTAAGCATGCCCCAAATTCATCAGAGTTTATGGTCATTTATCACATTTTCAAACAATCGCTATAATGTTTGTCTGTCTGTTAACACACACATGCAATGCATACCCTCTAACGTTTCACAGATAAAAATAGGGATGTGCTGGTAACACGCCAATTCTTGTACTAAGGAACACTGCTTGACTGTCCTCCCATTATATGTTGCTGAAAGCTCTGCTCCTTTTAATCTTGCAGAGCAGTACTGGTTTCTTCCAGTACCTCCTTCAGCCTGGCAAGAACCTGACTGTCACTGTTAGGAAGATGACTGATATGTCATTCTGCATCTGGAAAAAAACTGGTGGATAGGTTTTATGAAGTGAATCAGCCCAAAATGAGGTCGGAGTTATACCAAACCTTTGGGTTTCTGTTAGGGTAAGTGAGTAGATAGCATCTTTCCACAAAGGAGTCTAACTCTTTTTAGATCAGCCACAGCCTGGACCTGTTTAGTGAGTTTGTTCATAAGGGCTCACCTCTGCAGTTTTTATGTAAAACATAATCAAGTGCTCTGTCTCTCTCTGTGTGTGTGTGTGTGTGTATTCAGAGAGAGATTTTTACAGGTGTCTATGGCTGATCAAAGACTATCATTTACTGCAATGACTCTCAGTGACAGAATTCTAACACCAGAACATTATAACTTCAGCATCCTTTTCTGGATGAGTTTTGAATCAAAGCTTACAGCTCACTCCTCTGGTTGACAAGATTGACTGCTAAATTATAAAACTTCCATCTGCGCATTAAAATGTTAATTTTTTTTAAAATTACTTTTCTGGTTTAATACTGAGTGTGCTAGAGTATTTAGCTATATGTTTATGGTTTTATGTTATTTTTTTCAGAAGTTTGTATACATATTGCCTTCAGTGCTATGTGGTTGGAAAGAAATTTTATAATACATTATCACTGGTTGGAGTTGTGGTTAACCAGGGCAGAAGTATGTTACCCAAATAAAGCATCAAAAGCACATAAGAGGGAGATATATCTATGCATATATGCATACTTAACTCCAAAAATTCATGTTTGAAAATGTGGTTGCAAATCTTTAAGCAGGAAGGAGAATTTCCGCTATGGAAGTTTGTTACATGGACAGTATTTTATCTCTGTTTATTTCTGCTTCACTCAAGACAAGAAAGAGACATGCATTTATTTATTTATTTATTATTCTGGGCAAGGGGCCATACTAGTACTGTAGCTAGGAGAAGGACTGCTGTCAAGAGGCCACAGATTCATGGGTAGGGTAGGGCACTTTGAATTTCATATTGGGACCATGTAATACCCCTCCCCACTTTGGAATTTAGTACTCCAGATTTTATCGGAGGTTGTATACTGCTTAAAGGTTAACCCAATGTTTAAACCTCCAAATTGGAGATGAAACTTTCCAGCTCTGAATCACACTGGAAGAGCACATTTCATAGTTTATGACCCTATCCACTTCCCTGGACTCCCGAGTTTGGGAAAAACAACTTTTACAAGACAAACGGTTTCTCATCTCCCTCTTGATGAAATGGATCCAGCAGCCATCCAACAAGCTACCACACCCTCAGTTGGGACAAAGGCAGAACCCATCAAGGGCCCCTGGCTTAACTATAGAGGAACTCCTAATTGAAACACCCCTCCTAAGAATTTCATAGGATTCTAAAACTTTATAGTCTTGTAATTTATAGTGACTTTATAGTCTTGTCCTCAGTTGTACTTTTTCTCTTGGTCCACATTTGTTCTTTGCCATCCTGCCTCACTGCTGGTCTGTGGATTAAAAAGCCACAGGTACAGTATTGTGACAAGGAAGATAATCTACCAATAGGAATGTTGTTGGTCATTAAGAATGCAGGAAGTTGTGTGTGACATCTCCCCTTTTCATTCATTACACTAGGTAGTGTATCTTTAAAGCTTCAGAGTCAGTCCTCACTGGGTCTTGGTCAGTTTTTTAAGGTCTTTTTAAAGCTTGGATCCTGTCGGTGCTGGGCTAGCACCAGGAGTCTCCTCAAAGTAAGGGAGCGTTTGCGACAGCTGGTGCTGGAGTTCAGCACTGGTGCTGGGTCTGGTTAGGTTGGGCCCTTTGTCTGGTTTTACAAGCTTCAGTTTGGAAATTTATATTTTCCATATTGTAATTAATGTATTACTGTCAAGTTGCAAAATTCTGATGTTGTATAAGAATTACTGTCAGCTCGTAACTTGGCTGATTGTAATGAGTAACAATCTTAAGACATTGTCTGTTAATATCAGCATTTAACTTTTTTCCAGAAAGTAGAACTTATTACAAAATGCATTCTGCATGAGGTAGATATTATTTTGAGGAAAGGGATGTTCATTTTTTTTTTGCTCCAAGCGTTTAATTATTGAACATCTGCATTGCATTACCTTTCACCAAATATCTGCCTCTTTTTGCTTGTGTTATCTATACAGGAACAAATTTGGCATGTCGTTTGTTTACTGATCAACAATAAGGGCCACTCAACAGTTAGAAACTTGGTCATAGATGTTAGCATGCTGATAATATCTTTAACTTCCTTCTTATTTTTCAAAAGTTGTTTTTAAAACACAGTTCTGGGTTCTAAACTAAAAAAAGGAGATTTGTATTGTGTCTGAGATGGTTTGATCTTGTAGAGATTTGATTAGCAAACTTTTGTAGTTTCTCTGTTTCATGGCGTCATTCGTCTGTAGCCTGTAGTCTTATATGGCTCTAGTTAATGGGTTTATTTTATTTCTAATTGTGGGAACCGCTTTAGGCCTTTATGCTAATATTCATATTTTGTGAATTAGCTGTGTGTTGTTACAGCCACTGTGCTTGAGGAAATATGAAACTATAGTTTTCAATCAGCATGTTTTTTATTTTGGTGAACATTTAACTTTGTATTCACTGGTTACCAAACAGAGGCAATTACTATGATTTCTCTATTAATACGTTTTCTGAACCTTTTGTAGGCACCAAACTTGAAAAAAACATAGTTTGATCTCAGTGTTTCATAATTTGTTCTCCCTGTCCAATATTTGGCCGGATCTGAAAGGATCTCCTCTATGGAGAACTCGTGCAGGGAAAGCGCCCTACAGTTAGACCACAGCTGCAATACAAGGACATCTACAAGAGGGATCTGAAGGCCTTAGGAATAGTTTGAAACTATAGTTTCAATAGTTCAAAATAGATTGAAACTATAGTTTTCAATAGGAATTGAAAACTTAGGCATGGACTTCAATAGGTGGGAAACCCTGGCCTTTGAGCGGCCCTCTTGGAGGCAGGCTGTGCAGCATGGCCTCCTCCAGTTTGAAGAGACACTTGGCCAACAGACTGAGGCAAAGAGGCAAAGAAGGAAGCCCATAGCCAGGGAGACAGACCAGGGACAGACTGCACTTGCTCCCAGTGTGGAAGGGATTGTCACTCCTGAAATGGCCTTTTCAGCCACACTAGACGCTGTTCCAGAACCACCATTCAGAGCGCAATACCATAGTCTTTCGAGACTGAAGGTTGCCAACTACTTGTCATATATACTCCCCATACCTCCTCTAACACATGAAAACAGGTCTGAGCACATGCACACTGAGTTGCTACCTTTCCTGTGGTTTATTTTAAAACAGATTGAATGCCTTATCTGTATACCAGTGATTGGCCACAATATTTCTCTATTCTTAACACCAGAACCAGGGGACAGCCACTAAAATTGAGTATTGGGGGCATTAGGACAGACAAAAGAAAATATTTCTTTTTTGGAAATATGGAAAATGTGCAAAAGAGAGCGACTAAGATGATTACGGGGCTGGGGCACTTTCCTTATGAGGAAAGGCTACGGTGTTTGGGCCTCTTCAGCCTAGAAAAGAGACGGCTGAGGGGGGACATGATTGAGACATAAAAAATTATGCAGGGGATGGACAAAATGGATAGGGAGATGCTTTTTACACTCTCACATAATACCAGAACCAGGGGACATCCACTAAAATTGAGTGTTGGGCGGGTTAGACCCCCAGTAGACCAGGAGGAATACACGGTCAGCCGCTGTGATGTGTTTGTGCAACATTTTGCAGATAAAATCGATCGTATTCGTCACAACTTGGATGCCACATTGACTGTGTCTGACGATGTCCCCTTGGCAACTGCTTGTCCAGTGT
The DNA here is from genome assembly GCF_035046505.1 of Tiliqua scincoides. NCBI lineage: Eukaryota > Metazoa > Chordata > Lepidosauria > Squamata > Scincidae > Tiliqua > Tiliqua scincoides. The sequence continues at coordinate 231,788,863 of NC_089821.1, forward strand.
TGTGGGATTCTTTTCAGCTTGTACAGCCTGAGGATGTGGACAGACTCCTTTGGAGTGTGAGGCCATCTGCCTGCCTGCTCGACCTTTGCCCAGCTTGGTTGATAAGAGCTGCCCGGGGTGGGCTGGCTGAGTGGACAGGGAGGGTGGTCAACTCTTCCTTGATGGAGGGGACGTTACCACTCGCTTTGAAATGGGCAGTGGTTCGCCCCCTCCTGAAGAAGCCCTCCCTGGATTCCACTGTGTTGGATAACTACCGGCCAGTCTCCAACATCCCGTTTCTGGGCAAGGTAATTGAGCGGCTGGTGGCGTCCCAACTCCAGAGGGTCTTGGATGAAACGGATTATCTGGATCCTTTTCAATCTGGCTTCAGGCTGGGCTTTGGGACGGAAACCACCTTGGTCGCCTTGGTTGATGACCTACACCGGGGACTGGACAGGGGGAGTACGTCCCTGTTGGTCCTGCTGGACCTCTCAGCGGCTTTCGATACCATCGACCATGGTATTCTTGTGGGCCGATTGGCCGAGTTGGGAGCTGGAGGCACTGTTTTGCGGTGGTTCCGCTCCTACTTGGAGGGTTGGTCCCAGATGGTGGTGCTGGGGGATGCCTGTTCGACACCCTGGCCCTTGAGATGCGGGGTGCCACAGGGCTCAATTCTGTCCCCCATGCTTTTTAACATCTACATGAAACCGCTGGGAGAGGTCATCTGGGGCTTTGGAGTGGGGAGCCATCAATATGCCGATGACACCCAGCTCTATCTCTCCTTTTCTCCAGACTCCAGGGTGGCGGTTGAGGGCCTGGAGCGCTGTCTGGAGGCAGTGAGGATCTGGATGGGGGCTAACAAGCTGAAATTAAATCCGGATAAGACAGAGGCTCTCCTGGTTCGGAAATCCTCGATGCAGGTGCTGGACTATCGGCTTGCGCTGAATGGGGTTGCACTCCCTCTGAAGGAGCAGGTCCGCAGCTTGGGGGTCCACCTGGACTTGCAGCTGCTCCTGGATTCCCAGGTGGCGGCTGTGGCTAGGGGGGCCTTCGCTCAGCTTTGGCTGGTGCGCCAGCTGCGGCCGTACTTGGATCGTGCAGACCTGGCCACGGTGATCCATGCCTCGGTGACATCGAGATTAGATTACTGTAACGCGCTCTATGTGGGGCTGCCCTTGAAGACGGTTCGGAAACTGCAACTAGTGCAGAATGCGGCGGCCCGTGTGGTTACTGGAGGTAGGCGGTTCGACTCTGTCAGTCCGCTTCTCCAGCAGCTGCATTGGCTGCCCATTCGTTTCCGGGCCCAATTCAAGGTGCTGGTATTGACCTTCAAAGCCCTATACTGCTCTGGACCGGGGTATCTTAGAGATCGCCTACTCCCGTACAATCCGGCTCGTCCTCTTAGGTCATCAGAGAAGGCCTTTTTACAAGTGCCGCTGCCTAGGGAGGTACGTGGGGCGGCAGCAAGAAATAGGGCCTTCTCAGTAGTGGCACCAACGCTATGGAACTCCCTTCCCCTTGACTTAAGAATGGCTCCCTCTCTTGAGACCTTTAGGCAAGGCCTGAAGACCCTTCTGTTTAAACAAGCCTTCTGAGTTCTCGGCCTTTTAACATCTTTTTAACATCTTTTAATATTTTTACAGGCCTGATTCTTTTATGACTTGCTGCTGCTCTATGCTCTTTTTACCTAGTTTTTATTCTGACTGCTGTTTTTTATGATGTGTTAATAAGTTTTTATTTGTTTTTAAATTATGTTTTTAATATGTTGTAAGCCGCCTTGAGTCCCTTCGGGGAGAAAGGCGGGGTAAAAATAAAGTTATTATTAGGACAGACAAAAGGAAATATTTCTTTACTCAGCGTGTGGTCAGTCTGTGGAACTCCTTGCCATGTGGTGTGGTGCTGGCATCTAGCCTGGACGCCTTTAAAAGGGAATTGGACAAGTTTCTGGAGGAAAAATCCATTACGGGGGTACAAGCCATGATGTGTATGCGCAACCTCCTGATTTTAGAAATGGGTTATGTCAGAATGCCAGATGCAAGGGAGGGCACCAGGATGAGGTCTCTTGTTATCTGGTGTGCTCCCTGGGGCATTTGGTGGGCTGCTGTGAGATACAGGAAGCTGGACTAGATGGGCCTATGGCCTGATCCAGTGGGGCTGTTCTTATGTTCTTATTTCTTTACCCAGCATGAAATTACTCTGTGAAACTCCTTTCCACAGGATGTGGTGAAAGGCCTAGATGCCTTTAAAAGGAGATTGGACAAATTTCTGGAGGAAAAGTCCATCATAGGTTACAAGCCATGATGGGTATGTGCAACCTCCTGATTTTGGAAGTAGGCTACCTCAGAATGCCAGATGCAAGGGAGGGCATAAAGATGCAGGTTTCTTGTTGTCTTGTGCACTTGCTGAGTCATATGGTGGGCCACTGTGAGATACAGGAAGCTGGACTAGATGGGCCTTTGACCTGATCCACTGGGATTCTTATGTTTCCTATTAGTTTAGACTTGAGGTGTAAGAGTAAAATATATTGAATGAGTCTGTAGTAAATGGTACTAACAGTCCAGTCCTGAGTTGCCCGGAGCATGGGGCTTCTGCAGCGTCTAAATGGCTGTTGTGGCATCCAACACACCCCGGTCAGCTGCTGCTGTCTCCTTGGGGGGACTTTTGTGCCCTTCCCCTCAGTAAGGGAAGTAGCCCTGTAATGGGGCTACTTGATTCTGTGGTGGCTGCTGAGCCAGCGCAGAATCAACGAGTCCTGTGTTGGACCGCACAACCTGCCCAGGGGGTCAGGATCCAGTGAAGCTAAGCTCGACCAGTCCTGCCTTCTTCCCACCCCACTTCCTCCCCCGCCATGCCTCCCACTGCCCTGGAATGCCCCCTCTCTGCCTCCCCCAACACCCTCACTTACCTCTACACTGCCAGGTGGTCCAGGCAACTACCGGGTGGTGGAACACTGGAGCTTGCCCAGCGTGGGCTTGCACTGGGCTAGCATGGGCACTGGGCCCATGGTGGGGGCTTGCAAACAGGTTTGCAACAGGGTGACTAGGTGTGCACTGTTCAGGATCAAGTCCTAAATCTGCTGAGCATATTTCCTATCTGTTGTTTGCATGGTTTTTGTTGCTGCTCAGCATTCCTCCCTCTATGCTCTCTATCCATAATGTTTACATCAAATTCCATCAGGCATCCGAAGTGCATCCAAAATCCTCAACGTCTCTCATAGGCACCTTTGTATTTTGCTTAATCCATATCTGTGAACTTTTCCAGATCACTTACCTGAAAGCAATTCTGCGTAAAAGGTCCAATGGTGTGTGTGACCTTTGCTGTAAGCCTCATTTTGATTCTGTCACATGCAGGTATATCCTGTGATCAAAGTATCTCAGGCTGTGCAATTGGTAACTAACCTGTTTTGTTATTCTCACCAAGGCCAGAGCATTTGTTGGTGTCTTTTGTTTCCTAATATTTATTAGTATTACACTAGGTACACACTTTTTAAGACCATTTTTCTTCACCTTACCTTGACAGCAGGTTTCAATGCAGCCACTTCCTGGCTATCATCATATTAATTTTCCACAATGCCCCAGATTTCACAGCACCACTGGGGAAAAATGGCAGCCACCACAAAACAAACAAATAAAAATATAGTGACTCCTACTAGGGAGAGCCATTTTTCCCTATTGTGCCCCAAGCCTATGCAACATCTGAGGCAACTCAGAAGAAAACAAATTATTGCTGGGATGCTGTTGAAGGCAAAATTACTGACTCTTACAGTTTTAAAAAAAATATGCACCACTCAGTCACATTGCTCGGTAACCCCCACCACTGTTCAAAAAACAAATGGGAGTAATGAATGAGAATGAATGGCACACATGATGTTTGTTCTCACTTGTCATCCGGTGGCATTTTGTTTTCAGAACAGATGAAAATGAAGCATTCGGTACATTTTTCATTTGTTCCAAAAACAAATACATTGACCAGACTTTCATGTGCTCATTTAATGATGCCTGTGCAGGAACCATGACACAGACCTTGTCCAGAGTGCCAGGATGTTTGAAATCAAGTGTTAGCAGCTCTAGGACATTAAGACATACCTAGGACATAACATTAGTTCTCCTATGGACATTGCAAACAATATAATGAACTTGGAACACACTCACCATGCTCTGTGTATGAGCTTAACATGGCCATTGAACTCTTAGTGGAAAATGTCATTTTTGTGCTGCAGTTTACAATTTCATTTGGTACTTATTTAGTCATGGTTGGTTACACCCTTTAAATGTTAGCAATGTGGTGTCTGGGAATTCTTTGTCCTTTAAGTGGGTGATTTCCTGTATTGGTCAGCATCTTTCAGTTCCCATTCTAGATAATGCTTTTTTGTTTATTACATAGTCACAATTCATTCTCTAATGGCAATTCAGGAAAAAAAGTTATTATATCCAGCTACAAAGATTCTAATTCAGTCTTTTCTTTTGCATGGTTTTGAAGTTGAGGGCATTCCCAATTACAGCAGCTGTTTCTATTAATAGTTGAACTGTTTGATTCTCAGTTATCTGCTCATTTTCTTCTCTGAAAACATTTTAGAAGTCTAATCTTATAGATTAAGATTACTCAATAAGTATAATATTATACTGAGAAGTGGACAACTTCCACAAATTGGTGCATAGTTAACTGGCCAATTACTTTTCACTTTCTTTATCTTTTTGAAAATATTGGAAGCAAATCTTTTTAGGTTCCATTCCAGAGATAAAAACCGGGCACTTAAGATGAACCTAGAACTACCTCAGCTGACTTTTTCCCATACTTGTGTTTGCCAAGGAAGGAGAACTGATAGGCAGAATGGAGTGATTGATAACTTCCGGTGTTGATTCTTCCCTTCAAGTTTTTCCTGTTTGGTGGCCATTTTCTCCTCAGTCAAGCTTAATACTTGTTTTAGCACCCAACCGAAGAAAAAATGAGTTACAAATGTCCAAGATAATTTATTTTCAGAAGAGAGTCAGCAAAGGGAAAAAGGACTGGCCATTCTTGAACGGACAAAAGAAAATATTTCTTTACTCGGCGTGTGGTTGGTCTGTGGAACTCCTTGCCACAGGATGTGGTGATGGCGTCCAGCCTGGACGCCTTTAAAAGGGGATTGGACAAGTTTCTGGAGGAAAAATCCATTACGGGTTACAAGCCATGATGCGAATGTGCAAACTCCTGATTTTAGAAATGGGCTATGTCAGAATGGCAGATGCAAGGGAGGGCACCAGGATGAGGTCTCTTGTTATCTGGTGTGCTCCCTGGGGCATTTGGTGGGCCGCTGTGAGATCCAGGAAGCTGGACTAGATGGGCCTATGGCCTGATCCAGTGGGGCTGTTCTTATGTTTCTGTCTCCTGTTCCTCTCCACAAGTATCTAACCTCCCTCCCATACTAGGCAAACATGAGACTGAAAAACATGAATGATAACATGTAACTCCACCCTCATTCTATTGAAAACAATGGGCCAAATAGGACAGCTGGCAATCGATGGAGTCTCTCTCCTTCTTCCTTTTTTTTAAAATGGCCAATGTAGCTGCAAGCTACTGATTCAGAGTGGGACCACAGATTTGGGGAAGAGTGATGGTTAATGCTTTTCTTTCACACTGTTTTCCAGTTGGAACTCTCTGACCTAGAGCTGTAGTTTGCCCCCATGAGGCAAAGCATATCAGTATCATTGATATACCTGCATGTTTTGTCCCCTGTGGTGCAAATAGCTTTGAGGGTCCTTTCAGTCGGGAAAATCATGTAGGAAAGGGACTAAGCCCTCCTTCTCATCACCGTGGTCTTTATGTGAATTGAGACATGTGGGTGAGTGGGTGGCTAGCTAGCTGCATTTGCCATTTTTTGTCTTCCAATAACATGGAACATCCAACTTTGAATTTCCTTCTATCTTCTCTTTCACTTTGAAACCTGCCTAAACTTACTTGGGTTGCAATGTTAGTTGCTAATGTGTCCACTTATTCTTTCTGAGTTATTGATTTCTTGGCCAACATATTATTTGAGTATGTGTTCATATGTATTCTTTTTAGGTTATATAGTTTAGTTTGCACAGAATAACTTAAATGCACATGAAATAATTCATGTATTAAATTTAATTTTTTTTCAAGTTTTTGATTGATTTTGTTCTCAATTATGTCATCTTCACTTTAAAAATGAGGAAATAAGTATGCATGTTGCTAATCTAATTCTATGGCAACTTAAGAAACCTCTTGATGCACTGCGATTATACAGGGTTATTTCACTTGCATATATATATGGAGACAAACACAAACTCAGACACGCTCCGCATGATAATGCAACCATAGAAACATTCTCACAGTTTTAGCTTACGTCTAAATTGGAAATCATTGTGTGGTTTTGGAAACAAAATCAGTTATAAAGTAGGTGCAGTTGGACATTTCTTTCATAGCCTACAGTGTACAGTCTGTTACACTGTTGAAAAGTTGAAGTTGAAAATAGACTTGTGGTGTCAAGACTGAGAAGATATCAGCCGGACTTCAGATCTGAGCATTAGCACTTATTAAATTGTTCTGATCCTTTACCCAATTAAATCTAGTTTGCTTTTTCTGGATTTCTGATTTGTAGTTTGAAAGTCCAAACAGATTATTGGATGTTAATGAATTTTTCTTCTCTTTGGTAGGTTGTCAAATTATTAAGCAACAAGAGATCACAAGCAGTTGGGATATTAATGTCCAGTCTTCATTTAGATATGAAAGATATACAGCATGGTAAGTAAAATGAAGTTGTATTAGATGAGACTTTGTTCAAAAAAGTGGTTTCATCTTTTCTTACTCAAAATCACTGCCAGCCTTCCTTCTTAATAAAATCCCTATCTGCCTGTGCATACGCTGGTGATATAATATGAAGACCCATCGACCCTTTAACTTTTCTCTCAAAATCTACGATCTTCAAGAGTAATGTACTGGAAATGTTTCCTGAATGAACCATAATGAAGTGAATGGAAGTTAGAAGTATTTCACTGAGATCTGAGCAGGAGAGATTCCCAGAATATTAAATCCTCTTGCCTTTTGCTTGGTTAGAAACAAAATATTGTTGATTCCAGTATTCATGAGGTATTGCTGGAATGCAAACATTTTATACCCTTAATGATTCCTTGACTATCTCCTCCGTTTTAAAAATGCAAATTTTCAGTTGCCTTATAAAATATGTTGCGTTTAGCAATAAGTACCTTCTAAAGACTTGCCAATAACATAACCTTGAAAGCTTTGTATTAGCAGACATCTTTGAGGGTGGTTGTAATTTCTTCCTCCCCATTTACATTAAAGGATGGCTTTGCAAAAAAGGTGAAAAGTGGAGCTGTATTTATACTTGGAGTGTTCTTCAATCCTCCTAAGGCCTTAATAGATTTAAAGCAGATGGAACAGAGCAGTGTAGTGCCAGCTTACCTATTAAATAAATATGGTTTCAAGTACATTGCAGACTTCATAAATCATGAAAACATCTTTCTTACTTTTCTAGCCTACCTATTTTTATTGTGAATTCCATTTGCTCTTCTGTAGAATAAACTACACCCAGGAAAAATGTTAGTGTGTACTGTCAATTTGTGAGTAACTTTTAATCACCATTTAAGCTTGTATTAAGTTGTTTTCATGGTTACTAAACTTCCTCAAGCTGAAGCATTTAGGCTGGTAGTCACCGATCGAGGCGCCAGTACTGGCGCCAAGAAGTACTTGGTATTTCTGAAGCTGGCAGATGTAGTTCAGTTAAGTCATAGAGTAAAATCTGAAAACAATGATATGGTCCTTTCCTTCAGTCAAATATTCAGCTTGGTTTGAGTTAATAATGAGAACCTTATGAACAAAGGAGTCCGCCTAACATCTGTGTCTGTGGTAAAGCCAACACAAGTTGATTGAAAATTTGCTTGCTTAACATGCAACGCTTACAATAATATAGCATGGATGTCAGTCGTTGAAGGGGTCATGCAATACTATGCTTAACCTTTATCCTATTAGGATTAAGTGCATGTAATTGTTCTGTCCTACAAAGTCTCTGGTGTAGTATTCTTAATATTTTCCTTCATTTGGGTTCAGCACTCACTCTCGTTCTTGATGAAATGCATTTATGAGGAACTAGCACTTTTCTTAATTGTAAAACATGATGATGCGATAAAATAAGTAGTTTTGACAAGCCATGCTAGAGTGAATAGTTAGTGATGGACATAGGAAGGTGTGTAGATGGCCAATTTGAAAGCTACTCCCCAGCAAACATGCCTGTCACCCTGCACAAATTTGCATGATCAGAATATTTGCATTTTCCATTTTCTCCCAATCAGTTTTCAAGCAGAGTCAAATTTTCCACTCGCCTTCTCAGTGCTAAAACTAGCAATATGTATCCCTCTTTTCTGCAAGCCCCTTCTTTTTCTGCAGGAGAAATGTTCCTGGTCCAAGTCCTGGAGCATCAACACAGAACTGATGTGTGGCAAGCACAAGTCTCAGCTCCTTCCCCCATCCTGTGATAATGATGCTGCCTTCCCTAGGCTTTCAGGATTGCCAGAAGGATTTCCAGAACATACTTTGCACATTTAAAACACAACATTCATGCTGCTGTTATTCCTAAATTACTGCATAGTGGTGGGTCATATTTGCACATTTGAGAAAGTACTACTCAAATTCCTTCTCTCTTACCATCCAACAGGAAACTAGCAGTTTCTTCTTTGCCACTTTATGTGCATACCAAGCCCATATACATACTAGAGCAGTGGTTCTCAAACTTTTAGCACCGGGACCCACTTTTTAGAATGAGAATCTGTCAGGACCCATCAGAAGTGATGTCATGACTGGAAGTGCAGTCATTATGCAGGAAAAATTTTTAACAATCCTAGGCTGCAATCCTATTCACACTTACCCAGGAGAAAGTTCCATTTACTATCATTGTTAAAAGCTTATACGTATGAGCCTGTGAAAAGTACAGATCTGTTACATTTCCCTAAATGGAGTTACATTCCATCAATTGCACATTCACAGTTTTAGGTCATTTTGTGCTAATCAAGACAACCCAGACTGGATTATGCTCTATTTTAAAAGCAAAAGAAAAGAATTTTATGGTGAGGCATAGTATAGCAACTGCTTTCATTTCTATTTATTATATGCCTATTTTCATTCCTAAATAAGAATTGAATTTCACCAAAGTGGTTCGAAAAAATATGAATTTGGCTTTCTAAGTTGAGGTTGGAAAATATTGATAGCTTTCAAGTAATTTGAAGCCAAGGGAAAAACATAGAACTTTTCCAGTTGGAGATAACAACCAAGATCCTAAGAGCTGCTTAGACACATACTAGCCTAGTAGGGTTTTTGCCTTTTGTTTGTTTGTTTGTTTTAAATAGCTACACCTAGGTCATAGTACAAATTGCTACCTACAGTTGGAAGTTCCCTGGAGATTCTGGATGGAGTGCACTAGGAATAGTGATGGATGAGCTCTCCTCAGATTGCCAGGAAAGGATCCCGTTTCATCTGTCAGAAGAAACTGGATAATTTTCTGAACTAACCTGATTCTTGAAAAATGACTGTCTCCTCCCCATCAGTCCTCTCCACCAGCTTTCCACCCTGCTCCCAGCTGGAGCAGTAGCAGCAACAATGAATGGTGAATGAGGATCAGGTGAAAATTTGGGTTTTTTTCCTCTCTCTGATTTACTCTAGCACATTGCTATGGTGTGTGACCAAAGAACAATGGGGTGGGAGGAGAAAAGAAATCCATATGCTGCTGCTGCCACTTTCATCAGCCAACAGGTAAATTAACATTTACTGGGGGTGTGCTTGGTTGAGTGCAATGGCCCCAAAGTTTGCCAAGCTTGATTTTATTGAAGAGCATTAGGAGTTATGAAACTCTCTACGATCACAAACTGGAAGTGGGTCATAATTGCTATTTTTAGCTTTTTGGAGTTTGAGGAGCCCTGCAGAGGTGTCCGTGGGCTCCCTACACCATCTGGAGGGCTGGCACTGCCAGGGGTAAATGGAAACCCTTTTTGGCCCTGGCAGTGATGCAGTCATATAGCTGCCTTCACCCCTCCCCTGCAAGTGCTTACCCCTGTGGTTTTCAAACTCTCAGGGAGTTTGAAACCTGCAGTAAGTCTCAGCAGGGGCGGGGGAAGGCAGCAGATCACATGGTACCTTTCTGATCCTCTAAATCAGCAAGCTCCATACCGTGGCCTGCAGGCCTGATTTGGTGTCAGGAAAAAGCCTTCTTGGCTTACCATTCCGCACCTTAGTCTCTTATCTTTCCAGCTGATTTGTGCAGCAACGTGTCCTGGTCACCCGCTTCTGCCCAGAAATTGAGATGCCAAGTCTGCTGGGGCAACAGGCAGTGGAAGGAGCTGCCCTGAACAAGTTGTTGAACAGATCAGCTAGAAAGAGTCTGCAGTGCAGAATGGTAAGCACCGCACCGCAGGGGGAAGGCTTTTTCCCTACTCAGCATTCTGCTGTTTGGAGACTGCTCTAAACCAATGATTATCAACCTTTTTCATCTCACGGCACACTTACAAGTTGCTAAAATTGTCAAGGCACACCATCAGTTTTTGGGCAGTTGTCAAGGCACACGGCACTGCCGGCTTGGGGCTCACATCCCCCAATGGCCCTACTAATATACGACGCTCCCCAAAATTCCTGTGGCACATCTGCAGCCCATTTGCAGCACACCGATGTGCCACAGCACAGTGGTTGAAAATTGTTGCTCTAAACCAGGGGTATCCAAACTTTTTGGCAGGAGGGCCACTTCATCTCTCTGACCCTGTCTCAGGGGCTGAGAAAAAAACAATTAATTTACATTTTAAATTTACATAAATTTACATAAATGAATATATTAGAGATGGAACATATCAATGAATGAAGGTTTTGCAATAGCTCAAGGCCTATAAAAGGCCTTGCACAAAGCAAGGCCAACCTTTCCTTCACTGCCGTTCCTGCATCACAGACATGAAACAACAAGCAGTGAAGGGAGCCTTCGTCCCACAGCTCATGTGAGAGGTCAAACAGTTGCCCTCACGCTGAGAGCAGTTGCGCTGGGCCAGCGTGGATTCCAACAAGTCTCTGGAGGACCAGAGTCTCATTGGAGACTGAACAACAACAGTATGTATATACCGCTTTTCAACAAAAAGTTCCCAAAGCGGTTTACAGAAAAAAAAAATCAAATAACGAATGGCTCCCTGTCCCAAAAGGGCTCACAATCTAAAAATATGCAACACCAGCAGACGGCCACTAGAAAAGACACTGCTGGGGGGAGGTGGGCTCCCTACAGGTGGATTGGGAGTCCTCGAGGGCCACAAGTGACCCCCTGGCGGAGGTTTGGCCACCCCTGCTCTAAACCATGGTTTGGAAGACAAAGCTTGCATCTTATCTAAATCAGTATGGGTCAATTACTCTGAAATAGTTGATCCCATTACTTTTATTTTAAATTCTTTTCAGAGAACTGCAGAACCAGTTTTATGTAGCTACTGCAGATTTGACTCTATAGTTCTTGAACAGCCACACTCCATACCATGCTGTAACTGCTTCTGAATGTCTTGAGACGGAGCTAGATGTGATGGGGTACCCTGGTTTGTTTAAATCTGGATCTGCATCAATTATGTATAAAGCAGGAGGTAGGTAATCTGATGTTTGAGGTGGTGAGACCAGCACCACTCTCATGCTTTTCTTCCCCAGTCAAGCTCATCTCTCACATTTTTTTGTGAGTGGGACCAATGTCCTACATATTTTGGCCTTCAAGTGCTATGCAAGAAAGGAAAAATAGCCCCAAAAGATATTTTGCGCATATTAGAGCCACAATGTGCAACACTTATTCTGTAACAATTCCACTGACTTAGACAAAATCATCTGGAAAAAAAATGGTTTATACTGTACCTAAACTATTTGTTAAGTAGTAGCTATTTTTAAAACAGGGCAATGGTAGGACTCTCTAGTTGCTGGAAGTCAGAAATTTGCCATAACAAAGTAATGCATTTTTTGACATAAATTAATGATGGTAGTAACATGTTTAAAGCGCCACACATAAATGAAAACCTTTTCTTACTGAAAGAAATTAAAAAATAATGAGTATCACACTTCCTCTTCTACCAAAATTGTCCTCTGTGTCTCTTTCCCATATGGAAATGAATTTCAGACCAAAATATTCTTTATTAAGAATAGATGCCTGGAAAAAATATTATTAAATGATGTGTTAACTTGCATACAATATCTTCTATTTTAGTCTTTTTTGTGATTCAACTGTTCATGCTGTGACAGGATCAAGGTTATTGCATTTTCCAACCACGCCAGTTCTGAGAAACTTTATTTCCTTAGTGAACTGCTACTATTATCACTGTTCCATCTGGACAATATCATTATGGCGTCTTCATTACTTCTTCTGGTTTGACACCCATTCTTTTGTAGGAATATATAGTGCAGGCGCTTTTTGTTAAACTTGTGAATTAAACTTTATGATTAAAAGAAGTTATAGCCTTAGCCTGGAGACAGCTTCTTTATCCATCTCTTAAGTGTATTGAAATTGCAATATATATGTACAGACTTCTTTAATTCTAAGTATATTATGGTTCTTTGTTATCCAAAAACAATACAGTGAGATTGTCCATATCTGGACATGTGAAATTTTGCAACAATAAATAGGGCTGAAGTAGTGTTCACAATCTGCCTTGGCATTCATTCAAATTTATCTTATCCATAAATACATATTTCTCAGTCATAATAGGTAGTAGGGATGAGCAAATTTCTCCTTTGCTCAGTACTGACTTTTTCAGTGACTTTTCAGAAATAAGATAGGGCCAGATCCTATCCAATTTTCCAGTGCCGGTGCAGCTGTACCAATGGGGTGTGCGCTGCATCCTGTGGGGAGGTGGGGAGGCACAGAGGCCTCCTCATGGCATGGGAACATTTGTTCCCTTACCGTAGGGCTTCATTGCAGCTGCACTGGTGCTGGAAAGTTGGATAGGATTGGGCCCTTAATCTTTTCTGAAAGTCCAGTCCTAGCTTAGGTTCTAATCATATCCAATTTTCCAGGCCTGTGCAGCCATGCTAAAGGGGTTGTGCTGCATTTTGTGGTTGGGGGGCAGTCACAGAGGCCTCCTCAAGGTATGGGGACATTTGTTCCTTTACTTGGGGGTTGCATCTTGGCTGCACTGGTGCTGGAAAGTTGGATAGGATTGGGCCCTTAATCTGTTTCTGAAAGTACAGTCCTAGCTTAGGGTCCAATCCTATCCAACTTTCCATCACCGGTGCAGCTGCAATGCAGCCCCTAGGTGAGGAAACAAATGTTCCCTTACCTTGTGGCGGCATCCATAACTACCCTCCCACCACAGGATGCAATGCACACCCCATTGGCATGGCTACACCAGGGCCAGAAAGTTGGTTAGGATTTGACCCTGAATCATTTGGTGCATGTACACCAATGGTGCCATGTGCATTGACCCCTAAGAATTAGGAGGAGAAGCCATGGCTCAGTAGTAGGGTGCATGCTTTGCATACAGAAGGTCCCATGTTACATCTCTAGCATCTCCAAGTAGAGCAGAGAAAATTTTGGTCTAAAGCAGGGGTACCCAAGCCCCGGCCCTGGGGCCACTTGCGGCCCTCAAGGACTCCAATGCGGCCCTCAGGGAACCCCCAGTCTCCAATGAGACTCTGGCCCTCCAGAGACTTGCTGGAGCCCACACTGGCCTGACACAACTCCTCTCAGCGTGAGGGCGACTGTTTGACCTCTTGTGTTAGCTGTGGGATGAGGTCTCCCTCCACTGCTTGCTGTTTCACATCTGTGATGCAGTAGCGACAGCAAAGGAAAGTCCAGCCTTGCTTTGTGCAAGGCCTTTTATAGGCCCTGAGCTATTGCAGGACCTTCATTCATTCATACAAGTTCATCTTTAATATATTCATTTATGTAAACGTATGTAAATGTATTCAAATTTTAAATGTAAATTAATTATTTTCTTTCCCAACCCCAGACACAGTGTCAGAGAGATGATGTGGCCCTCCTGCCAAAAACTTTGGACACCCCGGGTCTAAAGAGAAAACACCTATGTAAAAGTTTGCCCCCTCCCCCAAAAATTCAGAAGAATTTATACAAACAGAAAGATACTGACCAAAGGGTGTCTGATTTGGTAGTCTGGTTTGCAACAGTTTCATCAAGGGGTCAGCACTGAAGAGCTTCTGTCTACATAGCAGCTAGCATTAGGGTTCATACTTTCACAGTGATTCAATGAGAGTTTCATCAACTGATGTTGTCTATGAAGACTTGGTTTACATTCTGAGTGGCAGAACTGGGGAAAATGACAAGATTTGCAGACCATCCAAGCATTACAATTTGGGCAAATTCTTATTTCAAACCAAGTAATTACATCTTCAATGATATCAGTGTATCATATTAGTACAGATAACAATTCAGTCAAAAAAAACTTTTTGTTGACTTTTTTGCATCTGAATTATGTGTATATAATATGTGCATATAATATATGTATATGTATAAGTATATAATTATATGTATATACGTTTATATGTAAAAAGTTTACATATAATGTAAATTTTACATTATACATATAATGTATAATTACAATTGTGTAATTAGAAAATAGAAGAGAGGCCTGATGCCACTCTATTTTTTTTTTTATTCTCTTCCTGATAGTGTTGAGTATAACATAATGTGTGATGTGATGTCATTGTGCATTGCTTTTCATCCTCTCCAACAGCCAGTGATACGAAGCAGAGATGTGGAAATGTAAACATGATAATGTAAGAATTATAAAAAGTTAACCAGGAAGGGGGAAAAAAGAGAGATGGAGCAGCAACAGCAGCTCTGTCTCTGTCTTCTAACATCCCCTTCCGTGTTAGTGCAGCAAATATAATGTTTGGTAAATATCTCCATTAGACATCTGATGTTATTTAGTATTTGGCTAAAAGTCAGGCATAGGGTTGGCTGAAGTCAATGAATCTTTCCTTTTGCCTGATCAGAAATTGCAAAACTTTTGACAGGGCAATCACTCCATTACAAAATAAGTAAAACTGAAATTACTTGGGCTGGATACAGATAAGTTTTTAAGAAAGTTGGGAGTGATATGCTAGAACCAGCATTACTCAACTATAGCGCTTGAAAAGGCTGCTTTGTTCATGATGTACAGGTTAATTTCATTTGTTTCACTGTGCAATCTTTGTAAATTATACCACTTCCGGCTCCATGAAAAATTATAGTCTGACTCCAGCATATTTGAGAATAGAACTGAACAGAATGTTTAACATTCTGCCTCTACAGCTCTGACCTGGTGCCAATAGTGTCCACAAAACAAAACCGTGCCACAACCCTTTCAAAGCTGAAGTACTGCTTTATCATTGCTCTGATTTCAAAGCTGCTTTCCAAATGCTACAGTAAATGTGAGACATGAAGCCAGCATTTGGGAAAAAAGGGAAAGAAGCAGGATTTTGGTGTTAGCAGAGCTGGTTTACACAGCAGGGTTTGGGAAACTTGTTAAGAAAATCACTTCAAAGCATATGGTTATAAAGAAAATACTTTATTTATGAGCACTCCATACAGAGAGCTCCTACATGTGTCTAGCTGGAAAGGGATTCTGGGAAGGAAGAGGAGGAAGGATAGCATGAAATTAGCAATCTGCATATGAAAGAGGACTTTACTGGAAAAGTAAGAGGGGAAACTCTCATCTGGCCAGATTACTAGCTATTTTGTCCCCTTCAGTGGTGTAACCAGCCACTGTGGAACCTGGGGCAAAGCTCCAAATTATGCCCCCCATCACACCTGGAAGTAACTCACTTCCAGCCGGAAGCTCTTCTGAGTCATGAGGAGGCCACACGCGGTCTTTGCGAAAACCAGAAGTTCCTGATTAAAGGCTCCAGCAGGCATTTGGAGTCTTAGGGAGACTTCCACGTGACTCAGAAGTGCTCCCTGAACTCTTAAACAAGGGGCAAGAGCAATATGAGTCACGTGGTGCCCCCCAGCATGAAGTCCAATTGTCCCCGCACCCCTCTATCAATGCCGCTGGACTCCTTCAGGTGCAGGATGCTTCTGCAGTGTGGTTACACTTTTCTCCCTTTCAGCATTTCTGAACATCACATGGATCCCCAAATGCAGCCTGTTTCTGTGTAGCAGGACTCCAGCTGGGTCTGGATTCATGACTCCAAACATATTACGCAAGAAAAATCAAAGAAGGTCATGCAGCCAAATCATTTCTTTTGAGGCTTTTTCACATGCCATAATTAATGCTTAGAAATATATCTGGTGCATTTCATTAAGAAAATATTCCACTTTTTCATTTTGCTCATTAACTACATGTATAGTCTGAACAAATTAGATATGCAGGAGACCTCAGCCTCAGTTAATATTTTAGAATAGTGGAGGAGGGAAACAAGGTAATTCTTTGTTTTGTAATAAATGAAAAGACTATCCACCATTCCGGATATGTGGCACTTCAAATGGGGTATAATATAAAGGAGATTAATTTCTGACGTTTCCATACAAAATCAACCTACATTTGATTGTAATTACATTGTTTAACTTTAGGTTGATATCTGTTTATTTTAATGCTCTTAATGTGGAAGTTATGAAAGACAAGTGTGTGATAAGGTCCCCTTGCTCTCACTTCAGTATGCATGCTGCTCTTCTAGAAGATTTAATTTGAAATTACAAGGCAAGATGGAAGAGCTACTGTGTGGTAGCTAAATTAGGATAATTTAATAAACTGAGGCTGCAGTCCTGTGCATGCTTACCTGAGAGTAAGTGAGACTTACTTCTGAGTGGACATGCATAGGCTTGTGCTGTGAATCATACACTCTGTCTCAAGCTAAGAGGATTGTTGTTGTTCAGTCGTTAAGTCATGTCCGATTTTTCGTGACCCCATGGAGCACAGCATGTCAGTCTCTCCCGTCTACCACTCACTTCCAGAGTTTGTCCAAATTCATGTTCATTGCCTCCATGACGCTATCTAACCATCTTATCCTCTACCTTTTGCCTTCAATTTTTTCCAGCATCAGGGTTTTTTCTAAAGAGTCCTCCCTTCTCATGAGATGACCAAAGTAGTTAAGCTTCATCTTTAGTATCTGTCCTTCCAATGAACAGTCAGGGTTGATTTCCTGTACAGTGGTTCTCAGACTTTTTAGCACTGGGACCCACTTTTTAGAATAACAATCTGTTGGGACCCACTGGAAGTGATGTAATTAACCTAGAAGTGATGTCATGGCTGGAAGAAGCAGGAAAATTTGTTTACACCCCCCCAATGGCTAAATCTAATTAAGTAAGTAAATCAAAAGTTTACAATAACTATAAGTTAAAAAAATTATTCAAAATAAAAAAGAATCCTCCTAAGCTCTGATTTAAGCTCTGATTTAAACTATAAGTTTAAAAAAGTATTCCCCAAACATCCCATAAGCTGCAATCCTATTCACTCGTATGCAGGAGTAAATCCCATTGGCTTATCATTGTTAAAAGCATGTTGTTGGCAACCTTCAGTCTCGAAAGACTATGGTATCGCGCTCTGAAAGGTGGTTCTGGAACAGCGTCTAGTGTGGCTGAAAAGGCCAATTCAGAAGTGACAATCCCTTCCACACCAGGAGCAAGTGCAGTCTGTCCCTGGTCTGTCTCCCTGGCTATGGGCCTTCCTTCTTTGCCTCAGACTGTTGGCCAAGTGTCTCTTCAAACTGGGAAAGGCCATGCTGCACAGCCTGCCTCCAAGCGGGCTGCTCAGAGGCCAGGGTTTCCCACCTGTTGAGGTCCACTCCTAAGGCCTTCAGATCCCTCTTGCAGATGTCCTTGTATCGCAGCTGTGGTCTACCTGTAGGGCGCTTTCCTTGCACGAGTTCTCCATAGAGATCCTTTGAGATCCGGCCATCATCCATTCTCACGACATGACCGAGCCAACGCAGGCATCTCTATTTCAGCAGTGCATACATGCTAGGGATTCCAGCACGTTCCAGGACTGTGTTGTTTGGAACTTTGTCCTGCCAGGTGATGCCGAGGATGCGTCGGAGGCAGCGCATGTGGAAAACGTTCAGTTTCCTTTCCTATTGTGAGCAAAAAGTCCATGACTCGCTGCAGTACAGAAGTGTACCCAGGATGCAAGCTCTGTAGACCTGGATCTTGGTATGTTCCATCAGCTTCTTGTTGGACCAGACTCTGTGAGTCTGGAAAACGTGGTAGCTGCTTTACCGATGTGCTTGTTTAGCTCGGTATCGAGAGAAAGAGTGTCGGAGATCGTTGAGCCAAGGTACACAAAGTCATGGACAACCTCCAGTTCATGCGTAGAGATTGTAATGCAGGGAGGTGAGTCCACATCCTGAAACATGACCTGTGTTTTCTTCAGGCTGATTGTCAGTCCAAAATCTTGGCAGGCCTTGCTAAAACGATCCATGAGCTGCTGGAGATCTTTGGCAGAGTGGGTAGTGACAGCTGCATTGTCTGCAAAGAGGAAGTCACGCAGACATTTCAGCTGGACTTTGGACTTTGCTCTCAGTCTGGAGATGTTGAAGAGCTTTCCGTCTGATCTGGTCCGGAGATAGATGCCTTCTGTTGCAGTTCCAAAAGCCTGCTTCAGCAGGACAGTGAAGAAAATCCCAAACAAGGTTGGCGCAAGAACACAGCCCTGCTTCACTCCGCTTTGGATGTCAAAGGAGTCTGATGTGGAGCCATCGAAGACAACAGTGCCCTTCATGTCCTTGTGGAAAGATCTGATAATGCTGAGGAGCCTGGGTGGACATCCAATCTTGGGGAGAATCTTGAAGAGGCTGTCTCTGCTGACCAGGTCGAAAGCCTTCGTGAGATCTATGAAGGCTATAAAGAGTGTATATATGCTATACGTATATGAAGGCTATAAAGTGTATATGCTAAAAGCATATACAGTACATAGTAGTCCATTAAAAGTTCGGGTTTGTAACATTTCCCCAAATGCGATCACATACCACCAAGTCTAATATATTAAAAATAAAATACACATTGAAATGAATGGGGACCTGAAATTGTCTTGTGGCCCACCTAGTGGGTCCCTGTTGGAGGAAATTAAAAATAGTTTCCTCTTTGGGGGGGGGAAGCAGAGTAGCTTAAGCAGCAGACCCCGCCCTTTGGGTATCACCCCTGGGAACCTCCCTCACCTGGCTGACTGCTAATCAATAAAAAAGACAAAGAGGCAATGGCTTGTTAAAGTTGCAAAAAAGAAGTTATTTACTTACAGTTCCATAGAGTGTATATTCACAGCATCTGATTAGGATCAGAGGTTCAGCTAACACTTAGAGATAGCAAGGCCCTAGAGCTGCCTCACCCTACATGCCATGTGCTCAAGATGGCCTGGGCATCAGAGTCCTGGTATGCACCATCTTAACAGGTCGGTGGTCAGAGGACAAGAAGAAGTGCTCAGAGGAGAAGGGAAGGATAAAGGGTTAGGGCCACACCCCACAAGGATCACAGAGAGAACAGGTAGAAAGGTCAGAGTCACTGGACCATAGCTTGACCTCTTCTGGACAGCATCCTGCCCCCTCTGGACAGCAGGCGGAGTTGCACCAACTCCAACAGTCCCAACCCATGGTTTGAGAAACATTGGGCGCAATCCTAACCAACTTTCCAACTGTGCCAGTTGGGCATATGCTGCATCCTGCAGTTGGGGAGCAGTCATGGAGGCCTCCTCAAGGTAAGGCAATGATTGTTCCCTTACCTCAGAGTTGCATTGCCCTTATGCCGGAGTTGGAAAGTTGGTTAGGATTGTGGCCATAAGGAGTCCTTTAGGATTGACTGATTTGATCTCCTTGCAGTCCAGGGGACTCTCAAAAGTCTTCTCCAACACCATAATTCAAAAGCATCTATTCTTCGGTACTCAGCGCTTCTTATGGTCCAGCTTTCACAGCCATACATTACTACTGAGAAAAACCATAGCTTTAATTATAAGGACCTTTGTCTACAAGGTGATGTCTCGGCTTTTCATTAAGTTGTCTAGGCTTTCCATAGCTTTCCTCCCAAGAAGCAAGCGTCTTTTAATTTCATGGCTGCAATCTCTGTCTGCAGTGATCTTGGAGCCCAAGAAGATAAACTCTGTCGCAGCTTCCATTTCTTCCCCTTCTATTTGCCATGAGGTGAAGGGAGCTGATGTCATTATCTTAGTTTTTTTAATATTAAGTTTCAAGCCACATTTTGCACTTTCCTCTTTCACCCTCATCAAGAAGTTCTTTAGATCCTCCTCACTTTCTGCCATTAGAGTGGTATCATCTGCATGTCTTATTGATATTTCTCCCGATAATCTTAACTTCAGCTTGTGATTCATCCAGCCCAGCCTAACAGGAAAGAGAAAAAGAAAAAGAACTACTACATGGACACTCATTGTTCATTGACCCTGGTCAAGAATCTTGAATGTGTATTACGGTCGTGAATGTACCATTTTTTCATTTACTTCCATAATGGGGTCACGTTCATGAATGCTGGACTAGATGGGTCTTTGAGCTGATCCAGCGGGGCTCTTCTTATGTTCTAAAGCAGGGGTATCCAAAGTTTTAGGCAGGAGGGCCATATCATCTCTCTGACACTGTGTCGGGGGGCCAGGGAAAAAAAAAATTAATTTATATTTAAAATTTGAATAAATTTACATAAGTTTACATAAATGAATATATTAAAGATGAACTTATATGAATGAATTAAGGTCTTGCAATAGCTCAAGGCCTATAAAAGGCCTTGCACAAAGCAAAGCTGGCATTTCCTTTGCTGCCACTACTGCATCACAGACATGAAACAACAAGCAGTGGAGGGAGCCCTCATCCCACAGCTCATGTGAGATGTCAAACAGTCGCCCTCATGCTGAGAGCAGTTGCATTGGGCCAGTGTGGGCTCCAAGAAATCTCCAGAGGGCCAGAGGCTCATTGGAGACTGGGGGCTCCCTGAGGGCCGCATTGAGAGGCCTCGAGAGCCGCAAGTGGCCCCAAGGCCAGGGTTTGGGCACCCCTGTTCTAAAGCAAAAGTTTGAGTAAAAATATGAAATGAGAGAGAATAATGGGGTAGTGTGCATACTGGTGCAACACATGCTAGGCACACATTTAGCTAAATCAGTTAAGAGTCTGTTCTCATTGGACTTTAAATTAAAATTCCCTTGCAAAATGACATTGTGATGGCATAAAGCTCCTTGAGTGCATGTGTGTGTGTGTTGAGGTGATGATAATTCTACACATATAAAATAGCTAGATAATACTATTTCACAATGGAACCTCATTGTCTTTCATGTATCTGAAGGCTCTTCAAGGTGTGTTAGCACTTCAAGGTGTTTTCTCCACACCTTGAGAAAACTGCACACCATGCAATAATATATTCCATAGCTTTGTGCAGTGCTTGGACTTAAGAGTCAGAAACCCATAATGTCACATAGGAAAGCAGGCTAAATTAGCTATGCAAGTTGTTCTGTCATCTTTTTAATGAAAAATATTGTATATACCTGTGGGAGGATCTAGTAGAACCATTTGGGTTGCTGCTTCAGAGGCCACTGGCTTATTAGGAAATGCAAGGAGCTGTCACCAGAAGAAAGGATTTAAAAAGCCCCTGTGTTTGCACAGTACTTAGAATAACAGTAATTTATTTTGACAAGAAAACTTAGAAGTTAAAAAAATTATAGAACAGGAACATCTTAAAAACAGCAAAAGTAATTGATTAAACCATATTCACGATGCTGTAGTCTCCCCAAAACTTCTTAAAAGCTGCCACCTTAGGTTCAAATGTTCATGCTGTATTCCTTATTCCTTTAATTAACATTGTTCTTTTGAATAGCCCAGGTTTCAAAACTGCTTTAGCCAGAGTGTGACCTCTGGAACTGTGGATCAATCATAATTTTGCCACCAAGAATTACTGAATCAAGTTTCTGTTGAATTGAAATTTCTCTCTCGAAAAGAAGTTAAATGTTTCTTGGCTAGTTCTGCCCTGTCAAAAAGTCCTCAGATAAAAAATAAAAGTCCATCAGGGGACAGATTTGATAAAATTATGCTCATCTGAACAATTTGCTTTTAAAGAACGGATGCATTCATCAGAGACCCACCTATTTTCTTCACCTATGTTTTTATCACTTGCCAAACTGAAATAAATCTTATCTAAATAATTAAGATAAGCAGTGAAGGGCTCTGTATGGTCATATCAACAAACCCCTCAAAAATAGAACTGCAATATAATCTCTCTAGATTAAACAGTCTACAATGGTAATCATGTTTGCATTTAAACATTTTATTCTGAAAGGATTAGAGCACTAGTCTCATTTTTTTTCCTGCTCCCCAGACAAGAAGGCGACACACTGACTCAAACAAAATGTATTTGTTCTCTAAGAATTTAACTTGCACAAATTTTATAAACAAACTGTATAGGTGTATGAAGTTTGGGCTGATTTAATCAGTAACTTATGTCTTTGAATTTATATAAGCCTGTTTACTCAAGATGCCTTCACTGGAAATGTTTATACTAAAAATACCTCTTATTTTATAGCATTTGTTTTAAAACCTATATCAGTGTAACATTTATTGCCATGAACTAGAACTTGGATCCAGCATAGGACCCTGTCAAATCCTTCTGTTTGCTTCCCCTTGTGTGCATGGTTTCTACTTGCAGGATTCCCTCCCACTGTTCCTTCCCCCATACAGAAAGGTCCATGCATGCCTGGGAGGGCTAGGCCCAACAGCATTTGTATTGCACAGACTGGATATTGCCCCATATCTCCCCCCCCCAAAAAAAAGTCCTCCATGGCTACAGAGTAGAAAGGTTCATGCTAACATAATCACTATTGTAATGACTAATCTTTAACTATGTAATTGAGTTTTACTTATTAATCTTTTGCTGTTGTATTTAAAAAACTTTTGTTTGCTTTGCTTTGTGGATCCAGTGGTAAAAATGAATGAAATGAAATGCTGTTTGTAATATTAGAAAGTGTTAAATGTAGCTTAATTACGAGAAATTGTTCAGATACGTGCAATCTCAAGTGTATACTTTTCCATGCTTGGGTAATGTCCTAGAAATATTTTTATGGATGTCTCACATTTTTGTTTGTTGTTTCCACAAAAACAGAAGAAATCTCCCTCTCTTTGATCTTGTCTTTACAGTGGCTACTCCATATGTAATACTGATATGTCTTGTAATATCCCCCCCATACGTATATAGAGTATTGATTTTGATTATGGTTCTGTGAAATGGAGAGGTAGTATTCAGCTGTTATAGAAGGGGGACCAACATGCATTTCAGTTGCATGGCTTTCCATGTTGTATTCAGTTGCAAGGTAATCTCTGTGGCAAATAAATTTTGAACTGTGAACCCCAAAACCTCAAAATCACAGGTGTGCTGTTTCTGCTTATTTTTTAAAATTTAGACCAGATATTAAGAAAGCGGAGAAAGAGAGCATGAGGAGTAGATCCAGTTTGGAAGTCTTTTGCAATGCTCTGTTTGCCTGCCCCATCAACATGACTAAAATTTTAAGTAGTAGGGAAGTGAGATGGAGTGTGTGCTTATATGAGGCCAAAACCCCTTTTTTAAAAGTATGAACTCTGACAATCTAATTTGTAGAAATAAATGAGAATTGGCATTTTAAAAAATTTTTACGCAGAAATGTAAAGTCTTTACTATATTTTTCTTTGTATTTTCAGGTTTAGAAATGCACTGGTCTCTACACATGCAGCCAAATATGGTAACTTATGTGTGAATGTTAGGCAAGTATGCTGAAATGAGGAGTGGCAGGCTCATGCAATCCCAATCCCCTGCCTCAGACATTTCTGCATAGGGTTCCAGGACATAGTCTGAAGGTACATTATACAGAGCCCAATCCTATCCAACTTTCCAGCACTGATGCAACCACAATACAGCCCCAAGATAAGGGAACAAACATTCCCTTACCCTGAGGAGGGTACTGTGGCTGACCACCCATGTGCCCCATTGGCATCAATGCTAGAAAGCTGTATAGGACTGGGCCCACCATTAGATTGCTGAAGCCAAGAAAATGTAATTCTGGTAAGTATGAAGTTTGTAGTGTCCGCCTAGCAACCCCATGTACTCTGTTCTGCATTATATGATGGGAAAAAGGAAGGCTATAGATGTAACAAATTGGCTGTGTGACAGCACAATCCTGTGCGTGTCTTCTCTAAAGTAAGCCCCATTGTGTTCAGAGAGGCTTACTCCCAGGAAAGTTTGCATAGGATTGCAGCCTCAATAAAGTTTTCTGATGTTTTTGAAACTCAAGCTTATCCTCATAAAGCTACATATGAACCATTTTCTTGATGTCTTTATAATATAACTTAGACACTGCTCTCTGAAACATATACACTCTCCAGCATACCTGTGCCGTTGAGAGTACACAGGCCTGGCACCATTGTGTTTGCCAGACATGTTCTTATCTCATGCAAGCATTCAAACAAAGTGTTCTATTGCTCTTTAACTAATTCTTAGGTAGTGGTAGTCTTAACAAACTTGAAAATTTAGAACAGAAGCTATGCCATATTTCTTGCATACCATAGTTAACGTTTTTTGAGTGGAATGGGGGAGGGGGAGAGCACCAAGACAGAGACCTAAAAGAGACCTAAAAGAATGCAAGAGCAATGCTTAATGCCTGTCCCCTGAAACAGGCAAGTTATGCAAGCTTAACTTCTCTAGTTATTCCTTTCCCAATTGGGCAATGCATACTTTTATCTAATAATCTCAAATCATTATATTCAGAATCCAGTAGTTTTTAATCTATGATTTGTTGACTTCAGTGTGCACAATTTATCTGGGCCCCGACTTCCTTTTCTGCTCCT
Source organism: Tiliqua scincoides (assembly GCF_035046505.1). NCBI lineage: Eukaryota > Metazoa > Chordata > Lepidosauria > Squamata > Scincidae > Tiliqua > Tiliqua scincoides. The sequence goes on from NC_089821.1 coordinate 231,813,571, forward strand.
TTCCCAATCTACCATTTTGGTATCATAGATTTGAACTTGAGACAGAAGGGCCTAAGAGTTCCCAAATGAGTATGCAATTAGATTTCTGTTAATTATTTAGTCTATTACTTTCAGTTCTCCTGTTGTAAAGTTGTTTTCTGTTGTTGTTGTTCTGCTAGTATTTTACCATTGAAGTTCTATGCTGAACCCAACAAAGCCTATGAAAATTGTGACCCATCAAGTAACAATAGCTCATCAACAAATATATATTGTGGCCATCTAGGTGCTTGACAATTTGATCCTCACCATTTTTGCAAGATTGGGGGGGGGGGGAGCAAAAACAAAATATTTCTTGAGCCCCCCCCCCCCAGGGGGGTCACTTCTTTTGGTTGCTGGACTGCATTTAGGTTGGTGATCACAAGTTATGCTGGCCTGATTTAAATACATATTCTTAAGCCTCCTGAGATCAGCATCTAGTTCTACATCTTGTTTTTGCTTGTTTGTATTTTTGTATTGTTTTTTGTTTGCTTATTTTTTCCTTGGTTTTTTTTTTTTTTTTTTTTTGTATTTTCCAAAGTTTATTTTTAGGGCTGGTTCTTATGTCAATCAGAACCAGGATTTAGTCCTGCTTTTGCATGAATCCCTTAACCCTCAGGTGCATGTGTGCCCCCCTTTTCTTGTTACACGACTGGAGGATGGATCCTACTGCTGAAAAGCCAGGAAGATTGTCCATGATATCGAAATTGAGAAAATATTGCCTTTTCTAAACTGATAATCTACAGGTGACAGTTTAAAACTGAGATGGTATCTAAAACATAATCACCTGTAACCAGGCCCTGAACTAGGGTGTCATTTTATCTTACAGCATTAGTGTCAATGTCAATCAGGCCACAAGTTGGTGACATCAAGACCTGATTATGGTAATACATGATATGTAATATCTCGGCTCTCTCCCACAGAATACTAAAGTCAACCAGTGTGTGTGCTTTTAAATAGCACCTAGAAGGGTAGAGTAATGGAATAGAACCATTGTAGGGGGAATAGGACCTTGTCTACGCCATGGTTCCAATTGCATACCCCTGGGTGCTACTTTAAGTGGATAAAAGGTTCCATAGTTTTCAACTGAACCCTTTTTTCCTTCATTTAAAATTGAAGAGAAGGGCCTGCAGTTGGTTTGGGACTGCAGTGGGGACTCACATGACACATTCTATGTAACATCTAGTTGCACTCTGAGTAGCTGTGTGATTCATTATTCCTATTGGTTTTAGGTATGATGATTAATAATTATTTAAATAGAGGCTTTTCTCCCCAAAGGATGATTTGTTAGTAATTAACTGCCAACAAAAGTCGTTTATGTAGTTTCAACTCCTTTTCGTACAGCCAATGCTGATGCCATTCAACTACACCCAAAGTAGTTTGATTAAAGGTTTAAATTATGTCTGTCGCTGAAGGGCTTTGTAATGGGCCCTAAAGCAAAAGGAGTCTGAACACATATCATTTAAATGCCTTTGTCTTTCATGGAGCACTAGCAGCCTGTGCACAAAAGTGTAGCCCATCTTAGCTATATACTTGGGTGCTGTCTTTTATATAACTGAAATGAGAAGAGTAGCTTTGTTCATAAAGAAATTGATAAATATGTAGGAAGTTCCTATAGTCACCACTGAGCATGTGTGTCCTTGTTTGGATGTGTGGGTTAGCATTCTTTTTCTGGGTGGTGTGCCATATGCTGCTCCCCCCGCGCAATGATATGCTAGCCCCTGCTCTTCCCACTCTCCAGTGTTTTAGCATTTGCAATACTGTCCTCTATAGAGGACCAGTCTTAATGGTAGCATGGTAAACTCACTTACTGGTAAGTATGCATAGGTTTTCACTGTTGATGACTCTTTGGAAACTGCAGCTAGCACAGAGATGGGCAACTTGAAGGGGATGAATTTCAAGGAGCCCATTACTTCCTGTAGTCTTGTCCAATTTAATATGAGATGCTGATTTTAATGTATAGTGCTTTAAATGGATTGGGCCCTGTATTTCTAAGAGACTGTTGTCATAGTGTACAAGGCAGCAGTTTCTCATATACTTCCACTTAAAAGGATGGGCCAGGCAGGTGACAGCAATCCAACTCAAGAAAACTTACAAAGTCTTACTGCCTCAAACTCTCCTCCCGGGAATTCTGAATTCTGAGAATTCTCTTCTGAAAATGTTCCAAGTATTTAGTACTATTTTATACTCACTGGCTTCCCGTGACTGCAGTCAAGCTGGTATTAAAGTGAGGTTGAAAGTTTGATGAGTTAGTGAGAGTTTTAACTTTCATTATATAGCTTGCGGTTCATTTTTATGTGTTTTGCTTTTGGAGATGCCTTTAATTCAAAGTATTTAGGAGGAGAGGAAGAAAAATATAAATAAGTTATAACCAGGTAACTTTTTAAAAAAATATTTCATGCAGTTTCGTAGATTAGGGTGAACTTGATTGTCTTAGAAAATTAGTGTATTCCCAAATGAGAGAATGTTCTTTTCATCTGCTAAATTCTTTCCTCTCATCTCTACGTATACATTGGACCCTGGTCAGTGCAATCAGAATCATTTCCTTATTTATATATCCTTTTATTATACTGTAACTAAAATTATGTTTCAGACCTGTAGGGGGAAAATGTGATGAGTCCCAGACACTGTGTTTTATCACTGAATGCTGTGCAGCAATGAGAAACAAATGAGCATGAATTACATTGTCTCTAATCTTGAGGTGTATACACAGAACCATTTAGCAACAGTGAAGGGGACCCTGTTAGAAAGGATCAAGTAATTTGATGTCCATCAGGAATTGCCAGCAGAAATGGTAGATAAGTTTTGCCCCAGGTTGCAGTCTGCCTTGCAGGTAGACCCGGTTCAGTAAATAGAAAACACAAAGAAAAGTTAAATGGAAGAAGAAATTATACAACAAAAATGCACCGTACCCTAACTATAGCATTTCCATCTGAAGGAAAACTCAAGATACCTCCCACCAAAAAAACCAAACTGTAAAATGAATAAGTCATTTAAAACATTCCATAGAAAAATAGTAAACAAAATAAAATAGCAAAGTAGCATCCAAAATGAAATCTTTAACAATTTTCAGATGCCTGAGTGGATAGGAAGTTCTATACCTATGACTCAAAACATTCCCTGATGCCCAGACACTAGAGCAGTGATTCCCAACCTGGGGTATGGGTACCCTGCTAGGACCTTTAGAGGTACTTGAAAAAGAATTGAATAATGGCAGGAAAAGGCAGTATTAGATTGCCTTGCGGGGCTGGCATTAGAATGCCTCACAGGGCTAACATGAGAGGTACAGTTTATAGAAATTTGGCTGCCAAGAGGTACACAAGTGAAAAAATTTTGGGAACCACTGCTCTAGAGGACCTCATTTGGAAAGGAATTCCAGAGTTGCATTGGCATAATGGAAAATCTCTGCTCTTTGCCCTTTGTAACCTTCCTTAGCATGCAGAACTTGGAGCAGGACAGAGTTTTTCAGATAGGGGTCTTAGGGCCCAATCCTAAGCTCCAGCACTGGCTCTGGGTGTCGCATATGTACCATAAGGCATGTCCACAACACCCTGTGTGGAGTAAGCACTGGCACTGACCCAGCACTAAGCCCCAGTTGGCACTAAGCCCTATGTTGGCCAGATGCTGCTTGGACCTAGGTAAGAGCTCTGGGTGGTGGTGACGGTCTCGGGGGAGGAGGAAGGGCAAAGCAGTGGGGAGGAACCAGGGCGGGAGAGGGTGGGATTCACCAGATCCTGAACTCTGTGTCAAACTAAAAGGTTCAACACAGTCTCTCTCAATTTTGTGCCAGCAGAATATCTGCCTGGGCTTGGGGCTTTCTCTGGGGGAAGGGAACGAAAGTCTTCTTCCCCTGTGAAGACCACCGGCAGCCTCAGTGGTGCTGCTAGATGCAGTGGTAGCTGTTTTGGTGGATTGGGCTGCTCCTCAATCCTAAGGCTTTAACCTATCATGCAAAGCATGTATCCTTATGGAGCTATGACTGTTCCCCAAGAATTTACCTCATTTGCAATCTCAGTGTACTACAATCGAGCCTTGTTTTTCTGGAGTTTTTTAAGTAATTGCACAGGCCATATTTGGAGTGCTGGATATATTAGGGTTGCTAGTTCCAAAAACAGGGCATCAGTTTTGCCCTGTCATGTCTAGTTTTAGAGGTATGCCAAGGCTTCATTAGTGAAGCTTCCTTAAGAGTGGCTTTCTCATGAGGAAGCTGCTTGAACCATTCACTAAAGAGGCTATGCCGTATCTCCAAAATGAGACATGATGGGGCAAAACTGATGCCATTTTTTGAATCAGTGTCTCAAATATAATATAATCACCATAATATAATATATTATATAATATATGATATAATCACCATAAATTTTGGAAAAAAAAATTTCTCAGTTTTTCAGGCCTGTGTTATCTATTAAACAGTTTCCATAAAGGTGTGTGTCATTTTGATCATAATTACAATGTAGTTTCCTTTGTTCGTGTTATATGACTGAGTTTTAAATGAATTAGCATCATATTATTAAGCTGGGTTTGTATCTCTCCTTATGTTCTTATTTTATTTTATTTTCATTTCTTACAAAATGTAAGGTGAAAAGAACAAAAAATGCATGGAAAAGTGTGTTTTTATTTTTAATAAAATATAATTTCAAAAATATTTTTAAAAGTAATAAGAACATTTTATAAAATAACTCTGGATTGTATTTTGCTGTTCTATCATAAATACGAAATTCTGATAGCTGTACTAATTCTGAAATCATCAATTTCCTTCCTATTGTCATTGTTAATCATAATCATTTCTTTTTTTCCTTTTGAAGTCAGATTGATTGAAATTGTTGGTTGTATATTGGCTAATTACATGTTTTATTGTACATCAGTGGAATGGCATAGATGTCTCAGGGTCAGAAAAGCATATTTTGTATATCTGCTCTAAAACGTTGGCTTTAGTGCAAAGAAGATTTAACTCTTGTCAAGTGTCTTGAAGGTCACTGGTTGATCTATGGATTAATCTGTTTAAGAGTGAAACCCAGCCAGCGACAGGTCTCTGTGTGTCTGTATATTTGTGTGTGTGTGGCTGGCTGGCTGCAATAGATTTACAATTTTGAATAATGCTTTTAGTCAGACCATGAAACTCTGGTGTAAAGCTTATCTCTGATCTTTGACTTTTGCTGTACTCATGGGATCCTATGTACGTCTTGAAGGGGAAAAGGGGCCATGAATTTCTTAACATTTGACACCTGGCTCCACCAGGTTCCTTGTCCACAGTTTTAGACACAGCACTTTTCCAAGACATTAATACACTTTAAGCCGTTAAGCTGTATGACTAGTGGGTCATAAAAAACTATTGTGCTTAGTCTTTCCTTCGCAGATGGATTATCATCTTGACATGTAATCCTTTTTTTCACTTTTGTCTTTTTTTCCACAGCTGTTGTGAACTTGGACAACTCTGTGGTTGACTTAGAGACCCTTCAAGCCCTTTATGAGAATGTGAGTAACAAGGCGAAAATATACATATGCTGATTGTGTGTCCCTAGGAACACTTCGTGTTTGCCTGGAATGTAGTTTGTGGCTATGAACATGTTGTGATAGAACCGTTTCACACTGCAAATCAAACAGAAAACATTATTTTAGATTTGGATTTTTTTAACCTTTTGGAGTCAGGGAAATTGTGTATCTTTCAAAGACAGGATATTACAAATTAGAGTATTAAGGCACATAGTCTATCAAAATGGGAAGGCATTGTTGAACATTGTGCTGCTGCACACTAAAACATTAGAGGTCTTATTCCAGATTTGTTTTGTGTTTGTTTTAAGTGGGCAGCCAACAGATTTTTTTTGTGGAACTTGTAATTACAATTCATATTGTAATTGTTCAAATACAACAACGACATTGCTACATATTTGCTCACCTTGGGTTTTAAGGTCAGGGATTCCATCTTCTGCACTTTTTGGTGTCAATAAATCTTACTCTTCCTGTGACGTAAGTAAATTTAAAATAAGTCTTTTAAAATCCCTTTTGTTCATGTATTTATGTATTATTGTGTCATTTCAGTGCAGTACTTACATTGTATCTATTCTCCATATCTGCTGTCCTCTTTTCACATGGGGAAAAGAAAGCTGTCAATTCATGAATGAAATTGTGGCTGCCTAAACCTTAAAGAAAAATAAGTCATGTCCGAAGTGCAATGCAGACAGAAGCATGCTGACACTGTGAAGATGCTCTGTAAAACAAGCTGTCTTTACCTAACAAGTTAAGGGACTAATAAGACAACTGCAAGCAGTTATGTTTTGTAGCTGCTGTGACTGTTCAGTTGAAGTTAACACTTCTTCTATACAGTTGATGCCTTACCTACTTATGTTTTACATCAGTAAATTTGCATTCTGAATGCAGAAGTCACAGGCTGGTTCACCCATGTGCCACTATTGGCAGGTAAAGCATCTCAAGCCTTCTTGGGGCACTAGCTGTGTAGAAGCACTACCTCTGCTGCTTTGCAGCAGTGATTTCTAAGAACACAGTACTGTGTTTTTCAAGTTCATGCTCAGCCACATTTCGCCTCTGCAGCACAGTGGGATTTTCCAGATAACTTAGGTCTGTGAAGAAATTTCCAAATGGGTGTATTGGCCACACAGCTAGGACCATAACAGAAATCTAGACCCATGACTCTAGCTACGAACACGTAACTCCTTACTTAATATTTCCACTTTGGAATAGTTTTAAAATTATTTTACCATCTCTGAATTTTAACTGCCATACTTCCAGTAGCTTTGCATGTCGTAATCATAGAGTTGGAAGGGACCCACAAGGTCATGTAACAGGAAATCCTCCTAGAGCAGTGTTTCTCAAAATGTGGGTTGGAACCCACTAGGTGGGTCGTGAACTAATTTCAGGTGGGTCCCCATTCTGTTCAATATTTTATTTTAGTATATTAGACTACCATGGTATATGACTGCATTTGTTACAGACCTGTACTTTTAACAAGCTAGTATGTATATTCTTTTAACAATGATAGTAAATGGGACTTACTCCTGGGTAAGTTTGGGTTGGGTTGCAGCCTTGGACTGTTCAAAATTTTCCTGCTTGATGATGTCACTTCTGGTTATGACATCACTTCTGGTAGGTCCTGACAGATTTTCCTACTAAAAAGTGGGTCCCAGTGCTAAATGTATGAGAATCACTGTTCTAGAGCACTGATACTCAACCTGTGATCCACGGCTGTAGAGAGACCCTGAGAAGTGGTCCGGGAAGACTCAGAAAAAAAGATTGCCTTTGATCACTTCCAGTATGCTCCCCCATGGACCACCAAAGAGGGTAGAGAATGAACTGCCTACAACAAGCAACAAAAGCAGCGACCCACAAATCTTCACTATAAATAATACATCTAATAAATCTATAATTATTACAAATTTAATTGGATTTTTGTGTGTGAAGGGCTCGAGTTGGATGCAGGACCATGAAAAGGGGTACAGAGGGTAATTTATACCTGGGCCAAAAGGGGGCCCAGGAGCCAAAGGAGGGCCCCCAGAAATTTCCTGGAATCTTATATTTTCCAGTTTCACCCAGATTTGCCCATGTGGGATGCTGGGTGCACAGCGGCTGTGGCTGCGCAAGCCAAATGTGCTGGGCCAAGGAATGCCTGCATGACACTCCTGAACAGTGTCAAATCTGGGAGGCAACTGGCCTGCTATAGCTGCTCTTTGGTTTGTGTATCTGCTTACCATGAAGGAGTGTATCAAAGACACAGCTGTGGAACTACAGCTGCTGCAGAAGTATGTTTTGGTACACTCAGGACACTTTCCATTCTGTTGTGAGCCTAAATGTGATGATCTAATTTTCTGCAAATATTTTTTATATTGAAAAAACTTTAAGAGTCTTAGGAGCATAAGAACATAGTTGTTGGCATCCTTCAGTCTCGGAAGACTATGGTATCGCGCTCTGAATGGTGGTTCTGGAACAGAGTGTCCTCTCCAGTGCACGAAGCCTGGGTAAAGTAGATATGGAGGATAAACTGTTACCCATGCAGCAAATCCCTCCTCTCCACGTTGCTGAAATGGTCCAATAGAAAGGCAGAAGCCAATACGGTTGGATCCAGAGGCGTTGCAGGAGTTGCCAGAACGTGACTGTGTTCAGCCATGAACTGCCTCAGGGACCCTGGCTCCGGATTTTGCCTCGAGGTTGACTCCTGATGCCTTTTCCATAACTGGATGTAGCCACAAGGCAGTGGAGGTTTGGGATCAGAGTTTTCCTTCTCTCAGATGAGCTGCCTTCCCAGCCTAAGGAGTCCCATCTACCCGGTGGCTGTTTAGTCACCTCTTACGACATGTACAGCCAAACTGAGGGCCTATTCTTATCCCCAGCCCCCAGGGGATATATTTTTTAATCCTAGTTCTTATTTTATAATGTAGGAACATAAGAACAGCCCCACTGGATCAGGCCGTAGGCCTTTCTAGTCCAGCTTCCTGTATCTCACAGCGGCCCACCAAATGCCCCAGGGAGCACACCACATAACAAGAGACCTCATTCTGGTGCCCTTCCTTGCATCTGGCATTCTGACATAGCCCATTTCTAAAATCAGGAGTTTGCACATACACATCATGGCTTGTAACCCATAATGGATTTTTCCTCCAGAAACTTGTTCAATCCCCTTTTAAAGGCATCCAGGCCAGATGCTGTCACCACATCCTGTGGCAAGGAGTTCCACAGACCAACCACACACTGAATAAAGAAATATTTTCTTTTGTCTCTCCTAACCCTCCCAACAATTTTAGTGGACGTCCCCTGGTTCTGGTGTTATGTGAGAGTATAAAGAGCATCTCCCTATCCACTCTGTCCATCCCCTGCATAATTTTGTATGTCTCAATCATGTCCCCCCTCAGGCGCCTCTTTTCTAGGCTGAAGAGGCCCAAACGCCGTAGCCTTTCCTCATAAGGAAGGTGCCGCAGCCCAGTAATCATCTTAGTCGCTCTCTTTTGCACCTTCTCCATTTCTACTATGTCCTTTTTGAGATGCGGCGACCAGAACTGGACACAGTATTCCAAGTGTGGCCTGACCATTGATTTGTACAACGGCATTATAATATTAACCTTTTTGTTCTCAATACCTTTTCTAAGGATCCCAAACATAGAATTGGCCTTCTTTACTGCTGCTGCACATTGGGTTGGCACTTTCATCGACCCGTCCACCACCACCCCAAGTTCTCTCTCCAGATCTGTCACAGACAGCTCAGAACCCATCAGCCTATATGTGAAGTTTTGATTTTTTTCCCCAATGTGCAGGACTTTACACTTACTGACATTGATTGGAATGTGTTTTGTTTTCTGTACTAATGTATGTAGCTGCTGATACTGTGTGGACAGATAGACTTGGGCTCCACATTGGAAGCACAGTAGATCCAAAGACTCTTCCTGTTGTTGCAATCCTCCCCCTGCCCTGTTTTGCCCCCTCCCTAGCCCTGTCACCACCCTCCCCAACTCTGTTCCACCCTTCCCCTTCCCCTTTGGGAAGGAGCCCAAAAGAAACCTTGTACCACCTGATAAAAATTCCACTTGGAGGCCCTGGTTGCATGTAGTCCACGCCAGTTCCAATTTCTGTCTCAGTGGTCCATGGGCTCCTAAAGGTAGGGAAGTGGTCATGATCATGATTTTGAGGGTCTCTGCAACATGGGGAGCCCTGTGTAGGGTGGTGTGGGGGTTTGTCGCATCCCCGGGAGGCTGCTGCAGGCTCTGGTAAGTGGTAGCCAGCCCCTGCGCCTTTTCAAAGCAGTGCGATCCAGTGTATTGTGTTGCTGCTTTCTCCTTGCCCCCCCCCCCACACACACTTACTGCAACTCAAACTCTCCCTAAGAGTTTGAGAACCGCGGCTCATTGTGAACAAAGGTTTTGACACAACCTTTCTCTTGTTATGCAACTGAGGGCGCAATCCTAACCTACTTTCCAGCACCGACATAAGGGCAATGCAGCTCCAAGGGAAAGGAAGGGCCTCTGAGAGGAATTTTCTCAGGGGGTACAAAGTTTCTTTTGGGCCCCATTGCAAAAGGGAAGGGGTGGCACATAGTGGAGGATGGTGATGGGTGAGCAGAATCGGGGCAGGGAGGGGCAAAACAGGGTGGGGGAGGATGGAGATAGCTGGAAAAGTCTTTGGAGCCCAGGTCTACATACCTGCATGGCATTGGCAGCTAGATACAGTAACATGGAAACCAAACACACTCCTAAGTCTTTCTAAAATCTTTTAACTAGAGAAAATCATGCAGAAAATTAGCATCATCATATTTCGGCTCCTACAAGAATGGAACATGTCCTGTGTGTACCAAAACTTGCTTCTGCAGCAGCTGTAGTCTTGCAGCTGTGTCCCTGAGCTCCTATACGCTCCTGCATCGTTAGCAGATCCACAAGCCAAAGAGCTACAGCAGCAGGCCAGTTTTTTCCCAGATTTGACACTGTGTTCAGGAGTGTCATGTATGCATTCCTTGGTCCAGTATATATGGCTTGCCAGTAGCTGCAGCTGCACACTCGTCGTAATAGCCCCAGCATCCCGTGTGGGCAACAAATCTGAGTAGATAGGAAAATGTAAGATCGCAGGAAATTTCTGGGCCCCATTCTTTGGCTCCTGGGCCTCCCTTTTGACGCTGGCCCCGGGTACAAATTACCCCCTTTACCCCCCTCTCCTAGGCCCTGAGGAAGGGAACAAACATTCCCTTACTTTGAGGAGGCCTCCGTGAGCGCCACCCACCTATAGGATGCAGCACACGCCCCACTGCAACAGCTATGCCTGTGATGGAAAGTTGGTTAGGATTTGGGCCTGAGCTGCTTCAGAGCACCAGCAAAGGACTCTCTTGCCTTGTCCTCCATAGTGCAAACAGAGCCTAGATAACAGGTTCTGTTAGAGTTTCTCCCTTTATATATTTCAGCTGCTGACTCCTGTGTATGAGTCAAGATGCAACTGAAGGAGAACGAGCAGCTGAAGTGCATATGGGGAAGAAATCTGCCAAATGGTCTATTGAAGTTCACACTGTGGGTTGTGGAATGGGGCCAATGCTGTATCCCTTGCTCTTTTCAAAGTATGGACCCTGTTAAATATTAGTTGCTGAGCTGAGTTTTTTTTAACTGCGATGCATATCTGAAGGCATGTTTAAAAATAGAATGTGTTCCAACACTATCAACAAGTTTGTAGGCTCAGTCTGATTTCCTGTATATAGTTGGCTATTATTAAGTTCTGCAACTACCACCAAAAAGGCTTTGCTGTGAAAGTGCATAAAGCTGAGTCCAGGAAATGATGGTGGGATTTTGGGCTACAGAAAAAGAGGAGAAGGAAGGCTGTGTCCATAAAAGGATGTTATATATAGGTAATCATCAGCACCTTTAATTGGACCTATCAGGAAAGTTTGGCAATGGAACATTGGTTGGGCGGATGTAACTGATGCATGTGAAGGAGGAAGGAACATCATGATGAGGAAAGTCTTTTGTTGCTGCTAGAATGATGACATCACAGACAGGCAGATGGCAAGAGAAAGCTGCTGAAGGAATGGCCAGGCTACTGGTTCATGGAGGTTGGCACTGCCTTGTCTCTCAAAAGTTGAGGGAGGAAGATGGTGAAATCTGATTCACTTGGAGACTCCACATCTTTGCTTCTTGGACTTCAGGACCACTGGATTGGCAAATGTTGACATCCATCCCTATTTTAGAGTGTCAAGGAGAAATGAGTGAAAAGTTAGTCAAGGCAGTTACCGCTGTTGATGATACCCCTCTGTTGAAAAAGGGACTACAACTAAAACCCTGCTCTGCTGCTGGCACCACCACCTCAGCTGTGCTTTGTGCTGTGCATAATCCTTAATTAATTCTTCCCTTAGCTCCAGCTCTTTCATGAGGAGCGTTAAGACTACAGAGAATGAAATATTCCAATTCCCCTTTTGTGTTTCATCCCAGGGTTCCCTTTGGGGCAAGAAGAATTCTCTTCTTGGTGAAGTTCCCCATTCCTCTGCTACCTATTTAAAAATTCTTGATTAACTTACATGACCTCTTCTGTTACTTTTTACTTTAATTGTCAGATCTGAACACTCTTTGCTACACACTTAAAATGTTGCGGTGCTAGTTCTCAGACACTCTATTTGATCTCTGAAACATATGGGAGCATTTGTTTTATGATCTTTATTCAAAATGTAATCACTTTTTTTCTGATTACATATGTTTGGCATGGTGCTTTCCCTCCGAGATGTGAAAGAAGTTTGGGCAGCCTCCAAGTCTAAACACACCCTAATTTCAAAAGCCACAATCCTGAGGGCTCAATTCCTGTTTACTGAGGAATTAAAGTCTTGTTAAACTGCATGGTTACTAAATACATTGTCGTCATCCTTTGTTTCCACAAAAACCTCATATAGTTGATTTAGAAGTATTGATCTGAGCTATATTAGGATAGTAAAGATATTTGGGGCATAATCATGAATATTTTGCTTTTTCATTCTCATAGTTTCTCTATGTAGTTCCTGAAGTTATAGCAGCTTGTGAGCAAAAGTGTTCTAGTGGTCATCGTTTTCTAGACTTTGTGATATCTGTTCATTTATTTTGTTTTATAAAAAGGTTATGAAAATGTGCATAAATAAAAGCTATAGACAAAATAACATACCGGTATATAAGTACCATAAAAGGCTAGGTGAGCATTCTTACATGATTTTGGAAAATGTTTCTGAAAGAGGTTCTTTAAGAACATGGTAACTAAGGGCCCAATACTTTCCAAGTTTCCAGCACTGGTATAGCCGCAATGCAGCCCCAAGGTAAGGAAACAAATATTTCCATACATTGAGGAGGCTTCTGAGACTCCCTCTCCAACACAGGACACAGTGCATACCCTATTGGCACAGCAGCACCAGCACCAGCTGGAAAATTGGATAGGATTGGGCCCTAAGGCTGCAATCCTACATATCAGTGTTTCCCAAACTGTGGGTTGGAACCACCAGTGGGCCGCAAGCCAATTTTGAGTGGGTCGTGAAAATTTTTTGAAACAAAAAAACTTTTGCAAGCACCCTTGCCCCGTTTGCAAAAGAAAATCGTCCGCAGGAATGCTAAACTGTGATATGAGCTAATCTTCATATCCCAAACTAAAATGTCACATTTTTCTGTTTAGTAATTGGCATGCCATAGACCACTTGTTTACCCAGTTTTAGCCTTTTGTCTGGCCTGAAAATCCATAACTGCCCGTCTTGCTCTCCAGTTCAGCCTTCTGGGTACCCTGGAATGACTGTATAAAGGTTTGGGGCAACAGTCCTTGAATACCATTTCTAGGGTAAATCTAGCAAATGTGTACACACATACTATATGTAAGGTCTCTAGCAACCTTGCAGGGAGGTGAGTTGCAGTTCTCTGAGCATGAACTGGAGGTTATCCATGACTTTGTGTACCTGGCTCAACGATCTCCGACACTCATTCTCTCGATACTGAGCTAAACAAGCGCATCGGTAAAGCAGCTACCACGTTTTCCAGACTCACAAAGAGAGTCTGGTCCAACAAGAAGCTGACGGAACATACCAAGATCCAGGTCTACAGAGCTTGCGTCCTGAGTACACTTCTGTACTGCAGCGAGTCATGGACTCTTCGCTCACAACAGGAGAGGAAACTGAGCGCTTTCCACATGCGCTGCCTCCGACGCATCCTCGGCATCACCTGGCAGGACAAAGTTCCAAACAACACAGTCCTGGAACGTGCTGGAATCCCTAGCATGTATTCACTGCTGAAACAGAGACGCCTGCGTTGGCTTGGTCATGTCGTGAGAATGGATGATGGCCGGATCCCAAAGGATCTCCTCTATGGAGAACTCGTGCAAGGAAAGCGCCCTACAGGTAGACCACAGCTGCGATACAAGGACATCTGCAAGAGGGATCTGAAGGCCTTAGGGATGGACCTCAACAAGTGGGAAACCCTGGCCTCTGAGCGGCCCGCTTGGAGGCAGGCTGTGCAGCATGGCCTTTCCCAGTTTGAAGAGACACTTTGCCAACAGTCTGAGGTTAAGAGGCAAAGAAGGAAGGCCCATAGCCAGGGAGACAGACCAGGGACAGACTGCACTTGCTCCTGGTGTGGAAGGGATTGTCACTCCCGAATCCGCCTTTTCAGCCACACTAGACGCTGTGCCAGAACCACCTTTCAGAGCGCGATACCATAGTCTTTCGAGACTGAAGGTTGCCAATACTAGCAACCTTGGGAGCACACTATCCCAATTATTAATAAAATATTTTAAAAAATTGTCTAAATCTTTTTTTGTTTAGTGGGTTGTGATAGATTGTCATTTTTAAAAGAGGGTCCAGGTGCTGAAAATTTGGAAAGCACTGCTATATATACTTAGCTGAGAGTAGGCCTCATGGAAAACAGTGAGGCTGCTGAGTAAGCATGCATAGGATTGTGCTATCCAACTTTCCAGCGCTGATGCAGCTGTGCCAAAGGAGCACGCACTGCACCCTGTGGTGGGGCGGTGGTCATGGAGGCCTCATCACATTAATATTAAGGAATGTTTGTTCCCTTAACTTGGGGCTGTATTCTGGCTGCATCAGTACCAGAAAGTTGGATAGAATTGGGACCTAAGTTTGCAGTCTTAACAGTGCTTCTTAGAAGATAAATCAGTGGGTTTACTTGCACATAACACAATTGGGAGTAGACTGTGAATTTTAGCAATATAAAACTACTTCCTTCTTTATCATTCTGTATAGAAATTTGGGGGTGAAAAAATAATAAAGAATCTCTTGGCAGGATAATGAGTATCTTACAGCACCCTAAGCTATTCATCACACATTCTCTAGGACCAAGTGTTACTTGGGAAGGAAGGAAGAAGCAGGTGGCAGAAGGATCCCTTCAGAGCAGAAGAGGTGCCATACAGCCACCTCCTTAGTGGCAAATGAAGTGTGGAGCCTCTGATTCCTCAAATTGTAGCTGGCCTCTCTAACCATACCCGTTGTGGTACAGCCTTTCATTTTGACAATGGGTGTAAAATGAAGATAAATGTATTATGAAAAAGTAATTTGAGGAAAATGGGGTGCTTACAAGTTTTCGATGTTTTCTGCTCTATTTTATTTTCTTGAAACAGCAGTCACTAAAATGAGTGATGCAGTAAACTAAAATTCCTGAAGTCACCATATCAACCACAGATCTGCATGTGCTGTGATTAATAATGCAATTATCTGAACATTTGAAGAACAATATATTTATGTGCAGCCAATGATTTACGAGGTGAGAATTCTGATGACTGTCTTGCAAGGAGTCTCCTGCCCAAAATGTTTTGCTTTCCCACTTGAAGTATATTTGATGGAGCACTGTGAAAGGATAATCGTATTCTGTTTTGTTGTGCTATATTGCAATTAGCTTATACCCAGTGGCTTTCAGTTTAATTTTTTTTTCAATGTATTATTTCAAAGAAGTGTCAAATGCAATCAGGAGCTAATGAAATTTTATGTGAACCATCTGCTGAATGTTCCCTTTGATAAAATGCCTTTGACAGGAGTAGGAAAGCCTCTTTTTATTTCCTACTATGGAGTGTGCATTTGGCTTCAGTTAAAAAATAAAGACACATATAGCCAAAATGAACTGTGGAGGCTTCAAACTCAAAGCCCAAATAGCATACCACAAAATTCTGCTGGTTTTGCAAGGAACAGACAAGAGAAGCTGGCCAAGGGCCCAATCCTATTTAGTTTTCCAGTGCTGGTGCAGTTGTACCAGTAGAGTGTGCCCTGCATCCTGTGGTGGAGGGGCAGTCACTGGGGCTTCTTCAAAGTACGGAAATGTGTTCCCTTACCCCAGAGCTGCATTGTGGCTACACCAGAGCTGGGAAGTTGGATTGGATTGGGCCCTGCATCTCTAGGTCTGGAAGATGCAAGAGTGTGTTTGCTTAAAGCATTACAGCATTGCATCTTCCCATCATCATAGCGACCTGGCTTGGCTTTCTGTGTTGAGCATAACACAAAAGATGGATGATGCAAAAGGGTTGATGGAATTTTTTTAAAGGCGACTTGCTTAAATCTTCCTGCATCGGATAGCAGCTCATTATCCTTACCTTCCTATTTTCAGTGCCCCCTTGATGGTCAGCTAAATATAATTTTATAATTTCCCATGCGTATGACTGGGGCTGTCAAAGGAGCTTTATGCCACTTTGGATATGAAATTAACGCATACATCACTCTTTCCCAAATTAGAGTTCTCTCATTTTGCACTTAAGCTAACATAGGTTGCATCACAAAGTCTCTGGAACTAATTCCTTGGCCAGACATACCAAAGACATAGAACCTGTTAAAATATTTGGCACATGGAATCATCCCTCATGTGTTTGCGCCATTCTCGGAATGCATATGTGGAGACAATCTTTTATTTGAACATGCTCTGATATCAAAATTTGCTTGCACATGGAAAGTTGAGATGCCACGGAGAAGGTTTCTGATTTAGCTTTCTCCCTGTATTATTAGATTTAAAAATTCAGAATCTGCTTCAAAACTTTCTGAAGTGATAAAACTGCATGGCAAAATGTACCATGTGTTTTAATTGGCCCTTAGCTGACCTTATTGTTCTTATTTGTGTTAGCTGATTAATTCCAAGTAAGCACTTGCTACTTTGCAGGAGGTGTAAAATTTGCAAGTAGCTCAAAGTTCTTTTTTTTCCTCTAGTAGATGCAGTGGAAACATTGAAAGAAACACTTTTTGCACAGAATCATATGTGCAAAAAAATGCATTTTACTTGAATAAAAGAGCTAGTAAATTTGATCTAGAAAAGGAGCAATATTGAATTGATTCAGATATTGAAGTTCCAAAATAGAGGTTGCCGAAAAGGTGCTTTACTACTTTACTGCTATTAAAAAGTGCTTTACTGTGGTGATGCTCTGGCCATGCGCATAACATTTAAACATCTCTCACTAAATGTTAATATATTGAGTTCCAGGTTTTATAGGTGTTTCACAAACTACCTTCCATGGGCCTCTTTCTTTATAGGGACTCAGAGAGAGAGAGTGCAGTGACGGATGGCACAAAGTGGAATGACATACAAGGAAGAGGGAGATGAGGTTAAAGGTGCAAAAGTAGTTGACTTTTATTGTGGAAAATAATACAATAATGGGGACAGGGAATCAAAAATAAAATGCAATTCAATATGTCCAATAGTCACTCAGACAACTAGGCTTAAAATGTAAACAGTTTGTAGGGAAAAGAAAGAAGAGGACATCTTTGCAAGGAAAAGGGGAGTACATCGTGGCCCTAGCAGTGAGGGTTGGCAGGGCATAAAGAATTTCCAGGAAGGACTGGGGCTCATAAACCAGGAGTTTTGCAGTAGTGGGAGGGAAGGGAGGGGAGAAGAGCAATTGGGAAAGAGGAGAACAAAGAGCAGGGAAATACCAAGGTGCCAGCTGAGGCTAAAGACAGTGATAGCACTGCAGCTGGCTGTAGGCTGAACTTATAGTTTGCCAACTTACCTCTCCCACCAGTTGTTGCTCTTAACTGATGCTCTGTGCTTCTGAAGCCAGGAGAGCTTGCAAGAAATGCACAGCCCCACTATGATCAAAGTTTGTGATGGATTGGTTAAGAGAAACTGTTTGTTGGAGACCTGGGCCTAAACTCTGGACCTTCCTTAAAACAGTTTAAAAATAGACAGCTCTTGGCGTGCGCTCTCTCTCACTCACTCACTCACTCACACACACAAAAGCAGGAAATTATAACATTGTTAAGGGTATTGTCGGTTTGACTGTACCTGAGAATATAAGATAGAAGGAAATTTGTGGGTTATTTTAACGGCTTGCCAAAGGCCAAGGTTGTAGACCATGGGCAAGGGTGCTAAGGCACAGCGATCACCAGATGCAGAAGTGGGGAGGAAAGCAGAAAGGGCTCAAATGCAAACTTGTGGGCTAAGGTGCAGTAGGCACTTCCATGGAAGGGAATCTAGGCAAGTGAGTCAAGGCTCTTTTCTGTGTGGAAAGGGTAGTGTTACATAACAGCTCACAAAAGGTTGGCTGCTCACCTTGCTCTGGAGCCATGGCATTTTGGTTGCACTTAGGAAAGGGAAGCAGAGAGGATGGGTGAAAGGCCAGAGAGGAGCAGCCTGAGAACTGTGCTGAGGGCTGATTGGCATGTGGTTCTTGGGTAGTGGAGGGGAATGGGGGTGGTTGAATCTGACTCAACGCGCATCCACTGAACCCATGTGGAGCCAGACTTGGTCCCACATGAGCTCTCCAGAGGCTTTCTTGGGTCTTTGAATGCCTTATATGACATAAAAACGTCCTTTCTGAGGAAAACCAAAAGTTGTGTTTTTCCGGCCTAAATGGCCATTCTGATACAAACTTCAGAAAATCCTTCTCTTTGGAAGGCTTACGGGGCCAAAAATCACGGATTTGATTATCTGCATTTTTCAGTATCCATGGGGAGTCCAAGAATGGATCCCCCTGTGCATACCGAGACCCCTCCTATAGTTCACAAAGCAGTTTACATAGTAAAATAAACCAATAAATGATTACCTTGGATTAGGTGAGGACTGCTAGAGATGGGGATATTCCAACCCAGGAAGCTTTGAAGGTGTGGCTTTTGTTTACAGGTGTGAGCAAGGTGTGGACAATCATGCAAAGGCAAGGCTTATCTTAAGCCAGCCAGCTAGAGTCAGTGCGGGGGGGGGGGAGGGAAGAGAGGATTCCATGAGGTCTGTGAGATCTGAGACCCTTTGGCATCAGTCCAATTCTAATGCCATCAGACTGGCCTGGGTCATGATCTCCTGACATGCACCCATTATATTTACATGTAGACATGTAAATAGATGTGTCAGCAACAAAATACAAATAATCTTTGTCAGGCAACAATTCTATGTGTTGTATGTGCTGTGGACTGTTGTGTTTTGTTCCACTAATCGCTCTTGGTAGAGATGCTGCTGTTAATCTAACCCTGGACATTGTCTTAAGTCCACTACACAGCCAATTCTACTCCTTTTTTTGTTTGACATCTGACTTTTACCACTAGTACAGAAAGGAAAATATACTCAAAATGTTTCCAGTGTTTGAGCTGCCAGGTACAGGAGTATAATGTCAGGGTGTGCACATCATTTCCATGCAAGAGTTGTAGATAGACCGCCTTTTGTAGTTGTACAAAGTTGTAGATAAATGTAGATAGACATTTTTTCCATTACATTTGCATTTACATTTAAATTAGCTTTACATTTTTAAGCCAATGTAATGCTACTTAAGGAAAAGCCCTACTGCTGTTTCTGTGATCTGTAAAATAACTTCTCCATGCCTTTGAACAGTATACTATTGAAAAATGGCACCTCTTAATAGAATGTCACTCCAAAATATTGGGAAATGTGATTTTGACAGTTATATTTTAGGTAAAATAAGTTTTTCTGGAAAAATGCAGTTGTTTGGTGTTTGTGATATTCATCTCCTGTGATTTCCCACTGATAACTAACTTGCTGAACAAAATGCCCAAAAATGAAAAAAGAAAATTATTCATATAGGAAAATATGGCATTGAAACCTTTGTTTCAGGTCATCATGTATTATTTTGTTAAATGTGCTTTTGGAGATGAAATTGCATTCAGGTGCAAGTAACTGGCAGCTATTGAAGAAGAAATAGTGCTATAGGAGGTAATTTGATCCTGGAAAGTGTGTAAACAACTCGAAAAGGGTGAGGTGTGTTTGTGATGATCATGCATTGTCCTGTTTCATGTTTGAATGACTGAGCTGTTGCAAAATGATTAATAACCACAATTTGGTGTTTATGTAACATTACTCCATAAATTAAGTTTGGCCGCAAACAGATACTGAAAACATAGGAAATATATACAAACAAACGTACGTGTGTGAGTGTATGTGTGTGTGAGTGAGAAGTTGTTAGAACATAGGAGTCATTGACTAGTTCTGTAAAAAGTACTAATTAATTTATTATGTATTTGCAATGTTTGTATGCAATGGGTGTTCCCTTTACAAATCAGGGTTAGGAACCAGAAAGCTTGGATTTATAGCAAAACAATGCGTAAAGCAGAATTCCCCCCCCCCCCCCGTAAGAAAGAAAGTTAACAGGGGTTAATGGGAACCGTATGTGTGTCCATGTCCTTCATGGGATTTAAAAGGGAGAAATTTTCTCCCATAAGAAACAATTGGAACAGGGTAAGGATAGGGGCTGAACAGAGTGACATGGAATCCTAATTATATATAAACCAGTCCATTTGTAATAACCCCGAACACAGCACCTATACCCATAGCGAAACAGTAATGATTTTAATGTCTCTCACACAGAATTTGTGTCACTCTGAACATTTTTAAAACAATGTGAAATTTTTTTAATGCTTTTTTATACATTTTTGCGTAAATGAATTTAAACAATGTTATTAATTCTAAATCATGGTTTGCTGAAAAGTGCTTTGGATGGGAGACTGCCTGGGAATACCGGGTGCTGCAGGCTTATACATACCATAGTCTTTCGAGACTGAAGGTTGCCAACCAACCATGCTCAATGTGTCTCCCACGCCTTGTTCCAAACAAACCTACTTGAAAAACTAACATAAATAAAAATCCTCCCCTAACATTTATTACACTACTATAAACAAAATTAGGATTTGTCCCTGCACTATTCTCTTTCACCAATGTGAATTATTTTCCTGTCCCTTTAAGAGCGGGGAGTAGAGCATGTAGGCATGACAATGGCTTGGCAGACATGCAGGAGTAAATGTGGAGGTTCTAGTTCCTCAAAAAAATGAGGATGTAAATGTGGAGAAATGTATAACTGGAAGAATTGCACAGGGCCCTTGTGTGCTTGGTTAACAACCATAATGGTTTATTTGTGTGTGTTTCTTTTTTTCAAAGAGAGCACAGTCGGATGAACTGGAAAAGATTGAAAAACATGGAAAGTCAAGTAAAGAAAAGGAGAATGCCAAGTCTTTGGACAAGCCTGAGCAGTAAGGATACTACGTACAGCTCATGTTGGGCTTTGTATTGGGCTGGGATACTGCAGTCTGCTTTGGGAAATAACGATTTGACAGTGACGTACCTATAATAGATTAAACTAATCTTTTCAGGTTTCTTTACGAGCTGTCCCTGATTCCCAACTTCTCAGAACGTGTCTTTTGTATCCTGTTCCAATCAACGTTTTCTGAAAGCATTTCCTCCATCCGTTGCAAACTTGAATTGCTGCAGAAACTGTGTGAGGTAGGTTCTGGACCATCAGATGTGAGAACTAGATTTGCTGATATTTAATCTTCCTTGTTCAGCGATACTCATATTTCAAAAGTTTTATTTACTTTTGGCACTCATTAAATGTGAAGGATAGCAGTCCTGTTGAATGGAACGTTTTATGATTGTGCTTCAAGATCAAAGCAAACCTTAAGATTTGGCTTTCGGTGCTGAAATATAACATCACAAGTCTGCAGCCTCTAGAGAATAATGTGCCTTCTTCCTGTGCCAAAGCAAAATCTTCTCTCCTTGTAACTCTCTCTTGCCTTTAGCATTTTCTAAACAAACACTATTTGGCCTGTCTCTTAATGTGTGCCTTAATTTTCAGCAATGACCTTTCTGGCACGAACAGATCAGAATAATATGGTGACATTATTGCATAATCATTCCAATCGCAAACAACCAGGGTGACCAGACATCCACTTTTTCCAGGACATGTCCTCTTTTTAGCCTCATGTCCTGGAAAAGAACTTAAATGTACTCCTTTTCCCTGTGAGCAGACAGTGCAGAGCGTTCTTGGAATTAATAAACTATATGTAATATAGTTTTGAATTTAATAATAAACATTATGGTGTTCCAATTAACCACATGAAATCAATATGCGAGTGTCTTTAGCTTTTATTTGGTCACATCCTCCTTTTTTCTTAGATGTCCTGCATTTTGAGGCTCCATGTCCTCTTTTGCAGTTATGCCATCTGGTCACCCTGCAAACAGCCCTCACACATAATCGTGAGAAGTGAGCTATATGTAAGTAGAGAGCAAAGATTCTTCCCCCAGTTCAACAAGTATCAGTTCTGTTCAAAAAAAAATTATTGAAAACCTTATTATAAAATTAAAGTGGCCAACAACTTTCTGCAACAATGTAGAACTGCTCCTTCATAACACATTGCTCTAGGTTTGTGCTGAATGCTTGCCATAAACATTTCTGAAGGCCCATATCCCTTAAATATCTCCGTCCCATCATCCCAATCATATTGCTTTAGCCTTTTGCAGGAGATTTTCATTTCTGTTCACAATTGCAGCCTGAGGTTCTGTTGGATTGGTGCCATTTTCACCCTTGGTTAGGAGTTCTCCTTTATACATTGCATGAGCCCAGCTTATCAGCATAACATGAGAATGGTATGTTACAATTTAGCCAATCAGATTTGACTGTGTGGGTATATCACTGAGGCCCACCAAAGCCCTCTCATTGCCTGTATTCAGAAGGGTGGAAAAAGAGGGCACATCATCGTATCTTCTTCCTGCCATGAAAAGTGTCTCCCTTTCATAGGACACTGCAAAATGGGTAAATGTATTTACCCATTGTGTGGGGATGAGTGAGGGCAGGAGAAGAGGGAATGTATCCATGTTGTCAAGGCAACTGGGCCAATGTTCCCAATCTTGTTTTCCTGTTCTGGTGGTGTTTTTCAAAGAGCCTCAGCAATGGTGCCATGTTCCTCTTCCTATTTGTGCTTGTCCCCACAGAATGGTCACACATATTCACTCTCTTTTGCTATACCCTATGAAAGGTCACCAAAAAGGGGGCCCTTATGACCATGAAGCAGTTCATAAAAAGCACCTCCACTCTTGACTTTAAAAAATCTGATTGAACGCAAGGCAATGCAGCACAATTTTTTCTTTGCTAAGTAGGAAAAGGCGGAATCGAATTCCCTTGTTTCTTATTTCCTACTTTGTGCAAGGGAATAGCAATTTTCAACAAATGCAGCACACCAATAAAGTGGTTTGGGACCTCAGCATGCTTTTAAGAGAGTTGACTTTTTGTTTGCCATTTTTTAAAATGATCAAAAATCCTGTGCCTGTAAGGTAGGGTGGGATCTGTGGCCTCATTAAGAACTATGTGCTCCAAAATTGACTGAAATACAATTTCTGGAGTACAGCTGGAATTTTTTCATGGTTTCAGATGCCTCCTTCCATTAGAAAAGGCTGACTATGAGTCTCAGCCCAATGTTCAGGAGACTGGATGAGCCAAGCATCAAAGTGCCGGGATTCTCTCCATGGTTGACTCATTCTCCCGTAGCTGTTGCTGGCCTAAATTCAATGCCTGTAAAACGATCTGCTAATAGTTAAAGGAGAGACTGCCTGCTAGTGATGAGAGGTCTTTGCAATGCTTCTTTGAGTCTCTTTTCTGTGATGGTGTCTGAATTTGCCTTGCGACTCAACATCACAGACCATTTGCTACATTTCTTTCCATTGGGCAAAAGAAAAGTGAAGTATGTAAAGGCTTGTCAATCAAGAGGTTGCCCCTCTTTGACAAATGAAAGCCAGAAAAACCTTCTGCTACAGTGTCTGTAAGCATACAGATTCACAGTGACAAACTACAATCCTGCTCACTGTTACTTATAGCTAGGCTTGCCAGATAAATGGCATTCCAAAATGTGAATTTTAAGTATTTATAGCAGTGGTTCCCAAACTTTTTAGCATCAGGACCCACTTTTTAAAATGACACTCTATTGGGACTATTGGGAGTAAGTCCCATTTACTATCATTGTTGAAAGCATATACATGGTAGCCTGTTAAAAGTACAGATCTGTAACATTTCCCCAAATACAGTCACATACCACGGTAGCATCAAGTCTAATATACTAAAATAAAATATTGAAATGAATGGGGACCCACCCAAAATGGGCTCGTGACCCACCTAGTTGGTCCCAACCCATAGTTTGAGAAACACTGAGTTAGCTGATCTTTCCATTACCCTTTGGTGACTCACCAAAAATCAAGTCACAACCCACCAGTGGGTCCTGATCCAGTTTTGGAACCACTGAATTTTATATAGGGATATTATTTTGTCTGGTTTGGAACTGGAATTACCCCTGCTAATTGGGTAAGAGGCACTTTTTTAAGTGGGTGCTCTTTTATTTAGTGGGGCAGAGTAACTGGTCCTCCTCACCCCAGCACTGTCTTTTCTAGTGGCTGTCTGCTGGTGTTCTTTTACATCCTTTTAGATTGTGAGCCCTTTTGGGACAGGGAGCCATTAGTTGTTTGTTTGATTTTCTCTGTAAATCGCTTTGTGAACTTTCTGTTGAAAAGCGATATATAAATACTGTTAATAATAATAATAATAATAATAATAATAATAATAATAATAGATGAAATAGTACTGTGTTTATATATTAATGTGGTATATGACTCTCTAATATACAATACATAAGTTCATAAATAACTGTTTTCCATGCATGAATTCTTTCCTGGAGCTTTGTCGTGGATTATTTTATTACAGACCATCATCTTATTAAACTATTCAGTTTGGGGAAAGCAGATGAGGTGTGTGTTTTTCATTAAACTTCCCGTATTTAGCAAAAAAAAAATCCTGATTATCGTCAGTTTTTTAATGCCAAATAAAGGTTGAACGAACAAAATTAAATCGTCAATTTATAAAATAAAAAGCTTCTGGTAATTGTTTGGATGAATTTCCTTAATATTTTTAAAAGGCAGAGAAAGGAATCCTGTGATACTTGCATTTGAAGTATCTCATTGACAGATGTAATAATAATTGTCCAAATTGTTTAGCTTTAATATACCTCTAGCTACACCACATACTAGGGTGGAAATTCCTAATAGTTGGCTCTATTTAGTGTAACTTCTATTATATATACTGGTGTGTGCCCCTTAATGACCTTCTGGCCAGTGACAGGTCGCATATGTGATGGCCGCTACTGGTCAGGAGGTCGTACCCCCCCCAAGCCTCCAAAGCTGAGGGGAGGCTTTTCTGAGCATCCCAGAGACAGTGCGTGTCTGTTCACTGCCTCTATAAGGCTCAGAATGCCCCAATCATGTGAGAGATGCAATTTCCAGTTTCTCTGAGGAAACCAGAAGTCAGGTCTCTTGTGCGATTTCGACATTCTGAGCCTCACAGAGGCAGCGAGTGGACGCAGACTGCCTCAGGGAGCTCAGCTTCAGAGGCTTGGGAGGTGCGACCTCCTGACCAGCAGCATTCAGATTACATTCAGATTTTGGATTATCACTATAATACCTCTAACTCTGGGCTATTTAAAAACTAATAAATATTGGGGGGAAACTAGCCCTGCCCATTTTTAACAACTTGAGAGACATTTTAAATGTTCAGAAATATTGACTAAGACATTTACATGTCTTGTCATTTTGTTTTTCAGACTTTGAAAAGTGGCTCAGGGGTTATGCGGGTTTTAGGCTTGGTCCTTGCCTTCGGAAATTACATGAACGGTGGAAACAGAACACGAGGACAGGCAGATGGCTTTGGGTTAGACATACTTCCCAAACTGAAAGACGTCAAGAGTAGTGTAAGTTTTCATTAAGCAAATGGTGGGTTACATCCCTTACAAGATTCTTTTCATTCTTGGAGGTAACCAAATGTTTCAGAGGTTGCAGATTTGGTGTTTAGAATCAATGATGCATATTTGTGTAGAAACAGGATCCTGTATTTTTGAACTTTATACCTGTGCTTGTATTGCATTTGAACTCTGCTTCGTCTTCTCTTTTGAGGAGCCTTATTGGAACAAGTGAACATGTGAACAAGGTCTTAACAGCATAAACATTGTCTACTTGGTAAAAGCATAGGAAGAATTTGAAAATATTAACTGGATTAGTACCCTACTTTCTCTTTAACCTTGGAGTGGTTGGGAGGGTTCCCCTTTCTACTTATTGCTGCCACTTCAGTCATTGGATTGATAATTTTTAGAGTCTTCAAAGACAATACAGCAAGTATTAGGCAGGGGATTGTGGAAAGAATTCCCTATTGTGCTTTTTGAAGTTCCTTATGTTACCCTGCACATGCCTGATCTCATCTGATCTTGGAAGCTAAGCAGGGTCTGGCCTGGTTAGTACTTAGATGGGAGACCGCCTGGGAATACCAGATGCTGTAGGCTTATACCATAGTCTTTTGAGACTGAAGGTTGCCAACCATTATGAGAATTCCACATCTTCCTGTCCCATTGCTTCATCTAGCAGTGACTGGATGAAAGTGATAGAGACTTGTTTAGAGTAATAGCTGCTGCTATTCCAGCTACTGAAGTTGTGGATGGAGCACTCTGGAAAAAATATCCCTGTGTACTAGATTTTGATAAGAATGGCAGTGAAACTACTAAATGAGGTTTGGTATGGGATTTTGGGAATCTGTATTCTGTGGATCCAGTTCAGATTTGTCAAAAGATTCTAAGTTCTTGTCCATTCTGAAATGGATCTGGACCAGGGTCCTGACAGCCCAATCCTGAGCTGCCCAGGGTGCAGGGCTGAAGCAGTGCCAAAAATGGCTGCTGCCACATCCTGTGTGCTCTGGGCAGCCGCCGCCAGCTCCTCGGGAGAAGGGAACTTTCATTCCCTTCCCCCGGGTAAAGCAAGTAGCCCTGCAATGGGGCTACTTGATTCACCGCCAACCAAAAGGTCGGCAGTGAATCAAGAACCTCCATGTAGGGTGGCGAGCCTCCCTCCCACCCCACTCCTCCCTGCGGAATGCCTCCCCCCACCCTCTCCCCACTTCCCCCCTCCCCAGAACATCTCCTCCCTACTCTCTCCAAGCCCTCCTCCCGTCTCCCCCATCCCTGGAATGCCTCCTCCCCACCTCCCCCCCCATGCCTCCACTTACCTCTCCACTGCTCTGTGGTCCACGTGACCACTGAATGGCAGAACTTTGGTGGCCGCCCAGTAGTAGCCCAGTGATAGCCAGCTCTGGGCTACCATCCACACTCGCCCAGTGCTAGGACCTGCAAATGTGCCTTATGGGACGTTTGCCACAGTACGCGCCAGCAGTAAGCCAGCACACACTGTTCAGGATTGGGCCCTGAGAGGTCCCAGGATGAGGCAATCACATAATCAGGGCACATCAGCTCAGTGGCGTAGCTAACGATCCTGCTGCCCGGTGCAGAGCTCAAGATGCTGCCCCGGATGTGATGTCATATCCGGAAGTGACATCACTTCCGGGTTTTGATTTCACACCCACTATTTTTTTAAAGTGAAAAATAAAAAATTTGCCACATCCCCCAAGCTGCCTCCCCCCAGCACCAGCTCCCTCCTACTCACCTCCATTCCCTCTGAGGTCTTACACTGGGCTGCTCCTATGGCCCCGTCAGGCACATGGGGGGGAGAAGTAGTTGTCAGCACTGGCATGCGCCCCACCAGCCAGGCACATTGGGCCACAGGGGGCAGTGGGCTACATTGAGGAGAGCCCTGCGCGTGTGAGGGGAAGTGAGGCATGCCCCCCGCCACCATTTTGTTTGGTGGCACAGCTCGGGTCCAGCCACTGCGGGGGGGGGGGTGGAGAGGAGGCTGTGGAGAAGCTGCCAGCCCACTGGCTGGTTCACATTGATTGTGGGGGAAGGAGAACTCAGGGCAGGCAGGGGGGAGGAAGTCGTGCCTGACTGACTGAGGCTCCAATCCTATCTGCACTTACCTGGGAGTAAGCCCCATTGGGTATAATGGGACTTACTTCTGAGTAGACATGCCTGAGCTGGGCTGGGCTCTCAGGCTTCTGTCCCAGCCCTACTTTCCTGGGAGTAAGTCCCATTGGCTATAATGGGACTTACTTCTGAGTAGACCAGCACAGGCTTGGACTCTGAGTTGCAGTCCCCTCCACACCTTCCTGGGAGTAAACCCCATTGGCTACACTGGGACTTACCTCTGAGTAGAGGCTCTGAGTGGGTGAGTGAAAGGAAGTCTTTCCTGCTGTGGCTGGGGGAGGAGGACCTGGGTCTTGGGGCAGGCAGGCAGGAGGAAGTTGTGCCTGACTAACTGAGGCGCCAATCCTGTCCACGCTTTCCTGGGAGTAAGTCCCATTGGACACAATGGAACCTAGAAAATGCATAGGATTGTGCTCTGAGGCCGTGCAGGAGGTGGTGGTGGTGGCGGCGGCAGCGGCAGGGGCGATACGCCTCCTCCTCCCTCCCTCCCTTCCTCCCTCCTGCTGCTGGCTTTGGTGGGATAGGGGCACGAAGCCTTCAGCACCTGCAGCTGTTGGCTCTCAGCAGAGGCAGGGAGGAAGCCCCGCCACCACCAGCTCCTCCTGCACCTCCTCTCCCCACATTGAAGTGCCCCACGAAAGCCTCCCAAAGCCCCGCCAAGGTCTCAGGCAAAGCGGAACAGAGCCGCAAACTTTCTCCACTCAGTGCCTGCCGCCGCCGCCTCGGCCCCCGTCCAGGCTCCGCCAGCGACAGACACGCGGCGCATCTCCTTGCCTCCTCCTTGCCCAAACACAGAGCGAGGGCAGCTCAGGCGGGGATTTTCCAACCCCCCTCCAAGGAGCTTCCCCACTCCTTCCTGCTTGCTTACCCTCCCCCCTGCTGGGGGGCAACAGTGTAGCCTGCTGCCTTACAAGCATGTCTACTTGGCTTCTGGCCAATGTGCCTGGCAGGGCTGCAGCAGCCCAAGGCAACTCGCATGCGGGCAGAGTTGCCCCAGTGTTGCCCCCCAGCCCCTGATATTGCCCATCTCAGCAGTTGTAGCATTTGTGCATTTGCTAACCCCTACACTTATATAGCTACGCTACTGCATCAGCTCCTGGAGTCCATTGCTGCAACTTTCATGCTATAACTGGAACCTTTCTTGCCCTCTTGCTTTACTTACTGGAAGTGGTGGAGAGAGTCATACCCTCTTAGAAATCCAGAGAGGCTCAAGTCACTTCCAGGTTTTAAGAATCTTACTCACAACAAATTTTGTTTTAAATGAGAGTGTCAAATTTTCATCGTAGACAAATGCATAAATAAATAGCATAAATAAATAAATTTGAGTTCCAAACAAATGGCCCTCCTGATTCCTGCCTCTTATTTGCCCTGGGGTCAAAAGGGTCAATCTGCATAGGTTCTGTGTTTCAATATGATGTCTAATGTATTGTTGTCAGCTATCACAAGGGATGCAGACCTTATCAACAGGTTAGTTGAAGAGGAAAGGTTAGAGCCCCATCTCTCATAGGCTATACACAGTACAGTCATGAGTAAATAGGGCACTTATTCAGGATTGATATGGGTAAAATCAACAGGGTTTGATATCCACCATTAAGCATAAGCAGCTATTTGAGCCAAGCTAAAAATGTGAAATAAATAAATTGCCCATATGTATTAATACTGTAGAAAAGTTCAAGTCATGTTCTCTGTAAATTTCAGAACATGCCTGTTTTTTCAGTCACTTATTCATTTATAACAACAACAATCCTCCTTTTTCATATAAAAAGGCTGTACAGAAAACACATTTGAATATTGTCCCAAATTGAATCTGCATTACACTTTGAATTTCATGTGGGTTTTCTTTGTTGAAGAATTAAGAGACACTAAATTTAATTGTGGGATTTTTTTTTTAAAAGAACATAATAATTTTAAGAACATAGAAATTGTCATACTCAGTTAGACCAAAGAGCCATGCAACCCGGCATTCTGTCTCCAACAGCCAGAAGCTTCCAAGACTTTCAAATAGGGCATGTCAGAAAAAAATCATTCCCTGTTTCTTCCTAGCACCTAGTAATTAGGGGTATACAACCTCTAAAATGGAAGTTTCATTGTAGCTAGCATAGGTAATATGAGAAACCATTCCTTTGTGAATTGGTCTAACACCTTGTTATAGCCAACTATGGGCCCAATCCTATCCAGTTTTCCAGTGGTGGTGCAGCCGTGCCAATGGGGCATGCACTGCATTCTGTGGTGGGGAGGTAGCCACAGAGGCCTCCACAAGGTATAGGGACATTTGTTTGCTTACCTCAAGGTTGCATTATGGCTGCACCGGTGCTGGAAAGTTGGGTAGGATTGGGCCCTAAATGAGTGGTCATTGCAATATTCTGTGATAATTCCATAAATCAGTTATAGATTGCATGAAAAAGGTACTTGGTTTTTCCTACCTGTATTTACTGTTTGTCATTTCAGTGGATGACCTGACCCCAAATTCGAACTTTCCTTTTCTATTAAAGTCATTGATTATTTATAAACATTGCTCAGTGGTGTCACAAACCTTAAATGTAATCTCATCTATCCAATCCCATCCATTTCCCTTTCTCTATCTGAAAATAATGAATAAAATAAATATAGGAGGGAGAAAGATGAAAAACAGGGAAAAGGCTGGAGAAAGGTATTTTGAAATATGAGACACTAAAGGTGAAAAGCAGAGAGCTTTGAAATCACCTAGAATTTCTTTCTACATTAACTCTACCAGTGGCGTCGCTAGGGGGGTGCAGGGGGTGCGGACCACACTGGGTGACGCGCACTGGGGGGTGAAACGCTAAAATTGTGGTGGTTAGGAGTAATACCATCATTTTATATACCGTTTTACCATCATTAAAGGAGTAATGATGTAATCGTTAGGAGTAATACCATCATTTTAATGCCGTTGGATGCGGCATTTCGATAGAAATGCAATGCAAAAAAACCACAGTGAAATATCTCCTTTCTATCAAACGTTATGGCCAAAAAACTGGAGAACAAAAAATGCATGGATCCCTATGGAAAGTGAAAGTGAAAGTGAGCTGTATCACGAGTTTACTCACGAGTAGGCAAACATGCCCTAAACCATTGGAAAGGGCAGGCTGAGAGGAATCCAACAACCCCTGAATGGTCCTGATCCAAAGAATGCAGCCCCCAAAAACACCTGAGAAGAAAGTCCCTTCCTCCAAGAAGATGAATGTATTGAGCCCTATGGAAAGCGAAACTAAGCCTCACAGTCTAGTTTAGTCGACTCATGGTCAAGTAAGCAAACGTGCCTTGGCTGGTGTGGAAGATCAGGTGAAGGAGAATGCTAGGCTACCAGAATGGTCCTGATCCTATGCACCTGGAGCTAAACAAGTGCTCCAGAAGGCAGCTTCCCCCTCCCCACACACACTAAAAAGGATCAAAACAGAGGCTGCAGCTGATAAGGTGAACATTTTTGAGACTTGCAAAGCCAGGTGGATCCTGACAGTGATCTGGTTTAAACAGAAGTTCTTAAATTGAACTGGGCACTGGGTAGGGCTGAAAACCTTACTGGTTTTGGAGGGGGGTGTGTTATTGCAGGCAGGCTACAGAGGAAATTCACTTGATGGACCAGGGCTGGCTTCTGCTTATTTAATTATTTGTTTTACTTTAATTATTTATACTTATTTATTTTAATTTGCCTGATGATGTTACTTCCACTATGACATCACTTCTGGTGGGTCTTGGACAAATTGTCATTCTAAAAAGTGGGTCCCAGTGCAAAAAGTTTGAGAACTGCTGCAATAAGGTGTTAGTAAGTTGACACCCTTGGGGGGGGGGGTGTGTGACACCACTAGTGACCAAAATCACTAAAATCATAATTTGGGAGAATAATACCATCATATTATATATCAGTCAATGCGTAATTTCATGCAGAATGTGTTCTATCTTTTTCCTATCAAAAGGTACAGCCAAAAAACCAGTGGGGGTGGAGCAATGGTACATCACCACGCCCACCAACTGGGGTGTTGCCCCGCCCACTGCATGGGGGGTGACACGCTGGCATCCCGTATCGGGTGACATGAACCCTAGTGACGCCACTGACTCTACACAATTACCATGTCTTTGTATGTGTGGCATCAAGCACTTCCCTTAGTTCACTAACCCACATGTATTGAAGGTTAGTTTCTTTCAAGATGGCCTTCCTTAATTTACAGCTTCAACTCCTTTTTCTCTGTCAATGCAGCACTTCAAAATGACAATGCCTTCTAGTTTAATTATTCAGTAAGTCTTTATTTAAGGAAAAACAGAACAAAACTACTATAGCTAAAATCTGATTATGTATTTTCCAAAAAAAAAAACAACTTCATTCTCTAATTTTGCCTCTTCACAGGACAACAGCCGAAGTCTTTTGTCTTATATTGTATCATATTATTTGCGTAATTTTGATGAGGTAAGTATAACTTCCTCCAGTTTAACTTTAATTCTGTTCTCATTGTTGCTTCAGGGAGATAGTGTGATCTAGCTAATGTATTTGTTTGACCAATGGCAGCTGTTCATGTGTTCAGAAGTTAAATAAGCATATTAAATAAAAACTATTAGGGTAGATGCAGTCTTATCCCTCAAATAGCATCAGTGACCAGTGTACATTCGCAAAGTACTGAATTGCCATTTCAAGCACTCATGGAGCTTAGAATTTGTTTGTTCCACTTGTTAGGCTTTCATATTCTAGGACAGGGGTGTCCAAACTTTTTGGCAGGAGGGCCACATCATCTCTCTGACACTGTGCCAGGAAAAAAAAGAATTAATTTACATTTCAAATTTGAGTAAATTTACATAAATGAATATATTAGAGATGGAACTTATATGAATGAATGAAGGTCTTGCAATAGCTCAAGGCCTATAAAAGGCCTTGCACAAAGCAAGGCTGGCCTTTCTTTTGCTGCAGCTCCTGCATCACAATTGTGAAATGGCAAGCAGTGGAGGGAGACCTCATCCCACACCTCACACGAGAGGTTAATCAATCACCCTCATGCCGAGAGCACTCTCATTGGGCAAGCATGGGTTCCAGCAAGTCTCTGGAGGGCCAGAGTCTCATTGGAGACTGGGGGCTGCCCGCGGGCCAGACTGGGAGTCCCCGAGGGCCGCAAGTGGCCCCCGGGCCGGGGTTTGGGCACCCCTGTTCTAGGATGAACATAACTGTACTGCTGTGATACTGCATTTGTTTTCATGAGTAGGTGATAAGTGAGATACAGATTATACAGCACTTCCTATGTATTTTTTTTAATTGAGATTATTTATTTTGTGTTTTCTCAGGATGCTGGAAAAGAGCAATGTATCTTCCCTCTTCCAGAACCACAAGACCTTTTTCAAGCTTCTCAGTTAAAATGTGAAGAGTTTCAAAAAGATCTCCGCAAACTTAAAAAAGACTTACGAGGTAGTAGCCCTGTGGTTGTTGCAGTTACTTTGCATGCATTTGAGAGACACTTATAGAATAGTCTTGTAAATGTGTCTAACATGTCCAGCTAATCCAAAAGAGGTGATGGTAGAAAAGCCAAAACATTTGCTCCATTCAAGCACCATCTAAGAGAATGTCATCATAGGATTTGCAGACAGGGAAACATACTTGATTTTTAAAAAATGTAATTTATGTATTTTATCTGAAGACAGTAAGTGATTTGGAGAAAAAGAAATCATGCGTATAATTTGTAATTATCAATCAGATGATCTGCAAGAATATGTAGAAATATTTTAATCACTCTTTCCATTAAACATATGTCTTATATCTGAGAATATAAAATTCTGTATAGAAATTGATCAAGACTATTGTGAGACTGAAAATCCAAGTGTTCTTAGAAGGAACCTCAATGATCAATTAAAGCACAATCCTAAGCAGGGTCAGCGCCAGCACTGAGCTCCAATGCCAGCGCTGGGTGTCACAAATATGCCATAAGGCACATCCGCAATACCCTGCGAGGAGTCAGCACCGGCGCTGGCCTTGGCCAATCAGTATGGAACCCAGCACCAGACAGATGCCCTCCAGAGCTAGGTAAGAAGTAGGCCCAACACAGTGTCTCTCAAGTCTGCACCGGCAATGGGGCTTTCCCAGAGGGAAGGGGACCCAAGGAGACCTCCGGCAGCCTCAGCGCTATTGGTGCAGCTATACCCGGTGAAGCTGCCAGCTTTAGAATTGGGCTGTTCGTTCAGATCTCCAAGGCAATAGACCTACTTTGTATACATCTCTAGCTTATACTGTGATAGATAGTAATTTAGTTTCTATCTATCCCTCCAGTGTGGAAGATGGTTTGGGCAATGTGAGAACTGGTAGTGGCTAAAGGCCAAACTACTGTACATGAGAAGATTAATGTGTTATTAGACCTGATGTCTTAGTCTTTCTTTGGTCAATAGCTGGGAGGGAGCCCCCCATGGATTGGAGCCATACTGGGGGGGGGGGAATAGGATTAAATCTCCCATTCCCCTGCCACCATTCCAGTTTGCAATGAACTCCAATCCAATTGCTGTTGACAGAAGAAAAACTATTTATTTTAAAACATTTATGTTCCCTATTTTCCCTTACATTTAAGGTGTTCAAGGCAGCTGGCAGCATGATAATTTATTCACTGTGAGCAGGGCCTATGAGAGGAATTTTATCAGGGGTTGCAAAGTTCCTTCTGGGCCCTTCCCAAAGGGGGAGGGGGCAATGGGAGCAGACAGACCGGGGTGGGCAAAATAGGGTAGGGAAAGGGTACTGACAGCTGCAATAGTCTTTGGAGCCCAGGTCTTCTAGGCTTCTTGATGGAGAGCCCAAGTCTACCCAATCATGTGGCATTGGCAGCTAGATAAAGTAATACTGAAACCAAACACACTCCTAAGTCTCCCTAAAATCTTTGAAATATAGAAAATCCATTGCATAAAAATACCATTATTGTATTTAGGCTCACACTAGAATGGACCAAAATGAACTTTTGCAGCAGCTATAGCATAGTTATGGGATCCACAAGCCAAAGAGCTACTGTGGCAGGCCAGTTTCCTCCCAGATTTGACACTGTGTTAAGGAGGATCATGGATGCATTCCTGGGCCTGGTGTGCATGGCTTGCAGCAGCAGTTAATGCTGCATGCACGTGGTTATGCCCCAACATCATGCGAGGCAGCACGTTCAGGTGAGATTGGAAAATGTCAGGTCCCAGGAACTTTCTGGGCCCCCTCCTTTGGCTCCTGGACCCCCTTTCTGACCCTGGGCCTGGGTACAAATTACCCCCTTTACCCCCTTCTCCTAGGCCCTGACTGTGAGGCAGGCTTGCGTTCATTGGCAAAGGGCGGCAAAAGTAGGGGAGGGGGGGATTTGGCCAGTAAGGAGGCATGGCCCACTCTTGGAAAGTGTATATGAATTGAAAAGTCAATCTGTATTTATTTTAGGTCTGGTATTCACTGGAGATTCACATGGCCAGATTCCATATCTTATTCTACCAGTGCATAAAAATTGAGAATGGGATCACCAACTGCAATGTTGGTGTTTCATGAGCCTAAATTACATTATGCTGGCATTGGAAGGGCATAAGACCAGCACTGGTGATGTTAAGCCAAAGGTCTAAATTGCTAGATGCAGAAATAAGTGAGAATTTATGTGGTTTTTCATAGTAACTCACCATCAGACACTGAAATGCTGACTCATTTGCCAGTCCATTTTATTAATGGAAATTTCCCTCCTTCTCCAAATACTTTCCAAGAGTGCAGTTTAAAAAATGTGACATTTTTAATAAGCTTCCTTGGGCCTCCTAATGTCTTATAAAGCATTAAAAAACATCACTTCTGGGTTCACAGATAAATTGGAAGTTGTGTTTTTTAATTGTCGGACTTAGAGGAGCCTCCAGAGGTGGTGCGTGGAGGGGATGTAGGTGTGTCGCACAGACCCAATCTGTAGATATGGGATCAGTGTTTATGGAGTACCCTGTATTGTATTTTTAAATGAGGCAAGTTGCGTTGAGTGCAGAAAAGGTGGTTAATAAATGAATTTAATTAATCAATTTTACAGATTTTTCACAAGAAGTAAATGGCATGGAGTGGCTTATCATGGCCTTGCATATATGTACCATGTCTGTCATAGAATGTCACTCTGAATGGAAACTAATGGTTGCAAGATAAAGCTCTCAAAAGTCATAAGCAGATGGAATAAGAAAATAGTTTCTTCTTGCATAAGGAAGCAATTTTCTGAGGTTTGCAAAGTAACAGATGTCACATGGCATTAATTCTTGTACAATTTGACTTGACCAAAATAAAAATCATTTTAATAGCTTTAGGCCCCAATCCTAACCAACTTTCCAGCAGTGGCATAGTTGTGCCAATGGGACATGTGCTGAATCTTGCAATTGGGTGGAACTCACAGACGCCTCCTCAAGGTAAGGAAATGTTTGTTCCCTTACCTCTGAGCTGCATTGCCCTTACGTCGGTGCTGGAAAGTGAGTTAGGATTGTACCCTTAGTTGAATTTATTAGTGGATTTTGAAAGTTTTTATAAACCATTGAATGCTCAGTATAATTGATCCTGGGCCACAGGGTTGCACCAAAACCAAAGAGATGTGCATTTTTCACATCCCTCACTTCACCCTACCTGTATCCCGTATGAGTTCTCTCTTCCTCGTGCACTTAAATATATGTTGTCTGCATAAGAAGGCATGAACATATTCTTATTTCTCTGTCACACCCAGCGTGCACAAACATATGCATGTTCTTTCTGTATGAGTTTGGAAGCCCTCCTCACCAGGAAGTGATGCAATGAAGTGGAAGATAACCATCTATTGCTCTCCCCTGCCCATTGTCAGCCACATCAGTGGCTTGTTCCGCGTGGGTCTTGGAAAGGCTCCCAGCTGTGGAGATGAGTGCTGGACAATGATTTCCAATGTGATAAGTCACCTCCCTGCATTACAATCTCTGCGCATGAACTGGAGGTTGCCCATGACTTTGTGTACCTTTGCTCAATGATCTTCGACACTCTTTCTCTCGACACCGAGCTAAACAAACGCATCGGTAAAGCAGCTACCACGTTTTCCAGAGTCACAAAGAGAGTCTGGTCCAACAAGAAGCTGACGGAACGTACCAAGATCCAGGTCTACAGAGCTTGTGTCCTAAGTACACTTCTGTACTGCAGTGAGTCATGGATTCTTCACTCACAACAGGAGAGGAAACTGAACGCTTTCCACATGCGCTGCCTCCGACGCATCCTCGGCATCACCTGGCAGGACAAAGATCCAAACAACACAGTCCTGGAACGAGCTGGAATCCCCAGCATGTAAGCACTGCTGAAACAGAGATGCCTGCGTTGGCTCGGTCATGTCGTGAGAATGGATGATGGCCAAATCCCAAAGGATCTCCTCTATGGAGAACTCGTGCAGGGAAAGCGCCTTACAGGTAGACCACAGCTGCGATACAAGGACATCTGCAAGAGGGATCTGAAGGCCTTAGGAATGGACCTCAACAGGTGGGAAACCTTGGCCTCTGAGCGGCCCACTTGGAGGCAGGCTGTGCAGCATAGCCTCTTCCAGTTTGAAGAGACACTTGGCCAGCAGACTGAGGCAAAGAGGCAAAGAAGGAAGGCCCATAGCCAGGGAGACAGACCAGGGACAGACTGCACTTGCTCCCGGTGTGGAAGGGATTGTCACTCCTGAATTGGCCTTTTCAGCCACACTAGACACTGTTCCAGAACCACCATTCAGAGCACGATACCATAGTCTCTCGAGACTGAAGGTTGCCAACTACTACAACTAAGACACAGAAAAGAAATATTCAGAAGTTCTACCCTAGTGACAAGGCTGGTGCAGCAGTTCTAGCCATCTGTCCAGCACCTCTGTAGTTCCTATTCTGTATATTTTTCACCACAGGGAAATCCACTATATCAGCTGTTTTCATCCTTTTTTGTCTCATGGCACACTGACAAGTTGCTAAAGTTGTCAAGGCACACCATCAGTTTTCTAACATTTGACAAGGCGCACTGCACTGCTGGCAGGAGCTTGCATCCCACAGTGGCTCTGCTAACAAATGATCCTTCCCCCAAACTCCCGTAGCACACCTGCAGACCTACTGCAGCACACCAGTGTGCCACAGCACAGTGGTTGAAAATGGCTGCACTACATTATGTTCCTGTCCTACAAGGAGAATGCATCATTTCTATATCCTATCATTTCATATATCATTTCATAATGATATCCTATCATTTCTATTTATCATCCTGTGCTGATATTAAATATTTGTTTAGCAGTAGAAACCCCAAATTTCAATACTTGGCAGGGACCAGACACAAAGCAAGGCTGATTCAAGTTCATAGGGCCAATGGGGAACAGATAGTAGGCCAGAAGGAAATGAGATTGTCTTAGCTCACAAGTCTGAGAGCCATTTACTTGCTCAAATATCTCTGTATGATATTGGCCTCCAAGCTCCTTGTCACTATCACCACCAAACAAAAGTGAATAAGAGTGAAGAATCGGCATAGTACAGTATCCAATGTGGTAGTCTTCCACTAGCAGCACAATCCTATGTATGTTTACTCAAAAGTAAGCCCCCACTGAGCTGAATGAAATTTACTCCCAGATAAGTGTGTATAGGATTGTGGCCTAACTATATAGTTAAACGTTAGTACTAGAAGTAAAGTGCATTTATTTCTGTCTTTCTAAAATCAGATATACGCTTGTACATACATACATTGCTGAATCATAATTTCATGTTACTTTGATTTTTCAAATGCTGAGAATTCCAAAAAGAAGGACTCACGCAATTCTAGCAACTGCTAGCCTGAGTTGCTGTGTTGAACTGTCTCATTATATTAGCAGTCTCTGGAAAACCGTGCAAACTTAAAATTATTATTTTTTAAATAACGTGAAATGTTTTCTTTATGGTCATAATTAAGATGATAGGCTTGGGTGCGTATGTGCTTAAAAGGGAACATTTTGTTGCTTTTCCTTAAAGAGGAAGATTCATGTATAATGTTGATTATACCAGCGTCCCCTTTTGTTTATTTTTGCTTTTGTTTTATGAACTGTGTGCACTACAGTTTGTTAATGTTGAGGGAAAAGATTTCTTCAGAGATATTAGATGTAAAAAGCTGTAATTTAAGACATAAGAAAGCATGTTGGGTCCTTTCTTCTATTTCGGAGCAGAAATTTCACCTACATTTTAAACAACTATTTATATAACATTTCACTGGCCATCTTGCTCAGCTGCCACCAATTTCTGCTGTCTTGGTTTTAAAGCATTATGTGACTGGACATTAGAACCAGACGTTCTAATAAACAAAGGACCTGAGACAGCTAAGGGTTTATTAATGTATCTACTGGTTTGGCTCCATCAATTGCCCCTCAATTTCACAGCTCTCCAAGATTCTCAGTTTAGCCTTTCTCAGCTCAATGACATATAGTTTGTTAAGCAACCCGATCTGCTTTTGATCTCTCCCGGCTGTCAGCAGACCCCCTTGATGCATTCATGTCGAGTAATAACCTTTCTGTAACTCTGTCATTCCACACTTGAAATTTTAGCACTTGCTACATGTCTTAAATCAGCATGCCACATTACAGAGTACTGGGTAGCTAGAGCCATTGAAACAGTACAGGAAGATTATAAGTTGGGACACTTCACAACACTAAATCAGCATTTCTTGAAAGTGTTGCTATAATAAGTATAGTTGGGATCTTGAATACCACTACTTTCAATGGCCTTTAATGTGAATCTCTATTTGAATCTACTTTTAGATGCCTTGTAAGTTCTAACCTATGTATTATTTCTCACCCTGGTCATTGTCTCTTGTTTAAATTAGCTTATGCAGGGTTAGCCTTACAGCACAAATCTGTGCATGTCTTCTCAGACATAAGTCCTATAGAGTTTAATGAGACTTACTCCCAGGAAAGTGTGTACAGCAGCGGTTCTCACACATTTAGCACCAGGACCCACTTCTTAGAATGAGAATCTGTCAGGACCCACTGGAAGTGATGTCATGACCAGAAGCGACATCAGGAAAATTTTGAACAATCCTAGGTTGCAATCCTACCCACGCTTACCCAGGAATAAGTCCCATTTACTATCATTGTTAAAAGTATATACATAGTAGCTTGTTAAAAGTACAGGTCTGTAACATTTCCCCAAATACAGTCACATACCATGGTAGCATCAAGCTGAATATATTAAAAATAAAATATTGAAATGAATGGGGTCCCACCTGAAATTGGCTCACGACCCACCTAGTGGGTCCTGACCCATAGTTTGAGAAATACTGGTATATAGGATTACAGCCTTAAAGAACTGCTCTCTTATAGGACAGTGAAAGTTGTGACATTGCTAATAAAAAGGAAAAAGGTTGTATATCTCTGCTAATAACATTGAGGTATACTACTGCTTTGGATAGTTTGTTCTCCATGGAGATTGATGGCTGAGCATAGATGCATATAAAAATAATCATGTTTACATTTTTATTTTTTATAACTTAAGGTTGTTAAGGTTGTTAGAGATTCATATTCAATAAGATTGTTCTTGGCTCCCTTTAGAAAAGACCCAATGGAAAAATTCAGCAAAAAAAACCCTTATTATACTGACAATGTATTTAATACAAGGTTTCTCAGGAAAATGTAGGCACATTTTATAGTGTCAGATTTATTATGCTATAATTCTCGTATATAATACACATCTATACTTCATATGGTGTACACAGAAGCAGTTACTTGACCCAGATAGATAGGTAGGCAGGCAAGGTAGTGAATGAATTAGACCATGTGCTTGAAGCATTCCCCATTGGCGTCTACGCTGCTGACTTTGTTGACTAAGGGATCTGCGGACATCCACCAACATGCATGCTGGGATGTTTCCATGTATTTCTTCAATTGCTTCCCTTAGATGCTTGAGAGCTGAAATTTTCTATAATGATGTATGTATGAATTAGAGGTCATTGACACATATGTGCGTTTTTTTTTTAGATACCCTGTACTATAAATCGTGGCAATTGTACTTTGAATACCTATCTTCATGGGATATCATTAGAGTAACGAACATTGCTGTTGCTTCACCGGCAAGTTTAACAGCTGTAATTTATTGCACATATATTTAGATTTCTGCTTACTACATTTAAACCATAATATAATATGGGAGAAAACCCCAAACCGTAACATGCAAATCAGACAGATTGCACCATTGTGTCTGTCTGTCTGTCTGTCTGTCTGTCAAGATTATAATCTTATTTAAATAATTTTAATTACTGCTTTCCTGACGGATACACCAAGATAATTATCCTGTTGTGTTCTGGTATTTATCATTACTGTAATGAGCCAATGAACATGGTGACTGAAATGATATAATTTGAGGTCGGTTTGCATCACACTGTCCACTGGCCCCTCTTAATACTGTGCGTGCTGTGTGATGCATGCATGACCCCCCTGCCCCATTTTCTGACATGCTGGTATTTTATACCTCGTTTGTCTTCTAATTGCAGTGCTTACAGAAAGGCAGTTTTGACAAGCTTTGCCCACCCCATCCTTCACACAATTTAGTGAAAAAGCTCTAGTATGCTAGAAAGTAGGTGAAGCCTGTGCGCTCATTACATTCTCGCCCTAGAAACAGGTGAAGAGGGGCCAGTGGGCAAAGTATTGTCTCTACCAGTCCTTTCTAACACAGTCTTACTTGAGAATAACCCAGGCCTTGATTGGATAGTATACTTCACAATTTCTTCCATACACATGACTTGGAGCAAACGTGCTCCTTCCTTCCCTGTCCCACCTTTGAGGTCACCAGTCTGTGCAACTCTGATGTTTGGATAGTCTACAATGGATACAGTCCTTTGTGTAGGTTCAGATTGTGCAGTCAATTCCCAGATTTTCTGTGCTATATTCATCATGCTGTTCAGTCTACGCAGACATGTATGCCCACATGCAGATATCTGGCAAGACAGGCAAGTCTGGTGAAACTACATGAGACAGAGATGCTGTCAGGGAGAAATGTAGGTGCAGGTTCATCTATAAAGTAATGGTCATTTCTCCAGTATCCTCAATGTGCAAGCAGAAACCTAGACAGTAAAACTAGTAGCAGTTGGAGAGACAATTATGTAATGATTGATTTGTGTGGTTGGTTCTTAGTTTGTTTTGTTTCTTGGTAGAAAATTATTTAGTAATGCAACTGAGAAGAATTGTGTCAAATGAACTGCAGACCAAGGGAATATAACACAGTCTTTATGGTTATGACCAGTTGCGTTTTGGCTGACCCAGAGTACACCCAGTTCAGCAGTCCCTGTAGAAGCCAGGACAGAATCATTGTCAGAAGTCCTTCTGCTGCTTTTCATACTACTGACACAGTTTGTGGAGCTGCTGTGAAAAAGTATTTTGAGTTGTAATTTCAACAGTACACGTCCAACCTTGTTATACACGAATTTTTTACACACGGATTTGACTCAGCACGAATGGCCACTGCAAATGAGAAGGAATGTGCTGATCCCTGGAGAAGGGAAAAATGCATCCCTCTAAGATCACAGTTTTAAAAACTGCTTTTTACTGTTGTAGAGAGATACAAGTGATTACAGGTATAACTTAATTATCAGATTTTTATATCAGATTTTTATAACAGATTTTTCTATCTCAACATGATGAGAAGTATCCTTTAAATTAAAGGAAAACAGTCCTTTAACAATAGCCTCAGTAATTCGAGATGGGGCAGTGGGCTGGCAATCCATCAGTCATTCTCTCTCCAGGCACAAGGCAAACCCCTCTCTTCCCCCTGAGCACCTGACAGAAGGCTAAATGGCAGTGATCATCACCTCCATTCTTTCCCCCTCACTGTGGCTCCTGGTGAAGGATTGCTGCCTCCTAGTGAAGCCTAAGTGCCTGGAGAGAAACTGATTGCCTCTGTGTGCATTTCAAAAAGTCAGCAAGGCTGTTTTTAAATCACTGGAGCAAAAGGACATTGTTTTTTAAATTGATTTGCTTTAGTTTGTTTTTTGCCATCCAAGTGAGTTCTGGGAACCCGTGAGAATAATGAGACGCAACCTGTAGTTGAACTACAGACTCCACACTGCTGCTTATGAAGTCAATCAGTTTAAGGAGATGGGCCTGCTCAAATCATCCGCTATTTGCATGATTGCCACTTACTGTCTCTTAGGACTGTCCCACAAGACACTGCTGAAGCTAGATCAACATCAGTGCTGCACCCACTTACTACAGTAGCCTGTGCAAACATTGCTGAAAGGGTTAATTGGCTGAAACATTGCTGCATGCAGACTCCTAAACTTAAACCATATGTAAAATAAGCCAGGATTTCAGTCAATCTGTGAGTCATGTTTTACTGTCCTTAAAACTCCAAACAAGGAGCTGTCTGTAGAAGCTTTTGAAGCCTCAACAGTCCTTAGCATGTCCTAACAATACAAAAAAAAAAACAAATAAAATAAAATTAAGAGGTTCTCTTCTTATGGAAAAGTGTGCCATTCAGATAAACCTGGCTTCATTTCCTTGCATTAAATTCTGTACTTCTTTTAAAGTTACCGACTTCAAGCATTCCATGGCATGGGATAGTCAGATCAGATGAAGTCTATCATTCAGCAAACATTTAAACATTCATGGTTAGTGTATATTTTGGGAAATATCAGTTGGGGAATTTCTTAAAGTGTATACATACAAGAGGGGTGCAAGTTTTCCTCACTGTTTGATAGGTGGAAGATTTTAAAATGTGATCAAGCAAATTTCTTTATCTATTTGTAGATATTATTGTAGATATTATTTACTTACTTACTAAATTAATACCTTGCTTTATCTCCTCAAAAGGAATTAATAGTGGCTTACAAATGTAAAGTCACAATAAAAACAAAAATTAAAAATCAATGAAGAAAAGTGTTTTTCTTTAGAGTCACAGAAGACTCATATGTGCATGAGTGGAGAAGGAAACTGACCAGTTTTTGTTTCGACAGCAGCCATTCAAGCTTGATAGGGTACTGCTCTGGAGAGCCCTCTGCCTTTTAGAAGCTCCAGGGACCTGATTCGGTTAGGCAGATGAAATGCTAAGAACACACTGCACTTTGTATACACTATGATGGCTTCTTCAGGCTTATAATTGCATAGCCCTTTGTGATGATCCTTGTTGAGGTCTCCAAAGTTGTTGTTTTTTTTTTTAGCATTTTAAAGAGGATTAAATTACTTCATCCTCATTAGATATGAGGCATTCTTTGTTTCCTGCCATAAATATGGAGCTAAGCACAGTTTTGTTTCTATTTTTCCAGAGTTGTAGAACCCTAAAAAAACAAGCATATAAAGCAATTTGGTTTTGCCTGAAGAGACAACACAAGTCAAAGACCACACATGCTATCAAAAGAAGTTTATATTGCACCACAGCTTCTGCACTTGCTGTGAAATTGACCTAACACCACATTTATTTAGGCACTGAGCCTACAAACACTTAAATGTATTTTTAACTCTGTAACCATTAATGGTTTCATTGGAACCAATAGAATTCACATGGTAGTGTAAGTTCAGCATGTTTATAAGCTTATGTGCCATTCCCTGAGCCTTAGGACATTACTGTAGCTGTATAGATACCACAAAGTTTAGAAATACAGTATGCGCTATTTGATTTGCATATGTGTATGTACTTTAAGAGCCTGCCCCAGAGGCAGGCAGAGCATTTCTTTTATTTTAAGTTTCTTACCAAGTAGTAATTGTTGGTTATATAAAAAAAAGTTCATCCAATCATATTAACAAAATCAGGCCCACAGAAACCAAACTTAGACCCACTGATTTC
Organism: Tiliqua scincoides; assembly: GCF_035046505.1. NCBI lineage: Eukaryota > Metazoa > Chordata > Lepidosauria > Squamata > Scincidae > Tiliqua > Tiliqua scincoides. The sequence continues at coordinate 231,857,816 of NC_089821.1, forward strand.
AGTGAATTATAACCAGTTTGTTTTAAGTAAAAGAAAATGAAAGTAGGTTACATATTCGTACATTGGTACTGATTCTCCTTTATCTCTTAGGCATGTGCCTGAAATATAATATTTTGAAACCATCATTTTGTTTTTTGTATATTTGTAGAAAAGAATTATTAAAGAATTAAAAGCAAATAAATAAGTAGGTGCTTTAAGTTACTTTAAACAGAACTAAGTTGATTTGTTCTGAAAGATTTTTTAAATCACAGAGTTACAGGAGAAAGTTTCCAAAATAACTGCACTTGTATGCACAAGTTAAATGTGTACACTTGGAAAGAACTTTCTCTAAATACAATATGGCTTGGGGCTTGATCTTATCCAACTTTCCAGCACCAATGCAGCCACACTGAAGGCCTGAGGTAAGGGAACAATGCTCCCTTTCCTTGAGAAAGCCTCCACAACTGCCTGTTGTCGTCCCCCCACTACAAGATGCTGCACACACCCCATTGGCAGGGCTGCATCAGTGCTGGAAAGTTGGATAGTACGAGTATTTGGGCCCTTTGTCTTTAGTAAATATGTTTAGGACTGTAGCCTTTGGCTCAAGCAATTCTAGCAGTACATTATGGCTATAATGTCATCAAATGCAAAATTTTGAATTTAGTGTATTGGATTACTTTCTGTCTTGATATACTTGACTATGTTTATTCTAGAATTTTATATTGACCATCATTCTCACCAATCTCATTCAGTTGGGATTCTTAATCATAAATACGGGTTGCAGTTAAACAAATGCTAAATGTGAATACAGGGAGGATAAGCTGGTGTCTGATAACTATATGATTCTAATCAACATGTTACTTTCATTTGCAGCATGTGAGACAGAAGCAGAAAAGGTTTGCAAGTTATCATTAGAAGAGCATATCCAGCCTTTTAAAGACAGCATGGAGAAATTCATTAGTCAAGGTAAATAGTATGTTATTTAACCTTTCCAAGCTTAATCAAAAGGAGGTTACAAGAACACTGTTTAGACCCAGTGAGTGAGGAGACTTTATTTTGGAACCGTAGAAATGTGTAGATGAGTTAAAGCAGTTGGTCTCTAATCTCAGAGCAGCTCTCCATGTTCATGTTCTGTTTTGAGTGATTGTAGAGATGAATATTATTGGCATTTAAACTACAGGCATACCATGCACTTTTAACTAGTTAGGGACCTGAGCGTGGATGAAAGTCAAAAATGGATGATTGTCAAAGCAGAGCCTTATTTAGCTTGCAAATTTAGTTTGGGCAGCAAAAAATTTAAATAACTAATATAACACATGCAAATGCATGTGAAATCTAAATGAACAGAAATAAAAGAAAAAAGAAACACAAGAATGATGGTGAACATCATGGAAGGTTAATGACATTGGACAAAAAAGGATGTGGACAAAATTTGAAATATAATTGAAAGCAGTTCAAAGAGCAAAGTGATGAAAGTCAAGGTATGTCTGTAGAGCTTCCTGAGTCCCCACAATTTGTTTCTTGACTGTTTTCATAAAACTGGAAACTGGAGCAGCCCTTGGATTTGTTGCCAGTACATGGTGATCCTTCTCAAAGTACCAAAATTGTAGTGTTTGTAGAAGTTCTGCTTTGTTTCAAATTACCTTTGAAAAGTCCCATGTTTGGGAAACAGACTCTTAGGAATCCTGTAGAATTCACATTGCCAGAAATGGGGCATAGTTTGTGACTCAGGAGTCCAATACTTCTTACCTTGAGCAGATTTTGGGAGGGCTTCCTGACTGATCAGCCACAGAGGTCAAGCTCAAGTTTCCCTCTACAATGAATAAGAACTTGATTGTGTTTTTTCTCTTCCCCCCCCCCCCCCATGTATTTAACAGCATTCTAATTCTTTATGAAAATGGTTTGGTGTTGTACTTTGGGATCAAGGGAGTTGGCCTCTTCAGTGGTATGAGACCATCAAGTATGAAAGAAGGAACATCCTAAGAATTCAACAGAGTTAATACAGATACAAATTATACAGTGTATGTGCACACAGACACAAACCAACAGACAACTTGGTGATATGGAGACTACAAGCACAGACAGCTATTTTCTTAAATCTGAGCTGCTCAGTCTCCTGCCACAATACAGGCCCCAATTCTATTAAGGCCTCATGCTGCCAGAACTCATGTTCTGGCAATGCAAGGCCCTTTATGGTGAAAGCCCAGCTGTTGTTTCATTCTGCTGGACCACTGCCACAAATGGTACTCCATCAGCACAGCTGTATTGGCACCAGTGGTGGAGGGGTAGATTGAACAGTTAAGGGCAGAACTGCATGTTATCTTGGCAGTTTGTATTCCTAAACACACATTTGCCAAAGTAACACAATGGAGGGTTGGGGGGAGGTGAAGGGAAGAATCAGAGGGATAGTTCTAAAAACGTCCTATACCCTGCAAAGCTCTAGGCCAAGTTTTCTTCCAACTGGGTTGACCTCAGAGGCTGGCTGTAGGAGAAGAATTATTAAAAATGGTGGGGGGGAGGGGAATTTGAAGAAGTGAATCAGCAACATGGAAGGGTTAAGATCTCTCTCTTGTCTACTAATTGTCCTTTAAGTATCCCACTCTTTGCATTTGTTGTACAAGAAAAAACATTGGGTTGGGGACCCTGTGTTTTTTTTGTAGTGTTTAAGGCAAAGTTTAGAATGCAGGAGGTAGAGGAAAAAGGTATTTGGTTAAGTTCTAATAATAAAGTAATGTTAAATGCTTTGCAATATGAAATCCTTTGTTTTTATTTGGCTGGATTGAATTCAGACTTGAAAGAGTACATGCAGGTTTTCTCTTTCCTGCTTGGCATTTGACAGGCTTTTGATCTCAATATTTTTTCTAAGGGCTTTTGTTGTTTATGTAGGCATAATCGATGAGTTGTTTCAACTAGACTGCACACACAAAGATAATTTAGGAAAACAGAAGGGCAACTTTTGGCACCTTCAAGGATTTGTCTGTTTATATAGGGTGTGTTCTGGGAAAAGCAAAATGGAATTTCTAAACATTTTGTGAAGTTTAATTTCTTGAAATTAAAGTTGTCTGAGTAAATGATTCTTCAATATACAATTCATGGATTAAACGTTTCTTTTTTCAGTCAAGATGAATATAAGAGATGTTTACTTTTCTGAAGTTTTCTTTGTAAGGAAATTCCCCATTTAGACTAGCCTTTGTGTTATATCTCTTCCATATTGATGGCTTGAAGTGATGGTGTAAAAATCCTGAAATGAAAGGTTATGTGAGAAGCTGGATAATTAGCACTGATATCTGGTGCCTCTTAAAATTGGTGGAATGATGATGATCCACCCAACAGCTGTCAGCATCAAGTCCCACACATCTGGCAAAGCAGGAGATACATCTGTGTCTTACCTGAATTGAATGAATCTGTATCTGTGCCAAATTAAATACTATATATGAATTTCAGCCCCTTTCTTGCCTCCAGTCCAAAGAACCTTGTCCACTGTGGTTTGATCTTTGTCCCAAACACTGGACTGTCTGCTCCTTTCACATTAACACAGCCCTCTTGGCTAACCTGTTCTGGCAGTCCCCACCACAACATGGCCCCAGAACAATTATAGTTTCTGACACAGATGCCCCTCTAGGACACTTTATCTTGTGCTACTAGAAGTTGAGTCACTTCACGGCATTTTTCTCTTCTTCCTCATGCTGACTTACAAGAGAGAGATACAGGCACTGTCAGAAGAGAAAATATTTTCTTCCAAAAGACAACATTTCAAATTTTCGACTATTAAGAGTAGAGTGGAAGGTTGTGTAGACTAATATATACACACTGTAAAGGTAGACCAGTGTTTCCTAACCTGGGAATTGCAACCTCCCCAGAGCAGGTGTTCCAACCTTCTTTTGGGACGCAACCCCTTATGGAGGGTAGTGGCCCAATCAGGGACCCTTAGTGCTATAAGATTGGCCTTTCCAGGTTTTGACGCCAAACACATATAGGTAAAAAAGGGTTTTTTTTACTTACATGCATGCGGTGATGGTGGTGATGAAACCTGGAAATTCTAACAGCACTAGAGGTCCCTACCCTCCTTAAGGGGGTACTACTATTCCCTTTTCTCAGGGAGGCCTCCAGTGGCGAAAACTCTCCTGCAGGATACAGAATTAACTGTGTTAGCACCACTGCATCACCATGCATGGAATTAGGATTGTGCTGTAAAACACCTCTCACACACTGATGCAACCATGCCAACAGAACATGCCTGGCATCTTACTCTCCATGTAGGCCAATAAGAAAGAAGAAACATGAGAGTGACATTGTTACAAGATTGACACAACAGTGCTGATTCTCCATCTGGGAAATGTAAAAGGGTTTCAACTTGCATGCAGATTCTGGTCCATAAGAACATAAGAACAACCCCGCTGGATCAGGCCATAGGCCCATCTAGTCCAGCTTTCTGTATCTCACAGCGGCCCACCAAATGCCCCAGGGAGCACACCAGATAACAAGAGACCTGCATCCTGGTGATCTCCCTTGCATCTGGCATTCTGACATAGCCCATTTCTAAAACCAGGATGTTGCACATACACATCATGGCTTGTAATCTGGAATGGATTTTTCCTCCAGAAATTGGTCCAATCCCCTTTTAAAGGCATCTAGGCCAGATGCCATCACCACATCCTATGGCAAGGAGTTCTACAGACCAACCACACACTGAGTAAAGAAATATTTTCTTTTGCCTGTCCTAACTCTCCCAACACTCAATTTTAGCGGATGTCCCCTGGTTTTGGTGTTATGTGAGAGTCTAAAGAGCATCTCTCTATTCACTCTATCCTTCCCATGCATAATTTTGTATGTCTCGTTCATGTCCCCCCTCAGGTGCCTCTTTTCTAGGCTGAAGAGGCCCAAATGCCGTAGCCTTTCCTCATAAGGAAGGTGCCCCAGCCCAGTAATCATCTTAGTCACTCTCTTTTGCACCTTTTCCATTTCCATTATGTCCATTTTGAGATGTGGACTGGACACAGTACTCCAAGTGTGACCTTACCATCGATTTGTACAACGGCATTATAATATTAGCCGGTTTGTTCTCAATACCTTTTCTAATGATCCCAAGCATAGAATTGGCCTTCTTCACTGCCGCCGCACATTGGGTCAACACTTTCATCTAACTGTCCACCACCACCCCAAGATCTCTCTCCTGATCTGTCACAGACAGCTCAGAACCCATTAACCTATATGTAAAGTTTTGATTTTTTGCCCTAATGTGCATGACTTTACACTTACATTGAAACACATCTGCCATTTTGCTGCCCATTCTGCCAGTTTGGAGAGATCCTTCTGGAGCTCCTCACAATTGCTTCTGGTCTTCACCACTCGGAAAAGTTTGGTGTCGCCTGCAAACATAGCCACCTCCCTGCTCAACCCTGTCTCCAGGTCATTTATGAAGAGGTTGAAGTGCACCGGTCCCAGGACACATCCTTGGGGCACACCGCTTTTCACCTCTCTCCATTGTGAAAATAGCCCATTGACACCCACTCTCTGCTTCCTGGCCTCCAACCAGTTCTCAATCCACGAGAGGACCTGCCCTCTAATTCCCTGACTGTGGAGTTTTCTCAGTAGCTTTTGGTGAGGGACCATGTCGAAAGCCTTCTGAAAGTCCAGATATATAATGTCCACGAGTTCTCCCGCATCCACATGCCTGTTGACCTTTTCAAAGAATTCTAAAAGGTTTGTGAGGCAAGACTTACCCTTACAGAAGCCATGCTGATTCTCCCTCAGCAAGGCTTGTTCGTCTATGTGTTTTGAGAGTCTATCTTCGATGAAGCATTCCACCATCTTACCTGGAATAGGTGTTAGGTTGACTGGCCTATAGTTTCCCGGGTCCCCTCCCCTTTTCAAAGATCGGTGTGTCATTTGCTATCCTCCAATCCTCTGGCACCATGGCCATTTTAAGGGACAAGTTGAATATTTTAGTCAAGAGATCAGCAACTTCATTCTTCAGTTCCTTAATAACTCTTGGGTGGATGCCATCTGAGCCAGGTGACTTATTGATTTTGAATCATAGTTTGAATCAGCTTGAATTCTGACTTGAGTGGACTGCAATTCCCTCTTCTGACCAGCAGTGCTGGTTGCAAAGGAAGTAAAGGATCTATGCCTGACCTTTAGGGTTCCCATCCTCAACCTTGTAGCGCCTGATGAAGTATCTGGGAACAGTGGTAGGGCACCGCTAATCTTCATTATGATACATCAGTGGCAATGAACTTGCACTGGTCTTGAGATTCCACTCAAATGATTGAATTGTTTACTGGGTTCCAAAATAAGCAATACAGAGAAAGCTTCCTGCTTTATTCCTTCTCCACATCCTTCTTTTTGCTAACTTATTTGTCATGGGAGGAATATAGGAACATGTTATAAGGTATTTATATAGCACCAAATTTGTTGGCTCTTAGTTCAATGAAAAAAGAAGTTCTCATATCTCTAGTATTATAGTCGCAATGACTCGTGACAAAGGCACTTATATTTTGACAGAAAAAGTGGCAACATGTGAAAGTGATTCATAAGTAGAGTCGTAGCAAATTAGACAAATACCTCTTTAACTCTCTAAGTGGAAAAGGGGAAAATACCAACACACAAGCAGATGAAAAGATTCTTGTTGGCTTCCATCTGAGATAACTCAAATGCAATTCTGTATTCAAGTACCTGAAAAGTTGTGATATTCCCTTAAGAGTGAATAGGATATCAGAAGGGGCAGCAGTTTTTTCCCTCCACTTTACAGTCTTTTGGATCTGATTCAGCCAAAATAGCTTAAATTACTGACAGGGCTTCAGATTAGATAATGGCCTGAAATAGTAATTGTGTGCAGTAATCATTGGGTCAAGACTGCAAAGAGTTTTGAGAGCCCCTCCATCATAATAACAAACACAAAGACATTGCAAATAGGAAACCTCTGTCAGAAACCTCATGGAGATGCTGTAGCACTCAGTGGATGGGCCATGATCTTTTAAAAATCTGGGAATGGAGTCAAGGAGATTTTCCCCAACTTGCTAGCATTTCAGACATCTCTTGGTGGCAGACCACTGCAGAGGCAAGAAGCCTGTTGCTGTATACCAGGGACCCCCAATGCAACCCATAGGGAGCCCCCAGTCTCCAATGAGTCTCTGGCCTTCCAGAGACTTGCTGGAGCCTACTCTGGCCCGATGCAACTGCTCTCAGCGTGAGGGCAGCTGTTCGATCTCTTGCATGAGCTGTGGGACGAGGACTCCCTCCACTGTGCTGTTTCACATCTGTGAAGCAGCAGCAGTGAAAGATAGGCCAGCCTTGCTTTGTGCAAGGCCTTTTATAGGCCTTGAGCTACTGCGAGACCTTTATTCATTCATATAAGTTCCATCTCTAATATATTCATTTATGTAAATATATTCAGATTTGAAATGTAAATTAATTCTTTTTCTCCTGGCCCCCAGGACAGAGAGATGATGTGGCCCTCCTGCTAAACAGTTTGGACACCCCTGCTGTATACTTAATTGCATGAGCCTTGATTTCCAGTACATTGTCACTGTCTCCTGGCAACCTCAGAATTAGCCGTTAATTGCATGCGCCCAGACCTTTACGTTCAGCTACCTTGCATTAAGCTAGATGTGATGATGAGGATATGTAATGCACCTCTGTCTCTTTAACCATTTTCAAATAGTATCCATGGCTATTTTCTTTGGTAACTTGGCATAGAAAATTATTACACCCTGTCCCAATATGGCTAATGCCTCATTGGATTTCGCACATCTCCATTACCACATCTATAATAGTTTGGTCCTTAGCTAGGAGTGAAAGCCTATGGAGGTTTCAACCCTTACTGAGTTGTGCTCCATTTTGATAACAGCAGCCCCACTTACATCCATCTTGTAGTCACTGTGTGAACATCTAAACATTTGTTGCTCAGAAGAGGGCAGAAAGTTTGTGGGACATGAAAAATTGCAAGTTTTCCTCATGATAAATGAGTCACTAGTGTGCTATTGGCAGGCAGTTATATGCACTGGCCCTCTCTACCTTTATATATACAATGTATCATTAAAATTAGCTTTAATTGTGGCATTTTCCTCCTTTAATTTTATTTAATTTTTCCGTACTTTAACAAAGCGATAAAGAATCCATTAACAGTTTTGGGACAGTTTACAAGTTCTCAGCATGTCTGCTATTGAACCATTAATAAGTAGATCTTTAGCAATGTCATTGACTAAATAAAAAGCATTAATAAAATGTGCATTTGGTCTCATCACCATCAGCAAAGCTAGAACACTTTATATTCCATTAATAGCATGATTTACATAGTTCAGCCTTCCACATGTTTATCTTCTTTCATTAAATTTGATGTGCAAGTATTTCCATTGCTTAATGCCCCCACCCTCCTGTATATGGAGGAGGTACAATATGGACTTACCCCTCGCCACTCCTGGGGCAAAGGTCCAGTATGCCACCCCCCATACTTACCCAGCGCAACGAAGCCTCGCATAACTCAGGACCAACTGGAGAAGCGTTCTGAGGCTTCCCTGCAGTCTTAAGCAGTACTTCCAGAAAACCGGGGTACTGTTTCAGATCATGTTGGGAGCCTCAGAATTCTTCCCCAGTCAGTTCTGGAGTCATGCAGGGTCAGCACCGGGGCATTTGCCCTGTTTGCCCTGCCCCAGGTCTGCCGCTGGGAGGTACACACCCTCCTCTTATGTGGAGTATGGTGATACCCATTTCAGGGCCCAATCCTATCCAACTTTCCAGCACTGGTGCAGCTGCAATGCAGTCTGAAGTTGAGGGAACAAATGTTACTCCCCACCACAGGATTCAGCGCATGCCCCATTGGCACAGCTGCATGGAAAATTGGGTAGAATTTGGCCCTTGGGTAAATTGGGTAGAATTTGCAATGAATTTCTATTCTGTTATGAGTAAAGAGATAAATCATTGTCTGGAAAGTTTGTAGATTGGTATGGAAATATATCCAGCAAAACTAATCTGGTCTATAACACTAAGATTGTCTGCTAATTTTTTTCTCATGCTAGAAATATTTTTTTTGTATTTACATAAATATTTGTACTAGATATATTAGATGCCCTTCTTCACTGCATACTCTTAACATTAAGCTCCTTGAATAGGGCACTCATAGGGTCTTTTGTTTCTCATTTCTTCCATTGATACTATGGAAGATACTATGAAATTTTCTAAACCTAAAGTAACCTCCCACCTTTCTTTGCAGTCTCCTACGTATGCTTTGGTAGGCTGTAGTAGTGCCCTTCCGACCTCCCCCTCATCCTGTGGGAGATAGTTCCACATTTTAGGAGTGGATTTATTAATAGATTACTATAGGGTGCAATCCTAACCCCTTATGTCACTGCTTTCCAGCACTGGCATAGCGGTGCCAATGGGCCGTGTGCAGCATCCTGCAGTTGAGTGTCACTCATGGAGGCCTCCTCAAAGTAAGGGAATGTTTGTTCCCTTACCTCAGAGCTGCATTACCCTTATGTCCATGCTGGAAAGCACGGACATAAGGGGTTAGGATTGCACCTTTAATTGCCTGTGTAAACCTTTATAGCAGTTTAAAGCTGTACACATTACAAAAACTATTGCTGTTTGTAAAAAGAAATAATGTTCTAGTTCAATGCTTCTCAAACTGGTGGGTCCATTAAGGGACAGGGGGGAAGCAGCGACACAATCCCCAGGATCACTCTGCTATGGGTAAAGGGGGGCTGTTTTTCAAATTTACGTATTGGCTGTCGGGGTCTGGGGGTGCAGGGAGCCCCACAGAGCCCTCTTCAGGCCTCCCCGTGGCTTGTAGAATGTTAAAAAAATGATAGCAACCCACTTCAAGTTTAGCGATTGCAACCAGGAAGTTGGTTGTGATTGTTTTTTAACATTCTACAAGCTCCAGGGAACCCTGCAGAGGGCTCCATGGGGTTCCTGCATCCCGGCAGCAAATAAGTAAAAAACAGACACCTTCCCTACACCAGCGCAATCCAGGGGGTTGTGTTGTTGCTTTTCACCCTGCCCCCACAAAGATTTACCAGTGTTCTAGATGAAGTTTAAAGGCTAGGGTTAGTGTCTATAAGGAGGAGAAGTTTGGGTTCTTGTGAAGAGAATGTGAGGGGCAGGGAACAAAGGACTGCTGCTCTTTCTCAGGTGATATGCCAGTGTTTCAGATTACTATAAATTGTCATCATGAGTGTTCCTATAGCCACGGGATTACTTGCACTTCCAGGTCACCAGATATAAATTAAACACAAACGTTTTCATGGAAGCAATTCATAGAGTCAGCTAAGAGTTATCAGTTGTCAAGAGTGATCAAGTGTCAACTCATGAGAGATAGGGAATATATATGAACGAGTCCTATGTGTTGAGTAATTACTTCAGTTCTCACAATGTATAATATCTGTGCATAACAACCAACCCTAAGATCAAAATATGACCAAATTCTTTTCCCAAAAGAATTATGATCCAAGACATTCTGGTTCAGGTAATTTAACTGATGCCTGTTTAATAGAAGTACAATCCTGATAATGACATTACTTGTAGAAAATGTGTTGTAATTACATTGTTTACTCATTTCTAGAAGTCCTTAAATGTAAAGCATGTCTAAACATTATAGATCTATGTGTCTGGTGTATTTCCCATCTTCCAGCCATATCATTTAGTAGCAACCAATACATCTCATGCCCATCATGTAGTACATGTCCAGATGCCATGACTACCAGACAACATGGGTGACTCACACTATATGATGAACAGATTTCACATTCACAAGAGATTCATGATGCTGGAGGAGGGTTGACTAGTTGTCCCACTGTGTGCTACCCCTTCCCCCTTACCAGAAAACCTATTTTTGGAAACTGATACCACCCTTTATGAAATGCAGTGGGGAAGGAAGCATCTCTGTCTACTAGAGGAATGTTTAATGACTTGGTCTGTTCTGCCTGGATCACATTTTTATGGTGCAACATTTTAGTACTTTCAAAAAGTAAATTGGGCAACATCTGTCTCCTTTTTTATAGTTACAAACTGGATGTGTAAGTTTGTATAAACCACCTAAATAGTCATGGTGGTAAAAGTTTTCTGCCAGTTCAAATGATTCAGGCAGAACACAGTGATCCTGGCAGTGAACTAGTGATGTTCAGTTATGCTTTTGTTTATAGCACAGAGGTATTTTATAACCCACCATCTCAGACTAGTAAATCACTCAACGGCACTAGATTTTTAGGTTTGTCTTTAAGCTACTTGGAGACAGCTGTGCCTAAGCAATACGTTGTTTTTCTGTGTGGTAAATTTGAGCATTTGAGTAATATTATAACCTAAAATAAAAATTGGGCCTGTGCTTCATAGAGAGTTACACAATGATTTTCCACAGTTGGAATCTTTTTGGCCTCAGTTACAATTAGTTTTAAGTTTAAACTGAAGGCTTGAAATGAAATGACATGGTTATTGAACCATATTCTGTTTCACCTGCTCTCACATCCATGCGTTAGCATAATTTTCTGGGAATTGTCTTCACTGAGTTGACCAGCACTGAATTGCAGTTCACTTAAAGAGACATCAGTGTTGATGCTATCAAATGTTGCAGTGATAAAAGTTTTCACTGGTTGAGGAGAGATAAATGTCTTCATCAGCTTAAATTCTGCAAGTGTGTAGAGGCAAACTTCCAGGTTGACTTTATCTTTGGATTTCATTTTGGTGGTTTAGCTTGTGTTTTAGAGTGGCGTTATGGTGGTCAACTCTTTGTTCAATTCCTGTTGTCAATATCTCTTACCACAGCGGATGGTGTGGTTTTTCCTACACAGTCTTACTGCAGATTTTACAAGGTTATTGTGGTCTGTTCTGCATTTTTTCTGTAAGATTTTTCTAAGAATTTTTATGTGGTGAAATTCTGAGACTAAAATATGTTTTTGGATGGGAAAAAATGTGTGGGATGGCAAAAAAACACAAACCACTATCAGAAATTCAGAAAAAACAAATGGACAAAAACCTCTTGTTTTGAGAACAAACTACAGGGTTCAAGAAGAAAAAATTGTTTAAAAATGTTCCTGAGAGTTATATTAAAAAAAAAAAAATTCAAGTTACATAAAGTTCTAAAGGCCAGCACAGTGGTTACCCAGCTTCACAGCTTGAGTCTTCTATCTCAGTTTAGATGCTGTAGCTAAGGGTCCATTGTTATGCCTAAACTGCTGCTTCAAATCCATTGGAACAAAACTGAAATGAGTCATCCACCTCCTTTCCCCCTCCTCTGGAAGAGTTGAATTCCTGTCAGAATTTTATGGGCTTATTGTGGTCCTGGTTCAAACCTCACCTCTGCCATAAGTTCACTTGGTGGCCTTAGGCAAGTCATTCCCTCTCAACCCTAATTCCCCAGTTGCAATGTTGGGATAAGCAGGTTTAGCCCAAGTCCTCCTGAGACAGCAAGCCAAATGCTTCCCCCTTTACCTGATGATGCCTCAGCTTCTGCTGCTCTGTCATGCTAGCCCACTGCACTCCTTCCTCCATACTTCTGCTCTGTCCACCTCTTCCTTTTCCAATCCAGAGAGTGGGAGGAGAAGAATCAGTGGAGGCATGCAGGCTGACAGAAATGGGGGCCTCCACCAATGTGCTGCCTGGAACAACCACCTTGGTCTTATGGATGAGTCCGCTGTGGGAATAAAAAATACTTATGCATGTTCGTCAGTAGTAAGTCCCATTGTGCTCAGTTGGTCTTAGTCCACAGCTTGCAGCCATGCGAAAACTGCATGCTATGCGGGGAGGGGGGGATTGGGAAGTTTGGGAGGGGAAAGGGAAAATATTATACCCTTATCTCTTCATAAACCCCTCAAACACTAACAGGTCTCCTTGGACCTGTACCAGCTCTTTAACTGGATCATGTTGGCTCCCTCCAGAGGGGGATTGCATTTGGTGCAAGTCACTTGCACCAATGCCACCCCTTCTTGCTTCCAACACACTCCCAGACCTTCCCCGTTCTGCCCCAGTCCTCCAACCCCCACCCTGTTCCACCCAGATTGCTTACTTAGGAAGGTCAATAGGGCTCCTCTTCACTGCTGCCACACATGGGGTCCTCCCTGCTCTCTGCAGTAGGGACCTGGAAGTATATAGCTCTGTGCACTTCAGATGATTTGCAATGCCATAAAGCATAATAAAATAGGATTGGGCCATTAGTTATCTTACCGCAGTGTTCATCAACCTTTTTTGGCCATGACACTAAGTGCAAATTTTCTCTCAGTCTGTAACCCATGGAATTGGTACTGCAACCTTAAATACAGTTGTTTTTTTTCTTAGTTCAGTGATCAGTGCAGTTGGTACATGTTAATAACAACAACAACTAATACTACTACTACTACTACCACAACAACAGGGAACTCTGCCTTCCTGTGACCCACAAGAACATCCATGCAACCCTTATTTGGCAACCACTGCCTTACAGGGTTAGTCTAAGGTTTACATCACAATAATATTTGTGATGTGCTTTGTCCACTCAGTAAGCACAATACTAATACTACATCTTATTATTTTATGGCGCATGTGAAGTTCCTGTGTCAGGGTTGCACAACAGCATGGGATTTATAGTGCTTAAGGGCACAATCCTAACCCCTTATGTCAGTGCTTTCCAGCACTGGCATAGCAGTGCCAATGGGACATGTGCTGCATCCTGCAGTTGGGTGTCACTCATAGAGGTCTCCTCAAAGCAAGGGAATGTTTGTTTCCTTATCTCGAAGCTACATTGCCCTTATGCTGGAAAGCACTGACATAAGGGGTTAGGATTGTGCCCTAAATTTGTGGAAGCAGAATGGTTACTGGGTATGCATGTTTGATCAAGTTCACATTGCATTAATTATTTTTGTCTGGATCACAGATGATGTAATAGAATGTTTGGTGCGAAAGGATGCAATTATGCCAGGACACAAAAAATTATCACAAGAGTACACAATTAATTTAAAACATGAAAACAAAAGAAATGTCTGATTTCTTCATGGGTTATAGTGCAATTAGTTTACTGAATACATGGCACATTTCACAAACCTGCCAAAATGATCAGTAAATGTTCTGAATGCTTTTCACCTGGTCTTAGTGAATTCCTGGAGCAGCAGCAATTGCTTTTGGTGAATTTTAGAATGATATTACTAGTGCGATACTGTGAATGTCAACGAATAGGAATTTATATTTCATTACAGCTGGTTTAGTTTAGACGTGGGCAAGCTGGTTCTGGTTCACCTCAAAATGATTTGCAATTTTTTTTAAATAGATAAAAAATTGGATCATTCAGAAACATGGCAAATGCCTTTCTCAGTTCTGCCATCCCTCAGCCACCATCCCACAGCCTTCTACAATCCCAAACACACTGTTTGCTTACCTCAGTGACATTGGAGTCTCCTGTCCCCCCTCTCCCTTATTGTTCGTCTGATCTCGGAAGCTAAGCAGGGTCAGGCCTGGTTAGTACTTGGATGGAAGACCGCCTGGGAATACCAGGTGTTGTAGGCTTTATACCATAGTCTTTCGAGACTGAAGGTTGCCAACCAAGTCATGATTAAAGGGTTCTACATGAGTTTTTCACTATTTTTCCCCCTCTGCTTCTCTTCAGACAAGTGGAATGAAAGACCAAGATGCTGAAGGGATTGTGGTATTTGTGAGGGTACTGACTTGGAAGTGGTCCTCACAAAGGCTGTAACTTCCATCAGCACCTTCATCTTTCTTCCTGATCAGAAAGAAGGGAAACAATTCAAAAAACCCTTTGTGTAGCACATTTAATCATGGCTTGTGCATCTAAAGCAACAAGGGAAAGGAAAAAAAAGGAGCATTTCACAGCTGCTGGTATAAATAAAGGATCATGGGGGACTGGAAGACTAGTGAAGAGAGGTGGTGAGGAAGGAATGAGATTCTTTGCACTTCCGATGAGAAGCTAAATTTTGGCAGTTTACCCCTCCACTGTTTTATCCCCACATCCTTCTCTTCTTCTTCTTGAAATGTCTTCAGTTTATTTCAGTGGTTTCAAGTCAAGGCCAAGTGCCAGGCTTGAGAATATCAGTGTTTAAGAATATCATAAAAACACTTTTGTTTCTAACCTCATTTTCTATTTATTCTTCAGCTAAGATTGACCATGAAATGGAAGAGAAATCACTGGCAGAAACACATAAAAGGTGAGATGGTTTAATATGGCAATCAGTGTTATCTGATCTCTTGTTCTAAACAGCATTCTAATTGGAATCTGAACAGAAACCTTAAAGGACTAATTGTGACCTTGATACCACATCGAATCAGAGATACTGAATCAGAGATGTATTCTAGTTGTATATTATTAAGAATATGTACATGTTGCTTTTCAGAAAAAAGAGTTTTCTTGCGTAGTAGGTCACTACAGCTAGAAAGTTCAAGGTCTTCCTGAAATGAACCTACCACCACTGACAGAATTAACTTTAGCCAACTAAGGGCCCAATCCTATCCAATTGTATACAATGCAGTCCCATGGTAAGGGAACAAATGTTCCCATACCTTAAGGAGGCCTCTGTGACTGCTGCCCCACAACAAGATGCAGTGCATGCCTCATTAGCACAGTTGCACCAGCACTGGAAAATTGAATAGGATTGGGCCCTAAGCCTTTGTATAAAATTGTGGGTCTTCCTCAGACTCAGAATACATGCATATTATTATGTTCTGTTTTGAACTCCGCACTTTATACAAAGGAAGACAAAACATGGTATTAAGTATTCACAATGTGGCTAATTAATCATTGCTTTAATGTGTCAAATTAACTTTACAGTGAAGCCAATGGACTCTGCATAACTCAGTACTGATGTAGGCATAAATGAAGTCTCTGTCTTTGAAGACTTTGCAGTTTTTCTTGCACAACCTTCTTGCACATGTTCAACTTCTGCTTTTTTTTGTCTCCCTCCTTTTTGCAATTTCCTTGCAGTTTTGGCCTACTCTGAGAGTTGGCTTTAACAGCAATGGAAAATATTCGTTCTTAAAACTCACCATTTCCAAATCTAATGGAAGTTGCACATGCAAACTGCCAGTTTTTTAATTACAGTTTTGAAGAATTGTTTGTAATATTCTAAGAAACTTAAGGGGAAATGTTCTGAAAAGATATTTGGAAATCTTAGTATTCCTCTTACAAATTTACATGATACATTAAACTGAGTTCATTCAGCTTAATGGCTTGAATGAATTTTCAGTGCAAATTGTCTTGTTCTGTAAAATTTTACATGGTCATTGCCAGTGTAATACTTTTGTTTTTGCCTTACTCTTCTCTCTTCAAATGTTGGGAGGGGGGGGGGGAAGATTTTTCCCCTCCTGATGTTGACTTCTGAAGGTCTGTTCACTGTAAAAACTATTTTAAAAACATGGTCAGAACTAGAAACCATGGGCTCTTGTTGGAAGTCATTGGCTGTGGAGAAACATGCAAGTCTCATAGCTTTTCCAACAGCATTCTTATTATTTTCAGAGAGAAAGAATGGAAAAGTGAAAAGTGTACTCACTAGCAAATGGAATTTGTGATAATGGAGAACTAGGAATTTTGGACTTCAATAAGATGTTGGCAGATCCTGGTGTGGAATGGTGGGATGAAGTTATTTGTAGGTGTACAGTTGTAATTTGCAACAGTCTTATGTTAAGCATTATATAATGAAAGTGATCAAAATGCCTAAAGGAAAGAAATTCAAAGATTAAAAAATTGGACATTTCAATAGTGGTTTATGTAAAAATGGTGTGAAAATGTTTAAGCATTTCTCAATACCTCCCTATATGTACATTGGAGCCTCCTCAGTTGTCTGATTTGGTTTCTGGCCATCACCTTTGCATTTTCTTTTATGAAACTGGTAGTGATAATTGTTCCAAATGTTATTTTATTGTTTTTCAAAGCAAAGAATAACATTGGCAGAAGCTTTTGCAAGTAAGGGCACAATCCTAACCAGGTCTACTCAGAAGTAAGTCCTATTTTGTTCGGTGGGGCTTACTCTCAGGAAAGTGTGGTTAGGATTGCAGCCTAAGACTCTACTACGTGTTTTAGACCCAAATGGAGGTAGTGGGTATGTTATGGCATATAGAATGAATTATCTGCCTTATATACACAAGCATTCTGGAGAGACCACCACTAGAAGGTGGGAATAATGCCCTTCCTCTGAGCTTGTTTGGGAGGGGAGTTACTTTGTTCCACTAACATCAGGATGGCCTGAGGCAAGTGGGGGACAAAAGGCATACAGGCATCTGGGGAGGGGCAGAGTGACCATTGGGCTAGCTCATCCAGTCACATGCCTAACTTTGGGGGAAAACAGCAGCCCATTAGCACATCTAGGAACCTCGTGTGAGATTAGTTGTCTTTGAGTCAGGGCCAAGTAGGAATCTTTTGCTTTCCAGTTCTTTGGCACTTGCTGGTTAGTTTTTTTGCCTACTTTATATTGTCTACAACTGGGTGAGGTGCATTTAATTAGATTTATGGTCACAACTGGTTGCAGAGTGTGGGATAGATCAGGAATACAAGAGTGATGATAAGTAGCCTGAGACGTGTACGTGTTAATGTGTGGGGATTATGCAAACCATCCTTAGTGGCTCAATAGTGCAAAGTGTATGAGATGCCCCCCTCTCATCCAATGCACCGAATGCATTGCCAAACTGAAAGGTTTGATAGCTTAAGGAGGTTGACACTACTGGGGACCTCTCAATCCTGTAAATTGGGTCAACAGTGAGGAGGAGGTACAGATCAGGTTCTGGCTGATGGGTTCATCTAACAAGAGGAAGGAGGGATTAGCCCATCCTGTCTTGCTACTGGGCGCTACTGCTCTCTAAGGGTGGCTAGCTTTAAACCAATTGGATCAGCTTTAAACCAATTGGGTCCAAGCACCTAAGGGAGCCCTGCACTTGGGTAAAAATAAAATTAATATTTTTACTAAATCATTTCACAGTCACAAAAACAAGTGGTTTTCTAACTACGTATTTACTTTTCAAAGGTAACCTTCGCTTTTTGTTTGTCTACTTGTAGACTTACATGTATGCAATTTGATATTAAGATGTGCTTAGATCCATTTGGTCCATAAACTCACATCCCCCTTTTTACATGCACATTTTGATTGCTTTCCATTCTTCCACAGAGATATAAAATCTATAATTGATTCTAATTTTCTCTCTAAGCTTCTATAGGCCTTGGCTGTGAACCTGGGACCCCACCAAAAAATGTTTCCAATTTGGCCCCACAGCTCCTCAGGCCCAATAGAGTTGCTAAAGCAGTTAGGATTCATTGCAGATCTTTAATTAAAGTTAAATGTAGTAGTAGTAGTAGTAGTAGTAGTAGTAGTAGTAATTTCATTCCAAGTGCTTAATGAGGCACCAAAAAATGATGGATGTTTAATGTATGCTGAAACATTTGCTTCCAATTCAGCATTAAACTAGTCTGTTTTATTTTCAGACCTGGTGGGTGTGCATACTGTAAAGGTTTTATTTATAATTCACCTAACAAAATGTTTCAATGTAAAGTGCACTATTTGGGCCCAGGGTTGAAAGGAGAGCTTAAGTGAACTAAACAAACAAGAGATTACTGCAGACACTCGTCTATAAGTCGATCTCACAGATAAGACGAGAGCAGGTTTTGAGCCCCAAATCATGGAATTTGCTATGACCCTCAGATAAGTTGGGGGTTAAACTTAGGGAGGTGTCTGACTATACTTTTGTCTGATTCTACCCGAAGCCAGATGTCCCAGTAATTGTTATCTAAGAACTGTACCATCTAATTTATTAAAAATAAAGTAAAAGATCATAAAATATATTTGTATTCAGTAGCTTTTTAAATTCTGGTCTCCACAACCTTTTTGTAAATACTGTCAGAGTATTAAGTGTACTGTAAACCACTGAACTGTAAGCTACGTGCACAGGTAGAACCATTACGGTAACCAAATCTTTCTTTAAAGTGCCTGATATGTTAAGCCAGAAGCTCTGAATATAACATATAACATTTAACTCAACACTTTAAGAGCTGTTTGATGTGCTGGCTTCTTCACATTCTTCAAAGTCTGACTCGTTCTCTTCAGAATGTCCACATAAATGCTGGAACCGTTCTTCAGTGACATCATCAGCATAAATGTCCTCTATGTCACCATCAATTGAATCAGTATCAGATGCTGATTCATCTGTGCCTTCATAGATGGCATCATCTTCTGTGCCATCCATGGCATTACTGATTCCACATTTCAGGAATGCCTTCTTTACCATTGCTGGTGGAATTGCAGCCCATGCATCCTTTACCCATTTAACAACCAGATCAATGTCTGGTTTCATCAAGTTTCTTCCTTTGGTTAACTTGGGCTTGACCAGAGCATAACCATTCCCTCCACATAGTGTGCATTCAGTCCTTGAATGGCTTGTTCAGGCAGACATCCAGTGGCTGTAGAACTGATGTGAGGCCGCCTGGAATAACTGCTAATGTAGTGGCCATTCTTTTTGCTTCTTTCTTTATGTCCTCTGTTTTACGTGCACGGAACTGATCCCACACCAGTAGTGATGGGTGTTTTCTTAGACCCGCACCTGGTCACCTACCCCACACATCACGCAACCACCATTTAGTCCCCTCTTCATTCATCCAGCCTTTAGGGTGGACACGTACAATTACTGCAGCTGGAATTTTTAAGTTCTTTGGCATGGTTCTCCTTTTGAAAATTATCACTGGACGCAGCTTTGTGCCATCTGCAAGACAAGACAGGACAACAGTGAAATGGGTTTTTTCATGACCAGTCATTTTCACAAGTACAGTCTTCTCACCAACGCTTGTAACAGTTCTGTTACCAGGCAGATCAAAAGTCATTTGGGTTTCATCCATATTGCCAATGTTAGCTGCATCAAAGGCATTCTTTTGTCTCTTATTTATAATGAATTGGTGGAATGATGTCACCTTGTCATCTAGTTCTTTAGGCAGCTTCTGTGAGATCTTTGTCCGCTGGTGAAGGCACAGTCCATATTGGTTCATGAACCGGGTGCACCAGCCAGCAGATGCTACAAAATGTGCAATGCCTTTGATCCCTGAATGTTTTTCATCTTTGGCCAACTGAAGTGCCCATATCCAAATGCTGGAGCGAGTCACTATATAGCCATTTTGCCTGCATTCCGTGACTCAGTCATTCAGATCCTTCTCCAAGGCAGGAAAAAGTGAAGGTGCAAAACGCATAGCTTTCTTAGACTGTGGCATTGCTTAGTTGCAGTTCAGTCTCTTTTTTTCTCCAGTGTCAAACAAGTTTTTCAGTTACGCCAAACTGCCTTGCAGCCACAGAACTACTGCTTTCCTTGGCATGTTTGATAACTTTTAGTTTGAAAGATGCCCTGTAAGAAGCTGTCCTTTGGATACTAGAACTCATTTTTAGGACTGGAGTGGACAAAGTTGAACTGGTCTGGGGACGTCTAGTCACTAGGGACCTGGTTGCTCTGCTGGTCAGAATAGCTCCTAACTGGCCTCCTGTATCCTCTCTGCACAAGCTGCTAGAAAAATTCACAACCAGCAACCAGTTTCTCCCACGATGATGTCAGGAGTAAATCACTGCAGTGAGGGGAGAGTGGGAGAAATGCTGCTTGTGAGGAAGAGATGCAGCTTGCCCTTTCACACCAAGCACAAATTGGAGAGATTTCTAATGCAGCCACTGCTGCTACCAATGTGTAGCTCCTCACTTTCTCCTTTGGCAAGCCTGTCCACCTGGTGCTCCCAGTCCCACGCTCCTGCAAAGTCTTGCAAAACAAGCCTTTGCAGCTTACGTTCATGCTGGGGCTGCAGCCTGTTTCTTTTGCAGAACATGGGAGAGCTCCAGGCTCCATGACTTGCTCCCGTCATGCCCGCAAGTACAGGCTGCAGTCTCTAGCAGCCAAAGAAGCACAGCAGCAAACGGCGGGGCACTGCAAGCCAGATAGAAGCTTCTCTGGGCTTCTGATAGCTGCCATGATACCCTTAAACCACCCAAGCTTGTTAGTGACCCGGAGATAAGATGAAGGGGCAATCCAGGCTCGATTTCAAGGCATGAATTTTTCGCCTTATAGGCGAGTATCTACAGTAGTTACATTTTGCTAACCATGGCTAGAATAGTGGTGCACTGGATGAAAAGAGGAGGTTCTCCTATTTGCAGTGATGGAGCACAATTAATGTCATTTAATATGGTTGGATGTTTCTTTTTGAAGTGACTTTGTGCCACACAGTGTCTATCCCTTGATGACATTTCTTTGTATTATACGGAGTTTTGTGTTTTTATATGGAGAAAACTCACAATGACGCTGCTCTCTTTAAGAGTATGAAAACTCTTGAGTAAAGAGAAGTGGCAAAAAAGAGAAATATTTGAAGTATTCCTAAAATGAATAATAATGCTTCATGTACATTTTAAAGAAGTTCAGTTGTTTAGCAGATGGGTTGAAATGGAAAGTTAATCTTTCACACATAATGAAGACAAAGAAAATGGTGTGTCTGACCTAGAGATTCCATAAAGTGTCTAGCTATTCATTTGTCAGCAGTGAGATGTTTAATACTTTCTGAAAGGTTGTGTACTTTTTTATTTATTTATCATATTTAGCGATTTTTAGAGTGTCAGTTGTGAAGTGTTTATTCAAGAAATGGGTTTCTGGCACATGGGCAAAAAGAAAAGTGAAATGTTTAGCTCACAATAACAGCATATTCTAAGATCTCTGGGTAAGTATCCTGAGATGAGAAGAAAGCACACAGGTCTGTGTTTATCTAGCTTACACAGGCAGACAAGGAAGGCTCCAGCCTGGTATTACAGCTGAAGTGATATGGAATGTCTTCACCAAACCCCAAACAATTACATCACTCCCTGAGCAATATTGATAAAGTGTAGCAGAAGGAGACCTGGCACCTTCTTGTTGAAACCCTCATTGCTAACTACTTGAGAACCCTTGGAATACTTGACACATTAAAGAAGACAATGCATTTTGTCTTGGAAGGCGATGCAAAGGTGTACCAGATTTTGCAATTCAGAATTTTCATTTCAGACTGGCAGTGGCTTTCTAAGGGCTCAGAAAAAGATCTGGTCCACTTTTGCTACCAGAGATGCTTTTAAAAACAAGATCTGGAGATTCCAGGTTTTGAATCTGAGATTTTCTGCATGCAGCATGTACAGCATGTACATCTACTACTCAGCTATGCCCCCCTCTTACGAAACTCAGCATGCACATTCATCGACACATATACTTCTTACGTTGATCTTTAAACTGCATCCTATTTTTAGGAGGACAGAAAAGATGAGGAAGTCATCCCTTAATATTAAGAGTGTTCTTCCATCTGATTCAGGGGAGCAGGAAAGATGACAACCAGTACCAAAATATGTTGGTGTGCACATTTATCACACAATGCTACATTTCACGTTCAAAAATCAGTCAGAATCCCTGCACCTAATTTAGGGGAGGGAGAAAAAAGTAAAAATGTGGCAACTTCCTAGAACACAGAATTCTGTGTGCCTCAATATTTCGGGGTTTGTTTTTTTCCATGCTATTTCTCAACACTACTATCCATTACTATCCATTCCTATTCCCCCACTGATGCAGCTGTGCAAAAAGGCTACCACTGTATCCTACGGGGAGGTAGTCATAGAGGTGTCCCCTGGGTAAGGGAACATTTGTTCCCTTACTCGGGGGTAAGTTTCCACAGGTAGTGAGTCTCTGTGTGTAGGGCACCTACTCGCACCTGTGCCAGCAAAAACTGGTACAAGTCCATGCTGATCTGGAATGGTGGATGGGCCTGGGAAGGGGTTAGGATTTGCTAGCTACAACTGCCTCTGAACCTACTCCCTTCATGGACCCAAGCCATCCTTCCCTCACCTTTCTTCCACCTGCCTTGGCTGGTTGGCCTTGCAGTGCACTGCTGAAGTGCCTTTTATGACTGTTTTATAGTAGAATGCTCATCAAACCCTCATTCCACCAGTGGGGCAGCTCAATAGGATTGGTCTATTAGGTATATCTGTGCTGTTGTGTGTTAGATTTTGTGATGTTTTTCAGTGACATAAATTTTTCTGTCCATTTCACTGGATTTGAAACCTCCACTGTTAGGAGGACTGAGCTGCAAAGTGACACTGCGATAGAAGCAGTGCTTCTGAAAGGGCAGCCTGTGTGATAATTGGGCTACCACAGAGTGATAATCGGGCTCTCTGATCTCTTGAAAATATGATCAAGATTTTTCCATTTTCTCTTCTGTCATTTGCAGCTAATGAATTTTTATGTGAGAACAAAGTGCTTATCTCTGGCCATCATCTGCTTAATGACATCACCTCCTGCTTAATGACGTAGCTTTTGGCCCTCAGCAGGCAAATGAATGCTATTTAGCCTGCTGTGTGAAACAAGTGTGATGAGGTGAAGAACCTCATCCTTTGTCACTTTTATTTGATTCAGTTCTTCACATTTCCTCCCTGAGAAGCTCAGCTCAGGAATGGGTAAACGCCCATGTCTTCTGTAGTGAAGACAGATCCACATAAAATTCATTCAGTAAAACGTTTTACATTCAGTATTAATTTGTGCAAAGGAAGGACTGGAGTCAAACAGGATTATTTAGGATTTAGAAACTTCATTGAAGAAGGTTCTTTTGAGACATTTACTTTTTCTAAAGAGAAGTATTGGAAAATGTATGACTGCACAATAATCTTTGAACAAAAGGAAAGAGAACGTGACATTTCTTAGTCATTCATTTGAAATGGAATTGAAATATGTCTGTTTTTAACATTTATTTTTGGCCCAAAGTTATATATCTCAAGGCAAAAATACAAAAAACACTGAAAATAAGCAGCACAAAAATATGTTTGGAACACAGTCAGTCATGGAGCCAGATAGGGCCAACAACTCAAGGTTAATTTTTTGGTTGATTTTTGGTTTTGATCAATTAATCAACCAATCTGAGTAACATTGCTTTCACCAGCTTCCAGAATGTTGATAAATAAGAGACCAAATTGAACTACTGGTGGTGGAAGTTCCAGAGTTTGGGCACCACTACAGATGTGTTGAATTCAGATGGTGGTGGTCTGAGAAAAGAGATTCTTCAGATCTCAGTGTGTGGGCAGGATCATGTGGAAGCAAGAATTTCTAAATACAGGTGCAGCCTATTTATCCATGGATTTTTTATCTGCTGATTTGTCTCAAATGGGGTGGGGGAACTGAAAGTCACACACACCTTTCCCTCTGCCTTGCACTCTCGATCCATTTCCAGGCAGCCCAAAACACTGCAAAAAGGCTCTGCCTTGCCCAGGCAGGGAAATAGCCCTGGAAGAGGTTCCCCTTGCAAAGGAACAGTAACACCCCTGGAGCCCCTGAGCCAGCAAAGAGGGGAAGGGGGGCCGAAAATCTCTGTAGCCAGAACACGTGCAGCAAGATGGAGCGCTCTCTCTCTCTCTCTCTCTCTCTCACACACACACACACGCGCGCGCGCACACACACACACACACACTGGGGCGGGTGTGGTAGCAACAGAGGGGATTGCTTTAAAAAACTCGGGGAGTGTTTGTCAAATTCCCCCCCCCTTGAGATGGTGCAGGCAATCACCGACACAAGCAAGCCTTCCCACCAAGCAAACCATGAGATATAGCCTACAATCCTCTCCACACTTTCCTGGGAGTAAGCCCCATTGACTGGAATGGGGCTTACGTCTGAGTAGAAATGCATAGGGCTGGACTCTTAAAAGATCAGCATCCCATGTGAAAGAAGCCGGGCAGCTGGCAACGGGGAGGGCTGAGTACGGAGCAGAGGGGAGGGGACTGATAACAGCTGCCTTAGTTTCCTTCCATCTGGAAGTGTCAGGCTGCAGTGTATTTGTGTAACTCTATGGCATTTAGCGCAGCGTATTCTGTTGTTTAAAATACAAAATACCAAAAGCTATGTTTAAATTTCACATTTTTGGAGATGTTGAAACTCTTCAGGGGATTTCCATTTTTTAGTACCAAGATGACTGTTCAGGATATGAAACATTTGACCATGAAGTCAAATAGTTGCATTGAAAGTCACCTCTCTTTCTGATTCTTTCTGATTTCTTCAGCTACATATTATGCACTATTAGACTGTCACCAGTCTACACATGTAGCAGAATTTCAAATTACAGCTTTTGATGAACTCTTCAGCTTTAGACTTATGGTGGGGGGTGGGCAAATAACCTGCTTGAATGTTCCCCCATAAAAGATTTCTCTGCGCCTCAAAAATTAGCATGTCCAGTGACTAGGCAAACTTGGAAACATTCTCCTTCTTGTACTAGCTTTGTATGCGGAAGGGGTTATTTCATGAGAGATCATTCAAATATGCTATCCCCCTCTGTGGTCTGAAACAGACTGTCTAGCAAGAAACAGTCTAGCAAGAACATGTGTAGATCAGCTCTTGCTTTAAAATGTATATCCAGTATTCTTGGGTTGCTTTTTCACCAAAACAGGCAAACGACAACCTGCCCAAGGAAATGCAGAAAACCAGCTTTGTTTGCTTGCTTGTTTATTTTAATTATGCTTTGTTTAAATTTGTGTTATATTTTATTGTTGACATTCAGTGTTAACTACTTCAAAGTCAGGTAAAAAAATTTAAATAAATAAAAACAGAAAATATGGAACACATGCAGTTGCCTTATGCAGATGCTTTTTACCACTGCATAAAGCTCTCCAGGGCTTCAGACAGGGATTTTTCTCAGCTTTACCTGGAAATGCCATCCACAGAACCTGCAACTTTCTGCATGCAAAGCAGATTTCTCCTCCTCTAGCTGTGGCCTCATCTCCTAATAGATAAGTACATTCATGCTGCATTCAATTGGGTTATTCAGCTGGGGATTGTGTTGTGCCATTGACTCTGAAGTCATAGAGAGCTATAATCCAAGGGTGAGGGACTCACTGCCTTATTTATTTAAATACTTAATGTGGGGAATAGGAACTCACTTGAAATCCCTGTAGCAGATAGTTAGCCTTTGCCCTCCCTAAACAAAATGGCAGTGTGAACAGCCAATGACTTGTTTTTTAAGCAGGATTGAAAAGTCATGCTAGCTGGAGCAAAGCTGCTGACCTTTGCAGCCTCTGTTAATCCCGGATAGCGACCTCCCCCACCTTTTGACAGTAGTGGTGGAAGCATAGGTACAACAGGACTTTCTGCTCAGGCACCCTTGAGATAAACATCTCTAAGAGCTTTGCAAAGAATACACTAGCCTTACAAAAACCCCTCTTCATTAGTAAGTGTTCCCAATTTACTGATAAGGAAGTTGAAGTGCAGAAGCATTGTGACCTCCCAGAGTGGCACTGTAATTAAGGAACATATGGCTAGCACTTTGGCATTCTGGCTGATAGTTTTCTCTAATTATGGAGCTTGAGCGAAGCAGATGGTCAGGGGCATTGCATGGGTGGCTCTTGTATGAGCAGGCCACCTGGAAATGCAGCATGCAGTCTCCTTGGCAGAAATGGATACTGTAGGGCTCTTTTAGCTACCATATATGGGAAACTTTCTCAGTCCAAATCAAAGTGATTATTTTAAATATATAGCTAGCTAGCCTGTGCTTACTTGGTAAACAACTTAATTCCACATGAACCTTCCCTTTAAACCTATCTATGTTGCAACCCATGTTCTCTACATTTGTGTATAAGCAACAGTTACAGCTTATGTTTGACCGTTTTTCAGTTTCTGATTATTTTGCAAACAGACCCGCTACCATAGTAGTGATCAACCTGAGGACCAGAATATTGTTTATAGCTATTTAGATAAAGAAATTCTGCTAGCAGTTAATTCTCTATATGTGCCTGAATCAACTTTCTGTTGGTTCCCAGCAAGATTAGCAACGATCAGTGCAAAAGCCTGCTTTACCCCCTTTGATCCCATAGTATTCTTAACAAAAGCCTTCATGTCTCCAGTAAATGTTAGTACCATTTATCAAACTCATTGAGCATGTATTTGTGGGAATTTCAATCTAGTCTGGCTCCCTAATTGTTGAAAAGGCTTCAAATGAAGAATTATGGCTTCTTGTTATCATTCGTTTAAACATAGTGCCTAGAAATAATGCTTTTGTAGTGCTTTGGATGTAATGCTTTTAATCTTGTACATCCTTGGGTAAGCTCTGTGTTTGTTTAGTAGATCTATAATCTCATTCCTAGGGCAGCTCAAGATTTTATATGGCAAAACACAATTGCCGTTATGTACAGTGGTGTTTCATGCAGCTAAGATGTGAATTGTGAATGCCATACACACATTGCAAAAGGGCTGTGTGTACATATCTGGGAATCTATATCTGTTCCCTTTTGCTCATTCACCAGAGCAATTTGGAACTATGTCTGTTGGTGAGTTTGTGTAGATTAGATTAGATTAGTTTATTGTCATTGTGCTTAATGCACAAAGAAATTTGATGCACCATCGAGATACGGACATAAAAAAACTATATATATATCACTCACATCAGTCACACTCCGTACACTCATCCACACATTCAATACAACATGCATCATATAATATAAAAACAATATTAAACAAAATCATATTGCCCAAGAGCATGATAACAGACTATGTCGCTTCTTTGGTGGTAATTTGTCAGCATCAGAAAAAATTTGTAAGTCTCACAAACTGGCCAAGAAAGACTTGCCACTTCCTTAGCAAAAGATGCTAAGTTAGAGAGGATCATGGATGTTTGCACTTTCTCATTCTGAGACCAAGAAAGTCTTTTTTTTCTCATTATTAGACCAACATAATTTTTCTGTTGACAAAAATGCATGAATATAATTTAGGACATTTAATTAATAGTCAAATTGGTGCCCTTGTGCTGTCCTTAAAAACATGATGCTCCCTAGAAATCATAACACAAGCATGCAAAAGGCCTGCTTTGCCCTAAACTAAAGCGACTAGAGCAGGGGTCTCCAAACTCCAGCCCGGGGGCCAAATGTGGCCCACGGCCAGGCTCTATCCAGCCCACAGCCAGCCTCTGATTCCCTGAGAGCCTCTGGCCCAGTTGACCGAACACAACTGGAGTTGTGCTTGTGGGCTGGGGGAATGGGAGTCCATTTAAGTGTGTGCTTTATTTCTTAGGCTGTGTTGGTGCTTGGAGAAATCTTGGGCATTTGAACCCATTCATTTATTCATTCATCTAAGTTTCATCTCTAATGTATTTATTTAAATTTTTTTTCTGGCCGTCGACACTGCACCAGATATTTGATGTGGCTCTTCAGCCAAAAAGTTTAGAGACCCCTGAACTAGAGGAAGACTATGCAGGCACCTCCTGGGGAAAGAGGTGGCATTTTTATCTGCGGGGGGGGGGGGGGAAGGAATGCTGAAGTTTTCTGATCTTTTTTGATTGATCATTGACATCTGCATGTTTGTTTGTTTTTTCCCTGGTCTGCTTGATCTGGCTCCCAACAAGCTTTCCAAATGTGACTTCAGATATATAAGAAAGGGGGGATCCACAAATGTGGGGTAGTGTCATCTGCAATGGCAGGGACAAATTATCAAATCAGCAAGCAGGCTTGGATCCCAGCAACCAAAGCAATGGAGAAAATTAGATAGTTTGGAGTGCCTTCCAGGGATAGTGTGAATATGTTAGAGTATCTTTACCTTTGGTTCTTAGCAGGAGTGATATCTGAGGTTGGGCATTGCCTGAGGGCCAATCAAAGTAGTCCAATACTAGTATTTGACAGGAAGACAGAGATAAAATCCAATCCTGTGCTGCTATAAGGCACTTTCCTGCCGGTAGAGAGGACGGCGCCAGTTCACTCTGGGCCTCAGCACCAGAAGGATGTCCAGAGAACCACTGGGTGGTGAGTATCCCCACTGAGCAGCAGGGAGGCTCTTGGGGGTGGAGGGAAGGCAGGAAGGGGGCAGAACTGAGCAGAGGGAGGGAAGACCGGCAGGCAGATCAGGGCCAGGAGAGGGTGGGGATGGTGGCAGAGGGTGCTGCCAGATCCTATTCCCCTCTGAAGCTGTGGAGCCAGCTCAAGGGCTGGCGCAAATCCAAGTTGACTCAACAGGGCCAGCCGTGCTCAACACGGGGTAAGGGAACCAATTTTCTCTTACCCCAAGGAGACCTTTGATGGCTTGCCTGGTCCCACAGGATACAGCAGTGGCCATTTCTGCACCGCTGGATAGCAGGGAACCTTAGAATTGGGCTGCTAAGTATCTCTCTTTCAAAGGACTACAATTTTAAAACTCTTCACTTGTACAAGTATCATTGATTAATTTTAAAAATCCAAATCCACAGCCAGTACTGAGGATCTGGCTTTATTTGAAGGGATTGTTGCTTCTACTGAAAACTGTTTTCCATTTCAAAAATTTGTATTAATTAGTGTTTGTTCTGCTCCCCATGACAAAAATCCTGATATGGGAAGGACTTGCACTCATATATGTTCATGATCCAGACGGGAATATGCTGAGATGAACTCAAAATGTAAAGCATACTTCTGTGCAACATAAGTTCATTTGTAGCATCATAAGGAAAATGTGCTGGGCTCTAAACATCCATTGCTGCCTTATGAACTTTGGGCTTTAGAGAAAGGCATGCTACATGTCCCTCCACTGTTGGAGGTGCGAATGATGGCACCTTTCTCAGTGGTAGTGCCCTAGCTGTGGAAATGCTTGCCTCAGGAGCCCTGACTGGTGTGCGCTCGCTCTCTGTCTTTCTGGCAGCAGCTCCAGGTAAGGCTGGGAAAAAGCCCCAACTGAAACCCTGACTAGCTCCTGCCAGTCAGTGGAAACAGTACTGAGGTAAATGGGCCCAGTGGTTGGACTCAGTAGTAGGCAGCTTCCGATGTTTCATGATGGTGATTCCCTTTTGGGGAACGCAAAGGCAGGGCACAAGTATCTTAATTTTTAATCTTGAGAGTGACTTGTGCAGTGCAAACATTCTCTGAAATGAACATTGCTATATGCAAAATAACCTTATATGTGCAAACACCCCATAGCCTCATCTGTCATGTGCACCTGAAAGTCATGTGGAGGCAATAAGCTGCATGCCGTTTGAGAAGCAGAGAGAGAAGTAGAAGTGTCTGCTTCAATCAGGTTTTGCAGACGTCTCTTCTCTTCATGATCAATACAGCTCATCCTGAATCCCTGTACAAGTCCCAAAAGACTAGCTGCTGTCAGGAAAACATTGATATTCCTATTTGGATATTAGGTTTGTTTCAGATTTTATATATACACACCTATAGTAGACTCCTATAAGCATAGAGCCTTGTTTGATTGCCCCTGCAAATACTTGCTCCTGTCAGCTGAGGATTGTTCAAGTGGGTGAAAGGGAAAGTTCTATATCTCTTTTCAAATTATGCTCCTGGATACCTATAAAACCTTTTCCCAAGTCTGAAGTTGCTTCAGAATTTCTACAGTCCTACATTCCATTCCCTTGGTGGCTTAGCTAGCAGTGTGCTAGATGGTTAGCCACCGTTGTGAGATTTCAGCTGTGTGTGTGGTTTTTTTAATTGATATGTGTGTATATGTACAGACATATATACATGCAAACAAACACTCATGCATGCCCTATGGTTTGAATGGGAAAAATACACTGATTTGTCTTCTGTACTGAGAAATTCCTCTGTATATGTGATGGCTATCTGGCTACTAAAGACAAGCAATAAAAGACAATTACAGGTTGAGCCTAATTATTCTCATGGGTTTCATTCCAAGCACTCACTCACTTGCCATCATGTGAATGGCAAAAAAAAACGCACAATTGCAAATCAATTTAAAAAACAAAGTTTCTTTGCTCTGGTGATTTAAAAACAGCCTTGCTGACCTTTGTGATGTTAAGAGTCATTAAGACAACAATCCAACAGTCAGTCTCTCTCAAAGTGCTTAGAAAGGCTTCACTCCCTTCACCAATGCAAAGTATCTTTCTTTCAAGTGCTCAGGGGGAAGGCAGGGGTCCCCTGGAGAGAGAAGGATTGATGGTCAGCCAGCTGCTGCCCTCTCTCTCTCTCTCTCTCTCTCTCTCTCTCTCTCTCTCTCATTAAGGAGGCTGTTGTTAAAGGACTGTTCAGTTCTTAAAACTGATTTTAAAGGGGTGCATTTTCCCCTTTCTCCAGGGATCAAGCACATTCCTTCTCATTTACAGGGGCCATTCGTGTTGAGTCAAATCTGTGTATAAAAAATCCGTGTATAACAAGGCTGGACCTGTACTGTACTTTCATTGAAAGATTCTTGAAAATGACGGCTGCTTCACGATGGTGTGTGTTTTTGAAAACATAATTATTCCATGGTTTCTTGCTTGTCAATGAGTGGGATTTTTTTAGCTCCATCAGCCCCTGACATCTTTTACCTTTACTCTTTGCTTACATTTGGTCAAGAAACACAGTCACTGCAAATAAACTTTTTGGATTCAAATGTAATGGGTAAAAAAGTGACATGTGAACAGTTGTGGCAGTCTGGTTTTCTTGGGTTTGAATAATTCATTTCTGGCTGGAAAAATGGAAGGAACTCTGGCCTCACATATGTGTGATACACACCAGACTTCTAGTTTCTTAAGTATGCCTGTCACAGAATGCAACAATGTCCGTCAGAACTGTGATGGTGGTAGGTATCAGCCCACTTACCAATACTGGTCAGTGTGTATGAAGCATGTATTTGGATGAATAAAGGATGTTTCTATTGTTGCAAGTAAAATAGTTTCTATCTTTGTTTTCTCTGACAGCTTTTTGGAGATGACAGCATATTTTTATATGAAACCAAAAATGGGTGAGAAGGAAGTGTCACTAAATGCTTTCTTCAGTATTTGGCATGAATTCAGTTCTGATTTTAAAGAGTTTTGGAAGAAGGAAAATAAACTTATTTTGCAAGAACGGTAGGTATCTTCATTTTAGGATTACTTTAACAACTGTTAGATATAGTATGGTTAAAGAAATACAAAAGCTACTGTGTATCTAAATTTTTATTGGTGTAATCCTGCTGTTTTCAAACTCTGGGAATTTGAAAGACGCACTAAGTGCTTGCAGGGGAGGGAGGGAAGCAGCGGAGGCAGGAGGAAGGCAGTGATGCGATCCCCAGGATCTCATCGCTAACGGGGCTGCAGGGACTGGGATGTACTCACCAGTTCCTGCAGTAGCCTTCCTGGGGTGCAGGGAGCCCTGCGCGAGCGTCTGCAGGGCTCGCTCCACTTTCACATTCTGCATGCTGGGGAGCCCTGCAGATGCTCAGACAGGGCTCCCCGCGCCCCGAGAAGGCTGCTGCAAGGACTGGGGAGTACACCCCAGTCCCTGCAGCCCCTTAAGGGGGCAGAGGCCAGGGCCCTCAGGCTGGGGCGTCGCAACGCCCCAGTCTGAATACCACTGGGTGTAATCCATGTGTTTGCTGTTCAAATATATGATCATAGACAATATATTCTTACACACTCATCCTTAGGTGATTGGCTATGAAGTGCTCACAAAGTACTTCTCTTGATACCTGGCACATCCAGTTAGAAGTGTGCATGTAAAGAAAAACCATGTTTTTTGTAGCCACAGTTTTATTTGTTTGGGGACCATTTGGGTCCTCTGCATTCAGCTCAGAAACCATTGGGGGAGGGGTCCCAATTCTTTTTGGGTTGCTTTTACAAGAGAAATTTTTGCTTTTATTTCTGTTGGTGGTGGACAGGAGCTGCAGTGTGCAAATGTGCCCTTTTGGGTGCCTTCTTAGATGCCCCAAAATGCAATGCTGTATCAGGACATAAGTAAAAATAAGCTTTGTTTTAATTTTAAAACATACAAGAACAAATGGGCTGACAAAGGAAATCCCATTAATACTCACATGCTGGCATCCCCATAGGTTTAAGAATGAAAGAGAAATAAACCAAATGGGCCCTATTCAATTTGTTTTGAAGATGAATGCACACCCTACTTCAGATAACTTCTTCCATGCTCTGGACAATCTGCCGTCATTTCCCATCTTCTTACGACTCTCTTGCTTCAATTCTCTTGCTTTCCTTGCACTTTGGTAACTGCAAACTGCTGCAGTCAGCCTTCTGGATGTCATGAGGTGGCAAGAAGATATTCAGCCAATTTTGGCCCATTTGCATAGACTGTCAATTAGCTCCCAGGCCTGACTGGAAGGTGCTGCACTTCCCCCTTTCCTGACCTGGAACATGTCTGAGAAAGGCATCTACCCCCCCCCCCCCCACACACACACACACTTGCTGACACAGGAATCGAGTGTTAAGAGAAATAAGCACAGTCGTGGGTTGAACCAGGGCACTTTCAGTACAGCTTGAGTGTACCTTACCTGGAATACCTGGGATTGGTATTGTTCTGGATTTTGGATTTTTCTGGATTTCAGAATATCTGGATAAACATCATGAGATATCTTGGGAATGACACCCAAGTGTAAGCACAAAATTCTTTTATGTTTCGTATACACCTTGTACACATAGCCTGAAGGTAATTTTATACAATATTCTTAAAAATTTTGTGCATGAAACACAGTTTCTTGTACGCTGAACTGTGATTTCTTGTTCTGTTATGAATGAATGTATTCTTACTTGTTATAAGCCATGGTGGGCTTAGTTATTGTTGTCTCATTCTCTGTGTAAACATTGTTATGTTTTGAAAGTCATTAACAGCGCAATCCTAACTTGCTCTGGAACAGGCAGGCCAGTGGGCCTGCGCTGTATCCAGCACAAGGTTTGGACCCTTAGTGGCTCAGCCCAGGGCAAGAGGAATTGCTTCCTCTTACCCCAGGGAGATCCACTGCAGCCTCAATGGGGTTACTCGGATCTGTGCCACTCTGGAGGTAGCGCAAATCCAAGCAGCCCGGTGCTGGCCCAGGCTGCCCGGGAACAGGATCCAGCATAACCACCAGATCCTGGCCCCGCCTCCCACTCCCCGCCCACCCCGGAACACCTGCCACCTGCCCCCCCCACTTCAGAATGCCTCCCTCCCACCCCTGTGCCAGCCAAGCTCAGCCTACACAAACTCACCTTCCATGGGGCCGGTGACAGTGCAGAGAGGTCATTGTAAGTCCCTTGCGCCAACCTAACTGCCTCTGGAGTGGCATAAAAGTGCTTTACAGCCCTTTTGCAACACTCCTGGCTGGCGCAAGGGACTTGTGCTGGCCTATCATCATGTTAGGATTGCGCCTTAGTGTCTATTCCTGGTCAGAAATTATTACTACTAGCTAGGCTAATAAGCTAGTACTAGATAAACTGAAATTAGTACTAGATAAGCTTATGTAGCTAGGGGTAAGCTTAATAGCTAATACAGCCATTTTCAACCACTGTGCCATGGCACACTGATGTGCTGCAAATGGTCCCCAGGTGTGCCGTGGGAATTTGGGAGAGGGGCATTTATTAATAGGGCCATTGGGGGATGTGAGCCCCCCATTGACAGCACAGTGTGCCTTGTCAATTGTGAAAAAAACTGATGGTGTGCCTTGACCATTTTAGTGCCTTGCCAGTGTGCCATGAGATGAAAAAGGTTGAAAATCACTGAGCTAGTACCAGCGAAAAGAATGAAATCTAGCTCCTCCCAATGAAGGGTGGACTTGGACTTCATTTTCATATCTTGCCTGAGTCTCTTGCTTATAGAAAGATTCTTGACTTCTATAGGCAAGAGGGAATGGCTCATCTACACATGATCAGCTCAGTATTCATTTTCAAATCCATTGCTATTCCTGGGCAGTTTGGGGGTTGGTTAGGCAGAGGAATTAAACTGAATTTCAACTCTGCTGCCTGAATGCATCAGCACCAACCATTCCCGGACAGCACTCTAGCCTTACAGCTGCAGCCTCTGGAAAGCATATCCTTTACAGCATGAATGTCTAACATGGGATAAGAGGCTTGCTCAGTCCTTTGTCCTGGTGGCATCACTTGGTGCTGAATACTTAATATGATGTGTACAGTTTATAGTCCATCACAGCATTCTGAAAAATATGGTGCTATGTATGATAGATAAACTATGACTTTGGTGTTGTATTTGTCCCACAGAAAAGGTAAAAGTGCAGATTTAAGCTTTCAGGTTTCCAGAGGGTCAGCCGTTTTGGTCTATTGCAAGAAAAACAACAGCATATGCTATAGTATTGTAAACATTAATTTATTTTAACTAGTCCATGTGAAATCTTATGCCCTAAGAAATATGCTAGATGTTACAGTACTGTAAGACATTGTTTTATCATAAAGGTGCAGATTTTCTCATACAAAGGCTGCTAAAGAGAGACACCAAAGCCATTTAGGTGGGATGTCAAGAAACACCTCATGATGGTTGCATAATGAAAGCGAACAGCCAAGCCAATATTTTCAAATATTCTATCTGGGAGGTTTGAAGAGGTGATTGTGAGACCAGCAATCTAGCATGGTTGAAGTCAAGCGAAGCCAGCCACTGCAGTCACCTGGTCTTCAGTCCACTTCAACATTGCACTTCTTGAAAACTTGTTTGTCACTGTTTTATTTTATTATCTATTATCTAATAATGATCTAAGATAATAATATTTCAAGTTCTGGTAATGCAACACATGAGATTAACAACATTCCTTTTTGCCAGAGCCATATCTTGAGAGGCTGTGACAGGACTACAGCAATGTTGTGATATCTGTGGGTGTCCAAAGAGAATCTCAAGCCCATTTTTAACAGAGTTTCTGCACCTTTCCACTGACATCAGCATGTCTAAATGTTGCACCTGCTAAGTCTATATTTTAACTTTGTTCAAAAACCTTTGACCCTTGTCTTTAGTCCAGAATTTTATTTTGAAGGCAGACTTAAAAAAACAACAAGCCAATGTGGTATGTGCTGAACCTTTCGGTAACCAGATATTGCTTTCCTGAACAATGGCTGACATTCCGATCATTCATAATACATGAGGGTATCCAAGGATTGACTTAGCTCAGCATTGACAGCTATGGAGTGTGACTGCACTCTGCTCTTTTCCTGGCCATCATTATTCTTCACTTAGGGGATCTCTAGCTAAGCAAGGGAGCAACTTGATGGCAGGAATCTTAATTGCTCATTCCAAGGTTTTCTAACCCCTTCATCCATTGCCATTTCTCTTTTGCTTTAGGCAGGGTGTGAAGTGAAATGGGTGGACGGTTCTCTTCCTGAAGCAAACTGCTTATCTTGGGTTTCCGTGAATGGTGGCATGGCAAAGATGAACTCACGTATCTCATTCCATCTTTCTTTTAATGGGATAGGTGTAGGTGCTTTTATTGCTTGCCACAGCTGCCATCTCTGCTTTGACCTGCAGCAGCAAGAAGGTTCTTCAGGAGCATGAAGTGTTTGGTACAAATAGGTACAAAGTTTTGACTAAAGTTCCAAAGCTAAAAAACACTTTGAACTAGGAAATTGAACACGATCACAGGCCAGCATTTAAGAACCTAAGCATTACTCTTCCAGAAATCCCACTTAACTTTGCCAAGTAGCAGCCACTAAGATCTATAGAGAATCCTTGAAAGTGAGCAAGATCGGACAAAAAAAAATTGTAAAAGGAATGAGACATCACTGAAGATTATGCTGCTTCATCTGTCTAGTCTTTTATCTTGACATCAGGTGCTAGGAAGGTGAATTTGCAAGCTGCCTGAGTGGATGTGAATAGGGAAGTTCATTGTCGAGCCTGCCTTGAAAACCCACATCAGAGGCAGTTGCATTTCATGGGGTGAGGACAGGGCCAGGATGCTGCAAGAGAGAGGTTGCTTTCCCATCCATTGAGCTTCATACAGTCTACTCCTTCACTGGATGGAGGCGCGACCCAACTGTTTCCTCACAGTAGAAGCCCCAGTTATAGCAGGTGTTTCTACTTAGCTGATACATAAATGTTAAAATGGAGGTGGTTGATATTCCTCCCTACTGTTTTAGTTTGTGACTACATACACTGAAGTGCAAATAATAAAGCCACACTTTACACAAACATAAACTGAAGTTAAAATCCCCAAATTCTTGAGATAGTGCCACTAAAATCTGATTTGACTCTTTTAGTCTTCCACACTTTCAAATCCCAAGATTCATCTTGGACTCTCTTGACTCTAAAAGTTGCCCATTCCTGCAAGCACAGCAGTTAAGCTGGCACCTGGTGTGTCATGTTGTACATCTAGATGAAAGGAGAGATTCCTGGCCAACATGTCTCCACAGCTCATTGATCTCCCTCTGAAGAAAGACTGGTATGTCTCCCTACAGATTACTCAGCAGGATGATTTAAAGCTTGCTGTTGAACGATTTAAAGTCTGGCATTGTGTAGCTATGTATTGCATAGGAAGGAGCACACCGGTAAAGCTGTCACTGCTTCTTCCAAACAAGGGCATTAAATCTTGTAGCACGAGGCACATCCTCTCAAAGTAAATTAAGGGAGCTTTTGTTAGCCTGCAGAATAGAAGCCAGTGAATTTGTCTTGAGAAGGAGACACCTGGAGACATGGGAATTATCATTATTTGTTTGTTTTGGGAATGAGAGGGTTAGAAGGTTAGGAGAGTGGAACATTTCCACTGTATATTTTGGGTTTTACCAAAAAGATCAAGGGTGGCCAAATTTCTAAGCTGAAGCTTACATAAAAAGCTTCATCTGGCCAGAACTAGAGCACTCCCAAACACTCTCATTGCTGAGTCTTCCCAACAATTTCTTCTCCCTCCTACATGCACTTCTGCTTTCCTAAACTCTATGGCCCCTCATCCTCCCTTCTACCATTTCCCAACCAACTTTTACTGTTCCTTCCTTTAGGCTGGCTCATGATGCTTTGAAATCCTACATAAAATGTGCTGCTACAATCTTCTTTCCTCCCAAATGAAGGGTCAAACAACACATTATGTAGGAGGTGTTTTATCGGATCTCCTGGCCTTTTGATTTTCACTTAAAACCTTGGTTTGAATTAGTAGTGCTTGCTCAGGGAGCTTTTCCCCAATAGTGCTATCTACCCAGTCTAAAATGACCAGTGCATTTCTGTCGCTGCTTTTAAGTGAAAATGAAAAAAAGTGTTGGGAGATCTAATCATGAATTTTCTGATTAACACATAGATTGGCCCTCATTCTCTTTCCCCCAATTCCCAGGTTTGCCAACCCTCCATGATTGGCCTGGAGAATCTAAGAATCTGCATCAATCTCTAGGTGATTGCTAAAAGCTGCCAGGAATTTCCAACATTATCTTGGAAGAAGAAAAAATCCCTCCAGGAATTGCCCTCACTTCCACCTCATGATTTTGAGAAGAGATATCAAAGGGACAAGGGTGATAGCAACTCTGTATTGCTTTCAAAGTGACAGTGGTGAAGGCCTGGTTGTTAATAGCTGAAGAACCTTAGGCAGTTCAGGTAGAACTTTTTAGCCCAAGTGGGAAAATGTGTTACTGACTTGTTGATGTACCACTTACTCATATTAACTTTATGATTAAGTGTTTTAGGGGCCAAGTAACTACAGCATCAGGATCTGTGTGGGAAATATTTTCCATGAATATTGATTATTTATCTGGAGAACTAATGGCACAATTCTAATTGGCTCCTGCGCCTGTGGAGCACATGCTGCCCTGGTGCAAGTCGTCCCAAAAGTGCCGTGAAGCACTTTGCAACTAAGTGCCTGTTTGCAGTGCTGGAGGGAAGGCTAGAGCCTTCCTGAAACCATATGGAGTTGCACACCAGAGCAGGTGAGTGCTGTGAAGGGAGCAGATTTAGTAATGGGGTAGGGGATGAGTGGAGAGGCAAGATAAGTGGCACCAGCAGGCACCATATCCTATCCCCTTCCTGGCCAGATCAACTGACATGGATCAACATATAGCTGGCACAGGTTCAGGTTGACCCATTGCACCAGTTGGGGCTTACGCTAGAGCAGGGGTCTCCAAACTTTTTGGCCAGAGGGCCACATCAAATATCTGGCATGGTGTGGAGGACCAGAAAAAAATTTAAATATAAAATCTATATAAATGAATTAGAGATGGAACATAGATAAGTGAATAAATGAATGAATGGACTCATTTATTCAACCTCTCTGACTCTCAGAAGACCCTCCAGACACAATCAGAGCACAGTTCTGGTCATGTTCAGTTGAGTGGGCCAGAGGCTTTCAGGGGACAAGAGGTTGGCCACAGGCCGGAAACAGGCTTGCTGCAGGCCACATCTGGCCCCCAGGCTGGGGTTTGGAGACCCCTGCGCTAGAGCAAGGGAACAAATGCCCCCTTACATTGAGGAGACCTCCTGACTAAAAATTTTCCTGTGGGATGCAACAGACACCATGTTGTTTCGGCTTCATTTGCATGGGAGAACTTAGAATTGGGCTGTACCAGATTAAATATTAACAGAAGACATGCTTTGAGATTATTGCTGATGGCAATAATTATTTTTCACTTTTATTTATTACATGTGTATGTTGCCTTTCCTCCAAGGAGCTTGTGGTGGTGTTGTTGCCCCCCTTCCTCGTTTTGTCATCACAACAACCCTGTAAGGTAAAGCTAAGAGAGAAGGTGGCCCAAGGTCAGTGAGCTTCATGGTTGAGTGGGGATTAGTGAAAAACAGTTCAGTCCTCTGGCTGTGCACATACAAGTGAAGGGACTTCTGGCTCTAAGTTAAAAAGCAAAACTTTCAACTCTCATCCAAAAAATGTGAGCCTCCCTGATACCATAAATCCTAAGAAATCAAAGCAGAATATTTTGAACCTACATTTTAAAAAGCAAATAGAAACCATGCTGTGTTTTAAATTGCAGCAACTGGAATTTTTTTCCCCTCTCAGAAAGTACAGAATTAATAAGCAGTCTTCTGGAAATATATTTTCTAGCAGAGGAATAATGTTAGCTACTTGTAGCTTATTGTTGGAAGATCTGTCATGACCACTTCAACAACTAAGCGCATGAACATTCCAGCCTTGTCAGTCTGTTTAAATCAGTCATGTACGAGTAGACTCTGGCAAAAGTGTAGGGGTATCTGCACCAAGTCTACTTGGAGCCAGTAGGAAATGAATCCGTCTACCACAGATACTTATTTAGACAAAAATATTAATGCTTAGTGGCAGGGAAGTGGCTTCCTTTCTTACTGGGTTGAATGATGGGGGAATTCTCTCATGATAAGCCCGTGATCCGGCTGGTGTTTGGTATAGGAGGTAGATAAAATGATTCTGCAGGGATGTCTGGTTTCTTTTCCCTGTGTCTATCTGATTCATCTTGCAAACTGTTTTCAGACTTAATCATGGTGAACATTTTGTATACATTTGCCTGACAATAAATAAAAGGGATAAGGAGGAGGAAGCGCTGTGGAAAAAAACAACTTAAATATGATGGAAACAAGGAACAATTTCCTTTGTTTAGATTAACCCCATGCTATCTAGTCACATTTTATCGAAAGACAGGCTTTGAACACGTTTTAAGTAGCAAGTAACCAGCTTGAAACATTTTTAAATGATTCATAAATGATAGGTGGTTTGTGGTGGGGGGGAGGGTGTCATTTATAGTGGCTCCATTTGATGGAAGGAGATTGTCCAGGTGTCGGCTGTGGCCAGGAGTATCTTTGCCCAGCT
Source organism: Tiliqua scincoides (assembly GCF_035046505.1). Lineage (NCBI taxonomy): Eukaryota > Metazoa > Chordata > Lepidosauria > Squamata > Scincidae > Tiliqua > Tiliqua scincoides. The sequence continues at coordinate 231,898,091 of NC_089821.1, forward strand.
TTGGCTGGTGCACCAGCTGCAGCCGTACCTGTCTTGGGTGAATCTGGCCACGGTGGTCCATGCCATAGTGACATCAAGATTAGATTATTGTAACGTGCTCTACGTGGGGCTGCCCCTGAAGCTACAGCTACAGCTTGGGTCTGGAAGCTACAGCTACAGCTTGGGTAGTTGCTGGGGGTCATTGGTTTGACTCTGTCACGCCACTACTCCAGCGACTGCACTGGCTGCCCATTCGTTTCCAGGCTGAATTCAAGGTGCTGGTTATGACCTTTAAAGCCCTAAACGGCTTGGGACCAGCGTATTTGAGAGACCGTCTTCTTCCATATAGTCCGGTCCGTTCTCTGAGATCATCAGAAGGGGCCTTGTTGGTTGTGCCGTCATTGAGAGTGGTGAAGGGAATGGCGGCCAGAAACAGGGCCTTTTCAGTGGTGGCACCTGCACTATGGAATTCCCTCCCCTTTGAATTGAGGACAGCTTCTTCATTATTAATGTTCTGGTGGGACCTGAAGACTTTTTTATTCACGAAAGCCTTCGAGGTGCTATAAGGGCTGTCTTTATAAATTTATAAATTATGTCTTTTACTTTGTGCTTTTAATCTGCTGCTATATGTTTTATCTTGTTTTAATTGTTTTTAAGTGCTTTGTATTTTTAATGTTTATTTTTATCTTTGTATTTTAACTTGATTGTTAGCCGTCTTGGGTGCCCTTTGGGGAGAAAGGCGGAATACAAATCTAATAAATAAATAAATAAATTCATGCAGAGGTTTCCAAATTGGGCATTGTAATGCCCTAGCCTAGAGCTGTTGTGGGAGGTGTGCCACTCGGCAGTGCGATTATAGTGAAATGCAACATACTGTGGTGCTTAGGTTCTGCTCCATGGTATTCTACAGGTTTGGGGGAGCCTCCTGCCTGCCCTCACCTGACTAACTCCAAATTTAGGGTCCTCTGGGCTTGCTAAACCTGGAAGTAAGTGCTGATGACACCATCATGTCACAGGTTTTCAGCACTTACTTCTGGACTTGGTGATTGGCAGCAAAAGGAATAGGGTGTCGCCTACCCAAAACGTTTAGGAAACACTACTTTAATGCATGTTACACTTTAGCTTGACTGCTATGAATGTTTTTCATTGGTGAGTTAATTTTGAATTAAGGAATGGTCTTCTGCATCACTGCAAGGTTGATTTGGGTTTTAGACATATCTCAGATATTTGGAGAAGTTCAGAGCTGACCCATGAGGGATTTGTGTTTCTGGTTTGGGGAATTTCCAGATAAGCTGCAAAGGGAAACTTTCACAACACCTCTACGTCAAGGTGCACAACTTCCAAATGCCTGTGAAACTCATACATCCTGCCATGCACAGGTGTAGAATCTCCTATTTCCTCCCTGGTCCTGCTTCTTTCTCATTCTGTTATCTAGAATGGGGTGTCAAACATAAGGCCTGTGGGCCAGATGTGGCCTGCAGAAGGTCTTTATCAAGGTCTTTATTGATAATTTGGCTCTCCCAACACCATCCTTTCAGCAGTGCTGCTTCTGCTGAGGCTCTGGGAGAGAGAGACAGAAGGAGACCTCAGAAGGAAAGGAATGCTTCAGGGAAAGCGCATACCAAGAGGGTGAGAGAGGGAGTTGCTGCCAAAGCACTGGGAGAGCCCAGTTAGTACAATGGCTCAGCAGTGGCACTTCCGCCAAGGCAACACTTCACCGAATATCTGAACTGTGAAATGATACCATGGCAGAAGCGGTGCAGCTCAAAGGGTAGCCTGTGTGATAAATGGGTTCTTCCCCCCCCCATCTTGAAAATATGATCAAGACTTGCGTATTTTCTCTTTTGTCATTTGGAGCTCATGAGTTCCCATGTGAAAACAAGGTGCTTATTCACCTCAGCACCCCCCAGATAACGACAGAGGCTATGTCTGGAATTGAATGGGCAACTTTATTGATGTTACCAATAATTCTGCAACAGGGCAAACTGAGGGTAAACCCAAAAACCCTCCCCAAAGTGTGGGGTGCTAAGTGGGCCCTAGCAGTCTTCGTCCCCCAGTCTTGCAGGGTGTCCACACGACTCCAGGCGTCACTCAAAGATCATTAAGCCCGCCTTTCAACATCACCCGAAAGTAGGGGTAAGGCAGCAGAATTGCCAGGCCTGCAGAACCCTCCCTTGCCAGGCTTGGCCAGCTCAGACAAGGGGCTTGCCAACCAGCCTCCTCAAGCTGGTCAGGCATCAAGGGAGCGGCCCTGGCTCACCCCTTGGTCTTGCTGCCTTAGATTGGACACCGAGAAATATTCTGCCTGCCTCCACCCCGCTGGGGGGGGGGCGGGGCAATCCCCAGCCATCAAACACAGGGTGTGATGGCTGCCTTTCTATCATCTGCTTAATGACATCACTTCCTGCTTTATGATGACATGTCCTGCCCTCAGCAGGCGCCATGAATGCTATTCAGTCCACTGTATGAAACGAATTTGACACCCGTTCCAGCTCATCTGGAATTTTGCTTGCCATGAGCAGGAAGGCATCCTTTTGTGAGTGTCCAAAACACACACCTTTTCACATTCCCTGTGGCCATGTGGAGGACATGGGAAAACAAAAATTGTTTTATGCCTATTTAACCCATTTCTGTCCAGCACACAGGTGTACACATTCGGTCCTTGTTGCGTATTTGCAACTCTGGGCAGAAATGGCTTCAACAATGTTTCTTCACCCTATCAGACTTACAAATATAAAATAATAAATACAGTACTGACACCAACTCCACAGTGATGGCAATTGAGACAGCAGAACAACAATAATTAAAATAGTCGCTTAACTCTGAGCTCCTTTTGCATTCCTGCCACAGGTGTCTTGTTTCACATGGAGGAAGTTGTTTATTCGTGGTCTCTGTTACAATGAAGATGTACATATAAATGACAACTTTCAGTGGAAGTTAGTTTGCTCTTTGTGACTTTGTACTGTCTTGCAATTTCAGCGTGGCAGAAAATCCCATTGTTACCTAAAGAGTTTTTATTCAGATATCACATTTTGCCATTAGGAGAACCGGGAAATAATGCCACTTACGGTATTTTTTTTGTATTTTATTTGTGTGTGTATTGGACTGGGCTGTAGCTTTTTCCATCTGTAAAGAGTCTCAGACAGCTTCCAGGACTGCTAGTATCCACCCATGCTGTCTCTTGAAGTGCTCTGTTCTTTCCATCCCACTATTAACAAATTGCTTGCATATCTGGAGAAATGAACTTGCAAGTTTAAACAACTGTGTGGGAAGAATGGTGAGTCTGCCAAAGGAAAAGAGTTCTTTGATTCATAATAACTTTAATCATTTTGAGGCAAAAAGTTTACTAATCCCTTTCCTTGTTAAAAAAAAACAACAAAAAAATAACCTGTGATTTAAAAGGCTTCATTGGGACCAATCAGTAGATCCCAATTGTACAGGGCTGGCCATCCATGAGGACAACTGAAGTGGTTGCTTCTGGCAACAGATTTGTGGGGGACACTCATCTCTGTCTGCCTATATACATTCATCCACTAGACCGCCTTATCCTTCCTGGATTGGAAGAGGGGGTCAGAGACAAAGAGGAAACATGGAGGGGAGAGTGATGAGCTAGAGAATGGGAGGAGCAGAGGCTGGCATATCATCAGGGAAGGGGGCAGTTTTTGGCATTCCTCCACCGGATTCAGGAGGCCTTGGGTCACCCCCACAATTGTAGGTGAGTAAATCATCAGTCTCCTAGGTGAAACCTTCTAATGTTTAGAGGTAGGCTGCCTCTGATTGCCAAATGTAGGGGAGGGCACCGGGACACAGGTTGTGTCTGTTGTCTGTGTGCCCCCTGAGGCATTTGGTGGGCCACTGTGAGATACAGGAAGCTGGACTAGATGGGCCCTTGGCCTGATCCAGCAAGGCTCTTCTTATGTTCTTATGTAATATAATGTCAAATGTACAAATTTGTAAAGAAATGTACCTAGAATTATTATGCTGGTCAGGTTAGGAAATATGTATGTAGTCAAGGCCATGAACTGTTGTTTAGATTTTTATTTGATCTCTGCATTTTTTTCCACATTAAGACTAGTGAAGGATAATGGTTGAAGAGACAGATGATTTGCAACTAACAGCCTCCAAAGCGTTTTGGAATAAACAAAATCATTTTACAAATGAATCATATGGAAATAATAAATCAGACAATATCCGCAGTCAGTAAGCAGTAGAATGCCAAAGGAGGATACTTGAAATGATTTGTGAAGACAGGGATGCAGGAGGCAACAGAACACATCTGATAACCTCATCCAACATGATTGTTAACTATTGCCTATTCAGTGCATCAATACATTCAAGAATACCATCCTTCCATTCAGCAGCTATTACAGTTTGCACAGTTCCTAGTGGTTGATGGGAGTTTCTTGACTGCTTACGATTAGTATTCTGCAGGCTATCAGGATTACAGTACGCTGAGGAGTTTTGTCCTTGAGCAGTCTTTCAGATGATATGTTGTCTTTGGCAAATGGTTTTGATGTAGTGAATTAATTAAATATGTTGCAGGCTTAAAGAGGCTGAAGAAGTATGTAGACAGAAGAAGGGAAAATCAATTTACAATATAAAACAAAAGCACGATTCTGGAATTGTAAGTATTGTTGCTTATGATGCATGTGTATTACTTTTAAGCTTGTGGCAGTTTAGGTCCTCGGCCTTTCCATTCTGTCCTCCTGTGATACTGTGTGATGAGGTTTCTCAGCTGCAATCCTGCCTTAATCCTAGTGCAACCAGCTCTCATTTCCAACAAAGATACAGAATGATGTAGTAATGTCAATGCAAGGCCTAAAAATAAGACTGTAGTATGATTGAATTTGGGAATATTGAATCCAATTCTTCTGTAAGGCCTGAGGCTACTGTAGATAGTAGCAATAGCTTTGACATATACAGCAATGGCTAGATTATCGTAGTTGCTTTGGCAAAGCCACTCATTACAAGCCCTCTGCTCCTATTATGGAAGATGGGGGAGAGTTTGCCAGAAGAGGCAACCAAGAGTACATTTTGGTTTTATAATACTGATGTCTGATTCAAGTGTCACATGTCAGCATGATTTAATCTTGGTTCTGAATGACTTCCCCTAGCCTTGGGCATGAGCATGCAGAGAGGAAAAATTATATTACTGATCTTGGCTTAGAACAAGCCAGAATTTGCTGTGAGAGCCAAATCTGGTGAAACCTGGCTTATTCTGAACAGAATTTGCAAACAAGCCAGAATCCGATGCTGGGATTAGGTCAGCCAAGTTGAGTACTGACCAAAGAACCCCAGAAGCCTATATGGCTGGCCCCCAAAAGCTTCTCAAAGCAGTAGCCCAGGTCAGTCAAGTGAGTAACTCATGCTGTTGCTGCCTCTTCATTTAGTTTAAATGTTTAAAGGGAAATGGTAGGTCACCAGTCTTGAGTCTTTGAGAGGTTCTTACTGGACTGTTGAGTTTGTTCTTGGAACACTTGGAACTGCTTTTTGTTAACTCCCTTTCATGTTTTTTTTTCCCCAGAAAGCAAAGATAAGTATGAAAATATGAGAGAAGAAAGGCACATGTCATTCTCCCACCTATTCAGTAAACTCAGTATGTCTGTGGGGGGAAAAAGGGAAACTACATCACTCAGCCCACTTGTTTTCTCAACTTTTGCATTTGTTTTCAGTTCTCACTGACCAGTATGTACTGAGAGCATTGATTGATAAACAGATTTGCTTTATGGAACACCGCATAATAGAGGTTGAGAGGTGCCTCCTCCAGGCATCCCGTATTGTCTTTCCCATCCAAATAATTTTTGTGTGGAGGAATACTAACAGTAGTTGAACCAGCCTGTGTAAAAGGCAGCAGTTCCATCAGTCCTAACTAACCATGCTTAAAACTGTATAAACATTTAAAGTCCACAAAATGCTACATTTTCATTTCTGCTGGCCGCATTTTTCCAAAGCAAATGTGCTGTGCCACTACATTTAGATGAGGGGGAAGAACATTCCTTCTCAAGAACTGTTTGTGTCCGTTTCACGTTGACATTTGTGGCTTGTACTTTGAACTGGTAAAGTGCTCCTTGGACACTAGAATCCATACTCTCCAAACATATTTTGTTGTCCATTGACTAAATATTTTCAGCACACTATCTTTATAGAGGATAAGATGCAGCATTTTTACTTCATCGTCTGCCAACTATTAAAAGGATGGAAGCAAATCAAAGGAAAGATACCTAAATGTAGCAAAGCAATGGACTCCTTTGGGGGATACTAAATAACCTTGGATACTGCAGTATGCTATATACATTGGAAAAGAAAAGAAACCTGATTTGTTTACAGAGTACCAAGACAATGCTTGTAGTAATTTTTTTACCAATCTGATGAACCATGCAAATTGAAGAGCCATTTTATTAGCGTTCTACTTCGCCATGGGTGATGATATGACCTCAGTTCTCTCTCTCTCTAGTGACAAGCAAAAGCTACTGATTTAATGCAGGTCAATGTTACATTTTATTGAGTACCTATACTGCATAACAGTTGATGTTGTTTTGTGCCTCCTTGGTCTCAGCCACCAAAACACACACCTGATAATTAGTCTGTTCTGGTTTAGACCATCTTCTCCACACATTGTAACATTAACGTTTAAAACTGTCTTGCAAACAGCCAAATTAGGAGGAAAAAAATAAATAAGGTGCATATATCCCAAAGCCTTTTTGCATGAAAGGTGCCGGGGTGTTACTTTCAAGTACTGACTAATTGAAATTATTTTTCCCCCCTCCATGTTGCCCAGTACATGATACCTGGTTGTCTAGAAGTTAATATAAGATTCCAGGCATCATAAGGGCTGCATAATTTATGACCTCAGGAATTGACTTTTTAAAATGCCAAGCACTAAAAATATATTTTTCATTCATTAGGAAACTTGTTTCCTATTATGTGATCATCCTGAAATTCTTTCATGTTTCAGGATTGTTCCTGATAATCCCCGATACCTTCACCCAGAACTGCATTATAAAATTCTGTAGTGTCAGGAATAAAGTTATTTCGTGGGAAAGGGAAAAAAGATTGCTTACTATTGCAAGAGATCTATCAAAAGCAAATAATGTCAAATATTTTAATAGCACTGATTAAAACCCATCTTTGTATTTATGTAAGCTATAGTCTTTTGCTGTTTAACTTCTGCATTTTCTTTCATTTAAGTGCATTTCAAGACATTAGCATGTTTGTTTTGTAGCCTTCCTGTTCCCTACAGTATCTACAGTACGTTTGCCACACTAAATTAAATACCACACTAAACAAAGATCGCTATGTGCAATACTGTATTTAGTGTTTCTATTCCAATTTTTTTTAGAATGTTAATTTATATGAAAAATAAAAAATAATGAGATCCAAGTTGTTTTGTGTATATAATGCTTTCTTGGAGTCTTATTGCACTGAGATTTGTTGTTCTCTTTATGATGGTCTGGAAAAATCTTTTGCAACTCCAACTATTATGTACCTGCTCTAAGGAATGTGCAGTTTAGAAGGTAGTATAGAGGGTGATAAGACTGAGAAGGGAAATGGGGAGATGCAAAGAACAGGGATGCAATTTCTACACAGATTTTAGATGTTCAGGTTTGCCTGGATGTTGCTGACTCTTTTTTCCTAAGTTCTTCAGACAGCATGAATATGAGCCATCCAAAGGCCTTTCCATGCTCCTTCCTCTTAACGTTTCACCAGCGTGTTATCGTTGTGTTACTGCATTGGTTACTGCATTGGTTGCTTTACTGATGCAACACCACGAATGGTGATGGCAAAAAATAACAAATAGATCTTGGAAGGCAGTTGTTCATTCATTCTATCAGTTACTTCACAGTTTGTTCACTATTGCCCACTATACCTGAATGGTATACAAGATAGTTCACATCTTTTGTTCCATCTGCTAGACACATCATTGCCATGTGACTTGCAGTCATGTGTCAGAGTCACGGTTCTTCTTTCCTGGGTCATCTTGCTATAATCGGTAGTCATTTTGTATAGACCTAAACAAACACTACCCTGCATAGCTCTAAAGTGAGCATTGTATTGCTGAAACAATGGTTTTGCATCTGGAAAGGCACAGGTTCGATTCCTCACATCTCCAGGTAGGGCCAGGAAAGTTCCCTACCTCAAAGCCCAGAAAGCCACCAGCAGCTAGGAGAGATGGTAGTGACCTACATGATCTTACTTGGTATAAGGCAGCTGTGAGTGGGTTTTTGGGATTAATTGATGAGTGATGGTCTCAGCTTACTTAAGCCACAATCCTATCCACACTTACCTGGGAGTAAGCTCCATTGACTATAATGGGACTTATTTCTGACTAGACATGCATAGGATTGGGCTCTCTCACTTTGTTCTTGCTAGAAAGCACTTTCTTCTTTCCTATGCTTAACAATGGCAATGAACCCTTTCAAACCAGAAACTATCTTCAGTTCACCAGAACACAGCAGGCTGTGGAGACAAAAGGATACGTTGCCCATAGCAATGGAAAGCATTACATAATTAGTCAGTTAATCTTATCATTGATAGTTGCACCTGTGCAATTTCTGTTCCTGTCCACAAGTGGCAACTTAGAACTGTAAATCATCAAATGAACTTAAAATCCATTATGTGAAAAGTTTCTTCTAAAACAGTCTTCAGCATTTTAAGGGAGTACTGAAAATGAAAAGCAAAAATTAGCCCAAAGGGGAAATACAGCTGATTCTTTCCCCCCTGAAATGATTGTATGTGTAGGACAAAGTTTTGAATGACACGGCATCTTATAATTGACTGATTAGTGTGTTTACCACCAGATGGCAGACTCGTGACTAGAAAGCATTAAACAGTTGTTGATTACAGATGCTCTATAGTTTGGAGAATGAGCCCAGCCTATGCAAACTACTTAGAAGCACTGGTTGATAAAAGATTTAGTAATAATCTTTAAACACCGCTGCATCTTCAATGGAAGACTAAGAATCTTTCCAGCTTTCCTGTATCAGAAAGAATCACCTGAATACAGGCTCCTTGTATAACCTAAAAGGAAGAAAATAGTGCAGGAGAGTTCAAAGAGTGACTCTAGGCAACATTAGTACCTAGACACAACCCCTTTAATTTCAGGTAACTGATAAACATAGTTGACTTTGGTCTGAGCCAGCAAAGCAAGCTAGCCCATTGCTCTGCATCCAATAGCAAACCAGTGTCAACAGAGAAGTTTCTGGGCACTCATAGTTGGAAGATGGTATCTCACTTTCTTGCCATCCTCACTTAACACCCTCTGCATATATATCAGTGCTTTTCAATCTTTTTCATCTCATGGCACACTGACAAGGTACTAAAAGTGTCAAGGTACACCATTGGTTCTTTGACAGTTGACAAGGCACAGCATGCTGTTGGGGGGGGGTGGGCTTACATCCCCCAGTGGCCCTACTAAGTCACCCCTCCCAAACTTCCACAGCACACCTGAAGACTATTCGCAGCACACTAGTGTGCCACAGCACAGTGGTTGAAAATCACTGCTATAGACATTCCAATTAGTTGTTAAGGGTAACAACAATTGACAGGCCTGTCATCCATGAACAGGCAACCACAAATGCAGCTAGACAAATGTAGCAAGACTGCATTTGGAGGAAAGGTGGAAGTTTGGTTTATTAAAGATGCTGTCTATTTCCAGAAATCAGAATTTGTTGTAAACTATATTTTGCCATGCCATCTAGAAGACTTCTTTCACATAGTTTATATAATGTAGGATTCTTCCACCAGTTCTGTAGCACTTCACTGATATACCTCTATGGGAGTAGTTTGGCCGAAATGGCAAAATAAACCATGTGGTCCACTCTTGCCCATGTTTGCCTTGGAAGCAAGTTCTACTGAGATCAATGGAACTCACTTCCAAGTAAGTGTTCAGCCTAAACATTCTACTATGGATTGGTGAAAATAAAATGCCTTACACCTTCCAGATGCCTTCCAGAAATGATTTCTGGAAAATGCCACCCCATTCTTAGAACCATTTGGCCTTGCCTCTTGTTTTTATACTGTCTTTGTTGGAGTGGGTTATTCTTGTTTGAGTATGAATGAGCAAAGCTAAGAAAGCTACATACTGTAGTTTAGTTTGTGAAAGAATAAAGGCAAGCTGATTAGCTTGCATTTCCCATCATTCTTTCTCCTTCAGAGGGGAGTTAAAGGCTCGTATGCACTAGAATTTATCTAATTAGTTACCTTTAACATACTATAAGCACTTTTACTCAAAAAAAACATTGGGAATAAGGGTAAATAGGTTGGTTCTCTCACTACAATTCTACCCCACTTACCAGGGATTCAGCTCCATTGGCTATAATTAGACTTATGCCTGAGTAGACATACACAGGATTGGGCTCTCAAGATGTGTTGAAGCAGCTGGGTCATTTTAATTTAGGTAGCTAACTATCAGCGCAGAACTGGGGCTAGTGCTGGATTAAGGGTGGTTGCTTTTTTGAAAATAACAAACCCAAAGTAAAAGGAGGCCATTTTGTTCATACATCATTCCAACACTTCAGCCATTATGCCTGATCCTGTGAGATACAGCTTCCTGTATCTCACAGCTTGGACCACTGTGAGATACAGGAAGCTGGACTATATGGGCCTTTGGCCTGATCCAGCAGGGCTCCTCTTAGGTTCTTCAGCAATGTTTGTGCAAATGAGTAAGTCTCCTTATAGTTAATGGGGCTTACTCCCAGGTAAGTGTGGTTAGGATTGCAGCCTAAATTAACTAGTTCAGCTGTTTATCCTACCCTATTTTGCTCTGTAAAGAACTATGGAAAATATATATAGTATTAAGCCTCCCCCTCCCCACAGTCATGTTTGTGCAAATTCTGAAGCAGAGCAAGGAATCTAAGGGCACAATCCTAACCAGGTCTACTCAGAAGTAAGTCCTATTTTGTTCAGTGGCGTTTACTCTCAGGAAAGTGTGGTTAAGATTGCAGCCTAAGATGGCATAAACTCCACCACAACTAAGGTAGCATTGAGGTCCTAACTAAAAAAAAAAATTGAAACAAGTACTGTATACATGAATTCCATATATTCCTAGAGTATCTTTATTTGTTCTATAATTTAACAATAGCTATAAAATAATTACAATATAGTTATAACATTTCTTCCATTTTGTTTCATTTATAAAACAAAAATTAAATAGTATGAACCATTACAAGGTCAACTCAACTCTTCCTTTTAAACATAAACTCAAGAAGACACTCTTCTACTGCAGCATATATAAATTTGTTTCATCACAAATGGGAACAAGTCCTATTTATATTGGGATTTTTGCACATTTTCCAGCAATGACATGAAGAAAGGTTTTCAACTGAATTCTGAACATAGAAACCTCTTATTCAGTCTTCTTTCTTGAACAGGCAGCAGCCCTGACCCATAAACCATCATATAGTGCTGTAGCTATCCTACCCATCCCTCCTTCCACCTTGTCCAAACACAAGCTTTGGTAACACACAGTGTAAGTAAGTAAGAAGGTGGTAACAGCAGCCACCAACACAAGTCTCAGCCTTCTGTATCATGTTTTTCCAAATGCCATTGTGTAACTCCAAAGAGAAAACTATAAGGCTAACATACATGCCCAATCCGCCCCCCGTGCCAATCCCCATAAACCGATTCGTGAGCACTAGCAGAGATCAGTCCCCCAAAGCCTCTTAAAGCAGCCTCTTTCACATAATAGAGAACTGTGCCACTGAACCCTGGAATTGGCATCAAACCCACACAGCTGAAAAACAATTTCTTTAACCCTTATAATGATCATATCTCAGGAAACTGGTAGCATAAGACCTCACAGTTATCTGGCTTCATTCAGCACCGAACATTCTGCACGCAAACCTCCAAAATAAGGACTGGGTCACACTGATCAGTTACCCAACCAACTGTGGAGGACCGTAGTAGAACTGCCCTATCTGGAACATGCTCAGACCTGGCATGACCGAGTCACCTCATGTTTGTCCTACACAGGGTACATTTCCAAAAAGGAAAAGGGAGTGTTTGCTGTTGTGTTCAAGATGCATTGGGAGTCTTTTGTCAGGAGTAAATTGACCAAGAAGCAGTTGCCCAGCCACTGCACTTGTGGCAAATACTCATTCACTTTCTCTTCTGATAAGAGCTTAATACTATGTAAGAAAAATGCAATATATGGGCTGGCCCTTTAGCAAGGATTCCACATTGCCACTAACACTGAGAAGTTGTATGATTCCCCATTTGAGGAAAAAACAGCAAAGGGATCCTATCTGCAAAGGTTCATTATCTCCCACAGTACGAAAGTCTGCTCAGAGATTCCTCTTTTCAGCTCTATGGTGATATGTTGTACTTGGCTAGCATATGCTAGCAAGCATTTTCATTAAGTCTTAAAAGGTTTCTGAAACAGTTTCATGCCTTTCTGTAGGCATGAAAGAAGTGATACCTAATGATGAGTGACTGGTGGGACTATTTGTATTCAGTTTGATAATACAATGCAATAAGTTGCTTGCTTTGTGCTACTGTGGTTTTTTTTTTTTTTTTTTAAAGATAAACACAATATTCTTTTCCTCCACAAAGTAACTAACAATATCCACAGGTCAGGATAAATGCACAATAGTGACTGGGGGGATGGAGGCCAAAATGCAAAAAAAGCATAAAATGCAGCTCAGGAAAATGCACACTAGCAAAACTCCATCATTTTCATGAAGGAATCTGGTTCACTGTTTAAGGAAGCTTTGTCTTAGCTCTTCAAATACTTAGTCACATCACAAAATATACATGGTTATATCTATTAACATGTTTAACAACAATTTGCTATAGCTGCATTATATTGCTGTAGAAATGTGTGCTGGACGCAATTAGCTGAAAAGGCAGATAAATCCATTTTCAGTCTCCGTGCGGGAAAAGTGGCAGGTTGATTATCTCCATGGAAGATAAGGCTCAGGGCCAGATTTCAGTCAGGCCAGATAGAGAAATCATCATTTTTCTTTTACGGGTCCTGACTGTATCCGTGTCAGTGTTACAGCCCAAGGAAGACCAAGTCAGACAGTCAAAAATGAAATGTTTCAAACATGAGAGAGAGAGAGAGAGAGAGAAATTGTGAAGGCTTCACTGAGCCACCTCTTCATCCAAACACAGAAATGGAGTGAAGGCAAAAATGTTTTCCACATAGTGGAAGTGTGAATAGTTGGATAAAGCCATTGGCTACCTAAATCATCATTCCCACTTTAGATGCTGGTTTCCCCTTTAGTGACACAGCCTCAGTGGCAAAGCAGCTGCTTTAGTGAGAGAAACTAAACCCACAGAACAGCCATTCCTTCCAGGAAGTAAATGCAGAGGCCACTTTCACTGCTCATCAAAGAAAAAGAAAAAAAAAACCAGCCAGCTAGCTTGTGGGAAAGAAAGGAGCGGTCATGGCATCTCTAGCACGGCTTGCCTGCCTGCTCTCACTTTCGCTGTTTGCCTGCGCTGCTGAGGTTCACAGACATACACCGGCACTGCTTGACCTTCTGAATTTTCTTAAGTCGGAAAGGTGGGTCCAGTCCAGGGCACTCTAGCTCCACGGTGAAGGAGGTGACCTTCTGAGGTTTACAGAAGGCACAGGACTGGAACGATTCCTCTTCCTTCTTCACGTGTCGCGGAATGTAGAAGGAGTTACACTGGCCATAGCAGAAGCGGTTGATGATGGTACGGCTGATGCAGCCCTCCTCGCTGACCGTCTGCCGAAGGGGCTGCGTTTTGCACCAGTCGCTTTTCAGGTACTTCCTCTCGGTGACCACAAGGGCTTCTTGGCTTGAGGCTAGCACCTCTTTGTTGAGATGCTGTCGCCTCTCCGAATTGTTGCTTCTGCTGTCTTTGTAAGGGGAAGGGATAGCTCCTGCAGGGCGATTTCTCCTGGTGTAGGACACTTGAACCAAAGTAGACACAAGAAACAAGGATAACACAAGGTTCCAGATCATCCTGCAATAAGACAACAAAATCAGGCTCAAAGACATGGATCTGGGAAACAGTCAATGCCCTTTTAATATATTCTTAACTAGACTTTGATGAAGGAAGAAAGGAGGGGGAGAGATGCATAGGGTTGGCTGCATTCATATGAAATGAGAATGCCCAGTTAAATCTTTACATTAAGAATGTAGGCTAATTTGTCTTCTCCTAAGTGACTTTCTATATACTAGTATCTGCCACTGTATTGCTAACATAGCACAAATGTACCACTTAAACATCAGATACTTATTTAAACTGATCCCCAATAGATATAAGGTCACATTTTCTTCTTGTCAGTAATGACTCAATAGATTCAACCATAAGAAAAACAGAAAGAACAAAATCAAGTTCACATGAGGAAAGCTTTCTTGCATTTGCACATCTCAGGAGCAGCACTAAGTACAGTTACTTTGCAATGCCACAGCAAAGCAAAGTATGGCACAACACACTGAAGTTTGATTTGGCTTTGACTTAGAGATTACAGTCAGCATTTAGCAGACACAAGACAGAGTTGGGGAAATCATTTCGTAGGAGACACAAGTGTTGGGAAATGGGATAAATCAGAGACCTGCAACAGGCAGCCCAATCCTACCCACACTTTCCTGAGAGTAAGCCCCATTGACTCTAATGGGACTTACTTCTGAGTAGACATCATAGGATTGGGCTGTTAGTTGCAAGTGGAAATGTCAAAATAATGATATTTGACATGAATCTCAGCTTTTATTCCACTGAAAACAAATCTGAGCATTTTCAAGGGACGACAAAGGACTTTCTGCAAAATAAGTGACATTTCTGAAGAGATTTCTGCTTATTCCCAATATGATGAAAGCATGGGAAAATATGGCAGAATGAGGATACAAGATTTAAAACTATTAGGAGAAAATGCTATTAGGAGAAAATGCCCTACGTAAGTTTTCTCAGAAGTAAGTCTCATTATAGTCAATGGGACTTACTCCCAGGTAACTGTGAATAGTACAGTATTACAGCCCTAGGGTATCCAGCTGACCAAAGACAGGGCCAACACTCACCACCCACTGTACAGAATCATTAATTCACACCAATGTGCTACAAGTGTATAGCGGCTACTCTGAAGAATGATGCTTGAATAACAAGTGTCCCAGTTGATTGAAACAAGTGAGTAAAGTCCTATGCTCCAAGGAAGAGCAACTGTATCCCAGTCACTAGCCAATATGACCTTCGACACAATTCTTTCCACACTCCACGTATTCTGGATCGACTTCCCAGAAAGCTTTCAAATAAAATGGAGTCTACATCATCAGAGAAATCATTTTGTGTTCTATAAGGTTTAGGGCTAACTTACACTCAAAGTGGATCCAAAATGTGTTTTCAGAGCATGCAGGGCTGTGGGGTAGAGGCACTGTTTGAATAAAATTATATGTCCTGTGTGGTTTGTTTGCAAAATTATGGTGATGCAGTTGCAAGAGCATGAACCATTTAGACACCCTTAAGGGTGGAAGGGTGTGTGTATTTTGCCAACTGTGCTGCTTGGTGCACACAGGACAGTGTGGGCCAAGATTGCTGAAGTATTACATGCCAGTCACGTACCTAAGCAGAGAAATGACGCCCAAGTACTGAGCCATTCAGTTTGAACTTCAGCAAGAAGGCAACACTGCCTAACTGGCCTTATAAAGAGAATAAATTATTACTTTATGTTTGCAAGAGACCAAGTACAGCTAACCCACTTTTAAACAGGTAACTAAAATTTGGTGTAACATAGTTCACTAGAAAATAGTAAGTACCAAGTGGTATCTATTCCCTGGCCCCATCCTAAAGCTGTTTACTTGCTAACTATCAGGCACTGCAAAATCCCAAGGAAATCAATGAGGCACTCTTGTAAGTAAGTGTGTTTGGGACTGCAGCCAGAATGCAAAACTATTATGTTCCCCGAAAGACTCCAGCCAGTCTTCAGAGGAGTCACAGCTCTCTACTTGACCAAATACTGGGTTACCATGGCCAAAACCATTGGATGTCAACTGGATGTTCAGGCCAAATTCCTTTCCAATCAGCTAATTACAGCCTTCTCTGGAGATGCAACTGAATCTAGTATTATTCCTTTCCTTCCTTTGTTGCCAGCCCCCAGAATATACAAAACAATGACTCAGAATTTCATCTGATGAGTCTCAAATCAATCTGCCCCACTGCTTGAGATTCTGGGTGCCTTGTGCAGCCTGCATAGGATATAACATTGTAGGTACTTTCAGTCACTGGGTGCTCTTCATTTCTTCTTTGCTGATCGTACAGATCCAAAACCCAAACCCTCTGTGGTTTCCTGAAGTCAAATAATTCCAAGGTAAATCCTTCCCTCCTGCAGGTTCCTGCAAATCCTCAGCAAAAGTGAAGTCCTACATACGCTTTCCACAAGAGTGCTGGAAGACTGGAAACAGTGAAGGCCGAGTAGGCATTTTGTAGCTACAAATGCTTTGTGGATGAGAGATTTCCCTACACCCGACCCCATACTGCCATGTCAGGAAGCTCACATCACAAGCATAATGGCAGCGCTAGCTGCAATATCATCCCACTGCTACTTTCTGCTAACCCTAAAATAGTGGCTGTGAGCAGTAGTTATTACTTCATTAGTTATCAACTTGGAGTTTGTGACCAAGCCCTTGTTTATTATGCTACCGAATGGCCCTCACGATCCAGGTAGGAACTATTTTTATAAGTTGCTACCCTTTTAAGCCTCAGTTACAGACTTGTAGTCAGGTGAGCTCTCTTTCCTTGGGAAGGGAGCAGAGAAAGAAGGAAGCAAGCTTTGGAAACAATTGGCTTTAAAACAACAGCAGTGATCTCCGCCAGGACAAGGCAGCGTCAGTCCCTTTACAATCTTCTTTGTTCCAATGGCCCTGAATATTAATAATGGTCCTGCCCCAGCAAGGGAGTGGTGTTAATTTTTTAAACTGTTTAGCTCAAGCCAGAGTTTACTAATCTGTGCAGTTGGTAACTAGCACTGAAAGGGATTTCCCTGTGGCACAGATGTAATAGAGAGAGGAATGAAGGCAACGATTATTTAAACTTCTAATAAGCTCCCTTTTCCTAAGATGTGAACCTCAAGCTGCAGGCAGCAAGCATGGTCAGTCACACCTTCCAGAGACAACACAATGGATTTTAGAAAGGGTTGGGTTTAAAAGGACAGTGGAAGCCTCTTACACTACCTTGAACATTGTACTGGATATTATCTGGCATTCTGAATTTGCAGGACACTTCAGATGCTGTTGTGTTTGTCCTCACAACAACTTTGAAAGGTACACCACTAGTTATTAGAAACATTTCCAACACTGGCAGTGGAGATTATCCAAGGAGCCAGGCACTAGCCAAGGTTGGACAAAACAAAGCACTGGCAAAGGCAACATGAGGCAAGTCCAACACCAATAGGAGCCTCCCTTAGGAGACAAATGTAAGCCACAGTTGGGGTGATGCAAAGTGCAGTCTCAAACCAGTTCTTGGAGGGCCCAGAGCTGCTGTTGAGACAAGTCATGCACTGCGTGTTTAACTAGATTTGGACCTTGACACATGTACTGCTCTGGCTTATGGACACTCAAGATGCACTTTCACATCCCACCTTTCGTCAGAGTTCAGGTGGAAGCATACAGATAGAATTCTTCTCCAGTCCCATATACCACTTCAGAACTTAATCCTTGATGCATTTAGACCCATCTTCCATAAAGAGAAGTGACTGGAGATACCAGCTTGCTATCTGCCTCCTGGTGGTTCCATAGAAGGAGCTGGGCTTGTTCCCAGGATCCTGGTTCAATTTTCTAGTTTTGACCACATGGACTTCCTTCTGCTCACTTAGGGTGATCAACTCTTTAAACAAGCACAGTTTCAAACTCATTAATGCCTGAGCTGCAGGACGAGGTTTGGCTACAGCAGCATTGCAGGTACTAGCGAAGCCATACAGGGAAAAGGTCTCCCTTCTTCACAGCTCTGAAACGCACAGAATTACAACTGAATTCTCCCTTGGGCTTTCCTTCATGGCTGGGCTTTGGCAGGCCTAGATTACAGGCTATTCCAACATTGCTATACTCGCAGTGTTCAGCTAACACAACAACATTTCAAAATATTGTGATTTGAAGATTAAGCAGGAGTCCTTGTTTTACAAAAGCCCTCTCCAGTTCCACAGAACACCCCAGCCCTATAATCCCTTGCTTTTGAAAAGTTTCATCCACTGCTCATTTCGTGACTGGGATCCACCCAGTAATTAAAAGGCTGCGGAAGAGCGTTACTTCATCGTTTACAAGGTTTCTCTCCAGGACTCGGTAATACAATGAAGGCTGCCAGAGTCATTTTCTGTCGAGCATCTTCTGACCTAGCAAAGCTCTGAAGCAAACTCACTACCCTTTATCTTCTACCCAGCAGATGGGCTTGATGTTTTCATGTTAAGCGCCCATAAAGCAAACACTGAACAAAACAAAACAAAACAAAAAAGAGGTGACATGGGAGGTGAGAGTCTGCCTACAGACCTTTTTCAGCAAAAAAAAAAAAAAAAAGGGGGGGGTGAAAGTAGCCCTAATCCAACGGCAGTATTTGTCATGCATGGTGCATAGCCTTGATGAAGAAAAGCAGATGGAAAGATCTAAGAAGGGTTCAAGCTGGTATAGGGAGTGTGCTGCTGGTGACCTGACACACGAAAGGCATAAATACTAAAGAACCTGTGGCCCTCACACAATCAGCACACAAGGCATTTGAATTCTGAGTGACAGGGTCACCAATGTGGAGAAGGAGAATCTCCTGCGGGAGAAAACCAACCAACCAGTAGCAACATCTGGAGCCGAAATGAACTTGAAAAACTAAATGTAACCACTGAATCCCTACAAGAACAAGACTCACGTTTTCGCATTTGAACTATTACAGCTGACCTTCTCCATAGAGCTTCATTTTTAATGGAGAAACAAAAATGAAGCTTCTTTCATGGAACTCTTAAAGCTGACAGAAGAACATCTGAGCTGTGCTTTGGATTCTATTTCCCTGTACCTGAACCAACTTGTCCAGGTTCTCTGTTTACCCATGATCCTCCTCTGGGTCATCCTCTCCACCGCATTTGAAATTAGGTGAGTGGTGTCTGGGAAAAGGACCATGCCCATTGGTTGTGGCACTCCAACTCTGGGCACTATTCTCAGGAAAGCTGCCCTAGTACCAACCAGTTTGTTGTTCCCAGGCCAGGTTGAACAATTTTTTCAAGGTCCATGCATTCCAGCATGTGATTTAAGTTGGTTTTACATTGCTGCACTCCAGTGTACTTTTACTGACATTGTTTAATTATGTTTAACTATTTTGCATTTATTGTGCAATTGTTTTATCCTTCACCCAGGTAGGTTTTCCGAAGGGAAGCTTAGAAATCTTAAAGCAGCCATTTTCAACCACTGTACCATGGCACACTGGTGTGCCACGAATGGTCTACAGGTGTGCCATGGGAATTTGGGGGAGGGTTATTTATTAGTAGGTTCATTGGGGAATGTGAACCCCCACGAACAGTATGGTATGCCTTGTCAATTGTCAAAAAGCTGATGGTGTGCCTTGACAATTTTGCTACTTTGCCAATGTGCTGTGAGACCAAAAAAGGTAGAAAATCACTGTCTTAAAGGCTATTTCACTTCAGCCACACAGATGAAGTAGCATTCTGCAGGTCGGTCCACATGGGATTCTGCCTTCAGTCTTTTCCTTTGTGTTTGCAACCTCAAGACAGTGAGACTTTGGCTTTAGTCTATCCCTATCATCAAGCTAAGGGAGGAAATGCATGGAACTACTCATTAGAGCCTGGGCCAGAAATCACATTTTGCTCTGCACTGGCTTCCCGCCAGGAAGCATATTAATTTAAATATTTCATTATTGAACAAGAGGCCTAAGCTGAACGTATGTTGGGATTCTCTTCTATTTCCCAGCTCCTAAGCCTATGGGTTCCACGCTGTCTGTTTGCGTGTGTGCACGGGCAACACATGTGCTACAGCTGGTGGAACTGAGAGCGCTTTCTCAGCTTTTCACAGAAGGGGAAAGGCAAAGGGCAGAGCTACCTTTTAGCTATTTACCCATCTTTTGGATCTCTCCTAAGAGGTCTTCAAGGTGACCCACATTTGGTTTACAACACAATACACAACTGTGTTATGAGATCTCATGGAGACGCTCTGTCATATCTTCACTGCAGGGCCCCAGAACAGCCATGGTAAGAAAGGAGGACTACGGCTGACTTGGATTGAGCAGAGCCTCCTCCTGCGGTCATGCTTCCCAAAGCTTTCTACCGCAGGCCTCCATTTGCCATGGATGCAGACAGAGCATAGGGCATTCACTAGTCTCCATTTCCATGGAAACTGTGTCTTCTAGAAGGAAAGAGATGCAAACCAAGAACAAAAACAAAAATAAGCAAGATAAACAATATGTAGTGATACAGGGTGCTATAAAGTTTTTACTGGCACTTATTCGGAAAGACTGGCCAAGTGAGCAGCAATAAAATTTTATACCATAATGAGCACTTTTCTCCAGTTTTGCAGCAGGGGGGAAAAAAAGATGAAAAATCTAAGGGGGGAAATCAGGCTTTTACTGACCACACTTGTTTATCGCACTAGATACTACTGGCTTTAGAAAAATCCCTTTATAAATATAGTTAGATTAGAAAGCTTGTTGTCATCACTGGGTGGACATACTAAGATAGGAAGGGGGTTATAAGTTCAGCACGGTGGTCACCCAGGAGGCAGAATCTCCCGTAGAGCAGAGGAGGATGCGAAGTCACTCCTGACTTTACCATGTGCATTTTCTCATATTTTTCCACCCTAGAACTCTGTAAACGGGGATTATCTCTCTACTGGCCTCTTCCCTGCAAACCGATAAGGAAGAAATTGAGAAAAGGAAAGGGGAAGGCCCCCATATTGTCCTCACATTGATGCATCCAGACAGTCCCTTCCACTTTTCCCTGTCCTGAAAGTTGGAACACACCAGAGGCAACAGAGAGAAGTTCAGATACAGAAGAAAGGCAGATGAGGCAGGCCAGCATGATTCAGCAGATTACTTGTCATCTGGGGTCCAGAACTGGTCGACCAGGCCCCAGTTGCTGGCTACTGGCGTTATACAACTCGTAAAATGACGACAATACAGAAAAGGCACATGCCATGTGTGCTCTGTTTGTAGATCCAAGAAGTAGCACTCCAGTCTCAAAAGCACCCGACTTGGAAGTGTGTCCAATTGATTCTAAAGGAATCACCCACACAAACCTGCTCAGGATTATAGCTCAAAATACACCGCACTACATAAAAATTCTGTTGTTTGTTAACAAGGTAATGGTGGAACAAACCAGAACATCAATTATCAGATACTAGTCTGGAAATGACCTCAAAAAATGATCCAACTACTCACCCTGCTTCACGGACCGGACTTTTAACATAACAGCCCTGCTGGATCAGGCCAAAGGCCCAGCAAGTCCAGCATCCTGCTTCCCAGTGACCAACCAACTACCCTGGGAAGCCAACATGCAGGAGGTAGCACCCCACCATCATGGCTAGTAGTCATTTATAAACTTGTCCTCCATAAATTTGTGCAATTCCATTGCCATCTTCACTTCCTCTTCCGGGGGGGGGGGGGCGTGGAGTGCAGAGAGACTCTAACTCCTGGGAGTTTGAGTGTCAGTGACATTACCAGCACAGATGCAAGGGGTGCTTGCAGTTTAATTTAGTCCAACATGTGATGGACAAAAACAGGGGAGGTATCCTCTTCCCCAGGTGGACTTTACCTTTCTTTCTGCCCCATTTTTGGGGGTGCCCACCCTCAAGAAGGAAGTGGAGGCTTTTCTTCTACAGCCCAGGGTGGGGTCTTCAAGGGTACCCCTGCTACCTGCAGACTGATCAGGAGTCACAGGTCTCTGGAATGGGTTCCAATTCCATTCTCTCTCTTTCTATGTTCCAGGGCTCCTGCCAGGGGTTTGCAGCTGGTTTGCATTCTACTCTCCCAGCTCCTTTCCTCTCCACTCTGCCTTTCACTCTTTTCCCTGGGCCAGGTCTGGCCTGCCCCTTCTTAGCTCTTTCCACCTACCTTCCTTCATTTGACCTTCCCCATGTCTCTATATCGTCTTCCTCCTTTTCCTTACCCTCTTTCATGGTCCAAGAGGTAGCTCCTTCCTTTATATCCCCAGTTTGCTTTCCACTTTTGTCCTTCCTTCCAGCTTTGTCTTATCAGCTCCTTTTAACTTCATTCTCCTTCCTTCTGAATATCCTCTCCCCTTGAGTCAAGCAGCACACCCCTTTAAAGGGCAGGAGAAGTCCTCTACCCAGTCCTCCCAGATAAGGCCAATTTGCTCTCCCCAATGGCAGCTGAATGAAATTGGCCATCTCCCAGGCAATTGGCAGGGCCATGCACACCTCCATCCACTTGACCAGGGCCATGTTTCCTCTCTGCCCAGGTTGTCATGCCCATCTAGGGATCAAACCCCTCTTAAACCCATCAAGCTAGTGGTAAACATTGCTAAACATTGTGTATCAATGAATTTCACAGTCTAACATGCTATGTGAAGAAGTACTTCCTTTCGTCTGTCCTAACTCCCCTGCCAAAGATTACCCTGGTTCTTTCTCCACATAATTTTATGTCTAAAGGACATTGATTCAAGAGCAGGTCAATCTCACTTGTTGTTCCTGAAGCAAAGTCCCCAGGGCTAAAGTTCACACAAGAAACCCAAAGCAAACCTGTCCCTCTGTTCTACTAACTGTACAGCTAAAACATCCTCCTGCCATCAGACACATGGTCCCATCTTATGCAGGTTCAGGCACACTCGAGTACACTGAAATCAATGGATTTGCTCACACCAAACAGCACAAAACTGCAGTCTTAAGTAGTCCAATTGGAGGTTCAAGGTGACCCCTTAATTGTATACTTGCCTAAACAAATTGCCTCTTGCCTAAATATTCTTGCCTCCAATCATGACAGTAGTCTTAAAAACAAAACAAAAAAAGTTCCAAACCTGAAAGAAGTGAAGAAATATACATCAAGGCCTCTTGGATTGTTTGCTTGACTGCATAAATTTGCATTATGTCAGACTGGAACTTCTTGTTGTATCAAAAATGCAGGAGCTGCCATATGTAGCAACTGCAGGTGTAACGCACATAAATTAGCACAACTTCTCCAGCATTGCAGTGGTGTACATTTCTCCACATCACCAACTGCCAGCCATAGAAAGGGGCTGGGAAATCCACAACACACAAGACAGCAGGACAATGGTACATTATACTGGACATTATGGAATGGGGGGGATTCAAATGTGCAGCTGCATCTTTAATACAATGTACACTTCTAACCTGTCATGATAAGTTTATTAGTCTAGCTGCCAATCCAAAATACATCTTCTTGACATATTCTTTGCCACTACATTTGCTCACTCCTAACAAACGCACACTAGATTAAATACCAACTGGAAGCCTTTGGGAGAGTTCAATATTTCTGTGAGTGGGCATGTGAATCAGTAAACAAGCAATCCCTTCCAGGGAATTGTCTTACTGAAAAGCAAGTCAGTCATCCTAATTCCAAATACTGAAAGCCAGAGCTCATTTTGTGCTACTCTTTCATGGACTTTTGATTAATACTGCAGAAGGCTGTAATACAACTTTTACAGAATCTGCTGCGGTTTGTAAACTAGGATTAAAGACAACCCCTTTCGATTCATTCCAAAACTGAATTATGACACTATATGCCAATAAAGGATGATATTTTTTTCTTCACTTGAGAAAGGAGGTTCAGGCCTTGCTTTGAATGAGACCATCTGACAATCTGAAGATGTGAAAATGCCAAACCACCAAAAGATAAAAATTTTTTATCCCTCACAGTACTGGTCCAAAATGCATCAGATATAATATTAGCAAAATCTCCCTCTCTGCCCTGTTTGTGGTCTCCCAATTATAGATATAATTGAATGAAGTACTTTCTTTGCGTCACAGAGGCGATTCAGAGATAGACAAAGTTTGAGGCTCACAGCTTTTGTTGAAAAAAAATAAAAGAACACACCCATGGAGAGGGAAGCAGAGCAGTGAAAAACCACAGAGATAGTTTAGTGTAAAGAAGACTCCAGACAGCAGAGATATGCAAGCAAAGAAAGAAAGAAAGAAAGAAAGAAAGAAAGAAAGAAAGAAAGAAAGAAAGAAAGAAAGAAAGAAAGAAAGAAAGAAAGAAATGACAGATGCTGCACAATCCTCAAACACACTGAAATGAGCACATAAGAAGAGCCCTGCTGGATCAGGCCAAGGGCCCATCTAGTCCAGCTTCCTGTATCTCATTCCCATAAATTTTCTTTTTCGTTCCCATACATTTTCTTTATCAAGCTGTCTTGGCCCTTGTGCTTTTGAGACACTATTTGGTAAAGGAAGAAGCCAGTTTTGAGAGAAGAGGTAGGTACAGAGATGCTGCAGAAGGCAGTAACATTGTCCCTTTGGTCTCTAAACCCATTGTATGTACAGTGGGTGTCTCTGGGTGCCTAATGTGAAAGTGAGTATTGAAGGGGGACATGTGCTTGCATGGGCATAGATAAGAAATGGGTATGAAAGCATGTGCACGTCAGGGTATGCATATGTGGATAACATTCATGTGTATCGAAGGGGACATTTGCGAATGCCATTGCACTCCAAAATACACTTGAATGCCCCCCACACCTTCATGAGACATGTACATGTGGGATGCCTGTCTGTGCACACTTACATCTCTGACCTAAAGTAAAGCTTGTATGTTTTCCCCCCTCTGCAAGCAGTACAGCATTATTCATCACTCTTTTCTGTTAGTTTAAAATTGCTCTCTAAGCTGAAGGAGATGGGTTACTATTAGAAGGAAAAAGGGTTACACTCCTGATTAAATATTAGGAAAAGAAATTATGTTAGCACAGTCACCAGACAGCGTGTTGGCCAGAGCTCTCAGGAGCAACCAGTTGTTTTGCCAGAAGAGAATTGGTTTCCCCAGCTCAAACTTTATTAAATAAAGGAGCTCTCACATGTCAGAGAGATCTGCTTATTAAGACACAGCAGAGTGGAGCAGTTCTCTCCTATTTGCTAAGATCAAGTCCCAGATATTTCAGAGGATTATAATGATCTAATATGCTTTATAAATAGTTCTAGAAGTAAAGAGGGAAAATGACTTCACCTTTTGAAACAAAGAATGAATTGACCAAACAATCTGATTTTCCCTGATGTACACTGATTTGGCTAAGTGGTGGGAATCAAGTAGAATTAAAGCATCTGAAAGGGTCCAGAAAGCAGTGATCTTTGTACCCATAACTCAAGACAAATTGTTAAAACGCAAGTGGTATGCAGCTGTTGAGTTGCAGTTACACATCAGATCTTCTGGTCAGTCTAGTCCCCTCGAAATCTCATCACTTGGCAGTTGTGTCTCTAAATAATGGATAGTCACCAATTGCTCAAATCTGAGATTTAATAAGACTACAACTTAAAATCTGTAAAATTAAGAAGATTAAACACAAACTATTGTGACTGACACACCACAGGAGTATTTGCAGTATAAAGGTAAAATTAATGATGTACATAAGTAGGGCAGATGACATATATCAAAGCCTTGACTAACACTGTCTCATTGTCATCTGTGTGTTCAGGGTTTGAACAACTGCAATATTAGGATAGGGAGAGGAGCCAATTCTGTTTCCTGCCTGCCTTGGGAAGGGCTTTGCTTTGCTATGTCCTGCTGCCCTCCCCATTACAATAAAAAATAAAAAATCAAGAGGAACTGACGGGTGCAGGTCTTCAATAGCTTCGAAAACTAGCATTAATTTGTCTGAAGAGCAATTTATAAACAAGGATTGATCTCTGTCCTACTCCATGTAAGCAGTTCACCCTGGTCAACATCACGGGCAGCCCAATCCTGAGCTGCCCGGGGCACCCAGGCTCAGCGGCACCGAGGAGGGCTGCTGCCGAATTTGTCCCCTTCCCCTGGGTAAGGTAAGCAGCCCCGCAATGGGGCTACTCACTTTACTGCTGACCAGTAAGGAAAAGGTGCTCGTGTAGGGCGTGCAGCCCTCCACGAGCACCCTGGATACTGCGAAGCGGAGCTCCGCAGATCCTCTTCCCTCCCTCCCCCCCAGCACGCCTCCTGCCTGCCCTCTCTCTGCCCCCCCCGCCGGCCTCCCCCCTCCCTGGAACGCCTCCTCCGGCCCTGTCCCCGGCCCCGCCTACCATTCCATGGCCCGGGGGTCCCGGAGACCGCAGAGCTGCAGGAGCTGGGTGACCATCCGGTGCTAGCTCAGCACCGGCCTGTGCTGGGCTAGCTTGGGCAGGAGCCTGGTGGTGAGCCCCGCGAATGTGCCTTACGGCACGTTTGCAACTGCACTTGGTGGCACGGAGTCGTGCCGCTTGGCTCAGGATTGGGCTCTAAACTGGCAATGGAAAAGAAAAGTAGATGGGAACGTACCATGTTGCCAAGACTCATCTGGCAAATCTGTAAGTTGAAAGTGTGACCTCATCAGCCTGCGCATTTATCCTACATACAATAGGAAAAGATGTCTGCAAATGAAGGAAGTGAAGTTTGTGGGTTCTTTATTGTACAGATCACCATGACATCTCTTAATATTCAAAGGAGAAAATATTGATACATTTAACTTGCCTCTGATTTCTCTTGAATGCACTTTTCTCTTGAATGTCACTGCATGACAAGGGCTGTTTGTTAAAATATTACTATTTACGGGGGCGGGAGATGGCCTGGAGAACAAACTCCCAGTATAATCAATAAAATTTGTGTGTTTTCTTCACACTTATCTTAAGTAGCAAAAGTGAATGCAACCATCACTACTTTGGCTGTGTGTTGCAATTCGATGTCTTCTCCCTCCTCTTCCCCAAACAGCTGTACCAGGCAAATATTTAAGTAACACAGAGCTGATCCTAATCTTCCTTTGGTGCAATGCAAACCCTGTACAAGTGAAGAATTCAGCTAATCTATTTGGAGCAGCTCCTGGTAAAACAGCAGGTTTGTGCTACAAGTCGCTATGAGATCTTCTGATTAGAAATCAAATCAGTTATAACAAATGATTTAATTTGTGAGCACTTCAAACATATGATTTAAGTCTAGTCTCAACCATTTTAAGGGTGTATTCTGGTCCACGGCTCTGGCCAGGCCTGTTCTCTTTGGGTTCTGCGGAAGCAGCAAGTCTAGTCCATGGTTGTCATAAAAGAGCTTTGTTTGTCTAAAATCTAAGAGCATCAACTTTCAGGAGTACCTCCAGAAGAATATGAAGGCATAAGCTTACAGCATTTTCAGGCGTCCTGTCAGGCTACACAGCCTGCAAGCGTACATCAGCACGGTGCAGGGTGTGTGTGCGTGTGGGCGGAGAGCTAAGCTAATCACAAGATTACACAGGCTAGGTCAGTGGTTCTCAAACTGGGGCGTCGCAATGCCCCAGCCAGAGAGCCCTGGCCTCTGCACCCCTAAGGTGTGTGTGTGTGTGGGGGGGGGAGAGGCAGCGACACAATCGCCAGAATCGCATCGCTGCCTAGGGGCACAGCGACTTTCTTCCACATACCAGAGGCTGGAGAAGGCTCCTGGGGTCCCCCGAAGCACACAGATATTTAATGATTGCAACTCACTTCCAGTTTTTGGTCGCGAAACCAGAAGTGGGTCGCGATTGTTATTCTGAAAGATTGCATGTTTCGGGGGGCCCTGCGGGAGCTGGTGCAAAACTTTCAACACCCCAGGGATCCTGCTTTAACATCTGGTAAGTAGAAGCAAGCCCCTGCACCCCTTGACAATGATGCGATTCTGGCCATCGCGTCACTGCCTCCCCCCTCCCCTGCAAGAACTTACAGCAGGGCTCAAACTCCCTGAGAGTTTGAGAACCTCTGGGCTGGGTATTTAGCACTGATTTCTCAGGAAATCAGCGCTAATTAGCAAGAAATAGACTAATTGACAACAAAATAACACAGGTTACTGTAAATATTATTATTGTCCATGTTTTCTTCATTAAGATTCATCTTATCACGCAGATGCAGCAGATAATTGGTCAGACTCATATATTCCTATATTGGGTACCAGCAGCCCACCGGGCCTCCCAAATTTGCTGCCACTATAACTACAGGTGAGACGTACTGCATTTCTTGCACTTTGTGACATCAGCAGGCATTGCAAAACCACATCATAGGACTCTTAAATGGTTAGAGAGATACTCTTTTCCCTCTCACATAACACCAGAACCAGGAGACATTCACTAAAGTTGAGTGTTGGGGAGTTAGGACAGACAGAAGAAAATATTTCTTTACCCAGCATGTAATTAGTCTGTGGAACTCCTTGCCACAGGAAGTAGTGATGGCATCTTGCCTAGATGCCTTTAAGAGGGGATTGGACAAATTTCTGGAGGAAAAGTTCATCATGGGTTACAAGCCATGGTAGGCATGTACAAGCTCCTGGTTTTAGAGGTAGGCTGCCTCTGATTGCCAGGATGCATGTTTGTGTCTGTTGGCTTGTGTGCTCCCTAGGGCATTTGGTGGTCCACTATGAGATACAGAAAGCTGGACTAGATGGGCCTGTGGCCTGATCCAGCAAGGCTCTTCATATGGTTGGTAACATTATCCGTCATAATGGGAAGAATATACAAAGAATATACAATGGGAAGAATATCAGCCCCACTGATCTACTAGCCACAGAGGGGAGAGCGGCTTGCACAAATTGACTGAACTTTAGCGCTACCGATGACCTCAAGAGAAGAAGAGACCAAGCCGTCACACTTCTACTCCTACTTTACCATGCTATTCAAACAAGGTACAATAAATGAGGCAGGACTGAGAAAAAGGAGGGGGCAGAAGGCGTATGGTAGCAGGCGATTAAATCAAAATGAACCGCAAAACCTCAGTGCGCCACCATCAGTGCAAGTTACATTAGCTTCATTAGGGCTTTTATTAACAGAGTACTTTAATGTCACGTAACACAGAGCCAACAGGCACCAACATCAAGGGGTGTAGCAAGTGACCAGGACCTTGTGAAGTCTCCGTTCAAAGCACTGCTTTCAAGAAATCAAAGCGGGCTGTACAGAATGCAACGCAGTAATACGATACAAGAAACCGGATTTAAGACGATTGCACGATACCTTCTCACGCATGTATTTATTTCAATTTAAAACAAATGAGGTTCTTTGATTATATTGTCCCTTTAATGGATTTAATAGTACCGCATTAGCTGCTGGCTGGTAAATGATGAGTTTTTAATGGCCTCGTATAAACTGGCTTACACGGCTCTTATCGTGAATCTTGAAAGGACTGCAAAAGCAGAGGTCGCACCAGGGTAACTGCTGGGAACAGGCCTGCAGGAAGTCTTTGGATTCAGGATAAGTCTGCACCAAGATCTTGCAGGACACACACAGCTCCAGAATAAAATGAGCAGATTAGGCTTTCAGCAACAGTGATAGTGACCCAATTTCCATCAAAAGACTTCCATCTGCCACATTTCATTGTAACTTTGACACTGCCTAAGAAAAATGCACATGGAGTCAGCTTCACTTCTCATACATTTTTCCAGTGCAGGAAAACCTTGTGCTTTTTTTCCTAATCTGCCTCTAATTTATGGTGGAGGAGTTGGGAAAGGACCGAACACAATATCAATTGTGACAGGGCCAGCAAGACATGCAACAAAAAAAAATAGAAACCTACATATGGTCCAGCAAATACATGGATATATAGTGCACAGTATATATTTTGTGGGTGGAAATATCACATCACATCTCCGAAGTCCCTCCCATTCAAATCACATCTCAGAAGTCCTAAATCATCTTCTCTCAGAGGTCCATCCCATTCACTTACTCCATAATACCATTATCTTGAGAGCAGTCCTTAAGACTAGAGACAACATTGAAATCCTCAATACACAAGATTCTGGCAGTGCATTACTTATGTCAGTTCAATGGATTCCAAGCTGAATCCTGGAAAACATTGTACTACAAAAAGTACATAAATGTACGTGTGGTACATTTCCTTAAGACAACTGAATGGAGAAGGAAAGATCATTATGCGAAAGCAGATATTTTCAATCTTTTTCATCTCATGGCTCACTGAGAAGGTGCTAAAATTGTCAAAGCACACTATTGGTCTTTCGACAATTGACAAGGCACACTGCACTGCCAGCAAGGGGCTCACTGCTAGCAAAGGGCTCAAATCCCCCAATGGCCCTACTAATATATGCCTAATATTTGACTGCAGACTGTTTGCGGCACACCAATGTGCGGGGAAAATCACTGCACCAGAGCTAACTATGAGAAACAACTCAGGCCACCTAGAGTATTTGGGCCATCTAGGAGAATGGATTATTTAGATTAAAGGCAGGCAAATGCCTTCTGTTCTACTGACACTAGAAAATAAAGTCTTGTCTACACATGCACCTGACTAAGATGATAGAATGGGATGTACTACCACAGAATAAGAACATAAGAACATAAGAACAGCCCCACTGGATCAGGCCATAGGCCCATCTAGTCCAGCTTCCTGTATCTCACAGCGGCCCACCAAATGCAAGCAGATGTCACATTTGTGAATGTTCCTCGACACAGAAACAATGCAAGCAAAAGAACTAGTACAAGGTGCCTGAACTAGAACTTCTCTCCAGTGTGGTATGCACAAAATCTATGCGTGTGATGATTTTGTTTTTTAAAAGATAGGTAGAGACATTCAAAAATTATATCTCTCACCTACAGTCTGAAGTGGTGTAGTTTCTACCAT
Organism: Tiliqua scincoides; assembly: GCF_035046505.1. NCBI lineage: Eukaryota > Metazoa > Chordata > Lepidosauria > Squamata > Scincidae > Tiliqua > Tiliqua scincoides. Next base: position 231,928,705 of record NC_089821.1, read on the forward strand.
TCATCAGCGTTGCTAGACCTCTAATTCTTGGACATATACAATAAGCAAGACCCTGTGCACGAGTGAAAGAGCTAGAGGCTTGTTTTTTTCTGCTTTTCCCAAAGAAGGTCAAAAGAGAGCTCTGGGTATGCATCTTCCCCCACTCAGGATTAGCAACATCTACCAGCAGACAGCATAGAGGGGTCTTCATGACTGCATCTTTCGAATTCTGAATTCTCCACAAAGAATGAATGGGTCACCTTTAGGTGGGGAAAAAAAACAGTGTGACTCATTCCTAAGTCTTGTCCAAGGTCATATAGAAAACCAGGGGGCAAAAATAATCTGACTATAGGATCATTCATCTTCATGAATTTGTTCATCTTACGAACACCCCCTCCCCCCACACACACCCCAATAGATGATTGGGGAGTGAAGAAAGATACATTTGTATGTCATTTCTATATGCAAGTATATTTTGATAATATTTTAGCTTAAGAGACCAAGTCAAAAAGGTATCCATTGACAACGCCCTATATGCACCTCATTAAAACATTCACATTTCTTTGATTAAGTTATCTGGGTAGTGAGGTTTTAGTAAGCTAGGTAAATACATATGAAGTCTGGCTTTAGCTAGCAGACACTTTTTTTTAAGTAAATCACAGCAGCTGATAGGGAAAGGTGACCTAGACTGGGAAGCAAGGTTTTGGCAATTACAGTATTTGGACCGCTAGGCATTTTTTCAGTTCCAACAGTAAAGGGAATGTAACCATGGAAAGATATCCACTCAGCCATAGAATTTATATCAGACTGCATTCCTAGAATCAGGGCCAGTGAAAGATACTAATGAATATCCATCATACTTTGTAATATTTGGCCAACACAAATATCTTTCCTGTGATAAGCATATATTAAAATTCAGATTTTTTCCTCCTTGGGAAAGAAAAGTCATATGAGCTTGTTTTAAACTGACATGTACACCCATCCCACTGCATTGATTAACAAGCATAGTTTTCTTTCATTTCAGCCTCAGCCCACAAAATAAGGATGTGTCTACATTAAAGATTTTAACAATAACTTCCCCTCCCTGGGGAAACCTGGGAGACAGACTTCAGAGAGGTTAGGGCTAGGAATTGTTAACAGTCACGGGGCAAAGCACACAGGAAACAATGAGGTAGGCACTCCACTTCCATTCTTTGCAAGAACTGTGGTGGGTCTACCCAGGCACATACCAGGGGTCTGTGACCCCCCTATGAGACCCCAGCCCTAACCCCTGACCTTGGCTAAGCATGCCACTAAGCCACTTAGTTTTTCCCTTCCATTTCTCAACACTGAGCACATCAAAGAAAACCCCAACAGCTATTTGACCAAATATCTTGTCACTCTGATAATTATCAGTCTAATCTGAACAGAGAGCACAGCCCCCTCTAATGACAAGCTGGTGGATTACTTCTCTAGAATACCTGGCACACTCTGTACCTTGTCCTGGGAGATGACCCTGACTGGGGCTTGCTTTCTGGCACAGAATCAACCCGTTAAAGGTGGTCTGAATTCTCCACAATGTTCTCTTCCAAGCTTGTCATTTGGACACAGCAGCACATGTGAGCCGAGTTGCAAAAAGCAGCCCAGTCTGCCATGCTTGAAATAGCAGGCTCTGTGAAATACCTCTAACTGATCTCTTGACACATCACAACCTCATAAGATATCCTTTTGTAGTGGGTGTGATTGTACAGGTAGAAAAAATGTCATTGCAACAGCTGGGACTAGAAAGAATTGTTACCCAAACGCCCTAGGAGAAAAAAAGCATACTGGTACATTGGGGCAGACACCAGCAAAAGTGTAAAATATTCTGTAGCTGTCTGTTAACGAATGATATATTGCCAGTGGTCTTGAAACACCTCTTTCTGCCATTTCACATATTCCCTGTCTTGGAAAAGAAGGAACACCTTTTACTGTTAACTGATTCAGCATGAAATGTGAACATTCTGCTGGAGCATCCAATACTTCAAAGAACATCACTGCATTTTACATGTTGCAATGAAGGCAAAGGGGGTTAAAACCATGACACTCCAATAGAAGGTTGGGAAAGAGGGTTAACTGCTATTTGCAAAGCCCATCTGTTTGACATCCAAGTGCCATATGCTAACAATTTGCTTCCAGAGGAGTGGTTTTCATCTGTCCTTCATGCCTCATCACTGATGTAGACTCTCTCATCTAATGCACTTCACATATGATGGTCATATGCAACATCTAAGAACTGGGTTCGGAAAGCAGGTTTCTCAGATCCCAGTGCTAATTCTGATCTACACCCTGGCAGTGCGGGATCACGGATTTCCATTAAACTGGCTTTGTGCAGAAGTTCACACTACTTGTGTGTGCCAGGGTGCTGTCTGCGCTACAATAATAGAAAAAAGCAAAATCCACATGCTAAATATGCCCCTTTCTGTTCAAAGAGCAGCATTTTTTTTTCTTGTGTTTCAGACTATTCTATAGAACTCAAATTCTCAATAGTCTAATAAAGTCAGTTCAGTTTAAGGAAGAAAAATGAATATTTCTCTCTTCTGCCCAACATATCTTCCTCACTTTCTCCAAGCCACATGGGAAGATGTATAAATACTAAGGATGTGTAATAAAATATGCACAGCACTATTCCCAAGCACAAAAATGGCTTAACATATATCCTCAGGCTCACTTGCAGACTGCTAGTTGCTGCTGAAATAACAGTTCTCTGTGGTCAGCCTCCACAAAGCACTATGTGTAAAACTGTCAGTCAGGTGGATTGCCTGAATCACATAGATGCTTCTCACGCCATCAATGTACCCCATTAGCAGCAGAAGCCGTGTGAATTTTTCTTCTAAAAGGAAAATTATCAATATAACTATTAACCACAAAGAAGGGGACATAGTGGCAATACTAGCACAGAATTCACACATAAAGTAGCTTTCCATCTCTCTAGAAATAATCCTCCAAGGTAGATCACTTGCTTATTCCCAGATTGAATCAGCCCCACCCCTACTCTTGAGCAGATAGAGTGGGTAGTTTGGTTGAGCTAAGATTTAAGCCATGGGCTATAAATTCAAGTTCTTCTTTTTGATGCTACGTTACCTCTGTAAACCACCACTGTCATCTAAAATATAGACTCACCAATTGCTTTGCCAATATTTAAAGTTCTGGATTTCAAACCCAGTCTTAAAATGTTGACAAATAAGGACTAGGGGTGTGTGGAAGCGCTAAGGGGTGCAGACTGCTCTGGGTGACACACTTGGGAGGGGAAGGGGTGTGACACTACTACTGGCCAAAATTGTGAAATCTTGGGTATTTTCAAATAACAACATCATGTTATATGTAGAATTTAATGCAGAATGCAATGAAACCAAATGTGTTGAAATATGTGTATTCTAACAAACACTGTGGCCAAATAACCAGAAAAGGAGTACAACTGACTTGTGCAAGTCAGGAGTACAACTGCAACAAAAAGTGGATTTCTTTAACTCAAAACTTAATGAGACTGAATGTTCTGACAGCCAATGAGGTATTATCATGACACAGCAGGGAACCAATAAGATGTTAGTATGAGTCAGCTCTCATTTCCATGGATTAGAGCTCATACTAGAACTCTTATTTAGTTGTGAATGTCATCAAGCCGGCAACTTCAAGTTGGTTTTTTTTTTGTAAGTTACTGATTTGTGAGGTGACTTGTACTATTATATATTTTAAAAAGTAAAGTTAATGGGGGTTGCAACAACCCCAGTGATGCCACTGCATTTAGATTGTATACATGATATTGTATTTTATTGTATATGGTCTGATATGAGAAGAGGTCCATCATGGGAGTAATGCAGTGAGCTCTCGCGCTGGGCGACACAAACCCTAGTAATGCCTCTGGGGGGCAAAAAACTTCTTTGGACTTAGGAAGGAAGTTCTGTTGTGCTGAAGTTCACTCTGCTTCATTCCCTACTTATCCAACAGTTCCAATGACAGAGAGGAGAGGAGGACAGATGTGGAAGAGGTCAAGTCTCTGACAACAACAAATATGGGAGGAGGAAGAAGAAGAGAACAGGTAACTTGCCCAGCATGATCTTAGCATTAACAGATTTCTCCTGTGGCCCCATGTGAACCTTGTGTGGCGCAGAGTGGCACACTGCAGGATTGCAGTCAAAAGTTCTCCTCGCAACCCGAGTTTGATCCCAGGGTAAGTTGGATTCTCGGGTAGCTGCAACAAGGTTAATTCAGCCTTCCATCCTTCTGTTGGCAAAATAAGTACCCAGCTTGCTGGGGGTAAAGTGTGGATGACTGGAGAAGACAAATGGCAAACCACAGCGGACTTCCTTTACTTTTTACCAGATATGAGCAGCAGCAGCAGGAAGAGGAGCAGCAGCTTCCAAAAGTTGAAAAGCTGCTATTGCAAAGCTGCAAGAAGTAATTATTATAATGCAAGGGATTGGCACACACCTGGGAGCCAACACTGCACCAAGAGTTCAGCAATAGTTTATACTCCAGGTCTTGGCTACGGGGGCAGAACTGAAATCTGTGCCTAGCAGAGACTGCCTTTCATTGCTGCTGCTAAATGATCATTTTAGGGGTGGAGGCTTCTCATCCAGGATAGGCTGCAAGTAGTTGCTGATGATATATGGAGCAGCTGTTTTAGCCATCAGTCAGAGGGAGACAAAGGTGCTCTTTCCTTGCTTTTTTTTTTTTTTAACCTAGAACCTGCCCACTGCAGGAGAGAGAGAGAGAGACTTGGAACCTTTAGCTTCAATGGAAAGAAAGAATGGGAAAGCAACAGGTTTGATACATGGAAATTATTTTGTTTTTAAAAAAGCTTTTGGAAGCCCATGTAACCCGCAACTTCCTACATTCAGATATGTGAATATGAACGTGGAAAGTAGGAAAGCCATTGAAATACACACATGCACAAAAGTTCAAATAAAACAATTGTTTAGCCTTTTCATCAATGTCGATTTGATTTTAACAAGGAACCAATCCACACATTTTCCAGGTCCAACTCCAACTCCCAAACCACTGCACCATCTTATTATTACTAATGATCATCTCACAATTAATACTATTATTAATATTATTTTCTTGGCACCATCCAGTCCCCAAAGAATAGCTGAGACCCCATCCCATCACCCTTGACCATCCACCCATCTTAAGGCAGGGCATTTACTATACATTGTACATGAGAAGAAGCAGCGATAACAGCAACAGGAAAGCTTTGCCACTGGGGGGGCACTGGTGTAGCTAAAATACATCCTGGGCTTATATCTCCATAAGGATTAGCTACTTGAGCTGTGTTGCTGTTGTTTCAAAACTGCAGGCTGAGATTTTCTAGAAAGTCATTCCTGCGCTGCATTTACATACATTTACTACTCACTGACACACCATTCCATTGATTCTGGGTATTCAAGAGCAAGGAGAGGCATAAAAGAGCTCTGTTGCAGCTTGCACTGGGGCTGCTCATTTCTGTCCAGGGGAGCAAAATAGCATTCCATTGCAGAAATTATTTTCTTTCTCCCTAGAACAGGGGTGTCCAAAGTTTTTGGCAGGAGGGCCACATCATCTCTCTGACACTGTGTCAGGGACGGGAGAAAAAAAGAATTAATTTACACTTAAAATTTGAATAAATTTACATAAGTTTACATAAAGGAATATATTAAAGATGAACTTATATGAATGAATGAAGGTCTTGCCAATAAAAGGCCTTGCACAAAGCAAGGCTGGCCTTTCCTATGCTGCTACTACTGCATCACAGATGTGAAACAGCAAGCAGTGGAGGGAGCCCTCATCCCACAGCTTACGTGAGAGGTCAAACAGTCGCCCTCACACTGACAGCAGTTGCGTTGGGCCAGTGCGGGCTCCAACAAGTCTCTAGAGGGCCAGAGGCTCATTGGAGACTGGGGGCTCCCTGAGGGCCACATTGGGAGTCCTCGAGGGCTGCAAGTGGCCCCAGGGCTGGGGAGCAATCTTTTTAAAAGGGGAGGGGGAATGCACACATCAAAGGGTGTGCTCTCTGCTGAAGCACACCTTGTCCTCACTTTTTTTTTTTTTTTTTACAATCACTAGAGGAAGTCTAAAATGGTTCCGAGCTATCTGTGATGGATCAGGAGAAAGTTCTTGGGTGGGCAGCTTGATGAAAGTGTCAACCCAGGTGTTAGTATGATTCAGCTTTCATTTCCATGGATCAGAGCTAACCTTAGAACTCTTATTCAGTTGTGCGAGTGTTATCAAGTTGGCCACTGGCTTTTGGTTGGTTACGGATTTGTTGGGTGACCTGTATTGTTACATTAAAATAAAGTTAATGGGGGATACACAAACCCTAGCGATGCCACTGCATTTAGGATGTGCGTATGATATTGCAATTTATTCTGTATTGTCTGGTATGGGAGGAGGTCCGTCACGTGGGTGACGCAATGAGGTGATATAAACCCCAGTAAAGCCTCTGCTGCAGGGAGGCCACAAAGATTAAAAGGAAGGAAACGCCACCTTCTCACTGTCCCTCTTTTTGAGAGGAATTCACTGCTGCTGAACTGGTCCTCTCCTATATTACAAATGTGCACTTCCCTTTGCTTCCATTTCCCCATGTACAAGGACTCTTGTTTCTGTTGAGTCATTTTATTGTTTTCAGCTCCATCTATTCTATCACATCCAACAATTCATTAAATTACTGAAAGTCAATCCAGTTTTCTCTAGGACAGGTAATCCTAGTCTGGGGTCATCAACAAACCAGAGAAGTATTCATACATGCATTTGCATCCTTAATTAAGAATCCTTAACCAGAACCAGAAAAAAAAAAGACCCCTCTGGAATTCAACTGGTTTCCTTATTTATAATCAATGAACAATAATTTCTCTTTCAGTGGAGTGCATCTTAAGTCATATGTCTTTCTACTATCCAGCACAGCCGTACTAATGGAGCATGTGCTGTATCCTGCATTGGGGAGGAGACCTCCTCAGGATCAGGGAACATTTGTTCCCTTACCTTAGGGATACATTGGCACTGGAAAGTTGGATAGGATTGGGCCCTAAGTCTCACAAGAGCAAACTGAAAGTCACAAGTAAGTCTACTGCAATGCCCTCAAATACACAGCTGATTATCTTTCAAGAGCTTCCTATTTCACAAGTACCGATGCTCATCTTGAGATGCAAATACCACTCCATCTCATACCACATCTTTAAATCCAAGAAGTATAATGACCTCTATTTTGTGTTCTTCAAAGTGCTCTCAGGCAGACACAAATGGCAATCATTGCACAACTTAACAATCAGTCATAAGCATAAGTTTCCAGAATGCTTTCTTTCAATTAGCAGAGCTTGCCAATTCAGAAATGAATCTTAAATATATTGCTCTCCCTGACTCCTCCATATCAACTCTTCCAAGGGGTTACACCCTAGTTATTCTTACTTTGTGTCTCAGAGTTACTGTTTACAGCTTTGGCTCTTTAACCTTGACCCTGACCCTCAGTGCCAAGAATTAAATCATGTCTCCAGAGAGCAATGAGATCCGTAGGACCAGAGCATTTGGCCTTTCAGGTATCACACAGAATGAGATGCTGCAAATTATGTTCACATTTTCCAGATTGTGAGATCTGGAACAGTTATAAATGGATGGATATATCTGTTTGTAGGATAAAGTCTGAACAACTAAATAGTCCTGGGCACTGTCCCCATAAGTACAATGTGTGTTTATCGGCCTCCTACTGGACTTAACTTGACTTTCAAGTTTCCTTTAACCCTATCATATATGGTAAACATACTGCAGAATTCTGGCAAACAAGAGCCACATTCCCCTTGGAATAACAGATTTTGCTTGTAAAAAAAAAATGTGGTGGCTATGTCCAGATTTTGTCTTGCTTAGAACGGCAGGATAAAATATTTTCCAATGAAACATCAAAGCTTCAAATGCCGTATTATTATAAACCAAAGAAGCTAGCTTTGTTTTTATAAAGGGTGGATTTCGATTGCTTTGATAAAGTCTTCGGCTGCAATCTTCAGGCCCTAGATGAATGGACATCAACAGCACTACTCTGAAGTAAATGTTTATAAGAAATGCCAGCCTCATTCAGAAGGGGACAGAATGGTTGTACAGGAAGTCCTCTTTGTGACAAAATCACCAAAGGTCTACAGCTTCCATTGGACAAGTGAGATAGGGACAGGGCAGAAAGGGAACATGTGTTTCTGTGTGTGTGCACGAGAGTATTCTTACATCTCCCCAACTTCCCCAAGTGATGAGATGTTCCAGGGGCAGTGTGACATGGGTTTGGTTTCTTTGGGTGAGAGAACACTGGAACCCTTTCATACTGTTATATTTATTTTATTTACAAATATACACACTGAGCATAAGTGGAGGCACACAGCAGACACTCCTTCAGCTCTCCTTTTATGTCTGTCCCTACCTGCCCAAACTGCCATTTCCCAACTATCTCCCAACCAACTGGCAAACCACTACGACTCTCAACCTAACAAAAGACTAGTCAAGTCAGAGGCCATGACAGGCCAGTGCCTTCATCAACTGTAAAAGCTGTCTCTTCAATGCTCTTCTGCCACAACCCCTTGGTGGCTGCCACTCTTGAGCTATTAGTCGTTTTCAGAGTTTAAGTGGCTCCATTCTCCTATGGTACAGAGATCCGTCTTGCCCAAAGCTACCCTGCCCCGTTTGCTACTGTGCAGCTACTGCACCTCCCTGGTTCCAAATAGGATGACACACCCTCTATGGCCCTTATCAACCCCCCCCCCCCATGAAATTCTCAAAAGTAGGGAGACTGGACAGACATAACAAATGGCAAGACTGGATCTTCAGGACATAGTGATGTCTTTGCTTGGGCTTTTTTTTTTTTTTTTGGAAGAAAATATTGAGCCTGACCCTAAGCACGTTTATTCAGAATTACTCAGTATGCCACCACGTAGAAATGCACAAGATCTTACAGGATTTCATGTGATCCAAGATGGCAGCGAACGAGATAGCCAGGAAGAAGAGGCTATTGCGAAAGATGATAAGTGACCGCAGTAAGTTTGGGAACCAATTCCCTAGCAGACAGCGCTGCCCGTTTCAGACTGTGAAAAGGCTCCTGTAACTTTAACAGGAGGAAAAATGAACTGCATTGGTGATTTTGCCACCCAAACCCCCAGTTTGGAGAGTTCCTTCTAAAACAGTGGTTCCCAAACTGGTGGGTCACAACCACCAGGGGAACCAGAAGCAAGGCATTCCCCCTTAAAGGGGGGGGGCGGCCCTGCACTGACAGCAGCAATGGTACTGCAGTGATTGCAGCACTACCGTGACCAAAGGGCTGCTGACTTACCTGGGGAGCAGCGCCAGCCTGGGAAGCCCAGGGACGCCTCTTGAAGGCTCCCCAAGCCTTAGAATGCCTAAAAATAGTGATTGCAACCCACTTCCTGTTTCACAATTGCAAACCAGAAGAGGGTTGCAATTGCTATTTTTAGACGTTCTGAGGCTTGGGGAGTCCTGTGGAGATGTCTGCAGGCTCCCTGCACTCCCCAGGAGGTTGGCGCTGTCCCCATTATGTATTAAAAACCACTCGTCTGTCAACGGCGCAATCCTGGTGATTGTGCCCCTTCCTTCGTGCCTCCCCTGAAGTGATTTGCATGGTTCCCAACCTCTCTGTAGAAGTTTGGGAACCACCAATCTAGAAATTTAGTGTCATCTGCCAAGTTGGCCACCTCACTCCTTATCCCCAACTCCAGGTCATTTATGAACATATATGACAAGTGAGTCACTTCCCCTACACATTTTAATTTTCCTTGGCAAACAGCAGCTGTATTGGATGCCTACAGATTAGGACAGGAGGGGAAAGGTGGACTTCAGCCCTACCCTCTACAGTCCTGATCCAGATCCCCCCCCCACGCGTGCTATTTGCCAAAGGGGAAACAAAGCTTTCACTGGTCCCACATCTTAATCTTTAAAGTTTCTTAAGAATGAGTCAGAGGGCATATGCCTCTTCTGATTTTACAAAAGGGAAACTGGGGCAGAGCGTAATTTGTAGGAGGCCATACTCCATTACTGAGCTGGGATTTGGACACTGCTCTATGGGATTCAAGAACGGCTGACTCTCTGCATCTACAGCATGTCAGGCAAAAGGCAGGCAAAGCGCACGCCAGCATCCTGAATGATTGAGCTCCCCAGAATGAGGCAGACGGATTCACAGGATTTGTCTTGAGTTTCCTTCAGATATGCTAACTAAAGCAAAGCGGAGTCACTGAGAATCTCCTTGGAGCATTTAACTATTTTTACTGCTGTGGTGTATTTTTTGCAAGCCACAATACAGTGCACAGGGAGACCAGGGATTTTCTTGGGAAGCTAACATCTTCAGTTATTGTCAGCCGCTGTTTGCCCAATGTGTAGCTGACATTTCTCATTTATTATTCCTCCCAGCCTTTTCCAGCCGATATCATAGGGCTAACTAGACAACACTCATCTGCCCCATCACAAATCCCAAATAAAGGGGAGTAATTAAATGGGCCTTCCAAAAAAAAAAAAATGGCAGGACAAGTTACAGTACCTGATGAATACATACTCACATGCAGAGCTGCTGGCACCAGCGCACCAGAGCAACATGCAAAAATTGGACTCAGACTCACGTTTTCTCTCCCTCCCACCAGACAAGGAGGCAGAGGCCTCAAGCAAAGCTGTGGGATATAAATCCACTAACAAATATTTAGGCTTCAGTTATGCTTTTTGAAAAAGAGGCATTGAGTGATGTGATAAGTGGAGGACTTCGCACATAAGCCAAGTCTACGCATGGGGGGAGGGACATGGGGATTATGTACAGACACCCTAAGAAGGAGCTCACCTGACATCACTCCTACATCACTGTACCCATTGCTGAACTCTAAACTGGAAGTAAAAATAATTCCACAATCCTAAACATGCATACCTCACAGTTAATTCTATCAAAACCAATAGGACTTCCTTAGGAGAAAAATAGGTTTATGATGGGAACATCAGTGTGAAATATAGTTTTTCTGCTTCAGAAAAGTGACCAAGTGCACTTTCCCCCTTCCGAGCCTCCCCCCAGTTCTTTTCTTGTGACACGACAGGGCCCATTTGTGCGGTCTTGTGTAACACTGACATATTATGGTCTATGTTCATGCACTGGGGGAACGGGGACAGAGATGAGCCAGATGCTTGCTCCTTTTCTTTACCATGCAGGTCATGTGCTAGGCAGCTCTTAGTTGGCCAGATATTAACCTAGTTTAGAGTATGATTACATACAGACTATCATTATCTTCACAAATTTTAATCACTTTCCTTCTGTTTGTGCCAAGTTTACTGCTACTAAGACTTTACTGCTTTTTTAATACACCTTTTTACAAAAAGAGTGATGTGTCCTGCAGTTCTCAAGTGATAGGTCTCCCGTCTCAGCAGTCAGAACTGAATCCAGCTTCCCAACCCCTTTTCCAAGCAGAGCCAGAAGACTGGATCCAAAGGATCTCTCTCAGAGGCAGAGGAAGCTCTGTTGCATTATATCTTTCACTACCAGTTTTCAGCATAACCATACTGTGTTAGATACACTATCTGGATCCAACACATGGTATTTCTTCACAACTTCTACATAGAACAGATAAGTCTTCCTTTCTAAACCCCCTCTTTTCTTTAAGGAACATAGTAGTTCGATTCAGCAAAAGGAACCTAACTTTTCATGTCTTCTTTCACTCTGGGTACCCTGAACACATTAGTTTGTCAGATTCTGTAATCCTAATTAACATGGGTCGGATTAAGCAGTGTGGCGCTGTCTCCTCTAAGAAAGAAAGAGAGAGGCATGGCACTGTTCCCAGTATAACTTTTTGTTACAAGCAATCATCTGAGCTCATTTGTGAGGAAATATTATGTGGGGACCATAACACTGTGTAGTAGCTATATTCATGAGGAGAGTGTGAGGTCTTTGGCAGGACCTCTTTATAGATACAGCTCTGGAAAAGTTGAGTGGATAACCAACCACTGCCTCCCCTTACTATGAGGACAAGCTCATGACTAGTCTTCAAAGTTTATTTGTGAACATGGGACATTATGTCAGAAACATTCTGTCAGTCTGATATCAATGTGAGCTGGTGGCAATGTGTTCTTGATTAAACCCAGGTTCCCCGACTTCCAGCTAATAGTTTTACACTCCAAATCAGTAGGTGATGCTTGTTCTATGGAGAGCACAAAGTATTCTGCTGAGCTAGGTTCTTATGCTCATCATAAGTAAACTCTTCTAGCAGTTGCATGTCATGAACCATCCTCTGGATTGGGAACACTTGCAAACCATTTCCCTTTCATTCAAATTTACAGCATTTGCTGCCAGCCTCTGCCCTGAGCATCAAATTCTGCCCCGAGAATCAGAAACAACTTTCACAACCTGTTCTAAACTTGGTTAGAGCCAAGCAAAGTTGCTACCAAATGTTTATGACTTTAAACCTGCAACCTTATGCCAAGTTGACTTGCACATGAGTGCAAAGTAACTATCAAGTACAAAAGCTTAACCGGTCCGCGGACTGGTTTTGGGCATTTTCTAATCCTGGTCTAATAAAATGTGATATTCTTCTAATTCCATTTTCACATCTTATAACTGACAGATAATAAAAGATGAAAGCCTGAAAAAGAGGCGTGTGCAGGTAAAAGAAAATAAGGCTTGCTTCATTTCAGGGCACAAACCGCATGCTAGACCAATGATTTAGACAATGTGTTTCTTAACTGTATTCAATCATTAAAAAGAAAATAAATCCAGCAAGGAAGCACAGTGCCCGCATTGTATTTGCATTGGTGGGAAGTCAGAGAACCTGAACTGATGCTAGATTTCATAGTGAATTAGCATGCAGTAGCACTGATGGGGCCTGATATGCAAAGTGCTAATTAAGGCACAGTCAGTGGATTATGCACCTGTTGCTATTTTACTCCCAAGGCATTGTTTGGATTCCTACAGATTTACATCAAAAACCATTTTCTATAGTGATCTGAACTGGCTGGAACTCGGGTTCAGTTTACAGTATTCAAGAGGCTTTTAGATGGAGTGCTTTTCAACATCTCAGTCCCCCTGCTTAAAAACAGAGGGGGGGGGGAAGAACTTTGCCCTCTTGAAAATCAAAAGAAGTCTTGCTTGTTATGAGCTATTAATTTTGTCCTCAAAAATCCCCTAAAGAAAAGTTATATAATCACTTGCACAACATGGTACTAAAAATAAAAGCATCTCTGCAATTTTTGGAAACACGGCCATATCAATTTTACAAGGATTTTTTATAAATAGAAAAATATAAATCAGAAGCCGCTCCCCCCCCCCTCTAAAAAAAAGGTAGCTCCACTTCTGCTTCTAAAGGGCTCTTTTCACAGATCTATTGAACAGGTCTACACACTGAACAGGCAGAGTTCAGAATAGTGCCATGTGTTCTTGGAGCTCTTCTATGGCCTTCAGATCACAAACCATCATTAACCCCTGAAGCAAGAAAAGGAAGGTACAAAGGGGAAAAGGGAACTTTGGCTTGGGGCTCAGTCCTCTCCAACTTGCCAGCCATGCACTGCATCCTGTGGTGGTGGGGGGGGGCAATCACAGAGGTCTCCTCCAGGTAAGGGAATGTTTGTGCCCTTTCTTTGGGGCTGCACTGCCGGAAAGTTGGGCAGGATTGGGCCCACCACTCAGAACCGCAAGGGAATTTCAAGCCCAAGCCTATGCACGTCTACTCAGAAGCAAGTCCCATTAGAATCAACGGGGCTTACTCCCAGGAAAGTGCAGATCGGCTTGGGCTGCAACTCAGCAGAGGGAAGGCAGAGCCCGGGTCTGGAAACTGGTCGTGCTGCCAGCCCTCGGCATGCCTACTCAGAAGTAAGACCCCTTCTGGGCAGTGGGGCTGACTCCCGGGGAAGCGTGGCTAGGACTGCAGCCCGCGACCCCCCTTCCACTCCCCCTCGCCCCCACTCAGGTGGCATTACCTGTCTGCGGCCGGGCTGCGCTACTCCAAAGCGGCGCCTGCAACAAGTGCCCTCCGCGCAGGCTGGCGATGCCCGTGAGAGCTCGGCTGCAGCGGGAGCGCTGCCTGCGTCTGCCGCCGGGGCTGCGAGGAGGCGGGGAAGCCCCACTGGAGAAGGAGGGGAGGCCGGGCTCTCGTGGGGATGTGAGCTGAGCTCGGGCTCGCCATTGGCTCCCATCCCCAGACAGCCCCCCTCTCGCCTCCCCCTTCCAAGCCAACCTCCCGCAAGCGCTGCAGCCCTCTCTGCTCCTTTGGTTTGCAACCTTGCAGGCAGGTCCACCCTTGGGGGGGCGGTGTCTTTCAATCAGCCTTCAGAATGTGGACCCCCAACCTCCTGTGTGGGGGGCAAATGTCCCAGCAGGGAAACCACCAAGAATCACTCCCCCCACCTTAAAAGCCACCTGCCCAACGTGGCATATACGCAACAGGGATCAAATGTGCACATCTGTGGGCTGGGCAGACATGGGTTCAAGGAAACTCCTGCCCTGCAAAAATCGGCACGAAAAGGGGCTCCACCTCGGTCTGAAGGGCGTGGGGTACTAATGGGTGCAAAATGGTAGTAGCTAACTAGAGGCTAAGGGCCCGATCCTGTCCAATTTTCCAACACTGGTGCAGCTCAATGCAGCCCCAAGGTAAGGGAACAAATGTTCCCATACCTTAAGGAGGCCTCTGTGACTGTTGCCCCACCACAAGATGCAGTGCATGCCCCCTTGGCACAGCTGTACGGGCACTGGGAAATTGGATAGGATTGGGCCCTGTATCAGGAAGGGACACATTCTGGGAGTCAGGGAAAAGTAGCTGTGTTGAAAGGGATCCCTTCGATTGCAACCTTGCAGATGTTGGGGTGGGGGGGAAGGGGGGGTCATTTTATTTGCTGATTGAAACAGAGGTCTGTGGTCTCATCACATCCCAGCAACCAAGTGAGCTAAGTGTCACTTCTTGCTCTAGGAAAGAGACTGGGGGCACAATTCTAACCAAGTCTACTCAGAAGTAAGTCCTGTTTTGTTCAATGGGGCTTACTCTCAGGAAAGTGTGGTTAGGATTGCAGCCTGGGAGTCTCAGAGCCCACTCTTATGCATATCTGCTCAGAAGTAAGTCCCATTATAGCCTATGGAATTTACTCCCTGGTAAGTGTGGATAGGGTTGCAGCCTCAGGGCCCAATCCTATCCAATTTTCCAGTGCCAGTGCAGCCATGCCAGTAGGGTGTGCACTACATCCTATGGTGGGGAGGTAGTCACAGAGGCCCTTTTAAGGTATGGAAATATTTGTTCCCTTACCTTGGGGTTGCATTGCAGTTGCACTGGTGCCAAAAAATTGAATAGGATTGGGCCCTCATACTGCAAACCTCTACACCAGTGGTTCCCAAACTTTTTTGCACCAGGACTTTTTTAAATGACACTCTGTCAGGACCCACCTAGGTCTACTAGATTTTTTAAAAAGGAGATCTAGAAAAAAAATATTTGTTTATGTATAAGTAATAATAACCAGAAAAAAAGACACTCAAACATTTCCCTTCCCATATTTACACATGCTTGTAAACTGCAGGAGCTGAGCTCTTTTCAGGGTTATTAGCAACTACAGTATCTGATTTTTGAATAGCCTCAGGGCTTGAGGCAATTAATTATCATTCCTTTGGTGACCCACCAAAAGTCAGGTTGCAACCCACCAGTGGGTCCCCCAGCCCACAGTTTGGGAACTACTGCTCTACACACACTTACTTGGGAGTATTGAATCTTCCACACTAATACAGTGAGACTTCCTTCTGAGTAAACAGGCATACAATTGTACTGTATCACAGCTACAGAGATATATCTTAAAGCACACATGGTGGCTCTTGAAATGATTTTTGTTCACGTGAAGTTGTTACATCAGGATATGCCATCGCTTGATAAAAAATTATTATCTCAGCTAGCTCAAGTCAAGGGAGTCTTCTGATATATATAATCTCCATGTAACAGGAATTACAAATACTAGATTTTGTTTGTAGCTGTTGTTTGCCACCCCTCCCATACCTATAGCAGTAGATACATTCAGGACAAAGGCTGCCTTTACAAGAACAAAGGCAAATGCATAAACTGTGTATAGGTGAACAGAAACAAAGATCAAGTTTAATGAGTGCATATAATGTAACCTGGTGATTGTGTGCACTGACTTTCACTTAAAAGTACTTCATTTGAGATGACAACAGGCAATATAAAAGTGGTATCTCATCTATGTTGGATCATTCTCATATGCTAGTCATCACTTATTCTTGTAGTCATCATCAGTGGACATGCATGAGGGGGGCCAGTTCAACTTCTCTCCTAAACCACTTTTACAACAACCAGCTTACTCGTGAATGGACAAAAAAAAATTATTTTGTAGGTTGGACAGTGGGTTTTCCTAGTCTTCTAAAATACACTGAGGGATTGAGTGGGGACTCTAATCTGCATTAATGATTGTAAATGCAAACCAGGAACTGCTTCTAGAGGCATTATTGCCAAAAGACACTGTCCTTCTATATGTGAAGTTTATATGTTGCATGTGGAGTTTCAGATAAAGCCTGAAGGAAACTATTCATAGTAGTTGCCAAAATAGATGGAGCCTCTCCATATGCACAACCAGAACTGGGGACATGGAATAGAATATAGATCATTGCACCGCTGCATGCAGAGTTAAACTGAGGTCAGACCTTTTGTCCACAGAACAGGTGATAGTTGTAAACATAATGACAGATAATATAGTTCTACAGGAAGGACTTACGGTAACTTTACTTCAAGGTCTGATGTTGGTACGTTCTCTTGCATATGTGAGACATGGAATACAGTATTTACTCCAGGTTACAGAAAGAGAATTGCCTAACATTTTCATGTTCATTTCTTTGATGATACTTAATATTCAACTTTGCTTCCTTTTGAATGCCTTAACACCTTTCCATTAAAAGATAGACTGGAATGGGATTGTGTCTCCTGTTTGACATAGAATTTGATTATTGAAATATTTATTTTGAGATAAACAACATCCAGAACATCTACAATCTTGAGATCAGATAGCCTAGAGTGCTCTTGATATTCTGCAGGATCCTTTAAAGCTACATGAAGGAACTCAGCTATGGCAGAGAACCCAGAAGTGAACAGGTGATTTTTTTTCAGGCTATGTGAAACTATCTGCATCTTTCTGAGTGGGACTCTAGTGACCTAAGTAGATTTCCCCTTGTGATGGCCCGCAGGGATCCCAGCAGTGCTAGATGTTCGAAGTGCTACTCATCTCTGCAAGTTCCTGGAAGCCTAACATAAGCATGTCTGCTGAATATAAATACAGTATTCTCAATAATAATCCCACCATCACAAATATACAGACATGGGATACCTTCTATGGAATGAATCAGGTGATTCTGTCATTATGAGAACACACCAAGGCTATATGGCAGTGTTTCTTAAACTGGGTCAGGACCCACTAGGTGAGTCACAAGCCAATTTCAGGTGGGTCCCCATTAATTTAAATATTTTATTTTTAATCTATTTGACTTGATGCTACCATGGTATGTGACTGCATTTGGGGAAATGTGACAGACCTGTACTTTTAATAAGCTACTATGTATATTCTTTTAACAATGATAGTAAATGAGACTTACTCCTGGGTAAGTACGGGTAGAATTGCAGCCTAGGATTGTTAAAAATTTTCCTGCTTGATGATGTGACTTCTGGTCATGACATCACTTCCGGTGGGTCATGACAGATTCTCATTCTAAAAAGTGGGTCCCGGTGCTAAATGTGTGAGAACCAGTGCTATATGGTATAACCCAGTGCTTTCCAATCTTTTTTGTCTGCCACAGTGGCCACAGTAGCACCCCAGAATGCCTTGCTGGGTAACACCCCAGAATGTCTTTTAGTGCTACAGCTGATGCCAGCCCGTGACCCACCAAAAATTGGGTCACGACCCACTGTCACAGCTACACAGCTACACAACATCCACAAGGGTTTTCAGCTCCATTTTACAGGACCACAACTGTATATGCGGTCTGAAAGGTCATATATGCATTGTATATGCATTGACCGAAAGGTTGTTGTGCAGTGCATACCTGTACTTCTTAATAATAGAACTTAATAATAATATAGTTAGAGGGAAGAGCAGCAACCTAGTGGTAGAGCAAATCTTTGCATGCCAATGTTCTCAGTTCCTGATGGTACCTGGCTAAGGGAAAAGGAGGGTGACTAGAAGGTGGAGGCTGACATAGGGGAGCAGGGATGGGCAAATGCAGGTGGGTGGCAGGGCCTTAGCTGGGGGGGGCAGGGAGGGCTTTGCCCCCCCCTGAGGCAGCAGTTTGCCCCCCCTGGCATTTTTTCCAGACTTGTCATGTAAATGTGGTTGAATGTCCTCCAATTTAGCTTCTGTTCCTTGAGAGCTCAGCCCCTCCCTCCTCCAATTGGCTCAGGCTGCTGTTGCTCAGTAACTCACCTTAGGGAACAACCATAGCAATCTGCTGATAGTCACAGGACACAGAGAGGCAGGCATGAAAAAGCCTGGAGGGAATGTGTTCAGTGCCTTCCATTTCCCTCCTGTGAGCTGAGTGGCTGTGCGAGCACTTTGCAGGACCCTGAAGGCTGCTGCTGACTGGTGTCATTTGGGGGTGAGCAGGCAGGAGATTTTGGATGCACCATTTTGGCTGTTTGGGCCAGGAAGGACCTTTGGGGGTGGGGGTGGGGGGGAGGAGAGGAGAGGAAACCATGGGTCTGGCCTCTGAGATTTTGGATGCACCATTTCAGCTGTTTGAGCCTGTCCTCTTTCTGTCTAGTATGGCTTCAGCTGGGGGTCATTTGATGCCCTTTATGCAACTTTTTTCATGCACAGGAGGAAAGAAGGCTTGGTGCTTCTGGCAGGGATGGGGGGCAAGAGAGAGCGAGAGAGCGTGCATGCATGTAGAGTGAGCAAAACAGGGTCCTGGAGAGCTCCTTGGAAGTTATGACCTCTGGTCACCCTGCCCCCATCCAGAGCACATGGAGAGCTGGGCTGGTCAAGAGAAGCTACAAGGAAGGTCGGGAGAGATTTCTACTTGTACTGGCAGAGGGGGTGGGAAGGGTGCTATTCTACTGTGGAACATGCTAATTACTACGAAGGTATTGCTGTGGGGGACAGAGAGAAATGTTTCTGTTTGGCAAAATTATGGTGCGGTTTTTGCCTTTCAGACATATTTTTAAAATTAATGGCTGCTGTTTGGGGCTGGGGAAACCCTTTTCTGGTGGAGAAAGCATGGAAAGCATTTGAGCTAAAGAGAACCAACACTTAGAACCAGTGTGGAAAAGGTTCTAAGCAGGGGCGAATCCAGGGGAGGCCGTGGGTGCATACCTCCACCCCAACTGTCCTGCCAGCAGGGAAGGGCACCCACCCAGATGGAGAGCAAAATTGGGTGTCAGGGAAACACCCACTGGGTGGGTGCCAAGGAGATTGGTTGGAATGGGAGCCCAGGTCTACCCACCCAACAAATAGCCACAGAGGCTATAAACTCAATTTGGAGCCCAGGTCTACCCAAGCAGGTAGACCTGGGCTCTAAGTCCAGCAAATAGCCACAGAGGCATGAGGGAGGACATGACTGAGACAAAATTATGCAGGGGATGGATGGAGTAGATAGAGGGGGATACCCTTTTCCCTGTCACATAACACCAGAACCAGGGGACATCTACTATTGAGTGTTGAGAGACAGATAAAAGGTAAAGAATTTTTGTGTGTTGAGAGAGTGTTGAGTGTTTGAGTGGGAGACTCAAAATTGAGTGTTGAGAGACAGATAGGACAGATAAAAGAAAATATTTCTTTACCCAGCGTGTTAATTAGTCTGTGGAACTTTGTGCCATAGGAAGTGGTGATGGCATTTTACCTAAATGACTTTAAGAGGGGATTGGACAAATTTCTGGAGGAAAAGTCCATCATGGGTTACGAGTCATGATGGGTATGTGCAAGCTCCTGATTTTAGAAGTCGACTACCTTGGAATGCCAGATGCAGGGGAGGGCACCAGGGCACAGGTTTTGTCTTGCTGTCTTTTGTGCTCCCTGAAGCATTTGATGGGCTACTGTGAGATACAGGAAGCTGGACTAGATGGGCCTTTGGCCTGATCCAGCAGGGCTCTTCCTATGTTCTTATGTAGGCTATAAGCTCAATCAGGAGCCCAGGTGTACCCAAGCAGGTAGACCTGGACTCCAAGTCCATGTGGGAGCCCAGCTCTACCTGCCCAGCAAATAGCCACGGAGACTATAAACTCAATCGGGAACCCATGTTACATGAAAATTCCCTTTTGCCTTTTAGCTGTGATTTTCTATATATCTGGTTGTAATATCAAGCAAGCTAAACTGTTCTCCCAGCATACAGGCCACATTTCCAGGACTCTAGTCAAGTCATAAGCTCATGGTTACACAACCACCACCACCCCATAGGCACACATTATGCAAGGAAGTCTTGTGTCTTAATCCAATCACTGTTTATGCAAATGATTTTGGTGTTACCGATTCATTGTATTGTACCTACACAGAAGCCCATGGTTACACAACCCGCCCCCCCCCACAGTCACACATTATGGGAGGAAGTCTTGTGTTTTGTTGTTGCTGTTGCTGGAACCAGCTTGTTGCTGGAACCAAATGTATTGGCTTCTGCCTTTCCATTGGACCATTCCAGCAACGTGGAGAGGGGAGATTTGCTGCATGGGTAACAGCCTATCCTCCATACCTTCTTTACCCAGGCTTCAACAACTTGTGTTTTAATCCAATCACTGTTTAAGCGTCTCCTACATTACTGTATGCAAACTTGAACTGCCTTGTGTTGGTATTGTTTCCACTCAGTCTTTGTAAGTTCCCCCTTCTAGGAAGCCAGCCATTGACCCCATTGGATAACTGACATCCTGATCCCCATTCAAATGTATACATACTCCAAGCACCCAGCCTTGTGTTAACAACCAAGCTACCAGCCAGCTCAGTCTGTCTCCCTTATAAGAGAGGGCTTCCTCTCACATGCTCTCTCTCTCCAAGGCTCAACACATCTGTGTTGTGTCAGAGGGTCCTCTCCACAGGACTCCCCCCCCCCACTCCAACTGCTCTACAGGACAGGTAACTATCTTGTGCCTGGAACTCATTCCCTTCTTTTCCCCCCTTTTTTTCTCCCCTTCTCTCGCCATCTTTAGTTAGCAGCTGGGGTTGGCAGAGCAGGGACCCCTAAAATCCTTCCCTACAACCCTTCCTTTTTCTGATTTCCTCGGATGCACCAAATACTCTTCACATGCAACCACCATGAAAGCTAGGTACATTGGATTTAAGCATTAGGACCAAGAAATATCATTTCTCCATGTGCATTATTTTTACCTTTGTTCTTTTGTAATAAACCATAATCTTTTGTTGAAAGTTATCTTTCACTCAGTCTCCTCTTTAAGCAAAAGGGGATTTCTCTGCATTACGCCATCTTGTTATCCAGCCTACAATCCTAATGTTCCAGTAAGGGCAGTGTAATAATTCCCCTAAACAAAACAGCCCTTTTGGTAACACCCAGGTATACTCAGCAGGTAGACCTGGCTTCCAAGTCCAGATGGGAGCCCAGGTCTACACAGCAGGTAGAAGTCCAGACAGGAGCCCAGGTCTACCCACCCAGCAAATAACCACAGAAGCTATAAGCTCAATTAGGAATCCAGGTCTACCTGGTTGGTAGACCTGGATCCCAGATCTATTCACCTAGTTGACCTGGGCTCTGAAGGTAGTGCTCAAGGCCCCCCCCCCATACAGACACTGGATCCACCCCTGATTCTAAGGAGATTCAACTCACAGAAAGATAGGAGAATTCAGCTCTACTAGGCGGATTCAGTAATTCAAATCTGTACTTTGCTTTTTAAAAGTAATGAATATTGTAAAAAACTAATGTTCCAATGGCATTACTGTATTTGACTTGCATATCTTTCCTCTTGCTTTTATGTAAATAAATTTTATTTTAGTATGTTTCAATGTATCAGCAATGTGTCATCAGCTAATGAAGGGCTTTCAATACAAGCAAATACTACCTGTATCACAGTGATATGTTTTACTTTTGCGGGGATGCAAACCTGTGTATAGTGCTGGTGTGTAAAATGAAAGGATATGTTGCATGTTATTTCTATGTAGACAAATACATTTTGCATTGCATACAGAGATGCACTGATTCTGTGCAAATTATTGTTACATTGCTTTACAGATAATGAATGTGTGTTTCAATAACCCCCCCCCCAAATATTTTCTCTTCATGAAATTTGGGGGAGTTACGGGTCTTTGATGTTTCTCCGCACTTCATTTTGCACACCAGTATAGATACCCAACATAATTGCCCCCCTCCTGAAAAATAGTCACCCCCCCCATCTCTAGAATCCTGGCTATGGGCCTGGTGGGTGGGCAGGTGGACATAGCTGGATAGGACAAGCAAGTTGGTGGGAAGTGAAAGTAGGAGGGGAGCCAGCGGGCCAGCAGAGAAGGCCCCAAGTACAAACGCAGGGCAAATGCAGAGCAATTTGACAGCAACATGTCAAATGTTGCTCCTCCTCTCCCCAAGAAGTGATAGCAAAGACAGGTGTAACTCAAGTCTGTCTTTGTGTGAGAAAATGTGAGCCCACCTGCTGTAACTGGTATATGTCAACTGATTGGACATCCAAGCACACCTAGCCAGGTCAGAAGGCAGGTGGGGATGACCAACTTGGATGAACCTGCGACCTTATTAAACCTAAGTGATGTAGGCCCAAATCCTAACCAACTTTCTAGCACTGGCATAGCAGTGCCAATGGGGCATGTGCTGCATCCTGCAGTTTGGTAGCACTCACGGAAGCCTCCTCAAAGTAAGGGAATGTTTGTTCCCTTACCTCGGAACTGCATTGCCCTTATGTCGGTGCTGGAAAGTGGGTTAGGATTGCGCCCTTAACGTCAAGCCCAAGGATGCCCACATGTGTTCTGAGCTGGCTCTTGCAGACTGAATCTGTGCATGGCCAGTTCTACCAATTTCATTCGAGGTCCAAGCATTGTAATACCATCCTGAAAGCTAAGGCAGCATTTTGACCCTGGCCTGGGGCAGATCAAGGGCAAGGAGGGAGGCATCAGCGTCACCCACACCCTGTTATGTCCAGTATTCAGGCTTGCAGTGCTTCAAAAAATGACAAAACACGTTTTACCAAAGACAGTAATCTTCATGAAACATAAGAAATGCATCCATGATTGGAAACAGTGCCATTCCCACCTTCGACTTAAAGCAGTCTAGCAGCGAAGCCTACAAACATATTAAATTAAAATATTTGGATTACTGCTGATTTTCAGCCCAATCCTATACACATTTTCCTGGGAGTAAGCTCCATCGACTCAAATGGGACTGACTTCTGAGTAGACATGCACAGGGTGGGGCTGTTAGTTGCATTGGCTACTTCTACAAGTAAGTCATCACTCAGCTAACATTTATCACAGTGCCACAATTTCTTCCCAGTGAAACCTTTCCCCCACCATCGCAACTGATCTCCTGTCAATTTCCCCCTAATGTAGCTGGCTTCCTTTTTTCACCTTTGATTTGGTTTTCCTGTCTGTCTATTTTAATAGCTTTCAATAGGTCTGCTTCATTTATGTCTGCTTTGCTGCATATTTAATCTGTTCCTTTATAACTATAATGACCTTGCACAGGTTATTGTAATCCTATTAGGAACAGGGGGTATTTTAAAGTCACTTGACTTTGCAATTAATTTGATTGGCTCTGTTATTTGGCTTATTTGCAGGGCAGAGTGGAGAAAGAGAATGTGAGGGGGGAGTTTCTTCTTTGCAAATAATGTTAGGTTAAATGCAAATACTTCAAGCTTTCATTCTGTCTAGTTGAGGTGATGGAAAATGGGACGATGTACAGTGTTTCTGAGGGAGTAAAACAAAAAATGCCTTGCTGCCTGACTTGGGAAAATATGTTAATTTTAACTTTAGGTAATAATGTATGAACTACCTCAGTCTAGTTGAGGGACCAAATTACTGTTATCTAGGACTGGATCACCATGTTTTAAAGCAGCTGTGAAGAGCTTCAAATTTGTTTGGATCACTGATGAAGGTGGGGAGGGGAGTTTAACCCTGTGCCATTTGCCCAATCTCAACTACCCCGCCCCATTAATTAGTAAAATGTGAGAAGCTGTAGCAGACAGGAACATTCTATGCCTGCATATATATATATATATATATATATATATATATATATATATATATATATATATATATATATATATATATATATAAAAATAGATTATGGGGTGTTATTTTTTTCTGTTCCCTGAAGCTGTAGCAGACAGGAACATTCTATGCCTGCATATATATATATATATATATATATATATATATATATATATATATATATATATAAATAGATTATGGGGTGTTATTTTTTTCTGTTCCCTGAAGCTGTAGCAGACAGGAACATTCTATGCCTGCATATATATATATATATATATATATATATATATATATATATATATATATATATATAAAATAGATTATGGGGTGTTATTTTTTTCTGTTCCCTGAACCAGCTTGTATACCCACAGCCTGTAGTTGTGCATCTCTGTTGCTCAGACATGTTGAGAATGAGCGAGTGAGCATTTGTTCATGAGGAGTCTTCTTCAAGCTTATTTTTTGAAAGACGCATTGTGAAGATGAAGCAAAATCCCTAGTGACAGTGCTGCATGAGAGGAGATTTGGAAGGAGTGCTGGAAGCAATGATGGGAGATGTATGCATACCCTTTCTGGAAAAAAAACATGCAGGGGGCAGCAGAATTTGCCCACCTTAAGTAGCAGTCAAACTTTGGCCAGGCCTGCTAGTAACACCTTGATGGGCATTTCCGTTGGCTCAATTTGTCCCAGAAAAAGAGCCTTAGACTTCCCACTTTCTCACTTAGACCTAATGGGGCATGAACTCAGGGACACTGCTACTTTCTTCAAACCCCAGGCAGGCAGATTTCAATTTGACAGCCCAGTCCTAACTAACCCCTGCCCAATGCAGCTGTCTGTGCTAATGGAGTCCTGGGGGGAGGGGGCAATCCAAGAGGCCTCCTTGAGGCAACGGAACATTTGTCCCCTTATCTCAGGGCAAGCCCCTGCTGCCCCAGTGTAACTCCTCAGATCTGCACCAGACATTTTCCTGAGGAGATGTCTGAGGAGAGTCTGAGTAAGGAGCGGGAAGGAGAAAGGAGTGGGGACAGGATCCTGGTACACAGCAGTGCCTCTGGGATCCACCCCTTCCTCCTCCATTCTGCCTCTTGCCTGCCCTCCTCCCTGCCCAGACAGTTCACCCTCCTCCTTACGCCGTTTCTCCCATTGTACCAGCTTACTTTTGCTTCCAGTAACATCTACTGGCAGTGTTCTCTGTGTCGCAATATAACTATTTATAAGAGCAGAATTGCTGTTCCATTGTTGCAAAAGCTCAGTTAGGTTTGGGCAGCAAGTATTCAGGGGAAGAAGAATAGAATGAGGGGTGTCCTTGAGACTGAACCCCCCCCCCCAACTTTTCTTCTACAGTTACCACACAGGGCAAACTTAGGAACCATTTAGCTTGCCTTCTTGTTAGGAATAAAAGCTAAGGAATGGCAATCACTATGTCTGTCTTTTTGGAAAATGAACCCTGCCAGTCCCTTTGATGTAGAGTTCCCCCACCCACCCAGGGGAAGGAGGGAGGGCAGTCACAGACTATAACATTAGCCAGCCCACTTGGCCCAGTAGAAGATATTTGCAGTAAAAACATTAACATGACAAAAGTTGCTCTGGTTAAGTTTCTGCTTCCTTCAACTTCTTGTGCTGTCCTTTGAAGATGATCCAAAGGCAGGAGGATCCACCTTAGTTCTTCCCACTCACTTGTCACATCCAAGTTCAGCCCAGGAAGACCTACAGCAGGCAGCCTGAAGAATGAGGCAGTAAGAAAGGAAGATATACGAAACACTGACCTAGTGAACACTGACCTAGTGAATAGATTCACAAGAGCTGTGATGGTTTTTCAGGAAATGTTGAAATGGATATTGGATGTGAGTTTCCCCTCTACTGACTTGTCCCACACCTGGCCCCTCAGTTTCAGGACTAACTGTGAACATTACACTGATGCAGACAACAGAACACCATATTTGTACAGGTGTGCAGTTCCTCACAGATTCAAGGACCTTGAAGCTGTGCATTGCTGTGATGATGAGGACCTTGTGCTTGTCCCCTACCAAGCAAATTGATAGCACTTCAGTTCTCCTAGCCAGCAACAATAAGTAGAACAATAAGTAGAACAATAAGTAGAACCATTATTTGATTAAATTACTAGTTACCACACTATCTCAAAGCGGTTTTTTGAGGAAATCAGGTAAATGGTATGTTTACTTTTTTTATTCCAGAGCACTGTGATTGGGATAGAATTCTCTTGAAACATGAACACTTAATTTTTGTTGAGTAGCTCCATTCAGAACATAGTCCAACTCCTCTTGGAACATACGCACATGAAGTATTATATTTGCTTTGGGGTATGAACCAAAGTGCTAGTTATGATACTTAAAGCACAGAATAAATTGGGACGAAGGTTCTTGATGGACTGTCTCTCTCCAGATGAAGCTACCTGTGCTGTGAGATCTTTATGGGGTTCTTTTGTATGTCTCGCCACCATCTGATATGCAGCTTGTAGGGACATGCAAGAGAGCCCTCTTTGGGGTGGACTCCTGTTTATGAAACTCCCTCCCACAGGAGGTTCATTTGGCCTCCACCCTCTTACTCTTTTGGAGAAGGGTGACAATACACCTTTACCAGTTAGGGCGCAATCCTAACCCCTTGTGTCAGTGCTTTCCAGCACTAGCATAGCGGTGCCAATGGGACATGTGCTGCATCCTGCAGTTGGGTGTCACTCACAGAGGCCTCCTCAAAGTAAGGGATTGTTTGTTCCCTTACCTCAGAGCTGCAGTGCCCCTAAGTCAGTGCTGGAAAGTACTGGGGTTAGGATTGTGCCCTTAGTCGTCTTTGATTATGTTTAATTGTTTCTTCAATTGCTGGGGTTATGCGGGTATTAATTAAGATTTTGTTTTTATTGTATACTGTTACCTGCCAGGCAGCCCAATCCTAACCTGTGCTGGAACAGGCAGGCTGAGTGGCCTACACTGTATCCAGCGCATGTTAGGTGCCAGCTGGACCACAACTTGGTGTAAGGGGATGTTTTACCCTTACCCCATGTTGTGTGCCACCTACCTCGAATTCACTGACACAAATCCAAGTGGCCCGTGTAAGACAGATTGAGCCAGGAGTGGGGGTTAGGATTTCGTCTGTGCTGCAGTGGCCAATCCTGCCCTCATCCCAGGCCTGATCCACCTCTTGTCCATCCACTCCTGCCCAAAAATGACCCCCCACCTCTATTTCACCCTCTCCCACCCCCCACTGGCCTGCCTCGGCTGGGGCAAACATCCTGTTCGGATTTGGCACAGGGAGGCTGGTGCGCGTCCTTGTGTTGGCCCAGCCTGTTCACAAAGAGGTGCAAACATGCTTTATGGCGCTTCCCCGACACTCCTGGGCTGGTGGAAGGGACAACTAAATTATTAAAGAGAGGTGGGGTATAAATCTTTTCAAATGAAATAAACATACTGTTATGTCTGTGTGAATTCAGAATTTAATTAGAAAACCTGATGTCCATTTTTTTTTCTCAGTTAATATTAGTGAAGACATGGATAGGGTTTAGCTGTGGGTTGACTGAAAAGTTACATTGAAATTATTATGGGAATCAATCCTTTTTTCTTTTTTACTTAATTTGTACTGTATTGCTTCAGTGCTGTGAATTCTCTTCCACAGTGGTTCCCAAACATTTTAGCACAGGGACAACATTGTACTGGGACTCACCTAATTTTATAAGACCAAAAAAATTCATTTTACCAGCCACTCAAGCCTCTGTTTTTATCCTTTTTAGTATGGGGATACTGTTTTACACAACCTTCTGGAGCATTTGTTGTGCTCCATGTTCATTGGTTTGGGGCCATTCTGGTGTTCCCCTCTGTCTGCCCTTTGAAATGGATCAAGGCACGTTTCCCTACTCACGAGTAAACATACATGTGCTGCTTCATTTTGGTTTCCATAGGGCTCAATACATTTTCCTTGTCAGCTATTAGCTTGTCAGTTTCGCAACCCATCAAAAATTCAGTTGTAACCCACTGGTAAGTCCCAACACACAGTTTGGGAACCACTGCTCTACCATGTTACATGTGTCTCTGAACCAAGATTGTAAAAAACTTTAATAAAAATCTACTTAATAAGTTAGAAGTAACAAATCAGTTTCATTTGCTCCCAGTCAAGTAGGGAGTGAAATGGGAAAACAAATGCCCAGCTTTCTTCATTGTGAGTTTTCCAAATGAATTGCTTAAATGGCATCTCTCAGAATTCTTGATTTGAGAACTCATTTGGCTTAATTTTTTTCCAGCTGGTTTTTCCTTGTCCTAGAAGAAGTTTCTAATGCACAAAGAGGAGATGGCAATAAATTGGATTTAGATCAGACTGTCAAGAAGTTGTATCCACAGCAGAAGCACTGCTGTTGATATCCTATCCCCCTTCCCGGCTTTGATGCTCCTTCTCAAAATTTTAAAAAAAAAAAAATTACTTCAGCAAAATTGGTGGCATAGGTCCAGGTAGACCTATTCAGACAATGGACACTTATCCCCAGACAAGGCACAAAATTCCCTTACCCGAAGGAGACCCTGGATTTCCCCCTCCCCACAGGATGCAGCATTTGCTCCTGTGGCACTGCTACATTGGCAGCGGTGGGGGTGTGTGTGGTTTAGATAGGATTGGGATGCTTGTGGCACAAGAGGTGATGATGGCCACCGACATAGATGCTGCAAGAAGGGGATTGGACAAATTCATGGTAGACAATGATATCTATGGCTATTTAGATGACTTTAACATGGTACCTCCAGGTTTAGAAGTGGTATGACACTAAGTAGTGAGTAATGGCTGGTGAGGGCAGGGGATGGCTTATAAGCCCAGACTGAGGGACTCCCTAGTTGGTCAATGCAGGAAGCAAGATGCTGGCATAGGTAGACTTTTGGCCTTATGTTTTTTGTCCAATAATTGCACGCATAAACTCAAAGAATGATTTTAGTAATCAGCAAGGTGAACTTGGAAGTAATTGGACCTAGAACAAAGCCTGGTACATCAACAGCCTTTCATATTAATGAGGCCAATGAGGAGTTGGAGTTTGCTTCATTTAAGCTCGAAAGGGGGACCACACTTCAAAAAAGAAGTTTCTTTTTCATTGGCCTTGTGAGGGTCAGAGCTGATGAGTGAGTAGTGGATTGGCTTAACCAATAGCAACGAACATATCAAGAACCAACAGTTTGATTATCTGAAGGATGCAGTAGAGGAAGACTTGACAGGCCTTAATTTTTCCAAGTCATAAAATATATACATTTTAGATAACAGTTGACCAGCATCATGCCATGAGTGAAATCAGTTTCTTCTTATTGCCATCTAGTGGTCACGGGTGGAAATACCGACATACACACACCCACACCCACACACCCCACCACCATCACCACTCCTTTTCCACTGAGCACACAAATAAAACCTTCAGGCAGAAAAATGTGTGCTTGATATCTTCAGTGGGGGTGTGAGGACTGGGGGGGGGCGCTCATAGTTATTGAAATGAAAAGAAGCCAGCAAGCTGCCTTTGATGTGTCTTCCACAGATATGGTCCTCATTAACCACCACCCAAAGTAACAGAGCATCACAGAGAAAGAGAGGAACAGTGATGGTATGATGAAGGAGGATTTATACAGAAATGCTGTATAAGCCCAGTGTAATCCCACACATCTTAGTTGTGATAGCTAAGAGCTTTGTTGTGCAGAGTATGGGTTAAGAAGTGAGCCAGGGCACATGCTACTTTTGGCACAGAGAGACGATATTCCCCCCCCCCCCATCCTGCTGTACTCACCAAGTGTAAAGGGGGCACCACAATACAAATATCCATGTAATTTCACTTGACTGACAGCAACAATGAGTGGGGACATGGAGAACTCACAGGAAAATAGTCCTGGTGCATGTAGTGAATACTTTGGACAGAGAAAGAGTTCAGCTGCTGTTAGAAGGGTGTTTGGGGCAACTTTCTTATCATGCCAGTAATAAGTGACCAACCTGTAGCTTGTCTGGTCAATTTCAGATTGCTACATACATCTCTTGCATCACTAACCTTTAATGTCTGTTGAGAAGTCTGCCCTGGCATCCACCTAGAACAGGGGTGTCAAACATAAGGCCTGGGGGCCGGATGCGCCCCCCCCGGAAGGTTTTTATCCGGCCTTGAGGCTCTCAGCTGCTAAGGTGTTACTGCTGAAACGGCAGCCCACATGAAAATTGGGCTTTCCCAAATCTTGAAATATGATCAAGATTGGTGTATTTTCTCTTCTGTCATTTGCAGTTAATGAGTTTCTATATGAAAACAAGGTCTGGCTTCTGGCCATTAGCTGCTTAATGATGTCACTTTCTGCTTATTGACATCACTTCCGGCCCTCAGCAGGAGCCCTGAATGCTAACTTCGGCCCTCTGTATGAAAAGGGTTTGACACCCCTGACCTAGAAGATGTTCTAGCTGTGTCACTCCTCTTTGCTGTTCAACTCCACTAGCTCGTTGTTATTTTCCATGCCTGGTTTAACTGTTATTTCTAAAGCTCCGAACCATTTGGCCCCCTTTTTACCTGTTCCATCCACTCTTTCAAGATGCAGGGTGCGACATGTATAACTTGGTTCCAAATTTAAACTCAACCTGCCCCAGTTTTTGTCACTGTAGAAATGAACAAATGGATATCTACTTGAGTTGGTTTAAATCTGAGATGCTGTGCAGAAATGAAAACTTTCATTTATATAATCAGGCTTGTAATGATGTCATATTTGAAGATCACAGTCAGGACTGTGCATTTTTTTTTTTTTTGTATTTCAGTCCAAAGAATTGTGTAAACATTTTCACAATCAAAGTGAATTGGAGGGAAAAAAAATTGGCTTATCCATAAATAGGTCTGCTTTCAATTTCACCCTAAATATTTACAGATTTCCTGACCCAGAACCCATTTTTTTAGAAGATCCACAGAGCAGTAAATATAAGCAAGTTATTTTAAAAAGAAAAACTTTCGTGTTCTAGGTCAAATGATTCTACTTTTAGTTCTAATATAATAACAATTTCTGATTTAGGCGAACACAATGTACTCAGTGGAGTTTTGCTCCAGACAAAAAGTAACTCACCACACAAAGTTTCTCCCACAAATAGAAATATAATTATTCATAAAGATTGTAATGTATGTGCTTTGATGTTAAAAAAAAGCTCCTCCACCTTAAATGTCCATTATAACATTGAATAAATATTATTTTCAATTTATAGATCTTGCTCCCAAATACTGGTATGGTGCCTAGTAGATAATTATAGCCTCAGACCCCCCCATCCTGAAGCAATTTTTTCAGTCATTATGCTACTCTGACCCTAATTCTTGACATAGACAATCTCTTGAGTATTTTTGACAATTGACATCAACAATTGAAAATCTCTTGAGGCTCCTTCAGCCCATGGTTGATGGTGAGCTGCTTCTTTGGGAATCATTTCTCTTATGTTCATTAACACTGAGGGTTGGGAAAAGAAAATGGAAATAACAGTACTGTTAAAATAATAGAAATGCTATCTACACAACGATTTTATTTTAGTTTTATACTTTTAACTGTTATAGCTTTATAGAAATAATCCATGGAATTGTAATTGTGAGCTTCTGAGAATTCTCTGGTTCATACATTCACCTGAGGCCCAGATAGTATCTGAGGAAATCCAAGTCAGATGCTGATCAAGAGCCCATGGCTACCTTGGAACCTTGGAGCAAATCCCTTAAAGCCCCCTGGCAGTTGGCAAAGCAGTAGAAGTGCAAGTCACACAAATGAGCTGTGCTGCTTTGTCCTGCCATCTCCACCCACAACTAAGCTCCCCCAGAGGGTCTTGTGGCATCACAGGGGTCTATGAGGAGCTAACTGGAGGTTGGGGAAGCATAAGAACATAAGAAGATCCTGATGGATCAGTCCAGAGGCCCATCTAATCCAGCATCCTGTTTCCCCCAGTGGCCTACAAGCTGTCTCTGGGAAGCCCCACAAGCAGGAGAGGAAGACAGACTTCTCTTCTGCCGTCACTTGCCCATATGCCTGATATACAGGGACACACTACCACTGAACGTGGAGGGAGCACACTGCCACGATGGCCAAAATACCTGCAATGTAGTAAGATAATAGTATCTTCTTCCACATAAATCTACCCATGCCCTGTGTGAACAGCCCTAACATGTCTGCAGGCTGTCAGAGACATCTGAGGGATATGTATCATACCACAGGACAGGCCACGGGTCCTAAAGCTATCCTGGTTCCCTTACTCCATAGCTTGGAAGGACTATTGTTTAAATTGAGGTGTCCCTTTGGTGTTCCTCATTATTTAACTTCTCATTCCCCAGCTCGCATATTCTCTTCACAGTTATGGCAAACAAGAATTTTGATTTTGCAGGAGTGACAAATCATAAGGGCCAAAGTAAAACATGGCAATGTTAACTACTTCAATCTCAGGTCTTACTGCTTACTGTCATATGGCAACGGGGAGAAATAGCTGATGCTGCCCTTCTCCCATGAATGCTTACCTGTGGGAGTGTTTTCTATTGAGCTTCAAAGGGCCTAATCCTAGCCAACTTTCCAGCACCAATGCAGCCAAGTCAATGGGATGTGTGCTGCATCCGGTGGTGGGGGGAGGGCAATCAAGGAGGCCTTCTCAAGGTAAGGAACATTTGTTCCCTTACCTTGGAGCTGCACTTTGGCTGCATTGGTGTTATACAGTTGGATAGGATTGAGATTTACTTTAAATCAATATGCATAGGAGTGGGCTGCAGGGCTAAAACTATTCAAGTATATTTCGAGTATAAAAATGTGTTCCTCTGCTGCACATCAGGACAGTAACCAAAGCAGGTCAAAGGAAGGTTTGTTGTGGATCACTAAGGTCGATCTGATGTGGATAAATATGTCCTGGTTGTGCAGCGATGAAGAATGGAGGCAACCTTTATGTGATACATAATTGCTCTTTGGTATAGAGCTGTCAGTTGACAGGTCCTTTGAGAGTCCCAGGGAGCCTATTATGTTGCTGAAGTGATGTTTAAAACTGTATTATTCAGTTGTTGGTTAGCGCTCACAGATGCAGCCCTGGCAGAGGTGTTCATAAGTTGCAGGCAGATGGTGCCACTATCTCAGCTCACTCCTTTCTGGCACTTGGTTAGACCACATCAGAGTTCTCCTTGTCAAATTTATTTGGTTAATTTCAAGTCATTCCATTTATAACGCACATTTTGGCTCAGAGAGTCCCCCAACCTATAACAATATAAAATCAATTAAAATAGAAAACACTTTAAAACAATTAAGGCTCCAGTATTATACACACTTATCTGGAGTAAGTCCCATTGAATTCAATGAGATGTATAGCCCTATCCTAATTAAATCCCTCTCCCTGCTGATGGATCCATGCCAATGGAGGATGCAGGTGGGAGACTCATCAAAGGAAGGAAACTTTTGTTCCCTTACCCTGGGGCAGCCTGTGCTGCCCCAGTGGGTCTCTTCAGATCTGTGCCAGCTGTTTTGCACATGCTACCATATAGCCATTTACACCAGTGAAACTGTGTTCTGCTGTCATAAAGGGCAGCCTAGTCCTACTTTTGAGTAGTTATGCATAGGAATATGCTGTTAATAACCTAGATGCTCACCTTTCCCACTGCAGCAAGACAAACAATTGGGAAGACGCTAGGCTCCGTGCAGCGCAATCCTATCTTTTGCTGGAACAGACAGGCCAGGAGGCCTGTGCTGTATCCAGTGCAAGATTGGGGTCAGAAGTGGCTCAGCCGGAGGCGAAACTCTTCCCCTTACCCCTGGGTAAGCCACCCCAGCCCCAATGGGTCTCCTTGGACCTGCGCTACCCCAGGAGGTGGCACAAGTCTGAGGAGAACAGAGTGGCTTTGAGCCACTCTGCACTGCTCGGGGAACAGGGTTGGGATCCAGCATAACTGCCAGGTCCCAGCCCCACCTCCTGCTCCCCACCTGTCTGCCCCCTGGAACACCCTCCCCCGCCCTGGAACGCCTCCCTCCAGCTTCCTCCCTGTTGTCCCCAGACCCCTGCATCGGCTAAGCTTGGCCAATGCAACCCTTCCTCCCCAAATTGGTTTGGAGTATGGATGCAGCCTCCGTGGGCCAACGCGTGTCCCTGCACTTGCCCAGCCAACTCCCAAGGAGGCACAAACGTGCTTTAGATTTGTGACCCTCTTGTGCTGGTGCAAGGGACTTGCATCAGCCTAACATATAGTTAGGACTGCATCCTTAAATGCCCAGAAGACCTTAGGATACTTTTTAAAAGTTAACATTAAAATAGCAGGAGCCACATGGGTCTCATCAGGGAGAATAATCTATAC
The DNA here is from genome assembly GCF_035046505.1 of Tiliqua scincoides. NCBI lineage: Eukaryota > Metazoa > Chordata > Lepidosauria > Squamata > Scincidae > Tiliqua > Tiliqua scincoides. The sequence continues at coordinate 231,963,077 of NC_089821.1, forward strand.
CAGATATGATCTTTGTATGATATGATTATCTTATCCCATAATGGCAATCAACGTATAGGTTCCCCTTTGCCTTTTTTTCACATGACAATCAATTTGTAATGACAAAAATAAGTGAAAGAACACAGAAGGTTACAGCATTCTTATATAGGCAGTCAAATAACTCAATGCTGCCGTCTGCTGGATTGACCTACTTCTTACGCATGCCCGAGAGGTTTTTTATCCTGATAAAAGTTAATGAATGGTTGCAAAATAGATTCAAGCTCATGACAAAAAAAGGGGGGAAAAAATCAAAGCACATTTGTTCCTGGTGTACATATTTACTCATTTCTAATCTGTTTTCTCAGAAAATGGTCCTAGTTTGTACACAGAACCTTGGTCTTTTTCCAGTTTCTGACAGTATGTTCTCACACTGCGTACATCATGTGGTACATGCAGTTATCACTCAATACTGCGTGACCATAAGACTGTTTATACACAGGACTTGAGCCAGAATTCAGTTATGATCATCCCCAGCCCCTTTTGCTTTTCCAGGGCTGGCTCAGTCCTGAACATGTGATATTAGTACAGAGCTGTTGTACAGAGCTGAAGTACAGAGCTGTTGAGCATGGGTGGCGAGCATTTCCTTGGCCACTGAGTGAGCATAGTACTCTCCTAACCATACTGTGCTGTAGAGTGATGGTTGGCCTCTATAGTTCCCTGGAAGTCTACCACACTGGTCTCACAGGGCCATTTGGAGTTCCATCTGGGTTGCACGGATGAGATACCATCATGGCTGCTTTCCAAACTTTCAGAGCCATACAACTTCCACTTGTGCTTTGCTGGATTTAATAACTGCATTTAATAGCTGGAAATTAAATATTTTGGCCCTCACGAAAATGTTCGTATATCCTCCATGTCAGATTTCCCCAGTGTGTTTGGAGCAAAAAAAACAACAACAAAACAAACGTGAAAGACTGCAGTGCGTGAAGCCCATCTTGGGGTACTGCCATTCCAGCAGGAACTTGACAGCTTGACCCCATCTTTGATTCGACACACAAATGGGATATTTGCTCTCTGGCTTTCAAACACACACAAAAAGTCCACTCCTTTTTCAGTTTCATCATCAAAGGTGCTGTCAGCTTTTGTCACAACTGCAACTATAGAAAGGGTATGTGCCTGATGTGAACAACAAGCTGACACTCCTCCTTGGGATGTGCTTTTTAATTTTTCACCATCCCAAGCTAAGGGATGCAGACGAAGCCAAATAAGATCCAGACTATTCACTGGCATTCCACTGCATCTTGTGCTGCAGGCTTGGTTTCAATTAAAGCGGCAATTATTTCTCCAGTGTTTAAATAATCAAGTTCTTGTAGACGTTCTGTGACTAACAATGTGGATGCAGTAACCAGGATGAAGGAGACTGGAACAAGAAATGAAGGCTAACTAAAGCAAGAGTTATGGCACTGGAAGTTAGGTAAGGGTGTGCGGACCCTCTGAGTAAAAGGGTGGCCAAGGTGAAAAAGGAATGGCGACGGGAAAGAGAGGAATCTAGGGAAGAGGGGTTTACATAGCACAGAAATGAATGCAGAAGAAAGAAAAGGAAGGAAAATAGTAGGAGCAGTTTGAGAAAATGTAAGATGTGAGCAAAATCAAAACCAAAAAACCGTTGTAAGAGATGAGTCAAAATGGCACACTCACAGAGCAATTTCCCTGCCCCAAACCCAGAGAACAGAAGTGACCATCAGTGTTGACAGAATATATCTGTGGAACTGAACCCCAACTGGGCCTCCAGAGCAGATAGCTTGCTGCTCCTCTTGTGAAGGAGCAGGGCAAGCTAGGAACAGGAAAATAAATAGAAAATGAAAGAGGAAAAAGAGACTTAGGGCGCAATCCTATCCTGCACTGGAACAGGCAAGCCAAGAGGCTTGCACTGTATCCAGCGCAGGATAGTGGCCAGAAGCAGCTTAACCAGAGGTAAGGGGAAACATTTCCCCTTGCCTCTGGGTAAGGGTTGCTGGCCCCTATGGGTCTCCTTGGACTTGCACCACCTTTTGAGGTGGCACAAGTCCAAGGAGAGCAGAACGGCTTGAAGCCGCTCGGTTCTCCCTGGAAACGGGGGTTGGGATCCGGCATAACTGCTGGATTCCAGCCCCACCTCCTGCTATCTGCTTGCCCGCGCTCCCCCCACCAAGGAACACATTCCTCCCACCTCCTCCCAACCTACCTTTTCTGCTTGCATCAGCCCAGCTGGGCCGACGCAAGCATCCAAGAGGAAGCCAGTGCAGAGGCTTATGTCAGCCTCCACAGGCTGGTGCTTCTCGGAGTGCCGGCCTGGCTTCCTCTTGAGGAGGTGAAAAAGTGCCTTACGGCACATTTGCAACCCTCCTGGGCCGGCGCAATGGACTTGTGCTGGCCCAAATACTGGTCTGGATTGAGCCCTTAGGCTACAATCCTAACCACACTTTTCTGAGAATAAGCCCCATTGAACAAAAAGAAATAGGACTTACTTCTGAGTAGACCTGGTTAGGATTGTGCCCGTAGAGGGATTGAGGGGAATCACCCATATCACTGGGTTTTCCATGCGCTTGTGGGCTCCTCAGAGAACAAACAATAGTGTACATTTTGGGTAGCAATTGTTCTCTGATCTGCTAAGGCCTCTTGCAAGTGGAATGCAAACTGCCCCTTCTTCTCACTCCTCTGCAGCGCATTGCCAGATCACAAATGACGTTCTGATTCCCTATTAAGGTGCCATCACCATTCAGTGGTTAGAATTGCTTCACAGCAAACATATAAAATGCAGAAACGCACACATTTCTCACACATGCATGTAAGTAGAGCAACAGTGAAGAAGGAGGTTTGTATTCACAGCGAAAGAACATGTCGTCGCCACTATAGCCTTCTATCACTCTAGAATGGTGGTTCCTAAACTGTGAGCTGTGACCCAAGTTTTGGTGGGTCACAAAACTGACAAGCTGATAGCTGACAAGGAGAATGTATTGAGCCCTATGGAAAGTTTTCTCACAACTAGGCGACTGTGCTTCAACTATTATCAAAGGGCAGGTGAAGCGGAACACCACCATCAGGGTCCAGATCCAGTAATGTGGAGCTCAACAAATGCTCCAGAATGCAATCCCCACACCATAGTAAAAATGGTAAAAACAGAAGTAGCTAGTAAAGTAAAACTTTTAAAAAGTCTCATAAAGCTAAGTAGGTCCTGACAAAGTGGCATTTTAAAAAGTGGGTTCTGGTGTGAAAAAGTTTGGGAACTGTTGCTCCAGACCTGTGATTTTCAATGTTTTTTTCTCATGGCACACTGACCTCTGTGGTCTTCTCTATGGTCTTCTCCTCTTTTCATGTCTCTTCTGGGCTTCAGGGAGATTCTTCTGGGATCTGCAGCGCTGTTTCTAGGTCAAGTAGAAACTCTAGTTTCTGGAGCAACTCTGCCAGAGGAGGAAGAGGGACTACAGTTGTTAACTGTCAGAAACAGAGCTGCAGAACTCAGAAGAGTTTTTCAGTGATTTTCGACTGTTTCACCTATTTTCAGTTGCTCCAAACTCCCATTGTACATCCACCTACCTTTTGTGGCACACCAGTTGAAAATGGCTGCTCCAGACACTATTGAATCATAACCATTTTTGTTTCCATTGACTCAAATCCAGGAGGATATGCCTTTACAACTAATGATGTGCATCCATGAATGGGCTATTTTGCAATGTTCAGCATATTGATTGGTTGCTATTGTCACCTTAGGCCGTTACTTTGGAGAGCTTGATAGAACCGGACAATCAAATTCAAGAAGGCAAACTTGTCATTTGGGTCTAGGTGTCAAGTGGGAAGCTCAGCTGTACAGCATCTGTGTTGGCTGCAAATGTTTTCAGGTCCACTGTCTGGCATCTCCAGGTAGGGGATTGAAAGATTCTTGCCCCAGAGCCATTACCAGTTAGTGTTGATAATACCAATGACCTAACTCGGTATAAGAAGGGTGACCAGATGTCTTCTTTTTCCAGGACATGTCCTCTTTTTTAACTTTGTGTCCTGGAAAAGCATTTAAATGTCCTCCTTTTCCTCATTAGTGAGCCCTTGCAAGCAGCGCATGGCCTTCTTGTAATTAATAAATTATATCTAACGAATTATATATAATATAGTTTTAAATTTAGCAATTATTAATACAGTGTTTAAATAAACCACATGAATCAAGATGAGTATGAGTATTTTTAGCTTTTATTTTGTCATGTCCTACATTTTTCTTGGATGTCCTACATTTGCGGTGCCTTGCCTTCTTTTGCAGTTATGACACTTGGTCACCCTGGGTATAAGGCGGGCTCTTGTGTTGATCTGACAGTAGTCCAAAGAATGCCCCATTGGAGATAAATTTGTGGAACTTCTGCTTAAGCCATTTCTGCCCAATGTTGCATATGTGCAACAGGGACCAAATGTGTATACCTGTGGGCTGGGCAAAAAAGGGTTAAGATCTCCACAAATATGTGTTGCATAACTCTGCTTGCTAAGTAATAGTCACGGGGGGGGGGGGAGAGGATTTGCAGAGGAAAATTGGTATGTGGAAGGGCTGTCCTACTCACAGATTATTCCTCTAGAATACATAGCTAGGCTCTGCCCATTTCAGAGTGCAGCTGGGGTAAAACAGGAGGAAACCAGTGGCAATAGCCCCATCCCAAGCACCAGCTCTTCCCTAAAAAAGCACCTTCCCCCGACTATTGTGACACAACAAACACAGTCTGTGATCCTCACATTTGTCATAGTAACTAACTATAAATGCCATCATATTTGGGAATCAGGCTAGAGGGGACATAAGAACATAAGAACAGCCCCAGTGGGTCAGGCCATAGGCCCATCTAGTACAGCTTCCTGTATCTCTCAGCGGCCCACCAAATGCCCCAGGGAGCACACCAGATAACAAGGGACCTGCATCCTGGTGCCCTCCCTTGCACTGGCATTCTGACATAGCCCATTTCTAAAATCAGGAGGTTGCACATACGCATCATGGCTTGTAACCCGTAATGGATTTTTCCTCCAGAAACTTGTCCATGACACACTTCTAAGAATTGTTTCATACAAAGTATACAAAGTATTTCCATGTACACATATGAAAAGTCTTACATGAAAGCTTGAAATGCGCATATTAAAACATTTGGGAAGCGGGCCTAAGTTTGATTAGAAAACTACTTGAAAAGACATGAACAAAATTAGGAGTTTGGTCATGGTGGTTTGTCTCTTAGCTTGTTAGATTTCCCCCCAGTATTAAACATTTTTTCTGCAATGGGACAAAAACCTTTCAATGTGACCCTCTGCTTAACCTCTCCAACCACCAATCAGCCTGCATTTGTTTGCTTGTCTTTTTCTTTGGAACTTCAGATTACTCTGATGGTTTGAACATCTGGAAATTGTCACATCCTATTGTTGACTGCGAACCTCTGAAGTGTATCCAGCACGACTTAAGAGACACGGATTTGGGTAAGAAAAACATCCCACTCATAAGACCATTTGGGAGATATTAACAAAAAGGCACCATTCAGGAGAGGAAGGCCATTCCTCCCAGCCCTGAGGTAAGAAGACCAATTAATATGCACAGATGTAAACATATATACTTTTGCACACAGATACTTATAGAACTCCTCAGGCAGTTTCCAACTGAAGCATCTTCAGGTTTATCACCATTTCTCTCACTGCCTTTTCCTTTTCATTAACAGCCCAGCCCTAACTAAATTCCCACACAGTGACACTGGTTGCATTCCGTGGGGAATTTTGGGCTGCTGGAGGTCTTCTCAGAGTAAGGGGACATGTGTCAAGGGTAAACTCAGGGCCACACCAGAGATATCACTGGCATAGATCCAAATTGATCTGCGCAAGCAGATCGGGTCTGGGAAGGGGGCTAGGATATGGCATGCGCCTGCACCACTGATCCTGCCCTGATTTGAGCCTGTTTCACACACACACACACACACACACACACACACACACACACACACACACACACACACACCCCGGCCCCCATCACCACTTCCTTAAGAACTTGAATTACTCCATGCATAATGCCTAATTCTGGTACAAATATCAATGTTTGGATTGAGATGTTTTCTGTGATTACCTCTGATCAACAGAAACACCTGAATTGCACGAAGACACTAGGCTAGCAGTTCCCAAACTGTGCACTGTGGCACCCTGGGATACTGTGGTGAACTTGTAGGGGTGCCATGGGATTTTCCTGGAAGTTCTGGTTGTGTGCAGGCCCTACAGTGACAGAACTGTTGGGGCGCTGTGAAAGAATTACTGTGACACTGAAGGTGCTGTGACCAGATTAAATTTGGGAACTGCTGCATTAGTTTGTCTGGATTGGCTGGAATTGTGTGAAGGCACAATGTATATGTATTTATAATAGACACAGGGTTGTCATGATTTCTTCAACCTTGGAAGCTCAAAAAAGGGTCACAGGAGAAAAACAGTATATATAACTAGCACCACTGTGATCCCAGCAGCTTATGTCTGCCAGCATATTCATCCAGATGATCGCATTGGGGGAGGGGGGGAGAAGCATCCGATCTGGCTGAGAGTTAAGGAGGCTTCATTAGGTTTGATTTCAGTGGGCAAAAGCATAGGGCGCAATCCTAACTGCTTATGTCAGTGTTTTCCAGCACTGGCCTAGCGGTGCCAATGGGACATGTGCTGCACCCTGCAGTTGGGTGTAACTCATGGAGGACTCCACAAAGTAAGGGAACGTTTGCTCTCTTCCCTCAGAGCTGCATTGCCCTTATGTTGGTGCTGGAAAGCACCGACATGAGGGCGTTAGGATTGCATCCTAAGGGCCCAATCCTATCCAATTTTCCAGTGCCGGTGCTGCTATATGTATAGGGTATGCACTGCTTCCTGTGTTGGGGAGGCAGTCTTGGAGGCCTTCTCAAGGTATGGGAACATTTGTTCCCTTATCTTGGGACTGCATTGCAGCTGCCCTGGTGCTGGAAATTTGAATAGGATTGGGCCCCAAGTCTGTTAGTTTGCGGCTATAGCTTCCAGTCAAGCCCTTTCAGAGGTCCAGAGAGGCCTGGGTCACTCCTAACTTTTGAAACCCCTAGCCAAAATAAAAATTAAAGAATTATTGAAAGCCAGGATAGTGTAGTAGTTTGGGAATTTGACTTAGACCTGGAAGATCCAGGTTCAAATTCCCCTCAGCCGTGAAGCTTCCTGGATGTCCATGGGCCAGTCACTATCTCTCAGCCTCACCTACCTCACAGGGTTGTTGTGAGGACAGAAGGAGGGAACCATGTACTGCCCTGAGCAACTTGGAGGAAGGGCAGTTTTAAAAAATGTGAATATGTGTCACATTTTGGTTTGATAGAGATGTGGAAAAAAATTAACACATGTTTAGACTGGGGGTCTCTTTTGAGCTTGAGGTCAAATGGTTTTCTTGCCCCTGCACCCATTGCCCTTGCCTCCAGGTGAGGATTATTTTCTGTCTTTGATAGAGAGATAATCAGTTTCTGATTCAGGGTGGTTAGACACATAGCAGTATTGCTTCTGTAGAAGCCTGACAGATTCATTATTCAAAGTAGAGATCATCCAAAAAACTCGTCAAAATGCTAAGGCTATTTAGAGCAAATATTAGCACCTTACTGCCCAGTCCTGAACAGTGCACGCCAGCTTACGGCTGGCACACACTGTCACAAGCATGCCATAAAGCACGTCTGCAGGTCCTAGCACCTGGCGAGCACCAGTGCTAGCCCAGTGCTGGCCGATCCTGGACTAGCGCCAAGTGGCCACTGGAGCTCCGCCACACGGCTGTCATGTGGACCGCCGAACTGCAGAGAGGTAAGTGGAGGTGTGGAGGGAAATGGGGAGGCGGCCTTCCAGGGAGGGGGGGAGGAGGTGTTCCAGAGGGAGGGAGTGGGGAGGGAGGAAGGCGGGACTGGTCCAGAGCCTCTGTGTCAGGCTGACTGCCCTACACGGAGCCTCTTGATTCTCCACCAAAGTTTGGGTTGGTGGAGAATCAAGTAGCCCCATTGCAAGGCTACTCTGTTTAGAGGGGGGTGGGCAAAATTCCCCTTCTCCCGATGAGCTGCCGGCGGCTGCCCGGAGTGCACAAGATGCGGCAACAGCCATTTTTGGTGCTGCTGCAGCCCCGCACCCCAGGCAGCTCAGGATTGGGCTGTTAAGACATTCTTTCATGCCCTACAATTTCTTATGGGAAGGGAAGCTCCCATGTCCATACAGGGCTTCTACCTGGAAGTACTGCCTCATTTCATTTAAGAGAGAAAACAGAGATCTGCAGCCTTCATTGAAATGGACAGCAAAGCCCACACATGTACAGTACAGAGTGCCCATGGGCCTGTGGACCAGGAGAAAAGGTTCTGCAGAACACTTTGATTTTCTAACCAGTGAATGGATTCAAAGCTTTTTGTTACCACCTCCCCCCCAATAAACTTAAACCTACGAAAGGGAAGAGATTCTGCATATTTTAATGAAAGATAAAACAACAATATAAACATACACAAATTTACAGAGAAAGGATCAACTTTAATACATCTGGAGTAAAAGGTGTTCTGTTTTTTCTTAAAATATGGTATAAAAATAAATGCAAGAAACATTAACGTAGAATATACATAGACAACAGACAAGACACAGGCTTTCTTTCTTGATGTGAATACACCTGTGAGATGGAACCTTCTGTGCTAATTTATTGTGCAATCGCTGTGATGCCATAGTAGGTATATTTATTAATATATTCAATTTTTTTTTACATTTCTTCCAGTTTGTGACTGACAGTACTGTAAATAAATTGTGCCTAATGGAAGCTTTTTTCACTGTACTTGAGCTTGCAGAAAATAAAAAGACACAGATCCAGCTGATATGATGAAGGCGAAAGTGAGCAGAGTTTTCAAAATGGACGCATCGAAAGGTTAGCGAGTCCCTTGGAGTCTGCAATGCCTTGACATACACAAAAGAAAACAAGTCAGGGTCCTTGCTCATGCAACATCTTGTTCTACTGTCCTCTGATTTCAGGCAATTAGTGAGCTACAAAGTATGTATAATGATTTGAGTCTGCTTCCATGCTACAAGATGATCCTTTTAGTAGGACTGCACTAGACTCGTTAATCTCTTTGATGTGAGCGATTTCCCCTGAGGAAAAGATAAAAACAAACAAACAAACAAAAGAAAACAGAAAATAGAGGCATTATCACTGACAACCAGATTCATCACCAAGAAGAGCCTTGCTTTCGGCAGGTATAAAGGCTAACATTTTGTGCATGATTCGGTATGTTAAATTTGGGAATCCTGCTTTGGGGCTGGTTCACACGTGTATGTTTCACCAGTTGATGAGTGCAATAGCTTACATGCATGTGTGAATGGACCATCACAGGACATCACAGAGAGAACTTCCATATTACCTTAAATGCATGGCCCTTGTCCAACAGAGGTATTCACAAAGATAACTGCCAATCATCATGGTCAAGTAATACAGTAAGCAAGTGTTGTATGCATGTGTGGACCAGCGCTGGAATACTCCAAACAAACCCGGTAATGAAAGTAGATGATGATTTTTGATTGTTAATGGAAAATATCTTATATTTTCCCATTTGAAGTGATTTAGGGCGCAGTCCAAACCCACGCTGGAGCAGACAAGCCAGGAGATGTGCGCTGCATCCAGTATGTGCTGCATTCTGGCCAGCAGCGGCTCAGCCAGAGGCAAGGGGAAACTCTTCCCCTTACCCCTGGTTAAGGGTTGCTGGCCCCAATGGGTCTCCTTGGACCTGCGCCATCTCTGGAGGTAGCGCAAGTTCGAGGAAAGCGGAGCGGCTTGAAGCCGCTCTGTTCTCCCAGGGACGGGAGTTGGGATCCGGCATAACTGCTGGGTCCCAGCCCTGCCCCCAGCTCCCTACGCGCCCACCCCTGGGGCTGCCCATCGCCCGCTCTCCTCCCGCCCAAAAATGCCTTCTTCTCACCTCCTCCCTGCCCCCCTCCACGCCTACCTTTGCCACTTGTGTTGGCATGGGCACGCTGACAAAAGCAGTGGCAAGGAAGCCACCACTGAGGGTTCTGCCAGCTCCTGCACGTCGGCGCATCTACATGCACCGACGCGGCTTCTTCCCACAGAGACACAAATGTGCTTTACGGCACATTTGCGACCCTCCTATGCATAAGGCATCTTTTGAATTGCGCCCTAAGTTTAATTTCAAAGTCTTTCCAACCCATGTGACCTGAATTGCAGTAGCCCCACTTAGATCTCTCAACTAAAACCTTGATCTTGTTGCCCACCTTTCAGTGGCAGTGACCTGGATACAGCAACCGAGATGTGAGTTTTTTTGCTAAAATCTAAACCTTAGTCATGACATTTCAGTTTTGTTATTTTTCAGATGTAGCATGAATTTAGAATCTCAGACGTTATGTTTCAAAGTCACTTGAGCACTCTTAGCAAAATGGGGTCATTTGTAGAATATCATCCATCAATTAAATATTAATATCAAAATGTGTTGTTGATAATGTCAAATATATTCAGACAGTCAATTGATTGCAATTTTGCATGTTCAGAATGATCTCATCACAGTCTAACTTTACTCTCCATTGACGGTTACTGCTTGCATTAGTAGCAATTATGTCCAGGGCCAATACAGGATGGAAGATTCAGATAAACTGATAATTGCAATCATTATGTGAAAACAAAATGGTGTGGCCCTCTCCTAATACAACACTGTATAAGGTCCGGAAGCAATCTGTAGCAGAAAGCAGAGTGTTATTGTCTATTGGCAAAGAATGTTTTAAAATTAAAGCTTTCAGGGAATTTGTCTGAGATTCTTCAAGTAAGATTATTTCTACAACCCTGGATCTCTCTCTCTGCAATTTTCATTGCTCTGTATTCACTTATATTTACACCATACATTTCCAATGCGTTCAGCAACACCAGTAAAGGATTCGATGCTTACAGAATGCCTACATAGGTGAGAAACAAAATGAAGCAACCTGATCTCGTCTGATCTCGGAAGCTAAGCAGCGTCAGGCCTGGTTAGTACTTGGTTGGGAGACCCCCTGGGAAAACTGGGTTCTGTAGGCTTATACCATAGTCTTTCGAGACTGAAGGTTGCCAACCATTTGCCAGCTTTTTAAGGTGATGCCTTTTTTAATGACTAGTTTTTACTAGTCAGATGTCTCAACTGCCGCCCAAATATTGTGCAATTCTCGGCATTGCCGAGAAAAATTCTTGGCATATTTGAAGTGAGGAGGATATGACAAGTAGAAGTACAGTGGCCACGCCTTATCCGAAGGCTTGGCATCCGCAGATTTGAATATCCACAGATGCCGAGTCCATGGCTGGAGGACCTCAGAGGACATCCCGGACGCAACTGGAAGTGGTTTCCATTCTTGATTAGGAGGTGTTCTGAGGTGTAGGGGGGCAGGTGGGCAACCGTCTTGGCACACTTGAGATCTGATTATCATATGGCCAAGCCCTGTTTGAATGTTCCACAGAGCCGGCATTTACTCCAGCTTGGATGACACCAACATTCCATGAAATAGATTGGCCATATGATATCTAGATTCCAGGTGTCTCTTGAGCTTGGCTGCTGTGCTATTACAGGGAGGAAAGAGGCAGAAAGTGGGATCTGCATGGTGCAGCAGATTTGGGAGTGTGATCATTCTCCTCACCATTGCAAACAAGGAAATATCGAAAGCTCAGAGGTCATAATATGGGTCTCAGGATTCGTATTGCAATCTAAACATGATTATTAAGGAGAGGTAAATTATGCATCTCAAATTATTATTCTTTTTTCCTCCAGACAATACAGAAGTCACAGAGTCACATGCTGTGGCAAAACCACCATGCAAAAATAGGGGTTTTTGTTTCAAATTCCCGGCTAATTATTTCTTTTTGTATGGCTTGCAAATTGGGGCACAATGCACAAAATCTTGGAGAGCAAAGCCCAAGACAATCGTAGGATCTGGGAGACAGCATGAAAAAGCCCCAAATCCACTTTAAATCTTACATTTCCATTGTAACCTATTATTACTTTGCAACATGAGCTTTCTTAAATATTGGTCACTAACAACCCCCCCCCCATCTTTATTAGTTTTCAAGTGCAAGTAGGCACCAAAGACAACTCTGAATTTTGTCATTCGTGATGAACCCCACCTGTTTACACTGCCCTAGTTTTAAGTTGTATTTTAAGCAATGATTATTTGAGGATTATTAAAATCATTTAGGACTATTTTTTTCCCTGATCCCTTAGGAAGAAACTGCAAACAAAAACCATGATCTTTGCTGATGCTTGATAGATTATCATGTCAGCACACGCAACTCCATTTACTGGCCGTCACAGCAAAAGCCACAATACATCACACATACACACACGTGTGTGCACGCCTGAACACATGAAATGCACACAGTTCAGCAGACAATGTCAACAAGCTGGAGTATAAGCCAAGATCTTTCTACCTCTTTTCATAACAGGTTAGTGCTCGCCCTCAGTGTTGGTGTACAGTTTTTATGGCAGGGGAAAATTGGGATGTTTCTGCCCTACAAAAATAAATGTGTTGAATGCTTTAGTTTGGACTTACACAATGCTGAAAACGTGAGTCAAAGGCACTGTCACATATTTTAATGGGGGGGGGGAGAAAACCCCAAACTATACGCAACATAATTGAAAGGGTGATTTCAGGTTAGACAATGCAGAGTGAGAAGTAATACCTCCAATTATTTTACACCTTGGTGATCTCTTTTTTGTTAAGAAAAAGTTCCAATTTTTTTTTCCAGAAAAGAGCAGATGTGGACAGGTTGCCTGCTTAAGCTGCTCCTTCCGTTTCACCTGTTGCAAAAGATTATGGTGGGGCCTGTGTTAAAGCAGCGCACGGTGGCTTGAGTACCTGATCCCTCAAATACCATCCAAGGACAACCGGTTAACCGTGTGTCTAACAAGAGTAGAAACTTACCACGCTGCGTGTGAATTTCTCAAAAGATGTTCGGCGATCCAATGTGTTTCCCAACTTAAAGTGAAAGAAAAAAAATAAAAAAGGGAAAGGAAACAAAAGAAGCCAAGAAGAACAGACCAGGAAAAAAAAGCAATGATGAAGCAATGGGCTGGCTCAACACAAATCTCAGGTACAAATCACAAAGCAGAAGCAAGTGTAGGAGAGGGTGCAAATGCTCACAGAAAATGCAAAGGGGAACGCTGGTTCTGTTTTCCACTTGATCCAGTAAGGGCAATCTACGTGCAGAAACAGGCCTGCACTGCCTTTTGGATAAGATTCCATTCACAGGCACAGAAAGAAAGTAATAAACAGCACCGGGACTGCACATATAGAGATGTTGGTTTCCAGTGAGTAAGGTAGGATGGCAGCCTCTTACTGAACACAAATGATCTTACTTCTATGTAAAATACCACAATTTCCAAACACCTCTGCGTAGAAGGTTCTGTACTGTTCCTCCACTGCTAAGTGAATGAGTGGAACAGGCAGTTTTGACTACTCTGATCACCTGTGTGGTTATGGTAATATCTGGATCAGAGCCTGTGGTCAGGAACATTTGTTAAGTGGGACAGATTGATAGAATAGTTCAAAGATGAAAAGCATAACAATGAGGCATGGATTTAATCCTGCAAATTAAATCTAGATAAATGTGCAAGAACTTCCATCTACATAAGAGGCTATCAGGCTCATTCTGGGTTTCCATTTATATTATATGCCAACAGTTCAGTAATTCTATTTTGAGTTGATTTATATGCATAGCTGCTACAATTCATAAAGAAGAATCTTGACTTTCTAAGGAATCCAATGACTGTCAATTCAAAGAATTCAGGGTAATATTGAACCACCTTCAGTCTTCCTATATGCAAAGCATGTGCTCTGTCCTTGAGCTATGACCCCCTCCCTGCATTGGTGCTTCCGGGTAGTATCAGAGCAGGAGAAAAAATTTATCTCTATCTTCTCTACACCTTTTATAATTTCACAAACTTAGGCCTTTCCTGATGGGGAACAAGTTGAAACTTATGATTATTTTAATTGCCATTTTCTCTACCTTTCCTAGCAGTATTATGTCTTTTTTTCAGCCTGTACAACATGAACTGGTCATGTATTGTGGTCACTCCATATATTGATATAAAAGCATTAGGATACTGTCTCATTTTCAGTCTTTTTCCTAATATTGCCTGACACTTTTCACTGTCCCTATGCACTGAGTTGACATTTTCAGGGCCAATGTCATGCTTGTTTCCCAGCAGACAGTGAACTAGGGTTAGACAGACCACTTGTAACTAATGACCCAGTCCTATCAATGAGGTATGCAGGCAGACCCTGAGCTGTTGCAGTCTACTCCATTGTCCACCGTTGTGGACAGGGATTGGAAAGAGACAGGGATGGACAGATCATAGTCCAACTGGTGGCCACTGAATCCTATATCCCATCCCACCAGCAAAAGAGCTGGTGTAGATCTGAGTAGGCTCATAGGGGACCAGGCAGTGGCCAGAGAGGTAACTTGACTTACTTCTCCCAGCAGATCTGGATCTCTGCTAGCACACAGGATATAGCATCCTGCATCCTGTGTGCCAATGTGGGATAGGATTGGGCTTTAAATCTAGCAAGAAGTAGTAGATATAACAGGAAGAGGAACAAAATTCCCAGTGATCTATAAACAACAGAAGGTTACTTCTCTAAGGTCTTGAATGCATTGCATTTTTTATAATTATGCATAGTATTTTTTAATTTATAAATTATTACATTTGAGATAAGGTGAAAATTGCTGCATATCAAACTTTATTACTTCAAAATTTTATTTATAAATTGACCTCCCTATAAGTGACTTTCCTGATTTACATAATTTGATTTCTTGAAGGGTTATATAATGTGGATGTCAAAATGAAACTGGTCAGTTCAACTCATTCAGGCATGCAAAGATGCAAAATAAACACATGCATGGGCCTAATCAGTATTCATGTGATGCTCAAAACTTAACTGACCTCTTCACCTACCGGATACATAGCTGAATTACCCAAAGGGAGACTGAGGCCCATATGGTGGCAAGGAGAAGCCACCACTGAAAGAGAGGAAATACATAGACAAGATGGACCAATACCTTCTTCTTGGCCTGTAGTAGTTCCTGGTAGGCACTGGATCGTATAAAACGAGGATATGAATCACTTTTCATCAACTTGTAAATGTGCTCCTAAAATATTACATGCAAAAAAAGGAAAGTTTAAAACACATTTTTGAAAGCAGGTCACTTACCAATAGGACACACAAAAGGAGACACATACATTTTTAAAATGTTAAATGAATGTTTGTGAATTGATATTCTTGTATGGCCCTGCTGATGCTAAGCTTCAGCTGTTTAGGATGAAAACATCTATGGGAGGGCCTTTATGTACGGATCCCATATCCGCAGATTCACTGATGCATGGATCGGGTTCAAAGGCCTCCCTGCGCACCCCTCCACAAGTGTAGAGGAGAGCTCTGCTCCCCTCGCCTCCAGAGAGTCCTCTGAGCCTAGCAGAGGCCACATCCGTCTGTCTGTAGCCTCTGCTGGGGTCAGATTGAGACCAGTAGAAAAAAAAAATGCTTCTTCCAGTTGCTCCATGAAACCAAGTGATGTTTTTAATGCCTTATAAGGCGTTAGGAGTATATACAAAGAATATATCTTTGTATATACAATGTCATGATCAAACAACAGGAGTAGTAGTTCTGCTAAGAAAAGTAACTATGCAAATTATTTTGGGCATGCATAATTATTTATTTAAAGGATGGTTATAATTATTACATCAGTGCACATGATACTCTACAGCAGTTTCTCATACATTTAGCACCGGGACCCACTTTTTAGAACAGGGGTGCCCAAACCCCGGCCCTGGGGCCACTTGAGGCCCTTGAGGACTCCTAATTCAGCCCACAGGTAGCCTCCAGTCTCCAATGAGCCTCTGGCCCTCCAGAGACTTGCTGGGGCCCTTGCTGGAGCCTGCGCTGGCCCAATGCAACTGCTCTGTGTGAGGGTGACTGTTTGATCTCTCACATGAGCTGTGGGACAAAGGCTCCCTCCACAGCTTGCTGTTTCACATCTGTGATGCTGCAGAAGCAGAGAAAGAAAGGCCAGTCTTGCTTTGTGTAAGGTCTTTTATAGGCCTTGATCAACCTTCATTCATTCATTCAAGTTCCATCTCTAATATATTCATTTATGTAAATATATGTAAATTTATTCAAATTTGAAATGTGAATTAATTCTTTTTTATTCCTGGCCCCTGACACAGTGTAAGAGAGATGATGTGGCCCTCCTGCCAAAAAGTTTGGACACCTCTGTTTTAGAATGAGAATCTGTCAGGGCCCACCGGAAGTGATGTCATGATCTGAACTGACATCATCAAGCAGGACAATTTTTAAAAATCCTAGGCTGCAATCCTACCTACACTTACCCTGGAATAAGTTCCGTTTACTGTCATTGTTAAAAGAATTTTCATAGTAGCTTATTACAGTTCTGTAACAGGTACAGGTCTGTAAGATTTCCCCAAATATAGTCACATACCATGGTAGCATCAAGTCTAATATATTAAAAATAAAATATTGAAATGAATGGGGACCCACCTGAAATTGGCTTGTGACCCACCTAGTGGGTCCCAACCCACAGTTTGAGAAACACTGCTCTACAGAGTTGAGTGAGAAAAAAATATACTGGCCCCAGCCCCCAAGGAGTGTCTAAAAGAGAGGATGGGGAAAGGAAATGGGAAGGATTGCAAATTATAGAAGAGGGGGGACCTAAACCTTGGACACAGTTGGGAATGAAGATTAAGGGATTAAACCAAAGGCCTTGTGTAAAAGGCAGATTTAGAACAGAAGAGGTACAGAAGGCTGTAATGGAACTCCTCTTGTTTTCTGCATGCAGTGTTATTCTGAAGCTGTTTAATCCACACATGCACTGGCCCTACTTGCATGGGAGAGGGTTGTTGGATTAGGGTGACCATTCATGATTAGGGAGAGGATGCCATACATGGGGATTGCAAGGGTGAATGGGTGGAGTCTTGTTAAAACAAGATACCAGCTTGGACAGCTGAGGTTGGCAAAGTTGGACAAGCATAGGTTACAGCCAGAGCTATAACAAAATGTTTATAATGACCAAATGACAAAGCTCCAGAGAGCGTGAAAGGTATGAACAAGGAATATGTGCTGGATATCGTCATTTCTGAAGACAAAAGCCCCTGATGCTTTCTCGGTTTAGACAGTAAGTTGCTGCAATTGTGTATTTCTGGTTGTGGAAATACCAGAATGAGTTGGATCTTATTTTAAAAAGCCATGTGGCTCATCTGACTATTACTAATGGTACTGAACCCAAGTTCTGTATGTGATACGAGCCAACATAAAGCACTCTAATCCAGTCCCAGGCACTGCCCCATGACAGTGAGGACTAATAGGAATGCCTGTGTGGAAAAGCATGAATAAAGACAGCCATCTAGTGGCATAAGAGGAAATTGGCATTTACTGTGCATTTTTATTTCATCAGATTAAGGAGTCAGAATATTTTCAGATGTCCAGAAGAATTGGAGCAAGTGCAGCTGCTTCCCACTGATGATCCATTGGTCCATCTAGCTCAGTATTGTTTGCCCAACAGTTCTCTAGGCTTGTACAGACAGGGGTCTTTCTACCTGTTGATATCAGGGACTGCATGCCACTTGCCATATTTTTAAAAGAGAAAAGTGGTTGAAAAACCTTCTAAATGAATAAAATGAACCTTGGGCCTTTTGCATGCCAAGAACATGCCCAACCACTGAGCTGTGGTAGTATTAAGAAGCAGTTAGTTGTGGCCAACCTGCACAAGCCATGTCCAACCTATGAGTCAGTGTGCCAGACTAGCATACTATTCCACATTTGGAGTCCTCCCCTCCCAACCCAATCCAACTATGTTGGAGAAAGTCTGCCTTTTTAGCTGCGTAGCACTAAAAGCAAACAGAAGGGGAGACTGAGAATTTCTCACATTAGCCAGAGTCTCACCCCACAATAAAGACAGCAAAAGCATTCTCACACTCATTGATTACCTTAAGGTCCTCTCTTTTTCAACCTCCTCCAATCCTTTCACCAGCTCTTAGTGCTGCCATGTTCCTTTCACTAGCCCAGAAACCTGCTTCTGGTCCACTCTGAGGACTGAAGTGCCAACAATTGTCCCACAGCCTCCTTTGCACACTTTTGTCTAGATGCAGGCACACTAACAAAACCCCAACAATTTGCTGTAAAGCAGCTGTGGGCAATAGCCTGGCTCAGGCAAGAGCTGAGCTGTGTGGCTGGCAGAGAGAGCCAGGAAGAAGGTGGGGAGGGGGAGCTTCCAGCAACAGCCAAGCACGGGAAGGTGTGCATGCATGCACATGCATGCAGAACATGTATTATCACTGTAATTATCACTGCAAGTAAAAGAGGTTGCTGCCACTGCTGACGGTGGAGAAGGCAAGAGAGTGAAGAAGGTGGGGGATTCAACACAGCAGCACAGCCAGCAATTATCATCAATCAGAGGGTTATCAACCACCGTGGGGGCTGGATAAATAGCTTCCAGTGATCATATCCAGCCGGAGGGCCTTATGTTTGAGAGCCCTGATCTAGGAAATAAATTAAATAGAACTAAAGTGGGTTTTCAACAGTCTACACAGAGTTTCTGGCATATTATGTAAGTACAGGTGCAACCTATTTATCCACAGATTTTTTTATCTGCAGATTTGTGGGGTGGGGTGGGGTGGGGGAAGCTGAAAGTCACACACACTCCTTTGCTGGCTTCTTGCTCCATTTCCAGGCAGCCCAAAACACTGCAGCTGTTTCCAGCAGGGAAATAGCCCTGGAGCCATGGAAGAGGTTCCCCTTGTGAAGGAACAGTAACACTCTTGGAGCCCCTGAGCCAGCAAAGAGGCTGAAGAGGGGAGGGGGGGCAGAAAACCTCTGTAGCCAGAGCCAGTGCAGCAAGGTGGAGCACTCACTCACTCACTCTCACACACACACACAGGGGCAGGTGCAACAGAGGGGATTGCTTTAAAAAAGCCAGGGAGTGCTTGCCCAATTCCCACCCAACTCTCCAGCCTACAGAAACAAAACAGTTCAGCAAGCAAGCTTTCCCAGCAAGCAAAGCATGAGATTTAGGATACAATCTGATCCACACTTTCCTGGGAGTAAGCCCCATTGACTAGAATGGGGCTTACTTCTGATATGACTGGACTCTTAAAAGCTCAGCATCCCACCTGTGAAAGAAGCGGGACAGCTGGCAACAGGGAGGGCTGAGGAGGGGGAGGAAGGAGGGGGAGGAGAGGGGATTGCTTTAAAAAAACCCTCTCAATTCCCCCCCCCCCCCCCGGCACTTGAGATGCTGCAGGCTCTCCATGCTCCAGCCTACGGAAACAAGTCTTCCCAGCAAGCCAAAGCAGGAGATTTAGGCTACAATCTGATCCACATTTTCCTGGGAGTAAGCTTCTACTTCTGAGTAGAAACACATAGGACTGGACTCTTAAAAGCTCAGCATCCCACCTGTGAAAGGGAGAGGTGGAGGGGATTGATAACAGCTGCCTTAGTTTCCTTCCAGCCCCAAGTGTCAGGTTGCAGCGTATTTGCTTAACTCTATGGAATTTAGCACAACCAGTTTTTTGTTAATCATGCCGAGTCACGGAACTAACGTGGATAAATAGGCTCCACCTGTACTCTGCATTTGACAATGATACATCTGGAACACTAGAAGCAGAAATGCTGTTTCACTGCTCTACCTCTCCAAAGCCAGAGGTATATTTGGACATGTCTATGTGAACTGGATCTGCTAACCTGAGCGTCGCCAAATGTATGCCGCCCTGGTTCCTTCACATTCTGTGTGGTTTTGTCATAGCTTTTGGAATCTAAGTTAATGGCACTCGGTGCTCCAGGGGCAAGAAATTCTTGCCAGATCTCCTGCACTCTGTTAGGGACTTCCCGCATTGGTCTTTTCTTCAAATCTTCTACTGCTAACCAGAACCTGTACAGGAAAGCATAGAAACAACAGTTATGGATTTTAGTAGCACTGGGTCCAGTAGCATCATTTCCTTAAGTTTCATTTTAAAAACATGACTGTAATAGAATAAGAACAACAGTGGCGTAGCAAGTGCCTGTTGTTTAAAACAACTGTTTAAAGCAACAGTAATAGAGGCCCAGCAGAAGTGTATACCGCAAAGGAAGCAGGACTCGACTAAGTCGAGGAGGGTGCCCGCATGGCTAACGAGCCAAGTTAGAGAGGCCGTAAAGGTCAAGAAAACTTCTTTCCATAAATGGAAGTCTTGCCCTAATGAGGAGAATAAGAAGGAACATAAACTGTGGCAAAAGAAATGTAAGAAGGTGATATGGGAGGCCAAGAGAGACTATGAGGAACGTATGGCCAGCAACATTAAGGGGAATAATAAAAGCTTCTTCAAATATGTTAGAAGCAGGAAACCCGCCAGAGAAACGGTTGGCCCTCTGGATGGTGAGGGAGGGAAAGGGGAAATAGAAGGAGACTTAGGGTGCAATCCTAACTTGCGCTGGAACAGGCAAGCCAGGAGGCTTGCACTGTATCCAGCGCAGGATTGTGGCCAGCAGTGGTTTAGCCAGAGGCAAGGAGAAACTTTTCCCCTTACCCCTGCGTAAGGGCTGCTAGCCACAATGGGTCTCCTCGGACTTGTGCCACCTCCTGAAGTGGCACAAGTCTGAGGAGAGCAGAGCGGCTTGAAGTTGCTCCATTTTCCCCAGGAATGGGGGTTGGGATCCGGCCTAACTGCTGGATCCCAGCCCTGCCTCCCACTCCCCGCCCACCCATCCCCGGGGCTGCCCATTACCCTCCCCCCACCCAGGAACACCTCTCTCCCTCCTCCTCACCGCCCCCACGCCTACCTTTCGTCCTTGCATCGGTTTATCTGAGCCGATGCAAGGAGCTGGGTGGAAGCTGGCGCGGAGGCTTCCGTCAGCCTCCACAGGCTGGCACTTCTTGGAGCGCTGGCCTGGCTTCCTCCTGAGGAGGTGCAAACATGCTTTATGGCACATTTGCGACTCTCCCAAGTTGGCCCAAGGGACTTGGGCTGGCATAGGGTGCAGTTTGGATTGTGCCCTTAGAGATGGCAAAGAAATGAGTTCTTTGCATATGTCTTCACGGCAGGACCTCGGGCAGATACCGCTGCCCAAATGGCCCCTTCTGACCAAGGAATTAAGTCGGATAGAAGTGAAAAGAGAAGATGTTTCAGACCTGATTAACTAATTAAAAATCAATAAGTCACTGGGCCCAGATGGCATCCATCCAAGAGTTATGAAGGAACTGAAGAATGAAGTTCCTGATCTCTTGACTAAAATATGCAACTTGTCCCTTAAAATGGCCACAGTGCCAGAGAATTGGAGGATAGCAAATGTCACACCAGTCTTTAAAAAGGGAAGGAGAGGGGACCCAGAAAACTATAGGCCAGTCAGCCTAACACCTATTCCAGGTAAGATGGTGGATTGCTTCATTGAAGATAGAATCTTAAAACACATAGACGAACAAGCCTTGCTGAGGGAGAATCAGCATGGCTTCTGTAAGGGTCTCACAAACCTTTTAGAACAGGAGTGTCAAACTCATTTCAAATAGAGGGCCAGATAGCATTCATGATCCTGCTGAGAGCCAGAAGTTATGTCATTAGGCAGGAAGTGATTTCATTAAATAGGTAATAACCAAAAATAAACACTTTTTCTCACTTAGGAACTCATTAGCTGTAAAATACAAAAGAGAAAATATGCAAATCTTGATTATATTTCAAGTTATGGGAGAGTTCAATTTCATGTGGGCTGCCCTTACAGCTGTAACACCTCAGCACTGTTCAGCAGCTGAGAGCCTGAGAGTCAGATAAAAAGCTTCCATGGGCTGTATCTGGCCCCCGGGCCTTATGTTTGACACCCCTGTTTTAGAATCTTTTAGAATTCTTTGAAAAGGTCAATAGGCATGTGGATGTGGGAGAACCCATGAACATTATATATCTGGACTTTCAGAAGGCATTCGACATGGTCCCTCATCAAAGCCTACTGAAAAAAACTCCACAGTCAGGGAATTAGAGGGCATGTCCTCTCATGGATTAGGAACTGGTTGAAGACCAGGAAACAGAGAGTGGGTGTCAATGGACAATTTTCATGATGGAGAGAGGTGAAAAGCTGTGTGCCCCAAAGGATCTGTCCTGGGACCGGTGCTCTTCAACCTGTTCAAAATGACCTGGAGAAAGGGTTAAGCAGTGAAGTGGCTAAGTTTGCAGATGACACCAAACTTTTCCGAGTGGTGAAGACCAGAAGTGATTGTGAGGAGCTCCAGAAGGATCTCTCCAGACTGGCAGAATGGGCAGCAAAATGGCAGATGCGTTTCAATGTCAGTAAGTGTAAAGTAAATGCTTGGGATCATTAGAATAGTTATTGAGAACAAAGCGGCTAATATTATAATGCCATTGTACAAATTGATGGTAAGGCCACACCTGGAGTGTTGCATCCAGTCCTGGTCGCCACATCACAAAAAGGACATAGTGGAAATGGAAAAGGTGCAAAAGAGAGCGATGGGCAGCCCAATCCTGAGCTGCCCGGGGCGCCCAGGTTCAGCAGCACCGAGAACAGCCACCGCCAAATCCTGCATGCCCTGGGCTACCGCAGGAGGCGCCTCCGGAGAAGGGGACTTTCGTCCCCTTCCCCCGGGTAAGGTAAGCAGCCCCGCAATGGGGCTACTCACTTTACCACCGACCCTCCACGAGCGCCTTGGATTCTGCAGAGCAGAGCTCCACGGACCCACCTCCCTCCCTCCCCCCAGCACACCTCCAGCCTGCCCCTCCCTGTGTCACGCCTCTCCCCTGCCCTCTCTCCACCCCCTGCCGGCCTCCCCCCTCCCCAGAATGCCTCATCCCCAGTTCATGAGACCGCTGAGCCACGGAGGCTGGGCAACCGCCCCACACTAGCCCAGCACCGTCTGGCACTGGACTAGCATGGGCGGGAGCCTGGCAGAAAAGCTCTCAAATGTGCCTTATGGCACATTTACAACAGTGCTTGGTGGCATGAAGCCGTGCCACCGAGCATAGGATTGGACTCTAAGATGATTACTGGGCTGAGGTGCCTTCCTTATGAGGAAAGGCTACGGCGTTTGGGCCTCTTCAGCCTAGAAAAGAGGCGCCTGAGGGGGGACATGATTGAGACATACAAAGTTATGCAGGGGATGGACAGAGTGGATAGAGAGATGCTCTTTACACTCTCACATAACACCAGAACTGTGGACATCCCTAAAATTGAGTGTTGGGAGAGTCAGAACAGACAAAAGAAAATATTTCTTTACTCAGCATGTGGTTGGTCTGTGGAACTCCTTGCCACAGGATGTGGTGATGGCATCTGGCCTAGATGCCTTTAAAAGAGGATTGGACAAAATTCTGGAGGAAAAATCCATTATGGGTTACAAGCCATAATGTGTATGCGCAACCTCCTGATTTCAGAAATGGGCTATGTCAGATGCAAGGAAGGGCACCAGGATGCAGGTCTCTTGTTATCTGGTGTGCTCCCTGGGGCATTTGGTGGGCCGCTGTGAGATACAGGAAGCTGGACTAGATGGGCCTATGGTCTGATCCAGTGGGGCTGTTCTTATGTTATTAAGCGGGGGTGGGGTGCTGGTTAACCCTGGGTACCACACCAGAAATGGTGCACATGGAACTCAACCAAGATGGCAGCCACTAGGCTGCATTTCTTGTTTCAGCAGCTTTGCAAAGAAGCAACTCAGTTTCAGCTCAGAGGCAGAGTCTCCTAACACAGCCAAGCCACTTGTTGTTTCGGGAAGCAGACTTCTGCCACTGGATGGAGGACTAAGGGCTGCTGGGTTGGTTTTGTGCTGTTTTCTATTGCAAGCTGCCTTGGGGATCATTTGGACTGAAAGACAGGATAAAGTCCTTCAAAATATATAAAGAAATAAGCACACCTTTTCTTCCTTTATTTTTACCCATCTAATGTTCCAAGTGTCTTTTGATTTCAGGAAAAATACCATATGGACAGAGATGACTAACAGGATGCTTTGACTATGATCTCTGGCAAAATAATCCAGTCAGCATCTCAGGAAGGCTGAGTTAGTCTCCCTGGAAAGTTCAGATGATAATAATAATAATAATAATAAAACTTTATTTTTATCCCGCCCTTCTCCCTAACGGGACCCAGGGCGGCTAACAACATATTAAAAACAATAAAATTTAAAAAACATTAATACAGACAGATAAAAACATTTAAAAACACACTACAGGGCCATAAAAACAGTAGTCAGATTAAAAGAGTAAAAGAGCAGATCACCGAGGAAACAAGCCTGTAAAACTAAAAGATGTATAAAAAGTTAAGAAGGCCAGAAATCAGAAGGCTTGTTTAAACAACAGTGTTTTCAGGCCTCGCCGAAAGCTCTCAAGAGAGGGAGCCATTCTCAAGTCAAGGGGAAGGGAGTTCCATAATGTTGGTGCCACTACCGAGAAGGCCCTATTTCTTGCAGCCACCCCCCGGACCTCCTTGGGTGGCGGCACTTGCAAAAAGGCCTTCTCTGATGACCTGAGATGGCGAGCCGAATTGTACGTGCCTAAGATGGGAAAATTCAGAGGACACCCCACAATCTCTTACCTTAAGTTTTCTGAGCTGAATTCAGACTCCAGGAATTTGAGGAACTGCTCTCGTCCCACAGGGTCTTTCAAGGCTTCATCCATGCGAAATCCCCATCGCTTTACCCTTTGCTGATTTGGCTCTTTACTAAAAGAGGGGAGGGAGGTTTTTCACAGACAGAGCAAAGTGTCAGTCTTTGCTGAAAGGCCTCATGAATTATGTCCTCCCTTAAGTTCTGTTATCCATTTTCCATTCTCATAGATCAGATTTCATAGTCCCTTGTTTCAGATTGGTTCAGGGACTTCTTCCGACAAGACATTTTTCCCCACTATAATCTCCAGTTAGCAAAACAGGCACACGCTTTTATATACCAATGTTTGACATGAGGGTTTGTTACTGTATATACAGTATTTGGGGGAGGATGATGCATGCAGTGCGGTGACCCTAAAGGCATCCCTGAGGCCAATTTCATGCTGTGCAAAAACCAGTAAACACACCAAAATTATAACAGGAGTGTAGGCAGGGGACTTAGGGCCCAATCCTGAGCTCCCTCAGTGCTGAGCCCTAGCACTGGCCCTGGGCGCGATAAAGCATGTTTACAGAACCTGGGAAGTAAGCAGCACTGGTGCTGGGCCAAACACCAGTCGGGCACTGGGCCCAGTACCTGCAGAAGGAGAATGCGCTGAGGCTGGGGATAAGTGTGACCAACCATGTGGCCTCTGGGGAGGCAGGGGGAGGGTGTCACAAGGGCAGTGCAGGGGGAGAAACCAGGTGGGAGGGGGACGGGACAAAAGGCCTGACACAGAGTCTCTCCAGTCTGTACCAGCAAAATACCCAGCGCAGACTTGAGAAGCCCCATTGCAGGGCTTGGGGCGTTTCCTGGGGGGAAAGTGCCATCCATTCAACCTCTTGGTCAAGGAAAGTCCCCCAGTATGAAACATGCCAGTTCTAGTATGTTTTTTTCTGTTACTGGCTTCGTGGCAGTGGGAATACTTTCTGGATTACATGCTTGCATCCATGCTACCTTCCCCACCCCATCTTTGTCCAGTTTTTGCTTCATACTGCCAGGTTTTTGTACAATACTAATATGCCCATTATAATGGTAGTGGCTGAACCTACAGTGATGGAAAGACAATAAGTATCTTGTGCCTGTGGCATGACTGGCCAGTTCCAAAGTAATAGGAAATTAACTTTGATGTCCAATCCAGAGTCCTTGATTCCCCTGTGTACAGAATGGGAGATTCTGGAATGCAATTGAATCTGAATTCATCTTGAGGAATCTGTTGAGTCTGACTTTTAAAAAAATGATAGGTCTAAATCACATGCAACGTACCTTGCTTCTACTTCCCAGAAAGTAGTATCATCGGATAACCAAGGATTAGATGGGTCAGGAGGCACCAGAAATGGGTCATAGTCAACATACTGCTCAGTATAAGCTAGTAGACTGAAAAAAAAGAAAGAAAGAAATGATTTGGCATTTTCATAACATAATTGGTACTATTAAGTTGCTTTCATAGGGTCACTGGTTTTTTGTGAGCTTACAAAACCACCAACATTTAAACAAAAGCAATCAAGGTTTAAACAAAAAGTAGCATACATACCTTTCTGCAACCTTTGACATTTTTAATCGATGTCTATCTAGCTGTACTTGCCCATACTTTATCTACAAAAATGTGAAAACAGAAGACAGATTAGAAAATAATTGTTTGCCTGTATATTCAGACAATCTGACTTTTCAATATGTTGAATTTAATTTGATCTAAGCAAAGTGGAAACCTGATATATACCAACTATATTTTAAGCCTTGAGCCCTGGAGTGTAGGGCTAGCTATCAATCTCCAAAGGCACAATCCAGTCCAAAGTAAGCTAAAAATTGCCCTTCAAAGACAGTTATTTGCAGCAATAACAGGGAAAGCTTTCTACTTCATAAGCCACTACACTACAACAGCTTTCTTTACACTATCAACTTTTGCAGTTGAAACCAGATTCACTTCTGTACCTCCCAGCTTCAATTTTACACCACAGCTGGATTCTCGATGTGTATATGCATGGATATATACCTGCCACAGTTTCTCATTTTGTCTGTAAGCAATTTGTCTGTAAGCAACCAACAGTGGGTTTCTAAGAGCAAACAAAAGGTTTCTTATAAAATAGTAACATTCCTTGACCATTTTTTGATACTTTTAAAAAAAAACTGAGTAAAAAAATGGAGGGTGGACAATCTAGGCCCCAGTAACATGCTTCCTTCCTCCTCTATGCACACTGATCCCACAAACCCCCACCCTACATGTGCAAAGTTGTGCACATGCAATTCTATGCATATGAACATAAGAAAAGCCTTGCTGGATCCAGCCAAAGACCTATCTAGTGCAGCATCCTGTCTCCTGCAGTGACCCAAGAGCTGTCTCTGGTAACCCACAAGCAGAAGAGAAAGGCACTCCTCTCCAACCATTACTCCCCTGCAACTGGTATTCAGAGGCATACAGTTGCTGAATCTGGAGACAGTAAATAGTCATCATAACTAGCAGCCATTGATAGTTCTGCCCTCCATGAATTTGTCTAGCCCAGGGATGAACTGGGTTGTCCCCTGGATTTGTTCAGTCGCTGTGATTCATATTACATCTAAATTCCATGCTCTGTGAAGAAAGAAATGTGTTACTCTGGATCCTGCATTTCTGAAGTATTCTGGGGGCCTCATTAAAAAATGGGAAAAGTGAGTGCTATATATTTTTGATTCTTTAATTTTTTTTAGAATGGGTTTGAATCAAAATTTAGTTTGTACATGAGTTTGTCGCAAACCTCTTGACGCAGTTCCTCTTCCGTGGGTGGTTTAGTTTCTGGCACTGGTGTGTGTGTAGGACTGTGGCTTCGAATGTCATTTTGCAATCCATAGACAGACTGTATATAAAAAAAAAGAAAGAAAGAGAGAAATGAATATGTTGACAGTGCTTGGCAATGCATAGGTACACTAACTGTGCATAGATTTGCACAAAGCATTCAGTACATTAATTTTCCAACTCCTGTTTTAATACTGCCATGCCTGTCTTAGGGCGCAATCCTACCCTGCGCTGGAACAGGCAAGCCAAGAGGCTTGTACTGTATTCAGTGCAGGACAGGGGCCCAAAGCGGCTCAGCCAGACGTAAGGGGAAACTTTCCCCCTTACCTCCGGGTAAGGTATGCTGGCTCCTATGGGTCTCCTCAGACCTGCGCCACCTCCTTTCGGCACGTTTGCGACCCTCCTGGGCTGGTGCAAAGGACTTGTGCCAGCCCAAGTGTGCCTCTGGATTGCACCCTTAGTAGGATTATGAATCCATATAAATGACCAAGCTATTCTCTGGTCAGCAATCTCACCCAGAAGGTAGCTTGGTCAGTTGCATCTTTCCCCATGTACTAAGGAGGACTATATCATACACTGGGTACAGAGGTGTGAAGGAACGTGTCAACTAGCAGGTATTAACCCTCTGTTAGTGACAGAACTCAGGTAAGTACAACTCCTCAGTGTGTGCCAGATACTTGATACGAGACTAATTCTTGGCATGCCTCATTAACATATATTGTAGCAAAAGTGTCATTCTAACCTAGTTGTTGGCTGCAATCCTAGTATTTCAGCTTAACTGGATAGTGCACTGGATTGCTAAATCTTCCATTCAGATATTTAGAATACGGTGAAACTCAATCCAATAACAAAGGTGTCCTTTACAAGTTTTGCCTATGGCACAACTTTTTAACTTCTCATTGTGGAATGCTTTATAAGCAGCATCAGGATCCATTCATAAAAATCATCAGAAAACGAGCCAAGAGTAAAGCTCTTTTCCGTTTTTTTGAAATGGTGTGACACTATCAGTGTCCCAAAATATTATAATGGGTTCCTTCAATATCCACTGTAGTTGGGAAAGGAAAAAAAAATTACTAAAAATGAAAATGGTAATGGAAGAATTGAACATACCTTCCTTGTTTTGTGAGGATTTCTCATTCTAGAAGACTTTTTAATATCTACTTCAGTAGTATTTACACATCCAGGCTAAAAAAAATACATAAAAAATACATCTGATATACAGTTTCACTTTTAGTACTTTCAGCTAATGATTTTGACTTGAGTGAAGGAAGCTGGACTTCAGCCATCAGCATTATTGCTCCTAGACTAGATATTCTCTTATCTTTTCAGTGGGGCAAGTCCTCCCAATTTACAGAGGAATGCAGACAGATGAAGCTGAAACATCAAGAGGACAAGAATCCAGGCCATTCTTGACTTACAACAATATCTACTGTTGTCCTTTTTTAAAGGATGTGGCATGGTGATGGCCCTGGCAAGCCAATCATTGTCATCTGCGAATGCTCATCCAGGCAAGTTGCTTCGCCTAGTGAATAGCTTCATCAACCCAGGTGTCCCCACTCAAAATGTCAAGAGCAAGCTGCCATCTATCACTCTAAATAATGGTGCACCTGAAGATGGTTCGGTTCCTGAAGAACATATGTTCTGGCTCCTGACAGATGTTACCAGCAATATGCTAGTCTACTCCTAGAGCTACAGTTATCTCCAACATGTCCACATTGCTTTAAAAACAAAACCACAAATGTAAATCCTAACAACCTAAATAAATTGGGCAGGAGGTCTGGTCTAGAGGGTAGAGCCTCCATTTGCCTGAAGGTTAACATCCACAAGGTCGCCAGTTCGAGGCCACCAGCACCGTGCGACCTTGAAGCAGCTGGCAAGCTGCAGCTGAGCTGTTCCATCTGCTCGGAGCGTGGGAGGATGGAGGACAGAATGTTAAACCAGATCGGAGTGTAACACCTTGAATGTAGTGGTTCTTGAAAGAAAGAACCTTCTTTCAATTTGTAAAAATCCCTGCATGGATTTAATAAGCCTGCCTATGTAAACCGCCTTGAATAAAGTCTTGAATAAAGACCAAGAAAGGCGGTATATAAATACTGTATATTATTATTATATATTATTTAAATATATTAGCTACCATTCACAGCCCGGGACCAAGTGAACTAGTACTTCCAGCTGATTAGACCTTAGAACTCTGAGTTTTTCTTTTTAAATCAATCACTCTCACACCTTACTGAATGATAAATGTAAATTGATTGAACAAACACTATTGTCAACTAGTGAACAAAAATGTAATTATCCCACACTGAGCAGATATATAACAAAAGCAGTCCACTGTTCTCAGGTCAAACTACAGCCATAAGGCATCTGTTTGCTGGTTGTTGTTGCTGTTTTTTTAAAATGATAATTAAACCTTCTTGGAACTGCTGCTTTACAAGCTCTTTTGTGGAAAGGCTTCTCAAACTAATTTAGATCCATTGTGGGAGAACAACTGGGCACATTCTGATTTAAAAGCTAGTAACTCCTTTAGCATAATAATTTGGGTTAAAATACAATTAATGCCAGCTGTGCTTTCCTTTGTAAATCCTGCTTAAGCAGACCATGCTACTTTTGATAATCATTGTGGGTTAGCTGGGTTTATCACTGCTTACCATGATTGGCAGTAGTTTTCTGGACACTTGAGAAGAGATTTTTTTTCCTACCTTTTCCCCCAAGATCCTTTCAACTACGGAGACAATAAGTGAACTTAGAACCCTTTCTACATAAACAGTAGAGCTGTAGAGCTGTCAAAGTCCTGGTTCTTGCACATAACAAAGGAATAGCACCTTTTTATGTGTGATGAGGAAGTGGGTGCACCACTAGCACACTGCAGTGTAAATGTGGTATCTTTTGCCTTCATGCAATCCTCTCCCAAGAGGAGGAGCTTTTTCAAGAGTCAGTCAAATTTGTGGATGTCAATATGGTGTTTCGCTATCAATGCGGTAGGACAAAGCTATTCAACACTGATGGAAGGGCTGTGGAGACAGATGTAAAAAATGGGCTGAGAAAGGCTCTGAACATTCTGAATCCTCAGAAAGGACTTCAAGAGGGGTTACTTTTTAGCAAGGTGGATCTTCAAAACAGAACTTTCATGAGTAGTTCATGGGAACTCCCAACATCAGGAAGTTGATGAAAAGTAAGGCAGTCTGGTCTGCTCTGAAATCATTCCCTTTTCTCTAGTCTGATCTATCTAGACACTCTTCAGGAAGTTCTTCAACATGAGAGGAAACAATGGGCTGATGGTTGACCCATTCCTGGTATTTGACTGTGTTGATATCCTCCATCCAGCCTGGTTTCATGGGAGATCCTGTTTCCAGCAGAAACACTATGCCTCATACCCTCTCTCTTTTCTCTGATCAACTAAGGATGCAATCCTAACCTCTTTCGTCAGTGCTTCCCAGTACTGACATAAGGGCAATGCAGCTCTGAGGTAAGGGAACAAACATTCCCTTACTTTGAGGAGGCCTCCGTGAGTGACACCCAACTGCAGGATGCAGCTCATGTCCCCTTGGCACAGCTATGCCAGTGCTGGAAAGCACTGACATAAGGGGTTAGGATTGCACCCTAAGATTAAGAAACAGAGCTGTACAAAACTAAAAAGAAAATGCAAAATGAAATGTTCATTTTCTGCTTAAGGCCTGGTGTTTTTTTTTATAAGAACAGATTATTTTGAACATTTTGCTCTGAAGCATGAAAACATTACACTGAAAAAGGATGACTTTACACAAATATGTATTATTTTTTCTCTGACATTTACCTAGCATGCTGAAGAGATGAAAAAGCTTGACAAGCTATGATTTGTTCTGTCGCATAGTTTGCCGTTAAGTTTGCTGTTTCAGAAATTAATCATATTTTTAAAAAAAATAGATGATTTGGAGTGATTAAAGCCTGTTACTTTTTTTTAAGCTGTTTAACTGTGATGGGACTGAGTTTTATTGGAATAAAGACGGATGGGATTTGCACCTCTTCCTGGACTGGTGCCACTTATTTTAAAGGGACTGCCAATTCTGCATTGAACATAATTTAGGGAGCAAGGACTTTGGCATTTAGAACAATAGGTTTCAGATAATATAATTCTCATAGCACCTTTAAAGGAATGTGGCTCTGTACAAGCTAGCCCTTTTAGCCTGCTGGCTTGCCATACCCAGATGAATGACAATTGTTCTCCCAGGCAAGCCATTTGAGTCACTAACTAAGAACAAATGGGTTTCCACATTTCATTGCAGATGCAAATGCAAATTCCCAATGAAGCTATTCCAGTACAACTCCTGTCCAGAAACATTTTGAAGGCTGTTATCTATGAATCAAGTCCGCTGTCCAATTGCCCCATACCATACAGATTAACACATTTGATCTTTCACATGCAGCATTTTAGAACATTGGAAAGTATTATTTGTATCAGGAAGTATTATTATTGCTATCATGTGTTGTTGTCATGCACAAGCCACCAGATGCTGGTGACTGGATTTGGCCTGTTGAATGTCATCTCCTTCCCAAGGACCTAGGATATTCAGATATTTTCGTAGTATGTGTGCTGTTCCAAGTAAGGTTGCTTTCTGTAATTGGTGTGTAGTGATTTCGTTTACACCTAAGGTGTTCAAGTGTGTTTCAAAATCTTTTGGTATTGCACTTAGAGTGCCGACATCATTGTTGTCATTGTCATCATTGTCATTGTCGTTATATTTTGGTTAGTCATAACCTACCTGATGGTGGTGGGAGTTTTCTAACAACCCAATCCAATGTCCTGCATTCAACAGAGGATTTATGGCTGCTAGAGGTTTCCTCAGAGTAAGGGGACATATGTCCCATTGCTCTGGGGTATGCCCCAGCAACTGCAATTGGTCAACTTGGATGTGCACCATTGATAATACTGGTGTAAGCCTGCGTTGATCTTTGCATGTGGTTAAGGCCTGGGTAAGGGTTGTGGATACCAAAGACTACTGAAAAAACTCCACAGCCAGGGAATTAGAGGGCAGGACCCTGTGGTTATGGGGTGGTGATTATGGGGTGGTGGTGGACAAGTCTATGAAAGTGTCGACCCAATGTGCGGCGGCAGTAAAGAAGGCCAATTCTATGCTTGGGATCATTAGAAAAGGTACTGAGAACAAAACAGCAAATATTATAATGCCATTGTACAAATCAATGGTAAAGCCACACCTGGAGTATTGTGTCCAGTTCTGGTCGCCACATCTCAAAAAGGATATAGTGGAAATGGAAAAGGTGCAAAAGAGGGCAACTAAGATGATTGCTGGGCTGGGGCACCTTCTTTTGAGGAAAGGCTATGGCGTTTGGGCCTCTTCAGCCTAGAAAAGAGGCACCTGAGGGGGGACATGATTGAGACATACAAAATTATGCATGTGTTCTGGTCGCCACATCTCAAAAAAGATATAGTGGAAATGGAAAAGGTGCAAAAGAGGGCAACTAAGATGATTGCTGGGCTGGGGCACCTTCCTTATGAGGAAAGGCTATGGCGTTTGGGCCTCTTCAGCCTAGAAAAGAGGCACCTGAGGGGGGACATGATTGAGACATACAAAATTATGCATGGGAAGGATAAAGTGGATAGAAAGATGCTCTTTACACTCTCACATAACACCAGAACCAGGGGACATCCACTAAAATTGAGTGTTGGGAGGGTTAGGACAGACAAAAGAAAATATTTCTTTACTCCGCGTGTGGTTGGTCTGTGGAACTCCTTGCCACAGGATGTGGTGATGGCATCTGTCCTGGATGCCTTCAAAAGGGGATTGGACAAGTTTTTGGAGGAAAAATCCATTATGGGTTACAAGCCATGATGCGTATGTGCAACCTCCTGATTTTAGAAATGGGCTATATCAGAATGGCAGATGCAAGGGAGGGCAGCAGGATGAGGTCTCTTGTTATCTGGTGTGCTCCCTGGGGCATTTGGTGGGCCTCTGTGGGATACAGGAAGCTGGACTAGATGGGCCTGTGGCCTGATCCAGTGGGGCTGTTCTTATGTTCTTAGGATACAGCATTCACTGGTCCTGCCAATCCTGTCTCCTTTCCAAATTGTTAGTTGGTATGTTCGTTCACCCTAAATAAAGTGAAACAGGCTGAGCAGGTAGCCATTTCACACATATTGCTGAGCTTCGTTTCAACAGAGTCATCCACTACAGAAATAGCTCACTACACCATGCGGTGGTGTGCATTTTACATTGGTGTTACATGTGCCATTGGTTTAAGTGCACATTTTCTGCAACAAGTCACCAGTGTATGTGCTTGCATATGCATGTGAATATGTGAACGTTGTTTAGACCACTGTTGTTATATCGGGGCACATTCGTAAATGTGCAATTGTCACTTCTAATAGTGAAAATTATGCATCTCTAGCAACAAACCCATCAGTAATAAGCACTGGCCTTTGATAGGCTACAGTGGTTGAAATCAAAACTTCAAAAAAGAATGCCATTGCCTTTTCTTAAAAGCAAAACTGTGCAAGTGACCAACGGTGAGAAGTGGAATTACTAAGTCGGAAAAAGTCTGAACTTGCCTTGTATAGACAGTAAAAAGAGTGAATATCCTTCAAATCCCAGGTAGATACTACTTCACCATCTTGTGCATGATTACTTTAAGTGTTAGGTTTTAAGTGTTTAAGATCTATTAATTGACATACCACTGGCCGATGTACATCCCAAAACGCTCTCTCCTGGCTATCAAGGATTTTTCTCTCTATCTTGTCCCTCTTCTTGTCCACTCTGTCGTGAGGTAGATATGTAACATAAAGGATGTAAATTGAGATACCTCTTAAGAGGGCAGGTGACAAATCCAGCAACAATACAGTCAGTTGAACTCACTTTGCTTGTGCTTCTGCTTGCATAAAAATAAACTCCCATTTCCGTGCAAATGCTCGCTGTAACCTGGCCAAGCTCTCCTGAAAACATACCACATATTAGCAAGTATCTAGGGTAGCTTTTTAAAAACATTCTACAGGCTTTTTGGGAAACGGTTCCACTGGGTGGCTGCAGCTGGCTTAACACTCTCCACATTAAAAAAAACTCCTGGCACATTCTGTGTGTAAATTGCGGAATAATTGTTGGTGTCTGATTCTTTGGAGGTTGCCATTCATGAAAGAAGTGGAAAGATCTTTGGGGAGCTATTCATATTAATGGGATATGTGATACTAACAGCACAATCCTATGCATGTCTTCTCAGAAGTAAGGCCCGCTGTACTCAATGGAGCTTATTCCTAGGTAAGTGTGTTTAGGATTGCAGTCTTCAAGTCATTCCTCACAAAAATGTACTAACCTTGTCTCAGGTGTGCCCCATTGCTCTGGATTATGCGACCAGAGCTTTCCCCTATGCTGACCTGGATGTTAAAACTGTGTGCATATTGGTTTGCCAGTCCATGTACCTGCCCTGCAAAGAACCACCGTCACCAATATGGTAAGATTTGAAGGTGTTTGAGACTTGGTCCGGAATCAGCACAGACCAGTATGGGAATGCATGCAACTGTTACCCTGCACATGCCCGATCTCGTCTGATCTCGGAAGCTAAGCAGGGTCAGGCCTGGTTAGTACTTGGATGGGAGACCACCTGGGAATACCGGGTGCTGTAGGCTTATACCATAGTCTTTCGAGACTGAAGGCTGCCAACCTTCAGTATGGGAATCTACTTCAGGAAGAGCTGTAAGCCTTTGTGGTGACTGAGCTGGTAAAACCTTCAAGGCTGCAACATTATGCACACTGATTTGGCAATAATAAATGAACAGGATTTTCTTCTGAGTGAACATGCACAGGATTGGGCTGCATGGTATTCTCACTGTTATGTGTGTGAACACTTGAATGAAAAGATCTCTGTTTCTGCCATGGCTCCCTGACTCTTTCTTTGCACAGTCCAATGTTGCAGACACTTCAATTCTTTGTAGCGCATGGTTTGGGGAATGCTAAAACTGCAGGACCAGTTCCTCAAACATCTACAGGAAGGTTACGGTTCCTAGACGAATAGTTTTAAGAAGGAGCCATTTTTTACAAATGAGGTGGCCATTTACCCTGCTACACTTCTGCGTTTCAGAATCTCATTTATTTGACATCTCCGTTCCAGGAAAGGCCCCAGGTACTTACTGCTTCATAGTCTGCTAGCTCAAGCCGTGCTTTGTTTTGCATTGTTCGCTTGCAGAGGTAAACCGCTGGAACACAAAAAATAATCAATCATTTCTTGCTATCTCAGATGTTATCTAAAACCCCAGACATCAAGATCTAAAGGCTTAAATGTGTTTCCTATTCAACCAGGGGTTCCTGACCACTGTGTCTCCATCTGATGGTTCAGTTTCAAAGGCCAGGGCCTACTCACACAGTGCTATTTTCCACTAAGATTGAGAGCGTTGTCAAAGGCCATAATTCAGTAATTCTGTGGCTCTACTTGTGTACATCTGATGGTAAGCAATTGAGTAGATTTCAGATCTGTCATTGTGGTTTTTCTGGTCACTTTGCTTTCAGTCATAAATACAAGAGAAAGCTTTTGCCTGACAAAGAGGTCTATGGATAGTTGCCAGAACATATGTGCTGAGCTATTAGTGCCTTTGGAACCCCAGTTTTGATGCATGGGAAATACTAACACCTTTGCCATTTTCAGTTACCTTGATTGCAAATATAATGAACTGGTTCAAATATACTATGCACTAATCAATTCTGCACATGCACCCCAGTCTAGAATTCTTCGAGTTCAGCTTTGTTGGCAATAGAATAAGGAGCACAAGTGTCTAGCCTTCATCTCTCTAGAACAGGGGTGCCCAAACCCTGGCCCTGGGGCCACTTGTGGCCCTCGAGGACTCCCAATCCAGCCCTCAGGGAGTCCCCAGTCTCCAATGAGCATCTAGCCCTCCGGAGATTCGCTGGATCCCACGCTGGCCTGATGCAACTGCTCAGTGTGAGGGCGAACTGTTTGACCTCTTGCATGAGCTGTGGGATGAGGGCTCCCTCCACTGCTTGCTGTTTCACATTTGTGATGTGGCAGCAAAGGAAAGACTGGCCTTGCTTTGTGCAAGGCCTTTTATAGGCCTTGAGCTATTGCAAGATCTTCATTCATTCATATAAGTTCCATCTCTAATATATTCATTTATGTAAACTTAATCTTTTTTCCCCCGGCCCCGACACAGTGTCAGAGGGATGATGTGGCCCTCCTGCCAAAAAGTTTGGACACCCCTGCTCTAGAACATATATCTTTTTGGTAGCAGTTTTTCCCAAAGAGTGGTACATTCCAGCTGGAGGGAAGGGTTCACCTGTACCATAGCTATGTGTTTGTGATAAAGGAAGTATTTTAGGAATACAAAGTTGTTTATACTACTAAGAAGAAGTTTGAGAGTCCAAGATTACAACTGAATTGTATAGAAAATTAATTTTGAGTCCTTTTAGAGCATATTTCCTCCATAAAGCCCCAAATGTTTGGCAAAGGGAAGAGTATCTCTCCTATTTAAAAGCAGCTCAGCTAAAGAGGAACGTGCAGAGGAAAGAGAAGAACTCCTCCAAAATTGATTTTTAGCTCCATGCAAACTTGTGCTGCCTTTGCCGGTCATGCATCCCTGAAAGGGAGCAGCAAGTTGTCTTGTTGAACTCCCTCAGGCAACTGAGAGGCAAATGTACAATGTTTG
The DNA here is from genome assembly GCF_035046505.1 of Tiliqua scincoides. Lineage (NCBI taxonomy): Eukaryota > Metazoa > Chordata > Lepidosauria > Squamata > Scincidae > Tiliqua > Tiliqua scincoides. The sequence goes on from NC_089821.1 coordinate 232,000,088, forward strand.
CAGCACTCAACATCATAATCTGTTAGCGGAGGATGAGCATCTCCAAACACTTGGGGACATGCAATGGGGAGCTGCGATTGGCCCACATTCATCTGATACATGCCCACCACTGGTTCTTCCATATTTGGAGATGCACAATTCCCCTTTTGGGTGTTTAGCATCAAAAACATCAGTGTAAGCACCAGGGCCTCTGAGAGGAATTTTATCAGGAGGTACAAAGTTTCTTTTGGGCCCCTGTGCAAAAGGGGAGGGGTGAAACAGCAGGGGAGGGTGGTGATGGGTAAGCAGAATAGGGGCAGGGAGGGGCAAAACAGGGTGGGGGGAGGGTAGGGACAGCTGGAAAAGTCTTTGGAGCCCAGGTCTACCAATCCATGTGGCATCAATAGTGTCCCCAGCACCCCCAATTGTAGTAGTGTTGCCAGCATCCCGTATGGGCAACAAGTCTGAGTAGATAGGAAAATGTAAGATCCCAGGAACTTTCTGGGCCCCCTCCTTTGGCTCCTGGGCCCCACTTTGAACCCTGGGCCCGGGTACAAATTACCCCCTTTACCCTCCTCTCCTAGGCCCTGGTAAGCACATACTGCAAACAACACGTTGGTTAGCCCTCAGATAGACTCCAAGCATCCAAAATATATTAGTCCATGCTACCCAGATGATAGATTTCAGACATTATAAGAATGCGTGGAGAGCAGAGCAGGATTTCACATGTCCAGTTTCTGTGCATTCATAAGGTCTGAAAAGAGCAGGTACAATTATACGTGCATTAGGTTCACCCTACCCAATCATGTTTCTGACTTCCATAGGTTCCAATTTCACAGAGAAGCCCTATGTCTGTACAAATGTACAAGCAGGGGCTCAGACATTGTTACAAATGTACTGGGTCAGGCATGCATGATCTTGCTCCTCCCCTACGTTTGTATAACATCTGAAAGGGACTGATGTCGTGTCACAAGTTAGGAGCAGAGGTGCACTGCTACAACAACAGAAGGGTCTAAAGCAAGGTTGCAAGCCAGATGCAGCCTATGGAAGCTGTCTATTAGGCCCCTGTGATAACTGGACTCTCCATCAGCTGCTCTGAGCTGCGAAGTGACAGATCGGCAAAAGCAGCACTGCTTGAAAGAACGGCATTGGGAGAACCCAATTATCACATGGGCTGTCCTTTTGGCAGTGGTGCTTCTGCTGCGATGTCACTGATGAAAGGGCATCTCATGTGATAATTGAGCTCTCCCAGCACTGCCCTTTTGGCAGTGCCACTTCTGCTGAGGAGCTGGGAGGGAGAGACAGAAGGAGACCACAAAAGGAGGGGAATGGTAAAGGGGAAGAGGCAGACCAAACGGTGAGGAGGGGAGAAGTTGCCAAGGCGCTGGGAGAGCCCAATTATCACATGAGCTGTCCTTTCAGCAGCACCACTTCTGCCAAGGCATCACTTTGCAGAGCGCTTCTCAGCTGCTGAAGAGTGTAACGATTCTGCTGTGATAATGTCCATGTGATAATGGGGCTCTTCCATATCTTGAAAGTGTGATCAATGTTTGCATAGTTTCTCTTCCATCATCTGCGGCTAATGAGTTCCTAAAAAGGGCTTATTTCTGATCATCGCCCGCTCACTTCTTGTTCTTTATTGTTGTCAGGTGATCTAACCTGTGGTAAGAACCAAGGTCAAGTGAATGTGAAATCCTACCCTGCCCAATATTCTCTTCATAGCACTGATCTGTCTCGCTGCTTTTCCTCCTGTTGTTTTTAACTTTCAAAGAGAACAAACCACAGCAAAAATGGAGAAGGGGTGAAAGATGTTTAAAAATTTATAAATGCCCAATTACTCAAATAACATAATTCAACTTCTAATAAATAATTGTGTGGTACTGGTTCTGGTGTACACTTAGACATGGATGATTCAGGTTCAAACCCCTGCTCAGCCATGAAGCTTTCTGGGTGACCTTGGGCAGTTGATTATCTTTCAGCTCAGTTCATCTCACAGGGTTGCTGAAGACCAAAAGAGGGAAGGAACCATATATACCACCCCTGAGCTCACTGGGGGAAGGGTGATATAAAGATCTGAAAAAAATAATAAAAAGTAATCTTCCTTCCATAGCAGGAAGTGTTAACACCTGCAGGGAATGGCCAAGTGTAAAATAGCTTTTAAAAACAACGGTGAATGTTTATTCTGTTATGCAGTTTTATAAAAGCCTGCTGAGATGCTGTATTGTGTCTGAAAGAAACACTAATTGCAGAGGTTTTCTCTTCTGCTAAGCAGGAAAGTATACCTTTCCTTACAGCAGAGTTTCCCAAGACCTCCCTCTCCAAAGCAGTGGGGACTAGCTCTATAGAAGTACTAGCTTGATCCAGTGATTACAGCACAAGACCAGGGCAGGAGGTCTCGTCTAGAGCAGGGGTGTCCAAAGTTTTAGGCAGGAGGGCCACATCAGCTCTCTGACACTGTGTCGGGGGCCCGGGGGAAAAAAAGAATTAATTTACATTGAAAATTTGATAAATTTACGTAAGTTTTCATAAATGAATATATTAAAGATGAACTTATATGAATGAATGAAGGTCTTGCAATAGCTCAAGGCCTATAAAAGGCCTTGCACAAAGCAAGGCTGGCCTTTCCTTTGCTGCCACTGCTGCATCACAGACATGGAACAGCAAGCAATGGAGGAAGCTCTCATCCCACAGCTCACACGAGAGGTCAAACAGTCACCCTCACGCTGAGAGAAGTTGCATTGGGCCAGTGCGGGCTTCAACAAATCTCCAGAGGGCCAGAGGCTCATTGGAGACTGGGGACTCCCTGGGGGCCGCATTGAGAGGCCGCAAGGGCCGCAAGTGGCCCCCGGGCCGGGGTTTGGGCACCCTTGATCTAGAGGGTAGAGCCTCCGTTAGCCTGAAGATAACATCAGAAGGTTGCCAGTTTGAGGATACTGGCAGCTCCCTGAACGGCTGAGAATGGCGAGACCTTGAAGCAGTTGACAAGCCCAGCTGAGTAATTCCACCTCCTCTTGGTGTGAGCAAGAAGCATCTTGGCTGCTCTCCATGTGAGAGATGGAGCTGCTTGTCAGCCTGCATGGAGAACTGGAGGCCAGAAGTGAGAACAAACCAGGAAGATCCATTCTGACATGTTGTTGGTTCTTGAAAGAGAGAACCTCTATGTTTGTAAAAATCCCCTTGAGGGGTTTAGAAACACCTGCCTATGTAAACCGCCTTGAATAAAGTCAGAGGAGTAATCCAATGACCAGAAAGGCGGTATATAAATACCGAGTTATTATTATTATTTTATTAATATGTATCACCTAAGCAACTGATAACCTTCTGTGGAGCAGTTGTCTCTGGAGTAATTTATCTACGCTTGTCCCCTTCCGCTGCTGCTGGAGAAACTTTGATCAGTCACTCCTTTCCCAACAAGGCTGCTCTCCCCGACTGCCATAACTACTGCTCCAGAAAGTTAAAAAATCATTCTCGCCTTAACTAAGAATCCCATCAGTTGCTACTACTGGAGAAAGACTGCCTGCCCACCTCTTTCCCTGGAACTGGTTCCTGCTTTGTAACAGGACACGGCTGTGTGAAGGGGCAAGGCAAAATGACACAAAACTGTTTTCTCCTTATTTTTGTTGTGCGGACTGTAGCAGGACTGGCAGCAGAGGTGAAGAAAATTTTGCCAGTGCCACCTTTTCCTCACTAGAAACTCCAGCACTAGAGTCCATAGTGTCATTTTTAAAAGTGTTCATTTCATGTCCCCTCTCCAACTCTACAAATCTTCTTATGCCTTGAGTGGAGCTGTAGAGGGACACTCACTACTGTTGCAATGACTCTGGGAGCAGCAGGACTCAGAAGGTCCAGCTGCTGGATATCGTGCAGGTGCAGAAGCGGAATGATGAGACAGATAGGTTTCTAAGGGAACCAAGCAGGAGGAAGGCTGGAGCTGAAGAAGTCTCCTGCCCCGCCTCTAGCAAGTGTCTTTTTATTAAGGCTCAAACAGAACAGAATAAGCTGAGTTGCATTCAGTTAAAAGATAAACATTAGCCAGCTCTAGCCTGACTAAGGCACATTTCTTGATAAGAGGCGTGTCTTCCAAGTACAGTCTCCCATTCTCTTTACATAAGTACAAGGTGGTGAGCCAAGGCTGTCTCAGAATGTGTTCTGAAAACAAACTGTAAGTTTGCTCGCAGCATGTGGCAAAGGCTCACCGGCCTTTTTGTTACTCTGCGATTTTCCCCACATACTACCGTCTGAAGGCATAAGAAGATTTGCAGAGTTGGAGAGGGAACATGAAACAAACACTTAAAAATGACACTGTGCAGCCTGACTCCAGTGCTGGTGTTTGTAATGGTGTTTCCCAGCTTCCAGGGAAAAGGGCTTGTTAATTTATTATGGTTCTTCCATGAAATGCAAGGCAGTATATAAAAGATTCCCAAGTGTCCTCTCATCCAGGTAGTGATCAGTTCTAGACTTGCTTAGTGGTACTAAGCTTGCTACTGTATATCATGGTCCTTCAGACATTCTCTGGAACCAAATATGGTGAAAGAGCAGCCTGCTAGTGAGTAGGAGTAACAATCCATCAATGAGCCCATCACTAAATACATCTGTTTGCCTTGACTTCAGTGGAAACAGAGCTCTATGTAGTCCTTAAAAATAATATTCCTCAAAAATATTATTCCTCAGAAAAATAATATTCCTCAGACCTCAAAAATAACATTCAGAATTCTTGAGCAGGTTCTGTTTCTAATGAAGTCAAAGAAAATGGATTTTGATTAGGTGCCTGATTATGTTTTAATTTTTTTAAAAAGTTCACATTTAGAAGCTGTATCAAAGTACCTCTGTCTTTTGAAAGAAAAAAAAATTCAAATACAAATTGAATATCTTGGGGCAAGGCTTTTCATGCACAGTAACAAGCTGAGCAAAGTGGGCTCTCAAAGGGGGTGTGTAGATACCCATTTCCATCCCCCCTGAGATATATGGATATATGAGATATATGGATTATGCATATCTATGCACACTATGCATGGGTGATGGGGATCTCCATGGGCAGTATGCATGCCACTGATCTACAGAGCAGATGCCCATCTGGCATCTGTGGGTCAGCACATCTTTCTGCGCACGCAGGCTAGCTTAGCTGCATGTAACAACATCCAGTACTAAGCTGTACACGGACAAGAAGAATCTGTGGATCCACCTACTGTCATGAATTTAGCTTATGCCACTTGCACAAGCTCCACATCTGTTCCAGAAAGAGAGCACAGAGTTGAGTTCTTCTCTGTGCTGTTAACTGCAGCAGCGGTACCAAGGAGCACTTTACTCCATGCTCCTTCTCCTACCCAGGAACTGTGGGGATGAAAGAGGGTCGGTCCTCTTTTGTGCCACTCCTACAGTAGTGGTAAAAGGGAGAGCTCTCCTCTGTGTCCTGCCCAGAAAAGAAAGCACAGAGAAGAAGTGCTTTGGTTCCCTTTGGGGAGAAAGGTAGGATAAAAATACGGTGAATAAATAAAATAAAAAGTTCCCTCTTGCACTGCCACTGCAGGACTGAAGTGAAGAAGAACTTTTTCCAATGTGGCAGTCATTTACCTGGCAAGTGTCCTAACTTCCCTGGCTTATGGGGCAATGTGGGGGGGGGGAGGAGAGCAGCAAGCACGGCAGCCCATCCTACACTTTGAAATTTCCAGATGGCCCAACACTGCTTAGGAAGTGGGATGATTAAAGAAAGAGGACGATTAATCACCGATGCTGCTGCTCCATCCCCACTGACCAGGAAGTGATGGGGAATGCTTCCTGAGTAATGGAGAGGGTTAGTGGGCCTGTCTTCAGGTCAGGTGCGGGCAGGCAAGGTGGTGGCCAAACCACCTTTGCTTGTTGATGCCTGTCTTGTGTGCTACGTTAGAGTTACAGACCAATGCCAGGAAACAGGCTTGCATCCTAGGGGTTATGAATTACTCTGTTCTTAGTAACTCCCATCAAGAAACAGACACGAGAGGAACTCCTGGCTTTTCCTTTCCTAGCAACCAATTATAAATACATTCTAACAGAGCTGTCCTTTTCCAGGTTTTTACTAGGAAATGTTCTGGTGTCAGCAGCTTAATTGTACCTTCAGACTCACTGAAAGCCCTTGTGTTTGTTTGGTCACGACAGACTGGATAATTATAAGGTTCCAAATGACGAACAAGCAAGTGGACTAATGACTTGGTAGGAAACCCACAGTTTTCTATATACAGCATGGAAGCTGAGTCAGTTCTAGAAACAAAACTAGATCTTACTTACATGACACTGCTAGGGAAAAAAAACCTACTAATTTTTCTGTCTGTCTGACTGACTAGGGCTTTAAAAATGGATGCAGTGTAATGAGATCACATTTCTTGAAGGAGAGATCTGTTTTCGAGTATTCTCAAGTCGGAAGTTTTAGTAAAATCACTAACCTGGACACTTGCATCCTGGCCACTTAGCAATGGCAATATCAAGTGATGTTTTGTATATGAGAAACAGCTGATCAAATACCACTGACAAACCTTTTATACAGTGGCAGATCAAAGATGGGGGGGGGCCCAAAGCCCTGAGCTCACCATGCCCCTGTCTCTGCCACCTCTGCACCACCCCACCTGCCCATCAGAGCCGTTCTGCAGGCAGATGAAGCCCTGAGTGGCGCTTGGCAGAGCGTGAAAAGCCTTCTGCGACTTCTCGTGCAGTCTTAAGCAAGGCTTCCGGTTTCGTCCACACAAGAAGCCTCAGAAGGCTTTTCAAGCACTGCTGAGTGTTGCACAAGGCTCTGTGAACCTCGGTGAGTATCCGGGGGGGGGGGCGGTGTGATGGAAGGAGGTGGCATGTCGCAGTCTTGCCCTGGGGTGCAGTGAGGGCAGGTCTGTTACAGCTTTCATATCACCTGATCTTACCACAAGCACAATTTTTTTTTTTTTCTGGTGGAGTCTGTTCAGCTACAAGTCAAGTGAGAAGTCACCAACTGGCAAGATAACAAAGGATGCATAGACATCTGTGAATCACTTCTAAGGTTATGTGGAAGAAGGGAGAATTTGAGGGCCTTCCACTTGCTGGAACTTAGATACATGCCAGGATTGACCTTATAGTACGTAACAGTGTGGTCTTTCCTAGGGGCAATATTTTGCTGAAAGGGATTGCTTCCAAAGGATGTCATCCTGGCTTTAAACCTTCCTATGAAATGTGAGACCTTTCATACATGCACATAACACTGACACCTAAACCACTCATAGTGTTCCATTCTTCAGATGTTCTCACATAGTTTTGCCAATAGTATTCTTGTACTTTTGTTTCTCGTTTTTTAGAACATGCACCCCAGGGATGAATTTTGGAAAGGCAAGAAAAATTATCCATGTGTTTTGAATTATTCCCTAAGTACCTGAACTATTTTTTTCCGCACAAATATCCTGAATGCAATGTTTTGTTTTGTTTTAATCATACTTAATAATATGCAAAATTTAGCAGATAAAACTTTAAGGAGATGGGGAAATAATTCACTTGTTCAATTTCTGAAAGTCAACCTGTAGTTCAAAGCACAGGAATTGGGCCAGTAAACATTTAGTAATCCTGTGGATGAAAGGGGCAGACATGGAACCAACAACCAATTTAGGTTGTATAATCAAGCAGAGCTAACCACAGAATGAAAGCCCACTGCACTGCAGAATCCTGACCCTGGGCCTGTTTTAGCCAATGGAATCAGAGTCTATCTTGAGCAAGGGCCTTATAAAGTTTAGCCCACAGACTAATTTCACTGCCAAGACCAAGCACTTGAATTTGTGAAGATAGCACTAAAAAAACAGTGTCTTTCCTCTTCACAATGTATTACTATAATGTCACTTCTGCACCAAGGTACTTCTCATTTCAGAAATCCATACCTAAGTAGGTTGGAGATGAGATGAACATGGCTCTTAAGTGCACTTAGTCATTTCAATAACCTTTAACTTCACTTCATAAGCTCACTGAACATCTTTTAGCACAAACTGCCAATGCACAAAAAATGATTCTAAGAACCAGCACCACCATGCCACATCTCCAGATTCTGACTTTTTAAGAAGTATTCAGATTTCTTCCTCTTGCCTACCTTTCAAATTTCTGTACAGTTAATATGCCCATGCCTCTTCAGTTCTGTGGTACTAATCTAAAGACTATAACTGATACCAGTTTATCTGAACTATATCCTCCAGGAAAAAATGGAAGCGTTGGAGAAAAATTCAGCATAATAAAATAGGAAGGGCACAATTCTTATAGTTACCTGGTACAGAGCAATGCGTTTCTGTACTTGGGATTTTTAAATAAAATTGTGCCTATGCTTGCATTTTTAGGTTCATATTTCAGTGACTCCGTAAGCTTCCAACTTTCAAAATGTGCTGAACATATGCCACGTGTCAAGCCCTGGATGCATACTGAATGTCATAAATATTAATACAGAAACGTAACATTAAAATACTCATTTTCCTAAAAACAATGAGCCGCAAGGAGGAAATCAACTGACCATTATAGTGCTACAGACTCCTTGAAAAGATCATTAAATTATCTCTTCGGGGGGTTTACTTGTTTGTTTGGGTAAGATCAGTGTTTGAAATAAATAACTGTTAATGCCTGCCCTTAATAAGATATTGACCATTTATACCCATCACTGGAAAAGTGAACATGCAAAGAATTCATTTGCACACATCTCTTTGTTTTGCTCTGGAGATGTTCTCAGCTTTGGGGCCTCTTTTGCAGGCTGCTTGTTGCTGTTTCAGTCTAGCAAGAATGACAGAATTGCCACCTCTGCATTATCTCCTGAGTCAGTTTAATGTATCGCCACATGCATTTATAACATGTCTGGCCAAAAGAATGCTATTTTTGTATTCCCAGTTCATATGCAGATTTGACCTCTGCCTTAGTAAACTTTGTAAACCAAAGCCAATCTTGAGCTCAGCATTAGCAGTTCTCATCCTGGGTTTGAAAAGAGTCAGGCCAGTCGTAGCTTAGTGAACAAGACGATTAAAATGCTAAAGATGGTTATGAGACTGTCATCCATACAATGCAAGACGCCGGACTGAAAGAGAATAGAGATCCACACTGACCATAATCTGTGTTTTCCGGCTCCCAACAATTGGATGGCCAAAAATAGGGTGTCTGCAAAACAAAACAAAACCAAAAATGAAACAATTGGGAATTAATCTTGGGCAAAACACACACCAGATTGGCTTTGGTAAAACAAACTATTCCAGGGAGCTGCCAGCATGGTCAACTGGGAACACTTAACTATCACAAAGTAAATACCCTTGTTAGACCACGATCTCATACTTGCTGGGCAGCCTAATCCTGAGATGCCTGCAGCACCCAGGTCCGGCGGCTCCATGGAGGGCCGCCGCCGGATCATGCACCTCTCAAGCTACCGCGGGAGGCTCCTCGGGAGAAGGGGACATTCATCCCCTTCCCCCGAGTAAGGGAAGCAGCCCCGCAATGGGGCTACTCACTTTAGCGACGACCAAAAGGTCAGTGCTAAAGTAAAGGCGCTCGTGTAGGGCGCGCAGCCTACATGAGGCGGATCAGCTTGGCTCCATGGATCCGCCTCATTCCCTCCCCCGACATGCCTCCCGCCCGCCCCTGGCCACACCTCCCCCCTCCCCGGAATGCCTCCCCCACGCCCCGGCCGTGCCCCGCCTCCGGTTCCACAGCCCAGTGGTCCAGCCAGAGCTGGGCTAGCTCTGGCGGGAGCCTGGCAGTGAGCCCCGCAAACATGCCTTATGGCACGTTTGTGACTGAGGTCCACTGTGCGGAGCCGTGCTGCAGACCTCAGGATTGGGCTCTAAGTGTATGTCCATTTAATTAAGTGGGGCTTACTTATGCATAATCACGAATGTAAAAAGGCTGTTATTTGTACATGGCAATACAGGAGATAAGGTATTGTGAGAAGGTCCGGCATAAGTCACAAGAGACTATGCACATTTTTCCAACAACATTCCCCACCTCCCACTTGCAGGAAAAAATCCAATGCAAGTCAATTTTTAGGCAAAACTACGTACTACGCTCAATGACTAGTTTTTCCCTCCATGTTTCTTTAAGTCAGAGTTTCTTAAACTCTGGGTCGGGAGCCAATTTCAGGTGGGTCCCCATTCATTTCAATATTTTATTTTTAATATATCAGACTTGATGCTACCCTGGTGACTGCATTTGGGGAAATGTCACAGATCTGTACATTTAACAGGCTACTATGAAGATCCATTTAACAATGATAGTCAATGGGACTTACTCCTAGGTAAGTGTGGTAGGATTGCAGCCTAGGATTGTTAAAAATTGTCCTGCTTGATAATGTCACTTCCGGTCATGACATCGCTTCTGGTGGGTCCTGACAGATTCTCATTCTAAAAAAATGGTCTCAGTGCTAAAGGAGTGAGAACCTCTGCTTTATGTTAAACAACAGCCATGGGCTTGCCCTATCAGGACCGTGGTCCAGGGTACACCCCCACATGCCATATTGCTCTAGAGCAGCTTGCACATCAATAAACATATCAACCAAGTATAATATCAACAAATATCACGCACAAAGAAAGAAATTTTGAAAATAATTGCATTGTGAATGACAAAGGAGAAGAGGCAACGGGTCTAGTTCAAAAAACTCAGGGCTGCACTAAATGTGATGTGGATCACAGTATTTGGCCCTGTATGTTTGTTTTTTCTATCTAAATAGCAGGTGCAAGGGACTCGGGGCCCAATCCTATCCAATTTTCCAGCGCCGGTGCAGCTATGCAATAGTGTGTGCGCTGCATCCTGGGGTGGTGGGGCAGTCACAGAAGTCTCTACAAGGTATGGAAACATTTGTTCCCTTACCTCAGGGCTGTATTGTGGCTGGACCAGTGCTGGGAAGTTGAATAGGATCGGGCCCTCAGTCTGGATTGGGACCACGATGGGGCAGAACCCTTTCACCCATTTTCTCTGCCACAGATCTGATCCAGAAAAACTCTCATGTGTGCATGCGCACATAGTCCTGCATTAACCAGAGTATAAGCTGGAAGGATGCCACTGCTACTACTGGACCACTTTAGGAACAGAACTTTACCTTATTTACGCAGAAGAAAACCCTTGTTAGTCAGTGTAAAGTCAATAAAACAATGAAATGTTACTTACTTGGAACCGGTAAAATGTGCCATCATCCTTCAGTGTTAGAACATGGTCTGAGATAGGGAAAAAATAGCCATGGGCTGCCATTAATGTGCCCAAATGAAGGGCTTCCACTGCACAAAAGGGAGACAAAAATGTTTAAAAAAACAGGTTTTAATGTTTGCTTACTACAAGGCAAATGTGTTGAACATTTCTTCTTCTGAGGGTTTCACCAGTTGACTACAAAGTAAATTGAAAAAACATCAGGTGCAGTCAAACATGGAAATGATGCACTTCTCTCTCTAAACATGGAATCTCCTAATTAAAAGGCAGTATACCTCTGATTACAACATGCTGGGGACAGACAATATGGGAAAGCCATCACCTTCATACAAAGTTAAGCTGGAGCAACCCTTACTGGAAAAGTTCCCAGATTCTGATGTTTCTGCATGAAGTACTGTAATAGAGTTTGGCACCATAAAGGTTAGCTTTCTAAAACATCTTTGATCATCAGATAAAAATCCCTTCAGGATGTGTGACTAAAAGATGGCACCATTTGTACATAACTCCAAGCAGCTCCAAAGGCCTCTGGGGCATTTGGTGGGCCACTGTGAGATACAGGAAGCTGGACTAGATGGGACTATGGCCTGATCCAGCGGGGCTGTTCTTATGTCATACTTTCTGCAGGCAATGCTGCTTATCTGTAGAGGTCCAAAGGAAAATGAGTGAGAAGTGGGAATGGACAGAGCAGTGAGTAAAGCAGGCGGTTCCTGGCAAATTTAGGACAGGGGTTCACAACTGCATTCTCCCTTCCTTCCACCCAACTCCTCCTCCTTCATCTTCTTATCTCCTTGAGACCCTGGCTGAATCTGTGGGGTGGTGTAGAGAAAAAGTATGTTCATTGCCCTGCATAGCCCTGAAATGGAGCAGGCTGCTCGTGAAAAGGAGTGCTCCAAGCACAAAAAGCAAAACCTGCATTTTTCAAACAAAAATGTGTAAGGAAGGCAGTTCTGTTTGTTGCATGCTGTATTTATCAGCAGGTGTCTTGATGGCTCAGCTTCACAGTGATGCAAGTTTCAGCTGTAGCCATGGCAAATGGAGATGGGAAATACAGCTCACCTCTGGGAAGTGCACATGGAAAATTCAGGAAAAAAGCATTTCCAGAAAAGATATCTTGAAAACAACATAAAATAAACTACGTTGGAAATTATTCTTGTGTTAAAGGGAAGGGAGTATTGGACTTGAACGGCATTTTCACACATGACCAAAGGACTTGTGGCATTTCCACATTTTGTAAAGCTACTGCAGGATTGACTGTGGCCAACTGTAATGGAAATGCACAAGATCCATCAAGGACATAGGGTGTGGTGTCAACAGTGACCCCTTGCTCAGGCAGGCAAGCACAGGGTTAACACCAGGGCCTTAGATTACAGTAAGTGTGCTTCGCAGCTGCTAGAGGCAACAAGGTCCTCAGGGTTAAAAGCAGCACCTGTAGTAGTAGTAGGAAAGCTTGGAGGAAGGAACTGAACTGATGGATTAATGGACTGAGAAACTAATGGCTGATGGACTAACTGACTAAAGGACAGATGGGTGAATGGACTTTGGAGATTACTGGAGACTGGTGTGTGGCTGTCATGCCCAAGACCTGCTGAGGACCAAGGTGTTGCTGTAGTGTCTGCAGAAGCTGCTGTCAGGAGAGGGGAGGAAGGAGGACCTCTGCAGGTTGAACAGGTGAGCTACCCTGGTGGTGGGGTCCAGAAGTTCTGCTGGGCAGAACTAGGGCCATTGTGTGTGTGTGTGGGGGGGGGGGGGTAATTAGCTTAAAGTGGGCATAGGTTCTCTTGGCGAGCCTGGCAAAACACTAATGTGCAGACTCCGTTCAAAAAACAGATCTCTTCTGCTCAGTAGCAGTAGCAAAATCTGTACTGCATTGCCAGCCTAGCATTAAAAGACCAGCCCAAAATCCCTGCTCAGTTCCACCGGTCATTGTATTTTCCTCTCAGTCTAAATGACCTGCAGTGTTCTTGTGACACTTCTGCACTGTTTGTGTGTGTGTGTGTGTGTGTGTGTGTGGAAGGGTGGGATACCACTGTAATGTAATAAAAGAAGAAATATCTGAGGTGATGGTATGGGAGGCATTGGGAGTCATTCAGGTTGGGCACTGGCCGAGGGTCCATCAGGCGGACCCCACAAGCCCCAAGTAGCCAGCAGTGATGCAAGTCAATCTACCGAGAGCTGCTGTCTCCCACCCCCTTCTATCAACAATTCACCTCTGAAGAAGCTAATTTGCTGGAGGTTGGCTGCTGCTGCTGCTCTGAAAGCTGACCTGGATATTCCTTCTTCAGGCCCTCATCACCCTCACAGGATTGGTGCCAATGAACCACCTCCCCATAGAACAGAAATCCAGGTGTTCTTCCCATGACTCCTTCTACCCCCTTCTGAATCAAATTACAGCTATCCTGCCCGCATACTCTGGAGCAGGGGTGCTCAATAGGTGGATCTACCGGTAGATCGCGAGGCAAAATGAGTAGATCGCGGAGTGCCGACCCCCCTTCAGGTGCCTCTGGAAGGAAACGCTGGGAGTAAGGCCCATTGTACTCAATGGGGCTTACTCCCAGGTAAGTGTGGCTAGGATTGCAGCCTCACAGCCTAATCCTAGGCATGTCTAGTCAGGAGTAAGTCCTGTTATACTCAGTGGGGCTCAAGGTACACCAACATACATTGTACACATAAATGTTATATGTTATGATGGCGCGAACATTGTAAAAAAAAACTCTGGTAGATCTCCGGGCCTTGCTGGGTTTCAAAGTAGCTCTCAAGCCAAAAAAGTGTGAGCACCCCTGCTCTGGAGGGTTGTAATTCGCTCCACAGCATGAAATATAAAGTACTCACTCAGAGAGGGACATTTATTTTCATAATTTGTTCATGAAAAAAATATTGATGGAACACACCTGGAACTGCAGATAGGACTACCTCTTTTCATATTAAAATTCAAATAATAAATACTTAAGCAACATTCCACAGTTGCCATTCCAGAATGATATTCTGAGCATAATGGAACATATTCTAAACAACAACAATTTCCAGAAATATAAATATAGCTTCCACTTCCAAAATATAAATATAGCATTTGCCTCATGGTTACTATGGCAGTTGAAAGCTAAATATCAAAGAGATTTCCTTTGATCTGCATTTTATGAATAGAAGCTTTCAATCTACTAGGGACAATCTGGAACAGATGCTTCATTAATGCACGCTTCTAACAATCACAGCAAGCAAGCTTATTGGGCATTTTGTTCTCCTTTAATATGCAGGTAGATTGGTGGCTCCCATTACTGAGACATAACTGCTTTTTTTCTTTGATCAGAGGTCAATGAGAGATCTCCCTGTGTTGTCAATCTTTCCCTTTATTTTGGCTAAATCTACTTAGTTGGCATTGAAGACAAATAGCAACTAATCAGGTATCAAGCAATTCAAGAAAGGTGGTTTTGTGATATGACAGTTGGCAACAGGAGAAGTGTCATGTTTTCATTCAACAAATAAAAAGAAAAGTTTTGTGAAAAGGATTTGTTGGCTGCATAATCAGGTGCTCGGAGGGAAGGCCTTACCCACTCACCACTGTTTGATTTTAGTTCACTTCCAAAAGAGAGAATCACATGCCACATCAAACCTGGCTGACACCTCCTCTACACATGGTATCACAGGTAATACTGGGTTATTATATTTGCATCACTCTCCTCCCCACTTGCCCTCTGCCTTTCACTCTCTCTCTCTAGAAGCTCTCTTGGTAAGGATCTTTACTCACAACCCTTTACTCTCTTGGTAAGGATCTTTAGTCACATCCCTGGTTAACTCGATTGTCCTTGCAACACGATGACACCCACAATCAGTCTGCCCACAATGCAGGATGAAACAGCTGTTTCATGTAGCAGACTGGCTGACAGAGTATGCTCCACACATTCCATGCTTTCCCACCATTTGACTGACAGCATGTAGCTCTCTGGCCAAAAGTTGGTCACTTTGTCTCAACCAGGCGTTCCCAATCATACTGAGAGCATCCAGATTTTGGACCAAAAGTTAACTACTTCATCTCAGCTGCTCTGTGCTTGGTTGGGCCTTCAGTGGTCCATAACAACTTGGGGAAATTTTCAGTGAGAAAATGGTTACAGATAGTTAAATATCCCCTCATGCCAGATTCTAATCTCAAAATAGTGTCTGTAAAACTGTTGCTTTTAATGTATGAATAAGCCTGCAACTCAGCATGGACACATTTAGTCTCACATCTAGTCAGGCCTTAAGCCTGATGCTTATCAGTAAAGTGACCCAAATTTTTGAATCTTTAAAGTGAGCTATGTTTTCTCTCTTAAAAAATATTTTTTCTCAAGATGACATCTCTCAGAGCTCTCACCTGCACCGCATTTGATGAATACGAGATATGGTGCCTTGTATAATACATTTAACTGCAGTTCTCTTTCCACGTAAGTAAAAACAGTGTGATTCATTTATCACATACATTTTCCTATGGCACTCCTGAGAAGTGCCAAGTCCTTTTAATATGAAATTTGCAGTCTGAATTTTCACTTTTGCTACCTTTTCACACCTTGTGGGACTTGGAACTCATCCTAAAAGCACAAAATCTTTGAATAAGGACTGCTGAAATTACAGAAGTCACTTTCTCTATGCTATCAAATGTTGAAAAGAGTTTGAAAATGAAATGGGAACACTATATTCTGAGAAAGCTGGAATCTGGAAGAATGGCTTGAACAATGAAGCATATGAACAACCCACGGACATGCCGTGACTTCTTGTGCTGATGAGGAACAAATGTCACTGCACCCTGTGACTTCCAGAAGTGACATCGCATCTGGGTCACCTCCAGATGCCACCCTTCTGGTTGCATCTGAGGGTTGGAAAGGCCATGCACAGCCTCTCCAGCCTTCAGAAGGCCTCCAGACTCACCTTTTTTTTTTTTTTTTTTTTACTTGTTGGGTCCTTTTTTGGGGAGGGCAGTCAGTGTCAGGTGAGGCTCTGCCTCTCTGGCTCTAATGACTGCACATCCGTGGGACAACTTTATATATTTGTTTATAAGGCTTGTGGTTAGTCAGCTGATATCACAAAAATGAGGTTTCTTTGAATAGTAAAAAAAAAAAAACAACAGAAGATGTGAAGCTTCACATATATAAAGGCCTTTAATTTTTATAAAAACGAAAAGAAGTGGGGAAAGCACTAGATTAGAAGCAACAAACCAAACCAAACGGAAATGGAAGGTTGCAACAAAACCAAGGGGATCTCATTTATTAACAGAAGTTGTGAGAATCCTACACTGCCCAAGGTGAGTTAGTCAACATGTAAGATTAGCTCTGTTGAAAGATCAATAGACTGCCCAAGCTTGAGAGAGGCTAATTAGAAACTCTTGCTCTGTGATCCCACTTCAGTAAGGTTGCACTACGTCCTCTTATTAGCTGATCCGGCAAACAAAATGTGGTCATTAGCAGGAAACGCTGATATGAGTTGCCAATCAGACCACAGGTCAGAACAGTAGAACAATGGCCAGCTGGCAAACCAAGACATAACATCAGCTAGGGGGGTGTGGGCCGCACCGGGTGATGCGCCCTGGGGGGGTGATGCACTAAAATTGCGCCTTTACGAGCCACCGCATCATGCCATACACCGTTGGATGCAGTGCAGTGCCAAAAACACTGGACCTGTGGATGATTTTGGTGGTCAGAAGGGTCCTGATCCGATGGGACTGGAGTACAACAAAAGCCCAAGCAGGCAGCCTCCCCCCCCCCCAACTAGAAAGGACCAACAAAGAGGCTTGAACTGGTATGGGGAAAGTTTTCTATTTTGCACTTGCAAAGTTTCCCTCACAGCCCAATCCTACCCACACTTTCGTGGGAGTAAGCCCAACTGACTCTAATGGGACTTATTTCTGAGTAGACATGCATAGGCTTAGGCTCTGAGGCTGGACTCCTATCCCCACTTTCCTGGGAGTAAGCCCCATTGACTCTAATGGGACTTACTTCTGAGTAGACAGGCATAGGATTAGGCTCTCAGACTTGTAAAGCCAGGTGGGTCTTTGTATTGATGTGCTTGAAATAGAAGGACTTTCAGCTGGGCACTGGGAGGGCTGAAGATCTCACTGATTCTTTTGGGGGGGTTATTGCAGGCAGACTACAGAGAAAACTCACTTGGTGGAACAGGACTGGCTCCCCCTTATTTAATTATTCCTTTTATTTTAATTTAACTATTTATAATTATTTATTTTAATTTGCTTGATGTCACTTCTGGCCATGACATCACTTCCAATGGGTCCTGGACAGACTATCATTCTAAAAGTGGGTCCCAGTGCTAAAAGTTTGAGAACTGCTGCAATAAGTTGCTAGTAAGTTGACACAGGGGTGTGTGTGTGAGTGAGTGAGTGAGTGAGTGAGTGAGTGAGTGAGTGAGTGAGTGAGACCACAAGTTTTCAAAATCACTAAAATCACAATTTGGAGGAATAATTCCATCATATATCAATCAATGCGTAATTTCATGCAGAATGCAATGAAACAAACCACATTGAAATAACTGTGTTCTATCAAAAGGTACTGCCAAAAAACCAGTGGGGGCAGGGCGATGGTACATCACCACGCCCACCATCTGGGGTGTTGCCCCGCCCACTGCATGGGGTGACGCGAATCCTAGTGACGCCACTGCATAACATGCATAAGTAGAAGGTTATAACAGCTGGATCCTATCCTCCTTGGCGCAGCTGTATCCAGCAGGGCAGTGGGGTCAGCTCGCTATCATCTTCAGGGACGTCTGGCCACGTTGCTAGAATTGCTGCACCCTCCTAAGGATTTATGTGTGTCAAAATATATTCATGAAAAATAATGGTATGTTCTCCATTACTGCAACACATTCTAAAAGGATGCCATTATATTGATAAGTTGTTAGGAAGATAATAACATTAATTTACATAGAATATCACAATATTATGACATTATTATATATATTATGATGATGATACATTAGTATTATACAGGTGGCACCATTGCAGAGTCTGGAGAAGACAACAAATATAAGAAAAATGGCCAAGAATATCACATTTCCTATCATTTAACATTTCTTGGAAACCTGTGGTAGACTGACACTAGAATCAGCTTTCTTTTTAAAATTCCTAACGCTCTACACTCTGGGAAAAATCTCATAAATGGTGGCTACAGTCTATTTCAAAGGGTCAGAAACAAACTGACCCTCCAGATTTGTTGCTCCAGAAACAAACTCCAGATACAGATTATGTATCGTTGAAATTTGGCCATCATGTTCTTTGAAAGTGTCCTCTGAGATGTCTGTACAGCAGTTTATGGTGGGAATGAAAAAGAAAAACAGCCTGTTTAGAATTATTGGCACAATGTAGGAGTCACTCTTTCCGGGCAAGCGCTTAAGCTAATCCTAGTTATCAGAATAAACCTGAACACTCTAGCTCTTGTATAAACTGTCCTGAGACAACACATGGTCATTAGTAGTAAGGGGCATGGTTTCAATTTTTTCCAAAAGAGGCCTGTTTCTAAAATACCACCTGTAATTTTATAGAAAATTGATCCTTTGGAACAGGGGTCTCCAAACCCCGGCCTGGGGGCCAGATGTGGCCCACGGCAAGCCTCCATCTGGCCCGCAGCCAGCCTCTTGTCCCCTGAAAGCCCCTGGCCCGCTTTGCTAAACATGATTGGAACTGTGCTCTGGTTGCATCTGGAGGGTGTTCTAAGGACCAGAGAGGTTGAATGAATGAGCCCATTCATTCATTTATTTACATATCTAAGTTCCATCTCTAATTTATTTATATAAATTTTATATTTACATTTTTTTTTTTTTGGACCTCAAAACCGTGCCAGACATTTGATGCGGCCCTCTGGCCAAAAAGTTTGGAGACCCCTGCTTTGGAAGAACACCATCACTTGCAACCCACAGATTTCTTTTTGGACATCTACCATTATTTGGTTTAGCTATTCTTAATCTAGGAAATGCATCCAGGTACATCAAATGCATCCAGGTACTTATTGTATCATAGTTTTGTTATACATCAATAAAGGGAAAAAATGCATCCAGGTATTGGTGATGGCGAGAGAGCGCCAGAAGAACATAAGAATGGCCATGCTGGATCATACCAAAGGTCCAACTAGCTTTGCATCCTTTTTCCTTACAGTGGCCAACCAGGTGCCTCTAGGAAGCCCAGAAGTGGGACAGGTAGGCAAAGAGCCCTCTCCATTTGTTGCTTCCCTGCAACACAATATTCAGAAGCCTCTGAACCTGGAGGTAGCATATAGAAGTCTGTGATAGACTTGTTCTCCATGAATTTCTCTAATCTAAAGCCAACTTAGCTCACAGTCATCATTATATTTTGCGGTAGTGGATGCCACAGATTAATGATGTGCTTGGTGAAGAAGTCTATCCTGAATTCCTGCAATTGATGCTAGTTTTCATGAAGAGGGAGAAAGCCTTTTGTCCACTCCTTCCACACACTGTGTAGCAAGCAAGCAGGGCACTATGGAAAAGATTCTGACTTGAGCTACTGTCTTCCCGAAGGAGCAAAAGATTCTTCTGATTTTTAATGCTTCTCCACAGTAAAGAGGAGGAGGAGCAGCAGCACTTTAGGTTAAAGATGATAAATGCAAACAGGATGAATAAGTGTGAGCTATTCCTGGCTGCTAACAGATTAACACCATCCCCGCTGAATCTCAGTAGTGTGAAGATGAGATCTCTCAGTTCTGTGCCCTGAAGAGCAGCAAGCCACAACGCAGAGTGCACCCCTGACACAAAAAAGCCTTGCTGCTCAGTTTGCTAGGTGCATCTGCAAATGGTTTTAGAAGAAAGAGACCCACAGATAAGAGAAGCCAGACAGTATTTAGGTTGGCTCTTGAAAATTCCAACCACTAATGTATTTGTGTAGCTCTTGTTTTATAACATGTTTTGCATTCGTGACTTTCATTTGTATTTTACACAAGGAACTGAAGGACTGTGGCTCAAGGCTTAAAGGATGGGCCTGCTCTGCTGGCAGGGCTTGAACCCAGTCCTCCATTCCCAAACTGTCTCCAGTGACCAGGCAATGTTGGCTCTGAGTCCATGATGAAGCTCGAACCAAGTTTAATCAGAAAATGGCTGTAAGCTAGGAACTATGAGCACTGTCTTGAATGACACTTTCCACAGGGAAATCTTTAAGTAGAATTTTCTCTTGGACAATGAGTGGCGTGCAAGAATGTCAGAAGAGAAAACAGAGAAAGAACTGAAAGAAGTACAAATGATTGAATGCAAAGAGTGCCTCAATTGGCAGCACAACCCATCTCAGGGCAATATCTCTCCTTTAATAATTCCACTAACTGGAAATACACATATACTATTGTTGAGACTTGTGTCATTAGAATCTGTGTTTCCAGGACAGCCAGATCAATAACCATTACCACCATAGCAGGTGTCCGCTTTCTATACCTTCAGATAAAGCCACTCCATTCCATAAGGGGGAGAAGCAGTGGGGATAGATTGGGGAAGAAAAAGAGCCAGGATTAAGCAGACTTTTCCTGTACCATTCTTCCATTCCCAATCACAACCTCTGATTCTGCTTTCAGTTAAAAGTTAAATATGTGAGGTGAAAATTACACGCAACTAATGTTTCTTCCTTACAGGAAGATAAAACACATAGCCTATGAAGAGTTTGCATTTGGGGGTGGGAATGATCTCTTCAGTGTAGAAATAAATGCATAGCAAAAAATAGGAAGGCTAGAAACAGGTTCATGAAATTACAGTATGGTGGCCCTTCTGTGTAACACCACAGAGCTGGCTAAGTGATTTGAACAGGAAGTTACAACGTTCTTTGATGGTAGGATCATTGTGGATATGCCCGTCAGATATTAGGGTGCACCACATAAGAACATAAGAACATAAGAACAGCCCCACTGGATCAGGCCATAGGCCCATCTAGTCCAGCTTCCTGTATCTCACAGCGGCCCACCAAATGCCCCAGGGAGCACACCAGATAACAAGAGACCTCATCCTGGTGCTCTCCCCTACATCTGGCATTCTGACTTCACCCATTCCTAAAATCAGGAGGTTGCGCATACACATCATGGCTTGTACCCCATAATGGATTTTTCCTCCAGAAACTCGTCCAATCCCTTTTTAAAGGCGTCTAGGCTAGACGCCAGCACCACATCCTGTGGCAAGGAGTTCCACAGACCGACCACGCGCTGAGTAAAGAAATATTTTCTTTTGTCTGTCCTAACCCGCCCAACACTCAATTTTAGTGGATGTCCCCTGGTTCTGGTATTATGTGAGAGTGTAAAGAGCATCTCCCTATCCACTCTGTCCATCCCCTGCATAATTTTGTATGTCTCAATCATGTCCCCCCTCAAGCGTCTCTTTTCTAGGCTGAAGAGGCCCAAACGCCGTAGCCTTTCCTCATAAGGAAGGTGCCCCAGCCCCGTAATCAGCTTAGTCGCTCTCTTTTGCACCTTTTCCATTTCCACTATGTCTTTTTTGAGATGCGGCGACCAGAACTGGACACAATACTCCAGGTGTGGCCTTACCATAGATTTGTACAACGGCATTATAATACTAACCGTTTTGTTCTCAATACCTTTCCTAATGATCCCAAGCATAGAATTGGCCTTCTTCACTGCCACCGCACATTGGGTCGACACTTTCATCGACCTGTCCACCACCACCCCAAGATCTCTCTCCTGATCTGTCACAGACAGCTCAGAACCCATCAGCCTATATCTAAAGTTTTGATTTTTTGCCCCAATGTGCATGACTTTACACTTACTGACATTGAAGCGCATCTGCCATTTTGCTGCCCATTCTGCCAGTCTGGAGAGATCCTTCTGGAGCTCCTCACAATCACTTCTGGTCTTTACCACTCGGAAAAGTTTGGTGTCGTCTGCAAACTTAGCCACTTCACTGCTCAACCCTGTCTCCAGGTCATTTATGAAGAGGTTGAAAAGCACCGGTCCCAGGACAGATCCTTGGGGCACACCGCTTTTCACCTCTCTCCATTGTGAAAATTGCCCATTGACACCCACTCTCTGCTTCCTGACCTCCAACCAGTTCTCAATCCACGAGAGGACCTGTCCTCTAATTCCCTGACTGTGGAGTTTTTTCAGTAGCCTTTGGTGAGGGACCGTGTCAAACGCCTTCTGAAAGTCCAGATATATAATGTCCACGGGTTCTCCCGCATCCATATGCCTGTTGACCTTTTCAAAGAATTCTATAAGGTTTGTGAGGCAAGACTTACCCTTACAGAAGCCATGCTGACTCTCCCTCAGCAAGGCCTGTTCGTCTATGTGTTTTGAGATCCTATCTTTGATGAGGCATTCCACCATCTTACCCGGTATGGATGTTAGGCTGACCGGCCTATAGTTTCCCGGGTCCCCCCTCTTTCCCTTTTTAAAAATAGGCGTGACATTTGCTATCCTCCAATCTTCTGGTACCGTGGCCGTTTTGAGGGACAAGTTGCATACCTTAGTCAAGAGATCTGCAACTTCATTCTTCAATTCCTTAATAACCCTTGGGTGTATGCCATCAGGGCCCGGTGACTTATTGATCTTTAATTTATCAATGAGGTCTGAAACATCTTCTCTTTTAACCTCTATCTGACTTAACTCCTCGGTTAGGAGGGACCGTTCGGGCAGCGGTATCTCCATCACAAGATGGAGAGGGAAGTTTCAAGTCTGTGGACAAAGCAGTTAAGGGCCCAATCCTATCCAATTTTCCAGCACCAGTGCAGCCATAATACAGCCCCAAGGTAAGGGAACAAATGTTCCTATACTTTAAAGGGGCCTCTATGACTGCTGCCCCACCACAAGATGCAGTGCATGCCCCACTGGCATAGCTGCACCGGCACTGGAAAACTGGATAGGATTGGGCACTGACAAAAATAGTTTGTGAATCCCCACTTAGAAGAGTTTCAGACTTCCTTGTGTTGCTTCTCGGTTGTGGACTTGAATGTGGCCAATATGTTAAATGCAAGTGATACAAGGATGCAGATTTGCACAGGTTGTACCAGGCTTTTTTCTGCTCAGCTATGCTGAGGTTTCCAGAGGCTTGATGTATAAAGTATGCCATGTCGCTGGGGTGCATCAGAAGCTCTGCCTCCATCTGGGTTTCTTTACTAAAAGGGGTTTACAACTCTATTTGAAGGACCAAATGCATCTGAGCAGAGAGCTCAACTGCAGCGTACAATGGTTTTTCAAACTTTCCAGAGCAAATGATTTCCCATTTATGAACAGCAGGCAATGAGCTTTGTTATTCATTTACGCTTGCAACAAAAGTAAATGGATAACAACAGTCTTCAATTTACTCTATCCAGAGAGCCTTTAACTACTTATTTACATAATGAAAACAAATAGTACTGCTAGTCTGTTTATAATGCAGAGAAGATCATTCTTATTGATTATTGATCAGCCGTGGTAATAGCAAACACTAACATGCTTCATACTCTAGAGCAGGGGTGCCCAAACCCTGGCCCTGGGGCCACTTGCGGCCCTCAAGGCCTCTCAATGCGGCCCTCAGGGAGCCCCCAGTCTTCAATGAGCCTCTGGCCCTCCAGAGATTTGTTGGGGCCCGCTCTGGCCCGACGCAACTGATCTCAGTATGAGGGCAACTGTTTGACCTCTCGCATGACCTGTGGGATGAGGGCTCCCTCCACTGCTTGCTGTTTCACATCTGTGATGCAGCAGTGGCAGCAAAGGAAAAGCCAGCTTTGCCTTGTGCAAGGTCTTTTATAGGCCTTGAGCTATCGCAAGACGTTCATTCATTCATATAAGTTCATCTTTAATATATTCATTTATGTAAACTGATGTAAATTTATTCAAATTTTAAATGTAACTTAATTCTTTTTTTTCTCCAGCCCCTGACATATTGTCAGAGAGCTGATGTGGCCCTCCTGCCAAAAACCTGCTCTAGAGATAGCTTGGCTTTGTCTTCATACATTTCTTCTTTCTTGTCACAGATGACAAAAGACCTTTGAGTATTAGCATAAGTGGTGAAGTTCCATCCATAAACCATTCCTCTTGCCTGTTCCATAGCGAAACATTCCAGACAGCACCTGTTCATCTGTTGCAGGTAAACCAACCAAGAGTCTCATGGCACTTTCAAGAATAACCTATGTGTTGCATCTCACAGTGAAGCAGAGCCTACTTTATCAGAGACCTGAAGTGGTCACCTAAGTGAGTAGGTTTATCTCTCCAAAAGAATGACCCGTGCTGTCATTATTATATTAAAAAAACAAGCAAAACCGATTTCCAGAAGCACAAAGATGGAAGTGTTCAATAAATAAAATTCATGTACTTACCTGGGTCTTCTATAGACAAATTCTTCGTTAACCACTGAACAATGTCTGAACCTAGAAATAAGATTATAATGTAATTAGAAATGCAATTTTACACATGGGTTAAATTACACTTGAAGGGCCCAATCCTATTCTTCTCCCCCACCAATACACTTGCACCAAAAAGGTGTGTACTGTATCCAGCAGGGAGGGCGGGGGGCGAATCGGTAGTCTTTGGAGGGAAAGGGGAATTATTTCTCCTTACCCTTCTGTAAGCCACTTCCTCCACAATTGATCTCCTTGGACCTGCATCAGCTCATTAGCTGGCACATGTCTGAGAGAAGAAAGGGGCAGACAGCCTTAGAAAGGAAGGGATAGGATATGGTATGCACCACTGCTGTCAGATCCACCCCCTCCTGCCATCGCACCAGCCCCTTTTCTCTCCCCTCCATGCCCAGTTATCTGTAGGCAGTGGTTGCTCTGGATCATGCTACTCCTGAAAACAAACTCCTGAACAAAATGCACAACATAGGTTTGGCTTAAAAAAAAAAAAAAAAAGATTCTAAAGTTTTCTGTTAATTGCAAACTCCAAATAAAACCTCAGTTACATAACACTGTGTTGGAAGGACAGGCAAAAATACACAGGATGATTATTAAGTCACCACAAACTTGTCCACCCACTGCTCAGTGGAGGTGACATCACTTTCCTTCAGAAGCACAATGCACGTGCCTGAGAGTCCCAAATTATCCAGATTGTTTTTAGACTTCTCACTTCTGTGGTGGCAGCTTTGTGCTGGACCTTTCACAAGATGCATCTCATCTTGGGGAACTGGTGACAAGGGGGAGAGGGAGGGAAATATGCAATAGGTGGCTCTGGAAATCAGCTACAGAGGCTATCAAGCCCACTGTGCAATTGGTATTTCAAAGCAGCGCATTGTGTGTGTAATAAAATTGCATATTTTCTCAAGGCTGTTGGCAAGTCAGATTAAAGCTCCTATTCACGGGTCAGTTAACCTGCTCTTCATGAATTTACAGCAGTAGTGACTTTAGAGATACTGAAAAAAACCTGATATACACCAAATAAACAGATATGTAAACAAATACGAGCCCCCGACATATTGTCAGAGAGCTGATGTGGCCCTCGTATTCTCGATTCACTGCTTTGTAAATCAGTCGTGCTGCTCTGCTCTGCCTGCATGACTATGAGGGTGGGGCTTACCTAGCCTGGTTCCCCCCTCCCCATGCGCATGGTTGGGGATGATGAGAAGCAGATGGTGATAGGAGGTCAGCTACAGATCCCCTTTAGCAGTACTGCAGTCAGCAAGTGCCATTCTGTCCTAGAGCTCAAAGAAGCCAGAGGGCAGCGGAGGATGCTAAGCAACGGGGAACAATTTGAGCAGGCTACTGGGCTCTGGTTTGGAGGCTGTGGATTTGAATAGCTGCAGGGTCAGAGAAAGTGGAGACACAGACTTGGGATCTGGTCCCATTTATTGGGACTTGGACAACCTGGGTAGGTTTCTGTCCCCCTAAAGCAACTCCTGAGCAGCACTTCAAATTGCAGTGGTGGCTGCAAGGTCTAGGTGGTCCCCCACCCAAGGCCTCTTCTGATGTGGTGCTTACTTCAGTCAACCCCACTCTTTCATTGTCAGGGAAAGGGGTTGTAAGGGCGATGACTGCTGCATGCTGAGGATCCACCCCAGGGGTCTTGTTTATTTCTTGTGTGGCGTTAGGCTGCTGATTTCAACAGCCCCCTTTTCACTAGGCAGTGGGGCCTCACAAGTGGCGTTCACCTCATTGGTACGGGCTTCATGTGGCAAATGTGGCCATTTCTGAGGGCCTCCTGGTGGGACTTGCCACTGCAGCCATTTATGTCTGACAATTGGAAGTTGCTTTTTTTTTTGCTTCTGGGACAGTATTTCTCAAACTATGGGTTGGGGCCCACTAGGTGGGTCGTGAGCCAATTTCAGGTGGGTCCCCATTCATTTCAATATTTTATTTTTAATATATTAGGCTTGATGCTACCATGGTATGTGAATGCTTTTGGGAAAATGTTACAGATCTGGACTTTTACAGACTACTACGTATATGCTTTTAACAATGGCAGTACAACCTAATTATCCACAGATTTTTCACCTGCTGTTTTATCTCAATGTGATGAGAAGGGCCCTTTAAATTAAAGGGAAAAAGTCGTTTAACAATAGCCTTGTTAATGTGAGAGAGGGCAGCTGGCTGACAATCCATCAATCATTCTCTCTCCAGGCATTTAGAACAGCTTCACTTCAAGGCAAGCGACCCCTCCCTTCCCCCTGAGCAAAATGATAAGCATCCTGCATTCTTTCCCAGTACTGCGCAATGGATGCAGGGAGGTGCTGGCTGGCAGTGAAGCCTTTCTAAGCACCTGGAGAGAGACGGATTGATGGAATGCCTGCCTAATGACACGGGTAGGATTGCAGCCTAGGATTGTTAAAAATGTTCCTGCTTGATGATGCCACTTCTGGTCATGACATCATTTCCAGTGGGTCGTGATAGATTCTCATTCTAAAAAGTGGGTCCTTGTGCTACAAGTTTGAGAACTGCTACTAGGAGGGATTCTGAGGCACGGCCTCTGCAGGCTTCAGAAAGCCCTCTGGAGGCGACTGGAGAAGAGCTCCAGTCGCCTTTGGAGGGTTTAAAGGGGAAGAAACAGCAGATTTTGTTATCCATGATTTTCAGTAACCAAGGGGGTCTGAGAACAGATCCCTTGTGGCTTACTCCTGGGTAAGTATGATAGGATTGCAGCCTTTGGGATGTTTGGGGAATTGTTTAAAAACAGATCAGCAACTGTTTGGGAGGGTTAGGAAGGTTCTTCTTTATTTTAAATAAATTCTTAAACTAATACTTAACATAAGAACATAAGAACATAAGAACAGCCCCACTGGATCAGGCCATAGGCCCATCTAGTCCAGCTTCCTGTATCTCACAGCGGCCCACCAAATGCCCCAGGGAGCACACCAGGTAACAAGAGACCTCATCCTGGTGCTCTCCCCTACATCTGGCATTCTGACTTAACCCATTCCTAAAATCAGGAGGTTGCGCATACACATCATGGCTTGTACCCCATAATGGATTTTTCCTCCAGAAACTCGTCCAATCCCCTTTTAAAGGCGTCTAGGCTAGACGCCAGCACCACATCCTGTGGCAAGGAGTTCCACAGACCGACCACGCGCTGAGTAAAGAAATATTTTCTTTTGTCTGTCCTAACCCGCCCAACACTCAATTTTAGTGGATGTCCCCTGGTTCTGGTATTATGTGAGAGTGTAAAGAGCATCTCCCTATCCACTCTGTCCATCCCCTGCATAATTTTGTATGTCTCAATCATGTCCCCCCTCAAGCGTCGCTTTTCTAGGCTGAAGAGGCCCAAACGCCGTAGCCTTTCCTCATAAGGAAGGTGCCCCAGCCCCGTAATCATCTTAGTCGCTCTCTTTTGCACCTTTTCCATTTCCACTATGTCTTTTTTGAGATGCGGCAACCAGAACTGGACACAATACTCCAGGTGTGGCCTTACCATCGATTTGTACAACGGCATTATAATACTAACCGTTTTGTTCTCAATACCCTTCCTAATGATCCCAAGCATAGAATTGGCCTTCTTCACTGCCGCCGCACATTGGGTCGACACTTTCATCGACCTGTCCACCACCACCCCAAGATCTCTCTCCTGATCTGTCACAGACAGCTCAGAACCCATCAGCCTATATCTAAAGTTTTGATTTTTTGCCCCAATGTGCATGACTTTACACTTACTGACATTGAAGCGCATCTGCCATTTTGCTGCCCATTCTGCCAGTCTGGAGAGATCCTTCTGGAGCTCCTCACAATCACTTCTGGTCTTTACCACTCGGAAAAGTTTGGTGTCGTCTGCAAACTTTGCCACTTCACTGCTCAACCCTGTCTCCAGGTCATTTATGAAGAGGTTGAAAAGCACCGGTCCCAGGACAGATCCTTGGGGCACACCGCTTTTCACCTCTCTCCATTGTGAAAATTGCCCATTGACACCCACTCTCTGCTTCCTGGCCTCCAACCAGTTCTCAATCCACAAGAGGACCTGTCCTCTAATTCCCTGACTGTGGAGTTTTTTCAGTAGCCTTTGGTGAGGGACCGTGTCAAACGCCTTCTGAAAGTCCAGATATATAATGTCCACGGGTTCTCCCGCATCCACATGCCTGTTGACCTTTTCAAAGAATTCTATAAGGTTTGTGAGGCAAGACTTACCCTTACAGAAGCCATGCTGACTCTCCCTCAGCAAGGCCTGTTCGTCTATGTGTTTTGAGATCCTATCTTTGATGAGGCATTCCACCATCTTACCCGGTATAGATGTTAGGCTGACCGGCCTATAGTTTCCCGGGTCCCCCCTCTTTCCCTTTTTAAAAATAGGCGTGACATTTGCTATCCTCCAATCTTCTGGCACCGTGGCCGTTTTGAGGGACAAGTTGCATACCTTAGTCAAGAGATCTGCAACTTCATTCTTCAATTCCTTAATAACCCTTGGGTGTATGCCATCAGGGCCCGGTGACTTATTGATCTTTAATTTATCAATGAGGTCTGAAACATCTTCTCTTTTAACCTCTATCTGACTTACCTACTCGGTTAGGAGGGGCCGTTCGGGCAGCGGTATCTGCCCGAGGTCTTCTGCCGTGAAGACAGATGCAAAGAACTCATTTAATTTCTCTGCCATCTCTAAGTCTCCTTTTATCTCCCCTTTCCCTCCCTCACCATCCAGAGGGCCAACCGCTTCTCTGGCGGGTTTCCTGCTTCTAACATATTTGAAGAAGCTTTTATTATTCCCCTTAATGTTGCTGGCCATGCGTTCCTCATAGTCTCGCTTGGCCTCCCCTATCACCTTCTTACATTTCTTTTGCCACAGTTTATGTTCCTTTTTATTCTCTTCATTAGGGCAAGACTTCCATTTACGGAAGGAAGCTTCCTTGCCCTTCACAGCCTCTCTAACTTGGCTGGTTAGCCATGCGGGCACCCTCCTGGATTTAGTGGAACCCTTCTTTCTTTGCGGTATACA
This sequence comes from Tiliqua scincoides, assembly GCF_035046505.1. Classification (NCBI taxonomy): domain Eukaryota; kingdom Metazoa; phylum Chordata; class Lepidosauria; order Squamata; family Scincidae; genus Tiliqua; species Tiliqua scincoides. The sequence continues at coordinate 232,029,505 of NC_089821.1, forward strand.
CCTCTGCTGGGCCTCTATTACTGTTGTTTTAAGCAGCCTCCATGCACTCTGGAGAGACTGGACTCTTTTTACCCTCCCTTTCAACCTCCTTCTAACCAGCCTCCTCATTTGAGGGAAGTCCGCCCGTCGGAAGTCAAGGGTTTTTGTTAGAGATTTGCCTGGTATTCTTCCCCCAACGTGCACGTCAAAACGGATCGCAGCATGATCACTGTTCCCCAATGGCTCAGTAACGTTTACATCTCTAACCAGGTCCTGCGTACCGCACAAAATTAAATCCAGAGTCACCTGTCCTCTGGTGGGCTCCGTGACTAGCTGATCTAAGCCACAGTCATTTAGCACGTCAAGAAATCCGGTTTCCTTATCGTGACCAGAACACAAATTGACCCAGTCAATATGAGGATAATTGAAGTCCCCCATGATTACAACCCTGTCCTTCCTTGTCACCTCCCTGATCTGTTTCCTCATTTCAAGGTCCCCATCAGATTTCTGGTCTGGAGGACGATAGCACACCCCCAGTATTACATCGCTGCTCAAGCCTGGTAATTTAACCCACAGAGATTCTACGGTGGAGTCGGACCCACCTTCAATCTCTACTTTGCTGGATTCTATCCCTTCCTTAACATAAAGGGCCACCCCACCTCCAACACGCCCCTGCCTGTCCCTCCTGTAGAGTTTATAGCCCGGGATTGCGGTATCCCACTGATTCTCCGCATTCCACCAGGTTTCCGTTATGCCCACTATGTCAATATTTTCCCTTGTCACCAGACATTCCAGTTCTCCCACCTTTGCTCGTAGACTTCGGGCATTCGCATAAAAGCATTTATACAAGGAATGCCCCAGGACGGGCTGCTTATTCGCTCCTTTGTCCCCGCATCCTCTCATTGTGCCAAACCGTCTATCACATCCCATCTCCCTACCTTTCCCAATTTCTTCTCCTACCCTGCCTTTGTCTTGTTGTTCTCTAACCTCCCCATCCTCATCCCATAGGGATGTGGAGTCCCGAACCGGATGCCCCTCGGCTCCTGTCGGCCTTCCCCCAGGGATCAGTTTAAAAGCTGCTCTGCCACCTTTTTAATGTTATGCGCCAGCAGTCTGGTTCCATTCTGGTTCAAATGGAGCCCGTCCCTCTTGTACAGGCCCCGCTTGTCCCAAAACGTTCCCCAGTGCCTAACGAATCTAAACCCCTCCTCCCTACACCACCGTCTCATCCACGCATTGAGACCCCTGATCTCCGCCTGCCTAGCTGGCCCTGCGCGTGGAACAGGTAGCACTTCAGAGAACGCTACCTTTGAGGTCCTGGCTTTCAGCTTCCTGCCTAAAAGCCTAAATTTGGCCTCCAGGACCTCCCAGCTACACTTGCCCACGTCGTTGGTGCCGACATGCACCACAGCCGCTACCTCTACCCCAGCACTGTCTACCAGCCTGTCTAGACGAGAAGTGATGTCCGCAACCTTCGCACCAGGCAGGCAAGTCACCATGCGGTCCTCACATCCGTCGCAAACCCCCCTCTCTATGTTTCTAATAATCGAATCCCCCACTACAAGAAGCCCCCGACCCCCCTCCCGCCGAGGAGTATCCCGAGTGCGCTCGGATACGGGCCCATCCCCTGGAGAAGGGATCCCCCCTAGGGGATTGTTTCCCTCCTCTCCAGGATGACGTCCTCCAGTCCCGAGACTTCCCACCCGGGCAGCCGAGGAGCTGCACGCCTGAGGTTGGGACGAAGCCTGATCGTCCCCAGAAGTCTCCCCACAGTCCTCCTCTGGCTGCCTGCGCTTCTCCAGGTCGGCCACCAAGGCTTCAAGGGAGCGGACGCGTTCCCTGAGAGCCTGGAGCTCCTTGCACCGAGGACACACCCATGACTTATGCCCCAGAGGCATATAATCATACATGTGGCACTCGATGCAGAACACTGGATAGCCCCCACCCTGCTGCTGGCTGTCTGACTGCATAGCTTTTTTGTTGTTGTTGTTTTATTTAGGGGTCCTTTTAAAAACCGTACACTGGATAGCAGCCCTTTTCTCTAGGGAAGAGGAAGGGCAGTGTATGGGGCCCTGGCCTCCTCGCCCTGCTGCTGAACTCGCCCAGATGCTAAACTCTTGTGCCTTACCTGGCACTTAGTTCCCAGAGGCACTTGGTTCCCAGAGGCCACACGCGTCTGCAGCTTACTTATCGTAAACTTTTAATTTACTAAATTAATTGATTTCATTTTGTCAGCTGGTGGGTGTTAAAAATTTTCCTGCTTGATGATGTCACTTCCGGCCACAACATCACTTCCAGGTTAATGATACCACTTCTGGTGGGTCCCAACAGACTGTCATTCTAAAAAGTGGGTCCTGGTGTTAAAAAATTTAAGAACCACTGGTCTAACAATTCTCTCTCAGGAAGTGAAAATATTTACTCTTGCATTGTCAGTACAGTATAGCTGAGTGTCAGAGATGAGAAAAAATTCAGCTTTCATTTCTAATAATGTAAATCCAGACTACCCACTAGTCGGAACACAGTACAAATAGATATCCTTACATCTATTTTTATGTACATGTATTTATACATCTGTTTATGCAATGCAGTGTATAAAATGTGTATACACTTTTCACTTGGCACACTTGAAAAGGCAAAAATAAAATATGACAGATATATCTAATCTGAATGGTTTGCGAAGAATGGGTTTTGCTCTAGTAATTCCTTAGATTCCACAAAATCTAGAAAAACTGCATATTTATAAATTATCCTGGCTTGGGAAAATACATTTGTTTAAAATAAACATCATTTAAAATTTTTGTTGCTCTTTCAGATATCAGTATCACTACTACTTACAGTTTAAGGCTGAGTAAATGGCAAAAAAGTAAGAGTTTTTCAGTTCAAGTGGGAAAAGACATAATTGATCCCAGAGTGTTACAGATGCCAACACAAAAGGATGGATTAGACTTTCCTACTTGCAAAGCTATTAATATGCTACTGCACTACAATCTATGATTGAGTGGGAAACAATAATAATCTTGGTTGGTATTTAAAATGAACAGGCCGTTTCAATACCCTCAAAACACTTGAAAACAGGTTTCAAAAAGAGTAACAACACTATTTTGATCCAATAGCCATTTCTCATCCATCATCTATTGCGTAACTGAACATGAAATGCATTGAAATGGAAGCTTTTCTCTCATCCTTACTAGCAAGAGGCCAATCCTTTTCCACTGACTATATCATCTGAGTATAAAGGTTTACTTGAGTTGGCTGGACTGTTTCTTTAAATCTATCCTTTCAATTCCTCTTTTAGAATGATTTTGAAAAACTGCTTAGTCAAATCAGAAAGAGATCGCCTGTCTGTTCTGATGCTGAGAACACGGAAGGCGAGGTGTGCTGCTGATATCTCTTTCAAAGGAAATTATATTCTTTGGCTTGACATTCTTAAAAAAAAAGTATGTAAAGTTTCTCCCCCCCCCCAACTCCTAAGTGTTTAAGCACTTCAAGTGGGTTATTATTTTTAGACCATGTGCAAATGCTTTTTTTGGCTCCCTGGAGGGAGTCCTGCTCTGGTTTGCTAGCTGTGTGCAAATGTTCACAGCTTAACTGCAGGGAACTCAGGACAAGGAGTGGGGAAGGGGCTGACTGAAGGCAGAATTGCAGCCTCTGTTACTGAGGCGACTCCATTAGCCTTCATTAGCAGGGTTGGAATAGCGCCAGTTTTCCACATCTTATTTCTCCCAAGTTCTGTCTTGCTCATAAGCTCCCCTGATCTTGTTCTTGAAAAAGCATCAGTAACACTCTGCAATTTGCACATTGATAACCTCTTCCATAACACGCTAATAGCTTCTTGTGACTGTAAATTTTCCTGAAATAAGGAGCTTTAGTCATCTGGGGATTTGTCAACTTGTGGTATTTGCGGTGGTGGCCAGAGGGTTCTTTCCTAGTCCCAGTGAGAGTGTATCTCTCAAAGGACAACATCATTTTAAGAATCACACGAATACCAAGAGGATAGAGCTGTTGGTGACTGTTAATTGTAATAGCCAAATACAGCCAGTGCATTTTTAGAGCTACGTATTATTATTAGGAATACAGGTATGCATCCCTTAATGACCTTCCAGCCAGCGATGGGTTGCATATGTGATGGCCACTGCTAGTCATGTCGTCAGACTTGGGTGCATCCCCAAACCTCGGAGCTCCGCTCCCTTCACCCCAATTGTGCGAGCGGCGCAATTTCCGGTTTCCTCCAGGAAACTGGAAGTTGCGTCTCTCACACGATTCCAGCATTCTGAGCCTCGTAGAGGCAGCACATGGATGTGTGCTGCCTCTTCGAGGCTTAGAAAAGCTTCTGGAGGTGAGGGGAGTGGAGCTGAAAATGCAGAGTGTAGAGCTTCTGGGCAGGGTGGCCTCCCAGAGGGGGAAAGGCATGGTTCTCTGCCCTGCATAGGTGGGAAGATGGGACACTGGAAAGGAGGGAGGGCCATGTTGTTGCAGAAGAATCCAAGTCCGTGTTCTGCTTTGACTCCCAAGATGAAATGTTTGAATTCCGAGCTATGCAAAAAAAAAAACACAAGTGTGCTGTGTAATGGAATCTTTGGCTGATTGTGGCTTAGGTTTGAAGCCTAAATTGATGATGATGATGCTTCTGGCCATATCATCACTTCCAGATTAATGACATCACTTCCAGTGGGTCCCAACAGATTTTCATTCTAAACAGTGGGTCCTGGTACTAAAAAGTTTGAGAACCATTGGTTTAGACCAGGGGTGCCCAAACCCCGGCCCGGGGGCCACTTGCGGCCCTTGAGGCCTCTCAATGCGGCCCTCAGGGAGCCCCCAGTCTCCAATGAGCCTCTGGCCCTCCTGAGATTTGTTGGAGCCCACACTGGCCCGATGCAACTGCTCTCAGCATGACGGCCAACTGTTCGACCTTTCACATGAGCTGTGGTATGAGGGCTCCCTCCATTGCTTGCTGTTTCACATCTGTGATGCAGCAGTGGCAGCAAAGGAAAGGCAAGCCTTGCTTTGTGCAAGGCCTTTTATAGGCCTTGAGCTATTGCAAGACCTTCATTCATTCATATAAGTTCATCTTTAATAAATTCATTTATGTAAACTTATGTAAATTTATTCAAATTTAAATGTAAATTAATTCTTTTTTTTCCCCGGCCCCCGACACAGTGTCAGAGAGACGATGTGGCCCTCCTGCCAAAAACTTTGGACACCCCTGGTTTAGACTCTTGACTAAGATATGCGATCTCTTGACTAATGCGATATGCGATCTCTTGTCCCTCAAAACGGCCACGGTGCCAGAGGATTGGAGGATAGCAAATGTCACGCCGATCTTTAAAAAGGGAAAGAGGGGGGACCTGGGAAACTATAGGCCGGTCAGCCTAACATCTATACCAGGTAAGATGGTGGAATGCCTCATCAAAGATAGGATCTCAAAACACATAGACGAACAGGCCTTGCTGAGGGAGAATCAGCATGGCTTCTGTAAGGGTAAGTCTTGCCTCATGAACCTTATAGAATTCTTTGAAAATGTCAACAGGCATGTAGATGCAGGAGAACCCATGGACATTATATATCTGGACTTTCAGAAGGTGTTTGACATGGTCCCTCACCAAAGGCTACTGAAAAAACTCCACAGTCAGGGAATTAGAGGACAGGTCCTCTCATGGATTGAGAACTGGTTGAAGACCAGGAAACAGAGATGGGGCTGAATGTAATGGAGCCATTCACCCAAGAGGCCAGGTGAAGCAGCTTCTTCCAATGGCAGACTGAAGGTGATTTTGTGGGAGTGGCCTGAGATGAGTGCCTGCCTGCTGCTCTCCAGTCCACTCAACCACTTCACCCTGTACTCTGATTCTCTGCTCGTGTGCTGAAAGTGAGCAAGAGAAGGCTCAGAGCAGTGGCAAACCATTTCTTGTTTTCCCATTGCTGCTGTGAGCATGCAATGATGGGAACAGGGCTGAAGGAGAAAGCAGGGAGCAGCCGTGCCTGAGACCTGTTCGGACCATACTGTAGTGCCTTCTCTTCCTGGCTCACTTGGCCTTCACAGCAAGCTGGGTGAGCAAGCTGGAAGTAGAAGACCACCTCCATTTCCATCCCTGCTGTGCTCCACCCAGCTTCCTCTGAAAAAGCAGCTGGCTGGGAAAGGCACTAGCATAGCTGGGGGGGGCAGCGGCCTTGGGTACCATACCTGAGGGAGTGTCAAGAGAAGCTCCTGGATGCAACCAGAAGCATCTTCTAGTCGCATCTGGTAGGCCTTCTGAGGCCCAGGGGAGTGTATTGGGGATGCCAAAAACTGATGTGCCCCTGGGTGCCAGATGCCCTAGCTACGCCTGGGGCAAGGAGGAGAAGATGATGTCGGGAGGAAGGTTGGGGTATCCACTGTTGCATACCCAAAATTTAAAAGGGAGAGCAGAAAATGTGGGCACTGTTTGAGATGCCACATCAGTTTACTTCCCAGTTTCTGCTCCTTGGACAAATTACCTTGTCCCTGGTAAAAACATGGGTGTGGTTTTGGTTGTTGTTGTCTTTTGACTGTCTCTCTGGCTATGACTTGTTCTCCTCATCCGGGTCTACCTTGCTGGAATTCATGCTCCATGGCATACCTGTGGCCCAGCAGTTACGATCTACATGCAAATGCCTGTTTGAGAGCTGGCCTGCAGGGTACACAGGGTACTTGAATCATGAAGACAAAATGGGCTTCCTCCTCTTCAATCCACTTAAATGGGAATTCTACCACTTTTCACTCTGTTAGCAGTATGGCTGACAGGGTCTAATAGCTACTAGTGTTGTTTTCCTGTCTGTTGTACAACTCTGTGAGAGGTCAGTGGAATAATAGATGAATTATAAGTATGTTCAGAGCAGATTCTGTTATATTGGCCAATTTTCATGCTTTGTAAAATAAGCATGAGCCAGCTGCCTTAATTTGTTTAGACTAATAACAGCACTGAGTGGAAAGCTAATAATCCCAATGATTTCTTTAGCAGGGAATCATTTGTCAACCCATTTACATGCAAACATGAAGAAGGGAGCAAGGATAGTCAAAGAGGCTTCATTGTCAAAGGAGTTATATATGTAATGCACAAATATCTTAATTAATCTGCATTATATTTTGACATCTGACCAGACCTTCCACACAATCTGTGTCCTCCTCCCCAACATCCACACATCTATCTTTGATTTATATCTGCTACACTTATTGCCAATTTTATATTTCTAGTTAAACACAAGATAGAAATTCGTGTTCCCAAAAATGTGAAAAGGGTTGTGTGGATCTATACTGGTATCAGCCTATTGCTCATGTAGCCTGACATAACCTGTAGCTGAATTCAGAGAGAAGTATAGGAATTCAGCTGGAGTCATCAGGTCTGGGACTGTTGCCTTTGGTGAGCAGGAAAACAAATGGGGCCATAGGTTAGTGACAGGACCTTTGGCATGGGAAAGAATGCACTCTAAGTTCAATCTCTGGCAGCATCTCCAGTTAAAGGTTCAGGAGGCAGGTGATGGAACACCTGTAGAGCTACTGACCTAGATGGGTCATGCTCAAGATAAGGCAGTATTGTATGTTCAAATAGCACTGCAGTGCATGCACACACACACTGCAATTGTATCTGTACCACTTGAAATCTCTGCAGTCCAGTGAGGGCAACCCCAAAGGTGCTGGGGGGTCAAAAACCAAGAAGAATGAGTTCTTAAAGCCCTTCTGGAGTGGCAATTGGGCAGAATGCCTCAGGTGTGAACGGACAGGTGAGATAGGAGCTTGATCACGTCTGGCTCACTGGTGCGAACCCACAGGGTGTGAAATCACCCTTTCACAGTCATTAGTGAAGATGTCTCAATACAGAATTGCAAGACTTGTTCCAACAAGGTCTAGCAGTGGATTGAAGTCTAGATAATCTCAGGCTAAGACTATCCCTCCTTGCCAGGAATGTGGAGAATGCTGATGCTCCTTCTCCCTTCCTGACTAAAATGGGACATTGAAAGTGTCTTCTGTCTGGCTTCCTTTCTGTCTCTGAGAGAAAAGGGAAGCCAGATCAGGCTTGGGGAATGACAGATAAAGAAGAGTTTCTTTTCATGCCTCTGTCTCCAAATTCCTCAGAGATTGTTACATGGAAACAGAGATGAGTCTTGGTAGGTAAGGGGCCACATGTCATTTTTGAGCGTGGCAGCACATGGGCTGTTATCTACTAATCCCAACCTTCATGGCAACTATTCTTTTACCTTTTGAAACTTGTTGGGTGTATAACGTTTAACTGACATTTCCCATGATAAATTACTAGAAGAGAAATTGATTCAAATGATTAAGAGTAATGTCTCTTGGCGTATACTTGTTCTTATTCCTCTTTTGGCCAATTAAATCATTATATCAACATTCATACTATTAGATACTCATTTCCTTCAACCCAGTTCTGTTTCTATGAAATCTTCAGAATAGCCTGTCTCTCTCTCTCTCTCTTTCTCTCTCTCTCTCTCTCTCTCTCTGGCTAAGTAGCTAAATAAACAAATGTCCTGACTGACCTATCATACCCCAAGACCTAGAAACAGGAAATATGGGGAATATATTACTTCCATGATGTTAGGACCCACTAAGAAGGGATTTTTAGAAATTCAACCCCTAAGGGAGTGAAAAGGGGTAAAATGTATTATCACAGATTCTTCAAACGGAAGCACCTGTTGCGTTCTTCGCCGTTCCTCCCTAGGTACCCAGATCTAGTGTTCTGGTTGTTATGGCAACAGGGACACTATAAGCCAGGGGTGCCCAAATCCCAGCCCTGAGGCCACTTGTGGCCCTCAAGGACTCCCAATCCAGCCCGCGGGGAGCCCCCAGTCTCCAGTGAGCCTCTGGCCCTCCGGAGACTTGCTGGAGCCCCTGCTGGCCTGACACAACTGCTCTTAGCATGATGGCCATCTGTTCAACATCTCACGCAAGCTGTCGGACAAGGGCTCCCTCCACTGCTTGCTGTTTCAAGTCTAAGATGCAGCAGCGGCAGCAAAGGAAAAGCTGGTCTTGCTTTGTGCAAGGCTTTTTATAGGCCTTGAGCTATTGCAAGACCTTCATTCATTCATTCATATAAGTTTCATCTCTAATATATTCATTTATGTAAATTTATTCAAATTTGAAATGTAAATTAATTCTTTTTTTCCTTTCCCCAACACAGTGTCAGAGAGATGATGTGGCCCTCCTGCCAAAAAGTCTGGACACCCCTGCTATAAGCTGATGCAAGCAGCAGGGGTTTTTCCTGTATGGCTTCCATTCCTTTCCCTAGTAGCAATGCTGGTCACACTGTTAGTTGCCCCAGGACAGGGCTGGAAGAGATGGGTTCCTCTGATTGAAGCAAATACCACATGATAAAGGGTATTGTGGTGTTATGTAATTGGGGAAAAAAATAAAATGTTATGTACTGATTTAAAAACCCTATTTTATAGTGTTCCTATTTTATGTTAAAAAAGATACATTATATTTTATAATGAAATGTGTAGTTTGGTTTTTCTGTTCCTGTACATTTTGTTACTAATTAAAACCAATGCTTGATTAATTTAAATTTTACATTTTCCTCATCCTACGGGATGGGAAAATTACCTTCCCAAGTGAATTAATAGGAAAGAAAGCCCTGCTAACTTTGTAAATGTTTCTGTTCCAATCAACAGTAGAGCTGAAAATTAATTTTATTGCCATTTAACAATCATCTTCTTGTCAATCAGAGAAAGTTCAGTTTATCTGAGGTTTTAAGTGGTTTCCCCTGACGTATTAGTTTTGAATTGCCTGGCGCCTTGCTTAGCAGCTACTGTCACAGGATTAAACCCTTTTCCATTGTAGTCTGTCACAACTAGTGAAGTAAACATTCATTACTTTAGGTCAGTGGTGGTCAACGTTTTTGACAAATATGTCATGAGTTATACCCAAACCATGAGACAGTGCTCCTGAAACACATACAGGAGTGCATTCATGAGTCTGTCACATTGTTGGGGAGGTTTTGCCTCTAGAATGCTGAGCTGGGGGAGAAGACAACAGTAAAGGCCTGAAGCAGGCATAAACAAGCCTATAGATCTTCCTGCTCAGGTGCATCACAAAGTTTTGTTGCCTGTGTCACTAGCAGGACCTGTAGGCTGGGCACCTATGCTTTAAATCAGTAGTTCCCGATATTTTTTTCACTTTCATACCCCTGGGCAGCCTATTTCCATAAATGGTACTCCTCATATTAGCCCCGCAGGGCATTCTAATAGATCTGCGTTTTTTCCCACCATTATTCAATTCTTTTTCAAGTACTAAAGACCCTGGCAAGTACCCCTGGAAGTACATGTACCCGAGATTGAGAAATACTGCTTTAGATAATAGTTACAGTCATATCAATCAATGACTGTGTCAATCCTCCCTAAGAGTTGTTCAAATCTAGGATGTGTTGCAATTTCCTGGGAAATTGTTCTGGTGTAGGCACAAGCTGTTATCATTAGGAGGAGACTCAGAAACTATACAGCAACCCTTGCCTACATCATCACCTACTAGTACCTGAATGTGAGGGTGGAAATTCCCCTCCCCTCAATTGCCACAAAGTGACCAGCAATTATTTCACTTGCGGCCCAATCGTGAACAGTGCGTGCCAGCTCACCACCAGTGTGCACTGTTGTAAATGTGCCATAAGGCACATTTGCCCTTACCACAGACCCAGCACTGGAGCTAGCCCAGCGCAAGCCTGCGGTGGGCCAGCTCTGGCGCTGAGTCTGCATTCTGCTGCCCGGCGGTTGCCAGGACCCCCTGGCCGTGGAGAGGTGAATGGGGATGTGGGAGGAGGCGGGGAGGAGGCATTCTGAAATGGGAGAAAGCAGGTGGAGGGCAGGGAGGAGGCGTTGGGGATGGAGGGAGTGGGGTGGGATGCGGGCAGGACCACTAGAGCTCAGCTCCACCAAATCCAGAGCCCCGTTTTGGACTGCGTGGTCTGACATGGGACTCTTCAATTCTGCACTGGCTCGAAAGTCGCCACAGAATTGAGTAGCCCCATTGGGGGGCTACTTCCCTTACTTGGGGGAAGGGACAAAAGTGGAAGCAGCAGCATCCAATGTACCCCAGGCAGCTCAGGACTGAGCTGCCATTAACTGCTTCACTGGCCACCACTGATTCTGTAACTACGTTGTCCGCTCCTGTTATTTTCTAGCGCAAACTACACCTTGTGGCGTAGGAGCCATTCTTTTGTGGTGTTATTCCACACCACTCCAACCATTTTATTGTGTTTGGCCTCACTTCACTGTTTTCTGTCAGGAATAACAGGCTTACAGAAGCTGTCCCTTGCTTATGCTGATCAAATCAAATTCAAACTAGTTGGATTAGATGTTAAGCATCTGGAATGAAATATTATTTTTACTAATGAGGATTAGTCTACACAGATCACTGAACCTGTTCTGAGAAGAGCTCCAAAGCTGCAAGTGTAGCGTTTCATGGGACTAACTGATAACAGAATGAAATATATATCTGGATCTTCCTTGACTAGTATGAGGTCTAAATGGTTTCTGAGGTCTAAATGGTTAAAGAGAGTGTGGCTGCTGATTCAGTAGTACAGTTCTAGGGCAGTATTTGCATATTTTACTTTCTGCTGTTTCAAGGAGTCATTGGAACTGGTGTAGAAATGACATTATAGGAGAAATTGAGTTGGTATGTCTGAGAACAGATTCTGCATGTTAGTTTCTGATTCAGAAATGCAGAAAGCTTCATAAAAGGGCCAATTCTATGTATTAAGATTTGATATGAAGGCTCAAGCTTAAGGCTTAAGCAAACCAAGAGCCCAATCCAATTACGCTCATACTGGCCCAGCGCCAGCGCACACTGTTGCAGACATGCTGTAGGGCACACCTACGATAGTCTGTGCCGGTCTGATGGCGGAGGTGGCTCAGAGCCCGCAGGAGCTTCATGCGAGGACAGAGGACTGCCACCAGGAGCTTCATGCAAGTGCCAGGTGGTGGAGAGGTAAGTCTGGGCAAGGGGGAAGGTGTTCCAAGGTGGGAGGGGGGCCCTGCCACCATATCCTAACCCCTCCTGGCCCAGGAGACCTGACATGCATCTCCTTGAATCTGTGCCTGTTTACTAGTGGGCACAGATCCAAGAAGACCCATCAGGACTGCCTGGCCATTACACAGGATAAGGGAGCGTAAGCTTACCCTGAGTAGCCCTGACATTGCTTCCTAGCCCCATGGGATGCAGCAGTAGCCATTTTGGCACCACTGCAGCCCTGGGTGGTGGAAGGCAAAGGATTGGGCTGCAAGATAAATCTTTGATTCAAGTGACTGACTGACTGACTGACTCACTCAGTTGATATCCTGCCTTTCTCCCTGAAAAGGGACATGCTGGATTAGAACACAAGTCTATTTAATCAAGCCTTGATTCCAACAGTGGTCATCCAGAGGCCTCTGGGAAGTTTATGTATTAAGAGCCCACTGTAAATTGCTAACTTCACCATGGAGTTCAGTCAGATGTCTTCTATGTTGCTTTCGATTCAGATTTTGTTCTAAATCTACTTATAGTAATAACTTATTGTAATGGAAGATCAGAAGATCATTAGGTGGATGTTGACAGCGATTCCCATGTTTTGACAGCTGGTTGACAGCTCTGGGAAGGGAAGGGCTAGTTCCACAGCTGTAATCAATCAAGGCCAATGAGGACCTGGATGGACACTTGAGCTTCATTTGACCTTGATGGGACTTTGAATGAGTTAATAAGGTAGCTCACAGCTGAGCTGCATTTGGATAATGGGACATACAGGAATAAAAGGCAGCTTCCGAAAGAGCAAAGCCCCAGACCTACAGGACCCTGACCCAGACCTACAGGAGAAGGGGACTGCCAGGACCCTGCTGGAGGAGAGACTCTGCTGGACACACAGAGGAGGGACTCTGTTGCATTGGACTGATACTGGGAATACTGAACTCAGAAGACTGGACTGTGCTCTGGAGACTGTGGACTTGGACTGGAGGCTTCAGACCTTTACCCACTAAGTTAAGTGGAGTTTTGGGGAGGGGAAAGCCTCTGGACAAGAGGAATTGCAGGGAGTGTGTTTGTAGCAATAAATTACTGTTAATTGCTCAAACTGATAAGGAGTTCTAGTCATTTCCTTTGCACACCACAGCTGTTGTTCTTTGAAGAAGAAAGGGTTAATTAGCCAAAAAGTGGGCATTGGGAGATGGAACATTTTTGGAACAGGACAAATTGGTGTAGTCGGCAGGACTGCAAGACACTTAGGGTGCAATCCTAACCCCTTATGTCAGTGCTCTCCAGCACTGACATAAGGGTAGTGCAGCTCTGAGGTAAGGGAATAAACATTCCCTTGCTTTGAGGAGGCCTCTGTGAGTGACACCCAACTGCAGGATGCAGCCCACGCCCCATTGACACCTCTATGCCAGTGCTGGGAAGCACTGACATAAGGGGTTAGGATTGCGCCCTTATTTAATTAAAGATCTCCTTTCTCTTTTCATCCCCTGTTGCTCTTCCTAGCATTTTCACACACCTACAGCTATATCACCTACAGCAACCCACCAATGTTACTTTCTGGCCCACAGTAGTTTATATACTACAATTGATTTGTTAGTCCTCTAGAAGGTACCATAAGACACTGCTGTTTTTCATGCAACACTAAGGCTGCAATCCTATCCATACTTACCTGGGAGTAAACTCTCAATTAACTATAAAATGGGTCATACTTCTGAGTAGACATGCATAGAATTGGGCTCTAACATGGATACCCCTATGGAAATTGTCTCTTCAGCCTGAAACCTCAGCTTATGTTTTGCTCCTCTAACCCTCCTGAGTGTTAAGACATAACTGTCACACAAGGCTACAGACAAGAGTCTGAGAATGTTCTTTTTGTAGCTTTTGTGAACAGAATCTTCTGAAGCTTCTCTATACTTAGAGATGTAACTGAAGAGGTTTGTGTCGGAGCACAGCAACTGTCTGATCTGAGGGCAAACACCATGCACAGTTTGTACTCTGCTGCAAAACGAGAATTTCCTGTTGATCCTCCTTTCCAGACTGTGATTATTCAAGCCCCTTTAAAATTGATAACCACAGAATGGCAGCATTTTATATCTCTCTGCTTTTCAGAGAGAGAGCCATTTAGTTATTTGATTTTTCTCTGTAAACCGCTTTGTGAACTTTTAGTTGAAAAGTGGTATTTAAATACTGTTATTAATAATAATGATAATAATAATAATAATAATAATTTCATTCTGAAAACATGAGAAGGTGGGGGGGGGCAAGGGACATAGGTACAAAGTCAAGTAACTAATGGTCACCCTTCTTCCTTGCTCTCCATTTCACTCTTCCTACAGACTTCAATTACTAAGAAATTGATAGTATTCCCATGGCCACCACCAAGACTAGGAGGCCCAGACAGAAAGAGGCTGCTCTGAGAAATTTCCTCTTTCAAGTCAATTAAGAGCCCAAGCCTATGTCTTTCTACTCAGAAGTGAATCTCATTCTAGTCAACGAGGCTTACTCCCAGGTAAGTGTGGACAGAAAAGAACAGCCCTGCTGGATCAGGTCATAGGCCCATCTAGTCCAGCTTCCTGTAACTCACAGCGGCCCACCAAATGCCCCAGGGAGCACACCAGATAACAAGAGACCTCATCCTGGTGCCCTCCCTTGCATCTGGCATTCTGACATAGCCCATTTCTAAAATCAGGAGGTTGCGCATACACATCATGGCTTGTAACCCGTAATGGATTTTTCCTCCAGAAACTTGTCCAATCCCCTTTTAAAGGTGTCTAGGCCTGACGCCGATCACATCCTGTAGCAAGGAGTTCCAAGTTCTGTAGTTAGTCTACACGCTGAGTAAAGAAATAGGATTGCAGCCTAAGGACCTCTAAATTAGAGGGGTCCCCCTTGAAGCAGATCAAATCTTAGAATTTTATATTCATGCTTTTATTTTACATTTAGATAATTCAACAAAGCTTATGTTACACACTGGTCTGATACCAGGCTTGTGCAAGTACCAGCGACCCCAGCATTGTCAGAATGGCTCCAGTCCAGATCTGAGCCAGTGACATATATTTCCCTCTCCTGGTGTTTGCCGTTTTAGTGCAATGATGTACTTTGTCTCACTTGGTCCCCAAAGTCTTGGGGAGAACGGTTTCCTCAACTGCTTTATCTGGGAGGACACATTTGCGGTCACTTCACAAGGTCAATCATGAAATTCAAAGACCAAAAAAAAAAAAGTGAAAAAGAAATATGTTCCCCTTCCAAGACATTTTGTTCTGTTCTGAGACTTGGAATTGTTTTGCCAATCACGGACAATGTTTAAAAAATCCAGTTCCTATGGCAGATTCAAGAGCATAGGAGTCAAGCAGCTATTCTTTGCCCTCTGTTCCACTAAACCCAATCACTTGAAACTAGAGGAGCCTAGAAATTACCTCTGTGCACATTTCATTGGTTGTGAGTTTGGCTTCACTCCAGTGTCCCAAGAGTACAGTCATGTCAAGGCTGATAATTTCGACAACCAACCGACCATAAAGAGATTCATTTTTGGCAGCACTTCACTGAATGCTCGCGTAACTTTATAATTTTGGTTTGATAACTTGTTTTAATTAGTCCTGTGATTACTCCATGTGCCCATTAAAAAATTCTTTGCAGAACAGCATTTTCTTTGCACACCATTACTGTGGTCTTGTTGGACAGTGTCATACCCTGAACCAGTGGCATTGCTAGAAGAGATGCGGGGGGGGGGGTGCGGGCCAAATCAGGCCGAATCAGGTGACACGCACAAGGGATGACACCATTACTGACCAAAATTTTTAAAATCTTGGTATTTTTGAATAATACCATCATGTTATATATCATTCAATGTGTGATTTCATGCAAAATGCAATGAAACAAACCACGTTGAAATATCTCTATTCTATCAAAAGTTATAGCAAAAAAAAACAACACAGCAGGGCAGGGCAATGGCGCATCACTATGTCTACTGTCCAGGGTGTTACCCCGCCCACTGTATCCATCATGGGGGCCCATCATAGGGATGACAATCTGGCCTCCCACACCAGATGACGCATACCCTAGCGCCACCTCTGCCCTGAACAATGCACTGCCATGTGCCCAGTGCAATGCGCAGCTGCCCAATCCATGTGAATAGGAGGGACTTACTTTTAAATTCAGCCACAGAGAGCAAGCTCACCAAATCTGATCTCTCGTTTTTACACTATCAAGGACAGATGGGGCTTTTTCTACCGTGGTTAATTCACAATTGTTATTCTAGTTCAGTGTAGATGGGTACCTGCTGAGATCTATCCAGAAAAAAAGAAAACACCAGGGAGCACACAAATGTTTGGCTTGGAGAAAGTGGTAAAGTAGTGAAAGGCAGAGTTCCTGCTGCTACTGCAGGTTTTTGGGCTCTAAGCCAATTTACGACCCACTAAGTCAAAGTTTACGTAACTTGTCTGATATCTATAGTGGCTC
The DNA here is from genome assembly GCF_035046505.1 of Tiliqua scincoides. Classification (NCBI taxonomy): domain Eukaryota; kingdom Metazoa; phylum Chordata; class Lepidosauria; order Squamata; family Scincidae; genus Tiliqua; species Tiliqua scincoides. Next base: position 232,045,901 of record NC_089821.1, read on the forward strand.
AAAAAACCGCTTGGTTTTGCAGCCTATCTTGGACTGCAAAAAGCAAGGGAGAAGTTGCCACAACAGATGGTCTATGAGTTGTGTTCAGCCGGCTTGGTCACATGCGGACCTGGTCTAAGAGGAGTATTCCAATAGTATGTCATGTCAAAAGTGCTTAGTTGGCAGGTTGAGCCCCTAACAGCTAAGACTAAGAAGCCATCCCTACAGATCCCCATGAAGTTTGTGTATGGAGAGGGAGTGAAGCCGCATCCACACATATTGATTTAGTTGTTACATTTATCGCCTGACCTTTGAGCAAGGATCTCTGGGCAGTCTCCACCCCTTTTTATAAAGATCTCCAGGGCACCTTCCAGCTCTGAAGTGGTGGGTCTTGAGGGAGGGAAGCAGATAGGCAGGCAAGAAAGAGGTCTATCATTTATCAGGGACACTGTAGGAGGGATCAGTCTCTGCTGCATTGACATCATCAGAGGTTGGACGGAGTCCAAAAAAAGACTTGGAATTGGATTCCAAGCAAGCTGTTTGCAGAGTTGGGGATCGTTCATTTTTGGTAAGCTCCATTTTAATGGAGGGGGGGTTGCTCATCATCATGCATCACTGTTGTTCATACAGATGTTCACATGACAGTGGCCGTCCTCTACACTATACAAGTATGTATGCACAGCATCACAAATTTGTGATTGGGATTGTGGCTCTAGGAGTTACTTAAAGTAGCAGGCTCATGGGAAAGGTCAATGTAGACACCTGGCATCTGTCACGTTTACTGTTTGTTCCCAGAACTTGTAGCCTCTGAACCAGCTTCAAGGGGAATTATGGTGGAGCACAATGAAGCAGTCAAATCTTGACAGTCATGAAGCTGAGAAAAAGGGCTTTCAGTTTATGACTGGAATGTTAAAACATTTTATTAATTCATCTCTAATGAAGTAGTCCCTGGCTAAATGTACATGAAAACAATGATGCACTGCTTGCTTTGGCAGACTGTGAGGGTGTCAAGGGCTGTGTTTCTTTTCAAGCCCATTTTGCATGCCTCTTATTCAGGGCAATTGCAGCTTCCAGCATGAGGTTTCACCAGCATGATTAAAATTAGCCAAACCATGAGGGAGTCAATGCAAACAAATGGCTTTTCAGTCATGCAGCCGAAGTGGGATGGTACAGACATCTGGCCTGGACACAGTGCGAACATATATTGAGGCTTAATTATGTAGTTGTATATAATTTCATGTTCTTTTTCTCAGAAGGTTAATGAAAGCAGGCTGGGCAGAGAAGCATCCCTGAAGCTTTTTATTGAACAAATGCCTGCAGCCTCAAACACTTTCAGTCACTGAACATTTCACTGATGCTGAAGGAGAAAACTGGATCCACCAACAGGATTTTTGTTTCTGCACAACAGTTTCTGAGAAGAAGCAGTTAATCATCTGAGCAGTGAGAATGGCAAACTGAATTCTTCAGGATCCATAACTAGCCTTACAGCCCAATCCTATTCAGCACTGGTGCAGAAGGGCTGCATGGCCCACATCAGATCCAGTACTGAAATTGGGCAGGCTGGAGGTCTCCTCGGGGTAATGAGCCCCTGTCTGCCCAATGGGGCTACTTGGATCTGCACTAGTTAAATCTCTGGCGCAAGTCCAAAAAGCCCTGTGTATGGCTTCCAGGTCCAGGAAAGGGGTTAGGCTATGGTGGGGGCCACCAGCCCTACCCCCTTCCCAGGCCTGAACCAGCCTCTCCTCACCATCCACCCACCCCCAAAAACCCATTGCTACCTCCATTCTGCCCTCCCTCTGCTCCACACCAGCTGGCACAGAATTCACCTGTCCCCAGTGGCTATTCTGCTGGATTCAGTGGTGGTGAGACAGCACAAGCTTTCCTGCAGGTGCTCCTACCTTGTAAGTCACTGCAAATGCACTTTGCTGCATGTTTGCAACAGCTACACTGCACTGGCGTGAGCCCAGATTAGGATGGGGGGGTAATTTGCATTAGTGTTAGTTCCTGGGGGGAGAATGCACATGCTTTGGCACTTGCCCCAGGCACTGAAATGACTAGTTATGATACTGTGTGCCCATCAGTGTCATGTGTGAAGTGCATATCAGATTGAAACAACCCGAGAACTATAGGGGAAATAGCAGCAGGATGATTCAGCCAGCAAGTTCACCCAGCCTTGCATACATCATGAGATACGAAGCAGATGGCTGAGAGACAGAGAGTTACTGTTTACCTAGAAACACAGAATGTACTTCTGCATCAATGGCTGACTCACAAGATCCCCTTGTGTGTAGATTCTTCAAAGCACAGAGAACGCTAATTTCTGGTTATTCTTAAAGATGACTGGAAACCTTTTAAAAAAATCTAGATCATGTCCTATTTCTGGGCCACAGGCTGGAAGAATTGCAATTCCGGATAACATCTGGTCCTCAGCAGTGTTTGCAGTTCTCGGCATTGCACTGAGGAATGCTTAAGAGCCTAACAAAATCAACACCTTTATCTCTTCCAATGGTTAGCCTTTCCTCGAAGCAGAGCAACATACAGGCATTTTCCTATGTACAATAAGAGCAGAAATTTTTTATTCATAATGCGAAAGCCCTGCACACATTTCCATGGGAACAAGCAGAGCCAAAAGTCTTCATTTGGGAAAAGGGCAGGAAATGCAACTCAAATTGAATCTCTGTGAATGAAGTGATCAGCAAATCACATGCATTCTATTTATGCTGATCTCCTAGCGAATCACAACACAGCAGGTTTCAGAATTCTCTTTCTTGTTGAAACCAACCCTAGATTTGCTGCAGATACCAGTGAAATGGGTGAAAGAACATTTCATGGTTAATTTAATGGAGACTGACAGTTAAGATGACTGTCTTTCAAAGCAGATTACTTGACAAAGGCATTTTAATAAGTTTAAGTCAGTGATGACAATTTTCCAAAGTTAGACTACAATTATTTTATTTTTTCTCTGTGAGTGTTCAGATGGCTCAATCCAATGGATTGAAAAGTAATCATAAGAAATGGAGAGAGAGAGAGAGAGAGAGAGAGAGAGAACACCTTTCAATGAGATTGAGTTTTTCATTTTCATTTGGTTTGTCCAAAAATGTAGGTGGCTGCTGATCTTTGCTGGTATCTGGATTTAAAGCAAACTATTAAAGAGTCAATGCTAATTTGTGCCCCCTCTTTAAAAATGAAATTTGGAGAGCAAAATCATCTCTGAATGCTAACATTATTGGAAACACGGCTTTTCATTTCATGAAAGCTGCATCTGGCATCTGGCTATTCTTTTAAAAAAAGTGTCCTCTTTAATTATTATTACTATATAAATAATAAACCAAGACAGTGTTCCTATAAACGGGAGTGATGATGACAGAAACAATGGATACAGAGACTTATAATTGAGGCCAAGGGAGCTTGAGGGGGGCAGGGGAATGAGGATTCAGTCTTGGACTGTAAGTTTGAGAAAGCAATGACACCTTTAAGCAGAAATAGCACAGGTAAAATGTGGAAATCCCCCCCCCCATGTTTGCTTTTAGGTAAAAATGAAAATACAGGTGTACTCCTATATCTATGGGGGTTCCATTCTGGACCACCACCACCACCACGACCCTATGGATAACATGAATCCACAGATAATGGGGAAACACTTTTAAAATTTAAAGACCTCTTTAGTTAGGGAGGCCCTTTATGCCACCAGGGGGCATGGCACTTTTTGAATGGATTTTAATTTGGGATCCAGGTTTTTTAATGTTGTTTTATTGTTTTTAATATCTTTATATATGTATATTATATGTTTTTAATAGTGAGCCACCTTGAGCATCCTCATTGGATAGAAAGGCGGGATATAAATCTCTCAAATAAATACCACAGACACTCGCCTATAAGTCGACCCCACAGATGTGTCAAGGGCAGGTTTTGAGCCAAAAATCATGGAATTTTCTATGCCCCTTGGATAAGTTGGGGGTTAAACTTAGGGGGCTGTCTGACTATAGTTTTGTCTGATTTTACCCAAGGTCAGATCCTGAGAAATAGCCTACCACTAATTGTTACCTAAGAACTGTAGTCTCTAATTTATTAAAAACATAGTAAAAGATCATAAGATACATTTTTATTCTTTTTAAAATTCTGGTCTTCACCACCTTTTTGTAAACACTACTGGAGTAAGTGCACTGTAAACAACATACCAGTAGAACAGTGGTTCCCAACCTGGTAGTCATGTATTCTAGGGACACTCAACAGGACCTTTAGGAGTACTTGAAAAAGAATGGAATAATGGCAGAAAAAGGCAGGTCATACTCCAGAATGCCTTGCAAGAAAGGAATGCCTTGCAAGGACCAGCAAGGCAGGAAGGGAGGTAGCTAGTTGGCTGTGAAAGCCCCACGAATAGCTAGTTTTTGGTTATAAATTCATGTATGAACCAGTGATTGAAAACCAGCACAGTCAAAAAGCTGAAACAAAATATGGAAAGTGATCAATCACCCAGAATTTCTCAGGACACTTCTGGTGCCAAACAGTGCAAAGGCAGAGTCTTCTGTTCTTCAAACAGATAAAAAGAGAAAACAGTGTGATAAATACATGAAGTCTGGGCTTTCATAGAGAGGAGATGAGGGCTTATATTATTGCAAACATTTTGCTAATATGAAGGGTATAGTTTATGGAAATGGGCTGCCAAGGGATATGCAAGTGAAAAAGGTTGGGAACCACTGCAGGAGAACCATGAATCAAATCCACCTGTAAGGTGTCTGGTGTGTTAAGCCAGAAGCTCTACATACAACATACAACCCATGACACATAACTGGGAGTGTGCAATTCAATTCACAGCAGAGCGTTGCAGCTGCATATATTTGCAAACCTTTTTACTCAGAAGTAGACCCTCTGCTTTCCATGGGTGTTATTCTTAAGTAACAGTGCATTGAATTGTAGCCTGAATTGAATTTCTGATGGAAAGGAGGATCCCATCCTGGGGTTGAAAAAAAAGACTTCTGCCAAATGCCTGCATTTGCAAAAAGGAACCAGGTTGCAGCAGCGAAAGGGAACGGAGGAGAATAAAAGCTTCTGTGCCTGGAATTTCCCAGGAAAGTTACTACAGAACAGCCATTTTCAACCTTTTCAGCTCACAGCACACTGTCAAGGCACTAAAATTGTCAAGGCACACTCCCAGTTTTTTACCTTTAATTACTATACTTTACTATACTATTACTTTAATTACTATTATATTAATTACTATACTATTACTTTAATTACCTTTAATTACTATAGTACAATTAATTTTTAATTAATATAATTAATACAATTAAATCATTACAAGGGCACAATCCTAACCAGGTCTACTCAGAAGTAAGTCTTATTTTGTTCAATGGGGTTTACTCTTAGGAAAGTGTGGTTAGGATTGCAGCCAAAAACTGGGGGGGGGATGTGCCTGTGGGACTTACTTCTGAGTAGACATGCCTAGGATTGGGCTTTTGGTTGGACTCTTTTTTTCTCAAATACGGGAGCAGGCAATTGGCACTTCTCTCTCCTCTCCCCTACCCCACCCCCTCCCTCAGGCACATTCCCCCCATCTCATAATTGCAGTAGGCACCTCTCCTACTGTCCCTCCCCTCACTGATCCACACCTTCCAAAGGTCCAGAATCATTTGCCTCACATTCTCCCCCCCCCATTACCTGCTCCTGCATTTCAGAAAAAAGCCCAATCCTAGGCATGTCTACTCAAAAGTAAGTCCTATTATAGTCAATGGGGCTTACTCCCAGGAAAGTGGGGTTGGAGAAGAACCTGAGAGCCCAGCTCAGCTCAGGCATGTCTACTCAGAAGTAAGTCCCATTATAGTCATATTACTCTCAGGAAAGTGTGGATAGGATTGTGGCCCAATGCCCCTCCTCTGAAAGGCAAAGGCGAGGCAGGGAGGGTCGATTTGGGGAGCTGCAGGAAACTGTGGCAAGGAAAAGGGACTGGCTTTGTACCTGCTTGCCTGCCCCTGGCTCCCTCCTCACTGGGCCCAGACCTCCTCCAGGCTTTTCTGGTTGCCCAGTCAGCAGGCAGGGCAGTCAAGGGACTTGATACCCAATCCTAGGTGTGTCTACTCAGAAGTAAGCCCCATAATAGTCAACAGGCCTTACTCCCAGGTAAAGGAGGATCGGGTTGCAGCTTTCCTCTTGCTCACAGCAGGAGGTGCAAATCAGTTGCTCCTTTTTCCGATGCCTCCTGAGAGTCAAAGCAGCCACTTGCGGGGCTGCCACCTGCCTCCTCTGGCCCCAAAGCCACAGCACAGCGGGTGAAAACCGCTGCTATAGAAACAAATGAGCCTGCTTTAGCAAGAACCGAATCTCTTCAGAGTTGAAAGGCTCTGCCCTCTGATTGGCCCGGAGATAAGGCGAATTGGAGCTTGATAACTTGGCAAAAATTTCACGTACTATACGTGAGTATCTAGGGTAAATAAATAGATAAATAAATAAATGTGGGGAAAATAAAGAGAGAAAAACAAGAATAGCTTTGCGCCTACCACCATGCTGAAAAACAATTGCATTTGGAGGGCTCCAAACAGTCTTATGAACTGCCTGCAGCCTCTTCCTGGACTTGCAGAGGCTCCTCCCTTCATCATGGTCACTCCAGAATGCATAGCAAGCCTGAGGAGAAAGGCAGTGGGGAGGCGGAAGTAAAGGGGGGGAAGGATCTGGCATACACCATTGCTGCTGGATCCACCTCTCCCACCAGCCTCCTTGTCCACATTCCTCTCCCTTCCCTGCCCAGTTCTGCCCCCTCCCCAGCTCCCCAACCACCTAACCTTCCATGGTGGGTGGCTGAGGGTTCGCTGGCACAGATGGGAAGACTCTGGCAGTTTTCTGGTAGTGTGCTACTCAGTGTACTGCTAAAGCACCTTTTGCAACTTCTGACTGCTTTATGGCAGTCAGCACCAGTGGAATGTGCGTTCTGTTGCTGCCCACACCCATTAAGATTAGTTGTAGCATGTCAACATGTATCATGTTGTAGCAACTACAACTTCTGGCTCTATAATTGCATAGTGTCCCAAAGACATGGAAGGATCTGTTAGATAAGATGGTCATGGTTGTGTTCATCTCAGTGCTTTAGGTGAGGCTAGAAACTACACACATGGACCATATATGGCCCTTTGGAAACCACGGCTATTTTTCACAGTATAATTTCTAGATGTGACATCCAAGACTCTGCAGGCATGGGCGAACAAATCTGCTAACTGAATTAACTAAAGATGTGATTTCATTAGAGATCAATTAATCCATATTAGATGTATCTAAATGATTTAATTTAAATGTATGCTCTTCAGTCTCCAAAGTATTCGGCTGACAAAAGTCCTTTTAATAGTATTAACACCCCCTCCCCCATTTAGAAAACACCCCCTCCCCCATTTTCCCCCAATAAGAAAATCCAGTAAAGTTTACCTTAATAAAGGTGGTGGTTAAATTAAAGCAGAATGTACAATTTAAAATTTAATCATATGCACAAAAGTTTAATTAATCCAGATTGCTTTGGAGACCAACCATGCCATAAGTGTGCTTTTTCCCCTTTAGTGAATTCTTAATATTATGCTGATCTAAGAAACATTCTCTGAAAGGAACAATATTAAGTATAGAAAACCCAACACAAACTATAACTGCTATTGTCTCTTCCAATTCATCCTGAAACCACTCTGGAATGTGTTTCGATGCTGTCTCCTTTATTAAAAATATAAATGACAGTGGCCCATTCCATATCGTTTCTGTGATTAATAAATCAGGTTTCTGTCACTTATCATTAATCCAAACTATTTTGTCTGCAATCACAGCCCTGGAAATGAATCCTCTGCAATGTAAATCGAGTGCCTCTCATTATTACTGATCTAATCAGCACCAGAAAAGAAGGCACCTAGGCTCTCCAGTGTGATTATCTCTGCTGATTGTTTCAGATGATTAGCTATTAAATGGCAACTTTCCTGTCAGAAGCTATACTGAATGCAATGCTACCAGTCCCTAGCATCTTTTTGCTTCTCAGTTTTCAGTGAATGTAAAGGGGTGTATATATACAGTATATACTGCTGAGTTGGTTGAAACTTTTGCCAGACAGAAATTGTATGCATACAGGAAGGAATTGTATGCATATTGTGTTAAGTGACAGGGGATCCAGAAAGTACACAGGAACATTAACATTCAGTCCCAGGTAATTATGATTTCATCACATGGTACAGATCTTCCAATCTGACTTCAGAACACTTATCCTAATTCAGGAAGGATGGACGATCCATGAACAGGTAATCTTTCTAAAATGGGGGGCCTTACTACTACTACTAGTAGTGGTGGTAATATAGGGCCATCAAAGTATACAGTGAAAGGCAGGTACCAGACCTAAAGTATGCATGGTTAAATAAGCTCAATGTTGTTTTATCCTTCAGTCTGTCAAATACTTTAATGCATCAGCCAAAGGTCAAGGCAATTCATTTGAGCAGCAAAGATTTACATGCTGAGATATGATACATTGAAAAGTACTTGAATCATATACAAGTACCTCCAAAACAAGGAACAGACATCTCTCTCATCATCTTACTTCCAGGCTTTTCAGCAGTTTTAGCAAACACAGCAGAGATCCAAGTTGGCAAAAAAAATTAAAGATCTTGTCTTTGATCCAGTTTTGGACTTATCTATTGTTATGTAGTTGTCCTGAATACTAGTGAAAATAAATTTGGTTTATTTAAATAAGCACCTAATATATGTCAGTTATTTTTGTGCTTTGGCGCTTACTGGCCAAAACTTTGGAAAGAACACTTGATTGACAAAGGAATCTATTTGACTGAGGCAGGTATGGACTTTGGGTGAAATTCTCCAGAAGTATTACTGATAGGAGACCTTCTTCTCTTAAAATATTCTTTACCAACTCTGATCATGGAATTTGGTATAATGTAAAAAACCATTTATACACTTTGGTGCCTCTCACACATGGTGTAAGGCAGCCATGCATCTTAGTTTTAGTTCTTTCAGATCTTAATAATTAACAATACTATTTCTAAACTGGACTGCATTGTTACTCTATTGCATTCCTCAGTGGAAATTGTCTATCCTCTCTATGTAGAAAATATGGTGTGTCCCCTTTTTTTGCATGCAGCTGTGGGACTTGGTCTCCTATTAAAAGATTTTGTGATTTTTCTTCCCAAAGGAGAATCTACATATTAATTATGTTAAGACAAAGATCTTAATAGTACATTGACTACTTCAGGCATTCTTAATTAGTTGATAACAAATTAGAAAAGGTGAGTCACTTTAAGCATCTAAGCCTACTATTTTCCTATTATTTATCTTGAAAGCCTCCTTTATCTGCAAACAGGATGATAGCAAACTAGTATATCTGCATAAGAATAAAATTTTAGAGAGGGGAACAAGAAAAGAAAACAGCAGGGGTTCTTAGGGCCTTTCAGACTAAAATTTTGTCACAGATTCTATAAGGATCTTACATTTAAAAAAACAGACTACGTAACTGCCAAAATCTATACTGACACTGCAATAGTTTGAATGGCATATGGCATGGCATATGTCCTTGGATGCCAGCACACTACCACTCTGGCATACTTCAAATACTGGTACAACACCCACTGGTGGGCAGGCAAAAATGGGGAGGAGGGTGGGATGAGGAGGGGTTGATATTCTAAACTCCCTTCAGATGATGGACATGCCCCCAACATGGGGCCACCAATAGTGACACCATTCCATCAGTGGCAACTAATTCGACCTGAGACTGCTCCCGCCCCATGTTTGGCTCACCCTGGTGATATTTCTCTGGCCACTAACATTGGGGCTGAGTAGATGTGGTGACTGGCTCCTTGCACATCAGACCAACATTGAACTGATGCCAGGCCACCACTTCGTTGATGCTGGGCTGCGTCAGGGTTTCCCATGCATGCTAGCAGTGCTACTGCAAAGGTTGCACCAGTGCGGCATTGCCTAGGCTCTGGTTTTTCTCCTCCCTCTTCAGGCTGGATGAACTTTGGATATGACAGTCATCTTGCCAATGTTGCGCTGTCATTGCTGCACCACCAGCACAGCCTCAGTATAGGACTGGGTTGTATGGTTTTCTAAAAGCCATTTTGTCTGTTCAGATCACCTTCTCCTGGGCTGCTTAGAGCAAAAACAAGGAATATATGGTTACCCTGCACATGCCTGATCTTGTCTGATCTCGGAAGCTAAGCAGAGTCAGGCCTGGTTAGTATTTGGATGGGAGACTGCCGGGGAATACCAGGTGCTGCAGGCTTATACCATAGTCTTTCGAGACTGAAGGTTGCCAACCATTGTACAAGGATATCAATTTGCTTATTTAGTTAATGGTTTGAATCTAATCACTCGAAGGGTCATTCTCTTGCTAAAGCATGTGATTGGGAACAATGTTGCAAGTCCTCCTTACTTCCTTGGTGACTAAAGTGACTTCAGCTATATTTTTTTTGGTCTATAGCTGAATTCTCTTTCCTCATTAAACACAGATGCTGCTAAACCAGATGTTGCAGAGATTACACAACATTTGCATACAAGAAGATGTGTTAAATGTGGTGGAATCACAATCTCACCTTTTTTGGATAGCTCAAAGAAAACCTTCAAAAATGAAAGTTATTTGGTTGATCAATGGGATGCTACTTTGAGAAACGCTCTCGCATATTTGATTTGAGAAAGCAAAGACAGAACAGCTTTTAGAAGAATCCAAGAAAAGATTTTTTTAGCAGAAACTGTATCTGAGGAGGAGCTGAGACTGAGGACATGTTCTCATTATTTTTTTATATGTCATTTTTTATACTGTTACATGCAATGCATATTGTGTAGGACATTCTATACACTTTGAATCTTACCAGAAAAGACACTGGGAATCTTGGAAAGAAAGCTCTTGACTGTACGAATGGGAATCCCATTTTTCTCATCTTGCATACGTGCTATGACATCCTCCATCTGAACAAAACAAAAAGAAACAAAAGAAACAAAACAAAATTTTTAACTGCAGTATGTTTTTAATTGAGGGTCAAAAGGGACTCTCTCACCAAAAGGGACAAGGACAGAAAAATCACTTCGTTTCCAATGAACTATTTCACTGGACAAAGATTACAAGTTCAATATGATTAGATTGCTTTGGTTTGGAGCAAGCACACCTACCGACCTGCCTCAATGCAGCAAGTCTCTTTCATGCAACCAGGGCCAACTTGCCACTGAAAAATTCAGCGATATTTCAAAAAGCAGTTTCAGAAGAGTGCGACCATTGCCATTCCAAGTCCACTTCCTGGGCTGTGTACACGCAAGTCCGTGGGCATGACTACATTGACCCTCTGGACCGTGGACCCTTCAGGTCCATTCCCATAAGACTTTTTTGCAATCATATTAGTAGAAAAGTAACAAGTGGGGGACAAATATTAATTGTGGCTGCATGTAATTATCATTCCTATTTAAAACTACAGATAAGCAAACCTCAGGTTTGGGAAACAGCAAAACAATCCCCCCCCCCAAAAAAAAAATATTCAGCAAGTTTCAAACCCTGTTGAAGTCCTGATGATGTCATTGGGAGCACAACAGGCTCTGAACCCTTCCAGAATCCTCCATAAATGCTCAGCACTCCTCAGCAACTAGCCCAACTGCTTCCCCTCTATTTCTCATTGCCCATAGGAGGATTCCCTCTTGTCCCCTCCCATGCCTGTTGTGATGGCTGCAAACCAGATTAAAGGATCACTGGAAATGATAGTTTTTGCAGCTCTGCTGACCTATAGTGGTGCAGCAAAGGGGGGTACAGGGTCCTGGGTACCATGCCTTGAGGGTGTCAAAAGACTCCTCCACTCCACTCAAAGCAGTTGTAAGCCCTTTAAGCAGTCAACTACTTTTTCGCTTTTTGTCCCATTGAGCGTGCTCAGAGCAACATGCAACTGCTCTGAGAGCACCATAACTTGGCAGTAACCAGTAAATGTCACCACAATTACTTATGGGAGTGATGTCAAGAGACACAGCCCTGGGAGCCAGAGGGGACAGCTACACCACTGTTGACTTATGCATTATGTAGCAGTTCTATGCACTATTACAATTCCCAGCATTCCTTGCATCTGGTACACATCTATGGCACTTGTCCCAGGAATCAGGCATGCTGTGTTTGTTGGGTGGTACAATCAGTATTATAGTACTGAAGTATTGTTGAAGTGTTGGAGACAAAGTGCAATCAAGGGGGCAGGATGACAGCCAAAGCTGGTAGTGTTAAAAGGGGTAAAAGAAGAGAGGAAGGAGGAGGTGTATGGAGGAGAGAGGGGGAGGATGGAACAAGGAGAAGCAGAAGGAGATCAGAGGTAGAAAGATAATAGAAAAGGGATGGTGAAAGAAAGAAAGCCACAGGCAGTAAGAAAAGTGGAAGAACAGAGGAAAGAAAATGTGGAAAGGATGAAGTTGATGTTCTCCAAGGAGTTCAAAGGGGTGATTGGGAGGAGGAGCTAGGAGATGATGAGGGAAAGTTACAGAAGGAGAGCAAAGAAAGGAGATAAGATAGCTGAAGGGAGAAAAGAGAGTACAGAACACAAAAGGAAAAGGGATCCAGGGGGTAGACCAAAGCCCCAAATGGGAGGGAAAACCCCAAGCAAGAGAAAGGGCAAAGTGAGGGCTGCCCCAGCAGCACCCTGCCCCAGTGGCTTAGCTATGTCATTTGACACCCGGGGCCCATACATTTTTGTCACCCCATATGACATAATTAATTAATTTTTCAAGTGATGTCATGGCTGGAAGTGACATCATCAAGAAAATTAAAATAAATAATTGTAAATAATTAAATTAAAGAAAAACAAATAATTAAATAAGAGGGCGCAAGCCCTGATCCTCCAAGTGAATTTTCTCTGTAGCCTGCCTGTAATAACACCCTCCCCATACACAAAAAAGTCAGTGAGATTTTCAGCCCTACCCCCAGTTCAATTTAAGTTCTTAAATTTCAAGCATATAACTATCAGGACCCATCAGCTTTACAAGTCTGAAATAGAAAAAATTCACCTTACGAGCTCAAGCCTCTGTCTTATTCTTTTCTTTGGGGGGGGCCTGCCTTCTGGAGCATTTGTTGAGCTCCAGTTCCATCAGATCAGGACCATTCTGGTGACCTCACATTCCCCTTTGCCTGACCTCACCAAAAGCCAAGGCACATTTGCTTACTTGCGAGTAAACACGACCCTGTGACTTAGTTTCGCTTTCCAGAGGGCTCAATCCATTCGTCAGCTTGGAGGGAGGGACTTTCTCCTCGGGTGTTTTTGGGGGGCTGTGTTCATCGGATCAGGACCATTCTGGTGTCATTGGATTCCTCTCAGCTGCCCTTTCCAATGGACTAAGGCCTGTTTCGCATACTGATGAGTAAATGCGCAACAAGACTCAGTTTCACTTTCCATTGGGCTCCATGTATCTTGTTTTCTGGTTTTTCAGCCATAACTTTGATAGAATGGAGATATTTTACTCCATTTTTTTTCATTGCATTCTGCTGGAAATGCTGCATCCAGCGGTATATAGCATGATGGTATTATTCCTAACCACCGCAATTTTAGCGATTTTGGTTATTTATGATGTTACCCTCCCCCAAGGCTGATACCTAGGGCAGACTGCCCCCCTGCCCCTCACTAGCTACGCCATGGCCCTGCCCCTGCAGGTCAAGCCCACAGCATTCTTCCCAGCAAGGACATGGAGAACTACCAAAGCACTGGGGAGCTCATGGGACAACCGCGAGTAGGGGCTGAAGGCATTCCATGTGACCTATGGACTGATTGATCTGCAAGAAGCAATGCCAGACAGGCAAAAACTTCTTCAGTTAACCATCTTTTTAATACAGTCTCCCCTTCCCCACCTACACTGACCTAGACACATTAAAGCATCCTTAATCAACACATTTGCCTCCTGCCACCTCCTTTATAATCTATGATAGGGCTTGTTCTTCCTTCTCCACACCTATGTTTTGGACCTTCTCTCATGGGAGAAGGTCAGTTGGCACAACACTAACTATTTAAAACATGTATCCGAGCTATCAAAAGTTCGAAAAGCACTGATTTAAAGCAAAGCTTTGCAAACTCTGCAGAGCTTTAAGAAGCTTCCGAGGCTTAGGAATGTAGGAGACTGACTTAGAAATGAAGACCAGCTGTCTTGAGATTAATCATTTACTGACAGGACAACTAACACTTCTCAGGGTCACTTTGAATGCATTTTTTCCTCTTTTTGTAAACACTGAAAATACAGCCAGGGTAGAATTTTCAATCCATGGGAAACTGACATTTGCTTTGGGGTGAAAATGCTACCCCAAGTATATTTCATGCCACAGAAAGTCAACAAGTGCTAACTTACAAAATGAACAAGTGCTGGCCAATCCCATTCCTGTCATCTGAGCTCACAGTTGTATTTCTCCCACCTATTTCTTTCTCACAATGAACAACAATGTGTCAGTTGTGTACTTCCCATAGACTTTCCTGGGGCAAATGCCCCAGGCGCCAGCTCCTAGGACCCTGCAGAAGCCTCTCTGAGACTCCTGATGAGGGCAGAAACTGTGCTTCTGGTTTGCTGGAAGCACAGTTTATGCACAGATGCGCGAGAAGGTCGCACAAGGCTCCGTGAGCCTCTGGTGAGTAGGGGGGCAGATTTCTGCATGGGGGCAGCAATAGCCCATGGGGGGTGCCATCTCGGAGCTTTGCCCTGGGTGTGGGGCTGGGGAGGTCCACGGCTGCAAGATGTTGTTGTATAATACAACAATACCTTACTATTACTCAGTGAAGACATCATCACTGAGCATGGATGAGCAACTTCCTGGAGTTGCCTATTGCACCTCCCAGGCAGAATTACTGTGCCAGAGCCCACAGTCAGGAAGACTTGGAAAAAAATAACATCTACTTTTCTAGGGAAGTGCTCAAGTCACTAAGCTCCAGTTGGAAGAGCTGTGAGTCAGTAAATCCACAATGTGACTCACGAATCATAGCGCACAACTGTCACAACTCGAGAAAAATTTTGTATGTTTCAAGTCACAAGTCAGAGTCATTTCGAGTCACAGGTCCTTGAATCAAAAAAGCCTTTCCTCTTCCCTCAATCCCCCTAGCCCCACCTCCTGGAACCAACCTACCCTTCCACCACGTCTGCTCTGCCGTCCTTCTGAATGCCAGCTTCCGGATCACCCACAAAGTCTTTCAGTGCAACGCGGAAGTGGCAAAGGAAAAAAAGTAAACAAGAAATCACACACATAGTAAAAAGATAGGGACTAGAATTTCGAGTCCATAGTTATTTTTTGAGCCACTGACTCCAAGTCGCAAATCAAGTTGGAGTCGGTGATTGCCACAAGTCATCAAAAATGGCCACTTAATGTGATTTGAGTCGCCAAGTCGAGTTCCCATCTCTTTATTTTTCTAATAAAGCAAGAAGGCACAGTGTCTCTACAAGGCCCTAACAGCTCTAGGTCTAGATTACTGCAGAACTGACAGATTAAGTGCAAATACTTTCAGCAGATTTTTTAAAATGGTGCCATGTTGTGGACTCTCGTTCGAGAGTGAGTGGGTGCCTACTTCATGCCAAAAATAGGTAAAATTTTGTTCTGCGCCTATTTTCCATACACAGATCTTCTTAAGATCACTCGATTAACTCAAACAGGCAACCCTGAGTGTAGGATGATTGTATTACCCCATCACATATCAAAACTATTTGCAGTTATCCCAAGGACAAGAAAGGTCTCTGTTTTCATAGAAAGGTTGAAGGCTAAGAACAGAAACACCCAAACTAGAGCAATAATATTCAGAACCAACACAACAGAGAAATAAATTACCTAAATGCTTGCAGGAACAAAAATGTATTAAGATTCCTGCAGAACACCAATGTGAAAGCGGACACCAAGAAGACCATGTAGCAAGTTATCACCTATCTCACTTTTTCATGAAATCACATTCAGTTTAATACTTTTTAGTACACAGCTCTGTTCCCAATACATACAATCTCAGTTTCTTTTTTTTGCCTGCTTTTGTATTCAGCAGCTATGTGTTTCCTTCCACTGCAAATGAGTCTGTTCTCAGATCTGAAAAACTAATAAAATCCACAGTAGAATTGGTCGAGCCACCACAGCTTTAGCATCACTGAAATGGTGTCTTTGGAGAAAAACCAACATCTCCATTAAAACTAAAATATGCCTATTCAGGACATTAATTCTACCGATTCTCCTTTATGGGTCAGAAACATGGACAATACTTAAACCAGACATCAACAAATTGGATGCATTCCAAATGTGTTGCTTGAAGCAGATACTTGGGATCTCCCGCTGTGATTGCCATCGAAATGAAATAATTCAGACGTGGTGTGACCATCAACCAACAATCATGCAGCAGATTCAAAAACGCAGGCTCAGTTGGTTTGGCCCTGTTTGCAGAATGGATACCATCCAGATTCCAAACAAACTTCTTTGGCAACAGTGACATGATAACTGGAAAATGCAGCAAAAGGCGCCAAAGAAAACATCGCTAAAGCACATAGAAGAAACTCTAAAGAACCAGCGAATTCCTATTGATACAGCCAGAATCATTGCCATGGATCGCAATGAATGGAAGCACGTTGTGACTTATGCATTGAAACCTGTGGCACCTACTGCAGTGTATTGGCTTAGAAGATGACCTGTTGTCCCAAACGCCAGCGAAAGAAAGAAAGAAAGAAAGAAAGAAAGAAAGAAAGAAAGAAAGAAAGAAAGAAAGAAAGAAAGAAAGAAAGAAAGAAAGAAAGAAAGAAAGAAAGAAAGACCGTACCCCAAGTCACACCTCCACCACTGCTCATCAATATGCCCAACAACAATGCAAAATCCGTAATAGGTGATCCATAATTAAGGAGAACTAATGAAATCCTCTTCTAGTTTTGATCAAGTAGTCTAATCTAAGGAATGCCCACTATTCCCTGGCACAGTTGCTTGCCTTCCTGATACGTCACTGTTTGTTTCCTAAACTCCAGAGTAAAGGATAAGCTCTTTTGCTTTGCCTCAGCATTTAGCTTCTTGTGGTCCATTTATCTCCTTATCTGTTTAAACCAGACCAGCTCTGACAATGCAATAGAGCATTTTAGTCAGAACATTCTTTTTAAAAAGGCAACAAATCCTTCTTGTGCTTAAGGCACAGAAAAGCTGCCGAGATTATAAGAAAGAAAAACCCAGCTCTGCAATGAAAAAGCAGTGTGCAGCGCAATCCTATCTTGTGCTGGAACAGGCAGGCCAGGAGACCTGCGCTTTATTCAGTACAAGATTGGGGCCAGAAGTGGTTCAACAACAGGCAACAGGAAACTCTTCCCCTTATCCCTGTGTAAGCCACCACGGCCCCAATGGGTCTCCTCGGACTTGCGCCCCCTCAGGAGGTAGCACAAGTTCGAGGAGAACAGAGCAGCTTTGAGCCGTTCCACTCTACTCAGGAAATGAGGTTGGGATCTGGCATAAGAGCTGAATTCCAGCCCCGCCCCCAGCTCCCCACCCACCCACCCCCCTCCCCAGAACGTCTCCCTCCCAGCTCCTCCCCAGACCACTGCATCAGCCGAGCTTGGCTGATGCTACCCTCCCTCCCCAGGTCAGTGTGGAGGCTGCATGCAGCCTCCATGGGTCGAGATGCATTCCTTTGCCAGGTCAGCCAACTCCTGAGGAGGCGCAAGCATGTTTTATGGCATGTTTGCGACTCTCCTGGGCTGGCACAAGGTACTTGCGCTGCCCTAAAATATAGTTAGGATTGTGCCCTTACTGCTTTCAAAAGACGTTGCAAAAAAAATTAGCAAGGTAAGACATGCCAATACACCAAAGGCATCTATGTAACTGGGATAGCCCAATCCAACATAAATCCCTGTGTGGCAATTCATAGGTTCACAGGCTATGCTGCATCCCACTGGGACTTTTGGCTGCTGGACATTTCCTCAGGGTAATTTGTTCCTTTGTCCCTGGGTAAGCCCCACCAGCTGCAATGGGTCAACTCGGACCTACACCAGCAATATCACTGGCATACATCTGCATTGATCCAAGCAGGCGGATCAGACCCATGGTGGGGGTTTGGATATGGCACGCTCTGCCGCTGCAAATCCTGCCAATTCCTGGGGCCAATCCACCCATCCCCACCTTGTTGCATTCTCATTTCTGTCCTCCCCCATCCATGAACTGGAATTACCTGTTCCATCCCCCCAATGGATTCAGTGTTCCGTGTTATCTGGACACGGCAAACTTCCTTGCACTTATTATGGCTTTATTTCACAGTATTAAAAGAATTCTCCCTTGAGAATCTCAGAAGTAGAATATATGAGCAAACTGTAGGCTTGTCAGACCTTACTCAGCTCTCCTTGGGGGAAATGTGCAATTCCCTGGTCAGATATTATACTCTCTCTCTCTCTCTCTCTCTCTCTCTCTCTCTCTCTCTCTCTCTCTCTCTGTGTGTGTGTGTGTGTGTGTGTGTGTGTGAGAGAGAGAGAGAGAGAGAGAGAGAGAGAGAGAGAGAGAGTAGGAATTTCTTACCTGAGAATTCCAGTTCTGGGAAAGGAAGGGCTGGCATTCCTACTGCTGGGATGCCCCTCCTCCTGGAAGGTAGGCTTGGAACCTCAATGAACGGATACTCCTCCCACATTGGGGGGTGTCCCTTCCTGTCCCCAGTCTGGACTCGAGAAGCAGGAAAAAGACCTGAATGCCCCCCTGCTCCTCAGCTGTGGTCTGTCCCTTGGTGTGTGGCATGTCCACCACGAGGGCTGACTAAGAAGATACCTAACCAACTGTAGGTGAAAACTACAAACAAACAGTAACAGCCAAACAACAGTGCCAAAACCAACCGGAACGTTCCACCTCAGGCGGGTAAGGAAGAGATGCCCCCCATGGGGAGGCCTGAGCTAGCTGTGTAGCCCCCGAGCTAGAGAAGCGGCAGGCGGAATGCCATCCTTCCTTTCCCAGAACTGGAATTCTCAGGTAAGAGATTCCTACTTTCTCTGGGAAGGAAGGGCTGGCATTCCTACTGCTGGGATATACCAGAGCCAACCAGAAGGGTGGGCCAGCGAGGAGTTGCTCATGGCCTCACCACCTGTTGCAACACCTTACGCCCCATAGCGGCGTCTGATGAAGCTGTTGTGGTTATCCGGTAGTGCTTGGCAAAGATGTGGACCGAAGATCATGTCACCGCCCTATAGATTTCAATGAGGAATACATAACCGTCGAATGCCGCCGTAGTGGCAGCGCTCCTGAGGGAGTGGGCCGTGATCCCTTCAGGGGGAATTTCCCCTCTGACCTGGTAGGCCAGCCGTATGCACGCTTTTAACCAGCGCGCTAGTGAGCTGGCTGAGGCCTTGTGGCCTTGGTTGGAGCCCTTGTAGATCACAAACAGGGCCTCCGACTTCCGAAGATCTCTGGTGAGTCAGCCAGAGACTCACTGTCTCTGTCCAGTGCCAGATGTATGGCTCTGAGTTCCAGCAGGTTGGTGTGCATGCGGGACTGCTCCCTGAACCAGGTCCCCTGAGTGACCACCCCCTTGGTGTAGGCTCCCCACCCCAGAAGGCTGGCATCCGTGGTGATCACTGTCCATTCCGGGTTGCAGAGTGGGGAGCCCGCTGCCAGCCTGGAGCAGCTCCTCCACCACGCCAGCTCCTTCCTGACCTTGGGAGGGATGGAGGTCTTGTTGCCCTCTATCTCTTGCTGAAAGTGCAGGAGGAATCTCTAGAGTGCCCTGGCATGGAAGCGTGCCCATGGTATAACGTCCTGGCAAGACACCATCATGCCCAGCAGCCCGGCTAGCGCCAACACATCCTGCTGCTGTGCCATGAGTAGCGCCTCCAGAAGTTGCCATATCTTCTCGCGTCTCTCCAGACAGAGAGACTGTGGCCTTGGTAGTGTCCAGGAGCAGGCCCAGGTGTACCAACTGGTGACTCGGTTGTAGGGAGCTCGTCTCTTTTGATCACAAACCCCGCTTTCTCGAGGGTGTCCACTGTGATCCGGATGTCCCTCAGGGCTTGTGCCTTGGAGGGGGCCCGGAGAAGGATGTCGTCCAGAAAGGGGTACAGGAAGATCCCCTGGAGGTGTAAGTGGGCCATGAGGGCCACTAGGACTTTCGTGAGTGTAGCCTTGCTTTGTGCTTTGTGGAAGACCTTTTATAGGACTTGAGCTATTGCAAGGCCTTCATTCATTCATATAAGTTCCATCTCTAATATATTCATTTATATAAATTTATTCAAATTTGAAATGTAAATTAATTATTTTTTGCCCGACCCCCGGCACAGTGCCAGAGAGACGATGTGGCCCTCCTGCCAAAAAGTTTGGACACCCCTGATCTAGAGGAACCAAGAAGCCTGCCCTAGAAGAGGCATAAGTAGTAATAAGATCTACCTGGGGCCCACACTGGTTGGATAGCAGTGTGCTCCATGGAGGTGGTAGGCTCCCCCAGGTGGCTTGGTGGGCACAAGGATGAGGTGGGCAGCTCTGCTCCCAGACAGTTCAACCACCTCTTCCCTCCCCTCCTCCACAAGCTATGGTCCCAATCCAGACTAGGTCTCTACATAGCTGCAATTTGCATTTGGAAAAAAACAAACATGCAGGCCCCACACATACAATAAGTATGTTTTCTTGTTTGGTTCTAAATGTCATCTCTTCACTTTTCCGTAAGAAAGCTATAATGAGGTTTAAAAATCCCTGAACTGGTTATGTAACAACTATAAACAAATGGGGATCATTATTCTCAGAGTAAATCCCTTGAAGGCAAAACATTTATGCTAGTGACTAATTAGGCTGACAATATGTGATCAGATATTATTTCACTCTCTTGTTAAAAGGATAAGAATTGAATACCATTTTCTGTATCTAACAGGCAGGGGGAAAAAATTAAATGTCAAATCCACTGTTTGCAAATAACTTTCTCCACAGGGTAAATGGAGCAAAGGATGGGCTAGAGGAGCTGCAGAGGAATTACTGGCACGAAGTAAAGAGCTTTGCCAAAATTATGATTCCATCAAATAATAGATGTCGAATCATTTTCCTCTTTGTGCAGCAACATGGAAGGTGACGATACATGAGGGCTCTCGGACGCCTCCTTGGTGCAGTGGGGCAACCTCAGGTAACGAGTTGCAGTCTTGCTCCACCTTTCCCAACTGGTGCCGTGCCCCGCTCCTTCACCCAGGGACCATGCTGCCTTCCCTTCTGCTGCTGCTTTTTTGGCCATCCAGCTTTTGAGAAGGCAGAGGGAGGAAAGAAGAAGGAAGAGAGGAACTGGGGCACAGCAGCAAGGAAGTAAGTAAGTATAAGGATGACTGAGGTCTTGAAAAATCCACCTTGAGCCAGGAGAAATCTTGAGTGATCAGAGCTGCACTGGTCAGGTGAATGGAGTACTTTTGGAGAGAGGCCCAGTTGTCATTGATTAAAAAAACAAGAACAAAAAAAAAATGTACAGCTTTTCCTGTTCTTAAAACAAGCTCTCATTCTTTAAATGGAGGTTGTTATGGCCAAAATTAACTACCCAGTCCTAACTAAATCCCCATGGTGATGCATCCCGCAGGGGATTTTCAGCTGCTGGAGTTCTCCTCAAGGTAAGGGCACATTTGTTCTCTTGCCCCGGAGTAAGCCCCAGCAGCTGCTATGGGAGAACTTGGACCTGCACCAGCTCAATCGCTGGGACAACTCCACAATGTTCCTTACAGGCGAATCAGGACCAGGAAGGGGTTTGGGATTTGGCATGCACCCCTGCCACTGATCCCATCCCCAGGTCTGATCTGCCCTCCTCCCTGCCCCATCACTGCCCTGTTCCACCCATCCCTTGCCCCATTCAACCCCCTCCCTGCCTCACTCCAAACCCCTACCTGGGCTTACTTACGCCAGCAGTTGTCCGTGAGCGCACTGACGCATGAGAGGCCTGCAGCACGCGTCCACAGAGGCTTCTTTGTGACAGCCTTAAAGCAGCCTCCACCGATGCAACAGTAATTATGCTGGCAGAAAAGGGGGTTAAGACTGGGTTGTAAAAACCCAATAATCAGACTGCACAACCAGCCTAATGTGCGTGTGTGTGTGTAATTTATTTAAATATATATATTTCAGGTATGCTGCTGTACTCTTGCTGCCCTTTTTCTATTATTTTTTCTCTATCTATTCCTTGAACTGCACCTTTCTTTTATCTTTTATTCTCTTGCTTTGGGATTATTTGTGAGTTGGCTAGTGTTATTTGAATTTTCTACATCTACATTTAGTCGTTTGAAATGTGTGAAAACATAATAAAAGAAAGAGCTTTCGCATAGAAACACTTCCAGCTTTTTGGACGACTAAACATCTATATAAGTGAGTTAGATAAGACACTAAGCAACACACACACACACACACACACACACACACACACACACACACACAGAGTGATGCAGCTTATAATATGCACTTGTTCTTGAGAATGTCCTAGATATGAAAAAGAAAAATCTGTCTGTGAAAAGCACCTGTCAGTAGCCATTTGAAAAGCACAATTCAGACTAGAGGAGTCATTCATTAGCTAGGCAACACTACAACAGCACATAATAGCATATAATCATGGCTATGCTGACAGACATGTCAAGCAGCAATCAGTTTGTGTCTCTTGCCATTTCTTTTTTTCCCTGTTGAAACTTCTGTTAATTAGAGCAATATCTGAGAAATGCAGCGATAACTGAGGGCCCAATCCTATCCAACTTTTCAGCACTGACGCAGCCATGCCAATGGGGCACATACCACATCCTGCAGTTGGGGGACGACGACAGACCAATCATGGATTCCTCCTCAATGTAAGGGAATGTTTGTTCTCTTACTTCAAGGCTGCACCGTGGCTGCACCAACACTGGAAAGCTGGATAGGATTGGGTTGTGTTACATATTGCAAAACAAAGGCTGCAATCCTAACCACACTTTCCTGAAGTAAGCCCCACTGAACAAAATAGGACTTACTTCTGAGTAGACCTCGTTCGGATTGGGTCCAAAATCTTTTCATGTTTTCTGGGATCAGGAGTTGTCAAATATTTTCTTTTCCTTTTTCAAAATTAACTTTTGCTAAGCGTTGCTGTCCAGTTGTGAGAGTATTAGACATGGTCACAGGAAGCCAGGATTCAAACCAAGCTTGCGCCTTAAGAAGCATCTTCTCCCATATGAACCTGCCCAGGCATAGAGATCTATACCAGAGGTCATGTGCCATTCCTCCACCGCTGGAGATGAAACAGGTAGACATGAGGAGAAAGAGAATCCTTTTCTAAAGTACTGCTGAGAGTTTGGAACATCCTATCTGGTTCTATCTTTACTTGTTTTAAGGCAGGGAATAAATGTGGTTTTAATTCAACAGAACTTTGATTTATCACATTGCTGCGTAATTGCATCACATATGGTCTGAAAAGGGGGGGACTTTCCCCTGCCCTACCAAGATTGCACTTTTAAATAGCACACACAGGGCAAACTCTGCTTTTCTGGCTGGAGCGAGACATGTTTATTGACTGACAGCCCAATCCTGAGCTGCCCGGTGCACCCAGGCTCAGCGGCACCAAGGAGGGCTGCTGCCGAATCCAGTGCCTCCCGTGCTACTGCAGGAGGTGCCTCAGAAGAAGGGGACATTCGTCCCCTTCCCCCGAGTAAGGTAAGCAGCCCTGCAATGGGTTTACTCACTTTACTGCCAACTAAGGAAAAGGCGCTCGTGTAGGGCGCGCAGCCCTCAAGGAGCGCCCTGGATCCTGCGGAGCAGAGCTCCACAGATCCTCCTTCCTCCCTCCCCCCGGCACGCCTCTCATCTGCCCTTTCTCCGCCCCCCGCTGGAACACCTCCTCCCGCCCCCGTCCCTACCCCCACCTACCATTCCACAGCTCAGCAGTCTGGGAGACTGCCGAGCTGCAGGAGCTCAGCAACTGCCCAGCGCTAGCCCAGCACTGGCCGGCGCTGAGCTAGCATGGGCAGGAACCCAGCGGTGAGCCCTGTGAACATGCCATATGGCATGTTTGCGACTGTGCTCAGCGGCATGGAGCCGTAACACCGAGCACAGGATTGGGCTCTCAGAGCCCAATCCTGAGCTCCACGCACCGGCTCTCCGCCGGCGTGCACTGTTGTAAACATGCTGTAAGGCATGTTTGCAGGCCCTAGCACCTGAGCTCTGCCGGTGCTAGCCCAGCGCTGGCCGGCACTGGTTGAGCACCAGGTGAGTGCTGGAGCTCCGCTGCTCGGCAGTCACGCAGACTGTTGAGCAGTAGTAAGGTAGGTGGGGGTGTGGGGGGAGGTGGGAAGGAGGTGTTCCAGGGAGGAGGGAGACAGAGGGATGGCGGGGAGGAGGCATGCCGGGGGAGGAAGCAGGGCGGGAGGGAGGCAGGACAGGTGGAGCTTTGCTCTGTGTTGGGCTGGCTGCTTGATACAGAGGCTCTTGATTCTATGCCGACCTTTGGGTCACCATGGAATCGAGTAGCCCCATTGTGGGGCTACTCGCTTTACCCAGGAGAAGGGGACAAAAGTCCCCTTCTCCCAAGGAACCACTGGCAGCTGCCTGGAGCGTGCAGGATATGGTGACAGTCATTTCATCTCCATGAAACTGGAAGTTTTTAATGCCTTATAAGGCACTGGGAGGCCCGGGGAAGCCCTAGAGGACCCTCCAGAGACGAGGGGAGCAGAGCTCCCCTTGGCTCTGGAGGGGGCATGTGGGGGACCACAGACTCGATCTGCAGATAAGTGAACCTGTGGATACAGGATCTGCAGAAGTCCCCCCCCCCCCCCCCGTAATATCAAAGCAAAGATTCAGAAGAACAGTGACGACAGCAAATGCCAACTTTGTAAGATGAAACAGTTGACCAACTGGTCAGCATCTGTAGTAAGATCACCCAAATTCACTTTAAAGGATGTCACAATAGAGTTGCAGCTATGATTCATTGGAATCCTTGCAAACAGTACAATTTATCTTCACACCAAAATTCATGACATCATAAACCTCACAAAATCACTGAGAAAACCCAAGCAAAGATTTTTTGGGACTTCAGATTCCACACAGATAAACACTAGAACACAATACACCAAGTATATATAACAGTAGTTGAGAAAAGGAAAAAACAAGTTTGGATTATTGATATTGCAGTCCCTTGAAGCAATGCCTAGAAGTCTGAAGAAACAACTCGACATTCTTGGCCATGAGCAAATTACACCAGCTCAGCTACAGAAAGCAATGTTGTTTGGAACAGCAAGAACCCTATGGAGATATCGCTGAGATTCCCAGGATTTTGGCCAGATCCCAAATTACAGATTATAACCAGCCCAGTACAGGCTGTGATAACAACACATATGCACTTATTTCACTTCCCTGCACTCTCAGGATCACTTTCCTCAACGCTACAATAACCAGCCCACTTGCAAAATTATGCTCAGTTTTGGTCTCTTCCCCCCCCCCCCCCAAGCCTGGGAATTAGTTCTACAAATTGAAGATTCATCACAATAAAACCAGGTTGTTGTTTGCATAAGAATTAAATGCAAACAAGGGCTACGCATGTAACCTTAAAATAGCCACTATTACGTCAATTTAAGATGGTACATTAGATCTGGTTGAATATAAGCATTAAGACTGCAAAATGTATTGTAAATATCTTCTAAATGAAGCCTCAGAGTATCAGAAAAGGTCAGGAGCTGGTTACGTATTTTTTTGAAAAATACTGTATACTATATTACCTTGACAAACTCTAAAGACTATATTATAGACTGTTTTAACCAAGTATCAGATGAACCAGAAGCTACACAGTATTCTACAGGTATAAATCCAAACACCTGCAGTGTTGAAGTTATAAACCTGGAGCAAAGATTAAAGGATGATATTATGATTAAAACAAACGTTGTCAATTCTAAGTTAAGCGATTGCTCAGATATAAGATTTTGCAAGAGGTACAATTTAATCATGAAACCAACAATGGAGGTTGAAGACTAAAAAGTCAAGGATATGGGTCTATCAGCTCTTCCTGTGCATGTTCACTTGGAAGTAAACCCCCTAGCTATGCAGCTGCTCTTATAAATTCCAGGTTTATTTGAGGTACCACCTATTAAACTTAACCTGCAAATGATGCAAACAACAAAAAAATTCTCTCTCACTTCCCAGCAAATGCATCAGCCAGATATTTTGAGAGGCAGGAAGACATACTTGATGGGTGCAGTGGCATCACTAGGGTTCGCATCACCTGGTACGGGATGCCAGCGTGTCACCCCCCTTGCAGTGGGCGGGGGCCCAGATGGTGGGCGTGGTGATGTACCATCACTCCGCCCCCACTGGTTTTTTGGCTGTACCTTTTGACAGAACACACTTGCATGAAATTACGCATTGATTGATATATAACATGATGGCATTATTCCTCCAAACTGTGATTTTAGTGATTTTGGTCACTAGTGATGTCACACACCCCCAGGGTGTCAACTTACTAATACCTTATTGCAGCAATTCTTGAACTTTTAGCACTGGGACCCACTTTTTAAAATGACAATCTGTCCAAGACCCACCAGAAGTGATGTCATGGTGGAAGTGACACCATCAGGCAAATTAAAATAAATAAGTATAAATAATTAAAGTAAAACAAACAATTAAATAATCAGAAGCCAGCCCTGGTCCACCAAGTGAATTTCTTCTGTAGCCTGCCTGCAATAACACCTCCTGCTCCAAAATCAGTCAGGTTTTCAGCCCTACCCAGTGCCCAGTTCAATTTAAGAACTTCTTTTTAAACCAGATCACTGTCAGGATCCACCTGGCTTTGCAAGTATCAAAAAGGTTCACCTTATCAGCTGAAGCCTCTGTTTTGATCCTTTTTAGTGGTGGGGGGGGGGGAAGAGGCTGCCTTCTGGAGCATTTGTTGAGCTCCAGTTCCATCAGATCAGGACCATTCTGGTGGCTTCACATTCCCCTTTGCCTGGCCTGACCACCAGCCAAGGCATGTTTGCTTACTTGTGAGTAAATGTGACTGTGAGGCTTAGTATCTCTTTCCATAGGGCTCCAAGCAGACATTTGTCTGCTTGGAGGGAGGGACTTCCTTCTCAGGTGTTTTTGGAGGCTGCATTCATTGGATCAGGACCATTCTGGTGTCATTGGATTCCTCTCAGTCTGCCCTTTCCGACGAACTAAGGAAAGTTCACCTACTCGCAAGTAAACGCACAATATGGCTCACTTTCACTTTCTATAGGGATCCAAGCATTTTTGTTGTCCAGTTTTTTGGCCATAACATTTGATAGAAAGGAGATATTTCACTCAAGTTTTTTGCATTGCATTCTGCTCGAAATTCTGCATCCAATGGTATATAATATGATGGGGTTATATTGCAATTTTAACCACTGCAATTTTAGCACATCACCCCCCCCAGTGTGCGTCACCCCCCCGTGCGCGACACCTGGTACGGCCCGCACCCCCTGCACTCCTTAGTGATCCCACTGGATGGGTGAACTTAATCATAATTAGGTACTGCATTTAACATGCCAGACCTGTAGCAAAAATCAATAAAGTTATCAAGCCTGAATGTTACGAGCTTGTTGCATTTGTGTAAACCAGGGGTCTCCAAACTATCCGAGCCTCTATCTGGCCTGTGGCCAGCCTCTTGTCCTCTGAAAGCCCCTGGCCCACTTTGCCAAACATGACTGGAACTATGCTCTGGATGCATCTGGAGGGTGTTCTAAGGGCAAGAGAGGTTGAATGAATGAGCCCATTCATTTATTTATTCACACATCTAAGTTCCAACTCCAATTTATTTATATAAATTTTATATTTAAATTTTTTTCCGGCCCTCAAATCACGCCAGACATTTGATGCGGCCCTCTGGTCAAAATGTTTGGAGACCCCTGGTGTAAACCCTGCTAATTAAAATGTACATGACTTCTGAATATGCTTAGAATGGCTGCTTTTCTTTTTTCCCTCTCCATCACAAGTTTAAAGTATCTTCAAGCATCAGCATAACTTGCTAGGTACAAAGTAAAAAGAGATCTATAGATGGGACCTTGGTATCCACTGATTTGGTATCCACTGATTTGACTCACCGCTGATACCAAGGTCTCACTTGGATACCAAGGTCTCACTTGGATACCAAGCTGACTCACTTGGATACCAAGGTCCATCTTTAAATGTCTTGTAACAAGGAAAAGCACCAAAATCCAATTTCCTATCTTCATGCTGTTAAATAATTATAATTTCCTCCATTTGATTCCATTATTCACCCTATCTAGTGGCTGAATGTGGTATAGTGTCTATACTCTATACCAGTGTTTCTCAAACTGTGGGTCGGGACCCACTGGGTGGGTCCAGAACCAATTTCAGGTGGGTCCCCATTCATTTCAATGTGTATTTTATTTTTAATATATTAGACTTGATGCTACCATTGCATGCGACTGCTTTTAGGGAAATGTTACAAATCTGTACTTTCAACAGGCTACTATGTATATGCTTTTAACAATGGTAATAAATGGGACTTACCTCTGGGTAAGTGTAGGTAGTATTGCAGCCTATTGCAGGATTGTTGAAAATTTTCCTGCTTGATGATGTAACTTCTGGTCATGACATCACTTCTGGTGGGTCCCAACATATTCTCATTCTAAAAAGTGGATCCCAGTGCTAAAAGTTGAGAACCACTGCTCTATACCAGTGCATTCCCGGTGATAGTGGAGGAGCAAGAAACCAGGAATTGGGTCTTTAAAGTTATTTTTCCCACTGATTTGGTATCCACTGATTTTTTTTTATCCACTGGGGGTTCAGGAACGAGGCATAACCTCTATTATTATTATATGTATTTGTGTGGTTTCTTTCCTCAAAGACAGCATACATGAGGGCTAGCACCATTACTCCCAAGACGTTTGTATGTAAGGGAGTTCATGTAAAAGCATAGATTCCAGGCCAGGATCTCAGCTGTCACCTGCATTTTCAAAGCAAAGCAGCAAATACTTAGCAATTTAATCCTGAAACCTCAGTGGGAATAATAGCAACACATACATTTGGGTAAAGGTAACAAACTGTAGTAGATTTAATTCATCAAAGCCCTGGGGGTAACACTAGAACTCTCAAGCATTTTATGGGATTAACAAAAGCTACTTCAGCTGAAATTCGAATAAAGAGGTTGAGGATGAAATTAGAAAGTGCAGTATGAACTGCAATATCTGCAACTTCCCATTCCTCTCCCAACTTGCCTACTCTCTCTTATAACCCAATTCACTAGACAAAGTACAGGTGTGCCCCCATATACCTGAATCCATGGATACGAGGAAATGCCTACCCTCTGACCCCAGCAGAGACTTCAGACAGTCGTTTATAATCTTGTAGTTTATTTTGTATGATGTGGTACGGGAGGAGGTCCATCATGGGGCAATGAGCTCTCCCAGGGGGTGATGCCTCTGATCTAACCACAGAGCTACAGAAAGAGACATGCACAGAACACCTACACTTGGATCCTACAGCACCACAAGCAGGCACAAACATAAAGAACAACAAATCCCAAAAACTGATTTAAGCAAGAAATTCTTCAGAATCTAAATCTGAACCCAATGCTAACAAATCAGCCTCAGCTCACTTTCTCTCAGTGCTGCCTTAGCCCTCGACTCTGGCCTGATTTCAACAATGCATCTGATTCTGGCACTCCCTCTATGCTTTAAGACTCCTATCTGGCATTGCCTACGATGCACTTCCCCTCCGATCACGTTTTGCTGCTTTAGAATTCAACCCCGACCTGTTTTTGACCATGTACTAGCTTCTGGCCCACTTGCACTAACATCCGGCTCCCAAAATCCGATTGCCTGACCCCTGCTGAAGCCCAGTGCAAAGATACCATCTGCCAGCCTGACATGGAATCTAATGTTTGATAAGTGCCTACTGTGGAAACCCTGTTGCAGAAGGTTCATCATGCCCTCTGTCCTACCGTACTTATTCATGTGAGTATGTGAATAACCCATTTCTGCCCAGCCCACAGGTGTTCACATTTGATACCTGTTGCGTATATGCAATGTTGGGCAGAAACGGCTTAAGCTACTAAAAAGAGACTACAACGAACCCCCAATTTAACAGACCCAACAGACTTTGGAGACAACAGACGTTTTCTGCTCCATTAAAATCTAGTCAAATACCCTTTGCTCATGCACATCTCCACTGACTTCAATGCATTCAGATTTAACGGATATTCAGCATTAATGGAACCCCTCCCCAACCATGAGTCTGTTAAATCAAGAGTTCACTGTGTATGGACTTGTAAGCAATGCTAAAGAAATCAGGAACTCAGGTGGTGTTCTTGTCAATTTTTCCAGTCAACACGAACTAGAGGGAAGCTATTTTAGGCCTGATTCTGACACACTGGGAATAATTAATTACTAATGAATGCAGAAGTGGAAAGGTGAAAGTGATCATGAGATGTATCCGTTGATTGAATTTAAGGTTACAATTAAAGACAAGAACAGAAAAGACGATTATAAACCTTTCAAAAGCTGATTTTAACAACTCCTGGAATCAGCAGAGAAGATCAATGAAGCAAGTCTAGAGGAGAAAGCAATTCAGGAAAGCTGGCTTTGTCTTACAGGAGGTGAAAGGCAACATGTAAGAAACATAAGAAGAAGCCAAACCAGTTCAGTCATCAAATAACAAATGTGTTTTGTTTTAAGTACAGATCAGATAAACCCAAACATACAGAACAATAAATCAGAAAAGCTGGTTTAATCAAAACATTCTTCTTCCTCTAAAACTGAATCAAGATTTAATAAGGAATTGAACCCAGGAGAAGTGAAGTATGAGAAACCATGCAAAGGCAGGCAACCCAATTCTATGCAACTCTTCCTGTTTAGTAGGGATTTCAGGTCCCAAAGGTGTCCTTGGGCTCAAAACAGATCATGCAATCCATTGGCATCCAAAGCCATGCAGCTGTCTGGTCGATGTTTTTTTGTACTCCCCCCCCCCCCGGCAGAATAATTCTATGAAACAAGAGTGATTGCAAGAACAATGCATGTGGATTATAAATAGCAAGGAGAATGCTACAGGAGCAGAAAAGAAACTCAGGGTATCCTAGAGATGAGTCACCTGCCTTTTGCAAACAAGTTAGAATCCTGTGGGCAGGTGAGTGTTCCTTCAGTCACTTGGCTTGCTCTCACCCAGCCTGCTTGCTAGAAAGAAAAAAAAAGATTCTTAAGCTGCAGCGGGTGTCTCTCTTGAGCAATTCAAACACCTAGCACAGTTGGTGATGTGAGGTATGTCTACTAAATCCGGCAGTTTGCTGGCCAGCTGATTTAACTGGGTCCCATTCACTTGACTCCTTGCAATCAGATAAGCTTGCATCTGGGGGAAAGCATCCTGGCAAACCTTGCTGGGGGTATGCACATAGCTGTGTATGTCTCCACCACCATAACTGCAATTATCATACTACCAACCTGGTCACTGGAAAGCTTTGTCCTAGCTCTGATGTAGGCAGTCCCAGAGGACTGAATGCAAAACAGGCAGACCAGACATATCATAGCCTTGTATATCTAAAGTTCTTTCACTGTGTTAATGTTATGTATAGTGAATGTGCCCAAGTGAACTTTCAGTATCTGAAAGCTAGGCCTGGTCAATGTGTGCAGCAAAATTCTGAAATAGTAGAACAGATCATAACACTTCAAACTGTAAGTGTGTGTGGTGGAGGGGTCACTTTTTCTTTTTTAACATTCTCTTTCATAAAGAGCACTTTGCAAGGAATAATGTGTCTTCTGCTGCACAGAGTTGGGGACAGGAAGAACTGACACTGGACTTTCTGAACCAATCAAAATGATAAAAACGTGGCTGGGTTCAACACATTGCTTTTCATGTTTGTAAAGTCAACTCTGCAGAGTAAGTGGGAAAATGTGCAATTCAAACTGAAGAGGGCCTTCAAATAATGACTTCACTTAGAGATCCTTGATCTCTGAAGAACTGCTAGGGAAAATGGCTTGTAGTTTCAGAATCAGACTGGGACCCTTTCTAAGAATAATTTCAGTAATCCAAAAATCGCCAACCACAGAGATAACACTGTGTAATGCAAACATTGTTTACGTTCCTTAAAAATTTTTACGGTTTCTTATACAATTCAGAGGCACTGATTCCAATGGTAATCTTTGTTTTTGTTTTGTTTTGTTTTTGTATTAGCAAAACCTTTAAAGTTATCTTAAATTTTCTATTTAATTTGAGGATACTTATCCAAACTTATTTCCCAGGATCTCTGGGTCTTTGTGAATTCTCCAAATCTTGTACAATCCATTAAGATCTGATGGAATGATCAGATGCAAGTTAGAAGCCAGGGAGTAACATTCTGCTAATCTAACCTGGCCTTTCCATCCTTTTGTGGGGGGGAGGGGGAAGCTACACCTCCTTAGGAGCTCTTCTCAGGTTCAATCCCCACCCCGGTCAAACAAGGATACAACACGAACAGAAAATTATAAATGGTTTTATGTTTAAATATCATGTTTGATTTTTCTCTGCAAACCGCTTTGTGAACTTTTAGTTGAAGAGCGGTATATAAATACTGTTAATTAATAATAATGTCTGTATCCCCTTTAAAATGTTCCAGAGTCCCCAAAGGGACCACTGAGGATGGCTGTTGACCATCCTTTAGGGGAGAGAGAAGTGTATCCGCATCTTGTACAGGAAACTTTTGAACTTGCTGTTTTAGATCGTGACATGCTACTAAATGCAGTTCTTCAGTTCTGAGTGATTGTGCACAGGCCAAAGAAATCAACAGAGCACGGGAGCTAAGAGTAAACACCAAAATAATAATTGGGGATTTTGAGGTGTCAGAAGCAACAGGAGCAGTGTGTTTGATGCTGACTGGATTTAAAGGACCCCAAGCATCTGTAAAATAAGCGTCTGGACTTGTGAGTGTATAGAAAAACTCTCCACAGATCCAGCGACAGGAAACAGTCTCTAAAAGGCATTTACCTTGTGAGTAATTCATATACATATGTGGCATACTGTCATGTCTGGCTATAAATACAAATCAGGCAGCCAGAAGCATAAGGAGCTTAAACAAAGGGATTTAAAAGACACTAAAAGATATCAATCAATCCTCTAGTTTTTTCAAAACAGACAAGGGATTAGCAGGGAGGAAAGGCCTTGTTACAAATATGTGCCAGACCCCAAGGAATTACGTTTGGGCACTGTTTCTGTTTGTTTACTTTCAGAGCTGGAAGCTCTGCAAAATAAAACTAGTGTTACTGGCCCTACAATGCAGATAGGGTCTAAGGATGAAAGAACAGTGGCCTAAGGGCCCCAGCCTATCCAACTTTCTAGCACCAGTGCAGCTGCAATGCAACCTGGAATGTTCCCTTACTTTGCGAAGGCTCCATTACTACCCTCCCCCCAAAGGATGCAGCACACACCCCATTGACACAGCTACAGGACTGGAAAGTTGAATAGGATTTGGTCCTAAGGCTGTTATCGGATTTAATGACAAACTAAGGCTTAAATGAGGGATTTCCCAGTTCACATTTACACAGCCCAAACTGATGAACGTTTACCCAGAAGTGTTCCCAATGTGATCAATGAGCTTTACTAACAAATAAGGATGCATAGAATTGCTACCCCCTAAGCCATTACTCAACCATAATCCACTACAATATCTCTTAGGAGTTGAACTGTGGGCAGGATTTTAGCCATGGTTAATAGTTGTTTAATAGAAAACCAGGCTTCTTCTGGGAGCTCTCTTTCTCCTTTTCCTTCAACAGTCCTTGGGCTCGTTCTCCTATAGGAAGTTGGGAAGGAGAGAGGTAGGTTAGGGCAGGACACCTCAGCTCCATCCTTGGCAGTGCCTTGATGAGACTTATTGGGTTCCAGCTGGGTCAGAGTGGCTACCACCATCCTGAGGAGGAGAAGGCCCATTAGGCAGGCGGACAGAGGACATGTGGGGGAGCAGAGGGTGCCCAACGCTGGAGTGGCACCTGCCCTGGAATGGGCTCTGATGGCCAGCTGGGCTGAGGCCTGCCTACTGTAGAGCTGGCCACTGGCAGAGGGGGTGGCAGCACTGTCTACACTCTTGCAGCAGCTGCCCTCTGCCTGCTCTACTCTTTGCTTCCCCTATACAGAGACAGGGGATATATATATATATATATATATATATATATATATATATATATATATATATATATATATATATATATATATATATATATATATTGCATACAGTATTTTTTGATCCACAGATGGTTGAATTCATGGATACGGGACCCACAGGTATGGAGGGCCCACTGTTGAAAAATGGATTTATGTTCAACCTACCTGTGTAAACCACCTTCAGTCCATTGAGAAAAAGCAGTACATAAATATAATTAATAGTATGTCTTTTTGCATAGCATGGCCCCTAAATGCATGTGATTTAAGAGTTTTTCACAGGAAAACACGTTGCAGCAGCACGGAGACCAATGGTACCAGCAGCAAGGCTTGCACCAGCCTGTTTCTGTAACTCGCTGTGCCCACCAGAGCAGGCAGGCTGTCCCCTGGTGGCAGGGGGTAAAATGGGGGTGGTGGAGGTGTTACAGGGTGGGGAGGGTGATGAGGGGGGGCGGTTTAAGGACGAGGAGGCTGGCAGGGATAGTGGCTATGGCTACCACTGCATCCTATCCCCCCAGGTCTGAAAGCCTGACCTGGGGAAGCTCAGATTTGCACCAATGATCTCACTGGCACAGGTCCAAGCAGCTCCACTGAGGCTGCTGGGGCTTTACCTGGGATAAGGAATGACCTCTTAGCTGGGGCTTTTCCCAGGGTAAGGAATGACCCTAGGAGACCTCCAACAGCCTCAGCTCCTGTGCCAGATGCAGCAGAGACTGCACTGGTCCCACTGGATCACAGGGTGGGACTTTTGTCAGGATTGGACTCACACTGCTGTTGTATCCTGAACGCTGTTCATATATTTGCAAAGCTTCCAAGCACGTGGAATGTTTCATGTCCTACACTGAGGTCATTTCCAAAGCCAGAGGAGCTGCTCTTTCCCTGTCCTCTGTCTTCACTCCTGTGGTAGCCTTCACAGTGGTAGCCTTTACATAGCAACCAAAGGATAATCACCATCTTTACAAGTGAAAATGTGACCATTGTTGAGTGGGGAATCAATGATATTGACTCAGGTGCTCTGCATTTCTGGAAGACTGACTGCTGCAGTTCTCTGTTATGTCCTTTCCAAACTGCTGTTCTCCAAAGGGATGAAGAAGTAACACTGCCTGGAACAGTATCTAGGTTTAGAAAGCATGTTCAGGTCTGCCCCTCTTTCTCACACACACACACACGCACGCACGCGTGCGTGCGCGCGCGCGTGCTTGATTTAGGAAGATAGGGAAAGATAGAGCACACTTCCTTCAATGCTCACAGATGCTGTGAGATGCATAGCAACAGAGATTAATACTTGGATCAAGCCTGCTTCTAATGGGCTT
The DNA here is from genome assembly GCF_035046505.1 of Tiliqua scincoides. Classification (NCBI taxonomy): domain Eukaryota; kingdom Metazoa; phylum Chordata; class Lepidosauria; order Squamata; family Scincidae; genus Tiliqua; species Tiliqua scincoides. Next base: position 232,081,175 of record NC_089821.1, read on the forward strand.
TCTCCACACACCTTTAAAACCAACAAATGAAATATAAAACTTAACATTCAAATAGTCTTATAAAGTTTATCTCATTCTAATTACCAGAAAGCAGACTAAGGGCACAATCCTAACCCACTTTACAGCACAGACATAAGGGTAATGCAACTTTGAGTTAAGGGAGCAAATATTGCCATACCTTGAAGAGGCCTCCTTGACTTCCCCTCAACTGCAGGATGCAGCACATGCCCCACTGGCACAGCTATGCCAGTGCTGGAAAGTTGGTTAGGATTGCGCCCTAATGAACCTATTTAAAATAATTCTATTACGTTTTTACCTGGATTTTGCCTGATAGAAACAAGCACAAGTCGGCTTACAATAAAATACTACACTTGGAAAAAAAAAATACACAATATAAACTACAACGAACCCTAAAAATCAATATAAAAGCTGCCATCTAAAATATATTTTGAAGCGGGCCCGCATCCTTGACTCTTTTTTAAATCAGGTCCATAAATCCGGAAGAAGAAAAAATATGCAAGAAAGAAATACAGAATGAGCTGCAAAAGCTTATGGAAATGATCACTCACCAATGGGATGCAGACCGCAGAAGAAGAGGAAAACCTATGTACCTTATTTCTTACTTTTTCGGTTGGGACTTCGCCCGAGCAAGCAATGTTTACAGCCAACTGTTACTGTGGGATTCAAGCAGTTGTCAGTCACATCCAAGCAGCTAAAAGTTTCCAGCTAGTCTTCAGGTTCCCCCTGAGAATGATTGGCTGTTTAAAGAAATGGCTCCAATGCTCCAGAGATGTGACCAACTCTCCTGACTCAGAAAGAAATATCGCTCTATCTACACCAGATAGGCAGAAACTATACTTCCATCTTTCATACTTCCATCCTTTCAAACACAGTCTGAGCCCTCCCCCCAAACCAGTTTTTCAATTGTCAACTGTCACACCAACTTGAACTTCTCACACGCTCAGCCCCTTGGAGAGAACCATATGCTCACAGCGGCCTTACAAGAGTGTTAGGGGGACTCTGGGCATGGCCTCAGGTGGGAGCTGCTCCCTTTTGGCAGAATGACAGGTTGTCCCCTATACACACCCAACATATACGCACTATCACCTTGATGCAGGCCACAAGGTTTTATGCTTTTTCAATGTCCGACCTGGTCGTCAGCTGATGAGAAATTGCACCAGTTTTCACAGTTCTTAAAGGTGTTCAGTGCAGTTCACGAAAATAAAACCATAATTAAGAAGATGACATAAACTAATGCTTGCTGGGGAGAAAGAGTTGTGCTGCTTGGCAGTTGAGTACATCAGTAATGAGAACATCTACCCACTCCTCAGAAAAATGTTCAGCCACTCACACTTATCCTGCATTATTTACCATAAGGGAGCAAACACCGTAACCTTTTATAGTTAAAAAAATTGTTTCCTCAGTTAATGCAAGATACAATGAGACACCTTACAAAAAGAAGTCATGCTAAGGGAATGCGTGAAACATGGAATGGAATGCATGAATGCATAGAACCTCTCAAGTCAACGAATGCATGATCATGAAGATCACCAGATCTAACAGTAATGAAACTGGTGTTTCATTCTCTTTCCTTCCCCCCCCCCCCCTTAACATTAATGCATATCTTTGTTACAAATGTAATAAAATGCAGCATACATTGTGAAAACAATAGTACATATTGCAGGGCTTTCTTTCATAATGTGCTGCAAGCAATCCTAAAAATGAAATGGCTGACTTTCAACAGATTTGGTGCATTAGCCAAAATGCTGAAAAAGATGTCATAGGTACAGAGAAAGGAAATGCAGGTTACACAGCCTTGGTTTTCAAAAGCATTTCTTCCCGTATGTGTCACTGGAAGACCAAAATATATGACTAGAAAAATGGGATAAGGTGCAAACAAGCAGTCCTTCTTGGGGGGGGGGGGGGTTGTATATAGGTGCTTTTATGCAAATCTCTGAAGTTTCTGAGCTAAGATGGGGGAACTCAAATGTTTGGTGGCTAGGGAAAACATTAATATAGGGGGCATAACAGAGACCTGGTGGAATGTAGAGAACCGGTGGGATACCGCAATCCCAGCCTATAAACTATAAGAGAGATGTGGTGTGTTGAAGGTGGGATGATCATCTTTGTCAAAGAAGGGATCAAATCCAGCACAGTAAAGACTGAAGGGGGGCCCGACTCCACCATAAAATCACTGTGGGTTAAATTACCAGGCCCAAGGAGTGATGCAATAGTGGAGGCATGCGACCATCTTCCAGATCAAAGACCTGAAGGGGACCCTTGAGAGAGAAAGCAAATCAGGGAGAAGTCAACAAGAGACATGGTTGCATGATGAGGAACTTCAATTATCCTCACGTTGACTGGGTCATTTCTCTGGTCCTAAAAGAGAGACTGGATTTCTTGGCTTGCTAAATGACTGTGCCTTAGAGCAGCTAGTCATGGAGCCACCCTCATATGGGGTGAAACTAATGGGGATTTTTGTTGACCTGCTGTATAACAATAGCATCAGACATTACCTTGTTGTTACAGCCCATTACTATTGGGCAAAACAGCTGTCAGAACAAGCATTCGGCCAACAGAGACTGCCTTACAGTAGTCATAAGCACATGTCTAGTAGTGCACGAAGCTGACTGGATGTCAAAGCCACCACTACAACCCCAGTCAAGGTTCTAAGAGTGTAGACCACAGAGAGAATTCTCCGGAAAGTGGCTCCTGCTATATATGTAAGTGTGAGAGAAGTTTGAAAAAAAAAAATAATGAAGTGTTATGCTCCACGTTTAGATGGGGAGGCAGGGTGTTCTGACTGCATAGGCAAAGTTTGTCTCCTGGTCACTTTTGTGACTGAGTGCATCCCACTAAGATCCAGACAATACCCAAATGCAGTATTGCAGAGTCTCAGATGATATATTCATAGGCATGCGAGCAGACACTGTACTCTGCCTTGCTCTGTTCTTTCAACATTTAACTTCATGCCAGTAAATTGAGATAATGTAGCCTTACCATTTCTTCCAAAGACATGACTATTCAGAAAGCTATGTTACTTTCGATAATACCAGCACAAAATAGCACCTGCCTGTACAGAATGACTAGCAAGGAAAAGGTTGGTAGTGTAATCGGAAGACAATTGGACAGCTTTTCATACATCCAATGGGCTGCACAGAGACACTATTAAAATACAGAAAGTGTAATTTAGTTCTACTAATGTCCAACGCTGCTTCTTGTCTAGATATTACAACTGCCTTTTTCCAAGTTTATTATTGGTAATGGACACGTACCAGTCTCAGAATATTGCATGCTAAGAATGAAAGTGGTATTCACTAGAGGTTTTAGGAAGCAATCAGAACATTTTTTTGGCTTCTTTTTTCATCTCCATTCTAATGGAAACTAGAGATATCTACTAAATATAACTCATGGAATTATATTATCTATATACAGTTTGTAATTAACATTATGCCACCAACTTCTATAATAAACCTTCAGAATTAAAGGGGAAATTTCTGCTATCATACACCAGCTTCTTTCAGTTTTACAGGCCAATCCTATGGGCAGGGACTGTTGCCGGAATAGTACCCTGGCAGCAGCACATGCTTTATGACAGGGGTATCAAACATAAGTCCCACGGGCCAAAATCGGCCCTTGGAAGCAATTTATCCGGCCCCTGTTATGGTTGGGGTCTCCCGACTTGGTAATTGGGGTATCTCAAATCTTGAAAATATGAACAAGATTTGCACATTTTCTCTTCTGTCATTTGCACCTTATGAGTTTCTATGTGAGAACATAGTGTTTATTTCTGGCCATCATCTGCTTAATGGTGTCACTTTCTGCTTAATGGTGTCACTTCGGGCCCTCAGCAGGCACCATGAATGCTAACGTCAGTGTACGAAATGAGTTTGACACCCTTGCTTTATGGCACCACAAATGCCACTGCATCGGAGCACACTGTTATGTGCTTCCGGGCTAACACCAGAGAGAGTGAGTAGCACCTATGTGTAGCAGCAGCTGAAAGAGGCTCCAAGGGTCCTGGTGCCTTGGTGGTGGGGGGTGTTTCATGGGCAGGGAGGGTGTTTCTGGGAAGACCAGGGGAAGGGTGGGAGGCATGCCAGAGGCAGTGTATTCCAGTGCAAGCAGTGTGTGCTTGAAAGTTATTCCCTCCAGAGGCTCCTGACATATCCCTCCTCAGGTCTCAGGAGAACCCTAGGCAATCAAGGGTCTTACAGAAAGATAAGGGAAAATGTTTTCCCTTGCCTTTCCCAAGATGCCTGGTCACCTCCCCCCCCCCGCCCATCATAGCATACAGTGCTTCCTGTTTTGGTGCTGCTGCATGTGATAGCAGGGGGAGGATAAGATTGGGCTGTTAGTGTCACATCTGCAATATAAGAATAATACTACTATCTTATGGAGCTCTCATCCCTCCCCTCCATCTGGTATTCAGAGGACTACTGCCACTTCATTTGGAGGCAACACACGACTGGTAGCCACTGCTGCACCTGATCTCCATGAATCTGTCTAACAGCCCAATCCTATTTGCGTCACAGTAGTTGTAAAAGCGCAAAGCCGCATGTGGTCAGCGAGGCTAAAGAGGCCCACTGCATGCTGGAGAACAGAGCAGCACCCACCAGCAATAGTGAGTCAGCAGTGGGGGCGAAATGGGGCAGGAGAGGGGAGGGCAGGAGACCTACCAGGGGGTAGGAAAGGGGGGCACCCAGCACAGGCAACCTGCACCAGATGCTATCCCCTTCCTTCCTTGCCCCTCGAAATGTCCCCTTTCTCCCCTCAGACTTCAACTAAAGTGCTGGCACAGGTCTGAAGAGACCCATTGGTGATCAGGAGGCTTATGGGAAAAGAAAATATTTTCCCTTACCTCTCTCAAGCCTCTCAAACTATCCCCTCCCTACATGACGCAGTGCAAGCCTTTTTTGGCAGGGCTGCATCAGTGGGGAAAAAAGGATAAGACAGGGCCCTAAGCCCCTTTTAAAGCCATCAAAGCTGGTGGCCATCACAACATCTTGTAGCACTGAATTCCACAGATTGAGGGCCCAATCCTATCCAATTTTCCAGTGCCAGTGCAGCAGTGTCAATGGGATGTGCACTGCATCCTGTGGTGGGGAAGCAATCACAGAGGCCTTCTCAATGTTTGGGAACATTTGTTCCCTTACCTCAAGGCTGCGTTGCAGTTGCACCGGTGCTGGAAAGCTGGATAGGTTTGGGCCCTAATCATGCACTGTGTGAAAGTTTCTCCTTTTCTCCATCCTAAGTCCCACCAGTCGCTTTCATTGAATAACACCTGGTTCCAGTATTGTGAGAGAGGGAGGAAAATACTTCCCTCTATCCACTCTTTGCACACCTTGCACTGTCTTGTAAGTCATAAACAACTGCCTTTTTTAAAGCTAAAAAACTCCAAATGTTGTAGTGCTTTCCTCACAAGGAAGGTGTGCTGGCCCTTTTCTAGATGGTTTTGGTGTGCCACTATGCTTTTTTGTTGAAAATAAATTACTAATTATTTTGTTGAAAATTTTGTTGAAATTATTATTATTATTAACAATAACAATGCCTGAGGGACAACTCAGTGTTCCACACTCCAACAGAGTTACATAACAACAAAACGAGATGTCGGTTAACCCATTTTTGCCCAGCCTACAAGTGTACACATTTGGTCCCTGTTGTGTATATGCAACATTGGGCAGAAATGGCTTCAACCACAGTGGGAAAGCCTTCTCAATTAACATAATGTATAAACTGGCTTTGTTAAAGAAATGTCTCTTACGGGTTGAAGAAGATTGGATTGAACTGGATGGAGGTTTGAGCTGCTGGAGTCTCTGTACTATTTTGATTGATTTTTTCTTTCCATTATGAAAAACAAGTTGGAGCTGCCACCATTCACCATCATTTTTAAATGCTTCCTCCTTCTTATAAAGTGCTCATTTTTTGTAATGTGTAATTGATGTTGCACTTCGGAACAGCCACAGCAAGGTGAGCACAGCAGCCAGTTGTGGCTAATGAGATGTTTAATATAGGTAGAGTAGCAATTATTGCCTGACAGACCTTCTGTGCTCAGAACAGGTATTCCCAAACTCTTGTGCTATTTCCGCTGCCTATAAAAGCTGCAGTCCTGTAAACAATCAGGCTGCATAAATACCACTTAAGTCAATAGGACTGAAGCAGCCTACCTGTGCTTTATATCTTGCTCTTTTAGTTTTTGCTGTTTTCTACCTTTTCACTTATTCCTTTTCAGGAAATAATAAAACAAAAAAACACTTGCAAAAAAGTCCCATAGAGTCTAAGTTTTAAAGTCATCAGCTCCCTCCCAGCATTCAGAGTTGGTGCCCTTATGTTAATTTGTGCAAATGATGAACCCCCATAAGCACAGGCTTATGTGCAAATTTGTGCAAATGATGAACCCACATAAGCATAGGCAGGAACAAGGAGACAATGCCAAAAATGGCTACAAGAAGGGAGACCTATATCCCAATCCTGTCCCCCACCGGCCTACACAATGCAGCACCACCAGTGGTGTGTGCTCTGCATCAGGAAGGGGAAAATCAGATTGTCCAAGACATTTCCCCACAAGCTGCCTGGCCACAAATGGGTCTCCTCCGACCCATACAAGCTATTTAGCTGGTGTAAGTCTGAGGAGTCTCAGGGGACTAGTCATCAGGACTAGTCACCATGGAGAGACCTGTCTTCCATGAAGGTGTCCAATCCCTTTTTGAGTGATCCAAGCTAGTGCCCATCACCACATCAGTTGGCAACAAATTCCACAGACTTACTAAGCATTGTGTGAAGAAGCTGCCTGAATAAAAGCAAAGGAGGAGTAATAAAAGATATTACAAAAGGTTTGATTTAAAAATTGCATTTCCAACTCGTAAACACTGACCAGTGATGTATATCATTTGGGTCTAATGGAACTTGCAAGGGATACGATTAACCTCTGTACTGGCACAGGCACAGCATTACAAAAGACCATTTATATATTTCATTAAAAATGATCAGTGAGGCATTCTAGAGCCACCAAGATTAAAAGCCAGCTTGATTGTCCCTTCATAGCTGACTGCACCTTATGCACCACAAGTCCTTAGGGTCCCATTTGTCAGAAATGCTCCAAGAGCTTCAATGTTTATGGGAGGCAGCTGGCTTTGGGCTCTGCACCCATCTTTAACTCTGGTTCTGCAGCCATTTATTTTAGACAGCACCGTGCAAGCATTTTTGGAAACTATCTGAAGGGCACATCTCAGACATGAAAATGTGTACCTTTCTTAGGATACTGCCATGCATAAACACATAAACACATTAGGGAGTCAGAAGCTACTTTATGCTAATGATACATTCGCTTCCTCTTCGTTATTGTATGCAAAAGGAAAACCGGAATGGAATCCTGTGTTATGGAAGTGGCACATGTATGTGATGTGCAAGCAAATTAGTAAGACACCAATCAACTTTATATTGTAATGCAGTCAGGCATTCTGTGGTGATGACACTTTTGACCATGATTGGCTCACTTGCCCTTGTGTTACAGAGGGATGAGGAAGTCAAAAGCAATGGCAGTGCCAGGTTGCTAGCAGTCCTGGAGCAAAGTCCTGCAAAGTCCTGCATTTTCCGCTTGGCACTCAGGTCACTCTACCATTGCCACCAGTCCTGTGGGTTCAGAAATTGGCCTGGGTTCTTTGATGGGAATAGATCTTTGACCAGTGCTCAACCTGGCCAACTCTGATGCCACCCTTGGTCAGAAGGGTTTCTGGTGGAGCAGTTCAGATTCTAAAAAAGGGCAGGACAAGCAGGAAGACAGAGGGACAGTGGCACAGAAGAAGAAGCAAGGGGGCAGAAAAGGAGAAGGCCATGTGAAGCAGCAGATCCTACTATCCAAAATGTTCTGCCAATTCTGTTGGGGAAAACAAAAGGGCTGAACAGAACACCCAACCAGCTTCTCAAAATGTAGCAGTGTTCTTCTTTAGAACTGCTGGTCAAGAAACAACACACTAGTCAAAGGGACGTTTAATTTAAAACAATGACACCAACTGGAGGTGGCACAATCATGGTAAAAATATGCCATCAGGAGTCAGTATAACAGGCTGCCTCCTATTTCTCCTGTCCTAGAAAACAGATAGTGCCCACACACCCTTTAAAGCAGGGGTGCTCAATAAGTCGATCCTGATCTACCAGTCGATCGCCAGGCAAAATGAGTCGATCAAAGGCTTCTCTCCCGTCCACGCATTCTTGGGAGTGAGCCCCGCCCTGGGAGTGAGTAGTCCTGGAGTGAGTAGTCTACTGGGGCTGACTCATGAGTAGTCCTGGAGAGGAACCGCTGGCAGGCTTCTCTCCCGTCCACGCATCCCTGGGAGTGAGCCCAGTTGACTCTACTGGGGCTGACTTACCTTTCCCCTGTTTTTGCACTGGTATGTATCGAGATCCCCCCCCAACTTCCATCTGTTGGTTCTGTGTGCAAGGGGTTTTGCACTGGTCTTGCTGTGATGTCTATATAGAGATCTTCCCCATACCTTTCCCCTGTTTTTGCACTGGTCTGTATAGAGATCTGCTCCCCCCCCCCACTTGTATTGGAATTGAGGAAGATCTGGTGAAGAGGTAGATGTGGTGTCAGCAGTGGCCCCTTTAAGGGTAAGGCCTGGGCATCCAGCAGAGTGTGCTGCACAGCTGCAGCCACTTGAAGGCAATAGGGCCCTCAGGGATATAAGGGCACCTGAAGCAGGAAGGGCTCCACTTATTTATGTGAGTCAGCCTTTTCCTACATGAAGATCTTTAAGTCCAAGTACTGTTCCACCATGACTGATGAACATTTGGAAGTGTGCTTAAAGCTGGCTGTCAGCATAACATAAGAACATAAGAACATAAGAACAGCCCCACTGGATCAGGCCATAGGCCCATCTAGTCCAGCTTCCCGTATCTCACAGCGGCCCACCAAATGCCCCAGGGAGCACACCAGATAACAAGAGACCTCATCCTGGTGCTCTCCCCTACATCTGGCATTCTGACTTAACCCATTCCTAAAATCAGGAGGTTGCGCATACACATCATGGCTTGTACCCCATAATGGATTTTTCCTCCAGAAACTCATCCAATCCCCTTTTAAAGGCGTCTAGGCTAGACGCCAGCACCACATCCTGTGGCAAGGAATTCCACAGACCGACCACGCGCTGAGTAAAGAAATATTTTCTTTTGTCTGTCCTAACCCGCCCAACACTCAATTTTAGTGGATGTCCCCTGGTTCTGGTATTATGTGAGAGTGTAAAGAGCATCTCCCTATCCACTCTGTCCATCCCCTGCATAATTTTGTATGTCTCAATCATGTCCCCCCTCAAGCGTCTCTTTTCTAGGCTGAAGAGGCCCAAACGCCGTAGCCTTTCCTCATAAGGAAGGTGCCCCAGCCCCGTAATCATCTTAGTCGCTCTCTTTTGCACCTTTTCCATTTCCACTATGTCTTTTTTGAGATGCGGCGACCAGAACTGGACACAATACTCCAGGTGTGGCCTTACCATAGATTTGTACAACGGCATTATAATACTAACCGTTTTGTTCTCAATACCCTTCCTAATGATCCCAAGCATAGAATTGGCCTTCTTCACTGCCGCCGCACATTGGGTCGACACTTTCATCGACCTGTCCACCACCACCCCAAGATCTCTCTCCTGATCTGTCACAGACAGCTCAGAACCCATCAGCCTATATCTAAAGTTTTGATTTTTTGCCCCAATGTGCATGACTTTACACTTACTGACATTGAAGCGCATCTGCCATTTTGCTGCCCATTCTGCCAGTCTGGAGAGATCCTTCTGGAGCTCCTCACAATCACTTCTGGTCTTTACCACTCAGAAAAGTTTGGTGTCGTCTGCAAACTTAGCCACTTCACTGCTCAACCCTGTCTCCAGGTCATTTATGAAGAGGTTGAAAAGCACCGGTCCCAGGACAGATCCTTGGGGCACACCGCTTTTCACCTCTCTCCATTGTGAAAATTGCCCATTGACACCCACTCTCTGCTTCCTGGCCTCCAACCAGTTCTCAATCCACGAGAGGACCTGTCCTCTAATTCCCTGACTGTGGAGTTTTTTCAGTAGCCTTTGGTGAGGGACCGTGTCAAACGCCTTCTGAAAGTCCAGATATATAATGTCCACGGGTTCTCCCGCATCCACATGCCTGTTAACCTTTTCAAAGAATTCTATAAGGTTTGTGAGGCAAGACTTACCCTTACAGAAGCCATGCTGACTCTCCCTCAGCAAGGCCTGTTCGTCTATGTGTTTTGAGATCCTATCTTTGATGAGGCATTCCACCATCTTACCCGGTATAGATGTTAGGCTGACCGGCCTATAGTTTCCCGGGTCCCCCCTCTTTCCCTTTTTAAAAATAGGCGTGACATTTGCTATCCTCCAATCTTCTGGCACCGTGGCCGTTTTGAGGGACAAGTTGCATACCTTAGTCAAGAGATCTGCAACTTCATTCTTCAATTCCTTAATAACCCTTGGGTGTATGCCATCAGGGCCCGGTGACTTATTGATCTTTAATTTATCAATGAGGTCTGAAACATCTTCTCTTTTAACCTCTATCTGACTTAACTCCTCGGTCAGGAGGGGCCGTTCGGGCAGCGGTATCTGCCCGAGGTCTTCTGCCGTGAAGACAGATGCAAAGAACTCATTTAATTTCTCTGCCATCTCTAAGTCTCCTTTTATCTCCCCTTTCCCTCCCTCACCATCCAGAGGGCCAACCGCTTCTCTGGCGGGTTTCCTGCTTCTAACATATTTGAAGAAGCTTTTATTATTCCCCTTAATGTTGCTGGCCATGCGTTCCTCATAGTCTCGCTTGGCCTCCCCTATCACCTTCTTACATTTCTTTTGCCACAGTTTATGTTCCTTTTTATTCTCTTCATTAGGGCAAGACTTCCATTTACGGAAGGAAGCTTCCTTGCCCTTCACAGCCTCTCTAACTTGGCTGGTTAGCCATGCGGGCACTCTCCTGGATTTAGTGGAACCCTTCTTTCTTTGCGGTATACACCTCTGCTGGGCCTCTAATACTGTTGTTTTAAGCAGCCTCCATGCACTCTGGAGAGACTGGACTCTTTTTACCCTCTCTTTCAACCTCCTTCTAACCAGCCTCCTCATTTGAGGGAAGTCCGCCCGTCGGAAGTCAAGGGTTTTTGTTAGAGATTTGCCTGGTATTCTTCCCCCAACGTGCACATCAAAACGGATCGCAGCATGATCACTGTTCCCCAATGGCTCAGTAACATTTACATCTCTAACCAGGTCCTGCGTACCGCACAAAATTAAATCCAGAGTCACCTGTCCTCTAGTGGGCTCCGTGACTAGCTGATCTAAGCCACAGTCATTTAGCACGTCAAGAAATCCGGTTTCCTTATCGTGACCAGAACACAAATTGACCCAGTCAATATGAGGATAATTGAAGTCCCCCATGATTACAACCCTGTCCTTCCTTGTCACCTCCCTGATCTGTTTCCTCATTTCAAGGTCCCCATCAGATTTCTGGTCTGGAGGACGATAGCACACCCCCAGTATTACATCGCTGCACAAGCCTGGTAATTTAACCCACAGAGATTCTACGGTGGAGTCGGACCCACCTTCAATCTCTACTTTGCTGGATTCTATCCCTTCCTTAACATAAAGGGCCACCCCACCTCCAACACGCCCCTGCCTGTCCCTCCTGTAGAGTTTATAGCCCGGGATTGCGGTATCCCACTGATTCTCCGCATTCCACCAGGTTTCCGTTATGCCCACTATGTCAATATTTTCCCTTGTCACCAGACATTCCAGTTCTCCCACCTTTGCTCGTAGACTTCGGGCATTCGCATAAAAGCATTTATACACGGAATGCCCCAGGATGGGCTGCTTATTCGCTCCTTTGTCCCCGCATCCTCTCATTGTGCCAAACCGTCTATCACATCCCATCTCCCTACCTTTCCCAATTTCTTCTCCTACCCTGCCTTTGTCTTGTTGTTCTCTAACCTCCCCATCCTCATCCCATAGGGATGAGGAGTCCCGAACCGGATGCCCCTCGGCTCCTGTCGGCCTTCCCCCAGGGATCAGTTTAAAAGCTGCTCTGCCACCTTTTTAATGTTATGCGCCAGCAGTCTGGTTCCATTCTGGTTCAAATGGAGCCCGTCCCTCTTGTACAGGCCCCGCTTGTCCCAAAACGTTCCCCAGTGCCTAACGAATCTAAACCCCTCCTCCCTACACCACCGTCTCATCCACGCATTGAGACCCCTGATCTCCGCCTGCCTAGCTGGCCCTGCGCGTGGAACAGGTAGCACTTCAGAGAACGCTACCTTTGAGGTCCTGGCTTTCAGCTTCCTGCCTAAAAGCCTAAATTTGGCCTCCAGGACCTCCCAGCTACACTTGCCCACATCGTTGGTGCCGACATGCACCACAGCCGCTACCTCTCCCCCAGCACTGTCTACTAGCCTGTCTAGACGAGAAGTGATGTCCGCAACCTTCGCACCAGGCAGGCAAGTCACCATGCGGTCCTCACATCCGTCGCAAACCCCCCTCTCTATGTTTCTAATAATCGAATCCCCCACTACAAGAAGCCCCCGACCCCCCTCCCGCCGAGGAGTATCCCGAGTGCGCTCGGATACGGGCCCATCCCCTGGAGAAGGGATCCCCCCTAGGGGATTGTTTCCCTCCTCTCCAGGATGACGTCCTCCAGTCCCGAGACTTCCCACCCGGGCAGCCGAGGAGCTGCACGCCTGATGTTGGGGCGAAGCCTGATCGTCCCCAGAAGTCTCCCCACGGTCCTCCTCTGGCTGCCTGCGCTTCTCCAGGTCGGCCACCAAGGCTTCAAGGGAGCGGACGCGTTCCCTGAGAGCCTGGAGCTCCTTGCACCGAGGACACACCCATGACTTATACCCCAGAGGCATATAATCATACATGTGGCACTCGATGCAGAACACTGGATAGCTCCCACCCTGCTGCTGGCTGTCTGACTGCATAGCTTTTTTGTTGTTGTTGTTGTTGTTTTATTTAGGGGTCCTTTTAAAAACTGTACACTGGATAGCAGCCCTTTTCTCTAGGGAAGAGGAAGGACAGTGTCTGGGGCCCTGGCCTCCTCGCCCCTCTGCTGAACTCGCCCAGATGCTAAACTCTCGTGCCTTACCTGGCACTTAGTTCCCGAGGCACTGGGTTCCCAGAGGCCACACGCGTCTGCAGAGAGCCTCACGCAATGGCCTGCCTAGCTTTATACTCCTGGCTGGCTCCTCCCCCCTCCTTCCTTCCTGATTGAAAGGGGGCTGGCCTTCCCAGGTGAGTTTACAAAAGCTCAGGAAGGCAAATGGCTGCTGATGGGCGTGACCTACTCTGCAGGCTCCTGAATGGACTGCTTGGGGCTCTTAATGGGTTGGGAATTGGCCCTTCCTAGGTCCTTTCCCTCCTAGTTCTGCTCTCTTAGGCTGGACTGTTTTTGTAACCTCAAGCTAGTTTTTATTTGGGTTTGTTTAATTATTTATTGCTCTCTAGATCCTGTGTCCCAATTTACTGACCTGTTTAGGTTATGTTCTAACTTAGATTAGGTTTAACCTGGGTTAAGTATAGGTTTAATTTAAGCAAGTAGAAAACCTGCTTTTCACTTTATCCTCCTCCCTTTCTTCGATTAAGTGCTACCTTAGGTGCAGCTAACTTTCAATTTTGATTTAAATGCCTGACCCTTGGGCACTTACTCACGAGTAGGACTCTGCTCTTACTCACAAGTAGGACTCTGCTCCTGCTCAGAGTAGCCCTATGTACCTCCCTTAGGTGCTAACTTTCAATTTTGATTTAAGGTTGCTTTAAAGGTAAGGTTAAGGTTAGAAGACAGGGAGTTAGAAAGACAAAGCGTTAGAATGAGTACACTTACCTCCTCCTCCTGCTCCTCCTCCTCTCCTTCTCCAAAACTCAGAGGTCTCCTTGCCTTCTCCTCGCCCAGATGCTAAACTCTCGTGCCTTACCTGGCACTTAGTTCCCAGAGGCACTTGGTTCCCAGAGGCCACACGCGTCTGCAGAGCTACTGTCCAGAGAGCTTCTGCAGAGGCCACACGCGTCTGCAGCTACTGTCCGGGCTATGCATCCTTGGCTGATTCACTTCAGTGCAAGTCATCAAAGTAAACTCAAGTAATTACAAAAAATGTTTATAGTTAATTATGTTGTGTTGTGCAATATTGGCTCAAGCGGTTATGCAAGGTACACCAACATACATTGTACACATAAATGTTATATGTTATGATGGCGCGAACATTGTAAAAAAACTCTGGTAGATCTCCGGGCCTTGTTGGGTTTCAAAGTAGCTCTCAAGCCAAAAAAGTGTGAGCATCCCTGCTTTAAAGAAAGATTGTCATGATATTCTTATCATTGGATTCAACAACTTTATTTTGGTAGACTCACACAGGACTTGCACAAATGTTTTCAATTGCATGGAGATTATTATTTTAAAAAGAAAAAATACTCTGTCTTCAGAGGCTTGGGCTGGGATCCAGAGTTCCTGTATTGCATGGGGAAATGAAAATCTGTTCTCCATATGGACACCTAAAGCCATGCATGTTGCTGTGCAAAGGTTTGTGCATTCACACCTCTCTTCTAATTGTGGCTGACTTCCAGACTTTGTACAAATTTTTTTAAAAAAAAATCATATTTCAGGCAATAAAGCATCACTTATGAATCAATTAATTGGCATCCTTCAGTCTCAGAAGACCATGGTATTGCGCTCTGAAAAGTGATTCTGGAACCGCGTCTAGTGTGGCTGAAAAGGCCAATTCGGGAGTGACAATCCCTTCCACACTGGGAGCAAATGTAATCTGTCCCTGGTGTGTCTCCCTAGTTACAGGCCTTCCTTCTTTGCCTCTTTGCCTCAGTCTGTTGGGCAAGTGTCTCTTCAAACTGGGAGAGACCATGCTGCACAGCCTGCCTCCAAGCGGGACGCTCAGAGGCCAAGGTTTCCCATCTGTTGAGGTCCACTCCTAAGGCCTTCAGATCCCTCTTGCAGATGTCCTTGCAGATCGCAGCTGTGGTCTACCTATAGGGCACTTTCCCTGCATGAGTTCTCCATAGAGGAGATCCTTTGGGATCCGACCATCGTCCATTCTCACGACATGACCAAGCCAACGCAAGCATCTTTGTTTCAGCAGTGCAAACATGCTAGGGATTCCAGCTCGTTCCAGGACTGTGTTGTTGGGAACTTTGTCCTGCCAGGTGATGCCGAGAATGCGTCAGAGGCAGCGAATGTGGAAAGCGTTCCGTTTCCTCTCACTTATGGAAGTCACATTAAATGCCAGTCCATTTCAGTTGGATTAGGAGAATGTACAGTGGCCTACACATGTGAGCCCAGCTTCTCTGCAGCCCAAAGAGGGTGAATAACTTGAGGGCAGGAACTGCAGACTACTGTGAACTAGGCTGATCAGGGGTCCATGTTAAGGGAAGTTTAACAGTGTGGACACATGGAGCCTGCCTGGCACCTGACATCAGCACATTACACCAAGAAGCCACCACCCCGAAGGACCTACTGCTGGTGCCTCAACCCTCAGACTATGTTCAACCCCTTTTCCTCATACCCCATGGTATTTTCCCCAGAACTCAGTGCCAGAAGGGTGGACAGATACTGGGGGACTTAAAATGACCCACCTGCTCCAGTTTGCTTTTGTTGCTCATAGCCACTGCTGCTTCTACCTTCGCTAGCCTCCACTTACAATATCATCTGGTTGTTGTCCTCCTCTTGTTACTGTGCTATTTCTGCTACCGTTATCACTATTGCCTGGTAAGGTGGGGGTAGGAATCAGGGTTGGAAAAGAGTCCACTAGAATACATTGTCCGGGTGTCTGTCCCCAAAATTGAATCCTGGAGCCAGCCCTGCCCGGAAGCCTGAGAGCTTGCAGTAGCCCTCGGAGAAGTAAAACAGCCTGAGCTGAAATCAGAACAGGCCAAATCTCCCATGAAGACTAGTAGCTTACAAGCTCTCACTGATTTAGAAGAAGCCTTGGAATGCAGTAGTAATCACACTTCTGAAATTCAGAATGGGAAGAAAGGACTGGCGGGAAAGCTGATTGAACCAAATCCTAAAATAATTTGGATTATTATTAAGCAATAATAACTCTTTGGCTTTTCAGAAAACCCAGCAAAGCGCTTATTTGTAATTAAATGATTTCCCTTTATGCTTCAGAATCAACTGGCTCCTAAGTACAGCAATAGCTCTTGTAATTCATTTTTTCCAGGTGCCCCTCACACATTTGATTGCATAATACTGTATATAACCATACAGCATAACAAGATTGTCAGGGTCAAGAGAGGGGCTGCAAGTGACTGAATGCTGATCCAGGGCAGTAGTGCCTAGTGATTAGCACACCCCTTTCCTGCTCCCTTCTCTCCTGTTTGGACACACAGCTGAGTAGGGAAACATTCAGGTGAGCTTCATGTTCTTGTCAGACCCAGGTAACAATTCTTTAGAACTTCTACATTCTCTGCAATTTGAAACTTCAGACTTCTCTCTACAACCACATTAACTACCTGAAAACATCATCCACCCTGTGTTTGATGGAGGGAAGTGATGACCAACCCTCATTACATACATACATACATACATACATACATACAGGCAGGCAGGCAGGCAGGCGTGCCCTCTTATCTACGGGTGTTCCATTCTGAAACTCCCCCATGGATGGCTGAAACCATGGATACGAGTGAATGTCCATCCCCATAGTCCAGGTGTCCATCCACAGCCTCTGCTGGGGTCAAAACACGTGACTCAAAACACCTTCCAGGGCTCAAAACTAGAACTCAAAACACCTTCTGGGGCTTCCCCAGGCCTTCCAATGCCTTATAAGTCATTAAAAACGTCACTTCTGGTTTCTCTGTGAAACCAGAAGGCACATGTTTTGAGCTCTAGAACTCAGTCTGAGCCCAGCAGAGGCCATGGACAGACCTCTGCAGCCAACGCTGAGCTCAGAGGACCCTTTGGAGGCAAGGGGAGCTCTGCATGGGGGGCGTGCACAGGGGGGCCATGCGAACCCCATCGGCAGATAACTGAATCTGTGGATACGGAATGCACATGTATGTACATGCATGCATACATACATATATACATCATTCTTTGTATTTAAATTGCTTCTTTCTAGCAGTATATTTACAAATATTACAAAATCATTCTCTTAAATATAGTCACAATTATGTTTGTTTTATCTCTGTCTACTTATGTTAACTCTATTTTATTTGTATGAGTCTTTAAATAAATTTGTCAGAACCCAGTGAAGCTAAGGTCTAAACTCCCAGTGGTTAGAGAGGCAGCAAATATCTGGAGACGAGGGGACAGCATGTTGATAGACAAGTGGCTTGCTGGCTGCCTAGTCAACAGTCTGGTAGACCTGAGGTTTTCAAACTTTCAGGGAGTTTGAAAAACACAGTGAGTCTTTGCAGGGGAGGGGAGGGAGGCAGTGGGGGTGGGGGGAAGCAGGGGCTCAGGGGGGGCTGCAGGGACTGGGATGCATTCACCAGTCCTTGCAGCAGTGTCCTGGGTCGTGCAGGGAGGCCTGAGCAAGCTTTTGCAGGGCTCCCCAGCCTTCCAAAAATGAAAGTGGAGCGATCACGCTCCACCTCCCCCAAACCAGAAGTGGAGCATGATCGCTCCACTTTCACTTTTGGAAGGCTGGGGGGCCCTGCAGATGCTCATGCAGGGCTCCCTGCACCCCCAGGACACTGCTGCAGGGACTGGTGAACGCATCCCAGTCCCTGCAGCCCCCGAGTGACGTGATGCTGGGGATCACATTGCTGCCTCCTCCCTGCCTCCTTGCTGCCCCTGCCCTTTAAGGGGGCAGAGGCCAGGGCCTTCAGGCTGGGGCATCATGAGGCCCTAGTTTGAAAACCACTGCGGTAGACTATAGAGAAATAGTCTGCAAGCATTTCCTGCCCTGTGTAACAAGCTGTACACGGTGAGCAAATGGAGGTGGCTCACATAGCAGGCGAGAGCACAGCACTTGCTGTCTAAGATCACCTGCAGTGTCTGTACCAAGTTGTTGGGGGCTGGGGCAAAGGCCTGCACTGGGCCCCACACGGTGTCTCCCACCTGCCTCTCTGAGGGCACTGGGTGCTACCACGGTGACCAGCACTTGGGGTTCAGGTCTCAGCCTGGCCAGGCAGGCCCTCTGGTATGTGCTGCCCTCCACTCTGAACTTCCTATGCAGTTTTCTATTCCCATCCACAACCTGGCGGTGCAGAGTTGAGAAGCAGCGTCTGACCTCAAGTGCTCCTGCTTTGAGGTCTGTGAAGTCAGAAAAGGTGATTAAGCCAAGTCATCAATATTTATTTGGCTTTTCAGGCTCAGCCAGCAAAGCACTTCTTCTTTTCATGAAAGTATTTTTTCATTATGTATCAGAATTAAGAAAACAATTGTACTCAATGCTCATTCATCAGGGCGTGCCCTAGCCACTTCCTTCCAGCATGGTGGGCATTTATTTATTTATTGTTCATCTTCCCAGGCCACTTTTCTGCTTCTTAATGGGGCTTGCAAAACGATTTACAATGGGAACAAAATTTTTTTTTAAAAAAATAACAAAACATCAGACAACCATAACAGGAGCAGCAATCAAGTCACTGACAGAAAGAGATCAGAACAATTTTAGTTGCTGCCGAATGCTTAACTGACCGAAATGGTCTTAATGACCTACTGCACAACTTGCAGTGTTCCATAAGGTCTGCGACAACTTAGGTGTTACTATTTAACAGGCCCTGTCAAATATCACCACCACCTTCGGAAGTGGGCCATGGAACAGGTCCCTGATAACGATCTTACCGTGCAATCCTATGCATGTCAACTTAGAAGTATGGGGCCTACTTCTGAGCAGACATGCACAGAATTGCGTTGTCAGTAAGTGAGCAAGCTCATACAGAGGTGGCTGTTTTTTCTTGTATCTTTCATGTGCTCACTTGGATGTTGGGAGTGCTGAAATGTGGGTTTCCGATGACACAATTACCAATGCCGCAATTCTGTCTTCTTGACAGAAGTCCCATTGTCATCAATGGCCATTACTTCCCAGTGAACATAGTCAAACTCAAGCTGCCACAGTATTATTTAAATTGCTGTTGTTCACTCAACAAATATTATCATCTTGGAGTAATTCCACTGATTGTATTTCAGGGATTATGTTCCGGCTCCTGCAGGCTCAAAAGTAGAATCCTTGTCTTCTAATCATATGAGCTGTCAGCAAGCCTAACACTTGATTTTTCTGAACAAGAACCTGAAGATGGCATGAGTTATAAATTTTAGAATAAGGTGGCTGAGATAATCTTATCAAATTATGATGAAATGGCTTATATTGACAAAACCACAAAGTTTTGTCTGAAGCAGTCTGAATAAATTAGGTATATTTACCTGACACAAGCAAAACATTATTCATTCATACACCGATTCATTCTTTTTCTGAAACAGCTTTGCTCCCTATGAGATCAATGCCTTCTATATTAATAACTGTGCACCATGAAATGATGTTCTGTGTGTCTCCAAAGCATCACAGCATGATGGAAAATACAGTATAATAGACTCAAAGAGCTGATTTAGACCCTAATCCTAAATACATTACAAAGAATCCTACAATTGTTTTCAGTGGAACTTACTTCAGTGGAACTTACTTCTGACACGCATGTTTAGTAACACCCCACATCTTTATTTGCTTTGTTTACTGATAGTGATAGTCTCTTATCGACAAAAGACGCTAGTAAATCTGAGGGTTGTTTGCTACCACATGGTGGTTGCTTTTTATCATACGCCAATGGAATGATGGCCAATTCCATTTTCAGGAAATTGAGATTATGACTTTGAAAACAGAATGACCATGCATAGTATACAAGGATGCAGAATCAAGGGACACAGAGCATGTTGTGACTGCCTCTCTTGGCCTTATTCTTTGTAAAATTCTTGTAAAATACATATTCTTGGTAAAATTGCCTTATTCTTTGTAAAAGTTATGTTATAGCTGAAGTCGCTGAAAAGCTTCTTCAGCTCTTAGCGCTAGTCTCTCTTGAAGCTTCTGTTTCCTGTGCACACAAATTACTTCAAAGGCTCTGAAGCTTAGCCACTGTGATTTCAACATGACTGAAGGCAGTTTTGCCATCATGACAAAAACATGAAACATATGCATATTCTCCAAAGTGAAATGTCCACTAGAGCAATGGGGAGCTCATACATCTCACCGCAGCAGAGATGCATGAGGTGTTATTTCATATCTCACAGGTCTCATCTGCACAAGTTGTGGATAAGATGGCAGGCTGTTCGCAAGTGACAGTGACCTCAGACTTCAGATTAGGGAATTGGCAGAATTAAACACCCATATTAAACAGAACGTCCCTGCATGCAGAGAACTAGTATGTCAGGAAGAAGACTAGGCTGGAACCCTCCTCCCTTGTCAGCTTGCTTTTCTTCTGTGGGGAATTATTTTTTTTTAATGGGGAATGTTCAGTTATGCAATTTTCTTTGTTTACAATTTGGGGTGGCACAATCAAAGAACACTTTTGCTCCTCGTTAGCAGTTTGTGTAGACCAGGACACAGCTGACACATAAAAAGATGATGTGTAAATCACTTGTAGAATCTCTCAGCAGTTCCTTCTAACATGCAAAGCTGCTTTGAAATTAAGGGCTGGTGATGCTTGTCACACAGAAACAGGTTGCACTCACAGCTATTCAAAAGCAGCCTCAAAGTGTTGGTTGTTTGATGTGGATTGGCTTTTAAGATCTTCCTTGCTTCCTAGTCAAAGAATGATGGAATACAGTTAACGGATCCCTATTCTGTGACTGAGCATTCATATGAGAATAATAAATACAGTACTACATCCCAAAGACAGGTTTTGGGACTTTATTTAACTAGTCCTTATCAAGTGATTTAAGATCTGCAAAGAGGAAGCTTTGGTGTCAGATTTGCTCAATCTGCTGCCAAAATCCAAGAATGGAGATGTAAAATTAAAACACAAATCCCTTTTCAGTCTAAAGATAGATAGTATCCTTTAGGAACACTATTTTCTTCCATTCATTTCACTGTCATGAAGCTGAATGTCCCCTATAACTAGATCCACAGTTGGAAATGTGGGTATGTCTAAATCATTACACATTACAAATACTCTACAACAGATCCACAGCCTGGTCTATCACCCCATATTGCAACACTGGAAGCTCTTTGACTGGATCTAACAGAATGAAACAGTAGACTCTGGAGATGGCAAAGCGGACTGTGTCATCGATCTGCAGGTGAAGATACAATTACTTAATGCTGCCACATTTAAAAAAAATCCAAACAAACTCCTTCTGTTCTGCTAGCCTGTTCAACCCCTCCATGCCTCCATTCAACCCCCTGCATGGGGTTACCTGCTCCAGGGCTCGTCAGCAGAGGCTGCTTTTAGGCAGCCATAAAGCAACCATAAAACAATACTAGGGAATAGGATTGGGGCATAGCAGATTAAGAAAAATGGTTCTACCCTCAACCTTTTCCCTGTGTTGCTATTTTTCCACTCAATAACATAAGGGTTCTCCACCTTCCACTTGAAATGGCGTACCACCTATCTCATTGTGCTTCATGTGCCAAATCAGCCTTTGCAGTCTGTTTTCAGGAGGAACATAAGCACTTAAAAAAAAAAATCCCCCTCCACGTTAATGCACTTGCATCTGAGTCATGTCACCTTGTTTTGATCTGCAAATTTCACTATGTAAGTGAACCACCTGGATACCTGGAACTATGCCCAAATCAGCCAAGAGGTCTCCTGTATATAGCTTCTACAATGAGACAAGCCTCATCCTTGTGAGCCCTCAAAGGTCTCTCTGGTTCCAATTAAAACCTCACCTGGAGAAAAATTCCTGACTAAGGGTCCGATCTAGAGCCTGCCACGCTGGTTTACCACTGGCGCGCACTGTTGCAAACGTGCCATAAGGCACATTTGTGAGCCTTACTGTGGGCCCAGTGCCGGAGTTAGCCTCATGTTGGACCAGTTCCGCTACTGGGCCCATGTTCTGCCACCTGGCGGCTTGCCTGAACCACTGGCTGGTGGACAGGTAAGTGAGGGCTTGGGGGGGGGAGGTGGGGGCAGGCATTCCAGGATAGGGTAGGGGGGGAGGGCAGGGAGGAGGCGTGGCAGGGAGGGGGTGGGACCAGTGGAGCTCAGCTCCACCAGATAGATGGCTGGCAGCCCAAGACTGGGCTGTCCCCTCCATCCACCTTCAAGCTCCCCAGCAACACTCCAGCCATAAGGAGAGAAGAACTCTTAAGCTGATTAGGCTACCCAAGCACCACCAGGCTTTTTGCTCTGCTATGAGCTTGACCCAGAGGGAGAGGTGTCACCCTGTCACCAGTTTTCCCCTTTCCCATCTTCCCCCAATTTTCCTGGAGGGAGGTGGGGGGAGAAGGTTAACTCTGTACTAGGTTAACTAGTAGCACTGGAGGCTGGGAATGGCAAAAAACACAACTTTCAATTCCCAATTGTCCCAGCAACACAGTGGAGGCTCCTGAACATGCTTGAAAGCTTCTGTTATGTTGGCAGGAAGACTGGAAATTGTAGTTTTTCTCACTGGTAGTTTTTCATTTTCTCAATCCACTCCATTAGGAATAATTAACGAGAATTCCAGGATTCTCCGTGAGAATTCCAAAAAGTCTGCACTGCATTGCCAAGATTAGTGGGCATTTACAAGTCGGCCCTCCAACATTCCCAGCCTTCCTTGCCACCACTTTCTCCCCTCCCACAAAATACATTTGGGAAAGGGAGAAGAAAACAAAAAGGGGAGGATGAAAGAATTCCTGCAAGAAAATTTTCTTTTAGGAAATGAGTTAAGCTTATCACTAAAGAGAGGTGCCAGTTTCATAGAGAAAGATGGTCATTAACCAGGGCCTAGGAGAGGGGGGTAAAGGGGGTAAGTTGTACCTGGGCCCAGGGTCAAAAAGGTGCCCAGGAGCCAAAGGCGGTAGCTCAGAAATTGCCTGGGATCTCACATTTTCCAATCTCACTGCCCATATGGGATGCTGGGGGTATTACTATGGGCACGTGGCGGCAACTATTGCCACAAGCCATACACACCAGGCCCAGGAACATTCCTTAACAGTGTCACATCTGAGAGGAAGCTGGCCTGCTACAGTGGATCTGCTTATCATGAAGGAGTGTAGAGGAACTCAGGGACACAGCTGCGGGACTGCAGCTGCTGCAGAAGCATGTTTAGGTGTAAACAGGACACTTTCCTTTCTACTGTGAGTCTAAATACTAATCTCCTGAAATGATTTTCTCTATTTGAAAGATTTTAGAGAGCCTTAGGAGTGTGTTTGGTTTTACGTATTACTGTATCTAGTGGCCAACGCAGGTAGACCTGAGCTCTGCATTGGGAAGTCTGGTAGACCTGGGCTCCAAAGACTATTCCAGCTGTTCCCACTTTCCCCCTGCCTGTTTGGCCCCATTCTGCTTACCCCCCACTCTGTTTTGCCCCTCTCTCTTTGGGAAGGTGCCCCAAAGAAACTTTGTACCCCCTGATAAGATTCCTCTCAGAGGCCCTGCCGTTAATAACCAAGTCAAATGCTACCATAAACGCCACACACATAATGTACAAGGTGTATTGTGGTATTTTTCATATACTTGTATGAATAAGAGTTTTTCAAATCCTTAATATTTCATTTCCAAGTTACTATTAATGTATCCCTCAAAACAATAGAAGCAATTTTGTGCCAAGAGCCTATGATGATGGTAATTTCCTAGAAGTTTATTTTTTATTCAGCCAAACACATTTTTAGAATACCGCATTCCTTATTATGTACTGGTTTTAGGAAACCTGATCTATTTTTACAGATCACTAAGAATCCTTGAAGCCTTTCAATTGACTGGAGGCTGCAGCAGTATGACTCAAGGATTACTGCTGGCTGGAGAGCCCAGTTAGGCTGCCAGGTGGAATGCTTTGTGACAGCAGAAGGTACTTCCATTTTCACAAAATGGCCGCCAACAGTATGTGCAGCAGTGCTACAGCTGGTTCCCATCATGCCTGCCAGACCAGCAGTTGAGGCAGGGGGTGGGCAGGGAGGGGTGAAATGGGTAGGGAGGGAGAGGAAGGGGTAGCAATGAGAGAGAGTGGATCTGGCAGCAATGGAAAGCGCAGGATCCTATCCCCTCTTCTTAAAACCTTCCCTTCCATTTCTTCTCCTTGGACTTGTTGCCAGCTAAAAAACCATTGCAGGTCTGAAGAGACCCACTGGTGAGCAAGAGGCTTATGGAGGGATAAGGGGAAGTAATTCCCCTTCCCTCTCTAAATCCTCCCAGTCTGCTCCTGCCCACTAGATACAGCACATGCCTTTTTGGCATGGCTGCATTGGTGGGGGGGAGAACAGGATTGGGCTCTAAGCCCCCCCCCCCCACTGATACAGCCACTCCAATGGGGTGTACTCTGCATCCTATGGGAGAGTTTCAGGTCCTCAAGATAAGGGAACATTTGCTCCCTTGCCCCAAGGCAAGCCTCCGGGAAAGGGGGATAGGATATCAGCAGAAATACTGCTGAAGATACTGACCCCTTCCCAGTGGTGCATCCATCAGATGACAATGGAAATACCCATAACAGGGTCGAACCTGCCTAGAGCATAATGGCGCTGGCATGGTTACTCATCACATGATCCAGCACATTTAAGTGGGAAGATCATTTAAGGTACAGTATTTCATCAGAATCCAATTCTTCCTCCAAGGAGTTCAGGGCAGCTTACATATGCTATTTCCATTTTACCATGATGACAACTTTGTGTGGGAAGTTAGGCTGAGCTGACCAGCTCCACGGCACCTAGGGAACACCCTCGTTCCACAGGGATTTGGAGACAGGTCTCTCTAGTCCAAACCCACCACTCTACTCACTACACCAGACTCACTTTTTGAAAGGCATAAACATTCTCACCCAGTCTCACACATTCCCTGACCTGTATTTGCCAAATTCTGCCATAAGAGAAGGAGCCCACTGTTGTCTTCAAATGTGCAGCATGCATGACTTTTTAATTGATGCACATGGTGCAGAATATCAGACCCTTATAAAGAGCACCTTCATTTCCTCGAAGACCAAAGCTTCATAATGAGTGGCAAACACAGCGGTTCCGGTTATATTTTCTACAATAAGCAAAACGTAGAATAAAGTCTAATCTGAAAAAGGATGGTAAACCATGTCTGAAAAGGGTTTTCAGAAACATTTTTAATTTCCTGAAGTTGAAAATTGGATCCATCTTTCTGCCACACGAATCAGAAGCTAATTAAGTTTTAAATATTCCTCTACGCTCTCTTCCTAAACGATATGCTGAATATCAGATGAGCAAAAAATTGCAACTAACAGTTAATAGGCATAGCTGAATATCATCATTTTTTTTATAAAGTGTTGTTTTTCCTTTGCCTAAATTGTGCGTTCCATCCTTGTCTCCAGAAAGCACTACAGTTCTTTGGTCACTGAGTGTGACCTACATTGTACTCTGCTTTAATCTAGCAAAAACTCAGTCAAGCAATGTTTACTTTCATGCTGAAGGATATTAATGGACACTTCCAGTTAAAATACCCTCAAGTCTGTCTCAGAGGCTGCTGGTTCATGAACACATTTTGCGCTCATCACTTGACACACAGATTCTAAGACTCAAAAGGTCATCTTTTTAGTCACTGTTGAAGTCAAAATTCTAGCAGTTGTAAAGTTCTGAACATGAAGGGGAGAAATTGCAGGATAGAATAACTGCAGATCTGTTGATGCAAACCTATAGAAGCCAGATTCAGTCAAAACACATTTTTCAAATGGTAGTCATGCTACTTCTTAGGAGAGGTTGTGGTTCACTGGTAAAGTGTAAGTTGTGGAGGCAGAAGAGTCTGGGTTCAATCCCCAGAGCCTCTAGTTAAAGACTTTCAGTTTCTGGTCTGGGAAAAGATCACTACCTGACAGCGCAATCCTATTGTGATCGCCTGCCTGAGTAGCAGTCCTTGTGCTGGCACCTGGTGTCGCAAACCTGCCGTCAAGCATGTTTGCGGCTCCACGCAAGTAGGCAGCACCGGTGGGGAGGCCTACATAATACCATCAATGCTGCATCCAGAAGGGCAGCCGCAGGCAGAGGTAAGTCATGTCAGTTGGTGGAGGGGCAGTGGGAGGGTGGATTGGAGGCTGGGAGGGAGTGTTTCTGGACAGGGGAGGGTGGAATGGGGGCGGATCAGGCCCAGGAGGGAGGAGGGATTGGCAGAGCAGGCCTCTGCCATTTCCTATCCTCCCTCCTGAGCCTGAACACCATACACAAGACTGTGCAGACTTGCACCAGCTAAATAGTTGGTGAAGATCTGAGTAGCCCCAATGGGCAGGCTGGGGTGTTACTCAGAGTAAGGGAGGAAATCATCCTTTACCTTGAGAAGCCCTCCAGTCTGCTTCTAATAAGCACTGGATACAGTGGAGGCCATGCGGCTCCACTGCACCAGTGCAAGTTCGGATTGGGCTGTGAGATGCCTCAAAGGCTACCTCTAGCCACGGCAAATAAACACCTGACTAGTTGGGACACTGGTTGGATTCTATATTTGAAACGTGATTCTCCTTCAGTTGTTGCAATAATTCCCTTTTTATCAAGTCTAGGAAACAGTTATTGGCTGGAGGAAAGATGTACATAAGTTTAGGCTACCAGATAATTCAGTGAGTAAACAGAAGAAGGGTATTCATTCACACTTACAACAGCCACTGAGTTTACCACGAGGCAGCAAGGTTTGTGAGAATCAGTGCATCCACATGGGGGCTTTGCACATAAATCATAGTGATGTCTATAATCATGGGGGTAAAAAAAAAAGGCTGGAAAAATTGTTCATATTATGTTGGACACACATTCAGTCTCCGCTTGAAGGTTCTGGTTCTCACAGCTGCACCTCTATTTATGTAAACCTGGTGGCAGTGCTCAAGCTGGGGCTACCATAAGTGTGAACTGGCCCACAGTCCTTAAAGACAGGACAAACCACGTGATGTATGTGAATGTCAAAGTCATTAATCACATCCCAGTGACATTTAGAATGCCTTGCCTCTTGGATCACTTCATTGTATTCTCAACTGGATAGTGTACTAGAGTGCACTGTGCTATCTCACTCCTTTATTGGTGGCCAGTATAATAATTGCAATCATGTAGAATGTATCTGTAACTACCAGAGGAACAGAGGTTTATATGCCTTGCTTTCTACACAACAACAAGACTCCAATTATTTTGCTGAGAGAGAAGGTTAGACAAACACATCTCATCTCATATCTTTATAACTACCAATAAGAGTGCCAAGTATATTTTTAGAAAGAAACTTGGGCCAGGATCAAAAAGTGATGCAATATGTCCCACATTGTGAAAGACTCTAGATTGGTATTTTTACAGCACAATCCTATGCATGTCTACTCAGAAGAAAGTCCCGTTGTGTTCAGTGGAGCTTACACCCAGGAAAGTGTGCATAGGACTGCAGCATTAAACAATAGCCACCCATGCTGTGTGGCAAGTCATGTTTGAAAATGAGAAGACTTTCAAGAGCAGTTTGCACTATCATGCAGGGAGGGGATGTCTGCTGTTAAAAACAAACAGCAGAAATGTAAGCCTCACTGTGCATGCTCAGACTTTGATGCATAGCCTTGGACTTGAAAGCATATATGAAATAAAGAGACCTTCACAGTACTCCAGCTTTACTTATGGAACCCTTCTTTCTTTGGCCTCATCCCTGCTACAAAATGCACTCCTTTAAAGTATAGCTCCTGTTTCCATCTGCTGAATCTTGTTTATGGTTTTGACTTGTTTATGACTCATTCAAGTTCAGGAGAAGCATAGTCTGAAGGCACATGCTGCATCCGGTGCTGGGAGGAGGGCAACCCAGTGGCGTAGCTAGATCACTTGACATCCGGGGCCCATAAATTTTTGTCACTTCATTCAACATAACATTATATTAATTATTCATTCATTCACATTCTTATACCACTCTTCCTCTAGGCAGTTTAGGGTGGTATACATGGTTTGTCCCCTTATTTTGACCTCACAACAACCCTGTGAGGTAGGTGAGACTGAGAGAAGTAATAGACATGACATGAAATGAATAATAATGGCCAGAAAATAAATGCAGTGAATATTTCCCCACAAGCAATGGATGAAATTCTGCATCAAATGGTATATAATATGATGGTATTATTCCTAAAAGCCATGATTTCCAAGATTTTGGTTACTAGGGTGTCACACTCCCCTCCCCCCCCGGATGTCTCATTGGCCTGTTTTGAGTTAAGGGAGTGATTCTCACTTTTAACACTAGGACCCACCTTTTTAGAATGACAGTCTGTCTGGGACCCACCAGAAGTGATGCCATGGCTGGAAATGACATCATCAAGCAAAATAAAATATTATAAATAATTAAATTAAAGAAAAACAAATAATTAAATAAGGGGAAACCAGCCTTGTTTCATGAAGTGAATTTTCTCTGTAGCCTGCCTGCAAGAACACCCCCCCCCAAATATCAGTGAGATTTTCAGCACTCCCCAGTGCCCAGTTCAATGTAAGTTCTTATATTTCAAGCATAGTACTATCAGGACCCACGTGGCTTTACAAGTCTAAAAACAAATAAAAATTCACCTTACCAGCTCAAGCCTCTGTTTTATTCTTGGGGGGGGGGGGTGTTGCCTTCTGGAGCATTTGTTGAGCTCCACTTTCATTGGACTGGGACCATGCAGCCAGCCTTGCATTCCCCTTTGCCTGACTTGACCAGCAGCCAAGGCATGTTTGCTTACTTGCGAATAAACACGACCATGTGGCTTACTTTTGCTTTCCATAGGACTCAATACATTCATCTGCTTGGAGGGAGGGACTTCCTTCTTGGGTGTTTTGGGAGGGGGGGCTGTTTTCATTGGATAGGAACCACTCTGGTGTTGTTGGATTACTCTCAGCTTGCCCTTTCCGATGGACTAAGGCAAGCTCACCTACTCATAAGTAAACACACGATATGGCTCGGTTTCACTTTCCATAGGGCTCTATGCATTTTTTGTTTTCCCGTTTTTTGGCCATAACGTTTTATGGAAAGGAGATATTTCACTCTGGTTTTGTCCATTGCATTCCGCTGGAAATTCTGCATCCAACAGTTTATAGCATGATGGGGTTATTCACAACCTTCGCAATTTTAGCGAAGTTGGGTCATTTGTGGTGCCACCCCCCTCAAGGCTGGTACCTGGGGCAGACCGCCCCCTTCCCCTCGCTAGCTACGCCACTGGGGCAACGTGAGGCTAAATGAGAGTAATCCCTGGGGCCATCTATTGGTCTCCCGGATCTCCTCTTTTGGTGCCATATGTCTAAGGAGAGAAAAGGGGCAGGGAGGTTTAAAACTGAGGCGATAAGATCTCTTGCCTCCTTCCCGGCCTCAGTTCCTCTCCTGTCCCTGCTCAATTAAGCCCCTAGTCCTCCCACTCCCTCCCCAACCCTGCTCACAGCCTGCCCCACCACTGATTTACTAGTGCCATGTGCTCTAGACAGGCTGCTGCCATTTCCACCAGTGGCCACTTGTCTACTACATGGTATTGCTTTTTGCAATGCCATAGGTAGGCCTACACCGCCAGAATGCTAGTTCCAGCAATGCAGCCCAATTGGGCTGTCAATCAGTTAATCTGACTGATTAACCAACTGAGTAGAGCAGCTCCAGTTTCCAGACAAGTCAGTGAAAAGCTGAAAAAAGTTTGTATGGTCTTTTGCTTGTGAGGTAGTCCCAAGCCTGCTTGAACAAGAGCCCTGATAACCTCATGTGCCTGCCTGTGTGCTGAGGAGCAGCATTTGAGGAAGGAAAGCCCCAATGAGCACATCCAAACCTGCCCTTGGGCTACAGCCACTCAGTTGAGAAGCCCTCACTTTGTCCCCCTCTAGACCCACCTCTGGCTGTGCCAGACCGACAAATTGCCTGGCTCTTCAAAACATGGCCACGGGAACAGACTTGTAGGTGGGCCCAGAACAAGCTGACAAACTTGACCATTTTTGATGGCTTTCCTGCAAATCTCCTCACTGAGTGCTTTGCATGTAAATGCCATCATCAGCACTGGCTGCCATAGCAACGGGGATATTTAGGAAATGATTTCGAGTGAATGTCACAGACATCTAATACCTCAAGAAGGGAGCTTTCTAAGGAGGAAACAGATATGAGAGCTATTAATTTAATTTTTTTTAATGCCATGTCTCTTCTCATTGGGATATCTTCTTGTCGCTGCAAATCAATAAATAACCATATGCTGTAATTAGCTCTAGGCACTATTGTGGGCCCTTTATCTGATAAGATTAAACACCACTTAGACTCTCTGACCTTTGATTTATCCATACTGTTTTGGCTGCCATGATATATGTTAACCATTATGGTCCGTGCTTTATTGCAAAATGAAAACAGTGTGTATATTATCTGTTTGCCCAGCTAATGAACGAACGTGCTCCTGCCTTCACAGCAAGAGCTCCAGATCTGTGGTTTTTTCATATCACGGAAATCTATTTCTGTTTGCCACAAGGAACCATGCAAGTAACTCGTACAAAAGATTCACAGTATATGAAAGTCTATTCTCATAAAGCTGCCCTGTTGAATCTATTTCAAAAAGATGTAGCAACCTTGAATAGGTCATCATCATGCAAAGCTTCAGGCTTACCCCAGTATTTCTCCAACTTTTGGAACTTGTGTTCCCCTTCTAATTTAGGGCCCAATCCTATCCAGCACAGGAGCGGCGGCTCCAAATAGCTACCGCTGGATCATGTGCAAGATCTGAGTAGACAGGAGGTCTCCTTGGGGGAAGGGGACGTTTGTCTCCGTATCCAGAGTAAGCCCCAGCCTCTTGAGTCTGCACCAGTTATTTGCTGGCGCAGACTGGAGAAACCCTGTGTTGGACTTTGAGCCCATTCCACCCTCCCCGCCCTCGCCCCACCCAGAAACATAGGATTGGGCTGCTTATCTATTCTTTCTACAACCTAGCACAAAATATCTGGCCCCAGGGTGAACATGCA
The DNA here is from genome assembly GCF_035046505.1 of Tiliqua scincoides. Taxonomy (NCBI): domain Eukaryota; kingdom Metazoa; phylum Chordata; class Lepidosauria; order Squamata; family Scincidae; genus Tiliqua; species Tiliqua scincoides. Next base: position 232,112,106 of record NC_089821.1, read on the forward strand.
AAAATCCTTACACATAGTCATGTGCAGAAAGCCTGCTACTCTGTGCAAGCTTTCTGCACATCCCAGGCTTCCTAGGTCCACTCAGACTTGCACCTGGCCCATTCAAGCAGTGTAGGCTTATCCCTAGGTAAGAGGACAAATGTTCTCTTGCCCTGAGGAAACCTCGAAGACTGTCCCCTCTGCACTGCAGTGGTTCAGCTGCATCAGCAGTGTGTGTGGGGGGTGGGGGGGATTAATAGGATTGGGCTGTTAACTACTTAATCCTTATCCCCAGGTGTCACATCTACCATAACCAAGCCTAAGGGTTAAACTACACATCATGTTAAATGCAGTTTGCCCCATGTGTGTTTTTTCCATTTAAAACAGCACTTGCAGGAGGTGTGTGATCAGGTTCAGGACACCAGTGCTCAAGGTTAGAAGAGGCTCTCTCTCTCTCTCTCTCTCTCTCTCTCTCTCTCTCTCTCTCTCTCTCTAGATTGAGGGATCTTTTGTGTTTGTTATAGAGTGTTAAAACAGTTTTTCCAAAAATAGATTGTAAGCTACTTTGGGGCAGAGCATCATTTTTTTTTTTTTTTTTTTTTTTGCATATCAGACTGTGGAAAGCACCTTGTGCATTGTTGCTACTGCTGTATTTGCATGTCTAAAGGTGTACTAGCTGCTGAGCTATACATAAACTAGACAAGTCCCTCTTGTCTAGTTCTGTGTTCTGTGGAGTAGGAAATCATCAGACTTAGGAAATCATCCTAAGTAGGATGTAGGAAATAGGAGTAGGAGTAGGAAATCATCAGACTTAATAATTCATCAGACCCATATCCAGCCATTCCAATTATTTCATCCCTAGAGAATGTGATAGGTTTGGAGCCTCATGAGAAAAACAAATTTGCTTCCAAATACCAGGAATTTAGCAAGTCCTGTTGCTTTTTCCAAGGTTAACAAGCCAGTCTAACAACTCAAAAAAAGAAAGCAAATGTGCTTCCTGATAAATATATATTCAGTGGTCAAAGGTATTTAGGGCAGTGTTTCTCAACCATTGGTACAGGTACCACCAGTGGTACTTGAGATGGTATCTAGTGGTACTTGCAGGAGCCCTGGACACTTGCCGCCCAGCAGCGAGACCAGGAACGTGACACAACAAGCAGGGGTAGGAGGCTCAGCTTGGTGGGCAGAGCTCCAAAGCATGCTTTCGAGTGCACAAAAAAACCCTCCCATCCATTCTGAGCCACTTACAGGTATTTGTCACATTGTATATGGCCTCCCAATTCAGAACTAACTGGCAATTATGTCATTGCTATTTACTTCCGGTGGTACTTTGAATAGGTGAACCATGTGAAGTGGTATGGCAGAGGACAAACATTGAGAAATACTGATTTAGGGAAACATCACGATAGCATTACCTTAAACCCCTCCCCTACATTTGCCTATGCAGTGCCAAAAGCAGACAGCATTAGGAGTGATGCTCACTGCAATGTTCCAGATCATGATTTTGTGCCAATGCAACATGGCCAGCAATGTGTCCAGCAGAAATGGCTGCTTGGAGTGGTGTGCTGGGGAGACAGCAAACTCACATGGAGTGCCCTGCCTGTCACTTCCACCTGCCTGGTTGCTGTCCCATCCTCTTCTTATGTACTTACCTGTGAGAGGAGGATAAGAATGGGAGGCTGACCTCTGCAGTGTCACTGCCAAGAACTGAAGTGGCGGTGCAAGAGAAGGCCACCTTTTTAAAACAGTGCTCCCCTTCCAGGAGAAAAGTGTCCCTGCCTCCACTTCTGCTGATTCTAAACTGGCTGGGTGCTGGCAGAGAAGATGCTGGGAGCAGAGATGTCCTGCCCCCAGCCTTGCCAGTTAGAACCAGCTGTGGCAGTCCAGCAAGATGAGTTGCTCATGCAGAGGGAAAGGGAACTAGTTGACTAGCTGTTCAGTGGCAAAAGAATTGAGCGGGAGAATCAGATCAGTTGCTTCTTTGGGCAGTAGATCTGTTTCTGGAAATGGGGCATCACTGGACTCTGCCAACAATTTAAAGCAACACTGGTGCTAAGGTCAGCCCAGGGAAACCAACGCGAGCTAAAGTCAGGTATGTAGAGGCGATGTTATGGAGCAGATAAGGAGGCAGAAGCAGAAATTCAATAGGCCAAAAACTTCCTTTATAACTTTGAAGCAACTGTGGTTTCTGGTGCAACCACAAAATGTGACCATTGACTGACCATCGTAAGTATGAATCAAGGTCGTTTGGCCATACAGGCATTGTGGAGGACAGGCAGACACACAAGTGAAAATACTGTGGCATTCTCTGACCACCTGATGTGCTGGCACCATCAGGCATTTGTCAGATGCCAACCCCAACACTGGTGCCCACCGACCTCAAAGGGAAGGGGTACTGAAGTGGGTACACACTGATGCAATGGTCACAACAAGCACCAGCCCACAACAGACAACAGAGTGCCCCTTAGGCACAGGATGCCAACTAGGCTGTGCTGTCATTTTTACTGCTTGCGGGGACGTCCTTTGCAACCATCCCAGGGAGGACAGATCTGATCTGGAAACACCACAAAACGACACAGCTTTGTCTTCCGTTTCTATTCCTATCCCTCGCAAACGTGTTTGGCAAAGTCTGAAGTCCAAGTGCATGCAGGTAATGAGTCATTTTGACTCCAAATTTGAGGCAGCCAAAAACAAAGCTTTATAATCACGGCTGGTTCTGCTGACAGTGTATCAATGCCACTGGATCTCAATGATGGGCACGCTTATCTTTTTGTCACTTGTCAAAATTGGAGACCAAATCCAGCTGTGTGCTACTTCATTCTGAGTTGCCTTCTTTTCTCACACCTTCATTCCCTGACCATCATTCCAAACCCACATTTCTGATTATCCAGGCAGGATTGTCCAGTTTTGCCCACTTCCCCAGAGTAACCAGATGCCCTCTTTTTCCAGGACATGTCCTCTTTTTTAGCCTCACGTCCTGGAAAAGAAATGAAATGTCCTCCTTTCCCTTGTGAGCAGGCAGTGCATAGCCTTCTTGCAATTAATAAATTTGATGTAATAAATTATATGTAATATAGTTTTAAATTTAATAATAAGTAATATAGTGTTTACATTCACCAATGAAATCAATATACATGTGTTTTCAGCTTTTATTTGGTCATGTCCTACATTTTTTCTTGGATGCCCTACATTTTGGGGTGCTCTTGGCAGTTATGACATCTGGTCACCCTGCTCTCTCTACCTCCTTCTCCCTAAACTTTCTCATATCTTCCATCTTAGTCTGTTCACATTCGCAATCAATTTCAAATGAGTGCCTCCCCCTCCTGAAATCACCCATGCAGTGTTACTTCTATATGGTGCAATTCCACACTGCTGTCTCATGTCTGAAGACAATCAGCACATAGCTATGGCTAATTGTGGGGCCCTTGGCACATAACTGTCACAATGAATCTGCATGATCTTTAAGGTCCCACAAGAATTTTTGTTGTGTATACAGAATTAACAGCACAAGTCTGTGCATGTCTGCTTAGAAGTGAGCCCTACTGAGTTCAATTGGATTTACTCCCAGGTAAGTATGCATATGGTTGTAGCCTAAGAGTGATCACAACACTGCGTAGGAAGATTCAATTCTATTGTGGGATGCTGAGGTCATGTATGTTGAAATATGTTACAGTTCCTAGGCAGTTGGAATAACCAATGTCTTTCCAGGAACGATGCCCCCAAACTACTGCATATGTCCTCTGCTGGCCCAGCCAATTGACCATCTGGATTGCAATTCCATACATAATGGGACTTAGTTCTGAGTAGATATGCACTGGCTTGGGCCCTGAGTTTCTGAAAGTATACAGTAGAAGTTGAGGGAGACAGATGCCTAACAGCTGGCTGCACAGAACCACCTGCACTAGGGTGGTCGTTCTCTTGCCCCAAAGCAACTTCTAGTCCAACTCTGCCCTTTCCCTCCTTAGGACATCACACGTCGTCATCTGTTAAGACCCACCTCAGTCCTGCATCTTCCACTTTTATGACTACTTTAAATTGTAACTGTAATGTATGCTACATTTTTGTTTCAACAGATATTATTCAACTGCTACTATCTGACTGTGTTATATTCATCTAGCTACAACTGGCAGGACAAAATTGGCTACCTTTGAAAGGCTTTCACCCCCCTCACCCAAGGCATTCTTTTAAGAAACTGCTTCCTGAGAAAGAGTCTCAGGAAAGTTGAACTAGGAACAACTGCAATAACCTACTTGTAACTGCTATAATTCAAGCAATTATCCCTTGACTGAGACACGTTCTATCATCTCTATCATATTCAAAAGTTGGTCTTTGACAAAGTCGTTTCCTCAAGAGCTGACCAGTTGCTCTGTGTTCAGTTTGGAAACCACAGTTCATCAAGAGAAGTCAGTTCAGCTGCAAAAGAAGCCATTGCAAGATTATTCCAGAAGCCAAAGGCCCCAAAGATAAAATATTCATTTTATGCTATGAATATTTCATTACCTTGAAGACATGGGTATAATCAAGCCCCTGTACATCAGACACAAGATCCAAGGAGGGGAAGGGCAGAAGAAGTGCAGAAGCAAGGAGCTGGGAAATTTGCTTTGGTGGCTTGAAATTTAGAGAACTTTGTGCTAGGGAACTGTGGTGTTTCTCAGTCAGTGCTGTTTGCTGGAGCTGAAGCACAGCTTGCTTGGAAATGTAGCCTGACAGTATATTTATTTATTTATTTGATTTGTAATCTGCCTTTCTCCCCAGAGGGCATACAAGGCGGTACCCAAGTATAGAAAACAGGATGTACAGGGAAGAGATGAGGTCTGAGCAGTGGTGTAAGTGGGGGGGCGGTCCACCCAGGTACCACCCTTGGGGGGTGACACCACTAGTGGCTAATATTGCAAAAATTGCAGTTGTTAGGAATAATACCATCACACTATATACCACTGGATGCGTAATTTACAGCAGAATGCAATGAAAAAAAAACCAGAGTGAAATATCTCCATTCTATCAAAAGTTATGGCCAAAAACCAGAAAACAAAATACAACTGTCTTATGTAATGAAAAGATTTCCTTAACTCAGAACGGACCAATGAGACATTCAAAGAGCCGCGGAGATGCTATTATGACATAGCATGGAACCAATAAGGTGTTAGTAAGGTGACACCCTGGGGGGGGGGTGACACAGGAGTGGATCCAGTGTTTGTGTTTAGAGGAACCATGAGCACTACTTAACTCCAGAGCCCAGGTCAACCAGATGGACAGACCTGGGCTCTTGCCCGACTTGAAGCCCAGATCTGCTGCCAGGTAGACTAGACTAGACTCCCATTCTGAGACTGCCCTTTGGAACCACCTCTTCAAGGTGGGTAGACCTGGACTCCCACCTGGACTTGAAGCCCAGATCTACCTGCTGGGTAGACCTGGGCTCCCACTGTGAGACTGCCCTCTGAAGCCCAAGTGGGTAGATCTGGGCTCCAGAAGCAGGGACAGTATGTCACTGTGTATTTGGTGCACAGGAGTGATAGCAGGGGAGGGAAGTGACATTCATCCATTGCTTGTGGGAAAATAATCACTGCGTTTATTTTTTGGCAATTATTCTTATTCATTTCATGTCATGACTATTATGATCTCTCAACCTTACCTACCTCACATGGTTGTTATGAGGACAAAAGAAGGGGAGGAACCATGCACACCACCCTGAGCTCCTTAAAGGAAGGGTGGTATAAAAATATTTATTAATATTTTATTAATTAAATTATTATAATTAATTAATTATTATAATTAATTAAATGATTTTACCGTATGAGAGGTGTCAAAAATTTATGGGCCCTGGGTGTCAAATGACCTAGTTGCACCACTGGGTCTGGGCCTAAAGTTTCTAACAGCACAATTTGTGCATGCCTACCTAGAAGTAAATTCCAATGAATTCACTGGGGTTTATGCCCAGTAAGCATGTTTAGGATTGCAACCTAACAGTCCAATCCTATGGTTTCACTGCTACAGCATGCAATCACACCAAAATGAGCTTTGCTGCATGCTATGGTAGGTGATGGCTAATCAGGAAGCTTGGGAGATGTAAAGAAAAATATTACCCACCCTCCTCCCCCAAGCCTCCTGATCGCATTGAAGGATCCTACCAACACAAGTTTATGTCTCAACATTTAGCATACACAAATAAATTTGCACACACCACAGGAATCCTTGTCAGTAACTGATGGAATTGGACATGTCCAAACTACAGTCTTTACGAGTTTTTTAAGACTATGGGCCCAATCCTATCCAACTTTCCAGTGCCAACAAAGCCGTACTAAGAGGGTGTGCACTGCATCCTGCAGTGGGGGAACAGTCACAGAGGCCTCCTCAAAGAAAGGGAATGTTTGTTCCCTTACCTTGGGGCTGCATCGTGGCTGCACTGGTGCTGGTGGCAAAATGCAGGCCTAGCACTGGAGCTGGCCCTGCTAGCTAGCTCCAGTGCTGGGCCCACGGTAAGGGCTCACAAACATGCCTTACAGCAGGGTTGCTCACACTTTTTTGGCTCGAGAGCTACTTTGAAACCCAGCAAGGCCCGGAGATCTACCAGAGTTTTTTTTACAATGTTCGCGCCATCATAACATATAACATTTATGTGTACAATGTATGTTGGTGTACCTTGAGCCCCACTGAGTATAACAGGACTTATTCCTGACTAGACATGCCTAGGATTAGGCTGTGAGGCTGCAATCCTAGCCACACTTACCTGGGAGTAAGCCCCATTGAGTACAATGGGCCTTACTCCCAGCGTTTCCTCCCAGAGGCCCCTGAAGGGGGGGGGGGTCGGCACTCTGCGATCTACTCATTTTGCCTCAAGATCTACCGGTAGATCGCGATCCACCTATTGAGCACCCCGCCTTACAGCATGTTTGCAACAGTGCATGCCAGTAGTGAGCTGGCGTGCAGGGCTCTGGATCGGGCCCTAAGACTCTAACAGTTACAATTTTGTGTGTGTGTATGTGTGTGTGTGTGTGTGTGTGTTAGTTATTGTATGTTCTACCTCTCATCAAGTGTAGACAATAAACTTGATTTCTGGATTCATTTAACATTTTTTATTAAAGCAAAATCAGCTCCTATAATCCTGTCTCAACTAGGTGCCTGTCCATGCTTATTTTCATATACAGTAAGGTCTGGGGAAGGGGGACTGGTTAAGAAATCCCTTTTATACATTGGCTATAGCCGTACCAGTTCAATTTAACAGTGCTAATGAGGTGTCTGAATCCATTCAGTTTGTGATGATGCTTGTTTACCCAAAGTCACATTTCCTTTCTTTTCCATATAATTCAGATATTCATAATCAGGAGTCTTTTGAACACTGAAGCTAATAGAAGCCTTTTTTTTTTTAACACTTTGATCAGTGGAAATAGGATGAAATCCTTCCTCCTGCAGACCATGAGAGCAATGGCTTCTTTTTCTTAATGCATAGCTGTAACGAAGTTATAAAGAAGCTGTATCTGCACAAGAGCAGACTCACAATGTACCCAGAGATGGCAGTCATCACTTCAGTTACCTAGATCAACATGTTACTGAGAATGTGCATTTACAGAAGTAAATTCTTTCAAAAGTATTTAGGTCATAAATCCATGCCATCAAAGGCATCTGGAATTAGAACTATAAGCATCTGCCATTTATTGTTCTATCCTAAAAACAGAACCAGTTTATCCCCAATAAGTAAACAGAGCATTCTGTGTGATGCCGTTTCCTGATTAAATAAATTTCAAGGAATGCATTGTTCTACAGAGCCCTGTTTTACAAGGCTCCCAGCTTCAACTGTGTGGGTATTTCAGGTGTTTTAATATAGCTTTTTCTGGTTAAAGTGGAACTAAATCAGACTAAAGTTAACATCAAGATGGCCTTGACAATAACGGATGACTGTTAAAAGGCAGGAATCACCCCAGATAGACACATCAGTACAAGGTTCTAGAAGAAGAATGATTTTGATAAGAAAATCTTATGAGTACAAGCAGCCCCATTTCAAATTAGGAAAAGATTATAGGTATGCCTTTATCAACTGCAGTAGATCCCTGTCCACATTTATTTGGAAGTAAGAATCACTAAATTCACTTAGATTTACTTCCAAGATAATCGTCTTGGGATTAGAAAGAATTACTGTCTGAAATATGAACCTACTGAACAAACTCTCAGCTTGGGTGACTTTCAGCTGCTTTAGCCCCAGAGGAACCCTAAAAGGGTCTTGTTTCTTAGAGACAAATGCCAAATAGTTTAGCTCAAGAGATGAAGCTTTAACTTCAAGGTAGCAGTTGTGTTACTGCTTCCCCTCTCTCCCTGCAATAAACATTTTTGAGCTATCTGATAAAAACCTAGAAACTTCTGTTCCAGTTATAGCAACTGAATCAGTGGTTCCCAAACTAGTGGGTCTTAATTCACCAGGGGAAGCAGAAGAGGGTCATTCCCCCTTAAGGGGAGTGGCCCAGAAATGAGTGCTGATAATGCCCTGCTGGGACAAAGGAGCTTTTAAATTTACCTGGAGGCCAGTGCTGGCCTTCTGCAGGATCCAGGGAGCTCACACCCTCTCTGTGGGCCTCCATACTGCTGTAAACAGCACATATCTCCCAACAGAAGCCACTTATGGATTTTGCATGAAAGAAGCGGCACTATTGCTACCCCCATCCTGCCCTAGCAAAGGCTTTCCTGGTTCCCAACTCCCCTGTAGGAATTTGGGAACCCCTGAACTGAATCATTTACTGAAAGCATGCTCCAACATATAAGCACGTTTAGCTCTCTCACTGAAATCAATGGTTAGCAATGCTGAACTTTGATAAGTTGTGCCCTTACATATTCATTGCATCTTACTCTTCCTCCAAAAAGCTCAGAGATCAGCATTTTTAGAGCACATCCTATCCCCCACCATGGCCCAGGTTAGATACGGAAAAATATTATCTACTTATTTCTCTGTAGGCCACCTGGCAGCCAATTATTTATTATTATTTACTTTATTTTTACCCTGCCTTTCTCCCCAAAAGGACCCAAGGCAGCTTACAACATTGATTTAAAAAAAGACCCAAGGATGGGTCTCCTTGGACCTTTGCCAGATATTTTGCTGGCGTGAAGGAGAGGCAGAGGGAGTGTCAGCCCAGGAAAATGGGGTAGCACCTTGTCATGCACTGCTGCCATCGAGATCCACGCCTCCTATCCCCCCTCCCTGGTCCCTGTCTCTAAACTCCTCTGAACCTACCGGTACCTTACCGGTACCAATGTGGGCTGGATCTGTCTCTGGTGAATGTGCAGAGCCTCAGGCCATTTGTGCTGCTGGCTCTGCTACAACAGCAGCATGACAGTTATGGTGCCATAAGAGGAGATACATTGCTGTAGGAGGACTTACAGATCCACTGTAAGATCCACTGATATAATACCATAGCTCTTTAAGATCAGGTCACTACTCTCCCAAAACAACAGAGAGGTAGGTGAGCCTAAAAGTGTCCTAAAGACCATGCTGAGGAGGGATTTGAACCTGTGTTTTCCATGCAGAAACCCAACATTCCAGCCAGTGACTAGAATGGCTTTCTGTCTGTTGTTGTTGTTGTCGTCGTCACAGTTAGAACACTGCCTTTGCAAGTCACAGATCTCACCTCCCACCCCGGCCCCTGTTAGGATGGCATCCAGCTTCTGTTTCCCCACAGGATTTCAAAAAGTCAAGTATTTGTCCCCGAATCTTGGGCTGATTCATATGTTATGACTTGTACCTTGTTTGTGCATTTAGCAGCTCATATAAGTCGTCAACTTGCATGACTGCGTAGCCTCAACATCTGTTCGTGTATTAGTGCTGCAAGTAAGGTAGCAAAATGAATTCAGAACAGGAGGAAATACCACTCGGTCAATAACAAACCTTTGACTGCACAGCTTTCACATTTTGTAGGTAATCTCCCAAGCTGGTACAGCACGAAGGTTAAGAGACACACAGCCCAATCCTATCCTGCACTGGAATAGACTGGCACATGGTAGGAGGTGCCTGCTACACAACTCAGAGTAAGGGATTTATTTCCCTTGTAACATGGCAGCAACCCCTATGGGGCAAAATCGCTGGCACAGATCCGAGAAGCCAGGTCTAACACCGGGCTGGTTGGGGGGATAGATTAGTCTAGTTCACCCAGGCTGGTCCCACCCCCTCCAGGGCCTAGTCCGTCTAACGGTTTGTCCTTCCCTGCCCTGAAACACCCCCATTCCACACTCCTCCCCATACCCCCCACACCGGCCACCCTCGGCCAGCACAAACTGACCCCCACCAGGCTGGGATCCGGCACAGAGAGGCCGACACGAATCTTTGAGACAGCCTAGCCTTCTCACAAGGAGGCTCTGCTCTGTGATTGGCTACCTGCTTCCCCTGGCCACTGAGAGGCAGATAACACATTCCTTTCTCAAGCTAATTACCTCTTCCTCCACCAGCTGCAAAGAAGCAGTTGCAACTCTCAAAATGGGTTCAGACGTGGGCCTAGCAGGAGTGAAGCAAAGTTCATGTCCCCATAAGAGTAAAACTGAGTGGTGTGGCTAAACCTTTGGGGACTCCTGCCCTAGACAGTCTCAGATACACAGTTTTACACAGATGCACAGTTTTGATCAGCTTTTTAAAATGTTTTACATACTATCAGAGGCATTTTCAAATAAAGGCAATGTAAAAACAAATACTGTCCTTTGACACTGCCCTACATAGTAGAAGGTGAAATGTTAGGCAAAGCTAAACCTGATGATGATGAAGCCTGTATGAAGAATTTTTCACTGCATCAAGACCAATATCCCTCATCTACCCTTTTTGGAATGCTTTTCTTCTGCAGATCCAATCCTGACAGCATTGAGCTGTGCCAATCTAAACAAGTAATGGGCAGCTGAATCAAACATATAAGTCTTCGGGGAGCTTTCTGTTGCAGAGCCATTGAAAGACACACATGGCATCTGCCTCCTACACTAAAAACATAGAGCGGCTGGAGCAGAGAGGATTCTTCCCTCTCACACGGTGAGTCATTGTATGAAGACACAATGCAAAACAGCAATTATGGAGAGTAATTAAAAGTTTGCTCCCTCCTGCATGCCACACGGCGGGAATGTCAGTATGCAGCTGACATTCCTGAAGGTCTGTGCTTTGCCTGATGTGTGGCACAGCCAGAAGGAGACTCACGCCAGCCTCCATCGATTGCAGCAGCTGTGTACAGAAGGCTGCCAAAGCCACGTTTTCCACTTCCCTGCAGCCCAGAGACCTTCCCCTTTGTCAACCAGATTATGCGGTAATCGCAGTAGTGTTAACAGGAGAGGGTGAAGGCAGCATGAAGGGAGAACGCATGGAACAGCTATCCTTGGCAGCATTCTCGTCACCACAGGAAATGGCCTTTTCGTGCCTTAAACAAACAAGGCAAATTAGCACCGTTGGGAGCATGACTGAGAAAGGGTCACAGAAAAACACTCCAAGAGAGAGGCCCAACGGGAAGTTCACCTGCCATTTCGCCCAGGCTTAAAGGTAGCTCGAGCGGAAACAAAATGCAGGAGACTTCTGCAGGCCGCCATCCACAACACCCAAACACAAGTGTAGTTTCCGTTGGCATAAATGGAATTTAATTCCTCAGAATGGGTCCAGTGCAGACATACTTTGTTAGCTTTTGTTTTTAACGTTCACATGCAACTATCACAGCACTGTTGTGGGAGGACAAGTCACACCCAGCTCCACTCTCAAAGTGGACTTTCCCCACCAGCTAGGGTTGCCAACTCTCACTGAAGCTGTTTGTTCCCAATACATTTTGGTAATGAACTGCTAAAATCTTCAGAATTGCTTACAACAGTTACCTAGAGATTGATACCGATTCTTGAAGACTCCAGGCCAATCCTGGAGGGTTGGCAACCCCACTACCATCACACCCCTTGCTCTTGCCTTTAGGCTGGCAACTGGAGAGCTGCAAAATATTCTTGAGGAAGCTGTATATGGCTTCAGAGCCCCCGGTGTTTACTCTCCAATCAGAGTACTATACTTGAAATAAACTCAGATAACTAGCTTATCAACCTGTGCTTGAATTCCAGAGGGGACGTGGTCCCTTTTCGGACTGTCCTGGCCCTTTGAAATACAGTATGTCTACGAGGTGGGAGTGGGGTTTAATATGGCTAAATTGAGGTCGTCTCGAGGGATTTGTGGATTTGACAATGGCCCCCTCAGTTACCAAAGTTACAGAAAAGTTGCTCTCCCATAATTTGAACACTAATTTACTATCGATAGCAGGGGTACAAATCATGTTTTGCAAAACTTAGGAGAGAGTGAGATTTTCTACCAGTGATCCGGAGAAGAGGCAGAGGCAGCTGCTTCAACATGCAAGTTTGACCAGGGCTCCTGTTCTCCTTGGTATGTTCTGGTCTGGGCCCATTCCTCCCCACCCCACCCTTTCAGGTGCCTGTTTCTGTTGCTGAGGGTGGTGTAAGCCAGCAGTGAATGTGTGGGAAGGCTGAGAGAGCTCATGGATCTGGAAGGGAACAAAGTATGGATTAAAGGAAAAAGAGGACACAGTGGGCCAAGCCCTATCAATTACAGCACTTTGGGGGAGGAAAAACCTGCTCCCTGCTCTCTTGTGGCAAAACTGGCATCTATTACCTGGTGGCAACCCTGACACCTATCGCCAATTTTATGTGGCTCTTGGGGTGCCTGGAATTTTGCATCTCTGATCAATAACAAATATGCACCCTATGGAATACAACTGGTTTAATAACTATAATGGCCAAACTGAATAGCAAAAAGTGCAATCTGGCGGCAGGGAAGGGTAGATTGGGCAATGGATTTTCTTCACATTTAATTAAGAGCACGGCAGTTTCCTTCATTGCCTTCTTGCAGTGGTGAAAGCATTCCAGAAGGGAACTAATGAATCCAGCATCAACCCACATCACTACACGCTGCACTTATTAGCTTAATGCCTGCATTTGTCATCCGCTAACCCTTGCCAGTTCTGTGTCACAGCTACTTACAGAACTTTTCCTTTAATATAAAAAGAAGTTTCACAGCAGGGGAACCGTAAATCGCTACAGAAGCACTGTCAGTTGCTAGCCCCTAAGTGCTGGGTCTTTATGATAGAGTTCTCTCCTGCTGTGACATCAAGTCTATTTATGCTGCCATGTTTCAGTACTGGAAAGAAGGCTGACCCATCCATGAGACCAACTGGAGCAGTCGCTCAGGCAGCAGATTGGGGGAAGGTGCCCATCTCTGTCCATCTTCTTGCCCCCAATGCTCCCTCTTCTCCTTCCTCTATTGGAAAAGGAAGAGGGGGACAAAGAGGAAGAGGACATGTAGAGTGGAGTGCTAAGCTAGAACAACAGAGAGTAGAAGGAGCAGAGGATGGCACATCATAGATAAAATCTGATCGTATTCGTCGCGACTTGGATGCCACATGGACAATGTCTGACGATGTCCCCTTGGCAACTGCTTGTCCAGTGTTGTGGGATTCTTTTCAGCTTATACAGCCTGAGGATGTGGACAGACTCCTTTGGAGTGTGAGGCCTTCTGCCTGCCTGTTTGACCCTTGCCCAGCTTGGCTGATAAGAGCTGCCCGGGATGGACTGGCTGAGTGGACAGGGAGGGTGGTTAACTCTTCCTTGATGGAGGGGACGTTGCCACTCGCTTTAAAACGGGCGGTGGTTTATCCCTTCCTGAAGAAGCCCTCCCTGGATTCCACTGTGTTAGACAACTACCGGCCAGTCTCCAACATCCCGTTTCTGGGCAAGGTAATTGAGCAGGTGGTGGCGGCCCAACTCCAGAGGATCTTGGATGAAGCAGATTATCTGGATTCTTTTCAATCTGGTTTCAGGCCGGGCTTCGGGACGGAAACTGCCTTGGTCGCCTTGGTGGATGACCTATGCCGGGGACTGGACAGGGGAGTGGGTCCCTGTTGGTCCTGCTGGACCTCTCAGTGGCTTTCGATACCATCGACCATGGTATCCTTCTGGGCCCATTGGCCGAGTTGGGAGTTGGAGGCACTGTTTTGCGGTGGTTCCACTCCTACTTGGAGGGTCGGTCCCAGATGGTGGTGCTGGGGGATGCCTGTTCGACACCCTGGCCTTTGAGGTGCGGGGTGCCGCAGGGTTCAATTCTGTCCCCCTTGCTATTTAATATCTACTTGAAACCGCTGGGAGAGGTCATCCGGAGGTTTGGAGTGGGGTGTCATCAATATGCTGATGACACCCAGCTCTATCTCTCCTTTCCTCCAGACTCCAGGGTGGCGGTTGAGGGCCCAGAGCGCTGTCTGGAAGCAGTGAGGATCTGGATGGCGGCTAATAAGCTGAAATTAAATCCGGATAAGACAGAGGCTCTCCTGGTTTGGAAATCCTCAATGCAGGTGCTGGACCATCGGCTTGCGCTGAATGGGGTTGCACTCCCCCTGAAGGAGCAGGTCCACAGCTTGGGGGTCCTCCTGGACTCGCAGCTGCTCCTGGATTCCCAGGTGGCGGCTGTGGCTAGGGGGGCCTTCGCTCAGTTTCAGCTGGTGCGCCAGCTGCGGCCGTACTTGGATCGTGCAGACCTGGCCACAGTGATCCATGCTACAGTGACATCGAGGTTAGATTATTGTAACGCGCTTTATGTGGGGCTGCCCCTGAAGACGGTTCGGAAACGGCAATTAGTGCAGAATGCGGCGGCCCATGTGGTTACTGGAGGTAGGTGGTTTGACTCTGTCAGCCTGCTTCTCCAGGGGCTGCATTGGCTGCCCATTCGTTTCCGGGCCCAATTCAAAGTGCTGGTTTTGACCTTTAAAGCCCTATACTGCTCTGAGCCAGGGTATCTTAGAGATCACCTACTTCTGTGCAATCCAGCTCGTCCTCTTAGGTCATCAGAGAAGGCCTTTTTACAAGTGCCGCTGCCTAAGGAGGTACATGGGGCGGCAGCAAGAAATAGGGTCTTCTCAGTAGTGGGACCAACGTTATGGAACTCCCTTCCCCTTGATTTAAGAATGGCTCCCTCTCTTGAGACTTTTCGGCGAGGCCTGAAGACCCTTCTGTTTAAACAAGCCTTCTGAGCTCATGGCATTTTTAACATTTTCTCTAAATCTTTTAGTATTTCTTACAGGCCTGATTCCTTTTTGATCTGCCGCTTTATGCTCTTTTCACCTGATTTTTTATCTGATTATTGTTTTACTCACAAAGAGAGTCAGGTCCAACAAGAAGCTGACAGAACATACCAAGATCCAGGTCTACAGAGCTTGCTTCCTGAGTACACTTCTGTACTGCAGCGAGTCATGGACTCTTCGCTCACAACAGGAGAGGAAACGGAATGCTTTCCACATGCGCTGCCTCTGGCGCATTCTCGGCATCACCTGGCAGGACAAAGTTCCTAACAACACAGTCCTGGAATGTGCTGGAATCCCTAGCATGTATGCACTTCTGAAACAGAGACACCTGCGTTGGCTCGGTCATGTCGTGAGAATGGATGATGGCCGGATCCCAAAGGATCTCCTCTATGGAGAACTCGTGCAAGGAAAGCGCCCTACAGGTAGACCACAGCTGCGATACAAGGACATCTGCAAGAGGGATCTGAAGGCCTTAGGGATGGACCTCAACAAGTGGGAAACCCTGGCCTCTGAGCGGCCTGCTTGGAGGCAGGCTGTGCAGCATGGCCTTTCCCAGTTTGAAGAGACACTTGGCCAACAGTCTGAGGCAAAGAAGGAAGGCCCATAGCCAGGGAGACAGACCAGGGACAGACTGCACTTGCTCCTGGTGTGGAAGGGATTGTCTCTCCCGGATTGGCCTTTTCAGCCACACTAGACACTGTGCCAGAACCACCTTTCAGAGCGCGATACCATAGTCTTTCGAGACTGAAGGTTGCCAACACTGTTTTTATGATATCTGTCAATTATGTTAATATGCTTTTATCTGTTTGTTAAATTATATTTTAATCTGTTTTTAATTAATTAATTGATTGATTGATTGATTGAGTGATTAATTAATTAATTAATGCTTGTATTATTTTTAACCTGTTGTAAGCCGCCCTGGGTCCTTTTGGGGAGAAGGGCGGGGTATAAATAAAGTTATTATTATTATTATCATCATCATCGGGTAAGGGGGGGCCGCATTTGCATGCTGCCTCAGGCATTTGAGCCCCACTGTAAGTTCTTGCGAGGGGGGAGGCAGCAATGCGTTTGCCAGAATTGCATCATTGTTTAGGGGTGCAGGGGCTTGCTTGGACTTACCAGGGGATAGAGCAGGCTCCCAGGGGTGCAGGGAGCCCCACGCCAGCCTCCGCAGGGCCCCCCGAAGCACGCAAACTGTGAAAATGATTGTGACCCACTTCTGGTTTTGTGACCAAAAACCAGGTCACAATCATTATTCTGAGTGACGGCACACTTTAGGGGGTCCTGCGGAGGCTGGCGTGGGGCTCCCCACATCCCCAGGAGCCTGCATCCTAAATCAAAGCAAGCACCTGTGCCCCTCAACCATGGCACATTCTGGCAATCGTGTCACTGCCTCCCTGCAGAGGCCAGGCCTCTCTGGCTGGGGCATCGCGATGCCCCTGTTTGAGAACCACTGCACTAGGAGGTATCAAGCCTGACTAGAAAGGAACTTTTTGATCTTCTGAGATAGTGCAGAAAAAAGAATGTTGTCTGTCATCTTTATGGCAGTCATATATTCACACAAGTATAGATGCTTTCAGTCTGTCTTATGTATTTTATCTCTATTTTATCTCTGGATTTTATGATGCCCAGTAGCTGGGGTACAACCAAACAGCCTTTTCTGCCAAGGCAACTAAATTGGCATTCCATTCCACATCCTCTTAGAAGTTCAATTACTACTGCAGAGCCTTTTTTGTATGGCAGGTGTGCTTGCAGGGTGTTTAATACTACAGTACTCTTCTCGACTTTACAGTGTAATTTAATTCAAACATTTACAAACCACAGGCCGTTCAAAGAGCAATAGTGAGCTGGCAGCCAAGCTGCACATTACACTGAGACTGTCAGGCATCAGAAGTCTCTTGAATGGAGACTCTTGCAACAAGATTGAAGGGCCCTTTGCTTCCTCGCACCACCATGGAAGTTCACCAGAAGAGGGAGCCAATTTCTGCTGCACTTTGGTGCCACCAATACAGCTAGCCAGAAGACAATACTGCCATGTGCTAACTCAGTGTGAGGTGAAACACAGCCACTGAAATGTCACTCGGCCATGTAAACCTTCAGACTCTGACCTTTCTCTCTGAGTCACCTGTTGCTATTCATTCATTCATTCATTCATTCATTCATTCATAACCTGCATCTATAGCACGGCGGTGAATGAGCTGCTTCTGGCTTGTCTTGTAATTTGTTCAGTTTTACCAAGCATTTGTGGGAAAAGCTCAAAGGCTTTCCAAGATGGTTCAGAGAAAGCTTGAAAGATCAAGGCTCACAGAGTTTACCTGCAAGAGTTTACCCCCTTCCCAGGCCAAACCAGGAAATAACTGAAGTCAGATAACCATCACTGCAGATTGGAGAGGCCTTGGCTGTTTCTGAGCATTCTGGAGAACCAGGAATAAGGAGTTGCTTCTGCCTCCCAGCATAATTTATTGACTGAGGAGGCAGATTAAATTACAACAGCCAGCAGCATCGGGGAAAATGACTCCGCATTCCGACGTATTGCCTAAATTTGCCTTGACATGGCCTCCAGACTTCCTATCCAACAGGGGCTCACTTTGGGTTGATGGTACCATCAGTATTTGTCCATGTACCTGACCTTCCCGTGTCCTTACAACTCGTAACAGCTCTGTTTTGAAGGCAAATTCTAGGTAGCAAAAGCTGTACAATGCAATCCTATCTACCACCCTTTTCTGAAACAGAGACCAAAAATAGATGTAGTGCATTAACTCGACATCAGAGAATATTCCCATCGTTTGTCTAGTGATGAGAACTGAGAAGCCTCGGCAAAGGAAATCAACTTGTAAGGCCAGGAGATAAAAAGCCCTTTTGCTTTCTTCCTCTGGAACCCCAGACAATCAGGGGAATTGTTCAATTTAACTACAAAAGCTGGGGACTATTATGGGAATGAAAAGGAAATGGAGCTGCCCAGGAATGAAGTGCTGCAATGATTAAAATGTTTTGAGGGAAGACTAAATTTCCCTGCTTTGTGCTATGTCTTTTGGGATAGAGAGAGCTACACCCTAAGGGCCAAACTATATATTGCAATACAGTAGATGAACTAGCTCTTTAAGGCTGCAATCCTATCCATACTTACTTGGGAGTAAGCCCCATTGACTATAATGGGACTTACTTCCAAGTAGACACACACAGGATTGGGCCCTAAATGTTTTAACCAAACCAATGTTCTGATTAGTATACGCAAGACCGTGTGATCTTGAAGGAAATCGAAGCAGGGATAGGAAGCTCTAATACTGTGCCCCACCATGATTTTGCTCCAGATTGTGCATCTCTTGCGCAAATATTTTTAACAAATACAAAACATTTAAAGAGTATTCCCTGTAGATTGGCCCTAGAGTGACACTAATGCATTTCCAAAATACTAATCTCTGGGAGACCGCCTGGGAATACCAGGCACTGTAGGCTTATACCATAGTCTTTTGAGACTGAAGGTTGCCAACCGACAATCTGCTGTGTTATCAAGAAACCGATAAAAAGAGGGTCAAAGGAAGATGGCAGATTTAAAAAAAAAAAAAAAGCCATGCAAACTGCTTGACTAATGAGTTCAAACAGATATTAGCATCAATGCAGCTGGTGGAGTGTTCCTTCCCATAAACCAGTGAAGGAGAGGAAGAAGATCAACCTAATGGTGTTCACGAGACTCCTGAAACATCAGACGAACGCACATCAGTACAAAAGCTTACTAGCCCATCACCTGTACAAATCCTAGGGAGAAGGATGGTCACCATCCCCTGACCTCCCCCCTACAGTAATAGTAGTGATAGTTTGATCCAATCATATTGGAAAGGGGGGTTTGTGTAGAGGCAGGTTAGGATGTGCATAAGAACCTAAGATAAGCCCTGCCGCAACTGGCCCAAGGTCCATCAATCCAGGTTCTGTCTCCCACAGAGGCTCAATATCTGCCCCTCGGAAGTCCCCAAGCAGGAGAGGAAAGCACACTTCTCTCTCACCATTGCACTGGTGGTGACAGTGCTCCCCTGCAAGTGGTTCAAGGAACACAGTGGGATTATGTTATAGTAACACTTCTCCATGTGTGGCTTTGGAACTTTGGTACTGAGCTCTTCCTCCATGTCTGTTATTGCATTGGGCACAAACAGCAAAGCACAACTCTGGCTATGCTGCCCCTTCTTACCGAGAGACAACATGGCATTCCACTTCATGAGACGGCTCCTGCGTACCTCAGCCCCCACTACTACCAGCAGACTGACAATGAGATTAATTTATTAAATCAACATGAACATTTCTTTTTCCTTGCAGTGACAGTTGGACATTCAGCCTTTTCAAAAAAGCAAATTACAGTGGTCCATAACCAGCTCTTAATTCATCTGCTGCTTAAGAACTATTGACATGTGTCATACAGCTGCTTCACCTACATCTTACAACATAGAACAAATTACTGGTAATGGTTATCCTTCTTCATGTTCTTCTTCCATAGAATTCATGTTTTTATTTTCTGTTTGCCATGGGCTAATCTGAGGAAGCATGGGATCCATTTTTGCTACCCTCAGTGGGTATTGTCTCAAACACTGCAGATGTTGAGGTTCAAATGTTGACATATGTACTTATGTAGAAGATATACCAGACACCCACAATCCCCTCTCTTCCCCCTCCCCCCTGCATCCCTTTTGTCTCACCACAGCTCCCTCTCCAATTTCCAGATACCCACAAACCCCTCTCTTCCCCCTCCCCCCTGCACCCCATTTGTCTCTTCGCTCACAACAGGAGAGGAAACTGACGCATTCTCGGCATCACCTGGCAGGACAAAGTTCCTAACAACACAGTCCTGGAACGTGCTGGAATCCCTAGCATGTATGCACTGCTGAAACAGAGACGCCTGCGTTGGCTCGGTCATGTCGTGAGAATGGATGATGGCCGGATCCCAAAGGATCTCCTCTATGGAGAACTCGTGCAAGGAAAGCGCCCTACAGGTAGACCACAGCTGCGATACAAGGACATCTGCAAGAGGGAGCTGAAGGCCTTAGGGATGGACCTCAACAAGTGGGAAACCCTGGCCTCTGAGCGGCCCGCTTGGAGGCAGGCTGTGCAGCATGGCCTTTCCCAGTTTGAAGAGACACTTTGCCAGCAGTCTGAGGCAAAGAGGCAAAGAAGGAAGGCCCATAGCCAGGGAGACAGACCAGGGACAGACTGCACTTGCTCCCGGTGTGGAAGGGATTGTCACTCCCGGATTGGCCTTTTCAGCCACACTAGACGCTGTTCCAAAACCACCTTTCAGAGCGCGATACCATAGTCTTTCGAGACTGAAGGTTGCCAACAACAGAAGATATAAAGTATATTCTGCCTTCTTCCCCCACTCCCCAACAATGGGGCACCAGGGCAGCTTACAATCACAAACTATCATAAGAACAAATGGCAGTAAAACAGCATTTAAAAATACAACAAATAAAACCATTCTTAAAAACCCACACACAAAAAAACACTAGACCCCTAGTCAAACAGAGGAAAAGAAAGAGTAACAAAAAGTTAAGTGGGTTTGTTAACCTACGTTTTAAAAGTTTTAGTCCCCAACAGAAGGCCAAGAGGGAGGGCATAGATCTCAACTCAGTTGGGAGAGGGTTCCATAATATCAGCACCACCATAGAAAAGGCACATAGATTGGGTTAAGTTCACAGCCCAACTCTTTCTTTGGAAACAAAAAGATTGATAAAAGTAAAGATGCTTTCACATTGCACTTGCCATCTATCTGACAGAGGTGTGGTTGTGCAGAAGACAACTGCAGAGCATAGAATATAAACAGAGTACCACAGTGAGAACTACAGCCACCTTGGAAAGAAGCCAGGTCAGCTCATTCAAGCAAATGGAGCCAACCTGCTGCACAGGTGATGGTGTCATGACAAAGATTGCAACCGAAACCAATAGATGGAAAGTAACCTCCTAAGATATGCATAATTCCTTGTATCTATCTGGTTACATGTGCAGACTTATGATTTAAAACTGGGGAGACATCATGCCTGGCCTTACGGTGATTTGCCCAATGCCTTCAAATTGGGTCCTGTATTTTGGAGGGCCCCGCATTGGGGAGGCCAGTGGATCACCCATAGCTGGCATCTCAGTGCATACTTACTTGGAAGTCAGTCCCACTGAACTCAATAGAACTTACAATTTGTAGAACAAGTCCTCTTACCCTGAGGCTTTCTGCCTGCTAAACTCCCCTGTGGGATGTAGCATAGACCATGCCTGTGTCACTGCATTGGCGCAGGGAAGTTTAGGTAGGATTGAGTTGCTAGTCCATGTAGGGGAGAGCCTACCAGTTCAGTGACCGAGAGAAGCCTTGTCTGCAGAAGATCCCAGATTGTGTTCTCAGCACCTCCAAATAGGGACGGGCAAGACTCTGGGACAACCATCATCAGACTGTAGACAACAGCTAGACCCACTAATGGCCCGACTCTGTGTCGTCTAATACCTTCACATTGTTTTCTTCTCTTTCCCCATAGCTGGATTTTCAAATCAGAGTTCTGAATGCCTATCCCTCATAACAATCCTTAGAAAGAGTTGGCACAAGAGAAGTCTGATCATCAGCGGAATGATATCATTAGCAAGATAACTGTTTGCAGTGGAGTTGCTCAAAAGATTGAGCCTCGGCTATGAAAATACCAGATATCTTAACACAACATTTCTGAAGGATATTAATGAAGTACGGCATACACTGAAAACGACACAAAGCATTTGAGATGGTTTCTTCTGATGCCAAAGGAACCACCGACATGTGGAAAACATCGACTCTTGCCGATTGAAAGCAAAAGCATCTGCAGAAGGAGCGACACTTGCAGCAATCGGCTACAGAGCCTGCTAAAATCTCAGCAAAGCACTGAGGTGACCAGTTAAAACAACGTAAGGCCCTGATTATTAGACTTAAGACTGAAATGGGAATTCAGCCATGTTCAGCGGGTGGCTGGGCGGAGATGGTCATAACATCAGTTCATCCCAACGGTGGTGGTACAAGGGGATTTGCCTTTGACCTCCGTGGAATGTGAATTGCTTTGCCCCACACATTTATATAGCATGCAGAGAAAATGAAATGAATGTTATCAGCTGATCCAAGTCGCGTGCCTAGACCTGGCCAGTGGATGGAGCTGGGGAATTGCACAACCATCAGCTATTGACTTAAACCAGTGGTTCTCAAACTTTGGGTTGGGACCCACTTGGTGGGCCGTGATCCGATTTCTGGTGGGTAGCGAGAAGCTGGCGGCAGCCATCTTGGAAGATGGCAGAAGACCTAGGCAGCGCCATTTTGCAAGTGGGCAAAGCCTGGGCATTGCCATTTTAAGCTTTCCAGCATTAGGACGTAACTAAGAGCGGATTGCACATGTGCAAAGAAAGCAGCATGCCGCTTTTCCCCAGAAAGCATGCTGCCGCCTTCCAGCTGGACCCTCCTGTGCACTTGCAGGCTTCCCTCAGGGGGGCCAATTGCGGAGTGCAGGCTTGGATTGCAGGCAAAGAAGGACCGGGAGAGATGTGGACGAGCCAGCCAGGCTTCTCCCCACCAACCTTTGTCAGCTTGGCTGCCTTGATGGGACGGCCTGCCTCAGGGTTGCAAGACAGAGCAGCTCTCCCCCCTCCCCCCACAGCTGGACTGGGCTGGAGAATGTAGGCGGAGACCTGAACACAGGGCTTGGGTGAGTAGAGGCAGACCCGCGTGATCTCCCCTCTTGTGAGCCTGCCTTGAAAGCAGCATCACTGCCACCACCACCCCACTGCCATTCTCATCCTCTGCATTACGACCTCTCTCCCTCTCTGAAATCGCCTGGAAGCCGCGATCCTCTCCTGCCCTGGCTAGCACGTCCTCTCTTTATACCTTTGCTGGGGTGAGGGAGGATCCCTGGTTGCCTGGCTGCCAAGATAGCAGCCAGGAGGGGGGGACGGGGGAGGGTAAGCCTGGCATGTGTGGACGGGGGAGCATCCAGGGAGAGTGCTGCTCCCCCAGCTGCTTCTCTGATGTGCACCCTTCCCCTCTTCTTACTTCTTGCTTAGGCTGCAATTCTGTCTACTCTTACCTGGTAGTAAGCCCCATTGCCAATAATGGGAGTCAATTCTGAGTAGACATGCTTAGGCTTGGGGAAGATGAGGGGAAGCGCTCCTGCTTATCTTCCTTTTGAGGGGGATACTACTTTTTTATTTCCTTTATTTACAAAAACTCAAGCTACTTCTTGGATTGAGGTGCATGAGTAGGGTGCACTTGTTTCTGGCTAGTGCTGAGCACAGTATCAATAGCCACATCAGTGTTCGTTAGTTTCAAGCGCAATACAAGAAGTAGCTTGAGATTTTGTAAATAAAGACAGAAATAAAAACAGTAGTAAATAAATACACAAATATTTTGTTCCAGATGTAGTTTTATTTTTTGCTTGATAGCAATGGTAGCGAGGGCAGGGAGAATTGGAAGAAGCTTCTGGGCTGGAATACTGTCTCTTGTCATTTACAGTTTGAGTTTCTAGGCAAGAACTAATAATAATAATAATAATAATAATAATACAGGTATTTATATACTGTCTTTCTTGGTCTTTATTCAAGTACATCCTGCTTGATGACATCACTTCCGGCTCTGATGCCACAGTGATGTCACTTCCTGTTTGATGATGTCATTTCTGGCAATGACATCACTTCCAGGTTGCTGACATCACTTCCAGTGGGCCCCAGACAGATTGTCATTCTCAGAAGTGGGTCCCGGGCTAAAAAGGGTGACTTAGACAATTCCCCATCCAGACAGGAATATACATCTAAAAGCCTGCTTCAATGCACACACAGTCCCTGGCTGCATCAGGGCATTTGCTTCTAGAAACAAATTAATTCCGGCAAACATGAACATGTGAGATACAGGAAGCAGCTATTGCCATGAGCAGGGGAAGGAAACTACCACTGCCATGAACTGCACAGGATGTGACCATTTCTAGCCACTCATACTAAGCTTCAGTTGGGATATTTGTATGTCCCATCAGGGAGACAACAAACCGCTCCTGCATTATTTGGAAGAACATTTGACTCCACATGTATCGCCAAAGTTTTGCCATGAGGATACAAAAATGTAACCGCTCTACAAGCAGTGGTCACCAATGTCTTTTGCATAACATTTCTTAGTCTGCAATTCTGAAAAGCCATCAAATCATAGTTGTCACTTATAGCACAGGCCCACGCCTGTCTACTCAGAAGTTCAACAGGACTTACTCCTAGGTAAATGTGTATAGGATTTCAGCCTGGATTCCTTTCCATGAAATCCATGTTCTGGATTTCTTTCTTTAACAAAATTCACAACTCATGAAAATATAAAGCCAGGTCAAGAACGCAGACCCTAGATTGAGGGACATAATATGGATGATTTTTCTCTGTGACTATCTTACAAGTTCAATGCTGTGCATGCTTACTCAGAGGAAAGTTCCACTGTATTCAATGGCCTGTACTCCCAGGTACATATGCATAGAACTGCAGCCTTAAAGTATGTTTTACAAGGCCCTGCTGAAGAAAACTTTGCTAAGCACAGCATCTCTAGGAATAGGAGAATGAGTGGGGTGAGGGAGGGAAAACACAAGCTATTGTTCCATTAGTACAGTAGCCAGTAGTATCTTCCTTGTATTTGCTGTTTCAGCAAATGAGCTTCCCCTCAATGATTTTGAAGAAATGGAAGGGGAGGGAGAAAGGAATCAAATTGTTAGAAGAATGGCTGCAGATGCCATCTGGCTTTCACAGATGGGTCTGTACTGTGGGTCTTGAATCCTGCAGCTTTTCCCCCTGTCATTTCTCACAGGGGAATTTGAGGGAGATAAAGATACAGGAAGGAACAATGACAGCAAAGAATGCAGTTTCTCCACATCTCATGGGCTTTTGTCACACAGTTGCCACTGACATTCATGGGAGTCTCACAGCAGAATCCCAAGATCTTCAGGGCCAGTTTGCATAGAACCAATCACAGGCATAGCTAGAGCGGGGGGGGGGGGCACTAAGTTTTGCAGGGAGCCTCCCTGCAGCATCCTCCCCTCCACTTTGGCTAATGGCTAATGGCTCCCAAGGGGAGGGGGAGAAGCTGCTTGCATGCTGCAGGGAAGCTCCCTGCAAAACTTAGTGCGCCGCGCCCCCTCTAGCTACGCCAGTGGAGCCCATTGAATTTTTCTTGAATTGTGCAACTTGAGGCAGAAAATGGAAATTGCTGGTTTGAATGCCCCATCCCCAAAATTCTATGTACATAGAAAATCAGCATGCCAGAGAGGTGAATACAGCCTGTCCCTTTGTTATACTATTTTCATGTTTTCATATGCGCAAGGAGTTTTGGACAGAAGTAGGAAAACCTCTGATTTTCCTACCTGTAGGCTGCAATATGTGAAAAGCAGTATGACCCAGGAAGGTTTGACTGGAAGATTCTGCAGAAAAGTACAATGAATCATTGATTTGACAGACTAATAGGAGGAAGTGAGGTCCATTAATGTTCCAAGTCCACTAACTCCAAATGCATTTATGGAATCGGCAAAACCTATAGGACTAGTGTTTAAAAAAACAGACAACATCTATTATTTCTGAAGCCTGTTGATCTCTTAAATTGAGGGTTCACGAGTTCCTAGATGAGAACATAGCGATAAATGAGCTATCCTAAAAATTCAAGGGTAGGTAATACAAACCCATTACTCTAAGAAGGTTCCAGAATCCACATTAATCTGACAACGCACCTACCTGCTATTTCTAAAGAAGAACAAATGTGGGATTAAGTAATATGGAACACAGCAGCAGAGGAATGGCCTTTTCCCTACCCACTACTTCTCCACTCCAAATTACTGCATCCCAGAATTCCAACTGCCTGTCCCACCAACTACAGGTCCTCCAGCTTGAGGAACTGTACAAATGAAGGAGCGCCTTCATTCATGCAAACTCTTTCAATAAAACTGGAACTCCACCCCCCTCAATGTTTGAAGAGGCTGCACAAGTTTCTTCTGCACCAGTGTGCGTGCAGAGATAGTTTTCCAAGTTGCACTACCCCATTCTGGTGAGCTGCTGCTAGTCAATTTAAAACAACAAGGATCAATGATCTGTCTCCCTGGACAGCAACTTTATGTGTTCAATATTTGCAGTGAAAAAATCTATGCATTAGCTCACTGCATTGTAGTGTTTATTACTAGGATGTAAACTGCAAGTCATATAAACACTTTAGCTTCTGCTTGCTGAATTTAGTGCTAATTTTATACGCACAATAACTTTGCAGAGTCAGGAAATATCAGGCACATCTTACTGAGGGAGACCAGCAGTCCTTAACACAGCATGTCAATATCAAAAGATATTTATCTAAAGCAGGGGTGTTCAAACTTTTTGAGAGGAGGGCCACAACATCTCTCTGACACAGTGTCAGGGACCAGGAAGAAAAAGAATTAATTTACATTTCAAATTTGAATATATTTACATAATTTTACATAAATGAATATATTAGAGATTGAACTTATATGAATGAATGAAGGGTTTGCAACAGCTCAAGTCCTATAGAAGGCCTTGCACAAAGCAAGGTCAGCCTTTCCTTCACTGCTGCTGCTGCATCACAGATGCATTCATCCACAGATGAATCCACAGATGCATTCATCCACAGCTCACACAAGAGGTTGAACAGTTGCCCTCATGCTGAGAGCAGTTGCATTGGGCCAGCATGGGCTCCAGCAAGTCTCTGGAGGGCCAGAGGCTCATTGGAGACTGGGGGCTCCCCACAGGCCGGATTGGGAGTCCCCAAGGGCCACAAATGGCCCCCGGGCCAGGGTTTGGGAACCCCTGATCTAAAGTTACAAAATGTCTGTGATCCCTGCTAACTTAAGTGATATATTGAGAAGAACTGTCCCTATTTATTCCAGCATAGCATCTTTTCCTGTGTGTGTGTGTGTGTGTGTGTGTGTGTGTGTGTGTGTTCTCAACAATACAACTAGACTAAAAAATGGGTTTTAAGGTTATGTCCCTTATGGAACAGAGAACCATTTGTTTAGTGAGAAAATAAGCCACTGTATATATTTGTGAGACATTACTGGAAAAACAAACATCACCAAGACCTGGCAGTGGCTCAAAAAAGGCAACTTGAAGAAAGAAACAGAGGGTCTAATAATGGCTAGACATTAAGAACAAATGCAATAAAAATGAAAATAGAAAAAATACCAACAGCAAGTACCATCTCTGTAAAGAAACAGATGAAACAATGGATGACCTAATTAAAGATTAGGATGACCTGTAAAAAAATTGCACAATGAACTACAAACAAAGGAATGACAAGGTAGCAATAATGATACAATGGAACATCTGTAAAAAATACAAGCTACCTGCAACCAAAAACTGGTGGGAACACAAAAACGTTGAAGATGCCAAAATATTATGGAATCTCCAACTACAGACAAACATCTGTTGCACAATACACCAGCATAACTATAGCTGAGATGAAAGAAAAAACAAGTCAAAATCACTGATATAGCAATACCAGGTGATAGCGAAGTAGAAGAAAAAGAACTGGGGAAAACAACAAAATACAAAGATTTACAAATAGAAATTGAACAGCTGTGGCAAAAGAAGACCCAAGTGATCTCAGTGGCGAATGGGGCCCACGGTGCTATTCCAAAACACCTTGAAGAGCACCTGAACAGCACAGGGACCACAGAAATCAACCAACTGCGTCAGTCAACTGCAATTCATCAATCAATCAACTGCAAAAGCAGCTTTACTGGGAACAGCTTACATTTTGTGACGATATTTTTAATATAAAAATAAGATAAAAAGGGGAAGGACTCGGGAAGGACTAGATGTCCTGGATAATAGTAATAATAATAATAATAATAATAATAATAATAATAATAATAATAATAATAATAATAATAATAATTTCTGCACTTGGAAGACAGAATTGCTTTGATCAGCATTAAGATTCTACACTAATTCCCACTGACTTCCCACTTCCTCCATCAAGATGATGCTCTTGTCATTAAGACTCTGGTACTAAGCTCTATGCTCTATTCTACATTATCTATAAGATCAAGCTATATTTTAAGGGTACAGTCCTGTCTCTCATGATGCATTATGTTTGTGCATACGTCTCATTAAAATACAGAGAACTCACGCAGAGCGCTTGACGTAACTGGTATCAAAATTGCACTCATAAATGTACAACAAGCTCCTAACAAATTTGCCACTTGAATTGAAGCAGCTATAAATTTAAGAATCCAAAAAACAGTGCTATCCAGGTTTAAAAAAATATTGCTTAACTACTTATTTCTTCCTTATCAAAATGTCATTCTATTTTTCTATGCTAACAGCCATGTTCTTTCTCTTTCAGTGACCAAACCTTTTTGAATATTTTGAATTAATATTCAAAAACATTGATTCTTGGATTCTGTACTGTAAAATTGAAGTTCAAATTACATAGCAAAAGCTGGGCTCTTTTTAATGTCACATAGCTACAGTGCGTGGCTTCTACACCAGGAAAATGTTCACAGTACAACTTACTAAATATTTATGATCCTGAATATGGAGCTTTGCACCATTAATATATAGAGCTAAGATTACAGGAAAATTATGCCTTCGTTTCAAGGCCTAGAAGCAGGGAAATAATAGTCTGGCTAATAACACTTCAACTTTTGTAGATGCAGAAGTCATTAGAGACATCAGTGTGTTTTGATTGCTCATTTATATACTTGGAAGCCCACCTTGGAAGCCTCTTATGTAGAGGGGAAAGGCTTGGTAACCTATTTTAAAAATAAAAATTGGAGGTTAAAAAAAGTGTGTGCATGTGGCTGGTGGGAAAAATACAGCTGGGGAAAAAATCAGAGTAATGTACAAATACAGCATTGCTATAAGCAAAGAGCTGTGATTGTTGTTGGCAGACATCTTGAGCTGCACTTTGAGATCAATCTTGAAATTCCATAAGAGCTGTACGCCATGACTCAGAGCACAGATACCAGGCCTTCTCGTTTACTGAAGCTTTGAGTCAGGTTTATTTAAGAACTAGAGGAAACTGCTTGTTACATAAACCTTGATCATCCATACCATATCCTTCAATATTAATGAGAGGGAGGGGGGAGAGAGAGATTGCATTGCTGTGCATTAAGCAAATGCCTCATAGAGAGGTAAACACAGACTGGTTTGAAAGGACTCTAGACTGATATGCTCTACAAACCAGAACTATAAAATGTTAAGTTGCCTTTTCTCTGCAAAATTCCTTTGTTTGTATTCTGCTAACATACACGTGACTATTTCTAAAATGTGTGTCACTCAGATGTCATACAACTAAGTAACAAGGCCAACAATTCTGTGCATGCTTAATTGGAATTGTTTGAAATCAATGGGATTTACTTCTGAGAAAATCCACATGGACAAGTCTCAATGTACCATGATGTAAATCTTTGGGGCAGCCACATTTGAAATACTGTGGGCTCAATCCAAATATGACTAGGGCCGACACAAGTCCCTTGTGCCAGCACAGAAGCGTTGCGAAAATGCCATAAGGCACTTTCACAATGACGCAACTGCAGGGAAGTTGGCTCAAGCACTTGTGTTGGCCTCCCCCTGCTGGATCCAGCTACAGTGGGGCCTTTCCAGGCTGGCACGGGGGTCTGAAGGGGCTTGGGGAGGGCAGGGAGGAGGCAGGAGGGAGACATTTCGGGGCAGGCGGCAGGCGTTCCCAGGAGCAAGTGGGTGGACAGCAGGAGGCAGGGCCAGGACCCAACAGTTATGCCGGATCCTGACCGTGTTCCTGGATGACCCAAGGCAGTCCCGGAACTTGCGCCATCTCCAGAGGTGGTGTGGATCCAAGTAGCCCCATTGGGACTGCAGTGATTCTCCCCGGGGTGAGGGGAAACATTTTTCCTTGTCCCTGGCTGAGCCTCTGGCTGCCTGAAACTTGTGCTGGATACACAAGTTTCCAGGTATGTTGGCCTGCCCACCTACACAAGCGCAGGTATGTTGGCCTGCCCACTCCAGAACAAGTTAGGATTGGACTGTGTGTGTACCCCATCTCAAGGCAGATAAAATATAACTGTCTTATATTTTACATAAGAACTACAGAAATGGGCAACCCAATCTAAATGATACGAGGTGCTAGTGCAGGCCCCCTGCACCAGCTCTCAAGTGTCACAAATGTGCCATAAAGCATGTTTGCACAAACAGGAGAGCTGGCTGGGCTGACCAGAGGCACATGCTGGGTCAACCGTGCTGGATCCCTATCCTGAGCAGGTAGGTTTGTACCAGGTGGTGCAGGGGGTGAAAAAGGTGGCGGGAGGGTGTCCTGGGGTGGGGGGAGTTTCTGGGTGGGGGAGGGCAGAACAAGGGGCAGATTGGGCATGGGAGGAGGCAAGATCATGTGTGGCAGTGCACACCAGATTCTAACCCCAATGCTCGGGTCTCGGAGCACTACATGGGCTGCTTGGAATTGCACCAGCTACACTGGCGTTACACTGGGCTTCTGGATTTGCATCAGCTAAATACCCTTACCCCAAGGAGACCTCCAACATCCTCACAGCCTACATGGAGAAGCTTCAATGTGTAGAAGCAGTACACTGCTGGATACATGACACTGGGGACAAACAAGAGGGGGTGGTCATTATGGTCATGCTCTGCTTATGAGTCCCAAGAGATTGACTGCTGAAAACACAGTGCTCTGCTAGATGGACCATAACATAACCCAGCAGTGGTTATGTTCATAAGCATTTCCAATCTATTGAAATTCAACCTTTCAATCTATTTTGAAAACACAGTATAGGGTATCACCCCGGCTAATGCTTCCACTGTCAAGATCTCCCTCTAAGAACTGAAGCTTCCTCTGAAACAGAAGTTCCCTCCATGAATGGAAGGAACGTTAAGCTCATGCAAGGTTCTTCCTGTCATGTAGGGAGCTCTCTGTGGCACAAGTGCTAGTCAGGATGCTACCCAGCATGGTCTTTAGAACTTTGGACCACAATTTTTAAAAAATAGAACTCCACAAACTATTTACAGTTTCTGAAAATGGCTTGGCCATATACCAAAAAACTGACACTAAGAGAGAGAGAGAGAGAGAGAGAGAGAGAGAGAGAGAGAGAGAGACCATCATCTGGATGTAAAGAACCACACAACTAGTTCCACAAGCCCAAGGGAATGTTGAGCTTTTGAGATCCAAAGAACAACTCCTTGTGCCAAATCGAAGTTTCAATAGGAGTGATGCAACACAAGGACCTGCCATTTGATGGCAAAAACAGTCAAATATTTTTCTAGACATGCCTAAGCCTTGAGATTCCTTGTTGGATTATGGCCCTATCTTGGTTCTGTGGCCTTTTATTCATAGCAGTTCCTCTTTAGAAATATAACTATGGCTGCAATCCTATACTGTGTTAAATATATAGATTTAAAGTAACATCCAAAGGTAATCCATCCAAAGGTAATCTTTGTAAGGGAGGAACCAAATGCAATTTTGATTATTTCTAGGAATCTGGATGTAGGAAAGCTGGTGGGGAAAAAATGGATCAGCTATTTTGGTTCATCAGTTTTCAGAAACAATGATTCATTTATTCAATCTGATTATACAATATATCAAAACAGGACGTACAGTCAGGAAAAAAAAAAAGAATGAGAGCTACACCTGCATACGTAAAAAGCATCTAGTTAAATTCGATTGATATTTGTTCAGATGTGTTGTTGCTGAAAATGAAGTCTCAGAGCCAGGAACGCCTAGTTTTATTTTAAGTTGTGTACATAAAAGGAGGAATACAATCGGGGTGGAATTTAACTCATGAATGGCATATTGCATGATAACAATTGTTCCAAGAGATATTAATTGGCTGAGACAGCGACTTTATTATAAATGCAAATGCACTATAAACCAAACATTTATTTTCATGATGATTAAATTATGGCTAATTATGACTCATTAGCATGCAAGGAAACAGTTTGCCAGACTAATATTCTAGGCAACCAGACATACATTCTGGGTGACAATTCATTTTACCCACATGGAATTAAATTCCTGGTCTAATAACACAAGACTAACTATACTGAGTGAAATGAAGCCATGGAGCCTGACAGCCAACCAAAGTCTTGGTCGTAGAAAGTGATTGATCATTGGCAATATAGCAGAATGCACATTATCTGTAGATTACTTCAGACTGTATATGCATGATTGTCACTTGATCATTGGAACATGAAGTCATTGGGCCATCAGGATACAACACCTCACACAGACTGTTCACTATCAGTGGCAAAACTCCACCAATATCCTATCCCTCTTCCCAACCTAGATCTACCTCCCCAGGTCCACTCAGACTTATGCCAGCAAAATCACGGGTGCAGATTCATGGAAACCCATTGGGGCAGCAGAGACTTGTCGTGGGTAAGGGAACAAATGCTCCCATATCTTGAGGAGGCCTCTGGGACTGCCCCCCACCTCCGTGGGATGCAGCTTGCACTCCACTGATGCAGCTGCAATGGCAGGGGGGCCTTAGA
The DNA here is from genome assembly GCF_035046505.1 of Tiliqua scincoides. Classification (NCBI taxonomy): domain Eukaryota; kingdom Metazoa; phylum Chordata; class Lepidosauria; order Squamata; family Scincidae; genus Tiliqua; species Tiliqua scincoides. The sequence goes on from NC_089821.1 coordinate 232,144,619, forward strand.
TTGGATTGGGCTGCAAGTGACATATATGCACATGTGAACCAGGCCAATGATTTCAGCCCATGCTGTTACAGAGGATTTCTCCATAAAAGTGGCGCTCACCAACCCATTTGACATAAAATTGTCTGGTTGGGGGGAAGACAAGGTTGCTGCAAGGTCACAGTGCCCCACCTTAGGTGATAAGATAGGCCAAATCAGGTGAAACACAGGCAAAAATTAAGGGAGGAATGGGATTTTCACCACAGTTATCCTTAAAAGGAAGAACAGACAATTCATACAGCTGCACAGATCATTAAAACTGAAAGGGATACATTCCCTCATCTGCACAGCTTTGGCTTCTCTCCACATTCCAAGATTATTTTGTTGATATGAAGGCATAACCTTTCTGGGGGAAAATCCTAGATATCTATTTCAGTTCTCAAATGCTAATAAAAGCCTAAAAATAATCTAACCATGCAGTATACCAATACACCCAGCATAGGAACAGAACCACAGAAGTGAAGTTCTCAGAGTTACATACACACACACACACACAAAAAAAAAAAAACCAAGTCCATGAGCTATTTATGGAGCTGCTGAATTCTGTTAGTAAGCTTGTTAGACTTTCTGTTATAGAAGAGATATACTTTGAATGAAAAGAGACATGATGTCAGCAAAAATATGTTCAAAATTAATCCTTTTTCGGGTCTTTAAAAATGCAGACAAGTATATTTTGGGAACAAAACAGATCCAACAAACAAATGTATTATCAATACGGCACAGTAACACTTTTAACTTTCAGTTGCCTTGTCCGCACAGAAGTTTTGAAACTAAATGACTTCACACTTAGTGTGTAGATTTGAATGGGAACCATTTTGCTCACTCCACTGCCGGTCTGCAGATAATTTCTTTAGTTTTAATTTACTGCTATCATATGTTAGGTCATGATATTGAAGCATGATACTGGTCGTGATATTAATACTGCTTGTACAGCAGACCTCATAGATTGTCTGCCACAAATCAGTGTGCTCACAGAATGAGACCCTTAGTATTATCACACAGATAGCAGGATCAAATCAGATCAGACCAACAAACAGACAACACAGTATCCCAAATCACTACTGTTCATAGAAGATAGTCCAGATTAAATAACACCTTAGCTTAGTATGCTCCCAAGTTAGAGCCCAATCCTATGCATGTCTACTCAGAATTAAGTATATTATAGCCAATGGGGCTTATTCCTCAGTAAGTGTGGATAGGACTGCAGCCTAAGGTCCCGAACCTATCCAACTTTCCAGCTCTGGTGTAGCCACAATGCAGCCCTATAGTAAGAGAGCACATAGTTTAAGAAGGCCCCAGTGACTGCCCCTCCACCACAGGATGCAGCACACACCCCACTGGCACAACTGCACCAGAACTGGAAAATTGGACAGGACTGGGCCCTTAGTGAAACCTTTGGGAAGCCTATGTATTGTACCCTTATAGAGCTACTTTCCATACAGCTACCAGTTGGATGCTTAAATCTATGAAATTTTAGACCTAATGACATCATATTCCAAGATAATGTTGCTATAGAGCAGGGGTCTCCAAACTTTTTGGCCAGAGGGCTGCATGAAATATCTGGCGCAATGCTGAGGGCCGGAAAAAAATTTAAATATAAAATTTAAATAAATAAATTAGAGATGGAACTTAGATGAATGAATAAACGAATGAGTGGGCTCATTCACTCAGCCTCTCCGGCCCTCAGAACACCCTCCAGATGCAATCAGAGCACTGCTCTGGTCATGTTCAGTCAAGTGGGCCAGAGGCTTTCAGGGACAAGAGGCTGGCCGCAGGCCGGATAGAGGCTCGCTGTGGGCCGCATCTGGCCCCCGGGCCGGGGTTTGGAGACCTCTGCTATAGAGAACCAGGCCTCTAAAGATGAACATGTTGAATGTTTCAAAAATGTTCTCAGCTCACGAGTCACATTTAATTCATGTTAATGCTTACCATAAAAAGGAGATACGTAATTAATCTCTGCCACATTTTGAGAAAACTATATATAATAAAGTAATATTCAATAAAGTTCATTGTTACAATTATGATACCCAGGCCTGCCTTCCGGTTATCTCAGATCCTGCAAGTTTGGAGCTTGCCATGGACCAAAAGCTGACTAAGCAACCATGAGACAGCCAAATGCAATATGGCTGAAACTCTAAAATATGTTACAAGGATCAATATTTTATAAGTTGGTTTGCATTTTGAATGATCTCTCAAAATCTATTTTCCATGAATGGGAGCCATCTTAAATCCCTTGGCTACTGTGGAAAGCCCAAGTATTAGCAACAAACTTCTGGAAGGATTGGCTTAAAAATTGCCATTAACTGAATCGATTCCAAATGATTTTCAGAATGAAATTGAGCTGATGTTTAATATAGAGAAATCACTGCCACACTGTTGTCAAATTGAAAAGTTCAATCTTTAGAAAATACTTCACTGGCACTTCATTATAACCCCCACAAGTCATATAGCATGCCCTGAATTTTTACATTTACTCCTCAGCTATTTGAAAATACTGCTATTTGGCTAAGGCAGAGACAGCACAGATCAGAAGCCAGCAAATCATTGGGCTCACTCCCTGTCTTCTTCATAAACAGAATGCTTTAGTCAGCCCAGCAGGAACCTAAAGCACTAACTGCAGGGGTCTCAGATTAAGTAAAGGCCTCCTAAAGGAACATACAAGGGACAAAACTAAAAATGACAACTCATTTGTCATCCTCAGAATGGCACATGTTCAAGTTCAAGGACTGGTAAGTATCTGGAGCAGACAGGCAGCAAAGAAGGTCACCAGATAGCCTGGAAGTAGGGAAATACAGTCTAGTGGTCTCCCTCAATTGCAAGTCTTCCAAACAGTAAATACATGGAAAGATCCTATCCTCCACCAGATCCTATCCCCCATGTCAGCCTGCAAAACCCAACATGGGGCTTCTCTCGTCTGCTGGTGCAGATGTAGTAGCCCCATTACAAAAGTCCCCTTCCCTTGAAGAGACCTCCAGCAACCTCCCTGGCCCCAATGGATGCAGCAGTAGCCATTTTGGCACCGCTGCACCCAGTGGTACCAGGGAGCTTAGATTTGGGCTGTTAGTATTCCACACAGATTTGCTCATACAACGTTAATAGCAAATTTGCATCTTGTTGTCTTGTAATCTTCAAATAGCTTCCTATCCAAATTCTTTGAACAAGGGGCTCACGCTCCCTTCTCCTGTGGGAAGGAAGAAGAAATTGGACAGCTCATGTAAGTGTAACCCTGCACACATCTACTCAGAAGTGTCCTATTAAATTAACCTAAGAAGATGGACCAAGGGTCCATCCAGATCAGCTTCCTGTATCTCACACTGATCCCATCAGATGGCTCTGGGAGTACTCAACACAACAAGATATTTGCATTCTGTTACCACTCAATGAGACTTGTGCCCAGGAAAGTTTATATCAGGTTGTAGCTTTAGTTGAGCAGTAAATACTGTTAATTATGTCCACTTCCCTCAAAACAACACAATCTCCACCCCATCAACTGCAGTCCAGAGTGAGAGCCTATGGACTGTCGTCTGCTACCAGGGATATATCAAGGAGGAATGCGGCCAGCAGTAGTTTGGGGGATTTGGAGCTAATTTTCTGCTATTTTTCTACAAGGCAGGAGTTCTTCCAATGGCAAAAATCCTCTCCTAGCCTGCCTTACACCATTAGGCACTCTAGTAATGTGATGCATTATGTGATATTTTCTCTCATATTTTTCTTACTAAATGCAATTCACTTAGGTAGATTTGGATTTTAAATTTAGATTCCATGCAGATTTTTAAAAATCCCTTATGAACCTAAAGAGAACAGGTATTTCTTGCTGTATAGAAGGAGTTAAATTATGCAGCAAATTTGTAATAACCCAATAATATAGAGTGCAATGATTTGTTCTTTAGGAGCCACAAAATGAGGGGGGGGGGAGGAAGATTCTGAACTGTACTACTTCAGAAAGCAGGTGAAGGTCATAATTTTGAATCCTCCACCATGTAAAAAGTGTCCCATGTGTGGTAAGCTAGCACAGTAGGGAGATCTCAGCAAATCTTTCACTCTGATGTGCAAGTTTATTGCATGGAGGGACTTATTTTACAAGAGGGAACATTACAAATGCACCTATACTTGCAGTTCTACCTGCTTCAGTCTGCCTCATTCTGTATAAAATGTATTTCAGGACTTTCATCGCTATTCTGTTCTTGACAAAGGCATTGTACCTGCATCTCAACATCCCAACAGCAATACCATATTTGTACCACATCATGAAATTACTTGCAAATTTCAAAAATTTCAAATTTCAAAAATTACTTGCAAATGTTTTAAAAACATAAACATGACCACAAGACCTTCTTTTGCTGCCTATTCTGTAGAAAACTTCTGGACCTACATATATATTAAGGCATGTCATGAGGCATTCACAAGGGAAACAAGAAAGTTTCTGCCTTCAGCAATTACACAACAATTCTAGTGTGAGCCGCAAAAAAAGATATCAAAACACCTAGATGATGGTGATTGGTGGGAATTTTACACAGATACCTAAGAAATGATCTCTGTAATTTTGCTTCTCAATACGCATTCACATTTCTGGCAGACCTGAGACTCAGCAATGAAACAGAAGAGTGAGTAGGCTAAATAAATAGTGGAATTTAGAGGGGGGAAAATCTTCCCATAAGCCCCATCTTTAAAGATATGCAATAAAACACAAATGGATTATAAAATCTTCACTTTCCCACGATCTGTTTGCTTCATCTGATAAAGGTTTGGAAAGTAAATAATAATCTGCACATACAAGCATACATCCATTTCGTATATCACAATATGCTTTAACATTCAGAATTAGGCAATGATGGGCACAATCCTAACCAACTTTCCAGCACTGACTTAGCCCCAATGCAGCCCCCAAGGTAAGGTAACAAGCATGTCCTTACCTTGAGGAGGCCCCCTTGACTGCCTCCCCACTGCAGGATGCAGTGCACACCACGTTGGCACAGCTATGTCAGTGCTGGAAAGTTGGTTAGGATTGCGCCCAATGGATATTATTTGCTCTGTGTTTGCACACATGCTTGCAAAACATGTACAGCCTATGTGTACGCCTGTGGGTTGGGCAAAATGGGTTAAGATAAAGACAGATTTTGGGGGGGCAACTACTTATAAATACATTTCAGGGATACGTCGCGAAACTTGGTTTATTTGTTAAATGGGTGTTAATGTTCAATGCTTGTGCCTCACAACTGCATCTTAACTTGGAAGACAGTCCTACTTTGTTCAATGGGATTGACTTTCTTGTGAGCATTTTTACGATTGCAGCTTTAGATATGCAACAATGATCACACTAGTGATCTAGCACTAGTGTTTCCATGTTCATGTTTTTATTAAGAAGGAATATGATCATTGAAGTTTGAATTTAAATAAATTGACACAATAAAGCTCACCAAACATCAAAGCAAAAGAGGAAGAGGAAACAAAAAAGAGTTATTTTCAAACATTGGAAAAACCCCATGTCCACGGGGAAATTCCCATTCACTTATGAGCTTGAAGCATTTCAAAAACAAAATCTGCTTCAACTCTCTGTACCACATTTCTAATCCAACAGATGTTCATTACTAATACATAACACTTGGAAGTTTGCTTATTAATGCCATCACTATTACAACAGTAGTGTTAGGAAATCTATTTGTAAGTACAATCTACTAAGAACACTACTGAAACTCAAGAGGAATGAATAGGAGTTGCCCAATAGCTTTGGCCTTATATATATCCTAATCATTTCAAAGAAAAACCACACATCTTGCCCTCCCCCTTTGAAAAGGGCATTGTTTTGAAATTCTCGGAAATGTGGGTCCTTGTCCCAAGCCAAACTGCTTCTATTTAAAAAACAAAAAAATTAGTCTGCAATAAAATCACCTTTTTTCTTTATAGCAAGTATAAAGGAGATTGTTGATGTTCAAACTGAGAACTCTCAATTGAGAACAATTATAGTATCAAGTTAGCCATAGTCTTCATAATATATACTATAAGTTTTCATTTCAAACCATTTTGCATACAATTTCCATTTCAAACCAGAAAATCTCATCATTACTGAGTAATTACTTTAAAGGTTCTGACCATCATAAGTTAGAAGTGTACAAGGAGAAAGGGAGAATGCGTCTCCAGTACTTTCAGGAAAATGAATCCACCACGCAAGGAAGGTTGTTGATAGGTTGGAACAAAAGGCTGGCACCCTTTCACGCCATTAAAAATGGTTGTGGAGCAGCTGCAATCAGGAGTTTCTACATAACTCTGCTTTGCCTCCTCCCATTGTATCCAACAGTGGAATAAACTAGGCAGCAAACATTTAAGCAGCTGACGAAGTAACATCAAGTAATTGTTACACAACAATGTTATGTTACAGCACTGGAAGACAGTCATTTCACTGACTGGAAAAGAAATCACAAGCAAAGCCATTTCCAAATGCCATGTGATAACTGAAAAAGCGACCTACCTTTCTGTACACCAGCATATTTGGGGATTCATCAGCCACCCCATTGCTGCTCTGTCCATAGTTATTTCCTTGTGCCATGCCTCAACAGTTTGATCTGCTGGTAATCTTTTGCAGAACAAATTGCCTCTGTAAAAAAAAAAAAACAGACGTGAGCTCAGTAAGATATTTCTGTAGATCTCCTTTCCATGCTGATGCTTACTAACTCTGTTCCCCAGAGCACATATGAGTACTGATTTAACCAATCCCTGTGACCCCCTTCCCCCATGGGTGCATTGGGACAAAGTAAGTAATTCCCCTTGAATTTTTTTTTTCTCTACATATAAAAAAGCCAGGCATACACATTACTAACCCTGTTTTGAGTTAAATGAATCGCCATTGGAAAAGACTGCCAATGTGCTGAAGAAAATCTGTGTGAAGCAGGCATCTCCCCAGCAAATATTGCTTCCACAGATACCCCCCCCCCCCACACACACACACACAACTGGCCAGTCTGTGACCTTTCGCACCCTTTCCGCACATCAGCCCCATTCCTTACTAACTGTTTCCTCCGAGAGGAAGCTACTTCCTCAACTCATCACAAAACAAAGACACCTTAAGGCACGCAAAAAAAAAAAGACCACCCAAGTAAGTCCACCGCTGCAAGACAGAGTCACATGCTTCATCTTTCGTTAGCAAGGTCCCTCCAAAGACTCTCCTCCTCCTCCCCCAGTAAGCAGTCGCTCCGCCGAGGCAACTAACAAAGCACGCCGTGCCTCACTCTGGGCGTGCAGGTGGGAGCAGGACGCGGTGATCCAGCTAAGGACGGCCCTGAGCGCTGCCAGGGGCTGAGCGGCTCCGCGGAAGCAGCCCGGGCATGGTCTGGCTCTTCTTGGGGCTGAGACACTCTGGATGCAGCGGGGCCGGCGGCTCTTGCTCGCTCCCTCCTCCGCCCGCTCCCTTCCCTTCCCTCCTCTCCCCCTCGCTCCGTTTCCGCAGCCCTCCAGGCGTGCGTGCGTGCGTGCGCCTTGTGCCTTCCCCCAGCAAATGGCAGGCTCTGCCCTGCAGTGAGCGCGGAGACGCTGCCTGTGATTTCAGCACCGCGGACAGCGCCAGCGCCGCCGCCTCCCCGGACCCTTCGGCGCTGCCTGGAGGAGCAGGTGGCGCAAACGCCCCGAGCAGCAATCAGCGCCGGAGGGACGCCGATCCCCCCACCTCCTGCGGGGCGTTACCTCCTGGGCCAAGGTCACCCGCTGCACGGCGGCAGCCGCGGCGCTGCTTCTCTGCTGCCCGCCCGCCCTCCACCCCCGGCGCGGTCTGTGTCAGCCAACAGCAGACGACAGAAGGCGAGGCTCGCTCATCGCATCCTCCACGGAGCGGCCAGGGCTCCTCGCCGCCGCCGCTCCAGCGCTGCGACTCCCCCCGAGCTTTGCAGGAGCCCAGGCTGCAGCTCCCCCCGAGAGCGAAGCGAGGCGGCCGCCTGTCACGTGGGGAAATGGAACGTCAGCCGCGCCGCCGCTGCTGCTGCTCCATCGCCGCTCGCGAGCAGAACGAGCCCAGGAGGGCTTGGGCGACCAGCCAGGCTCCGCAGAAGGGAACGCGTCCCCGGGGAGCACCACGGAAACGGAATGCAAGAGAGATGGGGGCTGCAATCCCAGTCACACTTTCCTGGGAGTAAGCTCCATTGACTCGAATGGCACTTACTTCTGAGTAGACAGCCATAGGCTTGGGCTTCAGGGCTGCAATTCTATCCTGGGAGTAAGCTGCATTGACTATAGGGCTGAGCTATAGGTCGTGCGCAGGGGCCTCGCCCATGGCTCCACTTCTCCCACAATAAAAGGGGCTGCAGCTCCAGCCTCAGTGGAAGTTGTATTAAGACATTCTGGGCAGAAAGCCCTATGCAAGTCCCGACTCCGTGGGTGTTCATTGCCTTTATTCCTGGGTACAAAAAAGGCACTTTGGGCATGCCCAATGGCCAAGGTGACTAGATGTCCTCCTTTTCCAGGACACACCCTCTTTTTTAGTGTTGTGTCCTGGAAAAGAACTTAAATGTCCTCCTTTTCCCAGGGAGTGGGCCCCTATAGGCAGAGCATATTCTTGGAATAAAAAAATTATATGCAATAAATTATATGTAATATAGTTTTAAATTTAATGATAAGTAATATACAATTGGCATCCTTCAGTCTCGGAAGACTATGGTGTCACGCTCTGAATGGTGGTTCTGGAACAGAGTGTCCTCTTCAGTGCGCGAAGCCTGGGTAAAGTAGGTATGGAGGGTGTTTACATTAGCCACATGGAATCAATATACAAATGTTTGTAGCTTTTATTCTGTCATGTCCTACATTTTGGGGTGCCTTGTCCTCTTTTGCTGTTATGACATCTGGTATCCCTGCCAACGGCACTCTCTTTTCTTAGAGTTCAATCCTGCATGGTGTGTTTTGGCCTGGCTGCACAATAGGAGGATGTTTTGCAACATGACTAAGGCCCCAATTGTATCCAACTTTCCAGCACTGAGGCAGCCACAATGCATTCTCTTATCTTGATTCATGACTGCCTGTCCACAGTGCATATACCTTTAAAAATGGGATGGAAAAAGGAATTTCACCAGGTGCAGCTTTTAAAACCCTTCCATGCTGAGCTGCACCTGCCAAAATTTCCTCTTGTATGCAATGGTTAAAGGTATAGGCACTCTGTCTCCATTACATCTGCTCATCCTTCCCCCCCACCACCACTGGATCCTCTCTCTCTCTCTCTCTCTCTCTGCCATGGTTGCATCAGTGCTGGAAAGTTGGATAGGATTGGGCCCAGATTCATGGGAAAATAATGAGATTGTGGAAGAATGTGGCAGCTGTCATTTGATGATAAGCACAATAGATCATCAGATTTTTGCTATCTAGCCATTTTTTTGCTCTGATTGTATTTGTATTGTTTGCTCTTTTGGACTTAATATGGTGATGATATGAGATTTGTAGCTGCTTTTGAGCTATTATAAAAATAGAATGGAGATCTGTAAATCTCTACTGGGAGCTGCATTGTGAATGCATCTAACAGGGAAAGGTGAGATATAAACTATTAATATAAAATAAGGGAAAGGAAGCTGTGCAGAGTGATGACTGTTGGAAGGGCCATTCTGCCCTTCTCTACTATTTCCCAGACAAAACAGCAAATATTTCTAATTTTTATGTTGAAGCCATGAAGACTAGAAATTCCTTTTTTTTCTTTTTCTTTTAAGTGAAAGCAGACATCTTCAGGATTTAGACCAGGGGTCTCCAAACTTTTTGGCCAGAGGGCCGCATGAAATATCTGGCGCAGTGCTGAGGGCCAGAAAAAAATTTAAATATAAAATTTAAATAAATAAATTAGAGATGGAACTTAGATGAATGAATAAATGAACGAGTGGGCTCATTCACTCAGCCTCTCTGGCCCTCAGAACACCCTCCTGATGCAATCAGAGCACAGCTCTGTCATGTTCAGTCAAGTGGGCCAGAGGCTTTCAGGGGACAAGAGGCTAGCTGTGGGCCAGATAGAGGCTCGCTGTGGGCTGCATCTGGCCCCCAGGCCAGGGTTTGGAGACCCCTGGTTTAGACACATCTCCAGAAACTATACTAGAAATCAAGATGATGCAATTTTCAAAGTTGCACAGAATGGAGCATGTTTCCATCTCTGACATATCTAGTCTTTTAACCAGCATCCACAGCAGTTTTGATATTTCCATTTTCACTGCAATTCTGTCATAAGAATGAATTAACGCAAGTTGTCCTTGGCAGCAGCTATGTGATGATACAGGCAACCCAATCCTAAGCTGCACTGGTGTTTGATGCAGCGGAGGCCATGAGGCTAAGCTGCACTGGTACAGTATCAAACACAGCTTTGGAGGGGACTGGAGGTCTCCTTGGAGTAAGGGGATATTTTTCCCCTTATGCTGAGTAATGTGCCAGCCTGCCCTATGGGGCTACATGGACTTCTACCTGCTAAATAGCAGGCACAAGTCTGAGTGGCCCTATGTAATGCCAAAAGGCCCAGGAGCACTGGCATAGCTCCCATAGGGCCAGGAATATCCTGTGATACTGGCAGTAGCGTAGCTAAGGGGGTGCAGGGGGTAGCACGTGCACTGGGCTATAGGGTGGGAGGGGCTACAGCGCGTTGGCAGCAATGCCCGTGCACGACTATCGGGCTGCTGCAAGGCACACAGGAGAGAGGCTGCTGCGGGCACACAGCAGGGGAGAGGAGATGGGGGGCAACAGTCGACTCACTGCTCCTCGCTGCTATTTCCCCCCAAGCGACTTAGAGTGGGCTGCAGGCGTGGGGCAGGCACTGCAGAGCAGCCTAGCAGCTGAGATGTGGTGGCGTTGGGGGCAGTGGCCAGGGGCTGCACGGTCAGCTGCTGCTTGCGCTCCGCAACTGCTGTGAAGTCGAGCCCCAGCAGTGCTCCACAAGAACTTCCATCTCTGCTGCCTGCTGGGGGGCATGGGGGGCAACAACTGAGCTCCTCCAGACAGGCACACGGGAGGGAGGCATACCGAAGAGAGACTTAGAAGCCCAGCCCTATTCATGCCTACTCAGAAGTAAGTCCCAGTGTAGTCAATGGGGCTTACTTCCAGGAAACCGCATAGGATTGTAGCCTAGGTTCAACTGCAGGTGGGCTGCTGGCAGCCAAGAGGGAACTTCTTGATGTCGCTCCTCTCCCATTCTCCCCTTGCCTCCCCTCCTCCCTACCTTCCTGGCTGCAATCTCACTCTCACTCTCACTCTCACTCACACTCACACACACACACACACACACCACCAGTCATAGTGGGCTTGGGCCCTGTGATCTTCTCCTCTAAACATTGTCCAGGCGGGAGGGAAAAGCTAGCAGCCTTCCACACAGTGCAGGGACCAGCACACAAACCTGGGGGGGGGCAACAGTTAAACCCGTGTGCGCCTACAACTGCAGCCATGTTACTTCCTAGTAAGCATGCATAGATTGTACTCCAAGGCTGCAGTCATATGCACACTTTCCTGGGAGTAAGCCCCATTGACTATAATGGGACTTACTTCCAAATAGGCATGCATAGATCATGCCTACTTGGTCATGCACATTTCGGCAAGAAATCAAAACTTCACATATAGGCTGATGGGTTCTGAGGGGGTGGTGGTGGACAGGTTGATGAAAGTGTCGACCCAATGTGCGGCGGCAGTGAAGAAGGCCAATTCTATGCTTGGGATCATTAGGAAGGGTATTGAGAACAAAACGGTTAGTATTATAATGCCGTTGAACAAATCGATGGTAAGGCCACACCTGGAGTATTGTGTCCAGTTCTGGTCGCCGCATCTCAAAAAAGACATAGTGGAAATGGAAAAGGTGCAAAAGAGAGCGACTAAGATGATTACGGGGCTGGGGCACCTTCCTTATGAGGAAAGGCTACATCATTTGGGCCTCTTCAGCCTAGAAAAGAGGCACCTCAGGGGGGACATGATTGAGACATACAAAATTATGCAGGCGATGGACAGAGTGGATAGAGGGATGCTCTTTACACTCTCACATAACACCAGAACCAGGGGACATCCACTAAAATTGAGTGTTTGGGAGAGTAAGGACAGACAGAAAAAAATTTCTTTACTCAGTGTGTGGTTGGTCTGTGGAACTCCTTGCCACAGGAAGGGGGACAAAGCCTTGGCAAAGGGACAGAGGTGACATGAGTACAATGAGGGGGATTTTCCATTGAGCATGTTGAGCATTACACATCAAACTCCTTGCCACAGGATGTGGTGATGGCATCTGGGCTGGACGCCTTTAAAGGATTGGACAAGTTTCTGGGGGAAAAATCCATTATGGGTTACAAGCCATGATGTGCATGTGCAACCTCCTGATTTTAGAAATGGGCGATGTCAGAATGCCATATGCAAGGGAGGGCACCAGGATGAGGTCTCTTGTTATCTGGTGTGCAACCTGGGTCATTTGCTGGGCTGCTGTGAGATACAGGAAGCTGGACTAGATGGGCCTATGGCCTGATCCAGTGGGGCTGTTCTTATAGATTGTGCTCCAAGGCTGCAATCATATGCACACTTACCTGGGAGTAAGCCCCATTTACTATAATGGGACTTACTTCTAAGTAGGCCTGCATAGGATTGGGCTCTCAGATGGCTGGCTGGCTGGCTGTGATGGGTTCCCTGCACAGGAACCTGAAGAGAGGAGCAGGCAAGACAAGGCTTTTGAGGCAAGGTGCAGTGGGAGCACTGAGCAGCATGTAGCACCCAGAGCAGGCCTGGCCTGACCTCTTAGTAATAATAATCATCTCATCATTTATTTGAAATTCATCAATCCCTATTCTATTCAATTCCTAAAGGTAAGCTGCTGGCTGTTATGATTGTCTCCCCTGCACCTCTCAAACTATATATATACACTTTCCTGGGAGTAAGCTCCATTGACTATAGTGGGACTTACTTCTGAGTAGACAGGCACAGGATTGGGCTCTAAATTAGATCCATGTTCCATGTTGGCATCCTTCAGTCTCGGAAGACTATGGTATCACGCTCTGAATGGTGGTTCTGGAACAGAGTGTCCTCTCCAGTGCGCGAAGCCTGGGTAAAGTAGGTATGGAGGATAGGCTGTTACCCATGCAGCAAATCCACCCTCTCCACCTCGCTGAAATGGTCCAATGGAAAGGCAGAAGCCAATAAGGTTGGTTCCAGCAGTGTTGCAGGAGTTGCCTCAGGGACTCTGGCTCCGGATTTTGCCTACAGGTTGACTCCTGAAGCCTCTTCCACAACCTGATGTAGCCACAAGGCAGTGGAGGTTTGGGATCAGAGTTTTCCTTCTCTCAGATATGCCTTTTAGAGTTGTGGTCACTTACAGAAGTGGTTTGAAAGAGGGCCCCTTTGGTTTCTTCCCTTTTTAGAAGCCTCCAGTGATCTCTGAGAACATTTCTATTTCAGCAAGCCTTCTGATTTTACTCTTCTCTAGTACCTGACACCTGCTGCTTTTATTGATGCTTTTATGCTTTATTGATTATTGTATTTTATGTACTTGTATGTTCATCCATTATGCCTGTGATGGTTTGCTGCTTTTTTACATTGCATTTTACAGTTTTATTTTATGTGTATACTTAATTATATTGTTGTAAGCCACTTTGGATGCCCTTCAGAAGAAAAGTGGGATAAAAAATTAAATAGGCAAATAAATAAATAAATAAATTACACAGTTTTAATTCATACAACTTATGACCCAATCCTAACTTTCAATGTCCTTGCTTTTTTCAAAATATTAACTAACATTTCTCATTCACTTTAACAAATAAAAAAGAAAGACCTAATTTAATTAAATAAATTTGATTTTGTTGCGGGAGGGGGGTACAAAATGTTCTTTGCACTGGGCAGCAAATGGGTTAGCTACACCACGGATATTGGGTGGCACTCCTTCAGGGGCAATAGTGCCACCCCCACCACATCAACAGTGCCATGCTACCTCTTGTTGGTTTTGCTGATCTCTGTGCTTGCTTTGTTGCCATAAATCAGCTACATACACCGGCTTCTCAAGTACTCCTAAGTTTTAAGCAAAGGTACGGAAGTCTTTAAGAGTCATTAACAGTGCAATCCTATGCATGTCTACTCATAAGTAAACCCCATTGTGTTCAGTGGGACTTACTTCCAGGAAACCGTGTTTAGGATTGCAACCCAAGAGTCATAAAAGTCTGAATTCCTGTGCTTTGTTGATCTCTTTCCCTTCTCCTGTCCATGTCCTCCTGCGCTGTGCTGTGGCACTCTGTGCAGAGTAATTAAACCTGAAATCAATCACAGGCAATTGTTTTACTGCAGAGACGCTTCATTATTTCTTCAGGTACAGCTGAGCTATTCAGTTACATGCCCAATAGTTTGAATATGACATAAGATTAAAAGGGGTAGGCAATTGGACAGTTTTTGTAATGCTTTTGTAATTCACTGGCTTCCTTCCCTTAAAAGGTGCTAGATTTCCATTTTCTTCCTTTTATGAGACCTCTTTGTGCCACACGGTAATATATTCCCATTGTCCAATAACTGGAATGAAGGCAGCATTAAAATTATGGGGAAGTTGAAACAGAAAATAACCGTGTCAAGGTAATTCATTTGAATCATACAAAAATACTCAGTGAACTAGTCAGTGAGTAGTCTGTGAACTAGTTTTATTACTGCTAAGCAAAACTGGGGGTCACTTTTCACAACCCAGAATCGTGGCATTGGATGGAATCCTGGTAAATAACATTGCTATTGTTGAATATAAAAGAGGGACAGGCAGTATTATCCTTCATCATGAAGCCAGTGTATCTGCTAATGTGACCCCAAATGACATTTGATATTTTCCCATCAGCATTGCTTTGGTAACTCATATTTGAATTGGTGATGCTCAAATTCTGTTCCAGCGCAGTTAGAGTCCAGCAAGTTCCACCATTTTGTTTCTATCCATTTTTTCACCCCATTGTTGAATATCTGTCAATGTTGATTTTATTGCTTATAACCCACTGACCAAATTTATTCAGTTTTGTTTGGAAATGTTTAAGAAAAAGTTGTCTAGTTTACTAGTTTTATTAATGTGTTCATTCATCTCCCTCTACCAACTTTCGTATTTCAGTTTAATTTTCATGTTGATATGATTTCACTTCTTCCCTCAATTGTCTAAATTATGAGGTTAGAGCATGCTGAATTTCATAGCAAGAGATTGATAATGTATTACTGCTTCTTATATTTGAATTAATGATATATTATATTAAATTTGATTTCATTGTGTGGGAGGGGTGCCAAATTTTCTGTGACCCCAGGCAGTAGATGACCAATCCTGAGCTCCTGTGGCACACGGCTGCAGCTGCACCAAAAACGGCTCCCACCACACCTTACGTGCCAACAGCAGCCACGGGCGGCACCTCAGGAGAAAGGGACCTTTGTCCCCTTCTCCTGGGTAAGGGAGGTAGCCCCGCAATGGGGCTACTCAATTCACAGCCAACCAAAAGGTTGGCGGTGAAGTAAGCATTTGTGTTGGGCGCCGAGCTCCACACAAATTCTCTGGATCCGGTGGTCCGGCCTCTTTCCCTCCTGCTGAGAACCAAGGTGTTGCTCTAGTGCCTTGAGAAACTGCTCCTAGGAGATGGGAGAAAAGAGGAACTCTACAGGTTGAACAGGCAAGCTACCCTGGTCGTGGGGTCCAGCAATGCTGCAATACAGAACTGGGGCCATTGTTGGGGAATGAAGGGGAGCTAATGAGCTTAAAATGGGATAATTCTCTAAGTGAAGCGTGGACCGGAAATCTGGCAAAACAAAGGTGGATCAGGCCCAGGAAGGGGGCAGGTTCAGCAACAATAGCACCTGCCCAAACCTAACCCCCTTCCCAGGCCTGATCCACCTTCACAGATTCACGTGCATTTGCACCAGCTATATTGCTGGTGGTCAGCTTGCTGCAGGTCCAACCTTGACTCATGGTGGTAGCAGGAGCTAACCCCACAGGAAGGGAACAAATGTTCCCTTCCCCTGAGGAGGCCTCTGGAAGCCAAAATTCCCCCCATGGGATGCAGCGAACACTTCATTGGTGTCACTGCATAATCACACTGGGAGTTAGGTAGGATTGGGCTGTTAGATTCTTTTAGGTTTCAATCCAATACGCATTTACATGGTCTTAAATTCCATTGAACTCAATAAGGGTAGACTCTGTGTCTTGGTTTTTATGACTGAGTGCATAGTCTTAAAGCAGGGGTGCCCAAACTTTTTGCAGGAGGGCCACATCCTCTGACTCTGTGTCAAGGGCCAGGAAAAAAAAAGAATTTACATTTCAAATTTAAATAAATTTACATAAATGAATATATTGGAGATTGAACTTATATGAATAAATGAAGGTCTTGCAATAGCTTAAGGCCTATAAAAGGCCTTGCGCAAAGCAAGGCTGGCCTTTCCTTCGCTGCCACTGCTGCATCACAGACATGAAACAGCAAGCAGTGGAGGAAGCCCTTGTCCCTCAGCTCACAGGACAGGTCAAACAGTCGCCATCACACTGAGAGCAGTTGCAACGGGCCAGCACTGACTCCAGCAAGTCTCTGGAGAGCCAGAGGCTCATTGGAGACTGGGGGCTCCCAGCGGGCCGAATTGAAAGTCTCCAAGGGCTGCAAGTGGCCCCAGGGCCAGGGTTTGGGCACCCCTGACTTAAAGCAACAATACCATGTCCGTTTATGGCATGTTAAAATGAAGAGGATTCATTTTAAAATGAAGAGGATGCATCTACTACTTGTTTTCAAACACAAAAATTGTATGTAGCCTCTGGTTTTCTTGGGGGGGGGGGAGAGGAAGGTGGCAATAAAAGAGTTTTGCACACATATACTCACACAGTAATAAAGCGGTATATGGTACAGTATGATGATGGCAGCCTTTGATGGAATCAGGAAATCTTGCAGTGCTTAACTTTGCATGTTCACTCAGAAGCAAGCTTCAAATTTCATTTGTAAAGGAACCATTGCCTGGAAAAGCTTCCTGAGCAGTACAACTTATCTTCATCTTTATACATCAGTCTGGTTAAAGAAGCAGCAACAGCATACATTATAGTTTATAACTTAGAGTGTATAATCTGTCTGCGTAATGGAAATACGCAAGATCCCTTGAGGAGATAGGGTGTGGTGTCAACAGCGACCCCTTGCTCTGGCAGACCTGGGAAGCATGGGGTTTAAAACCCCCTTGGATTGCACTGAGTATGCTGCACAGCTGCTTGGAGGCAACAAAGCCCTCAAGGTTAAAAGCAGCACCTGGAGGAAGAAAAGGGTGTGGGTATAGATGGAAGGAGCTTGGAGAGACTGAGAGAGCAGAAGGAAGGAGCTTGGAGGAAAGAGGAGGATGGATTGACTAAATGAACTGAGACTACTGGAACACAGACTGCTGGAGACTAGTGTTTTGCCCAGGAGCTGCTTCGAACCAAGGTGTTGCTGCAGTAGCTGGAGAAGCCCCTGGTGGGAAAGTAGAGGAAGGAGGAACTCTGCAGGTTGAACAGGCGAGCTACCCTGGTGGTGGTGTCCAGCAGTGCTTCCTGCAGGATTAGGGCTAATTTGAGTGAAGAGGGGAACTAATTAGCTTAAAGTGGGCATAAGTTCTCTAGACCAAGTTTGAAAAAGGAATTTGGCAAAACATTCTGGTTAAAGAAGCCACGATAGCAGAAATTAGTTACCATTTTGAGCTGCTCGCTGGGCCTAGATTGAAATCCATACGATGCTAACAAGGACATATTATTTAACTCACACTGTGTGCTTAAAACAATCATTATTCATGCTGCTAAAAATTACTGTTTCCAGAGCCAATCAGCACTTTAGTCATAGCATTATATTTGATTCCAAACTAATTGCCCACTTTTTTTCCTCCCTTTACAAAATATTTATGTTTATAGAGGATGAAAGAATTTCTTCCAGTCAAGCACAGCAGGAATCCTTTTTGTTGGGCAAAGACAAAGAGTGTGCTACAGCAAGGGATCCACCCAGTGAGACAGGCTGCTTTGTGTGGATTGCCTTTCTGAATGGGATCCGCACCTGCTAAAGGAGGAATAAAACTTTGCCCAGGAAGAATAAAACTCGCCATCCAGAAATAGGGATATGCCTGGATTTGTATTTAGTATAGCTAATGCAATCTGAATTGGGTGGGGTTGGGAGTCAGAAATATTACCCAGACTTGTAAAATTGAGGGTCAGAAAAACTTTTCATAATTTATTTGTATGAATTTGGGGTGCCGATTCCAGAAATGGCATCGTTTTTCCCTATCACTAGATACGGCATAGCCTTACTAGTGAATGGTTTGAGCAACTTCCTTGTTAGGAAATGGCTACACAAGATAAGAAAGTTGCTTGAACCATTCACCAATGAGGCTATGCTGTATCTCTGAAACTAGATGTGATAGGGCAAAACCGATGCCATTTTTTTGAATCGGTACCCCAAATATTCCCAGGAATAGGTCTTTTTAAGACAGTAAAATGTGTGTTGGCCTGTGTTATCTATATCAGGGGTAGGCAGAAGGTATATCAAGTTCTTCTGGGAGATTTGGAAGACCTGGAGATGTTACGTTATACACAATCTTTCTTCCAGTATGAAACTAAAGATAGCATCCATGGGCCAGTACCCATCCAGGCACTGGCCAACCTTGGAGCTATTTAGCTTCTGCACAGTGGCTGCATCATGTGTGCTCGGGCAATGGCAACAACATCAAGCCTACCTTTTTATTTTGAATTAGGCTGCTGAAATGAAAACACTTGGAGGAAATCAGATTTTTGCGTGAAAAGACTATCAAATAATTCAGTTCTAGTCCTGTGGTGGATATCCCTTATTACTTACCCGTTTTGAAGTCAGAAGTGACTTGCCTCTGACACTTCAGAGGATTCTGTGATGCCTCTGTATCCAGAAGGAGCTGTTGGGTCATTTGAAGATAGTAACCGTGTTTGCCTTATTGGGTTTGTTAATGTTTAGCCATCTTCTTTTTCCCCAACTGCCAGAGGATGTGGTTTTGAGCCTGATCACTGGACCGTGAAGCCCACCTGATTTCCAGAGGGAGGCTGCCCAGTACCCAATTTCACAGGTGACACTGGGTTAATACTCACAAGTTGTAAAAATGAGGATCATGCATTTGCCCAACAGATGCTGTTGGGAGCATCTGATGCTTCATGGGGATGGACCTACCCATCGTGCAAAGGTGTGGGTGCAAGGAACAGTGGGAGTACATAGGTAGGGAAGATACCCAGATAAGTTATATTGGGTTTTATTTGCCACTTGCCAACCTTTCCCAAGGCAGCTGCCTCCTCACTGGGGTTTCTAGCTTTAGGACATAACAGTAAACTACCTTTTCCCAGTTCATTCCCAGTTTATCTGGTTAAAAAGGTGACATGGGGAGGAAGGAGGAGGGTGTCAGTCACTAATCACTAAGGACTGCTTCTGTCATGCCCTCCAGCTACCCTTACAAGTATTAAAAACAAATTCCTGTGGCAAGCACAGTGTTCCTTCATTCAAAGCTAATGTTTTGCTTGTGGCAGTGGAAGATCAGAGTCCATGTGAAGATGCCCAGACATTAGTGCTTGGATGTTACAGTAGGCAAGAGAATAAACTCTGCCAAGAAAAATCTGAGCAATGAAATGCAAAGGGCACACCCATTCAATCCATTAATATTAATAGTGGTCTTCTCAATTGTTAGGCCAGATGCCTTGAATCACCACATCCTCAGCGCAAGGGAAAAGCTTTGTTACAATTGCTTAATCAGCAGAAACATAATGCCATATATACCAATGTTCAGAAGCACTAAAGAAAGCTAGAGTAGAGCTTCAAAGAAAGGCAAACATTACTAATTTCACATCCTATGGGGAACAAAGGGGAAAGGAAGAAGGATCCCAATGAGAAAGGCTGATAGAGTTGTACATTCCTAATCCATATCAGAAAAGGGTACAAGCTGTACTGCTGCACAGTAAATAGAAAAGTGAATCCTGTAATAGAACTCCGCAAATGGGGGCGACCTTGGCTCTGAAAGAACCTAATAATGTGACACGCAGTGCTCTCATCTTTATGGAACAAGGGCACACTCCCAAGTCATGGCATGGGAAAAATGGAGAGATCACAGTTTTTTTCACTTTTAGGTGAAAATAGGGAATTGTACCTTAGATTTTCCTCGAGCAATTCTATATAACAATATACTATACCAGGAAAAAAAGCACACTACTGAAAACAAATACACACCATTGCCATGACCAGGGTAGTAATCTCTCTCTCTCTCTCTCTCTCTGTGTGTGTGTGTGTGTGTTTTGCTTGTTTTTAGTAAAAACAAAGAAAGCCATTTATGGTAAATTCCTAAGAAAAGAAACAACCTGTTTGCATTTTCAGTTTAGTGAGACTACTCTCAGATGACCTGAGATCTATTAAAATTAACAGATTTTTTTTTTTGCACTTACCCTATCAGGGTAGGATATGGGCTAGAAATTACCTGTCAAGTCCATTTGCAGAAGCTTTCATTCAATCGTTATTTTTTTCCATTGTGATTCTGAGCGTCCCTGTGACTGTGCCTACTTTTTTTTAAATGCTTGACATGGGTAGATGTGTACTGTAGTACACTAGTGTAGAACAGGGTGGGTCAATAATGTAGCTGTGCCCCAACACAGGGCTCCAATATCTGTGCTGATTTCCTACCACATGGACACACTTTAACGATCAGGACCTACTAACTTATCTGAAGAGTCTTCAGGCAACTGGACTCCCTGATCTTTCAGTAGTGATCCTATCCACATCCTGTAGACAAAATTCAAGGAGAAAATTGCACTGACCATGCTTTAAATGTCTTGCCTAAGAATCAGCACCTGTTTGCTAACCTTGATGATTAAAAATTTGCACAGGTGAAACACAAACATACACTGTTGTTCAGGATTTATACTACTGGCATTGGGTCACATCAGCATAACCACAGCAGTGCATACAAGAGAGGGTCCCTTTAGAGCAGTGGTTCCCAACCTTTGGAAGCCCAGGGACCGCTGAAGCAAAAATTGGAATCATCGGGGACCACATGCAACCCTCCACCCCCAAAAATACAATTAAGTTTGCAATAAGATTAATCAGTTAATTAATCCCACACCTGCACACAATATGTAATAATAAGAGAAGATTAATTATCAGTGTTATTGTACCGCTTCCCAAGTCCTGAGAAGCATGCTACAATGCAACTAGCATGCAGGGAAGGAGGCTGTTAATAAGTTAGGGCTTCTCAATCTTTGACATATAGACCAGGTAGTCCTCCTTTCTCTGGATCCAGATCCTTGCAGCATCACTTTCCACAATCACAAGAAGAACAGCTGCTGCTGTTATTATGTGACATCAGCGTAAAGGGCGCTTTTCAGAACAGAAGCCCTCAAAAGCAGGTCCCTGTGATAAGCACCTTGCCATCTTCCAGTCTAAGCTTGGAGAGTTAATGAGACAAAAGGAGGAAAACAGAAACACAGTTCACAAATATTTGTTCACAAAGATGAACAAATGTACAGCAAATGTACAGCAGGTATTTACATACACATAATCCTATGCATGTTTACTCAGAAGTAAGTCCCAGTGTGTTCAATTGGGCTTACTCATGGGTAAGTGGGCATAGGGGTACATACCCAGCTGTAGCACAGCCATGGCCAAATTTGCCAAACTTGGAGTGAAGAGACAATTAAAGGGGAGGGGAGAAGGGAAAAGTCCAGATCTGTGCCAGCATTTGCCAAACTAACAGTGGGGGAAGGAGCAGGAGGGAGCCCAGATCAGTGCAAGGTGTCTGTAGTGATTCCCCCCCCCCTTCCTGAGAAACACTTCTAAGCAAGGCTGAGTGTGATTGCAAAGGAGGCAGTGCTGGGACTTTTCACAGCTGAAGTCCCCAACGGGAACCAGCTGGCGAGGGAGGCTACAATCCTGTCTGCACTTTCCTGGAAGGAAGCCCCATTGACTATAACGGGGCATACTTCTGAGTAGACATGCCTAGGATTGGGCTCGGAGGCTCCAATATTACACTTTACTGGGAATAAGCACCATTGATTATAATGGGGCTTATTTCTGAGCAGACATGCATAGGACTGGGCTCTTCATCGCCCAGCAAGTGTGATCGCCTCCCCCTCCATCACCCCATGTAAACAAAAAGGATCGGGCTTTAAGGCTGCAATCCTGTCCACACTTTCCTGGGAGTAAGCCCCATTGCCTATCATGGGACTTACTTCTGAGTAGGCATGCCAAGGATGGGGCTCTAATGCTGCAATCCGAGCCACACTATCCTGGGAGTAAGCCCCACTGAGTATAATGGGGTTTACTTCTGAGTAGACATGCATAGGACTGGGCTCTTCACCCCCCTGCTGCTCATTGCCAGTAAGTTTGATCGCTTGCCCCTCCATCACCACATACAGGAAAAAGGAAGGAAGCATGTGGAGACTCTGCTGCTCTGCTCCCTGGCAAGGCAGTCTGATTTTTTTTTTCTAGAGGCCCTGTTATTTTTTCTCAGGAGAACTTGTGGACCACCTAGCAAGGTCTTGCAGACCATCTGTGGTCCGAGGACCATGGGTTGGGAACCCATGCTTTAGAGTTACCACTTCAGGGATGGCAGCGGCAGGAGGGTGAGGGCCACACCTCTTTGTTCACCATTATTAGCCATACCTCTATGGATGTGGGCAAGTAATTTGCAGATTCTTCCCCACTGATCTTTGCTTCCAATTCCCTCCCCTTTGTCTGTCGAGTCCCTGTGTCTCTTTTAGATTGTGAGCTTTTGAGGGCATGGAACTGTCTCATTCCTTTTTTCTGTAAACTAATCTGAAAAATCTGTGTTTAAGAGTAATAAATAAATAAATAAATAAATAAATAAATAAATAAATAAATAAATACTTTGCCTGCACAAGGAGTGAAATTGGATAAAGTTAGGGCATAAAAAAAAAAGAGTGGGCCTTTGTCAGAATAGTCTGCTTGCCTTAGGGACTGATCCTGTCCCCAATGCCGGCGTAACAAAACACCTGCAAAAGAGGTGGCAAAGTTAAAATGCTTTCATTGGCATCAATGGAGGAATCCAGATGGCTGCCCCCCCCTTCCACCCACTCTCTGGCTGCAACAGAGGAAATGATGCTCTGCAGCTAAATGCAGCACACCACCAGGAACGTACAAGCACCTGGCAGAGGCCACAGATCTCATATACCAACATGTGTTACATAGTGACCAAGATGTGTCACGCATCCCTTAAGATTAGAAGCACACAAGTGAGGACTTTGGTGAGCAGAATCTGGGGGATGGAGCACTTTGAATAAGGTGACTATAAACACCAAACACTCAGCAGTCTGGGAAAACAAAACAAAATGAAGATGCTTGTCTTCTCAGAACACTTCTAGGTACCCTGCCTTAGCATTTCAGATACAAATCCATCCTCCTCACCAAAAAAAGGAGGTGGGTGTACAGACAACATATGGCCACAGATTGTTCATAGAGGAGACAGAAATTTTACTCACTCAATACCCTCAAATAAGTGCATGTCATTAGATCCTCTCAAAGACTAATCTGTTCAGGATACTACCCACTAATCAGTTCTATCTCCAGGTGTCTTTGTTTCTCCATGACTGAGACATACAAAATTATGCATGGGAAGGACAGAGTGGATAGAGAGATGCTCTTTACACTCTCACATAACACCAGAACCAGGGGACATCCACTAAAACTGAGTGTTGGGAGGGTTAGGACAGACAAAAGAAAATATTTCTTTACTCAGCCTGTGGTTGGTCTGTGGAACTCCTTGCCGCAGGATGTGGTGACAGCATCTGGCCTGGATGCCTTTAAAAGAGGATTGGGCAAGTTTTTGGAGGAAAAATCCATATGGGTTACAAGCCATGATGTGTATGCACAACCTCCTGATTTTAGAAATGGGCTATGTCAGAAGGCCAGATGCAAGGGAGGCACCAGGATGCAAGTCTCTTGTTATCTGGTGTGCTCCCCGGGGGCATTTGGTGGGCCGCTGTGAGATACAGGAAGCTGGACTAGATGGGCCTACGGCCTGATCCAGTGGGGCTGTTCTTAATGTTCTTAGGTTCTATCTCACGTCCCTCTCTCTCCTGGCAGCACACCGAGAGGGCGGAAGTGTGGACTTCAGTTTAAGTAATGGGCATGCGTCGCACCAGCCAATCGCATCGCTCCGATGACGCTAGCGTCACGCGGCGGCCGCGCGGAGGCGCTGATTGGCTGCCGGCAGGGAGGTCCGCACGGTGCTTTTCAGGAAGCTCAGGTACCCTTCCCTCCCAGCCCCTGCCCGCTCTATGGTGTAGCGGGTCGCCATGGAGCCGGCGTCGCCCTTGGGGATCCACGCAGCCCTTTGAGAGGCTGTGGAAGGCCGCTGCCGCCCGCTGCAGGTGGGAGGGGGAGAGGTTGCCCCCCTCCCACCCAGGATGATGGAGCTGGCCTGTCCCGGCCGGGCACCGCCCTCCAGCCCCTGCTCTGCGAGGAGCATCCTGGCAGCTGGGCTGTGTGTGGAGGGAGGGCACGCGCTGCCTGAGTCCCAGGGGACGCAGTGTGTCCCTGGCAGCTGTGCGCACAGCCTTGTACCAGGAGGTAGGAGGAGGCCACCTGCTCTGTGGGGAAGGGGGGTGAGTGCTGCAGTCACTGCAGCAGTGTCCCCCAACGCAGCAGGGACATGTGGTGGGTGGGGAGGCAGGTGAGGCAGAGCCTCCCCAGGGGAGACCTTCGAAAAATGCCGCCGCTGCCGCCGTGGGAGGCAACCAAGCACCCACAACCCATGCGCGGTGCTTTTCGAAGGACTCCCCACCTGCCCCTGCCATACAGTGCATTGCCTTTGCCCTGCAGGAGTGAATGCCACCTGTTTTGAAAATGGAGAAGGCTTGGGAGTGGCTTGGGAATTTGTAGGTTAGAAAGAGTTAAACCTGGGCCTTTTCACTGGTATTATTTATACCAGTTACTATATAACTGGTAAGAGGCACTTTTTCAAGTGGGTGCTCCTCTTTTATTCCGCAGGGGGAGAGTAACTGGCCCACCTCCCCCCAGCAGTGTCTTTTCTAGTGGCTGCCTGCTGGTGTTCTTCTGCATATTTTTAGATTGTGAGCCCTTTTGGGACAGGGAGCCATTAGTTATTTGATTTTTTTTCTGTAAACCGCTTTGGGAACTTTTTGTTGAAAAGCGGTATATAAATATTATTATTATTATTATTATTATTATTATTATTATTATTATTAGGGTCCTGTGCTCCCAAGGCTGCTAGAGACATTAACATATAGAGTGTGTGTGTGTGTGTGTCTGTGTGTGTCTGTGTGGACATTTGCTAAACCCTTAATAGAAATGGAGTTCAAGGACTGTTCCCCCAAACCTTTACAGTCATTCCAGGGTACCTATAAGGCTGAACTGGAGAGCAAGATGTGTAGGTAGGGACTTTCAGGTCAGACAAAAGGTTGTAACTGGTTTCTGAAGTGGTTTATGGCAAGCCAATTACTAGAGAAAATTGGGAAATATGGGAGCTATGAAGATTTACCCCATACCACAAGTTAGCATTCCAGCTAACAATCTGCATCTGCAAAGCAGGCAAGCGTGCTTGCAAAAAAAATTTTTTTAATGTTTCAAAACTTTTGTGACCCACTGAAAATCAGCTCTTGACCCACAGGCGGGTTCCAACCCACAGAGTGGGAAACACTGCTCTGGAGTGTGACAGACAGATGGGAAAATACATAAAATGTTGAGAAACGGATCACAGTATACCTCCTTTTCCTTTCAAAGTGGCTGACTTGGTAATATCATCTGTAATACTGTTTTGTTTTAGCACTTTTTGTCCCCAGTGTAATTTTTACAATATTATAAAAAAACAAAAAAGGTTAAAATGCTTTAAAAAGTTTAGTGCAGAAAAGTACAGCTGCCCGTGCTGTTCTTTCAGCCAACACAAGCTGTGTGTTCTGCTAGCACTGTGCCTCCTCCCAAAGGTACCTTCAAGATAACTTACATAAAATATCCTAAGTGGGTATCATTGTATAACAGTGGTTAATGAGAATGGATATTACACACACCCGGTGTTAATATCTTGGCAAGCATGGATTTCTTTACATTCCCAAAGGGTGCAATTCATGTCTCTTTGAAATCAGTGGCAGAAACATCAAGAGTTCGAGGAAGCAGTTGCTCTTTATGCATATATCATGTTTAACTAGTGCCCAGTCTTTTAAAGTTTGGTTGATACTCTTTCCTGATCACTAGCTCAAATGGTATTAAATGTTACAAAATGTCACTTACCCCCTCAAAGGAAAGAAGACTCTCTTTTCTTCTTGCCAGCTAGCACACCTATGTGTTATCTCACCCTTCATCTAAGGAGCTCACAGGAAAACCTCACATTGAAAGTGACTGACCTGGTGAGCTTCATGGTCAGATGGAGATTTGAATGCACATCTCTTCAGCCATAGCCCAGCATTCTAGCAACTATATCACACTGGCTTTTGCCAGGGTCCTGCCACTAGCACCTGCAGATATCCATGTATGGGTGTAACATTTGAATATGGCACGTGCATATAAAGTCCACTGCATGTAGGCCTGAGCAACACAATTCATACCCCAGATATCATCTGAGAATTATCTAGGCCTACATTCATATATCTTATTGAAACTTTACAACTGTGTATAAATGACCAGAGGTGTTGGAGGTGAGACAGGAACATTCTTGCAACCCAGTAGGGGAATGAGAGAAGAGCATCATCCAACTGGGCTATATCAGGAGGGCTATTTCTTTTCATGGTGCTACCTTTTCTTGCCCCTTTTTATTGTGATCTTCAGGTGAACATAACTTGCTGATGTTGCTTTTTAACATTTCAACAGGGATATTTACTGCTTATGCGGAATTCTTCCACATTCGACATACATCTTAAGAAACTAGGTGCATGGAAAGAAAGTTTAACATCTCCTCTTCATCTTCTGTTTCAGACCAACGGCATGACCAAAGAATGGCTCAAGTCTAAACTAGTGGTGGGATCCCTAATATTAATCTCTCTTAAGCAAAACCAAGTATGGCAACCAGTCAGATATTTAAGAACCAGATCCTTGATGGATTCCTCAGGAAAGACGTTTTATTTATTAGTGCTTTCATAATCAGACTTATTCTTGTCTTTTACGGAGTTTATCAGGACAAGATAATGTTGGTTAAGTATACAGACATTGACTACCAAGTATTCACAGATGCTGCAAAATACATCACAGAAGGGAAATCTCCTTACCTGAGAGCCACTTACCGTTATACTCCTCTGCTGGGCTGGATCTTAACACCAAACATTTACCTGACTGCTCTGTATGGAAAGATTCTCTTTGTTGCTGGGGATATGGTTGCTGCATATCTCATGTACCAAATTCTGCTTCTCCGAGGACTGAATTGCAGGAAAGCATGTGGGTGTTGTGCATTTTGGCTTCTCAATCCCCTGCCAATGACAGTGTCCAGCCGAGGAAATGCAGAGTCTCTTGTAGCAGTCCTTGTTCTTGGCACCATGTATTATATGGAGAAGAAAAATCTACTGAAGGCAGCTGTTCTTTATGGCCTGTCTGTCCATATGAAAATTTATCCAGTGACCTATGCACTGCCTTTTGTTCTTCATTTGCAAAGTCAACAAAATAATGGGAAAGAAAAAACAGGGGCTTTAAAGAAACCAACAGTGAGCGTTGTGGGTGATGTCTGGCAGCTTTTCTTAAGGCTCTGGAATCGTGATGTTCTGCTTTTTGGAGCTGTGGCGGCTTGTACATTTGTTGCTCTGGGCCTTGCCTTTTATTTCTGGTATGGGTGGGAATTTTTGGAGCATACCTACCTCTACCACTTGACCAGGAGAGACATTCGCCACAATTTCTCACCCTATTTTTACATGCTGTACTTGACTGCAGAGAGCGAGTGGAGTTTCGTCCTTGGACTTGCAGCTTTTCTGCCTCAGCTTCTTCTGCTTCTTGTGATTTCCATTGCTTATTACAAGGATCTTGTCTTCTGTTGCTTCCTGCACACTGCTGTGTTTGTGAGTTTTAACAAAGTGTGCACCTCCCAGTATTTTCTGTGGTACCTTTGCCTTCTTCCACCAGTAATGCCTCTTTTGAGAATGTCTTGGCAGCGGGCCTCATGCCTTCTCACAGCGTGGCTTATTGGGCAGGCCCTGTGGCTGGCACCTGCTTATTTTTTGGAGTTTAAGGGACAGAATACTTTCTTGCTCATATGGCTAGCAGGCTTATTTTTCCTATTTATCAATTGTTCAATCCTTGTTCAGATCATTGCTCACTATAATACCCCACAGATGCCCAGGAAAACAAAGAAGCAGTAAGGCTTGACAATACAGTACGGGTAAAATTCTATCAGTAATTCTTGGAGAGACATTAGCCCTTTGAAGAGGACTAGGTAACAACCAAACCTTTGAAAGTTGTTGTTTTTGTATCATTTTTAATTATTGTTTTAGAGACTTGTGTCCCTGGTTTTGATTACACTGACTATGAAGCAATTTGGGGAGAGGTCAGTATTTTAGTGAAACCACATTTCTTTCTGTTGAGAATCTCTATTGGAAGGCAAATGTAAAGTGTAAACCTGTCCAAATAACCTTTTTATGGATGTATTTTGACATAACTGCATTGTTTGGATGCTTAACGCCACCTGATTTTTCTCTCGATGGTCTCTGAAGCCCCTTTTATCGAGAGTAATGATCAAGAGCATTGGCTGGGCCTCAGAAATCTGTTCACCAGGGTCAGGCTCCTTGTCCTTTGGTGAGGATACCCAGCAGCATACAAATCATGTCACCCAAGTTATCTATAAATTGAAAATAATTGTGGGAGGTCTTCTGCTGCCTATTGCACAACATGATGCAAGAGATCCTTTTTGCCTCTCCCAAGGTGAACTTTCATGTTGTGCCGAGCTTTGGAAGAGGCAGAAGCACTGCAAGAGGCTCACATTGACCAGGCCTCCAAAGTCTGTTTGCCAAGGACATTTTTACACCTAACAATCAAAACCTGGAGCAGAAACTTTGCCTTGGAACGAAGGCTTGCACTGCACCACAGAGTCAACCACATTCCACATGGGATGCATGGGTTCTCTTGCATCTTCACATGCTTGAAATGCCTTTTAGAGAAGGTAGCACTTCCAACTGCCTTTGTGCCCTGAACCAAGCAGGATACTTAAAAGATGAAAAAGGTGTTGAAAATGTCTCTGTGGTTGTTTTAGTGAGCTATCATCCAGGCAAATAGTTTTAAATACAAAGTACAAAAAATAATGAAAGCAAACCCTGGCTGCTGCTTCTGAAACATACTCCAGTGTCTTTCAGATAATATCTGCTACTAGCAGAGTTGTGACAAAACCACTGAGTATTTATAATGTGTTAGTCCATAACATGCTCATTAAAACCAGCAGAGGGCAAAACTGAGCAAGCACTACAACACCAGAGATATGAGTGGGATGCAGGGAATTATTTTCAAATAGATCCAGAACTTGTTATTTTGTATAACTTAAGAATAAGCATTTTGAGGGGTGTTTGGGACAGGGGGGCCGAATGGGGGGATGATCAGGCCTGGGAGGGGGCAGAATCGGTGGTGGCAGCACACGCCTTTTTGTAACTCTCCTCCTGGCCTGCCTGGCATTACTCTGAATTTCCAGATTTGCACCAGTTAAATACCCTTACCCTGAGGTGACCTCCAGCCACCTCCTAACCTGCATAGGGTACAGCAAAGGCCTTGTGGCATGGATGTGCCTGCACAGGTTAGGATTATGCTGTTAAATGTTTACTGATCAACTTTTTCACATGTTAGTAATTTATATTAAAAATAAATAAATAACTTCATAAAACTGATGGCAGTGATCCTTACTTAACAGTGGGGTCAGATGCTAAAGTGAATCAGATATCAATACTGATGATGGGAAAAAAGGATAACTTTTCAGGCAGTCTTTGGCTTGTGAAGGCACCTGTGGGCTCATGGTCTTCTCATGCAGCTGCAGAAATACCATACACAGGTTTGCTGTCTGGACTGGGATGTTATCTTCCCGAGAACTGTTTGTGTCTTCCAATTTGCTTTCAGCTCTATGTATGCAATTATCACTTGAAATTAATTTGGAGAAATCCAGGTAGGATGAATGATACCTGTATGCTATAGGATCTGCAGAAGTGCTTACTACTCCGTTCACTACGGCAGATTACTATTAGAGAAGTAAACTCTCAGTTTACTGCTCCTATCATGATGTTTTCTCTCTTTAGCACTGGTTGCTTCAGGGTGTCCATTGCAAACATTTGACTGGAAAATGTTTGTTGGCCTCCAAGTATTTTTGTTTACTAGCATATTAAATATATGTATGCTGTAAACAGCTTCATCTCTTTAAAAAAATGAACAGTACTTGAACTGAGGCTTATGTGAAAGCCATAATACATGATCTGGAAGCTCTGCTGTTAGATCCTGAGCATGTGAATATGAGCTGTGGGTACCTCGGGGTAAAGAAAGTAAAAACTCTGTGGGTCCTTAAGGGTCCTTTATTTTTGCAGTTATTCTAGAGTTCATTCTACTACTGAAAACAGATTCCAAAACTGATCACTGGCATAAGTCAAACTCTTTATGTACATATGGTGCCATAATGGGTAATTTACACCTCGCAAGACTCACTTCCCACCTTTTCAGTCCATCGTGGTGCTCTGGATCCTGAATGTTAGTTGACTGGATACTGACTTCAGTTTCTGACATTGCTAACTTTAGTTTATGGTATAATTACTCTTCTGTAATAGCCCTATAAAAGTCTATTGGAAAAATGTTCTGATAGTATGAATAGACTGAAGAATAATGGCTAGGCACAAGAGAGAGCTGAGCAGTCTTCTGCTGTTTATCATATTTCTTGTATTGTCATTTATTTGTTCCATCGTTATGATCTCAGGGAAAAAGACTATTTTTCTTGGACATTTTGGTACTGCAATATGTATGATGCTTGTGCATGCAACTGATCTTCATTTATCAAGTCAATAAACTTGATTTTGATATATTGTTTCCTCTTATAATTGTGTTAAAAGAATACAAATTTAAAGTATGCACAGCACCTTACTGAAATATGTGAATGTACATCTGCACTGAGTGGTTTCACTTATTGTGTCTTTCCTTTCTGCAGGAACTACTGCAACTGTAACCTAATATCTTTATTAGAACCAACTGCAACTCACAAAGCAGTGAGCTAGATTATGAGTTTCACAGAACTCTTCCCCAGGCTTAATATTAAAAAGAATAAAATGGGAGAGTGTGGAGAGGTGCTGTCAGTGAAGGGCATGATAGAGGCTCTGTCTGCAATATATGGCTGTGTTAAGATGGAGGTTCAAGAAGCCTTTTGTGGACGGATTAGGTTAGATTGTGTTCAGGGCAGAAAATCACAGGTTGCATATAAGGGAAAGAAGCAATAGCCATGTTACAACTCCACATAAGCACAGTTTCCATTTATGCAGATGTCTGATTCTGATGTGTCAAGTCTTCATCTTGTAGACAAATGAGAGTGCATGGGAGGCCCACTTGGTACATTGAAGAGATTGCAACTGCCTTGTGCCCCAATACTATGCATGTCTACTCAGAAGTATGTCCCACTGTGTTCAGTAGGGGCTACTTCCCACCATACGTCCAGGAAAGTATGGCTAGGATTGCAGCCTCAATCCCCTAAAGTGGATGCATCTCGCTCAGCAACCCCCATGAAGGAGATTACCTTCATGCTTCAGCTTGTCCAATGATTTGCTCAATTGTGTGGCTTTGTGCTCTGTATTATCAGACGAGTGGCTTGTTCTTGTTTACCACAGATGCAATATAGAAACTGTTCCTATATGTTTATGTAGTTGCCTACAGTTTCCCAAAAATATAATTTTTTTTCTCCAAATGTATACAAACTTTCTTCCAACTTGTAAGTGTACACTTGCTTATCACTATAACTGAAAAGATTGGTCAGACATAGAAACAAAAAATATTACTGGATCAAGAGCATTTTATTCTACTTTTTCATATAAGATAGAGTGAAGGAAATGAGTTTCATGAACATCAGACAGGTGAGAAAGCTTAGGGCTTGCACATCCTATTTGATAAATAAGGACAACTAGGTAATTTCATTCACCAATAAATGCCTTCGATCAAAGTAACAGCACTCAAATGCTAAACAAATTCTAATTAGAGAAGAAATCATCGTGATTATTTATATCCTTAAAATGTATCAAGGGCATTTCCTGTGAATATTACTTCAGCTGGGGTTTCAAATATATTTGCTCATTTATTACTCAATGGTTACTAACTAGGAGCTGCTCTAAATACATTTCAGTATTACAGATAATTTTATCCAGTAAATGGCAACATTAGTAATTTGAATTACTTCCAGTTGATGCATTTATGTAGACACATTAACTCAAGGGTGGGAAACCCATTTCTTACAGAGGGCCGAATAGGATTCATAGTGCCTGCTGTGGTCCAGTTTTGTACGTGCTATTTGTATAACAAATAGTTATACACGTGGTGTATATATAATACATATATGTGTTATACATATATAACAATAGTTATATATATGGTCGGTCTGTGGAACTCCTTGCCACAGGATGTGGTGCTGGTGTCTAGCCTAGACGCCTTTAAAAGGGGATTGGACAAGTTTCTGGAGGAAAAATCCATTATGGGGTACAAGCCATGATGTGTATGCACAACCTCCTGATTTTAGAAATGGGTTATGTCAGAATGCCAGATGCAAGGGAGGGCACCAGAATGAGGTCTCTTGTTATCTGGTGTGCTCCCTGGGGCATTTGGTGGGCCGCTGTGAGATACAGGAAGCTGGACTAGATGGGCCTATGGCCTGATCCAGTGGGGCTGTTCTTACGTTCTTATGTAACAACAGAGGCAATGACTAGCAGAATGGTTAAGCAGTATTCATAGCCATTGTAACTTATTAATTGTGTATCCACCTATACCCCTATAGTGCTGTTTATTGGGACAATATTGTTCATTTGTTAGACCATATATTTGACACTCTTGCTCTACAATGTGTGGCATATATCATACAACTGTGTGTGTGTGAGCATAATTTTCATGCACATAGCTGAAGTAGTTAGTGGCTATGGTGGATTTTTTCAACTCTGTTCTTATTCATTATAAGCAGAGTAATCTAAACCAATTGTTCCCAAACTGGTGGGTCACGATGATGGGCACCATGATGGCACCACACCAATTGCAGTGCTGCAGGGAGCAAGGGGCTTTTAAACTTACCTGGGGGCCATGCTGGCCTCCAGAAGGGTCTGGTAGACTTGTAGCTCCCTCTGTGGGCCTCCCGCTGCTGCACATAGCTCCAATTGATGATTAGAAATATTTGCAGCAGCAGGGAGGCCCGTAGATGGGACTCTGAGCCTTCCAGGCCCTCCCAGAGGCCAGTGCTTCCCCCCCCCCCAGGTAAGTTTAAAAGCCTCTTTCTCCTGGTGGTGGTGCGATCACTGTGGCACCGCTAAGGCCTCCCTTCCCCACCCCTGCAAATACTGCTGTCCCAGGCCGAGTGGGAACTGCTGATCTAAACCAATTATATTACTTTTTTAAAAGAATAATTTACACTGAAAACATTTTTGAGTTTGACTTGCTCTGGAGCAGACTCACTGAAGTAAATAGGTATATTCTGGACTCAGGAGAGGGTGTGTTTGGGACTATGGCCACAATCCAGGGAGTCCTGCCATTCTGATAAATCTATTTTTCAAACACCATACCTTGAAGTCAAATAAATTGTAAAAGCATATATTGCTACATAATCAGGTATCACTCACAAGATGAGAGAAGGTATATGGAGCAACATAATCATAAATTTTCCTGTTGGTTGTGGAAAGTCTCCTGCTCAAATCCTTACAAGTCATTATTGAGCATATGTGGAGAGAAATTTTCTTTAATGCAAGGCATTGCAGCTTGAGGGCCCAGTCCTTTGGGGTGCTCTGCTGGTTGTAGCCTGGTGCTGGTCGGTGCTGGGCTAGCGCCGATGGAGTGCCTGAGCTCCACCACTCAGCAGTTGTGTGAACTGCGGAGCAGCAGAGAGGGAGGTGGGGAGGAGGCGTTCCAGGCTGGGGGACGTTGGAGGGAAGATGGGGAGAGGGTGGGGAGGAGGCGTTCTGGGGGAGGGAGTGGGGCGGGAGGGAGGGAGGACCGGTGGAGCTGCCCCTCCAGATCCAGAGCCTCCATGTCAGGCTGGCTGCCCAACACGGTGGCTCTTAATTCTACGCAGACCTTCAGGTTGATATAGAATCAAATAGCCCCATTGCGGAGCTACTCGCCTTACCCAGGGAAGGGGACAAAAGTCCTCTTCTCCTGAGGAGGAGGCAGTGGCTGCCTGCAGTGCCAGGATGCAGCGGCAGCCATTTTCGGCGCTGCTGCAGATTCATGTGCTGGGCAGCTCAGGATTGGGCTGTTAGGCTGCAATCCTATCCACACTTACCTGGCAGTAAGCCCCATTGACTATAATGGGACTGACATCTGAATAGACATATATAGGATTGGACTGTAAGGCACTTGTGTTTTTTTTAGCTGAAGAGCTGCAGTTTTCCTTTTGATAATATCAGTTACTTCCCCCTTTATCTTGTTTTATTCCCAGGGAATAGACTTGAAGCTTTTCGGTAAGGCTTTTAAAGAAGATAAGTAAGGAGTGGCTAAGTAGAACTGCTAGCTTGACACTGTGTTACCAGCATGAATGGAAGATGAACCATTTCTGCAGTTTGAAACCTATAATTTAATATGGTTCATCTCTCTTTTAGCTTTAGCATATGGAATTTTTGATCTACAATTACAAAATGCTTGTTCTTAACTTAGGTTCAGTTTGATCCTTCTATTCTTAAACCATAAATTCCTGTTTTAAACCTGACTCTTGATCTACTGTAAGATGTTATTTATTGATTTAAAACTCTACTGAACTATTCTTCAGCTTGTGGAGTGTTGTAATTCCTTATCTGTTACAACACTATTGTCCTTAATTTCATGATAAAACTAAACCAAATATTCTCTGGCCCTTTCCCCCTCTTTTAATAAAAATAATAACTTTATTTTTACCCCTCCTTTCTCCCCGAAGGGACTCAAGGTGGCTTTTTCAGCATTGTCTTTCAAATGCAGCATTTCTCTCATGTCTGCAGACTTCTGGATA
The DNA here is from genome assembly GCF_035046505.1 of Tiliqua scincoides. Taxonomy (NCBI): domain Eukaryota; kingdom Metazoa; phylum Chordata; class Lepidosauria; order Squamata; family Scincidae; genus Tiliqua; species Tiliqua scincoides. The sequence continues at coordinate 232,179,674 of NC_089821.1, forward strand.
TGGACGCCTGGTTAATTGTATCACAATTCCTGGTTGACATTTGAATTTTCTGTTTCCTGCATTCATTATTTGGCAGCTTCTGTTGTATCAGAAACATCAAATTGGTGGATACTGTTATTCAGGAAATGCTATGTGATACACTGTGGCACTTGGTCATGTGGTACCAAATTTGAAAAATACACACTCTCTGTCTCTGTCTCTGTGTTCTGGTGGATTTTTAAAGTTGGATTCCACAGATCAGGAAGTGTGATGCTATGTTCTCTATAACCCAGCCTCGGTAATTGTCCTTAATTTACCTCAGCTATCATAATAGTTCAGTACATGTTGCTTTCCTCAAATGTATAAATCTGTTAAACTAGTTATCCCCACCCCCACTGCTTGTGAAAGCACTGGTTTATCCAGATAATGCCATTGGGACTTCCCTGGGTAACATTAGCACAGAATGGCTCCTTGTGCTTATCTAGGGGTGCTTATCTCAGGGCCAGGGGGTTGGGTAAACCAACCCCAGAAAGTATCTGCTGTCCTTTCCTTATGACAGTGTCATCGTTACTGCTGACAAATGGCTAGAGGAAAATAACCAGAGGTAAATGAGAGTTTGAGGTGGTAATTGTAGTAGAACAATTTTGTCATACTATAGGTGGCAACTATCCAAAGACCATCTTAACTGAATAAATACTGCACATTTTGATTAAGTGTGAAAGATCTAAATGGGCAAGGCAGTGACCACTCACTTTGGTGCAGATGGTAGGTTCTGAAAAATTACCAATTGAGTATAACACAGTGTACCTTTCCTACGTTGGAGGGAAGATGGGGAGAGGGTGGAGAGGAGGTGTTCCGGGGGAGGGAGTGGGGTTGGAGGGAGGTAGGACTGGTGGAGCTGCTCCATTGGATCCAGAGCCTCCATGTCAGGAGAGAGAGGGGAAAAAATTATGTAAAGTATCTTTCACTTTTTGAGGAATGGAGATAGCTAAATGAACTGGACAGGAATAGGAAATGAACCCAGAGCTTCTTAAAGCATCTGTTGTTTTGGGAATCTTGAATTAGAATTTAAATTTCTGCCCATGAAGCTTGATCAAGTTTGTGAAGATACATGGAGGATGGTGGAATCGATAAATCAGTGGTGATAGCCAGTTTTGTTTCTCCTGCATCTTAGTTGAAAGCTCCATAGTTCAGTGTTGCTTACTCAACATCTACACATAGTTTGACTCAGAGTATTTGCCAGCCAACTGATGCTATATTGAGTGATGGGAAGGGACCCAGGAAACCATCGGATGTTCCTGGTTGGTGGATCATCCATGTTTTAAATTTAGACCTAGTGCCAGTGCATCCCAGTTTTTGACCACATCATTGGATTCAACCTGCACCATGACTCCATTGCCCTTATGGGTTTAGGTCCCATTGGTCTGATGGTGCACCCTGCAGAGAGACATTCTGGGAGCCAAGTGTAAGTTATTATGAGATCTTCAGCAGAAAAGTAGGGCGTAAGTCTAAGGATTCTGATTATGCGTAGGATTACATTTATCATCTTGGGCATTCTTCCTCACTCCCCAACAGCTTCTTCTAAAATAAAAAGCCCTGCCTGTTTTCTTGAGTACAGTGTGACAATTCACATGAGTAACAGGCACTTCCTGCCACATTCAAAACTGTGAAACCAATTTGAAAATAGATTTTAATTAACATTAGCACTTTCATAATTACTCCTGGCAACAGCCTGCTTGCCGACTGCAGCAATGTGGGAAACTGTAACTATTTTCAACTTGTTACATTTATCAGTCAGAAGCTGGTTAGAAATTATTGCAACTATACTTGCCTGCTGAAAAAGGAGGCTGCAGCAAGGCTTTTGGTTCAGTGGACCCCAGCTGCTTCAAGAAAAGCCAGGCTGGTCTAAAGGAGTTGGCTTTCTTTGTGCCGTGGCTGTATTCATTTGGGTTTCTGTGACTTTGTGATTATGGGAATTCATGAATATTTATTTCACCAGATTGTGTGCCAGGTCTGCGTAACTTGTGGCCCACCATGCTGAATGCACACTACTACCAGTGACATGTGGTGGCCTGCCGAGTCCACGACATCCTGTCTTTGCAGCCTCAGGAAGGTGGCCCAACCAGTTTATCTAGCCGCTATTCGACTGCATACCAGCTGAATGGATGAGCTGCAGGTTGTATGAACCTGTTCTGATCTTTATAACTTTATTGGCACTCCCATACTCACACTTCCACCCCTTAGTAGAGTTACAACTGTGATTCCAAGGGTATGGTGATTGATCATGCACTCAAGATGCACCGATAAAAGAGGATGTAAAACAGCATCATTGCCATAATACTAGGAAGGTTGTTCTCGCCTTACAATTCAGAAGTCAAGATCTGATGGAGGCCTCCATAGCTTGTGGACTGTCAAGCCAAATGCAATGTAGCCCCTCTAGCCCCAAGGCCAACTGAAGCAGTTGCCTTAGGAAGCAGATTGGTGGGGGCACCCTCTCTGTCTACCCATTTGTTTCCATTGCTCCCACTCCCTGGACTGGAAAAAGAAGAGGGGGTGAGAGAGGAAGAGGAAATGTGGAGGGAAGAAGAGTGCTGAGTTAGAACACTGGAGAGTGGGAGGTGCAGAGGGTGGCATGTAATCAGGTGGAGGGCAGCATAGCATGCTGCCTCATGTCTTGGGCTGGCCCTGACTACAAATGGGTTGACTGCAGCTCTGGTTGTGATGCTGAGCAATGATTATGCTTTAACAGCTCTCTTATAGTACTAGATAAAAAATGCATTACTTATCATTCCAGTCTGTCAAGACCAACATCAGAGCCACTTCAGGCAGGAAAATAAATGATTACATGTCATTTTAGCCTTAAAGTGTTTGCAGATTGCTGACATTTTGCCTAATCCTAATCCTCTGGGGGCGGTATATCGTGTCTTGTCTAGGGATTCAACTGTTTGTAATTCAAGTGTCATCAGAGACTAAGTGAAAGCATGTGTGTGCAAATGAAAGCCAGTAATAGATTTCTCCTTGGTGCTATGAGTCCCCAACCAAAACACCTACACTGAAAACACTGTTTACTCAAGAGTGGTGCTGCATTGTTCAATGTGCATTCATACTGTTGGGCATCTAAACGTTGATACATTCCTGAGAGCGTGTAAGCTTTTACGGTTGTACGGTTGGTAAAACCAGAGAGTCTGGTCCAACAAGAAGCTGACAGAACATACCAAGATCCAGGTCTACAGAGCTTGCGTCCTGAGTACACTTCTGTACTGCAGCAAGTCATGGACTCTTCACCACAACAGGAGAGGAAACTGAACGCTTTCCACATGCGCTGCCTCCGATGCATCCTCGGCATCACCTGGCGGGACAAAGTTCCAAACAACACAGTCCTGGAACGAGCTGGAATCCCTAGCATGTATGCACTGCTGAAACAGAGACGCCTGCGTTGGCTCGGTCATGTCGTGAGAATGGATGATGGCCGGATCCCAAAGGATCTCCATATGGAGAACTCATGCAAGGAAAGCACCCTACAGGTAGACCACAGCTGCGATACAAGGACATCTGCAAGAGGGATCTGAAGGCCTTAGGAGTGGACCTCAACAGGTGGGAAACCCTGGCCTCTGAGCGGCCCGCTTGGAGGCAGGCTGTGCAACATGGCCTTTCCTAGTTTGAAGAGACAGTTGGCCAACAGTCTGAGGCAAAGAGGCAAAGAAGGAAGGCACATAGCCAGGGAGACAGACCAGGGACAGACTGCACTTGCTCCCAGTGTGGAAGGGATTGTCACTCCCAAATCGGCCTTTTCAGCCACACTAGACGCTGTTCCAGAAACACAATTCAGAGCGCGATACCATAGTCTTTCGAGACTGAAGGTTGCCAACATGAGTAAGCTTTTACGACTTGTGGAACAAGGGCGAGAGTAGATCAGGATTGTGCAATGAAAGAACACCAGGTCCCATTCACACAAGTGGTAGGCAAGGTGGTAAAATGGATCTGGACCATGTCACTCCAGATTGTGCATGTGGAATTGTAACATAGTAAGCTTCTCCATGAAGAAATGATAACCTGCACACAAATGCTAGCATAAGGAATAAGAGCAGGCTAGAACTCTTTCCCCAGCATCTAGATTTCTGCGTAAAAGGGGCAGTGGTATTTATAGATTTATACCCCACCTGATTTGGATCCCATCTGATAAATATAAATTTATAGATTTATATCCCAAGGTGGCTTCCAATAAAACCAGAACAACCTAGGAGACCCTTAGTCACCTGGTCAATGGCTCCACCTACTTCTTCAGTTCCTAGAAAATGGGCAGCTGGAACAGGGTTCTTTCCAGTTAGAGAGAGGCAAGCTCCCTGTGGCTACTCTGTTCTCTGGTTGATAGTAGAGGCCAGGCTGATCCTTTGCATGTGGATTGTCCTTGCTGGACTGGGTCACGGGTGATTTTAAAACAGCATATCTGTTCAAGAGATACACTTCTAAATCTAAAGGGAAGTGAAAAATAAACATTTCTAACTGGGCAGATTGAAATTTCAGTTGCACGCTAGGTGCATTTTTAAATGTTGCAAGCTGCCCAGACAACATTATATTAAAAGATAAAAATGCTTTTAAATGTAAGCTCCACAGTACAGGTGGCGTTTAACAAATCTATCACATTTCTATTTCTCTGTCCCCTTGCTGTTTAGGTCATGCTGTGCAACAGCTCCTGGAAAATATTGATATTCTTTGGTGACCACAACATGTTGTATGCATTGAAAAACATCCTGTCTGCAAAGGCTATGTCAAAGTTTCCTGGCTTTCAAGCAATTAAAACCTCAATTGTACTTGCTATGTAAATAGGTTCCCCCCCCCCACCCAAGAGATAATTTCTCTGGATGTCAAAGCAATCAGGTGAAATGCTGGAAGACAATTTTATAGAGTACTACTAAGCAGCCAACACAGGTGCAGAAGTTATGCAAATGTGTCAAATTAGACTATTAGCCCATCATTAGAAAGGGTTTTGTTTTTTTTAAAGAGAGAGCCTGTTATGTTTGCAGTAATTTATATTCTTTTATAAAAGCTTCTGCTTAAAGCATAGAGACTTAAATTGCTGTTTCAATAGTTTAAGTTGGCTAATCAGTGGGGGGAGGGAGCATATAATTTTCTGTGAATCATCATAGTTTTGCTTCTGTACAGGAGACTATTTATTTATTTATACCCTGCCTTTCTCCCCAAAGGGACTTTTTGGTCAGTGCACCTATTGAGAAGATTCTTAAGCTAGCAGCCCCAGTACAGGGGCTTCAGTGTGCAACTGGAGCACCTTGCAGACAGGGACTGCCTCATGCACTTCAGTAAGAAAGACTGTACGTGGTTCCCCAGTAGATTGCATCAGGAAATTGTGTTTGATAAATACAGTTCTTCTATTCAAACCCAATCCCAGGCTATAAAGGGGTCCTAGGGTACCCACAGAGTTCTGTAAATGGAGCATTCCCCCAGCATTGAAGTACACATGCAGAGCTCCATGTGGCTCTGAGAAACACATGAAGCTGCTCATAGTCCTATGATTAATAATAAAATTACCACTACAAATTATAACAGTTTTGAAAGATAAGAGTATGAGGTTTCAATGGCAAGCCAAAGTTTAAAAATAAGTTATTATTGCCATGGTTGATTATTCCACAAAAACATCTAGAGAGCCATTGCAATGACCCCCTATTTTGTGACATAAGTTTGTTTTGCAAACATGCAAATGATTTTAATGGATTTGATCATTATAACTTTATCAGCACCCAGCTAATTATGTTATTGTATTGGTACAATGCACTGTCATGGGTATGGGAGATCTAAAAGAAATATCTTGGGCTTCCATTATTATTATTATTATTATTATTATTATTACTATTTTATTAATTTATACCCCACCTTTTTGCCCAACAGGTACACAAGGCAGCTTACAATTTAAAAGTGCAACATGAAAAACAATTAAAAACAATTTACAATAATTAAAAAATCTAAAAACAAACAAACCCCATGGATTTTCATATAAAAAGCAAGAACGCCAGCCAGCCTGTCAACAATTAAAAGCTTTTTGAAATTAAAAGGTCTTCAGTCCACGCCGAAACGTTAGCAACGAGGGAGCAGTTCTCAGTTCTAAGGGGAGGGTATTCCACAGTTCAGGGGCCACCACCGAGAAGGCCCTCTTCCTGGCCACTGACCCTCTCACATCACTTAGTGGCGGCACAGTCAAAAGGGCCCCCCCAGATGATCTAAGAGCACGGGCAGAATTGTAGGGAAGGAGGCGGTCCCTCAAATACCCCGGACCCAAGCCGTAAAGGGCTTTAAAAGTCAAAACTAGCACCTTGAATTGGGCCCGGAACAGAACCGGCAGCCAGTGTAGCCGTCAGAGCAACAGCTCGACAGAGTCAAACCGACGTGCCCCAGCAACCACATGAGCAGCCGCGATCTGTACTAGTTGTAATTTTCAGACCATCTTCAAAGGCAGCCCCACATAGAGCGCATTGCAATAATCTAATCTAGAATAAATCAGAATAAATCATTACTGAACACATGTAGCGTGTCTGTAATATGTCAGTTAATACCAGGTATTAATACTTTCTTGCCGTGATTCACAATATGTAAGAACTCACCGCTTTTTAATGCTTCATTAGAGCAGAATCTGTAGCTCCATCCATAAATCGCAAGTCAAATTGCAAACAAATATTTTGACTTGTGAGAACTTGCACCATTTGGTAATCAATGGCTTGCAACCCATCGATACAAACCTAAGCAGTTCTTCCATTCACAGAAGCCGTCCTCGTCTCCTCAAAGATGGGTGATTTCTGTCACTCTGCCTTCCCTCCATAGCTCCTAAAGTTGGAAGTCGGTACCAATGGGAATGCTCAGGCACTTTGTAGAGAAAGTTCTTGCCAGATGGGCGTTTGCTTTGATGGAGCACATTCCACAAGAGCTGTCGTTTAAATGACCGTCATATGGAGACAGGCACAAAATGTTCTCCCAGGGAAATGCTCAGGCGGGCTAGAGTGACTGCTTCCTGTGTCCAGACTTGGCTCTTGCAATGCAAAGGGGGTCATGAGTATTTGGCTAGCAGTAGCCAAGAATTGCCTAGCCGTGAGGTAAACCAAAGCTTTGAACAGGGGGCTGGAGTAGGCAGCAGACTGATGAGGAGGAGCCTGCATGCCATGCCTGCCTTCCCCAGCCTACTGGCCACTCTGCTGCTTCACCCTGTGTACTCATCTCTTCTCACTGAATGAGAAGAGATTGGGGCTGTGGTGGCTTCTCCAAACAGCAGAGCTGGAGAAAGAAGCAGCAGGTGCTGTGGGGATCCTGCTCCAATTCCTCTCCTTCCAGGGGCCTCCTTCTGTAGCTGCTCTGCCTACATTTTCCTCACATGCTCCACCTTGCCTGTTGAACAATGCAACTGGCTAGTCCCCAATATGCCCCCAATGGCAACTCTTGTTTGTCTGTGCTCTGGCTAAGTTGCACCAGTGTTGGAGTTATACCAGTATAATCCTAGGGATAAGTGTTAGTCCTCTGAGTGGGCACTTCTTTTGCAGGAATGGAGTCCAAGACAAGGATTTAGCAGATGATCTAGAACAAGATTTCTCAAACTATGGATCATGACCTGTTTGGTGGCTCCTGGGTTGGTTTGGACCCTCCCACCTGCCCTTGTGTCGGGTTGCTCCAAGTTGGAACTCTCTGTACAGAGATGTAACACACTGACATCGCTGTGTCACATGACATCACTTCTGGGTTCTACCTGGAGGAGGGAACGCTTGCTACAGTGGCATCGCGCCTCCCCCATTCCTTCTCCTGTGAAGGGGAGCCTCAAGACAGAATAAATCTTGCTCCTGGTACTCACGAACCACCTTTCCAGAAATCAGGACCCACTATGCAGGACCTCATCCAAGGACTTGAGCACACACCCACATGGATATGGGTGGAGGTGCTCCCCCAGGTATCTTGGGCCTGGACTTTTCAGGGGCTAGGGCCATGGACAATCAGAAGAGCCAAATGGCTATGCATTTCAGTCCTCCTTCACAATCATCCTAGCAACTCCTGTGAAAAGGACTGAAGGCAATTATATCTTTCAGCTGCGCTGCCTGATCAAACTGTTCTGATGCAAGTATTCCAAACAACAGCTGCTTTTCAGTGTCTTCCTGTCATCTGGTGTCTTGGACATCCGGCTAAGCTTTCTCATATGCTGTTAAAAATATCAAGGAAAGCAACATGGGATTAGTCATGATTGGATGTTAGTCAATAAAGTGCAGTGGGGGGTGAGGAGTCGTCTCCCGCACCATCTCCCAATACATCAAAATGGTCACATTTGACTTGATGTAGACTCAAAGAGGATTGAGTCCTGATTTCACATCATGGCCCTGGATGGAAGGCAACTTTTTCTTTAAACTACTGGGATCCTTTCCCAAAAGCTACAGCCACATGGGATGTAATGGATACTCTTCATTTCTGAGTTTCACTGGATACAGTCATTTGTTAGTCCTGCAGTGTGGATTCCTTTTGAAATATTGGTGTGATAATTCTAAAATGACCTTATGTAATACGAGAGGCTTTTTGACATAGAATCATGATTTCAGTTTCTGGCTTTAAAGAGGATTTTTTAAAATAATAATAATAATAAAATTTATTTATATCCCGCCCTTCTCCCCAAAGGGACCCAGTTGTTTTACTAAACAACTTTAAAAATACAGTTATTTTAAAATGATAAATCTAATTTCTAAAGCTAGTTTCCTCTTACTAATCTGCAACTGATGTTTTCTGTGACAGCTTCAGGTGTGGCATCCACCTTTTATTTCATGAGGAATTGACTCTCTCCTTAGCTCATCCATTTTTTTAAAGCCATTTCAGAATTTTTGTTGTCAAAACAATGTGATTAGACCTTTGGTAACATTTGGACCCTAAATCCCAGTGGCTGTTTTCATGTCTTTTGTGTAGCAAAATCACAGGAGAACAGGCTCAGTCATGTCACAGTGGTTTATGCATGCTTGCTCAGCTTGTAATTTGAATTTTTACCACTCACAGTACATGGGAACAGTACATGGGAACATCCACCCAGTGTGTGCCTCGACTTGAGTGGAATATGAAAATCAGGACAATTGTAATTTATTTCTACCCTTAAAGCCCCTGACACATCAGCATAAAAGGAACCTCAAAGTAACTGAGAAACAGGTCTGGTGGGTTTGAAACCAATATCTTTTGAAACTATGCTGCCAGCAGAGAAAAGTGCAAACCTGGCCTCACTGATTTTTATTCTTCAAGCTGAAGGATGCTCAAAAGTGGTTTGTAGGGGGTGAAAAGTGGAATTTCACTGGTTTCTTCACATTAGCCATTTTCAATAAGTCATTTTAAGAATGTCGCTCCACCTTCCATGCATGAAAGAAGGGCAAGTGCTCTTTGCTCAGTTCCACTTTGTGATTTGTGTGATTTGGCCATGTGTGGTGATGGCTGGGCAGCAGTTGGTCAGGGAGGTGCAGGAGAGGTTCTCTAAGAGCTGCCAGGCAGCACTGTGGCCTCCTTGCACCATTCTGTTCCTGGTGAGAGATGAAGAGAAACATGCACTTACCAGCACAGCAGGATTTCCACATGTAACCAGTTGGGGAGAAGAGAATTGGTGATGGACTGCAGGAGCATTGATTCAGGCCACTGGGGAACTGGTGTTAAGTGTGTTTGTGTAGTAGAATACCTGGGCAACATGAATTGATCTTTGTTGCTTTCACTGATTTAGGGCAGAATCCTAACCAGCAGTTATGCTGGTATAGGTGGCCCTGGAGAGTTGCAAATGTGCCATAAAGCACGTTTGCGCCTCCTTAGGTGGGAGCTGCATCGGCGCATTCAGATGCGCCGACGCGCAGATGGAGGCAGAAGTCTCTGCCGCGGCTCCCGTGCCACTGCTTGTGTTGGCATGAGCATGCGGACATAAGCAGCAAAGGTAGGCATGGGAAGGGGGAGGGGGCGTTACTGGGTGGGGGAGGGCAGGCCCGGGGGCGGCCACATGGGGAGCCGGGGGCAGGACTGGGACCCAGTGGTTATGCCAGATCCCAACCCCCATCCCCAGGGTGAGCAGAGCGACTTGAAGCCGCTCCGCTCTCCTTGGACTTGCACCACCTCCGGAGGTGGCGCAGGTCCAAGGAGACCCATAGCGGCGCACAGCCCTTACCCACAGGTAAGGGGAAGAGCTTCCCCTTGCCCGTGGCTGAGCCGCTGCTCGCTGCAATCCCACGTTGGATGCAGCGCAAGTCTCCTGGCTTGCCTACTCCAGCACGGGTTAGGATTGCGCCCTTAGGGCTCAATCCCATCCAATTTTCCAGTGCCGGTGCTGCTGTGTCAATGGGGTATGCACTGTTTCCAGTGTTGGGGGTGCAGTCACAGAGGCCTTCTCAAGGTATGGGACATTTATTCCCTTACCTCAGGGCTGCATTGAGGTTGCACCAGTGCTGGAAAGTTGGATAGGATTGGGCCCTTATTCTCCTAGATGTCTGTTTTTTGGATTGTGTTCATGGATTCATAAGGTTGGATGGACCCAAAAGGTCATTGTTTCTAGTCTTTCCTGACTGCAAAGCAGGACTGTACATACAGAAACAGAGAGACACACACGCACATGTATAACATTATATGCTGATGCACCCTGTCTATACTTCTTTGGGCAGGGCCTAGGAGAGGGGGGTAAAGGGGGTAATTTGTACCCGGACCCAGGGTCAGGAAGGGGGCCCAGGAGCCAAAGGAGGGGGCCCAGAAATTTCCTGGGATCTTCCATTTCCTAATCTCACCCAGACTCACTGCCCATGTGCGATGATGACAACGCTGGGCAGGCATGTAGACCTGAGCTCTGCACTGGAAGATTGGTAGACCTTGGCGCCAAAGACTGTTCTGGTTTTTGCCACTTTTCCCATTTTGCCCTCATTCTGCCGACCCCATTGCCACCCCCCAATCTGTTTCACCCCCTCCCTTTTTGGGAAGGGGCCCAAAGAAACTTTGTACCTCTTGATGAAACTCCTCTCAGAGGCCCTGCCTTTGGGTATATGAGTAGGGGAAAAAGTCATTTGTACATAATAATGTCATGACTGGCCACCTGGCATTTGTGTAAAATGAAATGAATGATAACGATTGGGCAAAGTGTAGTTTTTCCTGTTGATGAAGTAGTGCCAACCACCAGATTTAACACTGAAAATAGAAACACACACCAGTGCAGAATCAATTATAATGAGCTAACAAACTGTATAACTACTTTCAGAATGAGTAACTCCAATCTGCGGAAGAAAACCAAACAATATACATCGGCAGAGCTGGGAAGTCCCACTTAAAAGCTGCAGTTGGTAATCTCTCCTAGGCATAGAACTAGTGCCATCTAATGCTAAAAGTCCCATCCTAGAGCTTCTTTCAAATGCAACATTGACTGTAGATAGAAGCAGGAATTTCTGAAGGCTCCTTGTTTGCACACAAAGGAAAAGAGAGAAGAGCTTTAACAATTTGATATTGCAAGATGATATATGATAGTGAAATGGAAATGGGGAAAATAATTTAGGGTGCAATCCTAACCAACTTCCCAGCAGCGAGGTAAGGCAATGCAACTCCAAGGTGAGGGAACAAACATTGCCTTACCTTGAGGAGGCCTCTGTGACTGCCCCCCAACTGCAGAATGCAGCACACGCTCCACTGGCACAGCTATGCCAGTGCTGGAAAGTGGGTTAGGATTGCACTCTTAGAATATGAATCAGGGGAAAGTGATCCAGAAAACAGAAGAAATCTGTCACCATAGGGGACTCCACAATATACTCTACTATTGGCACCTGAACTTCAATCCTGGTTATGCAATTTTATAAATTTTTCAGGATTGTAGCCAAAAGGCACAAGCTGGAGATATACCTGCGCAACTAGGTGTGCACCATGAAGACCAACTAGATGTACACCAACAAGGTATTCCAGTATGTGACTTGTATCTAATCCTCCCTACCTTCCCATGATGCACATTACAATTTACTTAAGTCACAAGATGGGAATACATCCTCTCATTTGTATTGCCAAAGGCATGAAATCAAACATTCATGGGCACATGCTTTTTTTTCTTTTCAAGGGCAAAGGCCATTTCATTTTCCTGCACTTCTTGTGTATAAATGGAGTCTCATTAGCCATCTTGTTTTACTGAAAGATGAAACAGAAATGTATAAAATGACATGGATTTGCCTGTTGTGGTTATAGAAGGTTGTGTTGGATGTTCTTGGGTTCCCAGGAAGTTCACACTGAAAGGGATGGCCACACCTATTTATAGCAGAATCCTATGCATGTCTACTCAGAAGTATGTCTTATTATGTTCAATGGGACTTACTCCCAGGAAAACAAGCATCGGAGTACAGGTTTAGCCTAACATGCATTGCCTGTGTGAATGGAGAGTACTGTACAGATACATCCAATTTTCTCCAGCTTCTGTCCATTATAGGGAAAGATTGGGTCAAACTGTCCTTGGGGAAGTTTGTCTTCCATTAATGATTTGCTCATTGAGGAGCTCCATGAGAACACAATTTGAAAATGCCTGCCCTAGAGGAAGCTTTTTAAACAAACGGTAACACTCTACAAACTAACACAGAACTGAGTGTGGGATTCACACTTTGATGCACACTTTTTTGCACAACATTTATAATTCTTATGTAAAACGTATATCTTATGAAAACTAACCTAGCTGCAGATAGCAGCAGCGGACATTTCCCCAACAGAATGTGCACTCCTAATTGACATATTTCTTTGGCTCAGTGTGGGCACAGTAGCAGCTGATGGGTATGGAGTAAAAATCAGGGAGTACTGCAAAACTGGATATTGATCTTGTCTGCGGAGAATAACAACATGGCTTCTCAATATGTTCAGTATGACTCATAGTAAACTAGCTTTGCATGCACCTTTGGAATCAAGCTCTGTGATTTTCGTTCAATAGGCCTCAGGCCTGCTGGGGATATGTGAAGGTAACTAGAGATAGTATATAAGTAGCTGCCATTCTGAGTCAGACTGTTGGTCCACAGTACTAGCCCAGTACCGTCAACATGGACTGGCAGTGGCTTACCAAGGTTTCAGGTGAGAATCTTTCTGTGAGGTATCCAAAGGTTGAACCTGGGTTGAACCTTCTATGTGCAAAACTGCAGTTCTTCCACTGAGCAACCCTACAGCTATAGGCCTTCCACATGAATCAAGCTGCAAGCCATTTGGGGTATAAGCAACACTGGGCGTAGAGGAAGGAGAGCGAAAGACAAAGAAGATTCTAGAAATCAAATCAAATGTGTCCTTCAGAACTCCCTGAATTTTTTTTAGGCATACCTCTCCTATATCTGTCTACGGGCTAGGAACCAGTTCTCCTCCCTCCCATCCTCATAAATGTTCACCCTGTTGCTGCTGTTTACCCTTCCATTGAAATACTGCTATCCTTCTGCATGTTTTCTTCCCACACTTCTGTCACAATCAATCTCCTCACTTATTCTGTGTAAATACATAGCTCTGGTATAATATATGCATACAACAGAATTACTGGTTCCCTTCTCTGCTTATCAGTGGTAGAGGATGGCTGCTTAAGGGTCTTCCTGGTTAAATATGCATGACTTATGGACTAATGACTGTTCACCAGAGGTATGGTAGACACATTGCTGCACTGGCTGAGGTCAAGGGCCTTCACCACAACACGTACATAGCATCCCCAACAGGCTAAACCTGAAGTAGAATAAGACTATCATTTGTCATTGATCACATTTGGTTTCATTCATATCTTTGAATTCCCACTGCCAGCCACTGAGATTGTGGGAGCATTTTAAAGGGTTTTTTGTTTTTTTTCTCTCCTTGCCATTGCAGAGAAAAAGGAGATTCCACTTGCATGCATAGAGCAGCATTGCTGAATAGCTGAAATCACATGATCAGATTATTCTACATTTTCACACGATGTAGATAGGAGCTGAATGTCTTATTTTGTGGCAAAAGTCACGACGCACCAGGCCACTACAGTTGATGAAGTCCGCCCAACGACAAAATTGCTTAATAACACATTTTGGGGGCTGTATCCCTGTAGTTAAGTGACACTTGCATAACAAGCCTTAGGCTGAAACAGGGTATTCCAGTATCCATGTGGCTGTCTTGTGACTAAACCTCCCTACCTTGCCATGACACATTACAACTTACTTATATTCTGATGTCACAAGAGTAGGCAGTTCCCCTTTTCCACCTCACAGCACTGGCAGCCACTAACTGGTGTTAGAGAAATATGCGCATAATGATGGCAGTGTAAGAACTTGTTCTGGCTGGCCTCAGCTTCAGACTAGTGAATGAGAACATTCCCTACACAGTGGGAAAGCAGCTAGGGCAACTGGAAAATTCATTCACAGATGATATCCTTTCATAGCAGAATCACTATTTTAGGGCTGTTAAGACGCCCATGCAGCACAGGTGACAACTCTAATTCATGGACATTATTTAAAGACAATTAATTTAATTAATAAACAACATCCCAGAAATTATAAGGATTCTCCTGGAGAAGAGTTAATATAGCACAAAATGTACAGGGGCTCTGGCAATGTCTTCGAATATGCCATTTTCTGTGCATCTTTTGGCATTTCCTTTTCGCATCTGGTTGTGGGTTGTGTTTTGTGGCTTGTGAATAAGAGAGGTCATCTTTGAATCAGAGGCTCCCTGATCGCCCATGAAGTGAAAATGAGAAACATATCTTTAAATAATGACAAGGGCTGTGTGAGATGCCCTTAGGCGGGATTACTGTTTGCCTCTGAGGAAAGAAAAAGGAATGACTTACTGTCATCCATTTCTCCAGGGCTCAATTACATGGCATGCCTATCAACACACTGCCTATATGTGTGTGAGAATGTCATGCTTTTCATTACCGGCATGAGTTTTCATTTTAAAACATTGAATTCCAGCAGGAATTTAGAAATCTTTCATAAATCAAAGCACAGCTGCTATGAAAGGATACTTTTGCCACGTCTAAACTAATTTTCTTTGATTTATTGTAAAGGGAAATGGGGCTTCCAAGAAACAGGGACTTCCCTTCAACAGAGCTGCTCAACAGCTTTGTGTATGTAACGGCTGTGCACATGTGCTTTGGGGCCACAAGGTGCTACACACACTTGCAGTGGGAGAAGTGCCAGATTCATCACTTCCAATAAACATGCTATAGATCCCTACTAGATAACTTCACTGCATCCCTTTTGCGTGATAAATACTTTGCTTCAACACAAGCTCATTTTTTACATCAGGGCAAAGTCCAGTTGAGTTTTTTTTTTTTTTCTGCATATCATACATTATTTTTTACTACTTCTGTGCAGCATGGCCTTTCCCAGTTTGAAGAGACACTTGGCCAACAGTCTGAGGCAAAGAAGGAAGGCCCATAGCCAGGGAGACAGACCAGGGACAGACTGCACTTGCTCCCGGTGTGGAAGGGATTGTCACTCCCGAATCGGCCTTTTAAGCCACACTAGATGCTGTTCCAGAATCACCATTCAGAGCGCAATACCATGGTCTTTCAAGACTGAAGGTTGCCTACAAAAAGTATCATTTATGCAAGTGCCCATTGGGCTCAGTTTACAAATGTGGAAACCAAAGACTATGATTTGGTCTGCACTCCTCAGTGACTCCGTAACAGGAGTTTGGATTCAGTGTAACTCCTATAGCGGTTGAACTACACCTTGTTCTTAGTTCACAATTGCAGACTGGCTCTCTACAGAAAAATGAAACGTTTGGTTTGCAAAATGGACATGATAAAACCAGCTGGTTGTGACTTGAGCGGGTCAACAGGCTGCCCATCCTACGGCGACTCAGTCAACATGTAAATTTTTGCTACTTATTCCCCAGGTTGGCTTCCGTGTGAAAGAGCATAGGTGAGAACAGGTAAGGTTCTGTGATGACTGATACTCATGTATTCGTACGATCAGGGGATGATTGCAATAGGGATTCGTACATAATGCAAACCCTTGTGCAGAGTGATTCATAGGCTGTGCACAGAGAAAGAAATGTTTTGCTCTCTCCAAAGTCACTTGCGTTATCCCATGATCAGCAGATTCTGTAGTGTGTGATTCTATAGTGTTATTACAACTGATGAAGCAGAATGGAGGGAAGGTGGATGCATCTGCCTGCCTGCAGTTTTGTTTGCCTCTTTCTTTTATACGTCTGCTCTCCCCACCTCCTTTCCTCATCCCTGTTGCCCCAGCTTACCCATATAAGAACAACACAATAACCTGTTCAACGACAGCTTTGTCTTTTTATATTATGAACTGGTAGCTGATTTCTTCCAGAAAACTCTGGTGTAAGTGGATTTGAGCTTCCTCTGCCTCCATAGATCCTGCTTGCCCCTTCCCATTGCCTCAACTCTCCCTCTTACAAGGGCTGGGTGTGAGTGACATTGTCACATGGTGTTGCCAATTTTGAACCCATAAGAAGAGCCCTGCTGGGTCGGACCAAAGGCCCATCTAGTTCAGCTTCCTGTCTCTCACAATGGCCCACCAGATGCCTCAGGGAGCACTCAGGACAACAAAATAACCATATCCGTTGCCACTCCCTTGTATTTGGCATTCAGAGCCGTCTAAAGCCCATCCAGTCATAATGACTTATCCATCATGACTGTGATGGATTTTCTTCCAAAAATCTGTCCAATCTCCTTTTACATAGAAGAAGCGCTGAACAACATTGAGTGCCTGCCTGTGCTGGAGGAGCTTGACAGTGAACCAACACTAGAAGAACTTCACGTGGCCCTGGACTCCCTTGCCTTTGGCAAGGCACCTGGAAAAGACAGCATCCCTGCTGAAGTCCTAAAGTGCTGCAAAGAGATCATCGTCACTGAGCTGCATGAAATCCTCTGTCTCTGCTGGAGAGAAGGTGGAGTACCTCAAGACATGAGGGATGCAAACATCATCACGCTGTACAAGAACAAAGGCGACAGGGGTGACTGCAACAACTACCGTGGCATCTTTCTCCTTAGTGTTGTAGGAAAGTTGTTTGCCTGAATTGCACTAAAGAGGCTCCAGGTACTTGCAGAGAGCATTTATCCCTTTAACAGCTACTTTAACATACTAGTATGGAGATCATGTATCTCTCCCTTTAACAGCAGTTTGTTCCCCAGCCACTAGCAGGTGATCCCATTTAGTTCCATGCCATGCGCTGATTTCTGTTTCTCAGACCTGGGTTAAAAGGACTGGGGCAGACCAGGTCTGTGTTTTTTTTTCCCCTGGTCAGTTGGCAATCCTGTCACACTACCTGAGGTGCTACCATGGTAACTGCCTCATATGGAGGAATGTTAGCTTTAAAAGGTGGAGGAAAATCAATAAAAAATTTCATTTCCACAAGCTCAATTATTCTCCTATCTCAGTGGGTAGTCATTTTTTATTTCCTTAACAGCCGATGCTGGAAGATGGAAAAAATAAACATTGCAGGATGCAGTGAGGAGATGCATGCAAGAGGTACAGTTGTCAGTGAGGGAATCCTTGCTGGCATCCTTCAGTCTCGGAAGACTATGGTGTCACGCTCTGAATGGTGGTTCTGGAACAGAGTGTCCTCTCCAGTGCACAATGCCTGGGTAAAGTAGGTATGGAGGATAGGCTGTTACCCATGCAGCAAATCCCCCCTCTCCACATTGCTGAAATGATCCAATGGAAAGGCAGAAGCCAATATGGTTGGTTCCAGCGGCGTCGCAGGAGTTGCCAGAATGTGACTGTGTTCAGCCATGAACTGCCTCAGGGACTCCGGCTCCGGATTTTGCCTCGAGGTTGACTCCTGAAGCCTTTTCCATAACTGGATGTAGCCATAAGGCAGTGGAGGTTTGGGATCAGAGTTTTCCTTCTCTCAGATGAGCTGCCTTCCCAGGCTGACGAGTCCCATCTACCCGGTGGCAGAGGGAATCCACAAAGGCACTAAATGACTAAATGGAACATTACTCTAAAAAACAATTCAAGTCACAGCTCTTTCTCCGAATTCCCCCTCTCACAGCTTCCATGATTTTGCCATAGAGCAGGGCGCTCTATACCCTGTCCCATGGGCCAGATCCAGTGCATGGCCAAATCTGTCAGAACATTTTGTTCTGCTGGGGAGCCTCTGTACTGTGCTGCCAATCCCCCCCCCCCAAAGTGTGCACTGGCCAGCTGCTTCCAGGGTCACTTATCCCAGCAGGCTTTGTACCTGGATTTCCGGGCAATGGCTGACCCGCAAGCACTTTGGAGATCAGTGGCACAGTAAGGAGGATCCCCAGCAGAACAAAATGTTCTGTTCACCCAGGAGACAGATTTGGCCATGCACTGAATCTGGCCCATGGGACAGGGTATAGAGTAGAGTGTTCCATTCGTCCCATGGAAAACTTCTGTGAGCCACAGTGGTCTTCAGTTTGGAGACCGCTGCCATAGAGGAACTTTTGACATGGAAGCTGAGAAACTAGTTCCTGAAACCTTAATTTTTGCAGCTGTGACTGCTTCCTTGCATGGCCTCACCTTCTGGTATGCACCCAGATACACATTTCAGTATGTGCTTAAAATGTAATGTGTGAATGTGACAAACAGGTGAATGTACAGGTGCACTGACTGCTAAGCCTGCTGAGTGTACACTCATGGAAAACACACAGGTTTGTGCTCCTATAGGCTCCCTGGCCTGAAGACTCATGACATCATAACTTTGAAAATTGGGGTCTGGTCAGTGCATCAGTGGAGACTGCCTGTAAATTCTATGTATCTTGTGTTGATAAGATCGGAATACTGTATGATGGGATCCAGACCAAATAATAATATTAGAGTTTTTAATAGTGATTCAAGGTTTTCCTCAGCATTCTGAAGAAACATATGTGACTTTCGCACCAACATAAGGGGAGACAGAACAGCGCACAGATGTGCACTGGTGTCCCTGCGCTGACATGGGACCCGGGGACAGTGAGTTTGTGTTGGCAGAGCTCAGCCAGTGCAGGGGTTGGGGGAGTGTGGGGAGGGCAAGGAGGAGGTGGGAGGGAAGTGTTTTGGGGCGGGGGGAGGGTGGACAGCAGGCATTCCCCAGGGGTGGGCGAGGAGCGGGAGACAGGGATCCTAGCCCATTCCCAGTTGGCCCATGGCAGTCCCAGGCTGCTCAGATCTGTGCCACCTCGTTAGGTGGTGTAGATCTGAGTAGCCCCATTGGGGCCCGCTGTGGCTCTCTCTGGGGTAAGGGGAAAAGCCTCCCCCTTGCCTTGGGCTTGGGCTAACCCATGAGCAGCCCAAAACTTGGGCTGGATACCCCCCCCCCACCTGGAATAGGACAGACAGGTATGTGAGCCAATTGCAGGGACAACTCTAACCCAAACGAAAGAGAAGGACCTTGTAGCACTTGCAGAACAAAGGGATAAAAGCAACCTGTGATGCTTCCAGCAGCCGAATACACACGAGCTGCTGGTGAGTTAAATTTACCCAAAATATGAGAAAGCAGACAAAAAGGCACAGGAAAGAAGTGGGGTCCCCAGGGAAACACAGGGATTCATCACACATGCTATGGAGAAAGCAACTAGAGTTTTCCTCCATCTCCCATAATTCTGGGTGACAAAATGAAGTTGATGGACATTGATTCAGAAGAAAGGAGTAGATCGTACAGCATATAATGTCTTTTTGGCACCAGCCAAAGACTTCATTACTCTCCCAGAATATGGGAGAAATGTTTAATGTACAGTATCTTGGGGTGCAATTGTAACCCCTTATGTCGGTGCTTTCCAGCACTGGCACAGCGGTGCCAATGGGGCTTGTGCTGCATCCTACAGTTGGGTGTCACTCACGGAGGCCTCCTCAAAGTCAGGGAATGTTTGTTCCCTTACCTCAAAGCTTCATTGCCCTTATGTCAGTGCTGGAAAGCACTGGAAAGCACTGACATAAGGGGTTAGGATTGCACCCTTGGTTGTTTAGCGTGTTGCCAACAGTCCTGTTGATTTGTACTGACAGTATACAAGGCAATGAAAGAAAGAGATTTTTTAAAAAGACAAGAAACAAAATTAACTTCTGGACTTTGCTGCTACAAAAAGTGGTGATGGCTACCAATCTGAAGGCTTTAAAAGGGGAGAAGACCATTTCATAGAGGCCTATGAATGGCTACAAATAATGATTGCCAAGTGGAACTTCTCAGTTCTGAGGTCACCAAATACCATTTGCTGTGCCTTGACACCTTACTTCTGGGCTCCCCAAAGGCCTTTCACCGGTCACTGTGCAAAACAGTGTGCTAGACTACCGGACCCACTATGTTCTGATTCTGCAGGGGTTCCTTATGACATCACATTCTGACATCATAGTCCCTTGACAGTTCAACTGTCAGTTGATCAGAACATTGTCCTCACCAGACCAGAAAGACTAGATCAGACCAGAAAGTCTTTCTTGGTTTACTCTTAATTTCTCATGTTTCATCTTTACTATGACAAAGTGATTGAGAGCCTGACCTTCACCTCATCGCTCAATGATGGCAAGGCTCCTGCGACAGCACTGACTCCTGCAAAGGAGTTGGCATCTATCGCAAAAGCTGCTCCAACAGTGTGTGTTGCTCGGAGCGCCAGTGGGAAGCCTGCGCCTTCCCTCCCCTGCCATCGCCGATGTCCCTTCTCACTGTAGTAGGTAAAATGACAGGAGAGGTGGGAGGGGTGGTGGGAGGGTGGAACAGAGGTGGGGAGGGGGCGAAACCTGCTGAGGAGGGGTGTAATGGAGGTGCTTGCATACTGTATTTACCCAAAAGGAAGACAACCATGAATGGATGGTGATCCCCCTAAAAAGAGGGGTCTTAAATCCAGTCCAAAGAAGAGGAAGTTGTGCAAGGTGCTGTTTGGAACCATCTGTACAATGAAATGCTGAAACCCTATGGCTTTGGGGCCACTTTTAGAGGCGGGTTGGAGTCTCCCATCAGGTGGTGGTGGAAGAGGAAGAAGAAATTTTGGAGAGAGAAGGAGTGGATGATGATGACTGATTGTATTTGATAATCCACAGCACCCACCCACTAGATGACTCAGGATCAGATTAAAGAAAGTCCAGTGAAGCCAAGCTTGAAGTTGTGGCCATAGGAAGGGAGCATGCAGCCACTTGTAACAAAATTGCCAAATCCGATTTCAAGAACATTAAACAGATACTGTGAAGAGGTAATTCCTGTTCTGAGGAGTTGTCAGTGACAAAAAGCCAGTGAATTGTGACCTTAGGAGGAAAGAAAAGTGTGGGAGGGGGGCTGGAGTAACCCTATTGGACTTCTCTGGCCAACTCTCTTCTTCTCTGTCTTGACCCTCAGGCAGCGATGAAAGATGCCCGGCTCAAATCTGAACTACCTGCCATCCTGGCTGTAAGGATCATCACATACAAACAGAGGTGAAGTATCTCTTTTAGAGAGGCTTGGGAGTGGTTTGTTATTTTTAGCTTAATACCTGACCTCAAAATTGTCCCCGTGGCAGCTTATAATAATACAAAGCAAGCCAGGAACTTTTAGTACTCTGATCAATGACAGAGGCCAAAGTTTGTTGCTCTGTTGCATTGCCTTTGCCAGTCACCAGGCAACTGGAAGTTAGAGCAGAGTTCTTTTCAGGTGGTGGTGGGGGGGTATGAGAGAGAGAGAGAGCTGACTGCAGTCACCCAGAGGGTCTAAGTGCAGCTTCTCAGTGGCCCTTAGTTCCTAGTGAATATCTCTTTACAGCATTTAGGCATTGTCAGGGTGGAAGAAATGATGAACCAGGTTAGGAATGTTTCTTTGTGCAGACAAGGATACAGAACAGTTGAAGCCATGGGAAAAGACATTGAGGAAGCTAGTACATCATAAGAAAGGAAGGGATGTCTCATTGCCCTGGCCTCTACACAGGCACTTCAACAAGTACTAGTAGTAGCTTAATTTTTAGCTTAATACCTGGCCTTTTGATCTACTACTACTAATAATGTAATAATAGTAATGTTTATCATTATTTATGATGATAATAATGAAAAGAGTTGGGAAATGTTGGTTTTGAGAGGGGCAAGAGAGAAGCATTTAATTCCCCCCACTCCTGAGTATCTAATAATTCAATTTTGTTCCCTTTTCATCTGCACTAGGGAATTCTCAGCTATGGAAGAAGCCTCGCTGCTGATCTTGTTGGTGTTTGAGCTCAAAGGTCTCAACTGTAGAGTAGCCTTCCAGCAGGCAGGGTTTCACAATCCCATCCCCACTGCTGGATACACAAGCACCTGGATTGCTTCCCTCTTCACACAATGTCCCCTTTTTTCCTTCCATCCAGCCAGCAAAGTAGAACTTTCCCTCAAATGGGAACAGAGCATGAATTCCTCTGGCTGACTCTCAGGATGCTCCTTCCTGTTCTCTCAAGACCGGAGCCAGGACAACTCTCTTCAGCACAGCGCTGAATACTCCTGTTGACCAGGTGGCATTGTGTTCCCCAGAGAAGGAAGAGGCTAAGGAAAGCGGCCATATGATAGCTTCCTTTTTGGAACATTCAGCATCCTGCTGCAGGGCTGGTTGAAGCAGGACCCAATGACAGATCACCTTGTGTGAACAGTCAAGATAAGCACACTAAAGAGAAGGTGTGGCAAATGCGACTTCCATTTCAAGCAAGGATGGAGAGAGTTTTCCCAGGAAAGATTGTCCTTCAGCTGCACATCTTCTGCAGAATCAGCCACTTTAATCCTCTGGGACTCTCTGTTTTGGCAGGTAAATTAAGGATGCAGGAACACTATTATGCCACATATCTTGCTCTGTACTGTTGAGTGGCAATAAGTACAATCTCCAGGTCCATGAAGAATAGCTTGAACAGAGAAAGAGAGCTAAAGATTGCAAGACCAAAACCGGAAATCCCTGGACACGGGTTATTAAGATATTCAAAAGGGAAGGTTCACCCTCACCTTCTAGTCTTCTGATCATGCCTGGGACTGTGGAGGGGGCTGGCCACCTTTAGCCTTTACTTACCACCATTATCTGGATCCAAACCAGGGGACTGTATGCATGTCATTTACGCACTGAAGCCTATAGAAGTTTTTTTTTCCCCAGGACATGGAACATGCACAGGCAGGCCTTAACTGAAACTTCAACAGAAGTTAGGCTTAAAACCTCCCTTGCCTTTCACTGCAACTCTTTTCTGGGTTGTCCTTAGGCCACATGCTGTTTATAGGAGAGAAAGATACCAATACATAAGGGCCAATAAAATAATCAAAGTCATGTTTAATTGGCTCCAGATACAAATGTCCCTAGTCACTGTCTCTCCAAATCCCAACTGTGCCATAGAACAAATATGGGCCTTTCTAAGATGAACTCACAGCCAAAAGACAAGTACAGAAATAGCCATTACCATTTGTTCTGGAAACCCCAGCACAACCTTGACCCATCAAACCCAGCCTCATCCAGCCTCTCCCACTTGTCTGATGACCCACCCTCCTAGCTCCTTTCCTAAATCAAATTTCAGAAAAGCACAAGTAACTCTTCAGTTCTCTTCCTTCTGCTCTGCGTTTTCCCCAGACGACATTACATATAAAGATATTGGTAATCACAAAGAGAGTCTGGGCCAACAAGAAGCTGACGGAACATACCAAGATCCAGGTCTACAGAGCTGGCGTCCTGAGTACACTTCTGTACTGCAGCGAGTCATGGACTCTTCACTCACAACAGGAGAGGAAACTTTCCACATGTGCTGCCTCCGACGCATTCTCAGCATCACCTGGCAGGACAAAGTTCCAAACAACACAGTCCTGGAATGTGCTGGAATCCCTAGCATGTATGCACTGCTGAAACAGAGACATCGGTCTCTGTTGGCTCTGTTGGCTCGGTCATGTTGTGAGAATGGATGATGGCCAGATCCCAAAGGATCTCCTCTATGGAGAACTCGTGCAAAGAAAGTGCCCTACAGGTAAACCACAGCTGCGATACAAGGACATCTGCAAGAGGGATCTGAAGGCCTTAGGAGTAGACCTCAACAGGTGGGAAACCCTGGCCTCTGAGCGGCCCGCTTGGAAGCAGGCTGTGCAGCATGGCCTTTCCCAGTTTGAAGAGACACTTGACCAACAGTCTGAGGCAAAGAGGCAAAGAAGGAAGGCCCATAGCCAGGGAGACAGACCAGGGACAGACTGCACTTGCTCCCAGTGTGGAAGGGATTGTCACTCCCGAATTGGCCTTTTCAGCCACACTAGATGCTGTTCCAGAAACACCATTCAGAGCGCGATACCATAGTCTTTCGAGACTGAAGGTTGCCAACTAGGTAATCAAAGCAGGAGGAGATGTGAGCCAACATCCAGAATCTGACTGCCATACCTCAGATCTCCCAGCTGGAGTAATACAAAGACATTAAGGCCCAAATCCTAACCAACTTTCCAACACTGGCATAGTGGTGCCAATGGGACATCTGCTACATCCTGCAGTTGGGTGGCACTCATGGAGGCCTCCTTAAAGTAAGGGAATATTTGTTCCCTTAACTTGGAGCTACATTGTCCTTATGTCGGTGCTAGAAAGTGGGTTAGGATTGTGCCCTAAGTTTGCCAACCAGTAGGATTTTCTTAAACCAGGGAAAAATTGGGAGTTCCCACAGCCTAGATATGGCAAGCTCAGGCATCATTCTCCCTTTGCCCAAGAAACCAACTTCTCCCCAAAAGTAAGGGAAAAAAACTAAAGAACATTGAATGATCTGGAGGACAACTAAGAAATAGGGGAAAATTCAGAAAGAGGTGGAGAAAGCAAAACAGAACGCAGTAACAGAAAAAAGACAGATGGACAGAAATACACACAGAGCTCTGGAAATAAAAGGAGAAGAAAGAGAAAAAGAAAGAGGCCATGTCAAAACTTGCAAGAAAGAAAAGAAGAAAACATTAATTCAGGTGAGGTAGAAGTTGGGAAATTCAGGCAGGATGGAAGAAAAATAATAAAAGAGAGGCAGATAGTGGGAAATGGAGGCTATGTGAAGGAAAGGAAAAGATGCCAGAGATTGGAGGTAAATAGATGGTAGGAAACTAGAGGCCCAATCCTATTGGGCTTACCTCCTATGCTCCAGCCCCACTGCTTGCACTGGGTGATGTAAAAGTGTCGTAAGACACTCCAGGGCCAGCAGTTAGCACTCAGTGTGGGAGGACGCCTTGTTGGAGTGTCGGGGGGGAGGGGTGAGTATCCTCTTCTGAGGATCCTCTTCCCGTCAGGGAGGCATACCAGAGTGAGGGGAGGGCGGGGAAAGGCAGGGAGGTGGCAGAACTGTGCAGGGGGTGGACTGGAGGGAGGATCAGGCCCGGGAGGGGGTGGGGATGGCAGGAAAGGCTGCCGCCATTTCCTATGCTTCCTCCCAAGTCGCAGAGCCCTAAAGGGGCCTCTTTGGTTCTGCACCAACTCAAGAGCTGGTGCAGCTCTGAGGAGACCCATTGGGGATAGCAGGGTCTGATATAGGGTAAGGGAACAAATGTTCCCATGCCCAAGGAGACTCCAGCTGTTGCCCCAGCTCTGCAGGATACAGCGGCGGCCATTTCAGCGCCGCTGTACCTCACACCGCTGCTGGGGCATAGGATTGGGCTGTAAGAACACAATCCTATGCTTATCTACTCAGAAGTAAGCTCTAGTGTCTTTAGTGGGGCTTACTCTCAGGACCTTGTGTGTGGGATTGCAGCCTATGAAAAATGGACAAAAATACTACTGTTTTGTTTAAAATCTGCTGAAAGGCACCCTGCTGGTCCCTATAAAGCTGCAAGGCTGTGGTAGAAATATTTCAACAAAATAAACACATAACAAGAAGGAATAAAAGGGAGACAGAGTGTAGGAAATTGAAGCAGGATTGAGAAAGAAATAATCAGTGGCCAACTTGAACCTGAATATGTGAGAAAGAATAAAAGAGAAGTGGAAGGAAGTTGAAACAGGACTGAAGAAGGAAAGGGGAAAATGGAATAATAAAGTGCTTAGCAGTGGGAAGCAGAAGCAAAAGTGAAGAAGGAAAGGGGGGAAAAGAGAAAGAAGAGAGAAGTAAGCAGTGGCCAAATTGAGCCTGAATGATGGAGCAAATGTTCCCTTCTCCCATCATCCCGAGGTCTCCTTCTCCCGAGGAGACCTCCTGCCTGCTCTGATCCAACACTGGGTACAGCATGGGCCCAGTGATGCAATACTGTGGCATCAGTGTTGGTAGGACTGGGCTGTAGTGTAAGGTAAGTAGTGGACATGTAAGTGGGGGGGAAGGAGGAATAAGAGAGAGTTCAGTAGGAAAGAAAAAAAAAAGGAGTAAGTGGTGGCCAAATAGTACTTCATAATATAAAAAAGAAATGAAGGAATAAAAGAGAAATAAGTGTAGCAAAACTGAGCCCAATAATGTAATAAAGAAAAGGAGGAATAAAGGAGAGAAAAGTGTATCCAAATTGAGCCTGATAACGTGGGGAGGGGGAAGTTGGAATAAAGGAGAGCTTAGTGGGAAGGGAAAAATGAAATAAGACATAGATAAAGAGTGGCCACATAGAACCTGATAATGTAAGAAAGAGGCAGGAATAAGGGAGCATTAAGTGATATCCCACTGCAACCTCAATGTAACAAAGAAAAGAAGGAACAAAAGAGGACTTTGAGCCGGATAATATGGGAGGGGAGAGAATAGGTGAGAGCTTACACAGGTAAGTAGTGGAGCCTGATTAAGATAGAAAAGAAGGAATAAATAGAGCCCTTTGTTGCCAAATTTAGGGTGCAATCCTGAAGCACCCATGGGCCAACGAAAGTCCTTGTGCCAGCCTAGGAGGGTCGCAAACGTGCTGTAAGGCACACTTACACCTCCTCAGGAGGAGCCAGGCCAGCACTCAGAGGAGCGCCAGCCTGCCAAGGCTGACACAAGCCTTTGCACCGGCTTCCTTGCTGAGGTTTGCGTTGGCCTGGCTGGGCCAACACAGGCCTCTAGGGTGGGCAGGGAGGAGGTGGGGAGGAGGTGGGAGGGAGGTGTTCCTCGTGGGGGGAGGGTTGGCAATGGGCAGCCCTGGGGGTAGGCAGGTGGGGAGCAGGAGGCAGGGCTGGGATCTGGCAGTTATGCCGGACCCCAACCCCCGTTCCCAGGGAGATTGGAGCGACTTGAAGCCGCTCCGCAATCTTCAGACTTGTGCCACCTCAGGAGGTGGCGCAAGTCCGAGGAGACCTATTGGGGCAAGAGCACCTTACCCAGGGGTAAGGGGAAACGTTTCCCCTTGCCTCTGGCTGAGCCGCCTTGGGCCCCTATCCTGCGCTGGATACACCACAAGTCTCTTGGCTTGCTTGTTCCAGCGCAGGGTAGGATTACGGCCTAAGGTTTAGGCTGGCACAAGTTACTTGTGCCAACCTGAGGGTGTTGCAAATATGCCATAAGCCACATTTGCATTAACTTAAGAGTAGGAGAGGCCAGAGCAAGGAATTGTGCGGCCTCCCTGTGCTGAATTCAGGCCTGGTGGGGTAAGTTTGTGTCAGCTGAGCTCAGCCGATGCAGGGGTCTGAGGGGGCATGGGGAGGGCAGGGAGGAGGCAGAGAGGCGTTTTGGGGTGGGTAGCGGGGGTTCCTGGGGGCAGGTGGGCGGGCGGGCGGGCGGGGAGTGGGAGGCACGGCCAGTATCCAGCGGTTACTGAGGTGGTGCAGATCCGAGTTAGACCCATTGGGGCCAGTGCAGCATGACACGAAGTAAAGGGAAAGTTTTCCCCTTGCCTCAGGTTGCGCCAATTCTGGCCCCAAACTTGCCCTGGATATAGTGCAGGTACACTGGCCTACCTGTTCCAGTGCAAGTTAGGATTGGGCTGCCCTCCTGATAATGTAAAAAAGGAGGTGGAATAAAAGAGAGCTAAGTGTCACCAAGTTCATCCTGATAACGGGCAAAAATAGAAGGAATGAGGGAGAGCTCAGTGGGAAAGGCGAAAAAAAGCCTGGAATAAGACAAAAGCAAGTAGTGGCCAAATTGAACTTGCTACTGTTAGACAGAATAAAACAGCCATGTGTGGTGTTGTGTCCACCCCCTTCGGTAAGCGTGAGGGGGCGGAGCCTGGGTAGCGGGTTTGGCGGGCGAATTGATAGGATAACAAACACAAGAGGTCCAGAAGATCGGTTTCACCAGGAAGTTTAATCGGGTAAGATGGCTTACATTCATTGAGGGCCTTGTAATGCCACAAGAACCCTTGGCACATCAAGATCAACCCAAAGTAAGTCCATAGAAAAGTCCTTCATATAGAACTGCCTGCAGCTGAATCTTGGCCCATCGTCAAGCAGGGGCAGTCGTGGAACCTGGCCTGGGTGCCCTCTGGATGGCAGCCTTGTAGGGCCTTTTCAGGGTGCTGGCAAAGTCGGTGCCTGCTTACTGGCCATTTGGGGGGGGCACTTGAGGGAGCCTGACAAGGGCGACTGTCCAGCCCTCACTGGGCCCTGTCCCTTGAGGTTCCTGTCCTGTTCCCCTGAGAGGGCTTGCCACTGCATGGCCTGGGTGGGGCCACGGCCAGCTATCCCTGCTGTAGGCCCCTTTGGGCCACGGCCAGCTATCCCTGCTGTAGGCCCCCTCCAAGCCCCTTGCCGCTTCCTTCCCACTAGAGCCCCAGGAGGCGCAACGTCCTTTGCCAGCTGCGGGGCTCCATATGAGCCTCCCGGACAGCAAAGACAATCCCTCCCTTCTGGCCGGGAACTCAGCCTGAGACCTCGCAGGAACTCAGCCTCTCTGGCCTGCCCAATCTACTGTGACACCAGCCATGCTTTGGGGTGGGGTGGCTGCCAAGTGGCTGGCTTGGCCAACACCCTGCCCTGTGGGCGTGAGAGCTGCGCTGGGGCTTGGCGCTGCAGGTCCCCGGCAGCCAGCCTTGCTGACCCCGCATCCCAGCCACCAGTTTAGGGGCT
Source organism: Tiliqua scincoides (assembly GCF_035046505.1). Taxonomy (NCBI): domain Eukaryota; kingdom Metazoa; phylum Chordata; class Lepidosauria; order Squamata; family Scincidae; genus Tiliqua; species Tiliqua scincoides. The sequence continues at coordinate 232,208,402 of NC_089821.1, forward strand.
CCTCAAGCGGTTGGCGACTGCCCGGCCTCTGCCTCATGAGGTGACCCGTGGCGCGGCGCTTGGATCACCCCCTCGCACCTCCCGGTCTTCTATGCCTCTGGCAGGGAGCATCACTGTGAGTCCCATCCTGGGGTGACGTGTGTTTAAAAGGAGGCTGATATTTTAAGAAAGAAAAAAATGTAAAAAAGAGAGCTAAATTGAGCCTGATAACTTGGGGGGGGGGGCAGGAGGAATATGGGAGAGCTTAATGAGAAAGAAAAAGTAAGTAAGGCATAAGCTACAAACAGATCCTGATTGTGTAAGGCGGAAAAGAAAGAATAAAAAAGAACCAAGCGTGTCCAAACGGACAACCCAATCCTATGCAGTCATGGTGCAGTGGGGCCACCAGGTCAATTCTGTATCCAGTGCTGCAATTTTGCAGGCAGGAAGTCTCCTTGGAGTAAGGGAACATTTGTTCCCTTACCCCATGTAGTGCCCCAGCCTGCTCAATAGGTCAGTTTGGATCTGTATCAGCTATTTAGCTGGCACAGAACCGAGAAGCCCATCTGACACAGCCTGGCCCAGGACATGGGTAAGAAGTGGCAGGTGCCTGCTTCACCATCCCCAGCTCTCTTTTGTGCCTGATCTGCCATCCCCGCTCCCCTCCCCCCCTCCGGATCGCTTTCCTGCCACCCTCCCCTTAGCCACCTGGCACAAACATTGCTGGCAGCTGTAATTTGGGATACACTTTACAGCACATTTATACACCCAGAGCCGGTGCTGTGGGCACAGGTCTGGTGCTCACAGTCCATAGGATTGGACTCAGAGCCTGATAATATAAGAAAATGGAGGAGGAATAAGGGAGAGCTCAGTGGCAAAGAGACACAGGAAAGAAGTGACTACAAACAGGCAAAAGAAAAGAAGGAATGCAAAAGAGCTAAAAGTGGCCATGCAAAGCTTGATAATGTAGGGAAGAAAAGGAAGGACACAGGTAAGTAGTTGCCAAATTCAACCTGCTAATTTAAGAAAGAAAGGAAGGCATACAAGAGAACTAGGCAGTGAACCAATTGAGCCTAAGAATGGAAAAAAGGAATCACAGGTAAATAGTGGCCAAACTGAGCCTGATAACATAGGGAAGAAATGTTGGAATAAGGGAGAACTTAGTGATAATGAAAAAAGGAGCAAGACACAGGTAAGTGTTGGCCCAGCTGACCCTGTCAGAAGGAATAAAAGAAGGCAAAGTTTGGCCAAATTCAGCATGGTAATGTAAGAAATGAAAGAAAAGAAGGAATACAAGCGAGCTAAGAGACGGCCAGTTTGAGCCAGATAGAGCATGAAGAAAGAAGGGATAACAGAGCACTCAGAAGGAACGGGGGAAAAAATAAGGGAGAGCTAAGTGGTGGCCTAATGGAGCCTCATAATATTAAAAGGAACTCTGGGTGAGCACTGGGTGGTGGAGCAGTAAGTTGGGATGGGGGAGGCGTTCCAGAGCAGGGCGTGGGCAGTGGGAGGGGGCAAGATGGCTGCAGGCTCTGCTGCTATATCCTAACCCAGCCCAGGAGACCCGATACAGGTCTTCTTGATTCCGTGCCTATTCAACAGCAGGCGCAGATCCAAGGAGACCGATTGGGGGTACCTGGCCACTACACAGGATAAGGGAACTGCTACCCTGCCCCACTGGATGCAGCAGTTGCTATTTCAGCACAGCTGCAGCCCTGAGCTTGAGGAAACATAGGATTGGGCTGCCCGCCTGAAAAGGGAAGAAAGAGAAGGAGGAATAAAAGAGAGGTAAGTGTGGCAAATTTTGAGCCTGATAATGTAGGGGGAAAAGTGTTGGAATAAGGAAAGCTCAGTGGGAAGGGGAAAAGGGGGAATGAGATACAGGTAAGAAGTGACCCAATAGAAACTGATAATGGAAGAAAGCAAGGAATGAAAGGGAGCTAACTGGTGGGATAGAAAAAAGGAATAAAGGAGATATAATTTGTGGCCAAATCAAGACTGATACCATAAAAATAATAAAAGGAAGAAAAGAGAGCTCAGGGTCAAATCCTATCCAACTTCCCAGTGCTGGTGTAGCAGTGCCAATGGGGCATGTGCCCCATCCTGCAGTAGGGAGACAGTCAAACAGGCCTCCTCCAAGTAAGGGAACATTGGTTTCCTTTCCTCAGGGCTGCATTGAAGCTGCACGGGAAAGTTGGATAGGATTGGGCCCTCAATGTGACCAGTGTGACTCTGATAATGTAGGGAAAAAAGAAATCAAACACAGGTGAGTAGTGGCCAAATTAAGCCTCATAATGAAAGAGAGAAAGGAAGGGAAAAAATAGAGCCATGTGTCACCAGATTGAGCCTGATATTTTAAGAAAGAAGAAAATGCTATGTGGGACTGCTTCAGCCTGATAATGTGGGGGGAGGGGGCTCCGTGTTATAGAAAAAAAAAGATATAAAACACAGATATGTGGTGGCATATTTAGCCTGATAGTGTAAGAAAGAAAATGCTGAAAGAAGAGAGCTGAGTGTGGCCAAATTTAAGTTCACCAAAATGTGACGAGAGAAGGAGGAATGGCGGTGGTGAATTTAGGGAGGATATTGGAAAGGAGGGGAGAAAGGAAATAAAAGAGTCAAGCAGTAGAAAAGTGTGATCAGGCCAGAGAGAAGAAATAAGAGAAAGATGGTGGGAAATGGAAAGGAAGGAATAAAACCGAGGTAGATGGTCAGAAACTGAGCAAGGGATAAGAGTAGAACCAGAAGGAAGGAAGGAAGGAAGGAAGGAAGGAAGGAAGGAAGGAAGGGGTGTTGGGGAAAAATTGAGGCAGATAAAAAACTCAGATCTGTTTGTAATCTGAGGAGAGATAGGAGAGTGAAATGGGGAAGAAAAGACACTTTCATATGCAGAGAAACATCTTCAAATTCTTTCCAAATAATAAACATAAGATGGAAAAGAGAAGTGAAAAACAGATACAGTACAAGAACAGAGCACTGTGTAAACTACTATCTTGTGTCCCATTTTCAAATCCTATAGTCTTCCTATGAAGCCCTTGCTTCAGTTGTGGGGAGGTGTTTGTGACTATTTAAATGCTGGCACTCTTCCTGGACAAACACAGGCAGGCCTGCAAGCCCTAATTCTTGCCTTGTGCCCCAAATCTCCCTTGCCTGCAATACAACGTACTTATAGGGTGGCCACCATTACTCCAGCTGGATGACATAAAGGATGGCAGTCCAAGCAGTCTCTGGCTATTTCCACCCTAACCTATTATTAGAAAGGTTCACCTACAGGAGACAAGTGAGAGAAAATGTAGAGCACATCTATAAGACCAACATCCATATCATTACTCTGACTCATCCGGTCCGTTTCAAGAAAGGCATGGAGGGATTATAGAAGATAATTCATTCCCATTTGACCAGGAATCAGTTCAACACGCATTTGAACAGACATTTTCAACATCATATTCCTCCAGAGTCTATTCATGCAAAGACAGCAGTTGTGACATTACACAGTCTTGTTGCTTTTTAAGTTGACCTTCTATCAAAGTTAGCAACAGCATTGCCAGATAAAATGGACAAATGTACTCTGGATAAAAATGGAATTTCTTTTATTAAATCTTAATAAAAATAGTGATTTTTTCATTGCTTGTTGTCTTATTAGATGGTTCCTACCTTTGCATCACAGAACACTAAACAATTTCTCCAGTACAATAAGTTAACAGATTACCCAAAAGAGCAAAGAGGTTCTCATTTGGTATATTATGGTCCATTCAGATCTCTCCACCCACACACGTCACGAGAATTGCTGCAGGCAGGATTGCTGTGTGAACTTGCTTTGCTTAGAAGATGTGACTGACCCTACCTTTTCTTTTTTTAATTTTTTTATTTTCCAAAATAAAAACAAACAACAAATATAAACAAACACATGACCAACACAAACTCAATACACAACACAAACACACACACAAAAACACACCGTTGGAGGGTGCAAGCAATCATATATCAATATATCTAATCAATCAATACATATCTTCTAATTTTGTTCCTCTTCTAGTTTAGCCTCTTAATATCATTTATCTATCATATTATATCCGGTATAATATATCATGTAAACAATATATTTATCTAAATGCCCTATCTTATACATCTACAACTTCATTTTCAACCAAGCATAAAATGGTTTCCATTGCTCTATCTGTGTCGGTTTGTGCTATTGATCCAAAAATCTCAGCCTATCCATTTCTGCCACATTCATTATTTTCTCTATTAATTCATCTTTCATTGGAATTTTAATATCTTTCCAGTATCTAACATATAAAATCCTTGCAGCAGTTAATATCCTAATAACTAAATGCACATCATTTTCTTTATCTATAATATCTAAGTAATATTAAGCAAAAAAACTCTGGTTTCAGCGGTATCATAAATCCAACCATCTATTGTATTGGATTCCTCACCACTTTCCAATATACTTGCATATTTTTACATGTCCACCACATATGATAAAATGTCCCTTCTACACATTTACACTTCCAACAATTTTTGATATGTTCTGATTCATTTTTACCAGTTTTACTGGTGTCATGTACCATCTAGAAAACATTTTATATACATTTTCTTTAAAATTTGTTGCGCTAGTAAATTTTATATTATATTTCCAAATCTATTCCCATTGTTCTAATGTAATATTATGATCTATCCGTATTTAACTTTTATATATTATATATATTGGCAACCTTCAGTCTCGAAAGACTATGGTATCATACTCTGAAAGGTGGTTCTGGCACAGCGTCTAGTGTGGCTGAAAAGGCCAATCCAGGAGTGACAATCCCTTCCACACTGGGAGCAAGTGCAGTCTGTCCCTGGTCTGTCTCCCTGGCTATGGGCCTTCCTTCTTTGCCTCTTTGCTTCAGTCTGTTGGCCAAGTGTCTCTTCAAACTGGGAAAGGCCATGCTGCACAGCCTGCCTCCAAGCGGGCCGCTCAGAGGCCAGGGTTTCCCACTTGTTGAGGTCCATTCCTAAGGCCTTCAGATCCCTCTTGCAGATGTCCTTGTATCACAGCTGTGGTCTACCTGTAGGGCGCTTTCCTTGCACGAGTTCTCCATATGGAGATCCTTTGGGATCCGGCCATCATCCATTCTCACAACATGACCGAGCCAACGCAAGCGTCTCTGTTTCAGTAGTGCATACATGCTAGGGATTCCAGCACGTTCCAGGACTGTGTTGTTAGGAACTTTGTCCTGCCAGGTGATGCCGAGAATGCGTCGGAGGCAGCGCATGTGGAAAGCGCTCAGTTTCCTCTCCTGTTGTGAGCGGAGAGTCCATGACTCGCTGCAGTACAGAAGTGTACTCAGGACGCAAGCTCTGTAGACCTGGATCTTGGTATGTTCCGTCAGCTTCTTGTTGGACCAGACTCTCTTTGTGAGTCTGGAAAACGTGGTAGCTGCTTTACCGACGCGTTTGTTTAGCTCGGTATCGAGAGAAAGAGTGTCGGAGATCGTTGAGCCAAGGTACACAAAGTCATGGACAATCTCCAGTTCAGGCGCAGAGATTGTAATGCAGGGAGGTGAGTCCACATCCTGAACCATGACCTGTGTTTTCTTTAAGCTGATCGTCAGTCCAAAATCTTGGCAGGCCTTGCTAAAACGATCCATGAGCTGCTGGAGATCTTTGGCAGAGTGGGTAGTGACAGCTGCATCGTCGGCAAAGAGGAAGTCACGCAGACATTTCAGCTGGACTTTGGACTTTGCTCTCAGTCTGGAGAGGTTGAAGAGCTTTCCGTCAGATCTGGTCCGGAGATAGATGCCTTCTGTTGCAGTTCCAAAGGCCTGCTTCAGCATGACAGCGAAGAAAATCCCAAACAAGGTTGGTGAAAGAACACAGCCCTGCTTCACGCCACTTCGAATGTCAAAGGGGTCTGATGTGGAGCCATCGAAGACAACAGTGCCCTTCATGTCCTTGTGGAAGGATCTGATGATGCTGAGGAGCCTGGGTGGAGATCCGATCTTGGGGAGAATCTTGAAGAGGCCGTCCCTGCTGACCAGGTCGAAAGCCTTCGTGAGATCTATGAAGGCTATAAAGAGTGGCTGTCGTTGTTCCCTGCATTTTTCCTGCAGTTGTCTAAGGGAGAATACCATATCATTTAACTTTTACAATTGAAGGAAGACTTTCTTTCGTTTTGAGGTGAATTTAAGCCATTTATGTTGACAGAGTAAATACTCCATCCTCCCTTAACCATCATGTTTCTTTTTACTATTCACCTTCTCTTTTTGTCTTCTTGTGGCTATCGGTGAATGCCTCCTTCCCCCTCTAGTTTCTTCCTTTTCTGATTCCTCAGTTATCTCTGAATCATCTGATTTCTTTTCTTCCAGCTCCATTTCTACACTTTCTCGTTCTTTTCTTCTCAGTTCCTCTTCCTCAGTTTCTTCATTTCTCATCTCATCTTTCATCACTGTACTCAAAAAATTTTCTGCTTTCATTGTTGAATTTATATTATATCTCTGTGACTGGAATTGAAAAAAAAACATACCTTCCTTGAGAAGCCATCTATATGGTATTTGCTTTCCTCTTAAAAATTTTGCTAGCTCTTCATATTCTTTTCTCTTCTTTCCCACTCTTTCTCATGGTGGAGGGTAGCAAAGTGAAAATTCTGAGACATGTCCCATGGTTCCACCATCCATTCCTTTTCCTGTGAGATCTTCAATATTTTATCTCTGTAAAAAGTTCTGATGAATTTCACATGGATTTCTCTTGGTAGTTCATGTTTTCTTAGATAAAAAGTGCTCACTCTTCTCACTGAATACAGATCCATGAGTATCTCCTCTGTTGGCATGTCAATCCACTCTGATATTAAATCACCAGTCAGATGTTGTGTATCTTCCCCTTTCTGTTCTAGTACATTTTGTATTCTCACCACTCAAGCTGCACTCTCCATCTGAATTTCCATTAACATTGCCTCTCCATCATATTGGTTCTGTTCTACGTGTCTCCAGTATTCTAGATTGATCTTTTGCTATCTTTCTTCTAATTTTCTAATCTTTTGTGTATTCTCATCTGCTTGGCCTTTAACAGCTTTCAGTTGCACACTGAGATCATTTAGTTGTGTAGTTAAAACATCCAGACTAGCCTGAACCTGCAGAAATTGATTTGCGTGTTGCTGTCCCATCGCCACTAATTTTTCTATATTGTCTTGTATTGTCTGCTTCCAATCTTTCCCTTTCGGTTCCTCTTGTGTTAGTTTTCCCAAGCTTAATTCCAGGGTGGGAGAGCCTGTAACTTTTGCTCCTTTTCCTGTCATCCTTTTTCTTCCTTCGTATGTCTTCTTTCCTGTAAAACTCAAATATCTGTTATCACATATATCACTATCAGTTACCCATATATCACATCACATCATCAAGAAATCAACTGTTCGCCCATAAAAACCAACACAAGGAAATTTTAAGTCAAATAAACCTTTGCCTTGCAATATTTTTAATGCCACTAGATGTCCTCAATGTATCATCCTCCTTACTTCACTTGTCAGGTTCTTAATATTGCAATGTCTTTTTAAATCCACTAAATGTCCCCAATGTTCTATTCTTCGTATTGCTTACATTTGTTGCTAGATCAACCACATTCCATTCCAGGAGATAGTGAGAGGAATTCAAAACAATAAAGCACTTTTGCAAAACAAAGAAATGCAGATCTCCAGCCCTCTCCATAGGCACTCCAAGATCTCCACAGGAAAATGAAACCGTGCATTCCAAAGCAGAGTTTATATTCCAAAACGATTAATTTGTAATCCAATGAGTTTTCGATTTGTAAATTTAGAGTTATGCTCTCATATTTCCATAACCAGCTTGGCAAATCTCCTCCAAATAGCATGCTTTCCCAAGAGCTTTCAAGAGCTCAGAAAAACACAGCCATTCAGTTGCCTCTAGCCCCGCCCCCTCCTCTTCCTACCTTTTCCCATGGGGCTATTAATCCTAAAAAGCTTTGGTGATAGAGGTATGAAGTAAGATCCAGAGCAAACTATTGTAAACTCTGCTTTCTGCTTTGAAAACTGATTACTGAAAGAAAGGATTCTTGAGGCATAGAGTAAACTAGGTGACTAGGCATGTCCTCATAACAAAATGAACAATCCGCCTCTGTTTTTCTCATCAGAGGGATATAGGTGGGAAAATACTGGCTAAAGCGATATGATCAGCCTGGACAGGCCTATTTTTGCAAGGGCAACTGTTGCAGTGCTGTGTGAAGGTCTATTGCCTTTGAATGCTGCCTGCACTGGCTAAGTTGTGCAGGATTTTGTCCTTGCATGCATCTTGCGAACTACACTACACCTCATTGTATATTCTTCCTGGATTTGCTCTCTAGTTCCAGTTTTAGTATTGACCCTTAACACTAGCAATGGTGTTACACAATTCCCTGCCTATCAACCCTTGACTTCCTTTTGCTCCTCCTTTCTGCCCAACAGCAGACTGGAAGCAAAAAATATATTTGATGTGCTGGTATTGTTACTGGAGCTTCTGTTGATGTAATGGGGTCCAGGCTTTCCACTTATTCTGACTCCTTAGCTAGCCAGTAGAATGCATCAGTCCCTGGAAATCTAACAGCCTAATCCTAACTACCTTTTCGGCACTGATGCAGCCATGCCAACCAGGCATATGCTTCATCCTGTAGTGGTGGTGGGGCAGTCATGGAGGCCTCCTCAAGGATAATTTGTTCCCTTATCTCTGTGCTGCCCTGCTGCTGCATCAGCACTGGAAATTTGGTTAGGATTAAGCTTAATTTTAATGCAAACACAGCATGGCTGAAGAAAATATGCATCCTTATTTATTGTGTTCCTATTACATATTTTGTTCTTGCTTGCGAGGAGATCAACCTCCCACTAGAAGGAATAATTTTAATGCAAACGCAGCATGGCCGAAGAAAATATGCATCCTTATTTATTGTGTTCCTATTGCATATTTTGTTCTTGCTTGCGAGGAGATCAATCTCCCACTAGAGGGAGATCCTGCACTTTGATAAAGGCAAGATGTGCTCTGTAATGGATGATTCCAATTTAACAGTATGCACTGTGGCAGAGGCTGCAGGAAGAGGACACAGGGAAAGCAATTTCTCCTCTGCAAAGTGTACATATATATTGTATCGGGGTTGACTTACATTCCAAACAGCTCTCACAAATTGTACTTCTGTTTTGAGATGTAATTAAAAAAATATTCAATATTATTAAAAATAAACATTTCGTTTCTTCAAGCAGAACGTAAAAGCAGAGCCCTGCTGGATTAGGCCAAGGGTCCATCTAGTCGAGCTTCCTGTATCTCACAGTGGCCCACTAGATGCCTCAGGAAGCACTCAAGACAACATGATACCCTTATCCTGTTGCCACTCCCTTGTATCTGGCACTTGGAGGTAAACTCCTGCTAAAACCCACATATTATCATACCTTGGAGTATCATACCTTGGAGCCAGGGATGCAATCCTCATTTAAAGGCATCTAGGCAGATATCACAGATTTTATTCATTTTAAGAATATTTATCTACTGCTTTTAACAAGAAGCAGTTCACAACACCATTTATATAACTATTTATTTAATTAACTCTATGTATACTATAATAATACTATATTTTTTAGAGAACTACTGATATCTATCCACAAACAACAAGACTATGACCTATGCTAGGTTCCTTTTTTAAAATCTCTCTTTCTCATGCTTTCCCCTTTTAAGGTTAATTGAAGGGGATTTTTAAATGTGGATGTATTGTATTCCCTATTGCAGTATTACTCTGCATAGCACTCAGGTAATGTATTGGCAAGGTATGTGCTATTAAAATAAGAGGACAAATGAAATTGTTGTCTATTTGGTTGGGAGGAAGAGGGCTGTGTTGTACCCTCATATCTCTACAGGCCTTTCAGTTCCTTGGCACCAACACTTTGAGTTCCTGAGCTTTTGGAGTGTTCACAGTCATTCTGCGATGCTACAGTTCAGTCAATGGGTGGGTCCCTATGTACTTCCAACTGCACACACTAAGAGTGCATATGTTTTTGAGTTAGCAGTGCTGGTAGGTGCTAGAGGTATATGTAAATCTCTTCCTAGCATGCTAGAGGTGCATATGTTTTTGAACTTCTAGTGTGCTTGTGACACTTGCAACTTTTCGTTTGAGCCTGAAGGCCTTAAATGTGGCGGCCTCCATGCATAATGTGATCATTTGCCTCCCATACAGAAGTAGAAATAGCAACCAATGAAGAAAGTTATGGACCGATTCTTTTTTTATGATGACTGAATATTGATCCTGTTGGCTGGCATTTCTTTAATGGTAATTTGGAGGCTAACTGTTGAAAAAGCTTTTCTAGAGTAGGTTTGAACAGGCAAAGATGCTCTTTGAAGTCCAAATCTGAATACAATGGGACTATGTTTTCAACAAAGCCCTTCACTTTTTTTACTTCACTGCTCCGGAATTCATTCAAAACAGTGAAAGTGGCGTGCAACAACACTTCATCATTTTCAGATTCTGGCTCATTTAAATAAATATTTAGCATCATGAAAGCACCCAGAAGTAAGTTTGACACCATTTTCTGTGCTCCTTGTTGTCTGTTAATGAATTGAACTAGAAGCAAGCTAGTGATGTCACTTCCTGTGATAGAAGCTATTGCTGCTAGCTCTAAAAACATACACACGCTAAGCTGAGGTGCTGGCAACTCTTGAGTTCCAGGATTCTGTGATAAGAGACCAGCTTGGGCACTAGCTAAGAAAGTCCCAAGCTTTCAGCTTGCGTTATACCCAGGATTTCTGTGACTTTTATTCCCTTCTGTTCTATAATTGGGAAATTGGTCTGTTCTGTGGTTTGATACCTCAATCACAACTGCATGATCACAGATGTTACATGCCATCCACGTGCCTGAACTGAGGCTGCTATTATGATGTCAGAATCATCACCTGTGTAAAGCTGTCTACTGAACAGATGGAGTATTTGCAAGCCTTGCAGACCCACCTGAAGCAGAACTTCTCCCTCTGACACTAATGCCTTTCATTCCACAGCAGCATAATAATTTTTTAGATTTCAGAGGAAGTAAAGATGCATTTTGGATACTAAGCACCTGTAGGAGGCTCCTCGGAAAGGTGGGAGCAGCAAAACACAGAACAGGATAAAGGTGGACCTTTGTTATTACATCTATAAAGCTTCTTTATACAGCAACAGTTCATTGATAGTGTTTTAAAATGGTGTTATTTTAGTCAGAAGTAAGCCCATTGTGTTTAGTAAGATTTAGGATTACAGCCTATCTTACTCATCGGAAACAAACACCTCTAAATTGGTCTGTCTAGCACAGTTTAGTCTATTGTGATTGATGGTGGGGCTCCAGCTCTTTAACACACACAGAGAGAAAAGCAGCACTTGCAACCTGATTCTAAGTGGAGATGTCGGGGATTGAACTCAGGCCTCTTTGCATACAAAGCTTATGCTCTGCTACTGATCTCTTCCCAGTCTAGGTGTATTGCATGGCCTGGGAATAATGGGAAGAACAGGAGTAGCTGACAGAGGCTGGGACTGTGGATTGCTTTAAGCACTTGCCCACATTTCACAGAATGCCTCCTTGTAAAACTTTCTGAATGCTTGCTCCTAACCCTACACATATGCACTTTCCTGTCTTACTGCTATGCTAGGCTGGGGTAGCTAATTGACAAAAGTTTATGGGGGGGGGGGGAATAAAGGTCAAAGCACTGCAACATGCAAAGCTGTCTCCATTGCTCCAAGCAAATTAGTAGCTGAAACCAGGCAACAGGAGCTTTCACAGAGCTTCAAGGAATTAAAAATCTAACATATTACAAACATGTGTTCAGTTACAATTCTCCAGAACATTTCTCTGCATGCCTTATGCCTCACATTTCTAGAATCACAAACCACTGCATTTCTGTAGATTCAACAAGTAAAATAGAACAATTACCAGGCAGCGTCCAGAAGATGGTGCTATATATCAACTTTTATTCTCAATAAGCAACTGGTACTAATCCGTCATGCTGCACATTTCTAAGTTGAGTGCACCAGAAAACAAAGTCATGTGTTGCCATTCACGTTCTTTTTCCCCCCAACCACAATGCTCACTTAAGACAGTGGCCATGACCAAGTTATGCCTAGATAATGGAAATAGATTCAAATTTCTGTGCAATGATGGTCCACTGGACAGCCTTAAAATGGCCAGCATTCCTCAGCCTAATCCCACAGGGTTAAAATGTTTCTCTAAAATTTCTTTTTCCCTTTATATCCACGGAGAAGAGTTTCCTGCTGCTACCATGGATACCCGAACCTGCAGATAGCAGTGAACACTATACTTACTGTTGCTCCTTGCAAGCCCTCCAAACTGCTGCTTCTTCACACTTCAATGAAAGCCCTACAAACTGCTTCCTCATTGTGCCTGCTTGTTAGCACTAACAAGCAGGCATGAACAGGAAGTAGTTTGGAGGGCTGCAAACATGCAAACAAAACAAAAACAAATGAGATTAGCAAGATCTCAGGAGGTCTGGACGTCTGGTCTAGAGGGTAGAGCCTCTGTTTGCCTGAAGATAACATCCGAGGGTCGCCCGTTCGAGGCCACCGGCACTGTGAATGGTGAGACCTTGAAGCAGCTGACAAGCCGAGCAGAGCCCTTCCAACTGCTCTTTGGTGTGAGCGAAGAAGCATCTTGGCCGCCCTTCAAGTGAGAGACGAAGGAGCTGCTTGTCAGCCTGCGTGGGAGGAATCGGGAGGCCAGAATGTGATACCAGATCAGAAAGATCCATCTGAAATGTTGTGGTTCTTGAAAGATAGAACCTTTCTTCAATTGTAAAACTCCCTACTGGGTTTTAGAACAGCCTGCCTATGTAAACCGCCTTGAATTAAAGTCTGAGGAGAAATCTGACGACCAAGGAAGGTGGTATATAAAAAAATTTTTTTAAAGAAAAAAGATGGGGGAAACTGTGAACCACAGATACCTGAAACCGCAGAAATTTGAGTCCACGGATAGAAGAGCACAGCTGTATGAACAGTTCTTTATCTGCGGATTCAGCACCTATGGATTTGACTCAGCACAGGTGCCAGACCTGTGCTGGAGGCTTTCACCTGACCTCCCAGACACAACTGGAAGCGCCTTCTGGTCATGTCTGGTAGGCTTTCTTAGGCTGAGGGAGGTCACATGTGGCCTCTCCAGCCCTCAGAACACCTCCTTGATATGTTGGAAAGGCACTTTTCCACACCTCTGGGAGGCATTCTGTGGCCCAGAGAGGCCACACATACCCTCTCAGGGCCTCAGAACACCTCCATATGTGACCAAAAGGTGCTTCCAGAGATCCTCTGATGGACCCCACTTGACAATTCCGTTATCCGAGCACTCCCCCCCCCAGATCCTGAGGTCCACCTGTACTACATTGTTTCAAACGGCCCCCTGCGGAAACACTTTTCTTTTTTTTAAAAAAAAAATGCATCTGTGTTTAACATATACTCTCTCTCTTCTCATTTATCTATTTTGAGCTGCTTCCCCTCTTGGGCAACCAGCCAAAGAAGGCATGCAGCTCCATCTGTCTTTGCAATATACCTTTTGGAACTTGTTGTCCTGTATTGCCTTAACTAGCACCCTTTGCTACATTAATAAAATTTAACATAGCCAATGCTCACGCACAGCTGTATTAAAGATGGTTACCAAGCCACTAAGTCACTTCCTACTCTACCAGACCCCCATGTAGGCAATCAGTTCCGTTTAAGGTGGAAAAGGTGCCACGTAACCAACAAGCACAGTTGTTTAAGAGCCAGACGCTCCTCTGTTTCTGAGCTATCTTACATTTATGCACATCACAAATTTGACCTACAAAGTCATCACAGTACATGTGTTCCCCTACAGTGACTTCCAGACAAGCAGCTGAGCCAGCATACACTGCACACAGGCCCAAACAGATATGTCACGTCACTACATTTTAACATGGTGTAGCAGTTTTAAAAAAAAAATATATCAATGAGCCTTCACTGAAGAAACCTATGTCAGAAGCTCCTTTATTTCTCTGGTATGTCTACAGTGCAGCAAGTGCTAAGTAATCGAGACATGATATGGAAAAATAAATATTCTAAGTAAAAAAAAAAACCCCATCTTTCTGCCAAGTGTCATTATTTCAATACTGTCACAACAATTAACATATTACAGAGCTTCAGTCACTGAATTACTTCCAAATTTCACACCTCAAAGATGGTGCGTTTCTCCTAATTATACCATCTATCTCACAAAGAGAGTCCTTAAACGAAAATAGTTTTGTTGGCAAAAATCCACTCAGATTCCGACAGCTGTTGAATACAGCCTGCTATAGAGGCTTCACTTGAATCACGTTGACTTTTGTGCCGGTGTGTGAGGTGCTGTCATCTATTTGCTGTGTGTCATCGCCTGTGATAATGAAAATTACAGAGGAAGAGCTGAAAGTCACTTTCTTCTTTGGTCGATCACCAGCCTTCTGGGACATGACGATGGGCCTTATGAGCTTCTCCTTGCCCACTGCTGGCCTTTCTTTCAGGCTCCTCTGCAATCTCAAGAGGCGAAAGCAGAAGAGCTGCATAAGGCATCGTCGAAACTGCAAAGAAAGGAACAGGATTAGAGTGTGAAAAGTCAAAGCTTTAAAGGCTCTGCTTTCACCCAGTACATTCAAGTGTGCAATGTAAAATGGGTATCTGTCCCTGAAACACTGCAGAACCCTTTGTTTGCTCTTCCTCCTCTAGTAGGTTCAAACATATCAAGTCTCTACATTCAGGCTTCATTTTAGTATCTCCTTGGCCATCAACAGTTTCAGAACTGGAAATTATCTGCACCAACAAGTTATGGGATAATGCTACAAAGCCTCTCTGGTTCTTCACTGTACATTTTGAAATGTTCGCACTGTTCCACAGGTAGCAAGAATAATGGAAAGCTAAGCAATTCACACATCAGAATACTACTTTGGGAGGTGCCTCTCGTCCATAATTTCAATTCACTTAAGGTTCAGGTTACAGTGAACTGTCAAGACAAAAAGTAGGCTTCTGAGGGGCCCAAGTTACCTCCCCCTGGAAGAAACCTTTCAGCTTTATTTGCAGCCAGCCTGTCTTTTCCTTCCTTCAGGGTCATTTTTGATATGCACAAAAATGACCCTGAAGGAGGGAAAAGACAGTGGCTGGCTGTCTTAAAGAAGGCAAGCAGAGCTCTTTCATTGATGTGATTCTAAAGGAAGGAAATGTGTACCTACTGCCCAGGCAATGGAACTAATGGTTTGCTATTTTGCTATGCAGTATAATGAAATGATCAATGAAGTGTAGCAAGGAAGGGAGCACCAGCCTATCTGACTCAGCACGAGGAGTGTGAGGGCAATGAAGAGGTTTTACTCCCCAAGTAATGTTTTACATTGTCAAAACTAAGGGCAAAGGAAGCCATTTCATTGCCCTCTTCAGTATAGGGCAATTGCCAAGGTAACAGGTATGCCTTCCATCTTCCCTACATTTGCTCTGCAGCACTCACAAGTCCTTGCCTTGGGCCTACCTCTTTCCTAAAATGCTGAAAGGGAAAGATGTGAAAATATTCACAAAAATTGCATCCCCTGACTTAGAAAGGATTATGACATATCTAGCTAAGAACATAAGAACAGCCCCACTGGATCAGGCCATAGGCCCATCTAGTCCAGCTTCCTGTATCTCACAGTGGCCCACCAAATGCCCCAGAGAGCACACCAGATAACAAGAGACCTCATCCTGGTGCCCTCCCTTGCATCTGGCATTCTAACCCATTTCTAAAATCAGGAGGTTGCACATACGCATCATGGCTTGTACCCCGTAATGGATTTTTCCTCCAGAAACTTGTCCAATCCCCTTTTAAAGGCATCTAGGCCAGATGCCATCACCACATCCTGTGGCAAGGAGTTCCACAGACCGACCACATGCTGAATGAAGAAATATTTTCTTTTGTTTGCTCTAACTCTCCCAACACTCAATTTTAGTGGATGTCCCCTGGTTCTGGTGTTATGTGAGAGTGTAAAGAGCATCTCTCTAGCCACTCTGCCCATCCCCTGCATAATTTTGTATGTCTCAATCATGTCCCCCCTCAGGTGCCTCTTTTCTAGGCTGAAGAGGCCCAAACGCCATAGCCTCTCCTCATAAGGAAGGTGCCCCAGCCCAGTAATCATCTTAGTTGCTCTCTTTTGCACCTTTCCCATTTCCACTATGTCTTTTTTGAGATGTAGCGACCAGAACTGGACACAATACTCCAGGCGTGGCCTTACCATAGATTTGTACAACAACATTATAATATTAGCCATTTTGTTCTCAAAACCTTTTCTAATGATCCCAAGCATAGAATTGGCCTTCTTTACAGCCACCGCACGCTGGGTCAACACTTTCATCGAGCTGTCCACCACCACCCCAAGATCTCTCTCCTGATCTGTCACAGACAGCTCAGAACCCATCAGCCTATATGTGAAGTTTTGATTTTTTGCCCCAATGTGCATGACTTTACACTTACTGACACTGAAGCGCATCTGCCATTTTGCTGTCCATTCTGCCAGTTTGGAGAGATCCTTCTGGAGCTCCTCCCAATCACTTCTGGTCTTCACCACTCGGAAAAGTTTGGTGCCGTCTGCAAATTTTGCCAGCTCACTGCTCAACCCTGTCTCCAGGTCATTTATGAAGAGGTTGAAAAGCACCAGTCCCAGGACAGATCCTTGGGGCACACCGCTTTTCACCTCTCTCCATTGTGAAAACTGCCCATTGACACCCACTCTGTTTCCTGGTCTTCAACCAGTTCTCAATCCATGAGAGGACCTGTCCTCTAATTCCCTGACTGGAGTTTTTTCAGTAGCCTTTGGTGAGGGACCATGTCAAACGCCTTCTGAAAGTCCAGATATATAATGTCCACGGGTTCTCCCGCATCCACGTGCCTGTTCACATTTCAAAGAATTCTATAAGATTCATGAGGCAAGACTTACCGTTACAGAAGCCTCAGCAAGGCCTGTTCGTCTATGCCAGGGGTGCCCAAACCCCGGCCCTTGAGGACTCCCAATGCGGCCCTCAAGGAGTCCCTAGTCTCCAATGAGTTTCTGGCCCTCTGTTAATTTGTTGGAGCCCGCACTGGCCTGACGCAACTGCTCTCAGCAGTTTGACCTCTTGCTCCCTCCACTGCTTGCTGTTTCACGTCTGTGATGCACTAGCGGCAGCAAAGGAAAGACCAGCCTTGCTTTGTGTGAGGCCTTTAGCTATTGCAAAACATTCTTCCATTCATATACGGTCATCTTTAAATGTAAATGTAAACTTATGTAAATTTATTCAAATTTTAAATGTCAATTAATTCTTTTTTTCCCCCCGGCCCCCAACACAGTGTCAGAGGGATGATGTGGCCCTCCTGCCAAAAACTTTGGACACCCCTGGTCTATGTGTTTTGAGATTCTATCTTTGATGAGGCATTCCACCATCCTACCCAGTATAGATGTTAGGCTGACCGGCCTATAGTTTCCCGGGTCCCCCCTCTTTCCCTTTTTAAGATCAGTGTGACATTTGCTATCCTTCAATCTTCTGGCACCGCTGACGTTTTGAGGGACAAGTTGCATATTTTAGTCAAGAGATCAGCAACCACTCTTCAATTCCTTAATAACTCTTGGGTGGATGCCATCAGGGCCTGGTGACTTATTGATCTTTAATTTATCAATGAGGTCTGAAACATCTTCTCTTTTAACCTCTATCTGACTTAATTCCCAGCTCTCATCTATAGCTTTTCATCTATTTCATAGCTTTCATCTACGGAACAAGAACTGTTCCATAACATTTCATCAGTCATTTTCAGTTGCTTTTATGATTGCTATTAAACTTCACTGGTACCCAATGTGAGATCCAGGTACTGAATAGAATAGGGGTGTGGGGGGGGGGTAAAACTCCAAGATGATATAACTCCAAGTATCTAGGACCTCATTCTTGATCTCCAAGAATCAATTAACACACCCATTTGGGGAGCTTTCTTCCCAGTCCACCCAGGTGTGCAACCGCATCTCCTGTTCCTAATTTAGCATTGCATCAGTCTATGGCAACCAAAAGCCATCATTAAGGATAAAAAAAAAATAATGTGCTTGTGTCTAGGTTATATGGTAGGGCCACATCTTATGCAAGAGTTAGATTCTGAAGTTAGCGTGGAAGGGGAAAACCAAGTATTGTCAACTACCTTAAATCTGAAAAAATACATACTGTCTAAGAATTATATACTATGAGAGACTCTTGGGAATTGAGACAACTGAGAGCTGCCAATTTATTCTCCCATCTCATGCTCACTCAAAAGTATATACTTAGTAAGTGGAGTGATGGG
Organism: Tiliqua scincoides; assembly: GCF_035046505.1. Classification (NCBI taxonomy): domain Eukaryota; kingdom Metazoa; phylum Chordata; class Lepidosauria; order Squamata; family Scincidae; genus Tiliqua; species Tiliqua scincoides. Next base: position 232,226,664 of record NC_089821.1, read on the forward strand.
TGAAACCGCCCCCATTATTTAAACTGCTATTTCTCTCTCTCTCTCTCTCTCTCTCTCTGTTAGTCATGTATACCTTGAATTTTCCCAAGTAAAATGTGCATAAGATGTCGGCCAACTGTAAATACAAGCTAATTCACATTGCTGGGTAGTGCATTACAGTAGAACTCACACTTTTTACAGTAGATGGACTACTGGAAATCTTAGTCATGGCATGCTTTTGCCACTCTTGATTTTTGCTTGTAAGTTCAGTAGACCTTGCTTTCCAAGTCAGAGAAGGAGTTAAGTCTTTCCTATTTGCTATTCCACCATTAAATGAGAACACATTTGTGAGATAACAAAAGTGTGTATAGTTTGTGTAGTTCTGCTTTACTGTCCTCAAGTTGAGAAAGTGACTTTCTGTAGTGCACAATTTGATATGACCCTTATGACATGAGTTAACCGGCTACTTTAAATTGCCTACCTTTCTGCTCATGAAGATGTAGATAACTGGATTGTATGCAGTGCTTGATTTGGCAAAGAAAGATGGGATGATAGCCACTGTTGGAGTGATAAGGTGATCATATCCATAGGCTATTAAGAGAGAGACCACAGCATAAGGCATCCAACAAATAAGAAAAGTGGCTATCATTAAGAGACACATTTTAGCCACTCTCTTTTCATATCTTAGGATTTTGATCACTTGGACGGTCTGTAAATCTTCAACACAATGGAGCTGGAAATAAGAGAAAACAAGATTGAAAAACAAAACTTATTAAGAGTAGCAGATATTCAAATTCCCATCCCTTCAGAGATTATTAATGCACTCATAGGAGAGCTCATTCTTGTCACCTAATCAAAGTTTCTTCTCTTTCTTGAAAAATTAAAGCCATAATTCCTTTCCATAGAGTGCATGATGCAAATGGCATTGTGCCCAAATGAGCCCTTGTCATTTGCAGTGGCAATGGTTACATGAGGACATGTAGTCTCTCTCTTGAGTATAATCAGCAAACTCCTTATGCAAAACGCACAAAGCAGAATGATCACCACTGTTCCGTATCAGTTTGGAGGTTGATGGTGGAAGATCAACCTGATTGACCAGCAACCATATCCCAACTTCATTTAAATAAGACCTTTGTTGCTATATTAGCTGTTCTTGAACAATAAGCTTGAACAAATCATTCATGGAAAACTAACTATATACTTTTTTATAGTTATTCCATTGCCTTAATTATTCCATCAAGAGAATTCTTGTACTTTTAACTAATACTAGCATTTTTATATATGTATTGATTTTAAAAATAATAAAAATATGGGACTACCTTGTTTTAAGTGTAATTCAGATAAATATAACAGATAAATTACTGTTAAACACATAGCACTTTTTTAAGCTCTCTGGGGGGAAAGGGTGCACGCTATGTATCACTGTATAACATTTGCATAAAAAAGGCAAAACACTGTAGATACAAAATGCTTGATGTCCACACTAGGCTTCTACTGGGGCAATTTGATATTGTGGAAAAGGAAGGATTCCTAACGAATTCTTAGTGTCTATTAATTCATTCAGCATCCACATTGCTCCATTTAAGTCTAGCATCACACTTCAAATGCAATGTTCTTGGTTTGTACACTTGCAATCCATCTTTCTATAAATATTTCTTTTTCCTCATTGTCCAGTATTGATGCCTGTTATAGTACAAGAATTAGAGATTCTTATGGAGTTGCTCAAGCCAGTATGTGCAGCCACCCAGGATTATTCATAGTTCAATGATTTGTTCCATTCCCCTTTTGGAAAGTAACATTGTGTACTGTACTAGGAATAGGTTCTTTCAGATCAAGGATACCAACTTCAGTCGTTATAGCAAAAAAAAAAAAAATGTAACAGATAATAACATGTTTCTAGGACAGCCTTGTCAGAAATGCAAAGCAAAATATGTTTTATTTTCAGTTAGGTATATAGCTATCTTTCTCATATGTGCCACATTTTGATCACCATAATTAGCAATCAAGGAGGATTTTTGAACTATTCAGTGACAAGCCTCTGCACTCATCAACTCACCATTCGTATTGCGTAGAGAATATGCCCATAGCAGTAGGCCATGATCCCAACTGGTGCCACTAGACAGCCAAGGAAGAAAAAGAGGACAAAGGATGTATCATGGGGCTCTTTTGATCTCCAGTCCACTGAACAACCTAATCCATGCTTTTCCAGAGCGTAGTGGTTCCAGCCCAGGAGAGGCGCCCCTGTCCAAGCTAAGGAATACAGCCAGATGTACGTTATTGCTCGCCATGACCATGAGAAATCAATAACTCTTGCATGTACAACTCTGATGTAACGTTCATAGGCCAGGACAGTGAGGGTCATAATAGAAACAATTCCTGCAGAAAGATATAAAAGAAAGTATGCCTTGGTCAATCATTGCATTTCTTCTATATACAGGCTTGGGATTTGCTATGTGTGTTTTGTTGTTCTGAATACCTGATGCAGTTATACCCTAGATTAAAACAGTAAGCATTTAACAGACTGAACAAAAAATAAATTTGATGTGTACCCATTACTGATAACATCAAAGCTTTATTAGTAATATGTTAGCAGGGGCCACTGGCCACTACCTCAAGATGTTAGTTGAAAACAAGAACCATATTAAAATGATTAGCTTTTGTAATGAAAACACTGGAAAAAATTAGATTATGACCAGTCTCTATCCACCTCTATTTGTACAAAACACACTTTGCTATACAGAATGATTTCAAAAAGTAGTCAGTGGAACATTAATGGCTAAGTCAACAGATCAGGAGTTCTGCAACACTCTAGTAAATTCCAGTTAAGACTCAGATAGTTTGATCAGTCAGAACACAATCCATTGAAGGTGGGATGCAGGATACAAGAAGGTGGTTTGCAAATATAGTAGATACTGTGTCACACAAGCCAGGCTACTTTCTCACTGAATGCACTGCTGATCAGCACATACGTACAAGGATTACTGAGGCTAAAGTTGTTCGAGAAACTTGTGAGAAATAACTCCAGTTCCATATTTGCAAAATAAGAAGAGCACCTGTCACATGAGGAACTAGTGCACGATGAAAGAAGCAATGAAAACCAATTCTCATAAAAAGAATTGAAGAGGGGGGAAGTGTATAGAAGGGAGTGGGACTAAGTTTCAATGAATGGGCATGAAATTTAATCAGAATCATTTCCTGAGCTGTAATTATCAGTATCAGTCTCTGCTTCTGCAGCTACTCTGTTGTGTCTGTCATTATCACAGTTATTATGGACTTCTAAAAACTGAAGGTTTGCCCGGATTGAAACAAGCTTCTCTACCCTTTCACATGTCAGTTTATTTCTTGATTTAGTGTGAGTGTTTCCAACATAGACCAGATTCTTTCATATGCTGCAAAAGATGGAGGAATCTGAAGAAGGCGAGAAGAGGAGTCAGAGGCTGTGTTGTGCAAAGACCTTGCCACCATGTTGCAGGAGGAATACGTTTGGCAGAATCCCAGATTGCATTCCTGGACCAAATCCCTGAAGATGTTCCATATTCTGCAACATTTGAAAGTACCTTCCCAACATCAAGTCCTAAATGTGATGCTTGTTTTGTAATCTAGTCAAATGCAGTAACAGTGCTGTCATCACTTCTTTTTCCACCATTGAATCTTGGATTCAGCAAATTTGCAGCAGCATGAATTGGATGGCAACCAAATTCTTCCCCTTTTTAAATAAAATCTTTCACTTTACTTTCTTCTGTAGTTGTAAGCGGAAATATACTGAGATTTTCAAAAACAGTTGTTTTTATCTTGGTCATTAGATAAGGAATTTCTGACAAAAGTGCACTATCTGATTCAGATGCAGTGACTGCTGCAGCAGTTGGCTTTAGAATCTTCAGGGAATTTTGTAGCTGAATCCAGAAGACATCCTGATCAAGAACAGTGTTTCTCACACTCCTGGGTACTTTAAGATCTTCAAATATTACTGTTTCTTGAAGAGCTTCTTTGTTTTTTAGTAAATTTTCAAAGGACATCACCACTCCAGCCCACCGAGTTTTACTACAGAGCTTCAGTGTCACTATTTTATTCTTTTCATTTTTTCTTCTTGAAAACTGCAGCTACAATATGAGTACCTTTTACATGTTTTATAATTTCTTTTGCTCATCCATAAATCATTTGAAGGGTGTCTAGTTTCACAATATCATGAAGAAGCAAGTTGAGCTCATGAGATGCACATCCTATTGCAGTAATATGTGGATACTTCTCCATTATGATCTCCCATGCTGCTTTCGTATTGCTGGCATTGTCAGTCAGCAAAGCAAATACTTTACCACTCCCAATTTTCTGTAGGACTTCACATATTTTATAGCTGATATACTCTGCAGTATGTCTGTTCTCTCCTGTTTCAATGCTTTTGTAAAAAAAACTGGTTGAGGTGTTGTTATAGCAAAATTTATAATTCCTTCTCCTCTCACATTTGTCCACCCATCTGTAAGTAGTGCAAGACACAGTGCTTCATTCATTTTTCCTTGCAGATTCCATGACACATTCATATTCCGACTCCAAAAGAGGCTTGCTCAAAGAATGTCTGCTGGCCAAATGGTATGATGGTCTTAGTAATTTCAAAGCTTCCTGCCAGTACGTATTTTCAGTTATCAATTTTTTCCTGATCTTCAGGTGTCATCTTGTCTACAAATGAAATTATTGCATAATTTTTAGATGCAGCTGTCTTTAGTATCTGTTTACTTGAAGATGCTGCTGATGGGACAACACTGTGTTGCTGCTGATGTTACAGATGGAGTAGAAAGAGGACTTCTTGAACGAGAACGTTGAGAAAACTATGTGCATTTTCATCATTGTGGTCCTCCTCACTTAGATCCATGAAGGATTTTTTAATATCTACAGGGCAATTGTGACATACAAGAATGTGTTTTATCATTATGTGACCCCCGAGACTTTTCGGCGAGGCCTGAAGACCTTGCTGTTTAACCAAGCCTTCTGACTTCATGGCCTTTTTAACATCTTTTATACATTTTTAGTTGCTCTTTTTTACAGGCCTGATTCCTCTAAGGACTGCTGTTTTATGCTCTTTTATTCTGACTTTTATCTGACTAGTTTTTTATGGGGTTCTGCTAATGTGTTTTTAATATGTTTTTATCTGTCGTGAAATTATGTTTTAATCTGTTTTATATGTTGTTAGCCGCCCTGGGTCCCTTTGGGGAGAAGGGCGGGATAGAAATAAAGTTTTTATTATTATCCACAGTCAGGGAATTAGAGGACAGGTCCTCTCCTGGATTGAGAACTGGTTGGAGACCAGGAAGCAGAGAATGGGTGTCAATGGGCAATTTTCACAATGGAGAGAGGTGAAAAGCGGTGTGCCCCAAGGATCTGTCCTGGGACCGGTGCTTTTCAACCTCTTCATAAATGACCTGGAGACAGGGTTGAGCAGTGAAGTGGCTAAGTTTGCAGACGACACCAAACTTTTCCGAGTGGTGAAGACCAGGCATGATTGTGAGGAGCTCCAGAAGGATCTCTCCAGACTGGCAGAATGGGCAACAAAATGGCAGATGCGCTTCAATGTCAGTAAGCGTAAAGTCATGCACATTGGGGCAAAAAATCAAAACTTTAGATATAGGCTGATGGGTTCTGAGCTGTCTGTGACAGATCAGGAGAGAGATCTTGGGATGGTGGTGGACAGGTTGATGAAAGTATCGACCCAATGTGCGGCAGCAGTGAAGAAGGCCAATTCTATGCTTGGGATCATTAGGAAGGGTATTGAGAACAAAACGGCTAGTATTATAATGCCGTTGTACAAATCTATGGTAAGGCCACACCTGGAGTATTGTGTCCAGTTCTGGTCGCCGCATCTCAAAAAAGACAGTGGAAATGGGAAAGGTGCAAAAGAGAGCGACTAAGATGATTATGGGGCTGGGGCACCTTCCTTATGAGGAAAGGCTACGGCATTTGGGCCTCTTCAGCCTAGAAAAGAGACGCCTGAGGGGGGACATGATTGAGACATACAAAATTATGCAGGGGATAAACAGAGTGGATAGGGAGATGCTCTCACATAATACCAGAACCAGGGGACATCCACTAAAATTGAGTGTTGGGTGGGTTAGGACAGACAAAAGAAAATATTTCTTTACTCAGCGTGTGGTCGGTCTGTGGAACTCCTTGCCACAGGATGTGGTGCTGGCGTCTAGCCTAGATGCCTTTAAAAGGGGATTTGACAAGTTTCTGGAGGAAAAATCCATTATGGGGTACAAGCCATGATGTGTATGTGCAACCTCCTGATTTTAGAAATGGGTTATGTCAGAATGCCAGATGCAAGGGAGGGCACCAGGATGAGGTCTCTTGTTATCTGGTGTGCTCCCTGGGGCATTTGGTGGGCCACTGTGAGATACAGGAAGCTGGACTAGATGGGCCTATGGCCTGATCCAGTGGGGCTGATCCTGGTAGCATTTGGAAATGCATATTTCATCTGACAATATTTGCAAATCACATTTTTCTTCTCAGAAGAACTTGTAATGTGAAAATGCCTCCATATGCTAGATGTTGGTCTCACCATTTTCCTAAGGGGAGTAGGAAAGAAAAATAATTTAATGGCTAATTTTCAAGAAGACACTAATCTATGGTTGTGGGTAGGGGAAGTAAAGAACCAGATTAGTAGTAATTAAATTATTATTTACACAAAGGTTATAAAGATAAACTAATGTAGCTAAATGATTCAGTTTTCTGGAATCAGATAAATGTAAACTCTTAACTTTTTAGCGGCACAATCCTAACCAGGTCTACTCAAAAGTAAGTCCTATTTTGTTCAATGGGGTTTACTCTCAGGAAAGTGTGGTTAGGATTGCTGCCTAAATTAATTATATACTTTCAGGTCCTTTTTGTTGCTCTGTAATTGCTTCCAATGCTTTGAGGCCTAGTGGACAGAACAGAACCAAACATTCCCACCAACATGCAAACACAAAACTGAAACCTTCTTCTTTTCTTGTGACAATGGCAGCACTTCCTAAAGGAAGAAATGCATCTTGTTCTTGCATTGGAGAGTTCAGTTTGTAACCTAGGACTTGCTTGTCCTCAGTGCACAGAAATTAGAATAATCTGATACCATACATATTTTTTAGAAAAATATTTGGAAAATATTTGAACACCTTGTTTTAAAATATTTTATTCATCATGACAAAATAAAACATTCCAAAATCAATTTTTTGGAGAAAAAACAAAAAAGGCCTCAAGAAAAAAAATGGAAAAAATGGTGTTTTTTTTCCTAATTTTTCCAAGCCTTCACATTTCTACACCTGAGTGGCACCTCCCTTCCTTTTCACTCACTCTCAATCTCAAGTGCTGTCACTTGAGACTGCTATCCATTACTCATTACATTTCCCATGTTTCTCTGTGAAGCTGCCACATCACTCTTAGCAGGGTTCCTGCGCTTTTTCAGAATGCATGACAGCCTGAATCAGTGGTGTCACTAAGCGGGTGCGGGCCGCACCAGGTGACACGCGGGGGGGAGTGACGCGCCCTGGGGGAGGACGCACTAAAATTGCGCCGTTAGGAGCTACTGGGTCGTGCCATACACCGTTGGATGTGGAATGTCCAGCGGAGTGCAATGCAAAAAACAGAATTGAAATCGCTCCTTTCGTTCAAAGGTTATGGCCAAAAAACCAGAAGGAAAAAAATGCAAAGAGCCCTATGGAAAGTGAGCCGTATTACGTGTTTACTCGTGAGTAGGCAAACTTGCCATAGTCCATCGGAAAGGGTAGGCTGAGAGGAACCCAACGACACCAGTGGTCACAATCCAATGAATGCAGCCCCCAAAAATACGAAAAGGAGGTCCCTGCGTCCCTCCCAGCTGCGAGGCTATTGAGCTCCATGGAAAGCAAAGCAGCCTCACGGTTGCGTTTACTCACGAGTAGACAGATAAGCCTTGGCTGGTGGTCAGGTCAGGTAAAGGGGAATGTGAGGACAGCAGAATGGTCCTGATCATTGGTCCCGAAAGCAGATCCGATGGAGCTGCTCCAGAAGGCAGCTCCAGAAGGCAGCCTCTCCCCCCCCCCCCCCCGAAAAAAGGACCAAAAAGAGGCTTCAACTGGTAAGGGGAAGTTTTCTGTTTTGCACTTGAAAAGCCAGGAGGGTCTTTATTTTGATATGCCTGAAATAGAAAAACTTTAAACTGAGCACTGGAGAGGGCTGGAAATCTCACTGATTCTTTTTTTTTGGGGGGGGGGGGTGTTATTGCAGGCAGGCTACAGAGTAAGCTCCATTGACCACTATGGGACTTACTTCTCAGTAGACATAGGATTGGGATCACAGGCTGCAATCCTACCCACACTTTCCTGAGAGTAAACCCCACTGACCACAATAGGACTTACTTCAGAGTAGATTCACTTGGTGGAACAGGACTGGCTCCCCCTTATTTAATTATTTCTTTTATTTTAATTTAATTATTTATAATTACTTATTTTAATTTGCTTGATGATGTCACTTCCGGCCATGACATCACTTCCAATGGGTCCCGGACAGATTGTCATTCTAAAAAGTGAGTCCAAGTGCTAAAAGTTTGAGAACTGCTGCAATAAGGTGTTACTTACTGTTGACATGGGTGTGTGTGTGTGTGTGTGTGTGTGTGACTCTACAAGTTTTCAGAATCACTAAAATCAGAATTTGGAGGAATAAAACCATCATGTTATATATCAATCAATATGTAATTGCACGCAGAATGCAATGAAACAAACCACATTGAAATATCTGTGTTCTAACAAAAGGTACAGCCAAAAAAACAGTGGAGGCGGGGCAATAGTACATCACCACACCTACCACCTGGGGCATTGCCCCGCCCACTGCATGGGGTGACACACAGGCCTCCTGCACCAGGTGACGTGATTCCTAGTGACACCACTGGCCTGAATAGTACATTGGTGCAGCAATATCTAGCCTGAAGAAATTGCAATAAGGCATGCTTAACCCCACATTTTGCTCCCCCAGCTAGTTCCCAGACTGAAAATAAGTATAAAGCACAGGCTTATGGGTGGGGAGTGGAGAGATGTTAAGGATGCCCTGCCTGCTCACTGATATTTTCTTCCCATTACGCTGCCATCACTATTAACCAGCAAACATGTGTTTTGAAACGTGACATTTTGCCTTAAGGTTAGAATGGTTCAAAGATACACGTCATAAAAAAATAAATATACTGGTAGCTTGTTTTGGAAGGCAGGTCTCCCTCGTCTTAGTTCAGGGACGCTCATTTAATTTAAGGATTTACTTCTCACTGCCAGGATCTATTGTTAATGCTCCAAAGCTTCCCAGGGCTTAGAGATGCAAGAGCTAAAGATAGCCCTCTCTTTCTCAAGCAAGCACTGTTCTACAGGCTTCACTGAAAGCAATGCCTAATTACATTCTGTAAGTCAAAGGCATCTAAGCATTACTTTTGGCTTCTGAACTTGCTTGCCCCTGAAAAGCTAAACTATTGCCTACAACACTTCTTACATCCCTCGTATTATTGATCCCTCAATTTAATGCAATGACTTGTAGCTGTGCGATGTACTCTTGCTCAAGACATACAGAAAGAAACATACAGTTTGTATATTTTCTGTGTGCAGCAATATGTAGCCCCAGGAACAATGGATAAACAGGACTGGCACTTTATGGCATTCTACAGCTTACTGCCTGAAAGCAAAGATCTTGGGACTATCTATATTGTTTAACTGTAAAACACCTCAAACAAAAGAAGAATCAGTCAGCTATTAATAGTGCACAATGACTTGGTTGTAGAAACCATTACCAGAGTTGCAGCTCCTGCAGATAGCATAGATTGCTCAGTAGAGATGACTGAAAATGGTGCTTATTTTACTCAGAAGCCCATTGTGATCAGTAAGATTTAGGTTGTAATCCAATCCTGCTCACCAGAAAAAAACACCTCCACTCATAAACGCTTGCTCAAGAGGAACAGAAAACTAGTTGTACCTTCTGAATGGTTTTTCTGTCAAAGTAGAATATGGGTTCTGAGTTGAACATGAAGCTGCCCATCACCACACTGCTTATCACCACATATAATTCCAACATCTAAAAGACAGTTTGTCTATTTTTCAGATGTCTACCTGAATAACTTTTTATTCTCTCCCCTATTACCAACCTCTCCATTTTAATGTCCCCACTTCTGTACTGAGCTGCCTTTCTCCTAGGGTTCTACCACTTTCCCCAGTACCGTGATACCTAATCTCTGCTGTCCTTTTGATTTATATACTGTAACAACTTTTCTTCAAATTATGTCACCCTCTACTGATTTTTCATCAGTGTTTCTAAGTCCTCCTCTTTATCAACAGAACATGTTGGTGCAAAATTCCAATCCCAAAGGGGAGTTAACCTTCCTCTTTTCTGTATCATCAGAGTGGCCTGCCACCCCTTCTCCTTTCCCACCTTTCAAAAGAGCATGGCTTGATTTGGACTTTTAAACAAGTACCCACAGTTACACAGGAAGCTGCTTTATGCTGAGTGAGACCACTGGTTCCTCTACCTTAGTACTGTCAACACAGATCAGCAGCAGCTCTCCTGGTTTCAGATGGAGATCTTTCCTTGCTCTTCCTAGAGATTTCAGGGATGGAGCCTGGAACCTTCTGCAGTACTCTTTCACTAAGCTACAGCCTGGCATGCAGGCCATACCAAGTTTACAGATGAAACCACTTCCACAAGAATGACTGTGATGGATTGTGGCAGCAAAAACAAAGTTGAGGTTTCTTCCCCCCCCATACTTCTGTGTCACACACACATCTCATTTATACACTTGCCTACCAAAAATCACACCACATGCATCTGATACAGTGGACTGAAGTCCATAAAAGTTTAAGCCACAATTGTTTAAAGATAGCACAAGGCTCTGTTATTTTAGAAGATATCCAAGACAATGGCAGGGCATCATACTGGCTTGGATCCAAAGATAGGCTTGAGCACTCTCTTTCCAAATTTTTTTTGAAGTTTGAAAAGCAGCTTGTGAGATAGCAGAGATCCATCATTCAAAAGGAATGTGTTTCTTTCAGTCAGAGACTCTACTGAGTGGGCATCTTTGGATCTAAACCAAATCAGGATCCAACCCAATGTTACCAGTTCTTACCTTGTTCTTGCATTTCTAACTGCAAGAGCTGTCTGAGACACTGCTTAATTTTATTTGAAGAATAGGTTAATTTCCATGTCCAATAGCAGCAAAGAATGACACATTTCTACGTAGCTCACATCCTGGTTGGCTCTCTCCTGGGGGAGAGAGAGAGTCTCTGACTCACCTCATCTAGTCAGCCCATACACTCCAGTAGGAAACATGAATAAGTAGGCTCACAATCTCAGGCTTTGGCATAAGTGTTCAGTTCTGAAATATCATATGTAGGTCATCCATGAGTAACAGCTGGCAAAGAAAGAGGAACAAAGGGTGGCTGCCAATTTTACTGCAAGGAAGATCAGTGTATGTCATATCTCAGGCAAGAAGGCAATCCTTATATAAATTTTAAATGTCAGGTGAACAACATAGAAATAAAATGCATTAAGCGCCACATACTGTACATCTCAGGGAGGATGGGCAGCCCAATCCTGAGCTGCCCAGATAACCAAGGCTCAGAGGCACCAAAAAGGGCTGCCGCCGAATCCTGCGCCTCCTGCGCTACCACGGGAGGCTCCTCAGGAGAAGGGGATGTTTGACCCCTTCCCCTGAGTAAGGTAAGCAGCCCTGCAATGGGGCTAGTCACTTTACCGCCAACCAAAAGGTTAGCAGTAAAGGCGCTTGTGTAAGGCGCCACAGCCCTCCATGAGTGCCCTGGATCTTGCGGAGCTCAGCTCCGCTGATCCTCCTCCCACTTGCCCCTCGGCACGCCTCCCGCTGGCCTCCCCCTCCCGGAACGCCTCCCCCATGCCCCCGCTTCCCGTTCCACAGCCAGCTGTCCCGGAGACCTCCGAGCCACAGAACCTGGGCCACCGCCCTGCGCTAGCCCAGCACCGGCCAGCACTGGGCTAGCACCGGTGGGAGCCCAGTGGTGAGCCCCGCAAACGTGACTTATGGCACGTTTGCGACTGTGGTCGGTGGCAGAGAGCCGTGCCGCCGACCACAGGATTGGTTCCAGGTTTTGGTTCATGGTGCTCATGGTGAGTGTTGATTCTGAGGTAAAGATTTTGGCTCAATGTCCCACCCCTTGAAAGTTCTGAAGAGAACACCATGCCACAGTCGAGATGTATGGAAAAGTAACGATATGATGCAGATGATAATACTCTCTGGAAAAACTGTCACCCACATCCTGACATGATAAAACTGACAGGCTGCATTGATCAGTTGTCTGTTTGGCACTGTTAAGAACTGAAATAAGAGTTGGGACCATATGATAAGTTAGCGCACTGATCAATGCACCATTTAAATAGAGTATTCGCCATCAAGGCCGTCAGTCACAAGCAGTGTTCAAGGCATAATTTTTCCTAGGCTCATATTAGCATCCCAAGAACCACAGTGTCACCATTGTAAAGACGTCCCTGGTCCCTGTGGCTGCAGAGAGAGATTCAAAACTATGATAGCAAAAAACCCAAGTGACAAGATTTTGCAGATCTACAGTTTCAGGAAAAAACCATTAAGCGCTAGATTCTATGCTGGATTAAGCGTACTGATTTCTTCATTTTTGGTTTCTAATCTAGTACCAGCATGTTCTCTTAGCATATCATTTGGGGTATTTTTGCCTGCAGAAGTCAACTTGGGTAAAAGAAAATTCTACAGGAAAGTAATTTAACACATCAGTGATTCTGTGTGTATAGACTGACCTAGTTTCAAAATAAATTTGCTTTTATTTCTCTAGGAACAAAAAAGAAAAATTTAACACTTGACTGAATTCACTTTCTTGAGTCCCCTGGACTTTTCAGAAAGGCTATTCAAAAATCAATCCTTGTAAATTGGACTACATAGGTACTGGTACTCCCAAGTCCAGGGTGGCCAATTGCAGCTCATGGTACTTTATGACTTGGATATGAATTGATCTGTAGCAGTTAAAGGGAGGAATGAATGGACTATAGTAGCTTAAGGCAGAATATGGGAAAGGGAAGATCTTTGGAATCCCTTCCAATCCTGCTCATCTAAGGCCCAGAAAAAGTATGCAAAAACCCAAGCAGAAATGGGCATTTGCTATGGAATAAATGCATGTTTGGAAGCAAAACTCAAGATGGCTTTCCTTTTCCATGAGTTTTTTGCCACATAATATCCAGGTACCTTTATCACTTTTTATTCTATGAGTTCCAAATCTTCCATGTGGGTTTTGAAAGTATAAGAAAACTAGTATGGTTTTTTTTATCTAAGGGTTTTGGCACCCTCACTCAGTGCAGGGTGCCAAGTGAGCTGGCACCCTAGACTGGCTCCTAGCAGAGCTCCCCATTATCCTCTCCTTGATCTGAGCTTCTCCTACCCTTGTGAAGAGCAGTCATCTCCACCTCCTTGCTTGTGATGAGCAGGGGAAAGAGCAAAAAAAGCTATCTTTCCTTGATCTTTTGCTCTGTGAATCTCATTGGGATCTGAGAAAGGAGAGAAGAGGAAGCCAGGCCAGCAATGAAGCCCTTCTCATCAGCATTTCAATCCTCTTCCCCCTGGAGGTGCCATGGGTGCCACCATTTACATTACCCTATGCGTGGCTACTCAGGAGTAAGACCTACTGTATTCAATAGTGCTTTCTCCAAGAAACTGTACATGGGATTGAAGCCCAACTTGTAGCAGAGGCTTACAATTTTTCTCACAAACTACTACATCGGTCTCCTTGCTGAAAACACCTTCATTAAACATGGCGCTTCCTTCCAGTTGGGAGTGGGGCGAGGGATTGGAGGCAGAGGCGGGGAAAGCTGTTGATAGGACTGCCTTATTTCTTGGTTGCAATCCTATCCTGCGCGGGAACAGACAAGCCAAGAGGGTTGCACTATATCCAGCGCAGGATTGTGGCCACAAGCAGCTCAGCCAAAGGCAAGGGGAAACATTTCCCCTTACCTCTGGGTAAGGGCCGCTGGCGCCTATGGGTCTCCTCAGACTTGCACCACCTCTTGAGGTGAAGCCGCTCGGTTCTCCCTGGGAACAGGGGTTGGGATTTGGCATAACTGCCGGATCCCAGCCCTGCCTCCAGCTCCCCGCATGCCCACCCGCCCTCTCCCCACCCAGGAACACTTCCCTCCTGCCTCCCTTTCGTCCTTGTGTCGGCATCCAAGTCAACGCAAGACGCTGGGAGGAAACTGGCGCGGAGGCTTCCGTCAGCCTCTGCAGGCCGGCACTTCTCAGAGCATCGGCCCAGCTTCCTCCTGAGGAAGTGCAAACGTGCCTTACAGCATGTCAAGGGCAGGATTGCACCCCTTGTCTCACAGATAGTATGGAGGAGAGGAGAAGCTAGTCTCAAGCAATGCCAGACCTGTGTGCCATTGCCATTGAGTTCAATGAGGCTTACTTCCAGGAAAGTGCATATAAGATACCTGCAGACAAAGGAAGCCTGCTGAAGAAAGATTGGCAGCATTAGAGGGGAGGATTAGTGTGGCTTTTGCCACAAAGACACTCCTATATTAAGTCAGAAACTTGCCACCATTCTCAGAAAGAACCTCCAGGGCAGTATGTTTTTAATATGGTTGCACTTTATTGAACAGGACTTTGACAAAATTTTGCCACGGTCACAATTAGGGAGGGATGCATGGAAGACTGACTGATCAGGGCTGGACAAGATAGTGGGAAGAGCATGAAACACAAAGGAAGAAAGTCAACTTTACTGCCTCCTCAAACCACATAGCAGAAGACTGAATCCCTCACATGCAGCAGACTTCAAAGAAGAACAAAGTTCTCACAAAACTATTATCTGCAAACCAAGGACATGCCTAAGAAACTGAGAACTCCCCTCACCACCTGTTTAATACTCTCGGGGTTCCCCTCCTCCCGCGAGTCCCCAACTTACCAAGGGAGAAGGCTGCTGGACCAGAGCAGAGGCAGCAGCCCTCGCAGCCCTCTCAGGAACAACCCTAGCAGCTCCAGGTGAGAGGAGGTGGGAGGGAAACAGAGAGAGAAAGGGGAGGAGTTGTGGTAAGCCCAGGAGAGGGCAGGCCCTGAGACAGGCCCTATTTGTACCCTCCCTGTGAGGGGAGGGGAGGGGCCAAAGGGGAGGGGTCTGCCCTACGTAAACCTGGAGGCCAGGGATGACAAGGCAGTTGGGAGTTAACAGAGCAGGCAGGAGGATCTGCTGCTAGCAGCCCCTGCTCCTGACTGGCAAATGCTGCCAACCCAAAGAGGGGAACTGGGTGACGCAACCCTCCCTTCTTGTGAGGGAACTAGTCTGAGGCCTCCACCAGGGGTCCCCCTCAGAAAGGCCAGGTGGGCCCTCCCCCACAGGGAGGCCTCACAAATACGAAGGTGGTGTTGCATGCCATCTGGGGGGGAAAGCTATGCAGTCAGACAGCCAGCAGCAGGGTGGGGGCTATCCAGTGTTCTGCATCGAGTGCCACATGTATGATTATATGCCTCTGGGGCATAAGTCATGGGTGTGTCCTCGGTGCAAGGAGCTCCAGGCTCTCAGGGAACGCGTCCGCTCCCTTGAAGCCTTGGTGGCCGACCTGGAGAAGCGCAGGCAGCCAGAGGAGGACCGTGGGGAGACTTCTGGGGACGATCAGGCTTCGTCCCAACCTCAGGCGTGCAGCTCCTCGGCTGCCCGGGTGGGAAGTCTCGGGACTGGAGGACGTCATCCTGGAGAGGAGGGAAACAATCCCCTAGGGGGGATCCCTTCTCCAGGGGATGGGCCCGTATCCGAGCGCACTCGGGATACTCCTCGGCGGGAGGGGGGTCGGGGGCTTCTTGTAGTGGGGGATTCGATTATTAGAAACATAGAGAGGGGGGTTTGCGACGGATGTGAGGACCGCATGGTGACTTGCCTGCCTGGTGCGAAGGTTGCGGACATCACTTCTCGTCTAGACAGGCTGGTAGACAGTGCTGGGGGAGAGGTAGCGGCTGTGGTGCATGTCGGCACCAACGACATGGGCAAGTGTAGCTGGGAGGTCCTGGAGGCCAAATTTAGGCTTTTAGGCAGGAAGCTGAAAGCCAGGACCTCAAAGGTAGCGTTCTCTGAAGTGCTACCTGTTCCACGCGCAGGGCCAGCTAGGCAGGCGGAGATCAGGGGTCTCAATGCGTGGATGAGACGGTGGTGTAGGGAGGAGGGGTTTAGATTCGTTAGGCACTGGGGAACGTTTTGGGACAAGCGGGGCCTGTACAAGAGGGACGGGCTCCATTTGAACCAGAATGGAACCAGACTGCTGGCGCATAACATTAAAAAGGTGGCAGAGCAGCTTTTAAACTGATCCCTGGGGGAAGGCCGACAGGAGCCGAGGGGCATCCGGTTCGGGACTCCACATCCCTATGGGATGAGGATGGGGAGGTTAGAGAACAACAAGACAAAGGCAGGGTAGGAGAAGAAATTGGGAAAGGTAGGGAGATGGGATGTGATAGACAGTTTGGCACAATGAGAGGATGCGGGGACAAAGGAGCGAATAAGCAGCCTGTCCTGGGGCATTCCGTGTATAAATGCTTTTATGCGAATGCCCGAAGTCTACGAGCAAAGGTGGGAGAACTGGAATGTCTGGTGACAAGGGAAAATATTGACATAGTGGGCATAACGGAAACCTGGTGGAATGCGGAGAATCAGTGGGATACCGCAATCCCGGGCTATAAACTCTACAGGAGGGACAGGCAGGGGCGTGTTGGAGGTGGGGTGGCCCTTTATGTTAAGGAAGGGATAGAATCCAGCAAAGTAGAGATTGAAGGTGGGTCCGACTCCACCGTAGAATCTCTGTGGGTTAAATTACCAGGCTTGAGCAGCGATGTAATACTGGGGGTGTGCTATCGTCCTCCAGACCAGAAATCTGATGGGGACCTTGAAATGAGGAAACAGATCAGGGAGGTGACAAGGAAGGACAGGGTTGTAATCATGGGGGACTTCAATTATCCTCATATTGACTGGGTCAATTTGTGTTCTGGTCACGATAAGGAAACCGGATTTCTTGACGTGCTAAATGACTGTGGCTTAGATCAGCTAGTCACGGAGCCCACCAGAGGACAGGTGACTCTGGATTTAATTTTGTGCGGTACGCAGGACCTGGTTAGAGATGTAAACGTTACTGAGCCATTGGGGAACAGTGATCATGCTGCGATCCGTTTTGACATGCACTTTGGGGGAAGAATACCAGGCAAATCTCTAACAAAAACCCTTGACTTCCGACGGGCGGACTTCCCTCAAATGAGGAGGCTGGTTAGAAGGAGGTTGAAAGGGAGGGTAAAAAGAGTCCAGTCTCTCCAGAGTGCATGGAGGCTGCTTAAAACAACAGTAATAGAGGCCCAGCAGAGGTGTATACCGCAAAGAAAGAAGGGTTCCACTAAATCCAGGAGGGTGCCCGCATGGCTAACCAGCCAAGTTAGAGAGGCTGTGAAGGGCAAGGAAGCTTCCTTCCGTAAATGGAAGTCTTGCCCTAATGAAGAGAATAAAAAGGAACATAAACTGTGGCAAAAGAAATGTAAGAAGGTGATAGGGGAGGCCAAGCGAGACTATGAGGAACGCATGGCCAGCAACATTAAGGGGAATAATAAAAGCTTCTTCAAATATGTTAGAAGCAGGAAACCCGCCAGAGAAGCGGTTGGCCCTCTGGATGGTGAGGGAGGGAAAGGGGAGATAAAAGGAGACTTAGAGATGGCAGAGAAATTAAATGAGTTCTTTGCATCTGTCTTCACGGCAGAAGACCTCGGGCAGATACCGCTGCCCGAACGGCCCCTCCTGACCGAGGAGTTAAGTCAGATAGAGGTTAAAAGAGAAGATGTTTCAGACCTCATTGATAAATTAAAGATCAATAAGTCACCGGGCCCTGATGGCATACACCCAAGGGTTATTAAGGAATTGAAGAATGAAGTTGCAGATCTCTTGACTAAGGTATGCAACTTGTCCCTCAAAACTGCCACAGTACCAGAAGATTGGAGGATAGCAAATGTCACGCCTATTTTTAAAAAGGGAAAGAGGGGGGACCCGGGAAACTATAGGCCGGTCAGCCTAACATCTATACCGGGTAAGATGGTGGAATGCCTCATCAAAGATAGGATCTCAAAACACATAGACGAACAGGCCTTGCTGAGGGAGAGTCAGCATGGCTTCTGTAAGGGTAAGTCTTGCCTCACGAACCTTATAGAATTCTTTGAAAAGGTCAACAGGCATGTGGATGCGGGAGAACCCGTGGACATTATATATCTGGACTTTCAGAAGGCGTTTGACACGGTCCCTCACCAAAGGCTACTGAAAAAACTCCACAGTCAGGGAATTAGAGGACAGGTCCTCTCGTGGATTGAGAACTGGTTGGAGGCCAGGAAGCAGAGAGTGGGTGTCAATGGGCAATTTTCACAATGGAGAGAGGTGAAAAGCGGTGTGCCCCAAGGATCTGTCCTGGGACCGGTGCTTTTCAACCTCTTCATAAATGACCTGGAGACAGGGGTGAGCAGTGAAGTGGCTAAGTTTGCAGATGACACCAAACTTTTCCGAGTGGTGAAGACCAGAAGTGATTGTGAGGAGCTCCAGAAGGATCTCTCCAGACTGGCAGAATGGGCAGCAAAATGGCAGATGCGCTTCAATGTCAGTAAGTGTAAAGTCATGCACATTGGGGCAAAAAATCAAAACTTTAGATATAGGCTGATGGGTTCTGAGCTGTCTGTGACAGATCAGGAGAGAGATCTTGGGGTGGTGGTGGACAGGTCGATGAAAGTGTCGACCCAATGTGCGGTGGCAGTGAAGAAGGCCAATTCTATGCTTGGGATCATTAGGAAGGGTATTGAGAACAAAACGGTTAGTATTATAATGCCGTTGTACAAATCTATGGTAAGGCCACACCTGGAGTATTGTGTCCAGTTCTGGTCGCCGCATCTCAAAAAAGACATAGTGGAAATGGAAAAGGTGCAAAAGAGAGCGACTAAGATGATTACGGGGCTGGGGCACCTTCCTTATGAGGAAAGGCTACGGCGTTTGGGCCTCTTCAGCCTAGAAAAGCGACGCTTGAGGGGGGACATGATTGAGACATACAAAATTATGCAGGGGATGGACAGAGTGGATAGGGAGATGCTCTTTACACTCTCACATAATACCAGAACCAGGGGACATCCACTAAAATTGAGTGTTGGGCGGGTTAGGACAGACAAAAGAAAATATTTCTTTACTCAGCGTGTGGTCGGTCTGTGGAACTCCTTGCCACAGGATGTGGTGCTGGCGTCTAGCCTAGACGCCTTTAAAAGGGGATTGGACGAGTTTCTGGAGGAAAAATCCATTATGGGGTACAAGCCATGATGTGTATGCGCAACCTCCTGATTTTAGGAATGGGTTAAGTCAGAATGCCAGATGTAGGGGAGAGCACCAGAATGAGGTCTCTTGTTACCTGGTGTGCTCCCTGGGGCATTTGGTGGGCCGCTGTGAGATACAGGAAGCTGGACTAGATGGGCCTATGGCCTGATCCAGTGGGGCTGTTCTTATGTTCTTATGAAAGTAATCACACCAAAAACTTGATGTCAGGGGAAGTAGAAAACTCCAGTTCAAGACAACCCCAGGTGAGGTGAGAGGAGGGACCCTGAGAACAGAGCCTGGCCCAAGGGAAGACTGAATGGCCCTTGGCCTCAGCCAAGCAGATGAAAGATGGAACCCAGAGCATGGATGTGTGTGTGGAGGGGGCTTCTTCATCTGCGCACTTCTTCCTGCATCCAAACTGAGAAACAGACTAGGCCTTGAGAAACAGGCTGACCTTGAGGGAGGGTATTATACAAGAAAAATCAATGTAAAGCTACTATTTTAACATGATCTATTGAATAAAGCTTTTCTTTAATTGGATTTCACTGTCTAGAACTGTCTCTTTCCAAGAGAGGAAGAAGATTCTGCTACACTACAGGGATAAGAACTGGGGAAGCCTGAGCTCCTCCCTTGGTCCTTCCCTTCTGCTTGGTAGGCCACTTTGGCCTGGGTCTATGAGAAGACTACAGTAATAATACTCAATGCAGGGAACCTGCTTCTTGAAAGCCAAGTGCTGCATGAAACAGCACTAACAAAGACACCATTGAAGGCAGTATGCAGAGGTGTTTGAAAATGTTGGGTTTGTTTTTTTTGCAGATTTCATAATTTAAAAAAAATGAAAAAGGCAGAAAGTGGTATGTATTTTTATTCTAAGTTCTCATTTTTATTAATTTTGAATGCTTTAGAAGTGTACTAGATAGCTGATACTGTGTCAGCAGATGCAGCCACTGTATTACTTCTAACTAGAAAAGTAATCAATTTTAATTTCTGGAAAATATCTTAACCACCAAAATGTGGTGTTGTGTTTTTAACAAAAACACCCACCTTTAGCAACAGGAGCTGATTGACCCCACCCTACCCAGAAGATGCGGCTTGTATTGGCTACAATGGCTGTCAATCAATCCAGGATGAAAAGCACTGTAATGAAAAAGCATTAAAGGAGAAAGCTTTATCACATGTATTATTGCAGTTGCTAGAATGTGGAAAATAGTGTGCTTGAATAATTTGTATTTTTCTGCCATACAAGAAGAGCTAGTGCTCAAACTCCTTTTGGGAGTAAAGTGCACGTCTGTAAACTGAACTGCCTGTGAAACTAAGCTCTTGGATATGTGCTTATACACAGTCCCAGAGCATAATTTATTTATGTGACAGAATTGTAGCATGCACTCTCCCTTGCCCTGTGCACTCTTCCTTTTAATGAGAATGAAAATCAGAGCTGATGGGTACAGATGCCTGCACAAGCAGAGACCACTTACATAATTCATCCACCCCGTTTTTCAGATGGCCAGATCAGGCAACTGGAGCATACCTGTGCAGGTATTCACGTTATTAAACTTGTATGCACAGTGGACGGGGGTATGAGCTCAAGGCATGCTCTGGTACACCCCTGAAAGAATCATGTATGCATCTCTAAGCTACATGGATTTCAACTTCATTCAATGTTGATTGAAGGCCCACTTGATGACTGTAAGGTCGACAAAACCATCACAAATCTAAGGCTACATACTGAACTTCCATAGCCCATGAAATCCTCTCAGTGCAATATTTTTGAATGATGTAATTTCAGGTTTTCAGCAGCACCACTCCTGAGAGATAAAAAAAGACAAGCCCTGCATGATGCATCTGTAGCTGGGCTATGCTGTTTCAGACTGAAGGTGAGCTACAAATGCTCCCTGACAAGTAAACATTCCTTACACAAAGAGCAAAAGATAAATCCCAGGGGGGCTTCTGCTTGGAATGCTTTAGTATAGAACAGCTACATGTGAGTATGTTAGTGGACCCGCACTTATATCAGTGCTTTCAGTTGTAGAAACCTCAAACATGGTGTCACATTGCATGGAATCATCTTATTCCTTTAAAAACCAACCACCATGGCTCATCACAAAGACATATTCCTGTGCTTCCTAAACCCTAACAAAAGGAATTTTCCAGATACACAGTGACAGAGAGGGTGGCAGAGCAATATTGCTAGGTGAAATCATGAAAAAGACTTGTGCATGTGTGGGTGTGCACCTTTATCACATCTTGGAAGAAACTGCACAGTGGCATGACAGGTGAACATGTGAATTAACTCAAAACAACAAACAGGAAATTGGTGGCTTATCCTCTTTCTTGCTCACTGGGTGCATTTTTTGAACAGAGAGTACTGAACATTCTATGAAGGAAGCCAGTTTAAAAGTAGATTCTGGAGTATTTGCATCTGTGAAGGTGTAAGGAGATGAAGCAACTTTCCTTAAACCATTTGAAGAATTTTCAATAACGGGCACCAAGTTATTTAGAAATTTCACTTAACAGGTAGTGTTCTACACATACAAATCTCAATAAGAGAAATTCTCTATCACTAAGTTTTCAACCTGAGGGAGCAATAGCATAACTACAAACAAAAAAAAACTTGTACTTTAATTCACACTGGACATGACAGCTGATTTTATAAATACAATATGAATACAGGTCCAACCCTGTTATACAAGGATTTGACCCAACACAAATGGCCCCTGCAAATGAGAAGGAATGTGCTGATCCCTGGAGAAGAGGAAAAATGCATCCCTTTAAAATCACAGTTTAAAAAACTGCTTTTCTTATTGTTGTAGAGAGATAGTCAGGCAAGTGATCATTCCATGCTTCAGCTGAGCCAGGTAATGGTAAGGGGTCCTTTGCATTTCTAACTGCTTACTACCTCCCTACAACAGTAAGAAAAGCTGTTTTTAAACCATGATTGTAAAGGGACACACTTTTTTTTAAAATTGCTTTTATTTAACACATTTTATGGTATCAGCAGGGAGTCCCAGAATCAAACCCCTGTGAATGTTGAGACACAACCTTATGAGGAGCAATGGAGGGGCAAGAAACCTGGAAGTGGGTCTTTAAAGTTATTTTTCCACTGTTTTTTATCCACTAATTTTTTTTTATCCACTGGGGGTTCTGGAATGGAACCCTAGCAGATAAAGAGACATGACCTGTATAGTAAAAGAAATATAAATCTTGAGAGAGAGATTACTGTTAACAGCAGGCTGTGTTTATTTAGAAAAGCCAATTGGGATTTTTTCCCCTCCTTCATGTCACTGAGCACTACAGTAGTGAATGAATGCAACAATGCAAGCTGGTAGAAAAATAAAGCAATGAATGGAAGGGGTAGAAATTATCAAACAGGTTTGAAAGAAATAAGGGAGATGGGGAGGAAAGACAAAATTTGTAAGGAACTGGTAAAATAGAGGAAGTGAGTGATAGTGAGTTTATTATTATGTATTAGCTAGTTCCGTCAACGTATACAGTACAATACAGGATTTTGTACGCAATTATAGACAAGTTATCTATTTCCAAGTAAGTTACAATCTAAAAAAGACAATGAGGAAAAACAAAAGAGGGAGGCGGAAGAGATAACTGGAAGGAAAGCTGAATGTGAAAAAAACACACACAGAGCTCAAACCTATGCATGTTTACTCAGAAGCAAGTCAATGGTACTTACTCCAAGGTAAGTGAGGATAGGATTGCAGCCTTAGGTGTGCTTATAGATTAAGTTTAGAACGCAGATTAATTCATTAAGCCAAAATTCTCACATAAAAGTTGTGATTTCAGAAAATTTGAAGGAAGAAGACAGGTTAACATGAAGTTAGAGGTGCAGAGATCATGTAAAAAATATGCATGAAGTAAGCTGTAACTGAAACAGGAGCTGTGAGCAACACAATGTGTGCTGGTAGGTAAATGAAGACACAAGAGCTGAGCCATTATCTCCAAGGTTCCACCTTGGTGCTTCTGAAATAGTTTTGGAGAAAGCAAGGACTGCCAATTCAGGTGGCTGCCAATTAAGCAGCATTGTAGACGATAGTGGGCACTAACAGGCAAAGTAATACTATGGGGGAAGAGAAATAATCCCCTGATGGAAATGCTTTTATAAAATGTGGTGTGAGAGAGGAACACAGGGAATGGCAGTGAGGAAGTACAATGGAAAACCTGGTAACACAGCAGGGAAACAGTGGGTGACTTGTGTAAAATGCAAGAACATTTTTACAGAGGTGCAATGCTATAGGTCAGTTCTGCAAAATTGTACAATCTGACGGGTATGCTGATGCACAAAGTGCAGGACTACACAGCAGACTATAGTGATCAAGCACAATCACTCTGCTGCTGTCCTGCACACAACTAGCCTGGTGTCAAGTTGCTTTGTGAAGACTTCTTCCCATCACTGGCTGTGCGGAGAGATAGGATCAAGATCTGACCACAGTTCAAAGGGGTGAGAATAGCTGCAACAAAAGGTGAGGATGTAGATAGCAGCAGATCAGGAAGAATGAGAAAAGTGGTATCACCACGATGAAATGGGGATTACACAGAACACTGGGGCTAAAGGGAGCAAAGGCAGAGAGTGGAAAAGGTAGGAATCTGGAACAAAACATGTGCACCTAAGAGGCTCCTAGCCTGCAAGAAGCACCTGACAAACTCAAATGCAGCTGGGGGAGGAAGTGTACCTGTCTGAGAGCCCAAGCCTATGCATGCCTACTCAGAAGAAAGTCCCATTGTAGTCAATGGGGCTTACTCCCATGTAAGTGTGGGTAGGATTGCAGCCTTAAGGTCTCATTAAACAGGCAGATGTTTCAAGGGGCAGCCTAGTTCTTCTAGAGCAGGTGCATCCGAACAAGTTAGTGGTGCCAGTTAATGACTTCAAGGCTGAACCCTGCCCTTGAGGGATTAAACCCCAGATCAAAACACACCCTGGCTCAGATGTCAATAATCTTCTTTGCGCGCGAGGGCGCGTGTGTGAGAAAGAGCCCAATCCTATGCGAATCTACTCAGACGCAAGTCCCATGAGTGTCAATGAGGCTTACTCTCAGGAAAGTGAGGATAGGATTGGGCTGAGAAATGGCTAATGCCTAGAAAAGAAGGGGCAGGCAGCCAAGGGGTGAGATCCAACCTGGATCGTGCCCTCCTTTTCACTCCAACCCTTTCCCCAATGTGTACACCTGTGCATTCTGACCTGGAGGCCTCCCGCCCCCCCCAAATCCCAGCCGACGGTGGTGAGACAGCGCGTGCGCTCGACACCTGCTCAGAGGCACTGTTGCGCGCGCCTGTTCCAGGGCTCCTCGCCCGGCCCCTTACCGAAGAGGCTGTTGCTGAAGCCGTCCCACACGCAGCCGGCGGCGTCCCACGCCCAGCGGCTCCGCAGGCAGGAGAGGAAGGTGAAGCCGACGCCGAAGAGCGAGACCAGCAGGTCGCTGAGGCTGATGTTGACCAGGAAGAGGTTGGTGGGCGTGCGGAGCCGCTTGAACTTGGCGTAGAGCACCAGCACCAGCAGGTTGTTGCACAAGCCCAGCAGGCCGATGGTGGCCACCAGCAGGGCCAGCAGCTCGTACGTGCCGGCGCTGAAGGGCGGCTTCGCACCCTCCGCCGCCTGCTGCTGCTGCTGGGGCCGCTGCTCCGCCGCCTCCTCGTCCCCCAGCGCCGGCTCCCCGCTGCTGTTCCCGCCGCACATGGCTCGCTCCGCTCACGCTGCAGCGCCGCGGCTGCCACTCTGCTTGGCGCCAACACGGCCGGGGAGGAGCACCCGAGCCCTGCCCGCTGGGAGGGGCGCCAGAGCCTGCGGGGGGGGGGAAGCACCGAGTGTTCCTTCCCCATAGCACGCAGCAGGGTTACTCTCCGAGTAAACAGGCACGGGCCGCATGCCACAGAAGTTAGGGGAGCTGACTGACAGCCCAAGCGTATGCATGTCTGCTCAGAAGTCGGTTCCATTGAGTTCAATGGGGCTTACTCCCAGGAAAGTCTCAAGACATGATTGAGACATACAAAATTATGCAGGGGATGGACAGAGTGGATAGAGACATGCTCTTTACACTCTCACATAACACCAGAACCAGGGGACATCCGCTAAAATTGAGTGTTGGGAGAGTTAGAACAGACAAAAGAAAATGTTTGTTTACTCAGCATGTGGTTGGTCTGTGGAACTCCTTGCCACAGGATGTGGTGATGGCAACTGGCCTGGACGCCTTTAAAAGGGGATTGGACAAGTTTCTGAAGGAAAAATCCATTACAGGGTACAAGCCATGATGTGTATGCACAACCTCCTGATTTTAGAAATGGGTTATGTCAGAATGCCAGATGCAAGGGAGGGCACCAGGATGAGGTCTCTTGTTATCTGGTGTGCTCCCTGGGGCATTTGGTGGGCGCTGTGAGATACAGGAAGCTGGACTAGATGGGCCTATGGCCTGATCCAGTGGGGCTGTTCTTATGTTCTTATGATAGGACTGCAGCCTGACAGCCCAAGCCTCTGCATGTCTGCTCAGAAGTAAGTTCCATTGAGTTCAATGGGGAAGTCAGTGGGGCTTTCTCTCCGCTAAGTGTGGATAGGATTGCAGTCTGACTCCCCAGGAAGGCATGCACAGGAGTGCAGCCAGAGAAAGCTCACCAAAAGCTCTGCAAGGGGGGAATCCTTGCGTGGCTCCCATCCTAAAGACAACCACTAGATGTCTTTAAAAGGGGACTGGACAAATTGCTGGAGGAAAAGTCCATCACAGGTGACAAGCAACAAGTATGTGTCTGTGCAACCTCCTGATTTCAGAAGCAGGCTACCTCAGAAAGCCAGATGCAAGAGAGGGCACCAGGATGCAGGTCTCTTGTTGCCTTGTGTGCTCCCTGAGGCATGTGGTGGGTGAGGCACTGTGAGATACAAGAAACTGGACTAGATGGGCTTTTGGCCTGATCTAGGGGTGCTCTTCTTATGCTCTTACACCTTTTCTCACATGGGTGGGATTGTCTTGACCCATGGGGGCAGGGAGTGCTCTCCATAAAGAGTAGAAAACCTGTGATGAATGGAGCTTCTCAATATATTTTGTGAGGAAAGATCTGTGTGATTAAACTAGCCTTAATCGGTTCTGCCTTGATTCCAAAAATAGGCTCTTGAAAGGAAGAAAAAGAAAATTGGAGGGGGGGGGTCCATGGGGGAAGCTACATTTCACCCCCTAAGGTGGTGATTTTCAGCCTTTTTCATCTCATACTGGCAAGGCACTAAAATGGTCAAGGCACACCATCAGTTTTTTGACAACTGACAAAGCACACTGTGCTGCCAATGGGGGGGGGCTCACATCCCCCAATGTCCCTACTAATAAATGACCTCTCAATTTCCCGCGGCACACTTGGGGACCATTCGCAGCACGCCAGTGTGCCACAGCACAGTGGCTGAAAATGGCTGACCTGAAAAGTTTGCCTAATAGCAAATGTTTAAGCATAACCAGGGGGAGGGCGGGAGGAACTGATAGAACACATTTACTCCCAATTCTATGGGCACTGAGCTCCAGCACTGTGTGTCACAAATATGATGTAAGGCACATCCATGACACCCAGAGAGGAGGGTGTGCCGCTGCCAGCCCAGCACCAGATGGACACTTCCCAGAGCACGGTAAGAGCGCCAGGCCGTGCTGAAGACCTTGGGGGTGAGAGGTTTTATTATTGGAGGCATGACTGACCCATCCATGAAGTAGATGATGCATCTTACATCAAGTGGCTGTTTGCAGGGAGCAGCAAACTGACTTGACCCTTAATCCCAAGACGGCTACCCCCTTCCCCCAGCCCCTCATGGACAGAGCCACATCATCTGCTTCATGGATGGGCCAGTCAATGCTTCCTGTAATAACACTGCTTCTGATAAAAGCAAGCAAGAAGCAAACCAGAAAGTTGTGATCTGCTTTCCCACCCCCTTATCTCACTCTTTCCTTGCGTGGTCTCTTCTGTGCAAGACACTTTGTGAGCACTGCAGCATGTCCTACCCTTTATATTCAATGCAGTTAGTCCTAGGAATGTGTGGGTTCAGCCATTATGTATTCACCAAAAAAGGTGAATTATGTATTCACCAAAACGTTTTTGCCAGAGAAAGTCTGCAGTTTTTTTACCGTATTAAAAAATTACCTGCTTATGTTTCATTCACAAATACCAGAAGTAAATTAAGAGATCAGTTTCCTGGAAAGCTGTAATAATTCCAAATTAACAAAGTAAACAAGAGCTCATCTCACTGCTCTCTCAGCAGGCAGCTGTATTTATTGACATGAGTGACTATTTTAATTAGTTCTGTGTATATCTCTCTCAGAGTGCAATTCTAAGAAGATAGTCCACTGTTGCAGCAATCCCTGCGCTGGTAGAAGGTGTCACAGTGCATTAAGTTAAATCATGACACCCAGAAAGTAAGCAGTGCCAGTGGAGCAGTGCTGGTGGATACCTTCTGGCACAGTATTCAGAGGCCCAGCCACTGGCGGAGGTATGTATGCCACTGAGCAGTGCAGGGATTAAGAGAGGGTGGCTGGATGACGTTCCAAAGGCAGCGAGGGGCATTTTGGGGAAGAGAAGACAGAACAGTGGGTTGGACAGATCCAGGAGGTGGCAGGAATGGCAGAACAGGCCTCCAAACCCTCTTCCCGGGCCTTGCAGTATTACATTGGTCTACCCAGATTTGCCTCAGTGAAATATCTGGTACCGATCTGAGATAGGCTGGAGCTTTACCTGGTTTAAGAGGATAAATACACCTTCACCTCGAGTAGACCTCCTGCCTCTTCCTAACTTGCACTGGCTACAGCACAGGCCATGTGGCCTGGATGTGCCAGTACAGGTTAGGACTGGACTGCCTGGATGTATATCTGTTCCTCAGTGGAGTCTTTAAAGACTTTGATGGTTTCAAAGAGACAAGTAAGGTACAGAACAAAATTCTCTTATCAGTTGTTCTTCAAATACTTACTAATATGTATGATGAAACAGTTTGTAAAGGCTCGGTCATGTCGTGAGAATGGATGATGGCCGGATCCCAAAGGATCTCCTCTATGGAGAACTCGTGCAAGGAAAGCGCCCTACAGGTAGACCACAGCTGCGATACAAGGACATCTGCAAGAGGGATCTGAAGGCCTTATGGGTGGACCTCAACAGGTGGGAAACCCTGGCCTCTGAGCGGCCCGCTTGGAGGCAGGCTGTGCAGCATGGCCTTTCCCAGTTTGAAGAGACACTTTGCCAACAGTCTGAGGCTAAGAAGCAAAGAAGGAAGGCCCATAGCCAGGGAGACAGACCAGGAACAGACTGCACTTGCTCCCAGTGTGGAAGGGATTGTCACTCCCGGATTGGCCTTTTCAGCCACACTAGACACTGTTCCAGAACCACCATTCAGAGCACGATACCATAGTCTTTCGAGACTGAAGGTTGCCAACAAAAAATATTCTAAAATCCACACTTGTTTCATGGCCAAGAAACTCAAATTATAGCTCACATTTGCTTAATTTCTCATGGGTCAGACTGATATTGAGTATGTCATCATTGATTTTAAGGCTTTCTTTGATTCATCTACCACATACCTTTTTAAAAGATACTTTGTAACTGGATAATCTAACCTTTAACACTCAGTGTTCCTGTACTACACATTTTTTCTGACTGAGCAGGATTACTATCATTTAGATGTTTATCAGTCAAATTCAGAGCTACCTGTACCTATTTTTAAGTAAAACCCCTCAAGGCAGCTATCATAAAGTGTACATAATAAAACTACCCATAAAACAACCAATGAAGGAGCAGCAGAAAATATAAACAATATATACGTATAAAACAGAGAGAGAATATGGTATCAGTAAAAACATGATAAAAGTGGCAATGAAAGCAATCAGATACCAATAAAGGCCAAAAAAAAAAAAGTTGCTAATAGCAGCAAAAAAGTAAAACAAAAGTGGCAGCAGAAATGTTAACACTGTAAAAACAGCAGTAAACATTAAAATATAAAACAGTAAACACATAAACATGTGTATTTCTTTCTGATCTTTTTAAGTCTCCTTTAATCTTGACAGTTGTCTAGCCATCTAGCCCAACCCATCTTGAAGCTGCCATCTTATACAGGCTTACATGGGGGTAAGTTCCATTACATTCAGTGGGTCAGATTTCTGAGCAGTCATGCATAAGATTGTATTGTAAGAGCAGGACATATATGTTGTCATAACCTTACAAGGCAGCTTTTTCCATCTGACTTGATAATTTCAAAATCTGTATGTTTTCTCCTCCGTTTCTGCTGTAAAGTAGTAATAAGAAAGCAACATACATCAAAATGATGTTATGAAAGAGTATGTTACCTGTTTTGATCCTTATGCTTAAGGCTAGGCTATATGCATGAATCGCTGAACCATGGGATCAGAGCTGAAAGAGATATTGTGTGGTTATCCAACCTTAATCCCTGCAAAAACAGAGTTTCCTATATTGCAGATTGGAAATTCTCTTTTTCCCCTTCCTTTCCTCTCCACTGTGTCTGTTTGAGAGCTTCTGCTGGTATCCTGTTCTTTGTACGTCAATTTACTCTTAATTTGTTGGGGCAGAAATTAGATACAGGCATTCATAAGTGTAGCACGTAAGGCCTGCGGACAGAATACAGTCCCTGGAAGCAATTTATCCAGCCTCCATTATAATTAGGCACTCCCAGCTTGATAATTGGGCTCTCTCATATCTTGAAAATATGAACAAGTTTTGCACATTTTCTCTTCTGTCATCTGCAGCTAATTAATTTCTGTGTGAGAACAAAGTGCTTATTTCTCCATCATCTGCTTAATGATGT
Organism: Tiliqua scincoides; assembly: GCF_035046505.1. Lineage (NCBI taxonomy): Eukaryota > Metazoa > Chordata > Lepidosauria > Squamata > Scincidae > Tiliqua > Tiliqua scincoides. The sequence goes on from NC_089821.1 coordinate 232,256,730, forward strand.
CACATTCTGCTTAATGATGTCACTTCTAGTCCTCAGCAAGTACCATGAATGATAACTTTGGCCCTCTGTGTGAAATGAGTTTGACATCCCTGGTTATCATGTATGGCCCTGATAAGCAAACCTCACTTACAGGCCAATCCTATGCATATTTTACTCAGAAGTAGTCAGTGGGGCTCATTCCCAGGTAAGTGTGTATAGGATTGCAGCCTTTAAAAAACAGTAATTGCACCAATCAGCGATGTTGAAGGGATCAGATCTCTCTGTCCTTTCTCCCTCCCCAAGAGCCAATGTGCACAATGACAGGTTTTCTAATGGCCAAACTTCATGTTGTTCAGAAGATGTCTGATGGGCTTGCTTTTTACTTAAAGCAGCTGTGGAAGCTCTGAGCAGTGTTTACCTCTTTTCTCACTCTTTTTTTTTTTTAAATCTACCCCTGCCAGGACTACTCTTTGACTTTCAATGAGGAACAGTTATACATACCTTTAGTGAGGCTAACTGCAGCAGCATCGGTGGGGGGAGGGGGAAGTTCAGATTTTTACACACCCTTGCCATCAATTCCACTGTTCCTGTCAAATTCAGAGCTACCTGTTACCACATTTAAGTAAAAACATACCTCAACTGCAGGAGATCTGATCACAGATCTACTGCCTAACTTGCAGTGTGGCTATTAGAAAAACCATAATCATGCCAGTAGACACATAAAGTTTGACCCTAAAAGGCCTCTATGTGCTGCCCCAATAACTGAATCAGAAATAGGACCAGAGCACAGCACCCGTTTGCATACACAGCTGCTCACCACTGAGCTTAGGATGTGAAATTGGAAGCCTGCTTCTGTACAGATATTTTCCCTCACTGAATTGGGGTTTATTTGCACTTTTTATGAATAAATACACAGTGGCGTAGCAGACTGGCATGCCACTTCAGGGTATGCCAATTATCCTTCTGCCCCTCCCCCCAAAGTAATTGTGGTGATGTCACCACAATTCTTCCAGCAAGCTCAGGGCCAAGCCAGCTGTTTCTTCTGAAACAGCTGGCCTGGTTCTGAGTGATCTCACTGAGAATGACTACAGGGGAAGGCAGAGAACCTTTCCACCCCTGCAGAGTTCAGTGTGGTTGCACAGCACCTGGAGTGAGGTCAGCTGAAGTGGGTAGCCACACTCTGAGCAGCTCAGCTGTGAGCAAGGAGGGGCAGGATCCCTGTGCTGTCTGGGTTCATAGCATCCCTGTGACTCCCCCCAGCTATGCAACTGTAAATACACTAACAGAACATCTCTGGAACACAGTGAAGTTGACCATTATACACAGCTTTAGAATCTCAAAGCTTTAGATCAGGGGTGTCCAAACATTTTGGCAGGAGGGCCACATCATCTCTCTGACACTGTGTCAGGGGGCCGGGGGAGGGGGAAATGAATTCATTTACATTTAAAATTTGAATAAATTTACATAAATGAATGTGAATGATTTACTTGTATGAATGAATGATGGTCTTGCAGTAGCTTAAGGCCTATAAAAGGCCTTGCACAAAGCAAGGCCAGCCTTTCCTTCACTGCCACAGCTGCATCACAGACATGAAACAGCAAGTAGTGGAGGGAGCCCTCATCCCACAGCTCAGGTGAGAGGTTGAACAGTCGTCCTCATGCTGAGAGCAGTTGCGTTGGGCCAGCACAGACTCCAGCAAGTCTCTGGTGGCTCCCCGAGGGCTTGATTGGGAGCCCCCGAGGGCTGCAATGGGTTTGGGCACCCCTGCTTTAGATGAATGGGCTCTCTTTCTGGGTCTGTGTGATTTTTCTCTTTAAAATTGTCAGAACAAATCACTCAGATTTCATTTGTAGAAGCCAATGCAGAATGGAGGAATAAGTTTGGATAATAGTATTTAGGAGGTGATCTGCAATGTTGTTAAACGACCATGAGGCTTCTTGACGTCAGTGTTGGAAGGGGAGCATGGATCTTCTTCTGCTTACTCCCATCTCTTTGTGGGACTGTATTGTACAAAAAACAGGGGCTACAAACCAGCAGAGGCATAAACTCAAGCATGCATTCTGGCCAACAAGAGATTTTTCATAGAACCTAATTGTGTACTTCTCCCTCATCTTAAATCTCCAATGAGGAATGCATACAGATAAGATTTACTTCCTTTTAGTATTCAGTGTCTTTGCAATCAATTTCAGAGGCGCAAGCAGTGCATCTCTGTACCAAAGAGAGATCTATTGGGCTGATCCTCCGTGCTTTGCTTTTGGGCATGGTAGAAATGCACATCTCCTTTCATAATTCATATGGGATGATTGTGGCTGAATGCCCACCACATTAGAAAGCACACCACATTAGAATTCCTTTAATATTCAGCTTAATATTTATGAATTTAGCTAAAAGCCTGATTTCTCAAAAGACTGGACATGTGAATAAACAGTACATTATTTTATTTATTTATTTTCAACCAGAGGCTGTTCTCTCAAAGTTAGTATTCCAGGTCTGCTGTCCTGAGATAATTTCCTTTCTGGGTTGCTCCATACTAGAGCCCCTTAGAGCTGTAGAGACATTGTTTTGCTGACATTAGCTGGAAGTAGAATTAAAGTCAAGGTTCCAGATAGCACTTTAATATAGTGTATATAATATACACCAGTGCCCTTCCCCAAGAGACTCTTATAATGTTTATTCATAATTAAATGCATAAATTTAATCCTGTTCAGGAAAGTTCCCTGGCAATTTTAGTTAAAAAATGTATTGTTTGCAGGATCTGACCATTTTATCATTTCCTCTTGATCTGAACTTTATAGTATTGATTTGCTCTTTGAGAATTGCTCTCTTAATTGCCTCAGTGTCAGTTTCTGATGGGGGGCTCTAGTTACTGATTTTTCTCTTGTGTTCCCCCTCCCCACTTTTTCCTATAAAAATCAAGCTATTTGGCTCTTTAAAAATAATTTTTAAAATCTATAGTGAAAGGAATGCAAGTAAATCTGTGATTAAAGCCCTCCACTCCCACCCCCATAATAAAAGCTGCCAGTGGGGCAATTAAAAGAGGCCTCTTAAAGAGCAATTCAGTAATCCTTAAGACAGGATCAACATAAAGCAATAAAATGAGCCAAAACTGTAAATAGGAAGTGTTTAATTAAACACACAGGCCCTCAATAATCCTCATAGTACTTTACTTGTTCACAATGAACAGGCTGTTGCTGCAATTGCACTTCAGTTAAAATGGACATAAATCAGGTTTGGGGAAAAAAACAACACAAACGCACTGAACTGCAATGATCTGACAATGATACAGTCTGAATACTCTGTAAAAATTAAGTGAACAAAGGATGGCAGTTCCAAAGAAAGTGTGGTTTGTGTGGAAATGTAGTTAGTGTGGAAGCAGTCCTAGGTAAACCAGGGATGCCAAAAAATTTTGTCCATTTAGTCTTGCTAATTATCTAGCCTTATTCACAGGTCACTCCGCTCATGAGACGTGACAACCAAGTGAATGAAGGCAGCCAGCAACAGAAGCACAAGAGTATGACGCTACTCTACCCATAATGCATTGCTGTACTCTTGTGTTGCTCGCTTTTACTTCAGTGGGGTTGGCCTAGAAAACTTTTCTTCTGAATTTTTTCCCTCTTCTGCAACTACCATTTTTGTAGTTTTGCTGTCTGTCCTAAATCATTCCAGGAATTGGGAGAAAAGCCAGATGATTAATACTTCCAGCATTATGTGCATGTAGTGTATATAAAGGAAATTATAACTCTTCAGCCAGCTCACCCTGTTTTATAGCTCTGATGTATGTTAGCAATTTGAAATGCCTTCCAGATGCTTTTTGACTTTCTAATGCTAGGACTCTGTAGATCCTTTGGGGCCCCATTGTGTATGTGTGGCAATTAGGTAGAAATCTCCTACACAGCTGTGTTATTTGAAGAAATACAACCCATGTAGGTTGTTCCTGTTTTGGAGAACAATTATAAAGCAGCTATGACTTCTTTAAAAACATCAATACTCTCAAATGAGGAGCTTCAGAAAGGAGCAAGAAGACTGCAGTAAACTTCTGTCCACCATGGCAGTTGTCAGAATATGGCATCTCTAAGCAAAGGCTAAGGGCTTAGCACCTCCACTGCTGCTGATGCCATCGCTTGCACTGTCTTTCTTCCTGGTCCTCCAGGGCATTTGGGGGGAACTGATACAGTGGTGTGCTCATGCTACTGCTGCTCCATGTCAGTGAGCCTGCCAGTTACAGCAGGCCCACCAGTAGCAGCAGTGCTGAGAGAAGTGCTGTCACCCACAGCTGCTAGACTTGCCATCCATAATCCCATCTGAGCCCACCAACATGGGGAGTTCAGGTATAGAGAGTCCTGGAGAAGAAGGCTTTACCCAAACTCCCCTCAAACCTGGATCTGACCCAGCTGCCAACTGTATTTCCAATTTTCCTCTTTGTCTCATGCCCTTTTCCTCTCACCTCCATGAGAGATAAGAGAGCCCTGCTGGATCAGGCCATGTTCCCTTAAAATACTTCAGGGAGTCTGATGAATTCCCAGTAGCATTTGCCAGATTTCTGTCCAACATTACATATAAGCAACAGGGATCAAACGAGTACACCTGTGGGATGGGCATAAATGGGTTAAGTAAGACTCAAGAGGAAAGTGAAGGATCACTTGAGATTCTTCTCTTCGCTCCTTCGCAAGCTGAAATGAATTTTGAAAAATCGTGATCAACCGATCCTGCTTCTCCATGGCAACTATTCTTTGGCAAAAAATAAAATAAAATAAAAAAGTCTTTGAACTCTTTAACCATTGCCTCCTTCATCATGGATATTTGCTCATTAGTACTCTCAGCTTTTTTTGCTAGCTTCACACCAGATAACAATCACTGGTGATGCACTGTGCCTATATATAGGTGAACTATATAGCATAAGCTAAGGAAATGCCTTAAGGAAGAAAGAAACCTTCTGGGCAGGCTGCTGCTTTGGACAACATGCCTTATTTTCTTTAAGTTACTTCTGCTGCGAATATATCAGAAATAAATATTTCCTACTAATGCTGAATGAATAATTTTAAAGGTGCAGTCCTAATAGTGCCTTATGATGGCCCAAGTCCCTTGGGCTGACATAGGAGGGTCACAAACGTGCCATAAAGCATGTTTGCGCCTCCGTGGGAGGAAGCCACGTTGGTGCATGTAGATGCACCGATGTGCAGAGGCCGGCAGAAGCCTCCATGGCAGCTTCCTCGCCGCTGTTTACGCCGACACAAGCAGCAACAGTAGGCGTGGGGAGGAAACGGGAGGGGGTGTTTCTGGGTGGGGGGAGGGCGGGTGATGGTGGCCCTGGGGGCAGGTACGTGGGGAGCCATGGGCAGGGCTGGGACCCAGCAGTTATGCCAGATTCCAACCCCTGTCCCTGCAGAGAACAGAACAGCTCTGCTCTCCTTGGACTTGCGCCACCACCAGAGGTGGTGCAGGGCTGAGAAGACCCATTGGGGCCAGCAGCCCTTACCCAGGGGCAAGGGGAAGAGCCCCTGGCTGAGCTGCTGCAGCCAACAAATCTGGGTTGGATGCAGCGCAAGCCTCTTGGCTTGCCTGCTCCAGTGCAGGTTTGGATTGCGCCCTACCTTTGCAAGCTTGCAACCAAGCAACTACTTAAGCTGCACATCACAACCTTGTGCCATCAGGTCCCTGTTGGGTGTTCAACTGGCCATCATGAGTGACGTAAATGCATGCTAGATTCTGAACGGCATGGATGCTCCTGTTCTTAAGTTTTCCAAGGGCTAAACTCCAGCATCACTTGAGGAGGAGTGGTCCAAAGGTTTCCCTGAAAGCAGAGACAGTGCTCAACACAAGCTCTTGCTTTTGAATGTATATTCAACATGTGGAGGGAGCAATGGAACTGGGGAGGAATTTCCAGATTGCAGCCTGTCAAGCCTGCATGAGACATACCTACCCACACTTACCCAGGAGTAAGTCCCATTGACTATCACTGAAAAGACTATACATAGTAGCTTGTTAAAAGTACAGGTCTGTAACATTTCCCCCAATGCGGTCACATACCATGGTAGCATCAAGTCCAATATATTAAAAATGAAATATTGAAATGAATGGGGACCCATCTGAAATTGGCTTGTGACCAACCTAGTGGGTCCCGACCCACAGTTTGAGAAACATTGCTCTAGAGCAGCCATTTTCAACCTTTTTCAGCTCACGGCAACCGACAAGACACTAAAATTGTCAAGGCACACTACCAGTTTTTTTACTTACATTAAATCACTACATTATAATTAATTGTTAATTAATATAATTAATACAATTATATTATTACATGACAAAGAAACTCACAAGAAGCTTGGAGAAGAAAGTATGTGTGATTCTGGAAAGGATGAAAAATGTTATTAAAGTGTTATGCGAGAAAGTGCTGGCAAAGAGAAGTCAGATTGAGCATATAGTGGAGAGCTGTGAGGTGAGGGGCAATGAAGAGACGTGAGTGAAACAACTACAGGATTCAACTGGAATGGGGGGAGAGAGAACTTGAAGCAAGTGATTCTGAACCTTTGGAAGGTGGGTACAGTGAAGGGAGGGACAGTAAGAGAGGTGCTGACTGCAATTATGAGATTTGGGGGGCAATGTACCTGTGGAGTGGAGTGGGGAGAAGTGCCAATTGCCTGCTCCTGTATTTAAGAAAAAAAAAGTGTGACCAAAAGCCCAATCCTAGGCATGTCTACTCAGAAGTAAGCCCCATTCTAGTCAATGAGGCTTACTCCCAGGAAAGTGTGGATAGGATTGCAGCCTCTGAGCCCATCCTAGGCATGTCTACTCAGAAGTAAGCCCCATTCTAGTCAATGGGGCTTACTCCCAGGATAGTGTGGATAGGAGTGCAGCCTCAGAGCCCATCCTAGACATGTCTACTCAGAAGTAAGCCCTATTCTAGTCAATGGGGCTTACTCCCAGGAAAGTGTGGATAGGCTTGCAGCCTCAGAGCCCATCCTAGGCATGTCTACTCAGAAGTAAGCCCCATTCTAGTCAATGCGGCTTACTCCCAGGATAGTGTGGATAGGAGTGCAGCCTCAGAGCCCATCCTAGACATGTCTACTCAGAAGTAAGCCCTATTCTAGTCAATGGGGCTTACTCCCAGGAAAGTGTGGATAGGCTTGCAGCCTCAGAGCCCATCCTAGGCATGTCTACTCAGAAGTAAGCCCCATTCTAGTCAATGCGGCTTACTCCCAGGTAAGTACAGACAGGATTGTGGCCCAACGCCCTTCCCCTAAAAGGCAACGCAGGGAGGGTCACTGTGGGGAGTTGCAGGCAAACTGTGGCAAGGCAAAGGGACTTTCCAGGACCCTTTTAGCCAGCCAGTTCTTAGGCTGGTGGTCTCAGCAGACTCACTCACTTCATACCTGCTTGCCTGCTCCTGGCTCCCTCATTCTCGCTCACTCACTCTGCCTGATGGGACCTCCTCCAAGCTTCTCTGGTCGCCCAATCAGCACGCAGAGGAGGCAACACGGATGTAATACTCAATCCTAGGTGTGTATGCTCAGAAGTAAGCCCCATAATAGTCAATAGGGCTTACTCCCAGGTAAACCGGGATCAGTTTACAGCCTTCGTCTTGCTCAGGAGCAGGAGCAATCGACAGCAGAGGTGAAAAGCAGCCCTGACCAGCCCCTTCACTGGCTGCTTGCTCCTTTTTCTTCTGCTGCGCGTGAGGCTCAAAGCAGCTGCTTCTCCCGCGTGCGCGGCTGCTGCCTGTCTGCTCTGGTCCCGCGGCACACTAGTGTGCTGCGGCACAGCGGTTGAAAACCACAGCTCTAGAGACTTCTAGTTGGTTCCTGCTTCAGATCAGTCCCTCATGGTATACAGTGCTTTCTGTGGTATACAAAAAGTATACAGGCTCCTTTCTGTGGTAGTAGAAAAGGCATGTTATCCTTTTCCTGCCTGTGTTTGCTGCGTTCTGGTAATATTTTCCCACCTGCTTTTTCTGTTTGCTTTTCTTGCACTTTAGCAACTGTCTGCAAAACTGCTTGCCATTCCACAAATTCAAGTAGAGATGAGATAAGAAGGTGATGTAGCTCCTCTGCAACTGGTTGGATGAAGAAGGCTAGGATGCCTATATGTGATCCACCATGAATAACCGAGAGGTGTTTTGAGTCTCATTTAAAAGAGCATGTCTGGTCTGCCTTGTATTACCTTTTCTGAAGGAAAATGAAAGAACTTTCACCAACTTGCAAGTCATGTGGTTTGTGATCTAGGTTGGCTCAGTGACCAATGAGGCTCAATGAAGAGTTATGACATCAGGTGCTTGATGGCACATTGGCTTGCCAGAGATGCTGCATGTTAAGGGTAGTGATCATTTTCCTTTCACCTAAGCAACACTTAAGGCCATGCAGCTGCCATTTCCTCAAAGAGCAACATCAACAGGCACAAGTAAAAGAAACCAAGCAAAGAAATCTTACAACCTGGCAAAAGAACAGTTTGTCGTGTTTCGCTCCTCTCAGCAAACAGCTCAATGTCTAGAAGAAAGATCCATGAGGATGAAGATCCCCCTAACATTCCTGATGTCGCAGTTTTTAAAAATGCTTTGATGCAGTTTCAGAAATTGGTGGACAAAACAACAGCTCAGAAGAGGGAGGAAAGGTTAGGCCTGTACGTAAAAGATGCTGGTAAGGAGCATGATTTTTTACACATAAATGTGTGCCATTTGGGGGGGGGGGCATCTTCAGAAGGGATCACAGCAGCTTGGAAGGCTAGTCCACATTTTGTTCCTCCTTCCTTGCTTTTAATAAATAAAGTACTGGGAACTGGAGGGCCAACATTTGCAGCTCTGATTTTTTTTTTTTAATAGTGAAAAAATGTGGGTAAGAATAAATGAAAATGAAGAGGAAAATGAACATTGCAAACAATGGTGATTGATGTCAGTGTGAGAAAAATGAACTACTGAGAGGGAAAGTAATAAAACGAGCAGCATTCATTTGTATTCAGTGGGGGCTTCTTTTGTTTCACTACAGAGGAAATGGATTATGACAAATTCTATGCTGCAGTCCAGGCTCTTTTTGGTCCTGATGTGAAGACCCAAGATGTTAAAACCTTCTATAGGAAAATCAGCAACAACCCAGACGGGCGAATGGAATGGTGTGAGGTGGGTTTGTTTGCTTGTGATGATATATGGACGTGCCTAAAGCACAACCAAGGCCAAACAAATCTGATTGGCAGAGTTACATTGTGACTATGAGGCAGGACCAACTGAAGACAAACTGAGCTGGCATGTCAAATTCTGCCCCCCCCCACCTGATGATTCACCAGTCTGATCCTCTCACTCCCTGGACTAGGAAAGGAAGAGGGGGATGGAGCAGAAGTGTGGAGAGTGGTGAACTAGTACATCTGTTGCTCTGGTCCACCACTCTTCTCAAGTAAGTGTATGGGGGGGGATGGATGAGAGGGATTATCTCAATATGCAGAGCATAGGAGGCTAGTTCAGCATCAAAAGTGGGAGTGATTTGTCCTTGCTTGTGTTTGTTGTTGCCTGCTTCTGCTTTGCTGAAAACAGGAAGTCCCGCAGAGCAACACTTCTCAAACTGTGGGTTCAGACCCGCTAAGTATGTTGCGAACCAATTTCGGGTGGTTCGCATAGCACTTAGCTCAGCTGCCACTGAAGATACAGAGCTGAAAATACAGGTACAGAATGCTGGACAGGGCTCCTGTTGGGAGAGGGGCTTGCTGCTTTGTCCTGAATAGGTGGGAAGATGGGATTCAGGAAAGGAGGGCTGTGTTGTTGGAGAAGAGTCCAAGTCTGCGTTCTGCTTTGACTTCCAAGCTGGAATGTTTAAATTCTGAGCTATGCAAAATAATAGCACAAGCGCACTGTGTAATGAGACCTTTGGCTGATCACAGCTTAGCTTTGAAGTCTAAACTGATGATGTCATTTCTGGCCATGACATCACTTCCAAGTTAATGACATCACTTCTGATAGGTCTTGACAGACTGTCATTCTAAAAAGTGGGTCCCAGTGTGAAAATGTTTGAGAACCACTGCCTTAAAGGATAGTTACATTTGATGTAGGATTCCAGTGTAGGAATAAGGTACACGCACGCAGTATTGCACCTGTGACCAATGAAGTATCACCTACTTCTTGTGTTTGAGATTGGGAGAATAGACTGGGCTCTTTACTGTGACCATGGAAAGTTCATTATTGGGAAGGTATGATACCATTGAACAAACTCTGACAATTTCTACTAAACGCTCTAGCAGTAGTTTTCAAACTTTTAGAATGACAATTTGTCAGGACCCACTGGAAGTGATGTCATGACCAGAAGTGACATCATCAAGCAGGAAAATTTTTAACAATCTTAGGCTGTAATGCTACCCACACTTACTCAGGAGAAAGTTCCATTTACTGTCATTGTTAAAAGGCCTGTTAAAAGTACAGGTCTGTAACATTTCCCCAAGTGCAGTCACATACCATGGTAGCATCAAGTCTAATATTTAAAAATTAAATATTGAAATGAATGGGGGCCCACCTGAAATTGGCTTGTGACCCACTGGGTGGGTCCTGACCCACAGTTTGAGAAACACTGCTCTATGGTTACTGACTAATCCTACACCCCTTCAGTTACTCTGGGTAGGAGCCCATGTTCATTTTTAAAAAATTGACTCTGTGACTTTAGAGTGAGAATATGATCATTCAATTATGTTGCACATTCCCATAAGCAGACTGTGTATCCAGTGTGTGTATCCGGCCAGGTGCTTTATCTCAAATCTTGCCCCTTAGTGGTTGGGTTTCTTCCCCGAGCTGTGATATCTTTCTAAAGGACATCATTAGGCTGCTATAAAAGCCCTGCTCCCTGACTGAGAGCTGTTCGCTCACCCCAAGGAGCAACCCAGCTTCATCAGGCCCTGGAAGAGCAAGCTTGGAGCCTGAAACCTTTTGTTGGAGGTTTTGCTGCAAAAGAATTTTGCCAGGTAAAGTTCTCACTCCTTGTTGCCACTCTGCTACTTTCAGAGCTTGATTTCTTCCATGTTTTGGGTTATTCTACCTGCTTCTGGCCTTTCTTGCTTGATGCTGTTTCTAAAACTTGATCTTTGCCCATCTCTGTCCTATTGGCCTGAGCACCCTCTGCACAAGGTTTAAGCCAATTGGACAAATTGCTCCCAATTAGGCCCTGTGCCTAAAGGCCCCCACATTTGGGTAATCTACTCTAGTCTTATATGCAATTTTATATTAAAATTTGCTTAAATCCATTTGATCCATTAACTCACATGCACTTTTAAAGTGCACATTTTGATTGCTTTTCATTCTATCATAGAAATTTCAACTCTATAATACATTTTCTATATATCTATAAGACTCTGCAGAGCTTGGCTATGAACCTGGGACCCTGCAAAAAAAGATGTTTCCAATTGGGCCCCACAGCTCCTAACGCTGGCCTTGCCTCTGCGCACAGAGATTTGACTGCCCAACCTCCAACAGACTCTGACAAAGTCTTGCTTAGAATAAAAATGCAAGAATCCTTTCCCCTAGTATCTCCCATGGGTATTTTGTGCTGCCGAAATTTTCATAGGCTGCTTATAAATATGCAGAAATCGTAAATAATTATGTTTACAAGAACTTTTCCAAAGGTCTGTGTTCTCACAAAAAGTCAGAGCTTGTACAGAGTTCTGCCATCAAACCCCCTGTTGGAGGGTTACTTCTGATTTCCATGTTTGAAGTATGATGCTGCTGTCAGAATGGACATTATGAGCAACCATACTTGATGTAGTTGCTCTTTGCCGTGTGCGAAGTGCTAGGTGAGTACTGAAGGTCCATATAGTTCTCTGCTCATGAATGTGCACCTGATTACAAAGCCCTTTTTATCAGCTAGATCAGTAGACCGTAGCTAAGTGCTTTATATATTACTACACCATTAACCTTTGAAAGTGGCACTTAAATTATTCCTCTTGCCTTCTTGCCTGTAAATCCCTCTTGACTCCTCTAGAGTTGAAGAGTCTTAAAAAGGGCACTTTACTCAATTCTCCATGCAAACGTTCCTAGCAACAAAGAAAGGAGGTGGGAGTTGGAGGTGGTGTGCGAGAAAGATAGGGATTGAGAATAATAACAGTAATAATAATAATAATAACAGTATTTATATACCGCTTTTCAACTAAATGTTCACAAAGCGGTTTACAGAGAATAATCAAATAACTAAATGGCTCCCTGTCCCAAAAGGGCTCACAATCTAAAAAGATGCAAAAAGAATACCAGCAGACAGCCACTAAAACAGACAGTGCTGGGGTGAGGTGGGCCAGTTACTCTCCCCCTGCTAAAAAAAAAGGAGCACCCACTTGAAAAAGTGCCTCTTACCCAATTAGCAGGGGTTAAGATTGAGAAGACTAAGGGCCAAATCCTATCCAATTTTTCAGTGCTGGTGCAGCCATACCAATGAGGTATGTGCTGCATCCTGAAGTAGGGAAACAGTTCACAGAGGCCTCCTGCAGGTAAGAGAACACTTGTTTCCTCAGGACTGCATTGCAGTTGCACCGGAACTTGAAAGTTGTATAGCAGTGGTATTCAAACTGGGGCGTTGCGACGTCCCAGCCTGTGGGTCCCGTCCTCTGCCCCCTTAGGGGGTGAGGGCAGCCAGGAGTCGGGGGAAGGCAGAGACATGCCACTCAGGGGGGCTGCAGGGGCTTGGGTGCACTTGCCCAAGCCTCCTGCAGCCTCCCGGGGGTGCAGGCAGCCCTGCGCAACCTTCTGCAGGGCTCCCCAGGTCAGGAAAAGCGAAAGCAGAGCGATTGTGCCCCGCTCCGCAAAACCAGAAGCAGAGCACGATTGCTCCGCTTTCTCTTCTGACAGGGCTGCAGGGACTGGGGTGCACCCTCCAGTCCCTTCAGCAGCTGTCCCTTTGTGCAGGGAGCCCTGCGCAGGCGCCTGCAGGGTGCCCCAGGTCAGGGAAAGGGAGAGTGGAGCAATCAGCTCTGCCTCTGCAAGCGGAAGTGAAGTGCGATTGCCCCACTCTCCCTTTCCCTGGTGTGGGGCGCCCTGCAGGCGCCTGCGCAGGGCTCCCTGCACAAAGGGACGGTTGCTGCAGGGACTGGAGGGTGCACCCCAGTCCCTACAGCCCTGTCAGAAGAGAAAGCGGAGCAATCGTGCTCCGATGATGCAGCAGCACTAAAAACAGGCAAGCTATATACAGTGGCGGGGGGGGGGGCAGATTGGGAGGCTTCAGAGATGACCAGGAATTTAAATTCCCTTACACTTCTATAAGCTTCCGACTGCAATAAGTCATCACCTCGAACCATCTCTTAGAACTGTCTTAGGACCTGTGCTAGAGATTTTGCTGGCACAAGTTTGAGGAGAGAAAGAGGCAGGGAGGCTGCAGGAGAAGGGACAAGGAGGCTGCAGGAAAGGGGGATAGGATCCGGCATGCACCATCACTACCAGATCCAGCCCTTCCTGCATCCTCCCTACACCTGTTACGCCCCTGCCCTGCTCAGTTTTGCCACCTCACCCCCCTCCCCACTCCACTCTCTCTCCAACCTCTGATGCTTCTCCCGCTGACTTAGCAGCTCGGTGGGCAGTGGAAGAGCCTACAACACTGTGACACTTTTGTAGCAGTTAAGCACTGGCGGAATGCTAATTCTGCCAGGTAACAGGATTGGGCTATAACTCTCATGTTTTCTGCCACTGAAGGCATGATTAACAGTTTTGCAATTAAAGAAGAGCCTACTGGATCAGATCAAAGATCTACGTAGTCCAGCATCCCAGTTCCCAAATTGGCCAACAAGATGTCTCTGGGAGGCCCTCAAGCCTTCACTCTTTCCCCGTTATTGCCCCTCCAGCTACTTATATTCAGTGTCTTATTATTATCTCCATTCTAATTAATAACTTCTGATAGACTCAACTTGTGTGAATTTGCCTGACTTGTCTGAACGGGGGCAGGAGGGGGACTGACTGAGTTCTGCTCCTCTGGCTCCTGAACTCCGTGTTGGGCTTTCCATCACTGGTGCAGTCTTGAGAAGCCCCATTGCGGGGGGAGTCCCTTCCTCCAAGAAGACCTCTGGTGGCTGTTGTGGGGCCACAGGATGCAATGGTAGCTGCTTTGGCACCACTGCACCTGTTGGCAGTGCCACCTTTAGGATTGGGCTGCCTGACAAGTAAAATTTCAAGCCTCACGATGCTCTGAGAATTCTCTTCTTCTTACGATTAATTGGTATTCCTTATGTTAGTAGTTTATGTATGCTAATCTGCGCATACAGTTCAGATGCTTCATCCTTCCCATGTTGGGTTGTGCTTTGCTTGGCTTTTTGTAGATCTTTGGATATTACATAGTGGAGGGTGATGCTCTTGCTGCCCAACTTGATGAAGAAAACATGGTTTTCCTGGTGTCCAGAAAGCAGCGGATTACAAAAGCAGGTGGGATCGCTAGCGTTCCGTCCTAAATTAAAGTCCTGTGTCTGTGTGTTGTCAGGGTAGGTGGAACAATTTCTTCACAGAGTCATGTGTGTTAAGTACATCTCTCACTTCTGCCATTTGCTCCTCTTATGGACATCTTGGCTTTCTAGCACGGTCCTGTTTGAACTTGTTCTTCCCATCCAGAGTAGAATGTGTGCTGTTCTTCATCTCAGCTTCCCTGCCCAAATATACTGGGAAAGTATTTCAGACTTCTGGCTGTTTTCATTAGGATGAGGGCATGGAGAGAAATGGGAGAGGCTTAATCAGAGACCAAGTTAAAGAGAGACTGGAAGAGGATGAGAGAACTGAAGGCTGGAAGCCATCTTTTTCTGGGGAAATTATGTTTGTTGGTGGATGTTTTTGCTGCCTTCTGAAAGCACACATGTTGCTTGCCTCAACCTGATGTTGTGAATAGACCAAATATTACAAGAACATCCCAAGTATTCCATGAGCTCTCTTCCAAAGGAAACAAAAATCCAGTAGCACCACCTCTGGGACTTCTCACTGTTGGGACAGTGGGGAGCACATAACAGTGTGTGATAACTAGTGGTCTTCATGGGGGTCCTTTTTGTGCCATGACCCCAATAAATAAATAAACAAACAAATAAATAATGAGACTGGGGACCTTCTGCTGATCCCACCCCTCTTCTGAGTCCCAATCTGTTCACTCCTTGCTCCTGTGCTGCCCACTCCTGTCCCCACCCACCATGTTTCCCTCTACCTCTTTCATTTTCACAACAACCCTGTGTGGTAGCAACCTGAACAAGGCTGGCCTTAGGAGTTGCTGGACAAGCGAGGAGAGGCTGTGCAGGATTATATCAAGAACTCAGATTTAATAAGGCAGTACTACTATTGGACTGGATCCAAGCCCTCTCTTGCACAGGCATTGAAAGTTTGCTGTGACCCCCCCATGAGACTTTGCGACCCCCCTGGGGTCACAACCCACAGGTTGAAGATCACTGTGTTCAACTGTCCTTTCCATTTTATATGGACCCCCTCAAGTAGATGTCTCATGCCTTGTTTTTAGACATGCACATTGCCTAATTCCTGGAAATGTTATTGTGAGATTAAAGAAAGGATTTTGCCTTTGTCAAGGAGTCAAGAGGCGTGATGTAATCAAGTGTATGGTGAAGGTACCACAGCTGGATTTTATGGTAACAGCATCTCAGAAAGGAACACTGACAGTTTTTTCCAGCCAGGTAATTTTGAAGCAAACTAGATTTTTTTTCTTTGTTGTAGTAAGCACTTTCTAGAGTGAGTGGAGCATAATACAGGTGGGGCCGTGGTATCTGCAGGGGATTTGTTCTCGGACCCCCCTGTGGATACTGAAAACCGCAGATAATCAAATCCGTGATCTTCTGCCCCTTAAAACCTCTGAAGAGGACCAGCTCATGTGCCCACTGCCTCTGCGGGCTTCAGAATTGCCATTTCGGGCCGAAAAAACACTACTTTCAGTTTCCTGAGAGAACTGGAAGTGATGTTTTTATGCTACTTACGGCAATCTGAGGTCCAGGGAAGCCCCTGAAGGCAATCTATGTTGAGCCAGATCCATGGGTGCACAGTCTACGAATATGGAGGCCCAACATGTGAATGCAGCATCCCTTCTAGATGCTGCAATCATCCCATCCCTTCAAGTATCCCAAATACAGAGGGGGTACTTGCCAGAGGAGAACTTAATGTATGGTGAAATACAGACATTATTGCAGAGAAATACAGCTGGGGCAAGTATAAGCCCAAGACAATCTTCAGAATCTGGGTCCTGTAATATGAAGACTACGTAGTGGCCTCTACTAATGTTGCACTCTCACCTTGTTGCTGAGAGCAACATGGTAACTTCATAGTTATATTTCCTTCACCGATGCAGGAGTATGATGTTAATCTGGGCCCTATTTAACTCCAGTGAGTGGAAAACTAGACCAGTAAGATAACACAACACACGCATGTGCGCATGGGCGCGCACAATGAATTTGTAAAAACTGATTGTTGTTTATTAAGGACAAACCCCCAAGACACTGAATGAGAGCAATACAGCAATCCGCCAATAGTGTGGGAGAGGGAGATACATTCCCTGAAAGTTGAACACTGAACAACAGCACTGGCTGGCCCAGAATGCACTGCTCCCATTTGCTAGAATGGCTGACAGTCATGTCAGGACAAAAAGCCCTGTAACAAATCAGTGCTAAAGGAAGCAATGTTATCAGAGGCTTGTTTTAACATCATCACCATATCTGTTGCTTACATAGCCCTTCAGCAGATAAAGGAACACTACAGGTTAAAATGATAACATGGTTAATAAAACTTACCAAAATCACATGATCATTGGAGAGATGAACTCATAACATGCTCAGATACACTGAAACACAAGGCAAGTCTTAATAGTAAATAATTCTTAACTATAGCAAGTTAAAGTCCTCATAATTGGTGCCCAGTGATTTTCACTCTTTTTTATCTCATGGCACACTGACAAGAGACTATGGGCCCAATCCTATCCAAATTTCCAACACTGGTGCAGCCGCAATGCAGCCCCAAGGTAAAGGAACAAATGTTCCCATACCTTGAGGAGGCCTCTGTGACTGCCTCCCCACCACAGGATGCAGTACATGCCCCATTGGCACAGTTGCACTGGCGCTGGAAAATTGGATAGGATTGGGCCTTACGGACCCAATCATTTGATCCCTTACAGAGGGGCTGCATTGTGGCTGCACCAGTGCTGGAAAGTTGGATAGGATTGGGCCTTAAAGCTGCAATACTAACCACACTTTCCTGAGAGTAAGCCTGATTGAACAAAATAGGACTTACTTCTGAGTGGACCTGGTTAGGATTGTGCCTTAAAATTATCATGGCGCACCATCAGTTTTTTTATATTTGACAAGGCACACCACACTAGCACACCTGTGGATCATTCGTGGCACACCAATGTGCCACAGCTCATGGTTTGAAAATCACTGCCCTACACTATCACATTGGTATTTATTTAACTGCCCACTCTCTCTCCTGCATTGTCTATTTAAAAAGCTCTAATGTTTCAAGTGGTTGTATAGCTTCCTTCCAGCACAGGCAGGCAACACTGAACAACACTGAGTGCCTGTCTGTGCTGGAAGAGCTTGACAGTGAACCAACCCTAGAAGAACTTCACGTGGCCCTGGACTCCCTTGCCTTTGGCAAGGCACCTGGAAAAGACAGCATCCCTGCTGAAGTCCTAAAATGCTGCAAAGAGATCATCGTCACTGAGCTGCATGAAATCCTCTGTCTCTGCTGGAGAGAAGGTGGAGTACCTCAAGACATGAGGGATGCAAACATCATCAGGCTGTACAAGAACAAAGGTGACAGGGGTGACTGCAACAACTACCGCGGCATCTCTCTCCTTAGCGTTGTAGGAAAGCTGTTTGCCCGAGTTGTACTAAAGAGGCTCCAGGTACTTGCAGAGAGCGTCTATCCAGAATCGCAGTGTGGATTCCGAGCCAACAGGTCCACCACTGATATGGTATTCTCCCTTAGACAACTGCAGGAGAAATGCAGGGAACAACGACAGCCACTCTTTATAGCCTTCATAGATCTCACAAAGGCTTTCGACCTGGTCAGCAGAGACGGCCTCTTCAAGATTCTCCCCAAGATTGGATGTCCACCCAGGCTCCTCAGCATCATCAGATCTTTCCACAAGGACATGAAGGGCACTGTTGTCTTCGATGGCTCCACATCAGACCCTTTTGACATCCGAAGCGGAGTGAAGCAGGGCTGTGTTCTTGCACCAACCTTGTTTGGGATTTTCTTCGCTGTCCTGCTGAAGCAGGCCTTTGGAACTGCAACAGAAGGCATCTATCTCTGGACCAGATCAGACGGAAAGCTCTTCAACCTCTCCAGACTGAGAGCAAAATCTAAAGTCCAGCTGAAATGTCTGCGTGACTTCCTCTTTGCCGACGATGCAGCTGTCACTACCCACTCTGCCAAAGATCTCCAGCAGCTCATGGATCGTTTTAGCAAGGCCTGCCAAGATTTTGGACTGACAATCAGCCTGAAGAAAACACAGGTCATGGTTCAGGATGTGGACTCACCTCCCTGCATTACAATCTCTGAGCATGAACTGGAGGTTGTCCATGACTTTGTGTACCTTGGCTCAACGATCTCCGACACTCTTTCTCTCGATAGCGAGCTAAACAAGCGCATCGGTAAAGCAGCTACCACGTTTTCCAGACTCACAAAGAGAGTCTGGTCCAACAAGAAGCTGACGGAACATACCAAGATCCAGGTCTACAGAGCTTGCGTCCTGAGTACACTTCTGTACTGCAGCGAGTCATGGACTCTTCGCTCACAACAGGAGAGGAAACTGAGCGCTTTCCACATGCGCTGCCTCCGACGCATCCTCGGCATCACCTGGCAGGACAAAGTTCCAAACAACACAATCCTGGAACGTGCTGGAATCCCTAGCATGTATTCACTGCTGAAACAGAGACGCCTGCGTTGGCTTGGTCATGTCATGAGAATGGATGATGGCCGGATCCCAAAGGATCTCCTCTATGGAGAACTCGTGCAAGGAAAGCGCCCTACAGGTAGACCACAGCTGCGATACAAGGACATCTGCAAGAGGGATCTGAAGGCCTTAGGAATGGACCTCAACAAGTGGGAAACCCTGGCCTCTGAGCGGCCTGCTTGGAGGCAGGCTGTGCAGCATGGCCTTTCCCAGTTTGAAGAGACACTTTGCCAACAGTCTGAGGCTAAGAGGCAAAGAAGGAAGGCCCATAGCCAGGGAGACAGACCAGGGACAGACTGCACTTGCTCCCGGTGTGGAAGGGATTGTCACTCCCGGATTGGCCTTTTCAGCCACACTAGACGCTGTGCCAGAACCACCTTTCAGAGCGCGATACCATAGTCTTTCGAGACTGAAGGTTGCCAATACAATACTATAGCTTCCGGAGAAGCAATAGAATAGTCCCATAATGTCTCTAACGTTCTGAGAGATTCCCTCCATCTGGAGAGGAGTCCTTAGATTACTGAAAAAGCAAGGAAAAGAAAGCAAGAGAAAAAAGAGGAAAGACAAGTGTATTTTATTAAGGTGATCAGAGAGATGTTTCACTGAAGGGAAGATCCTAAGAAACTCCTTCAGAAGAATTAAGAACCCTGATGTCCTTTTATACCTATTTCACTGGTCATAGACATGGAGGAGAAGACTCAAAAGCTCATTTTTAGCATTTTCCTTAAGGGCTATATCACTCATGTGATCTCTGATTCACAGCCCAATCCTGAGCTGCCCGGGGTGCAGGGCTGCAGTGGTGTTGAAAATGGCTAGCGCCACATCCTGCGCACTCCAGACAGCCGCCGGCTCCTCCTCGGGAGAAGAGGACTTTCATCCCCTTCCCCCAGGTCAAGCAAGTAGCCCCGCAATGGGGCTACTCGATTCGTCACAAACCCAAAGGTTGGCAGTGAATCAAGAACCTCTGTGTTGGGCGGTGAGTCTGACACGGGCTCTGGATCCGGTGGAGCTTTGCTCCACTAGTTCCACCTCCCTCCCTCCCCGGCACCTCCCTCGGCACACCACCTTCCTGCCTTCCCTCTCCCCCCCTCCGCCCACGTCCCCCCTCCCTGCAACGCCTCCTCCCCACTTCCTCCCATGCCTCTATTTACCTCTCTGCTGCTCGACAGTCCATGCGACTGCTGAGTGGTGGAGCTCTGGTAGCCCCCAAGCGGTAGCCCAGCGCCGGCCAGCACTGGGCTACCACCAGTGCTTGCCTGGTGCTAGGACCCACATATGTGCCTTATGGCACATTTGTGACAGTGGGCACCGGTGGTAAGCCAGTGCACACTGTTCAGGATTGGGCCCTCACTCTTTGACTCTGAAGTGAAGTCCAAGGCCAGTTGAACATCTCAGGGCCATGTCCAGACATTGTTAGTAGAACACCAGATACATCAGCAGAAGAGGAATGTGTCTTACTAGCAAATGTTCTCCAAGCCTTATAATATTAAGCATCTTCAACTGAAGCTGCCCAGCCGTGTGTAGGACCTTATTCAGCAGTTCACAGAACTGGCCATTTTTGGTTCATCCCAAAATGAACTTGGCTACTCTTGGTTTCTCATGGCCAAATCACCAATTCAAACTCAGCTCTCCTCAAGGCACCTCAGAGCCATTGGGAGATCACCAGGACTGGATCCATCAGTTGTCCCAATATACATTACCTTTTTTAAAATCGGTTTGAGAGAGATATTGATAGCAGGCGCATGGAAGAGGAATGAAAACAAACATGTTAATGAGTCTCCAAGGTTGCAACATTATTTTTTTAATGCAGTACACAACACTCTGATAAGCCATCTGTGCTTATTGTAATTTTACACATCTGTAGCTTTTAAACCAAGCAGTCTGTTAACATTTGTGAAAAAATGCAGCTGTGTTTCAAAGCAGCTATAACACACTCCAGGGGTTTCATTTAATTAGTGCATAATGTGCATGATAAGCATTCACAAGGTAATAAAAGATTCTTGCAGGTGATTAGACACTGAAGCAAAGCCAAGGCATTTGGAAATGACGGAAGCAATGTTTCAGAACCTCTTCATCCGTCATGCATATTACGTTTCTTGTACATGAAAGAAGACTGTGTTTTACAAAGTACAGTGCTAAAAAATAAATTCCCCCTATTAGTTAAGAAAGTTATCTGCTGATGCTGCTGACGCCATTGCCTCAGACTTGCTGCTAATGTCATGTGGACACCAGTGCCTCTATTAATTTCATTGTGAAAGCTAGAAACGTATTTTTCCACTCACTCTTCAAAATCTGTACAGGGGTACAGGTACAGCTCAGGCTGATACAACAATACCTGCTGTTTTAAGAATGATTAAGGCAGAACTGTGTTTAATCCTCTGGCAACATGTAAAGGACATTTAACAGCACATCGGAGGGTTAAATTGCCTGATCCTTATTCTTGCAAGAGATTTGTCATGCCAATAAACTTTCTGAAGCCACATTTAGGCTTATGTGTAAAAACACTATTTTAGAAAAGAGGTCTATTTTTCACAAGTTCCTATTGCTGCTGTGGTGCTGTGAGGCGCAAACTGTCCAGCAGGTGTAATACCAGTGACTTCACTGGTGTTCCCCTGAATGTAAGAGAGGATTTAGAAAAATAACCAAATTACACATTATCTTAAACCCGTGGCGTAGCTAGAAAGTGTGCTACCCCAGGGCACACCTTCCAGGGCAGCCCCCCCCCCGCAGAGCTCCAGTCACATCTGGAGGGCAGTCTGAAGCCACCAGGCTCTGGGGGGCTTTAGAAGATCACTTCCAGTTTTTCAGGAAAACCAAAAGGGGAAATCCTCCTGGGGCCTCAGAAGGCCTTCTAAGGCCTTAAAAAGTCACTTGCGGTTTTCCCAAAAAACTGGAAGTGGCTTTCTGTGCCTCCAACGCCCTCCAGACACAGCATAGCTCCGGCCGGGTTCAGAGAGGACGGGGGGGAGGGGCGAGCTAAATCTGCCTTAAAGCTACTGCCTTTAACAAAGACGTGTAAAATAGGTAATAGATCAGATGTTTTCTAGGAGTTATTCCTGTTCCTGTGGGAAGCTGGAATGTTACAGATGGGTGGTGAGGACATGGCTGTGGTGATGCTTCTTTAGAGTTGGGATTAGCAAAGAAATGTAGAAACTTTTGGATTGCATCTGCTCTTCTGTTCTGCCTTAGAAGTTCCTTGCTTTGGAACAACTGCCTCTGAGAAGCCCACAAGCAGGAAAGAAAGGCAGACGTCTCTCCCGCCATTCCTCCCTTGAAACTAGTATTCAGAGGCACTGAAGTGCTGCACCTAGAAGTAGTACACAGTCATTGTGACTAGTAGCCATTGATAGACCTATCCTCTATGAATTTGTCCAATCCCCCTTTAAAGCCATCCAAATTGGTGGCCATGACCACGTCTTGTGGCAATGCATTCCAGAGTAATTAGCTCTGTGTGAAATATTTCCTTTTGTCCTTCCTTAGTCTCCCATCAATTATTGAATGACCCTTGAAAGAGGGAGAAAACCTTTTTCTCTCCACACCATGCATAATTCTACAGGTCTCAGTCATGTCCCTCCTTAGGGCCCAGCCCTATCCAACTTTCCAGCCCTAATGCAGCCAACAGGGTGTGAACTGGAGGCCTCCTCAAGGCAAAGGAATGTTTGTTCCCTTACCCTCAGGGCTGCACTGAGGCTGCATGCAGCACTGGGAAGTTGGATGGGATTGGGCCCTTAATAATATTTTTTCCCAGCTAAGAGACCGATCCTGTGGTCCGCACTGTGCCTCTGCAGCGCAAATCACAGTCACAAACGTGCCGTAAGGCATGTTTACGGGGCTTACCGCCAGGCTTCGGCTGGAGCTGGGGGAGGTGTGTCAGCGGAGGTGTGTCAGGGTGGGGGAGGTGTGTTGGGGTCGGGGTGGGGGAGAGGCGGATCTGCGGAGCCGGGCTCTGCAGGATCAAGGGCACTCAGGCAGGGCTGCTCGCCCTACATGAGCGCCCTCACTTTAGCGGCAACCAAACAGTCACCGCTAAAGTGAGTAGCCCCATTGCGGGGCTGCTTCCCTTACTCGGGGGAAGGGAACGAACATCCCCTTCCCCAAGGAGCCTCCCACGGTAGCAAGGGAAGTGCTGGATCTGGTGGGAGCCCTCCGTGGAGCTGCCGGGTCCTGCAGCTCCGGGCAGCTCAGGATTGGGCTGCCCAATCACTATAACTTATCTCACAAGGAAGTGGTTCCAGTCCTGTGATCATTTTGATTGCCCTCTTTTGCACCTTTTCCAGTTCTACAATATTCTTCTTGAGATGGGCAACCAGAACTGGACACAGTTTTCCAAATATGGCCACCAAATTATGCATAAGATGGATAGAGTGGATAGAAGAAAGTTATTTTCCCTCTCGCACAATATCAGAACCCAGGGGACATCCACTAAAATTGAGTGGTGGGAGAGTCAGAACAGGTAGAAGGAAATTTTTCTTTACCCAGTGTGTAATTCGTGGAATTCCTTGCCACAAGATGTTGTGATGGCAGGTGGCCTAGATGCCTTTAAAAGCAAATTGGGCAGATTGATGGAGGAAAAGTCCATCATGGGTTACAAGCCATGATGACTATATGCAACCTCTGGGTTTTAGAGGTAAGCTATCTCTGAATGCCAGATGCAAGGGTGTGGCAACAGGATACAAGTACTGACAACAGCCTTGTCTTTAGTGCTCCCTGAGAAATCTGGTAGGCCACTGTGGGCCCAATCCTGTCCAACTTTCCAGTACCAGTGTGGCTGCAATGCAGGCATGAGATAAGGGAACATTTGTTCCCCTACTTTGAGGAGGCCTCTGTGGTTGCCTCCCCAACACAGGAAGCAGTGCATAGTCTCAGCAGCACTGGCACTGGAAAATTGGATAGGACTGGGCCCTGTGTCAGGGAGTTTGATGGGATGGGCGCTTGGCCTGATCCAACAGGGCTCTTCTTATGTTCTTACTTTGCAACAGAAAAGGGGCTGTCAAGGCTTTGATAGATGTGACTGCATGTAACGTATTGTTTGTTTTTCTGCCGCATAAATTATACAATTGTGTGCGTGAATATTGTGGTAAATGCACTCTTGTGCACATTTATTTGGGAGTAACCTCCTTTTGAATTTTATATGATTTATGAAAGGCTCAGACAGTAAATCTCACACAGAGACATGCTGCACTAGTGGCACAAGGTTACAGTATTTCACATTGCTTGGGTTGGAAAGTAGATTAGGAGGCAGGCAACATTCTCACAGGTTTTCTTGAGCTGAACAGGATCACAAATGATAAATTGCATTTCTGTTTATTGCCATGTTTGTTCTTGTTTTGCTAGATGCGAATCCTGACAACTACAAGTATTCCGGTAAGTTGATTATTTCCACCAGATTCAGTTGAAACATAGAGGGTAATTAGAAAGTGCTTTTAAACTCTTTTCCCTTTAAATGTACACACTAACATATTTCTGCATATGCAGGAAGTTCCTGAGTACAGGTGTACCATGCTGTCTGCAGATTTGGTGTCCGTGGTTTCAGTTGACCACAGGAACCGGGAGAGGCTTTTTAAAAGATAGGGAACATGAAGGAGAATGTTAAAAATAGCTTTGTTTAGCTTATCACAGTGAAATTGTTGTGTTTTCAGGGCTGCAGGCAGCCTTCCAAGATGCCTGCAGGCTTTGGCACTTCCTCCTTTCCCCTAGTGTTGCCCCAGAATCTTGATCCATTCTCCTCCTGGTTACAATGTATTCTGGGGCGACATTGAGGACAGGAGCAGCCTCCTGCGAGCAGGAAGAGGCTGCAGATATTGCTCTAATAATCCTTCTGCCTATTAATCCACTATAGACCTTTTTCCATGATGAGGATTCGGCTACACTTTTTTCAACTCTGGCTCAGGAAATCCATTCTAAACCATTACAAATGGTTGGTGCTACACTGCTGCTGAACCTTGTTTGGGGCAAGGAAGCATGCGAGACTGTGGCTCTCACTGAGATACTGCAGAACATCACACTTTCATTTATACGGAATCTATTAGATGCAAATTTGTTGCATCCTTCACATGGGGACCAACTACTGCCAAGTTGAGAATAAGGCTTGTTAGGTAGAGATTGCGATATTTAATGCCTAACAGCTGCTGTTGGCACAACAGTGGCCAATAAATCAATTCATTAAGATAATTTCTCTAGCTTCCTCTTGATAATGTGGGAGCATCATCTTCTCTTCTGACTGCATTCCCCATGTAATCAAATTACTTGAACTTCATGCTTATTAAAAACATTTTTTTCCCCAGGACAAGCCTGCCTGCTTCTCACTGTATTCATTCCAACAAATTATATAATGTGCTGCATCTGGTTCCCTTTGAACAAGGCTGGATCTCCTCATAATCATCAAGGGCTCTAAACAGAATTTGAGATTCTGGGTATAAATTCTGTTGGTCATAGTTGTTCTCTTTTAAATTTGATTTAGAATCATACATATTAATTTTTTTAAATTACTCAATAAATAGATTGTGAGCCCTATTGGGACAGGGAGCCATTAGTTATTTGATTTTTCTCTGTAAACCACTTTGTGAACTTTTTGTTGAAAAGCAGTATATAAATACAGCACAAGTCGGTTTCTCTGGATGTAGCACAAAAGACTCAGATGTGACTTCATTTTATAGCTTGGTTGAAGGACATAAAAGTTGAACAGCTTCCATCTCTTAACCTGAGAACCTATGCTGGTGCAGACACTCATACTGAATGTAAAATGTAATACATTGGAAACATTTAATGTTTTGCTTTCAAACCTGTTTCCAAGTATATTGAAATGCAAATTGCCTCTCAGAATGTTCTCTGTTAAGATTCAAACCTTACCTTTTCGACAGCAACCTTCTTTGAATGTTTTTTGCAAATTATGCTATGGCAATTCCAAATTCAAAGCACAAAAATCTCAAACTTAATTGATGCAAAATATAAATGCATATTCTAAATGACTTTTAGAAATTCAGTACAGTACAGTACTCCATTTTGGCAGAAGGGCCTGGTCTACAAAGGCAGCAGTATAAGATGTGAATGAAATGGAAAAATCCTGAGGTGGTGAAATGGACTACCACTACGGAGTGAAGATGGGGAAGCACATCTTAAATAGGTGTCTCATTCTGCTCTCCTAGGAAGGGATTTTTTTCCCAGATGGCCCTTCTCTGTAGCCTGGGAGGGTGGCAAGGCACTAGATACAAACTACCAAGACCTTTTCCCCATTCAGGTCCTAATCCAGGAAAGGGAAAGCAGGGACCAGGAATGGGTCTGGGCGTGCTAACTGCTAGGGAAGTCAGCCTTCTACTGGGAGTACCTTTTCCTGACAGTCTATGTTAAAAAGTGGACCTTGGGAGGAATGGGCAGTTTAATAATTAGTCCTACTTGGACTTTTGGAATCCTGTGAGTCTTGGCGTGGGGGGGGGGGCAGCAATGTGATTGCTACAATCATGCTGCTGCCAGGCAAGGAAGGGGCTTTTTACTTACCTGGGGGTCGCTAAGGCTCACAGGAGGTTCTGGGGAGCCTGTGATCCCCTCTGTAGCCCTCCCTAAGACTTGTAAATGTTGTAAAAATGGAAAAAAAACACCACTTCCTATTTCGGGATGAAAACCAGAAGTGGGTTTTTTCCCTCCTTTTTACAACATTTCCAAGCCTCAGGAAGGGCTATAGAGGGGGTCGCAGGCTACACAGACCCTCCAGAGAGCCATAGCGACCTCCAGGTAAGTTACAAACCTCTTCCCTGCCTAGCAGTTGCACAATCGCGGCAAGTGCATTGCTGCCAATTTCTCGTGACCACCGATTTGGGAACCACTGCTTTTGGAGATGCTCTGGAGGTGCTCTTCTCTGCTATAGGCAGGGGGTTGGACTAGATGACCTTCTGAGCACCTTCCAACTCTATGATTCTATGATTACTTTCCTGCTTAGCAGTAAACTCTAGGAAATTTGGGTTTCACAGCAGCTGTGAACACTTTGGTTCTGAGTATTGTCCATAAATCTTCCTTTTTCTACAAAATAAATGAATACTCATTCAGATATTAATTTTCTAGCCAACCAGCAAAGAGGTTGGTTCTGACAGCATTTCTCTTACATCAGGACACTTCCTGGATCAGTGGATGTGATTATCTTAGTCAGCTCAAGCGTGTTATTGCTGTGACAGAAAGAACCATCATCATTTGGGATTATAAATCACAAGGCAGCCCCTTGGTAAGATACTTGGTCACAGTAAGGTGTGGGTTTTTTTGTTGTAGTTGTTTTGTTGCTTATTTAAAGAAATACAAAAACTAACCAAACTATAGTTACTGGTGTTGTACTGCAGTTTAATTCCACAAAATAATACAAAATTCTTGAAATTGAAAATTAAAGAAGAGAAGAAAAAGAAGAAAAAAAGAAATTGGGCAATACAATTCCATATGTAGCATATTTAATGCTGGGGGAATATAGCTGATCAACTATATAGCGGATGAGAAAACTGAGATCAGGCTCTATTCCCACATACAACAAATATCTCCTTAGATCATAATGGGCGCAATCCTAACCCAATTTCCAGCGCTGACATAAAGGCAATGCAGCTTCAAAGTAAGGGAACAAATATTGCCTTACGTTGAGGAGGCCTCTGTGACTACCACCCACCTGCAGGATGCAGCACCCGTTCCATTGGCACAGCTATACCAGTGCTGGAAAGTTGGTTAGGCTTTGGGCCAATGTCATGTAAGCTTGGCCAACATACAATAGCTGTAATGCCTTGGTTAAGGTAGGGCCTAACAAGACTAAAAGTGTTTCTTTTTCTTTCGTTAAAAACAGTCATTGGGGGCTTTGACTTGGATTGGGACTGTGGCTCAGGGGAAAGGGCTTAATCCTTTCCCTTTGTGTAATTTCCACAAAACCACTAATAGCCACTCTGTGTGTGTGTGTGTGTGTGTGTGTGTGTGTGTGTGTGTGTGTGTGTGTGTGTGTGTGTGTGTGTGTGTGTGTGTGTGCGTGCGCGCGCGCGCGCGTGTGTGTGTGCGCGCGCGCGCACATGTGTGTAGACCTCTAGTGCTGCAGTCCTCATGCAAATTGTCGTTTGTCTGTTCCCACTGGCCAATTTTTACCAAAGAAAAATATGTCAGGAGGTCTGATCATGCATGCTGTTTTACCCTTAAACAGGTATGTAGAGCTACAGGTGGGACCTCGGTATCCACTGCTTTGTATCCACTGATTTGATTTATCACTGATACTGAGGTGCACCTTTAAATGCCTTGTAACAAGGAAAAAAATACCAAAATCCAATTTGCAATCTCCGCGCTGTTAAATAATTGCAATTTCATTCTACTTGATTCCATTGTTCACCCATCTAGTGGCTGAATGCCGTATAGTGTCTATATCAATGCATTCTGGGGTGTCAGTAGAGGAGCAGGAACCTGGAAGTGGGTCTTTAAAGCTATTTTTCCACTTATTTGGTATCCACTGATTTTTTTATCCACTAGGGGTTCCGGAACAGAACCCCAGTGGGTAACAAGGCACAACCTGTATAACTTTTAACACTGTATATTTGCAGTGATTGGCAGTTAAAAATGGACACATGACCTAAACAAACACTTTTCGAGAGCAGCCTCTCATAGTGTATACTACAGTACTTATTGTATTGGCAACCTTCAGTCTCGAAAGACTATGGTATCGCGCTCTGAAGGGTGGTTCTGGCACAGCGTCTAGTGTGGCTGAAAAGGCCAATCCGGGAGTGACAATCCCTTCCACACCGGGAGCAAGTGCAGTCTGTCCCTGGTCTGTCTCCCTGGCTATGGGCCATCCTTCTTTGCCTCTTAGCCTCAGACTGTTGGCAAAGTGTCTCTTCAAACTGGGAAAGGCCATGCTGCACAGCCTGCCTCCAAGCGGGCCGCTCAGAGGCCAGGGTTTCCCACTTGTTGAGGTCCATCCCTAAGGCCTTCAGATCCCTCTTGCAGATGTCCTTGTATCGCAGCTGTGGTCTACCTGTAGGGCGCTTTCCTTGCACGAGTTCTCCATAGAGGAGATCCTTTGGGATCCGGCCATCATCCATTCTCACGACATGACCAAGCCAACGCAGGCGTCTCTGTTTCAGCAGTGAATACATGCTAGGGATTCCAGCACGTTCCAGGACTGTGTTGTTTGGAACTTTGTCCTGCCAGGTGATGCCGAGGATGCGTCGGAGGCAGCGCATGTGGAAAGCGCTCAGTTTCCTCTCCTGTTGTGGGCGAAGAGTCCATGACTCACTGCAGTACAGAAGTGTACTCAGGACGCAAGCTCTGTAGACCTGGATCTTGGTATGTTCCGTCAGCTTCTTGTTGGACCAGACTCTCTGTGTGAGTCTGGAAAACGTGGTAGCTGCTTTACCGATGTGCCTGTTTAGCTCGGCATCGAGAGAATGAGTGTCGGAGATCGTTGAGCCAAGGTACACAAAGTCATGGACAACCTCCAGTTCATGCTCAGAGATTGTAATGCAGGGAGGTGAGTCCACATCCTGAACCATGACCTGTGTTTTCTTCAGGCTGATTGTCAGTCCAAAATCTTGGCAGGCCTTGCTAAAACGATCCATGAGCTGCTGGAGATCTTTGGCAGAGTGGGTAGTGACAGCTGCATCGTCGGCAAAGAGGAAGTCACGCAGACATTTCAGCTGGACTTTGGATTTTGCTCTCAGTCTGGAGAGGTTGAAGAGCTTTCCGTCTGATCTGGTCCGGAGATAGATGCCTTCTGTTGCAGTTCCAAAGGCCTGCTTCAGCAGGACAGCGAAGAAAATCCCAAACAAGGTTGGTGCAAGAACACAGCCCTGCTTCACTCCGCTTCGGATGTCAAAAGGGTCTGATGTGGAGCCATCGAAGACAACAGTGCCCTTCATGTCCATGTGGAAGGATCTGATGATGCTGAGGAGCCTGGGTGGACATCCAATCTTGGGGAGAATCTTGAAGAGGCCGTCTCTGCTGACCAGGTCGAAAGCCTTTGTGAGATCTATGAAGGCTATAAAGAGTGGCTGTCGTTGTTCCCTGCATTTCTCCTGCAGTTGTCTAAGGGAGAATACCATATCAGTGGTGGACCTGTTGGCTCGGAATCCACACTGCGATTCTGGATAGACGCTCTCTGCAAGTACCTGGAGCCTCTTTAGTACAACTCGGGCAAACAGCTTTCCTACAACGCTAAGGAGAGAGATGCCGCGGTAGTTGTTGCAGTCACCCCTGTCACCTTTGTTCTTGTACAGCGTGATGATGTTTGCATCCCTCATGTCTTGAGGTACTCCACTTTCTCTCCAGCAGAGACAGAGGATTTCATGCAGCTCAGTGACGATGATCTCTTTGCAGCATTTTAGGACTTCAGCAGGGATGCTGTCTTTTCCAGGTGCCTTGCCAAAGGCAAGGGAGTCCAGGGCCACGTGAAGTTCTTCTAGGGTTGGTTCACTGTCAAGCTCTTCCAGCACAGGCAGGCACTCAATGTTGTTCAGTGCTTCTTCGGTGACTACATTTTCTCTGGAATATAGCTCAGAGTAGTGCTGCACCCAGCGTTCCATCTGCTGCGCCCGATCCTGGATGACCTCGCCTGTGGCAGACTTCAGAGGGGCAATTTTCTTCTGTGTTGGACCTAGGGCCTGCTTGATACCATCATACATCCCCTTGATGTTGCCCGTGTCAGCTGCTATCTGTATCTCGGAACAGAGCTGGAGCCAGTAGTCGTTAGCACATCTCCTGGCAGTCTGTTGGACTTTGCTGCGAGCAGTTCGGAGGACCTGCAGGTTGCGCTCACTGGGACAGACCTTGTATGCTGCTTGAGCTCTCCTCTTTTCCTCAATGACTGGTGTCAACTCCTCAGAGTGGGCTTCAAACCAGTCTGCCGCCTTGTTGGTCTTCTTGCCGAATATGGACAAGGCGGTGTTGTAAACGGTATTCTTGAAATGTTCCCATCTGTTGGATGCGTTTGCGTCGGCCGGGCCTGGAAGAGATTCCTCAAGCGCTTGTGCAAATTCCTCCACTTTTCTCTGATCCCGGGTCTTGCTGGTATCAATGCGAGGTCTTCCTTCCTTTTTCGTGTGATACAGTCGCTTTGTTTGCAGTTTCACTCTGCTGCACACCAGGGAGTGGTCAGTGTCGCAGGCAGCACCATGATAACTGCGTGTGATCTTGATGCTGGGAAGGCTGGAGCGTCTGGTGAGGATCAGGTCGAGCTGGTGCCAGTGCTTTGATCTTGGATGTCTCCAAGAGACTCTATGTTGGGGCTTTGTGTTGAAGAACGTGTTGCTGACACAGAGACCGTGATGACAGCAAAACTCTAGCAGGCGTTGGCCATTTTCGTTCATCCTCCCAGTGCCAAACTGACCTAAGCAAGTGGGCCATGAACTGTTATCAGCACCAACTCTAGCATTGAAATCGCCGAGGATGAACAATGGCTCTTTTACAGGGATTTTCTTGACAGTGGTGGCCAGGTCATCATAGAATTTGTCTTTGGCTTCTGCTGGAGACGACAGAGTCGGTGCATAAGCACTGATGAGAGTGATAGGTCCTGCTGATGACTGGAGCTGCAGGGACAAAATTCTTTCACTTCCCACAGTAGGTGGGATGATGGATTTCAGCAGGGTATTTCTGACCGCAAAGCCAACGCCATGTTCCCTGGTTTCGTTTGGTGGTTTTCCCTGCCAGAAAAATGAGAAATTTCTCTCCTTGACAGATCCGGAATCTGGCAGCCTCGTCTCTTGAAGGGCGACGATGTCCATCTGCAGTCTGCTCAGCTCCATGTCGATGACAGCTGTTTTGCGTGCGTCGTCTATTTCTTGCAGGTCATCAGAGAAGCCAGGTGTCATTGTCCTAACGTTCCAGGTGCCCAGCTTTAGGGCAGTAGTTTTCTGTTTTCTGTTGCATGGTGCAGAGTTGTCGATCCGCTTGTCGGTTTTCACCCTAAACCCCACGCACCCCATGAGGTTAACGGACCGTGGCGAGGCAACACCTTACTGGCTGGGGACTGCCCAGCTTAAGGCGGGCGGTAGCTGCCCAATGAGATGCAATGATCTCTCCCACCGTCGGAAGCAGCCCCTGGTGTCATGCTCTACGCCAATCGAGCAAAGACTTATAACCGGTAAACTGCTGCTTCCCGTGTTGTGCCGACGCCGTATGGCGAAGTTGGAGTGTCCTCTCCAGTGCGCGAAGCCTGGGTAAAGAAGGTATGGAGGATAGGCTGTTACCCATGCAGCAAATCCCCCCTCTCCACGTCGCTGGAATGGTCCAATGGAAAGGCAGAAGCCAATACGGTTGGTTCCAGCGGCGTCGCAGGAGTTGCCAGAACGTGACTGTGTTCAGCCATGAACTGCCTAAGGGACTCCGGCTCCTGATTTTGCCTCGAGGTTGACTCCTGAAGCCTTTTCCAGAACTGGATGTAGCCACAAGACAGTGGAGGTTTGAGGTCAGAGTTTCCTTCTCTTAGATGAGCTGCCTTCCTAGGCTGACGAGTCCCATCTACCCATCTACTACAGTACTTAAGCCTGGAAAATCCAGCACTGCAAAGAAAGCTGAAGTCATCCACACAGAACACACAGAAAGATTGAGTTAGACATAATCTTCAGCTTGAAAGGACTATATGTTATGACAGAACACAGGGCACGTACTAAAAATGGTATCCCCAAGTTCTCCAACCTTCTCCACATAACATAAGCTCTCTGACCTTGTGTTGCAATACCATCATGTTAATTTCATTTCTCAGTTGCCACATCCTTGGCTGCTAACAGCAAGCAGGGAAATGCACAATGTGACAATGTCACAGCTTAAGCTAAGTGATCTTGAACGTTACAGTGAGAAGCAATATATGAGTTTTCCATTTTTGGCAGCAGTGAGTGTTATGTGTAGTTCTGCCCGGGGCACTGTTTGGAAGAGCTATGCAACTTTATTCTTAGATAAACTTTCTTCAGATGCCCTGTATTTTGGCTGCCAGGATTTAAGCCAGCAGTGATTTTTTTTTAAACAAATGTTTCACTTCCCGAACTAGTTCTTATCTTAAGATAACTCAAATTGCCACTTAAATGTGTTGCTTTCAGGTTTCAGGATGAGGGTAGAGATACAGGTTTTAAGTTGGGACAAACTTTTCTAGACTAAATATGGTAGCAGCTGATGGTGACTTCAAACATGCAATTGCTGTTGGGAGGGTAGGGGAAGGAGTGATGACTGATTTCTGCATGCTTCTCTTTCAGTAGCATGTCGTCACATTTCAGATCCATTCATGAGAACTATGCTTCTCTGTTGGACACTTTTCTGAATGGCACTGGGCAGCCCACACCAAAAAGCATACTAGCTCTTTCAGATGGTAGAAGTGGGTATAAGAGTATGCATAAAAGGAGGAGGAGCTCACAATGGGAGGCCCCACCTTTGTCCTGCATGTATTCCATTGGTTACCTGAACAAATCCTATTTTGAATTTGTTCCAGAAGCCACCATTATCCAAGGTTGCGTTGGTGGTAACGAGAGGTGGTACAATTTTATTGTATTTTATACTGTTGTTAGCTGCATTCGGCCTTTACTTGTACAAGGGACAGGTGGGATAAAAATATGTTAAATGAATTAGTTCTAGGTCCCTTTTGGGCCACCAGCTCCAAAACTCCTGCTTATGGATCTCTTATCCCTGTCCTACTCCACAGCAGTATGGTTACCAGAGATCCTTAGGGAAAGCAACAACTCTTATACCCATTTAAGATATGACCCAAGCTGTTCAGGCTTTTTGTCACTGAAACAATGAATTTTGTCACTGTGAATTTTGAAACAATGAATTGTTTCAGTAGTAGACAAATGACATAAATGCCTTAATAATCTATTTGCTTTATTTCATAGGATAATTGTTTTATCATCAAACCCATGGAACATTGTCTCCTCTCTGTTTGTACAATTCATCAACCAGCAGAAATGTTAATGAAGGATGACGTCTTACTGGGGGATGATGGGGGATTTGTCAATATGTTCACTATGACCAGTGATGACTTTGGGCTAAAACAGACTAAATCTAAAAAGAACAAACACATTATGGTTCTAGACTCAAAGAGATTCAAGAAGTAAGTACGATTGATTTGTCTTTTCTTAGTATGAAGATTTAAGTTTTAAATTCTAAATAGGTCCCATGATGGGGAATTCCTGTGTTGCCCAACATAAGCAGGAGACAAATATTCACTGATGTCGCAATCCTATTCAACTGTAGCACCAGTACAACTGCCACTGCACCAGCACTGGGTGTCATAAAAGTGTCATTAAGTGCTTTCTAACACCTAGAATGTTGCAGTGCTGGTGGGAAAGCCTGCGCCATCCTTCATGCGCTGAATCCTGAGCTATGGCTGCTGAAGTAGGTATGAACCGCTCCATGCAATCAGGGGTGGTGGGATGGCAGGGGGGAGGGTGGGAGGGGATGTTTCTGGGTAGGGGGAGGGCAGAATGGGGCTCGATCAGGTCCAGGCGGGGCAGGATCAGTGGTGGTGGCCACTGCTATGTCATTCCCCCTCCCCCTTTTCCTTTGACATGGGGCTTCTCAATCTTGTGCCTGTGAAACAAAAGGGGAAGAAAAATTCTCCCAAAAAATTTCCTATTTATAATTTGCTTAACAACATTCTATTTTGGTAATTTGCTGTGACCACCCCCATGCTATTCTAAGTGCAATTGGTGAGCTTATGATGTTTCCTTTAATAATGCCTAATGTTAATAGAAATAACTACAGGTTGAGTCTCAGTATCCATGATGGTTCCCAGCACCCACATGGATTCCAAAAATCGCATTAAAGGAAATCCATTTAGAAAACAATGTCCCTTTGCTCAGGGATTTGAAAGCAGCCTTGCTGACCTTTGTAATGCACAACAGAAGCATCAGGCAAACGCTCAGGCAGAATCAATCATTCTGTCTCCAGATGCTTAGAAAGGCTTCACTCCCCTTCACTTCAGCAACCCCTCCCTTCACTGGAGGAGGTGATAATCACTTGCATTCTTTCATGTGCTCAGGGGGAAGGGAGGGGTTGCTTGCCTGGGAGTGAAGGTGTTCTAAGTGTCTGGAAAGAGAATGATTGATGGATTGTCTGTCAGCTGCCCTCTCCTGTTCTAACAGGGCTATTGTTAAATGACTTTTTTCTTTTAAATTAAAGACGCTTCTCATCACGTTAAGATAAAACTGTGGGTGAAAAATCTGTGGATATGTTATACCTGTATATGGTAATAACAGTCTCCTGGGCCATACCATTTGTATGAGAGGAAAGGTGAGATAAAAGTATTTTAAAACACATAGAAGGCTAGACAGTCCAGATTTTTATTTTATTTTGTTTTTTTTTTAAAAAAGAGAGTAGAAAGGGGAAAGATCTCCATGGGTTTGTGAATTAATTGGGAATTATACCTGGTTAATGCTGCTGAGTATTTCTTTAAAAAAAATTCCCAATAATGTAGAAATGAGTCATATGAGCAATAAAAATCTTGAATGTTGGATGTGTTCACAGTCAACTGATGCAAGTTTTAAAACCTTCAATAAGTGAAAGGCATGATTATAGCTCAAAGCAAGGGGATTTCAAAATATCCAAATATTCATAGTAATAAGGGACATCATAGTAAAGCTAGTTTCTAATTTATAAGGCACTAGCTGTAATAAAGAATTGCACTAAAGTTTGGCACTATCTGTATAAGTAGTCATGCCAAAATAGCCTACGGTTACAATGGTATAAAGCTGTATGTCCAAGTAAATTCTGTTAAACTCCATGGGGCTTACTTCTGAGTCCACATGCTTAGAATTGCAGCCCAATTAACAGCCCAATCCTATTCCCCTCCCCAGTGTAGCCATGCCACAAACGGGTGTGCTATATTATTTTGGGGGGGGGGATCAGGCGGCTTCAGAGGCAAAAGGGGATTTAAATCCCCTTATACCTCTGTAAACCTCCTACTCCACAATGAGTCTCCCTCTACCTATGCTAGCAATTTTGCTACGGTAAGTCGACAGAGAGAAAGGGGGTGGAGAAAGGAGGATAGGATTTGGCACACTCCATCACCGCTGAATTCACTCCCTTGTGTAGCTTCCCTGCCCTATTATGTCCTCTTCCCACCCCTGTTCAGACTCCCGTACCCCTGCCACTCCTCTGCCACTCCTGTACCTGCTCTGGTGGGCATCCCTGCACTGCACTACTGACTGTGCTGTCAGAAAGAGCTTTATGGCATCTTTTAAGCAGGTGGCACTGACAGAATGCTCATTCCGTCAGTGTCAGTTCTGTCCCCTGTGCATGAGTTAGTGTGGATCCAACCAATGTTCACCAAATTTTGGCTGTCTTGAGGTTCTCAGGGCAACTGTACTCTCACAAAAGATAATGGATTATTTTTCTCCCCATACCTGGTTTCTCATGTCAAGCAAGTTTATGCTCAGTTACTGATATACTGTATAGATAGCAGATGCTTGTTTTAAATTAGTTGTTTGTTCTGTCATCCCTAGTATTCGGCGCAAGCTGCATGATGACTGGGTTGTGAAAGTGAAGTACATTCCTGCCTTGAATTGTTTTGGATCCTGCTCTTTCGACAGCGTTCATTCTTTGGTTTTGGATGACCTGAAAAGGCTGGAGGACAACTTGTGAGTCACTACCATAAAAATGCTTTCAAGGCAGAAAACTGCACTGCCTGGAGGTTGATTTGAAGATGCTATTGAAAGAAATTCTGGTTTATGTGAGCTGCGTTTTTCTACCTGAGTGGCAGTTAATTGGAAATCCCATACAAAATTAGTGATCCAATGCCTGACACAAAAAGATGACTGTTTATTATTTGATTATTAGCCTTTAAAGGGCATGTTCTGGCCAGCAATGCTAGTCTATTTCTTGTATCCAGGAAATGGAGATAGAAGATTTCACGTCTAATAGTATCAACATTCATCTGAAGATTTAACTTCCTCTGAATTGGTATTGACACCTGGGCTTGTACTGTGCAGTTTTTCAATGGCTTAGGACAGTTACTGCTCAGGGAATTAAAATATGGAAAAACTGAGTACAGAAGCTGCTTCTCAAATATGGTGACTCAAATATGGTGACAGCCAGCCAGGTGCCCCTTCCTCTCCTCAACAGATGTTCAGTACTTTTGTTAGTGACAGTGTTGATCAGTTAAGAAATGGAGAGGGACTACACTATTCTTTTTCCCCAAACCGTTGTTTGATCCTTTGATAGTTCTGCTGTTAGGGCCAGCACTGTCAGAAAAATAAGGATGGAAAGAAAAAGATACTTTAAAAGAGAAAGGTCGTAACCCTCTCTGAAATAAAGTTCAACTTCTAAGTAGTCTTTTTTCCCCCTCTATCTCCAAAACAGCGGGCACCAAACCCCAGCTCACAAGCTGGATCTGGTGCCTGCCACAATTCTTTCCCTGGGTGGAGCTTACCGTTCTGTCCAGGGGGCCTCTCTTTGGTGCCACAGAGCAACTCTGACCTTCGCACCAACCAGCTATGCATGCTCAGAAATGCATACACAGACATGCATACACCCCAGACAAATGCATACACCCCAGACACAGAGCCTGCTGGGGTGACAGCACGCTGTGGTGATGGCATCCAGCCTACATGCCTTTAAAAGGGGACTGGACAGATTTCTGGAGGAAAACTCCACCACAGGGTACAAGCCATGATGGGTATGTACAGTCTGAGATTAGTTGGTCACTCATTAAGAGGGCCAGGTAGGAAATTTTTTCTGTCATTCAAATTGGCCATGGATGGCGGTTTTTCCGCCTACCCCAGACTGGCAAGGGAGGGAAGGTATATTCAGTAGTTTTCATGCATGAAAAGTTGGTTACTGTGTAAAAGTAATAAAGTAGCACAAATTCAACCCAACTGCAGTCTCGTGTCTTTGCTGAGGTATGTGTGAGAGTAATAGTATGCTAGATGCAGGGAGGTAGCAGCAAGATGCAAGTACGTTGTGGTCTTGTGTGTGCTCCCTGAGGCATCTGGTGGGCTGCTGGACTAGATGGGCCCTGGGCCTGACCCAACAGGGCTCTTCTTATTTTCTTATGATAGACCCCAGAAGCAGCAGGCTAGGATGAAGGTCAGGGTCATCTGTGGCCCAAAGAGAGGCCTCAGGGCAGAACGGCAAGCTCCATCCTTGCTAGGGATACCTTTACCTTCATGCAGCAGTCTCCACTTTAGAGATCACTGTTCCAAGATTATCAGGCAGAAAGTTTCTTAAGTTATAATGCTTTTCTATGCCAATCACTTAAAATAAAAACTTATTTTTTCAAATGTTCTTGTGGGTTGGTTTTACTTCAAATGACCCCACTTTCTATAGGACCAGTTCACTTGAGCTGTATGTAAAATCTAAGGTAGTAAAAAAAAAAAAAGAGTTCAATTTATGTTCATACATCTTTCTGCTATCTGTAATAGTTTTCAAGTGATAATGAAAGTAAAACCAAGGTAGAGATCCTTACATGTCTACTTTTTCAGTGTTAACGCCAAATTTCTAAGGAAGCTATTCAAGATAGCTTCTTAGGCTGCAGTCCTAACCACACTTTCCTGAGAGTAAGCCCCATTGAACAAAATAGAACTTAGTTCTGAGTAGACCTGGTTAGGATTGTACCCCCAGTCTGAGAACTTGTTTGTTCACCATTAATTTGACGTATATTTTAAGTGAATCAGACCAACAGAGACCTCATTATGTGCATTTTTCTAAGTTCATAGCACCCAGAGTAAAATCAACTATGGCATTCCAGATTGGCAGTCGTCTTCCACTTTGATTCTTGTGAACTTTATATATGTTGATTGGGATTGCTTTTTGTGTCTGAAAAAGCACATTTTTTAATTTCTGCTTCTTTAAGGTATTACTATAAGATGGCTGACCTATTTAGGAGGCCAGCTAGGTCAGATGATTCTCTTACTGCTACCCTCTTGTAAACACCAAACACAATCTGCAGATCCTTTAAGGAGGAAGGCAGGTGCCTTCCTCACCTGCAGCCCTCTGTCTTAGGATCATGAGGATTTCTGGTCCCTGTTGGGAAGGCATGGGAAGTTTACAGGGCTGCCAGAGTTTTCTCAAGTTCACAGGCTAAGTTCTTGGGCCTGGCAAGAGGAAAATTATTACTGAAACACTTTGGAAATTCAGTGGGGCCCCTTATTACTACTGCTGCCTGCCTCTTCCTCCTCTTCCTTTCAGTTTAGAAGCAGAGGAAAAAAGGAAGTGATGGTAAGTGGCAGTGGTCCACTTTCAGTCAAGGAACAGAAGCAGGATGATTGCACTGCCTTCTCTTTTCCACCTTGTCAAGTGGTGCTGGAGGCAGCCTCCCCCCACCTTACCCAGCATATCTGTTTTCTTCTTATAGTTATGCTATTCTTCGTTTTGAACTAGAGTGGTAAAGCGGGACCAAAACAAGGAAACTAGGAGAAGCCAAAGAGGGGAGATGCTTCTTCCAGGTTCCTTTTTCTATGCCACTCTGCTGCTGTTTTTCACAAAATATAGACTGAGCAGCAAACTAGGAGGAAGACGTAAGAGGACTAATGTGAGCTAAGTGAAACAGCTGCAGTAGACATCAGGTGCCACTTGAATCCATCTGCCACCTGAGGAAGCCCACCATCTCATGGCTGAGCTGGCACCATGAGTCTTCATTGCAGGGCACTGACATTTTGGTGAAAGGTGGTAGGCTGTAGGATGAACGGACCTGTTCTTTCTTCCTGGCATTCCTATTCCTACTACTGAAAAATCCTGTTAATATTGCTTCAATAGATTTGTTTTAGGGCAGCAAGTTCTTTCCTCTCTACAGCCTACCTGCACAATGGCAGGAGACAACAGGACATCAAAAACTGGATAGAAAACTCCATAACTGAACTCAGTTTTTTTGTCTTGGTCCTTCATGTTTATTTTATTGCTGAGAAAGAGAGAGGGTCTGTTTGTTGTCCCCGTTTCCACCTGGATTCTTCCATCCCTCTGCAGCAAGAATGGAAGAGTCCCTACCTCCTTAACCTATGCCTCCCAAGGAGCTGTGAAGAAATCATGTGTGTTATTAATCCTTTGGTAGTCTTGTCAGCCCTGAGTCTAACTAAACCTTCCACTAAAGGTTCAAAATTCTCCAAGCAGTTTTGGGAAACTGAATATATAGCAAAAGATACCAGTTGGAATTTTCACCTGATCAAACACGTGTTTGTGATTGCAGACCTGTCAGAGATTTTTCAGTACCCAGAGGAGTTAACGCCTTTACTTACTGTGGAAAAGCCAATATCATTGTTACCGGAGGTAAGTGAAATGCATTCAATCAGTAAGTGAGCCTGGTAATACTTTTTAACGTGTCATGGTTGCAAAAACAGTTATTTACTGTAGGATTTTTTAAATTCCTTTTGGTTAAATGATAAAAACTGGTATAGCACCTGTAGTAATGTCTCTGCATGTTTTCAGGCAAAGGTGATGTCCTAGGTCAGCTTATGACTATCAAAAGGCTCAGCTGACCAGGCAGACTCCTGAACCCTCATGACCAGTGGTAGTGCTCCATTTACCTTTAGGGAACAAGCAGCTGTGGAGGCTGTGATCATGAGTAACTGCCTCTGGGCACCAGAGTCAATGCTGATGAAGAAAGGAGTTGAACTGGCCATGGCTTTGGGCAGCCAGTAATGACATCACTGGGGTTCCATCACATTGGAGATTGATTCCAGCCCTTAAGAAGGGCCTGGAATTGCCAGGGAAGATGTTGGGTGCAAATGGCCCATAAAACTCGCCTTAAGGGGGGGGGGATGTCAAGGA
Organism: Tiliqua scincoides; assembly: GCF_035046505.1. NCBI lineage: Eukaryota > Metazoa > Chordata > Lepidosauria > Squamata > Scincidae > Tiliqua > Tiliqua scincoides. The sequence goes on from NC_089821.1 coordinate 232,297,253, forward strand.
AGAGAAGAGTAGAGAAAGTGGGAGAGAGGAGAACCAATGGAAGGAGGAAGAGAGAGGTAGGAAGAAGGGATAAGGTTGCTGGAATAAGAAAGAAGGTGAGAGAAGTGGGGAGAGGCCCACCCCCCCCCCCAGCAACCTGGTTTTGGCACTACTTATGGGCAATAAGTATCTTCATATGGATATGTTCATTATGAAACACAATTACTGCTAGCAATAGAGCAATCCTGTCACATGCCTTCTAAAGACCAATTCAAATGTGGAGAAAATGTCAGATGGTAGATAGAACCTTCTAATATTTTTAGACTGTCCCATTTTAGACTGAGTGGAAGGGGCCTCCTAGTTGCCTGTCATTCTGTCTGCCTGGGCTATCACAGGTCTGCTACAGAGAAAACAGATCATGATCCCAAATTGCAGAAGAAACACTGAGGCTTTGCCAAGACCACACTGTCAGTTTTTGACATAATAAATGGCCTCCAGTTCTTCAGACATATTCTCCTACCTTCCTTGAATGGCAGTGAGCACAGGGCATAATTCAAAACATGTTCTTCTAAACTTAAGCATACTTTGGTCTAGCTAAAGAATTATGCTGTCGGGCTCACCCAGCAAAACAAGAATAAAAATGTCCAATGTTAAGAGAGACAGTTCTGTCAATGACATCCTCCTATTGTGTATCAGACAGACGGAAAACATTCTTACGCAGGCACTTTTTATTCCCTTTACAGATATTTAAAAACTCAGCCTCCTGGCAATGTATTTTTTTAATTGAAGTGTGTAGACATTTGCTGAATGCATTGATCTCACAACTAAAGCAGGTGCTTGTCTAAGAAATGAATCAGCTGTTGTTGGACACTGAAGTGGGCTGAAATAAATTGGATTTTTGATTAATTGCTCTAAGGGGTGATGTGTTGGGAGTCATGCAACTCCAATAAAATATTGTCGGGGCCTGCCAGTCAGTGCAATAATAGATTCTATGGTGAGTTTGTGTTCTGGCAAATGGCTTTCAAAAACTGCATTTATAACTCAACAAACTGATGAAATTATATCAAAATGCCTCTTATTTATATTGCTCAGCAGAATCATGACAACTAGTGAAGGAGACATGAACTGAGACTGTAGTCTTTCTTGGTCATCATTCATGTCAGTAGCATTCTTAAAATGATAAATTAATCAACATTCCAGAGGTCTGGCTGCCCTCAGGGCCTTTGGGTTGTCTTACACATCAGTAACCAGCCCAGATTCTTCTAACTCTTTCTTCATGCAAGTTCTGCAGCACATGTGACCTCTTGACAAATGTGGGCAGCTATGTAACTGCTTTTGATTTTTTTCACTCACAACTGCTCATCACATTACTCTGTGATGTTTGAAGGACAACTGTTTTCATGCAACCAAAAGCATCCCGGGATGCCCCTTTGTTGCATTCCTGACATTTTAGGAGGGTTCTGTGCAAGAAATAATGGATTTGCTCCTTGAGCTGCAGGAGGACATTGCAAACTGGGCACAAATTTAGAATGAGTCATGGGGGCTCATTCCAGATGGAAAGATTTAGCAGTTTACTCTTCAAAACACAAAGGCAACTTCTTCACTCTAGAAAAGCAGAGAAAGAACCAGTGTTTGTCCACAGAGGCTAGGATGGTGCTAGTCCCTGAATTTCTCCTTCTTTTGGCTAAAGCACTGGTACCCAAGACACTGAGACTTTGGTCTGTGAGACTGGTCTGCAAGAACTCAGGGGGGAAAAATTGCCTTTGATCACTTCCAGTGTCTCTCCAAGCAAGCACTCCCCAACCAGACCACCAGAGAAGGCGGAGAATGGACTGCCCGTAGCTAGCATTGGTTACCTGCAGCTGTGGGTGGTCCATTCTCCACCCTCTTTGATCGTCAGTGGGGGGCACTTGCTTCAGAAACGCTTCCCCATGGACCACCAGTGAGACTAGACCACTCACAGCCAGCACTATATATAGTCCATGACAATTCTGGTTTTCTGCCTCAGTGGTCTACTGACTCCTAAAGGTTGGGAACCACAAGGCTAAAGCAATGCCAAAGATTGGGAAGGAGCAGGCACCAACAGAATGGAGCTGTCCTATATGTTCACATCAGTGCACTGTAGTGTATATCACAAATGAACAGCTAGGAAATGAAAACTAGCCCCTTATCTAACCATATGTGGAAAGCTCCCTGTCCATGTTATCAAGTGCTTCAGAAAGAATTTAATAATCATCTTATTTAAAATATTTCTGTCATTAGAAAATGATAGGAAGGAGATCCATATACATTAATACACTGTCCCATCCCCCATCTAATCTAGCTAGCCCCTGTCCTCACCTGTGATATACTTTGAGCAAAGTACATATGTCTGTTAGATGCCAATTTCTAAGGGTGTCCACTTGTTCAATGCTTAATTATTCTTGGTCAGAACAAGATAACATTCTGACTAGAGATCAACAACTAAGATTCCTTCATTCTATCCTTAGGACAGCTCCTTCAACTTCAAGGTTTCTGCAGTCACTACAGGGGAAGTAGAAAGCAGGAACAAATGAGTCATTCTCCCTACCCCAAGAAAGCCAGTGTCCTCTTTATGGTCAAAGGCATCACTTCATTGGGAAATGATGGTCATGTCCACAAGACTAGAAAAGGCCTTGACGTCACAATAAGCTTGTATGTCACATAGCTGTATGGACCATACAAGCACTCTTACAAGAAAGATGTTTAGCATACAGATTTATCAACATAAATGAGAAAGACAGGAAGAAATGTAATGATCTACCAGTTAGTTAGAAATTGTCATGTGAATGAACACAATAAACATAACTACAAAAGAAAGTACAGAATCCACAGTTTAGCTTCTAAATGCTCCAACTGATTCTGGCAGACTTTCTATCTCTGAGTAGGAGTCTACATTTTGACATAGAAATTCATTGGCTCAAGAGGCTTGAAAATACCAGTTTAATTTCCTTTTTGTCATAGAATGGCAGATAATATGAGAAGTGGTCAAGAAAGAGAGTAGCACTGAACTGTTCGGTAGCCCAAGGGTCACTTTTTGAAAAAAACATTTTCTCAGTGAGTCGTTGAATTACTGATGTTCTATAAAGCACAGGGCAGACTGTATCACTGGTCAATTTTCTTCTACAGGAGATGACAAAATTCTCCGTATGTGGCATCCCAACATCAACACCAAGCCAGTGGGGAAGCTGATGGGGCACTTATTTAGCATTACAGAGATTGTCACTAATGAAAAAGATCAGCACATTATTAGCCTTTCCACTGCAAAGGTAAATTATTTTTTCTTTAACTTACAGCCCAATCCTAACTTACCTTTGTGCTGGAGCAGGCCTCCCCGCTCTGGCTCCAAATGTCGCAAATGAGCTGTAAAGCCTATTTGCACCTACTCAGGAGCCGGCAGTGCTGGCACAAAGATCCGTTCCTGCACCAGCCAGCACAGGTATGTTTTCTGCAAGAATCACCATCCCAAATGTGTTACTCACCCCAGGAGGGAAGCTGCTGTTGTTGTCAACGTAACAGACAAATAGCGCACATGATCTTTCTTGTGTCTGTGTATGCTGTGACCTGTAGAGAATGCATGTGAGGGTGCCTGCATTCTATGTCCAGCAGCTGATAGACCACCTGGAACTGAGACAGTCCAGAAGTCTTCTTTCCAGTACCTTCTTCCCTACAGCTCATAGATGTGGGAGATAAGCAGCCCTGCGCAGTGCTCCAGGCTGGTCTTTGGGTTAGTGTCTTGGAGCTTCTCTTTAAATTACATGGTTAAAAAAAAAAAAAACAAAACAGGGGAGGCAGGGGAAGTAAATATGTCTTTGACAACTCAGGGCCCAATCCTATCCAACTTTCCAGCACTGATGCAGCCGCAATGCAGTCCCGGAGGTAAGGGAATAAACATTCCATTACCTTCCCGCATTCCAGTGCACCCCCACCACAGGATAAAAGCTTATGCTGCTGGAACAGCTGCATCAGTGCTGGAAATTTGGAACAGATTGGGCCCTAAATGTCAAATAGGTGCCGGAAGAATGAGTGTGAGAGCAAAATCTTGTTAAAATAAACCAACGTGGGCTTTTCAGCTCACATATTTCATTGTTAATAATGAAACTTATCCTTTTTTTAAAAAAAAAATTGCTTTAAAAATCTGGGTGGTAAAGTCATCAGGAAACTGGAATGAGTACTGATGTTTCCTTCTGGTGTTCCCCACAGTGGCATAGCTAACCAAGTTGGTGCAAAAAAAAAAAAAATACTGTAGCCCCCCTCCCGGCAATGACATCAAATTTAATTAAGTACTTTGGGTCTTTTTATTTGTTAAAGTGAGTGAGAAATGTTAGCTAATATTTAAAAATAGCAAACATTTGTTGAAAGTAAGTATTGCACTTTTACAGTGCAATCTATTCATGTCTACTCAAAAGTAAGTCCCATTGTGTTCAGTGGGGCTTACTCCCTGGTAAGTGAAGTAAGGTAGGATTACAGCCTTACACAGTTTGAGATGTGCAGGAGGGGACTGGAGACAATCATAAGAGCCAGCAGCTGACCTTTAGGAAGTGGAATTGAGGAATTATGTGAATAAATGATGAGGCCAAACCACCTGCTGCTCGGTGCTCCTGCTGCAACTTGCCTCGCAGGTTGCTGTGCCTGGCTTGTGACCCTCTTCAGGTTCCTGCACATGCGCAGGTGACCTATCACAGTCAGCCAACTCAGAGCCCAGTCCTCTGCATGTCTACTTGGAAGCAAGCCCAGTCTAGTCAATGGGGCTTACTCCCAGAGAAGTGGGGAGAGGATTACAGCCTTGGAGCCCAATCTTCTGCTTGTCTACTCTGGAGCAAGCCCTACTGGCTTAGATTGCTGAGACAATTGGGCTTCTGCAGCCTTGCCAGGAGGAGAGAGGAGGATAACGAGGCAGGGAAGTAGAGAGAGGACTGTGAGGAGCAGAGGAGAGTAGGCTGCGCAGGGCGGGGGAGTGGTGAGCAACTGGTCTCGCTGCACAAGGCGAACCCCCTCCTCAGTCCAGGCTGGGCTCCACAAGGGTCTCTGCAGGCTATGCCTGCTTATCGGGGGCTCCATCTCTCTCTCTCTCTCTCTCTCTCACACACACACACACCCAGTGTTCTGATCAGCATCCAACAGCCCCCCCACCAACACACTTCTTCCTCCCTCTCTAAACACAAACAAGCACTGATGCACTCTGCTCCACTCCCCGTGCACCTCTCTTACCATTTAAGCCAAATAGGGCTTCAGGGGGCAGCGTATTGAGCAGGACAGGTGGAGGAAATCACGGAGGGAATGAGGGCTGGCAGGTGCATGAAAGGAAGACTCTGAGGAGGTCTGTGCCCATCGCAGCATCTCAGCTGTGGGAGGGGGAGAGGGCCAGCTCCTTGTGCCTGCTGAGACCTGTGGTTCTTGAGCTCTGCCGGAAGTGACAAGCTAGACTACCTTCCATCTTGGCTGCATGGAGGGGCAACATGCAGTTTCACCCCTCTCCGTGACTGTTGCCCCTCCTCCTGTTGGAGTGCCTGGCACTGGCAGTGCTGCCGGCAGCAGCCCAATTGTTGCGCACAGGTGCTGTTGCCTGCAAGTTGTTGCCTCCTCAGCCATGTTGTTGCCACCAGCCACCCTGTAGCCCGGTGCACCTGCTACCCCCTGCACCCTCCTAGCTACGCTACTGGTTCCCCATATTCTCTGTACACCAGATACCATTTTCCCATTTACTTGAAGTTGGCATTGTCTATTACACCTACCAGAATGCAGAATCCACATTAAGTATGTTATGGGTGAAGGGCTTGTGTATGTGTGTTTAGAATCAGGTATGTCTCTCTTTTAAACACTCACAAAGGATTAAGCTTCTATTCCTGAGTTTATAAAAGAGACATGTTCCTGATTCAGCCCTTGTGTGCTCTGCCCCTTTGAGAGCGGCGTATATGTATTTTATACTCAGATATGTATACCCAAATATGGTGGGGGGTGGTGTGAGAGTCATCCTTATAAGAATCCCTTCAGGAATTTGAACCACTAAGAACATAAGAACAGCCCCACTGGATCAGGCCATAGGCCCATCTAGTCCAGCTTCCTGTATCTCACAGCGGCCCCACCAAATGCCCCAGGGAGCACACCTGATAACAAGAGACCTGCATCCTGGTGCCCTCCCTTGCATCTGACATAACACATTTCTAAAATCAGGAGGTTGCACATACACATCATGGCTTGTAACCCGTAATGGATTTTTCCTCCAGAAACTTGTCCAATCCTCTTTTAAAGGCATCCAGGCCAGATGCCGTCACCACATCCTGTGGTGACCAACCATAGGATGGTCACCACTGACCAACCACACGCTGAGTAAAGAAATATTTTCTTTTGTCTGTCCTAACTCTCCCAACACTCAATTTTAGTGGATGTCCCCTGGTTCTGGTGTTATGTGAGAATGTAAAGAGCATCTCACTATCCACTTTATCCTTCCCATGCAAAATTTTGTATGTCTCAAACATGTCCCCCTCAGGCGCCTCTTTTCTAGGCTGAAGAGGCCCAAACGCCATAGCCTTTCCTCATAAGGAAGGTGCCCCAGCCCAGCAATCATCTTAGTTGCCCTCTTTTGCACCTTTTCCATTTCCACTATATCGTTTTTGAGATGCGGCGACCAGAAGTGGACGCAATACTCCAGGTGTGGCCTTACCATAGATTTGTACAACGGCATTATAATATTAGCTGTTTTGTTCTCAATACGTTTTCTAATTATCCCAAGCATAGAATTGACCTTCTTCACTGCCGCCGCACATTGGGTCGACACTTTCATTGACCTGTCCACCACCACCCCAAGATCACTCTCCTGATCTGTCACAGACAGCTCAGAACCCATTGGCCTATATGTGAAGTTTTGACTTTTTGCCCCAATGTGCATGATCTTACACTTACTTACATTGAAGCGCATCTGCCATTTTGCTGCCCATTCTGCCAGTTTGGCGAGATCCTTCTGGAGCTCCTCACAATCACTTCTGGTCTTCGCCACTCAGAAAAGTTTGGTGTTGTCTGCAAACTTCGCCACCTCACTGCTCAACACTGTCTCCAGATCATTTATGAAGAGGTTGAAGAGCACCGGTCCCAGGACAGATCCTTGGGGCACGCTTTTCACCTCTCTCCATTGTGAAAATTGCCCATTGACACCCACTCTCTGTTTCCTGGTCTTCAACCAGTTCTCAGTCCAGGAGAGGACCTGCCCTCAAATTCCCTGACTGTGGAGCTTTCTCAGCAGCCTTTGGTGAAGGACCGTGTCGAACACCTTCTGAAAGTCCAGATATATAATGTCCACGGGTTCTCCCGCATCCACATGCCTGTTGACCTTTTCAAAGAATTCTAAAAGGTTTGTGAGGCAAGACTTACCCTTACAGAAGCCATCCTGATTCTCTCTCAGCAAGGCTTGTTCGTTTATGTGTTTTGAGGTTCTATCTTTGATGAGGCATTCCACCATCTTACCCAGTATAGACATTTGCTATCCTCCAATCCTCTGGCACTGTGGCACTGTAACCCACTAATCCTGTGCACTGGATATATCTTCTTCCCAGTCCCCTCTCAGGGGTTTTATGTCTGGCTGGAACCTGCCAATCATTGCCAGCCTCTAGGATGTAACTGTAGGTAGTCTCATAAGGGGAAAATGGATGTTGAATAGGAATAATCATAGAAATGTCTGAACAGTCACTTGTGCTGTCAAACTTTATGTTGCAATCAGGCTGCATCCTTGAGACCAACTGAAAAGGTGGCCTCTGGTGTAGGGTGCCCATCTCTGTCCACCTACTTGTCTCCATTGTTCCTCCTTCCATTCCCTGGATTAGGAATGGGGGTGGGGGGAGGAAATGTTGGAAGGGGAGTGCTGAGCTAGAGCTTTGGAGAGTTGAAGGAGCAGAAGCTGGCACTTCATTGCCTAAGGCAGGGGTCTCCAAACCCCGGCCCGGGAGCCAGATGTGGCCTGTGGAGAGCCTTTATCTGGCCCGCAGCCAGCCTCTGATCCCCTGAGAGCCTCTAGACCAGTTGACCAAATGCAACCGGAGTTGTACTTGTGGCGTGGGGGAATGGGGGTCGATTTAAGTGTGTGTGCTTTATTTCTTGGGCTGTGTTGGTGCTTGGAGAAATCCTGGACATTTGAGCCCATTCATTCATTCATTTCAATCATTCATCTAAGTTCCATCTCTAATGTATTTAAATTTTACATTTAATTTTTTTTTTCCGGCCCTCGACGCCATGCCAAATATTTGATGCGGCCCTTCAGCCAAAAAGTTTAGAGACCCCTGGAGGAGGCAGCTTTTGGCATGCTGCCTCCAACATCTGGAGATCTTGGGCAGCCCTAGTTACAGCCATAATATTTTGCTCACTTGATTCTTTTTTAAAGGTTTGGATCACCAACATTTTTATGAGTGGTATTGCTCATATAGTGGATTTTCAGTGCCTAAAAAAAGAATGTTAAAAAAACACTTCTATTTCTTCTGTAATAATGCCCCATGCCTTTGCAGGTCTGCTTGCCTGGCTTTTTCTCCTGAACTGTTTTCATGGTGGCAGTAGTGCCAGCTGAAAGGGAGGAGAAAGTAATGCCTTATGTTTTGGGGAAAATGCGGTCTTTCATGCCCCAGGAACAGCTTAACCTTAGGGAAAAGCAGCGTTTTCCCAGCTGTAAGGAGTTATCTGTGCTTTTATGACATCAGCATTGTACAAATTCTTGCTTTAGGCCAATGTGTAGGACTAGTAACTTTGGGGGAAAGGCAGCAAGGGGAAAAAAAGTGTACATTGTTAATTAACAATGGAAGATGGCAGTAAACGTCTTGGTTCTTGAGTTTACAGAGGGCATGCATGAGTCCCCATGAGTTTTGAAAGTCTGACATGACAATAGATATGATGGAGGCATAACCCACAGTTCCCTAATGTAGTGTTTCTCAAACTGTGGGTCGGGACCCACTAGGTGGGCTGCAAGCCAATTTCAGGTGGGTCCCCATTCATTTCAATATTTATTTTTAATATATTAGACTTGATGCTACCATGTTATGTGACTGCATGTGGGGAAATGTAACACATCAGTTCTTTTAACGGGCTAGTATGTATATGCTTTAAACAATGATAGTAAATGGGACTTACTCCTGGATAAGTGAGAGTAGGATTGCTGCCTAGGATTGTTAAAAATTTTCCTGCTTGATGATGTCACTTCCAGTCATGTCATCATTTCCAGTGGGTCCTGGTACATTCTCATTCTAAAAAGTAGGTCCAGGTGCTAAAAGTTTGAGAACCACTGTCCTAGTGGCTTTTCAAAGAGGAAGGAAGCTGATCAACATGAATTTCTGGGAAATGAGTCCATAATAGGAACTGGAAACTTTTGCTGTACCAATACGAAAGTTTTCAGGGGGAAAGGTGGAGTTGGGGAAAGGCTTTTTCTTCACCACCACCACCCAAGCCCCACTCCTGAATGTCGAGGAGACCCTCTGGGGAAGTGACAGATGCAATCAAAATTAGCAAAGCCCCTGCACTTTTCAACCATGCCAGGTCAGCTCCATACACTGACAAGCTGGTTTGGAACAGTGCAGACAGGTTTAAAAAAAAAAAAATCTGACCTTTCCATTCCTGTTGCCTTGATGTAACAGATGTGTTTCATGCATGAGTCTATGGGCAGAGCCTACATTTACTGCTGTAATTCTTGTACAACATTTCTGGTGTCTGATAAATAGAGTATTTTATAAATATTAAATGCAGTTATAAATTTAACTCTCTGGACAATCACACTGCGGCAATTTAAGAACCTGGCTTTCATAGACCTGAGCCAAGATTTCTTTTCAAAAAACTCAGCTTTGTTTGGTTTCTCCTGGTTTAACTGGATTCCAACCAAGTGACCTTTTCACACATTGCCCAACTCTGTTCACTGAATTGACACTGTAAATTTGACACTGTTTCCCATAATGCATGACACTCAACAGGCTACTTGTACCTGTGGAGAGTTTCTTTGTGGGGAGCAAGCAGCAAATTTAAATAGAAAGCTGTGAACCTGCCTGTGAACGCAATCTCTGTTGGAAAAAGCTATACTGAATAAAGTCATTCCCTTTATCTCCTAGCTTTTCAAGTCCAGGATGGATGCACATTGTATAACGTGGAAACTTATTAAATCCCACTAACTAGAAGACAAACTGTAGGAACCAAATCCAGCAAATTAGGCACTGTGTGAACAAATCTTATAGCAAGCAACATGTTCACAATTTTACAGGTTTACCTGCAATTGAAAACCATGCCTTAATATATGTTTGAAAAATCCCCTGACATGCTTGCAGTTTGAACTAGAAAACCGAATCTAAGGCTTAGGAACCCTCTGGCTTTGTGCCCTGCTTCTGCTCACAATAGTTTGGAGCACTGCATATCATCTCTGTGATCAATACTTAATCACAGGATGATTTTACAGCATGTATTTATTCATTCACATCGTTATACTGCCCTTCCTCCAAGCAACTCAGGGTGGTTTATATAGTTCTCCCCTCCTTTTGTCCTCATAACAACCCTGTGAGGTAGGTGAGGCTACAAGATCGCCCAAGGTCACTCAGGTAGCTTCATGGTTGAGTGGGGTTTTGAACCTGGATCTTCGAGGTCCAACTTCCAAACCACTATACCGTCGTAGCTCCCTATTGCCCTCTTGATTTGACTAGGAACACTAATGGCCCAATCCTGTTAGAGCCCAGTGCTGGTAGCACACTTGCACCACCAGTGCTGGGTGTCATAAAGTGCCGTAAGGCACTTTCCCACCATTGGGAGACATTCTGTGCCAGCAGAGAAGCCAGTGAGCCTCCGCATCAGGAAGATGTGCTGCTGGAGCAGCTGGTGTGCGCCTCCCAGCTGGTGGTGAAGGCAGGAGGAGGTTGGAACTGGGTGGAGGAAGAGCGGACTGAGGGAAGAATTGGGGCCCCGGGAAGGGTCCTGTACTCCCTCCTGAGCCACTCCTGCTAAATAGTGAGTGCAGATTCAAGGAGACCCATTGCTGCCAGTGGAGCTCAACATGGGTTAAGGGAACATTTGTTCTCTTACCCCAAGGAGGCTCTGGTGGCCGGGCCAGGTCTTGCAGAGATGCAGCAGCAGTGACTTTGGCACCACTGCTCCTTGCATCAGCCCCAGATCTTAGGATTGGGTTGTTAGGCATATACAGTGGTGCCCCGCATAACGAAATTAATTTGTTCCGCGAGTCCTTTCGTTATGCGAGTTTTTCGTTTTGCGAAGCGCGTTTTCCCATAGCAGTGCATTGAAATTTAATTAATGTGTTCCTATGGGCAAGAAAAGTCAGAACAAAGTCAAATTTGGTTTACAAAGTGTTTATTAAGTGCTCTTTAAAGGCATACATACTGTACTGAGGATTTCAAAAATGGGGGGATGCTGAGTGGGGAGCTTGAAGGCTGTAATCCTGTGCACACTTTCCTGGGAGCAAGCACAATGGGACTTACTTACATAAACTGACATGAAGATCCTCCCCTTACTAGGGTGAAGGGGATCATAAACTGACATGAAGATCCTCCCCTTACTAGGGTGGACGGGATCATAAACTGACATGAAGATCCTCCCCTTAAAACAAACTGAAACAAAACAAAACAAAAAATTCGTCTTGCGAAGCACAGGTCATAAAAATTCGTTGTGCGAGGTACCAAACGTCGCAAAACGCTTTCGTTCTGCGAGTTTTTCGGTGCGCGAGGCATTCGTTATGCGAGGTACCACTGTATTTAATTCTCTACATGTCACCCAAGATCTGGGCTGAGGACATGTGATACAGCTTATCTTGCTGAAGCTAAATAGGCCTAGGTTGGATAGGTATTTGGCTAGGTGGAGTAAACAGCATCCAATCTGTTGAGTAGCCATGGTAACTATTATGTATGTAAGTTATGCAGGATCAAAATCCTGCATAACTGATTGGCCCAGACTTATGGCTGGCCAATCAGGTGATGGATCGAAATCCTACCATCCGATTGGCCCTCTAGTAAGGTTTCAATTGCACCAATCATGGGAAGTCTGAGCGGAGTTAATGGCTATAAAAAGCCAGGGGTTTGCCTTGTATTCAGCAATGTTCTGTTCTGAAGATGGAATAAATGTATTGAGCTGTTATCACTATGCCTTCCTTTGTTCGCATGGACCCACTATATAACAGTAACTATAACATGTTAACTTTATAAGATGTACAGCACAATCCTATCTTGCGCTGGAACAGGTAGGCCAGGAGGCGTGCGCTGTATCCTGCGCAAGATAGGGTCCCGAAGTGGCTCAGCCAGAGGTAAGGGGAAACTCTTCCTCTTACCCCTGGGTAAGCCACTGTAGCCCCAATGGGTCTCGTCAGACTTGCGCCACCTCCTGAGGTGGCATAAGTCAAAGGAGAGCGAAGTGACTTGAAGCCATTCTGTGCTGGCTTTGGGAACAGGTTGGGATCTGGCATAAGAGCTGGGTCCCAGCCCCATCTCGCACTCCCCACCTGTCCGCCTACCCCCGGGACCGCCCTCCCCCTACCTCAGAAAGCCTCCCTCTCACCTGATGCAAGGCTCCCCAGCAGAGTCAGCGCAGAGGCTGGATTCATCCTCCGCTGGCTGGTGTGTGTCCCTGCGCCATCCAGCAGACTCACAAGAAGGCACAAATGTGCTTTATGGGCACATTTGCAACCCTCCTGGGCCTGCTCAGGAGGATTGCACCCATAGTGTCTACACTAGTTACCAGTATCTTCTAGAAGAAAGGCAGAAGTTTGATAGATATATGTACACTGTATTTTTTTTTTACTGTTTATTATTATGTGCTTTCAAGTACCATGACCAATGGTGAACCTTAGGAGATATGACATACTGATGATCAAAATAATGTTTTAAAAAACCTTCAGAATTACCCTCCCATGTTCTCAAACACATTCTCCACTGCAGGTAAAACTCCATTCTCATTGCTTCAGGCAAACAGTTATACCCATTTCACTCTAGGTGAAAGCTTTACAGAAGTCCTGTTTGTCTCCACCTGTCTTTAAAATCCAGTTGCTATGATGTAGGCCTTGTAAGCTTCCTATCAATGCCCCTTGAGCCACTGAAGCTGAATTGACCTGCTAAGTCTCTGCTTGGAAGGATTTCTATAAATGCTGAACTGTTTTGAAGTCAGTGCTATTGTTTTTTAGATGTATTCATAGAGCATTTCCTATGACATCCTTATAAAAAAAATGAGGGCAACTGGGCTTAAGCCATCACTAAAAATTTAATCCTTGACAATAACTGGAGTGTATTGTATTCCTGCATTGGTGAATTGTAATCATGATAATTGGAACAAAGACATTTAGGACATCTGATCCAATTTGTTATATTGCTTTCATAGAAAAACAATGGATAGATAGAAAAAGCATTATACAGGTTGAATATTCTAAGCCAGTGTTTCTCAAACTGTAGGTCAGGACCCACCAGGTGGGTCATGAGCCAATTTCAGGTGGGTCCCCATTCATGCCAATATTTTTTTTTAATATGCTACCATGATATGTGATTGCATTTAGGGAAATGTTACACATCTGTACTTCGAAGGCTACTGTGTGAATGCTTTTAACAGTTATAGCAAATGGAACTTACTCCTGGGTAAGTGAGTGTAGAATTCCAGCCCAGGATTGTTTAAATTTTTCCTGCTTGATGATGTCACTTCTGGTCATGACATCACTTTTCCGGGGTCCTGACAGATTTTCATTGTAAAAAGTGGGTCCCGGAGCTAAAAGTTTGAGATCCACTGTTCTAAGCCATTTGAGTTTCCTCCCCTGAAAAAGAACTGGAGCAAGTGCAGTGTAGGAAGGCTGAAATGATTAGTGGGTGCAAGGAGTGCATCTCTCTTATGAAGGAAGACTTAGAGGTGTTTTGAGGACTGCAGACCTGGTGCAGACCTTGATTGTTAAACTTCTCTTGATTGCACATATTTTGTCAATGTGATCTGAATGAGATTGCCTGCCTCTCTCATACTTGGAAATATTGCACAAATTAATTTGAGAACCTTCTGGTTTTGTTTGGAGCATGCATTGAACTGTTTGTCAGCTGGCAGTTTTGCACATGCTCTATAATTAGCAGAGAGAAGGCTAGTTTTCCCAGTTCCTGCCTACTTGCCTCCTGTCCTGTCACTGCAACTGCCCTGCACCACACCAACTATCTCCTCTTTGTCCTGCTGCCTGCCTCAGCTGGCACTGTGCCTGTTCCTCTGCCCACCTTCCTGTCTAGTAGGCTGTGCCTGTGTGAGATTCTCACAGCCCAGTCTTATCTCTTCCGTGTCATAGCATGCAGCTGTGCCAAACAGGCTGTGCTGTATGTGGTGGTTGGGGGGGGGGGGGCAATTGGGAGACTTGGGTGAGGTAAAGTGTCCTATCCCAATTTCCCTATCCTGCTGACTACTCCAATTTGTCCCGTCCAAATATTCCAACTCCCATCTAATGCCCACTTTTTGGCTAATTAACACCCTCCTTTTCCAAGAACAGCTGTGGTGTGCAAAGAAATGAACAGAGCTCCTTATCAGTTGAGCAATTAACAAGAATTTATTGCTACAAACACAGACACTCCTGCAAGTCCTCTTGTCCAGAGGCTTCCCCCTCCCCAAAACTCCACTTAACTCAGTGGGTAAAGGTCCAAAGCCTCCAGTCCAAGTCCAATCCGGTCTCCAAAGCACAGTCCAGTCTTCCCAGTCCAGTCTTCTGCAGCAGAGCCCCTCCTCTCCAGCAGTGTCCTCTCCAGCAGAGTGCTGGCAGTCCCCTTCTCCCATAGGTCTGGGTCAGGTAGCCCTCTTGGTCTGGTTCCTGCTGGATCAGGTAGCGTCTCCCTCTGGGTCAGGGTAGCTCTGTCTCTGTCTGAAGCTGCCTTTTATCCTTGGATGTCTCATAATCCAAAATGCAGCTCACCTGTGAGCTACCTTGTTAGCCCCTTGTTAAGTCCAAATTAGGCTCAGGTGAGCCATCTCTTCAGTCCATGTCCTTTCAAAGTCCCATCAAGGTCAAATGAAGCTCAGGTGTCCATCAGAGTCTCCATTGGTCTTGATTGATTACAGCTGTGGAGCCAGGCCTGCCCTTCCCAGAGCTGTCAACCAGCTGTCAAAACATGGAATCGCTGTCAACACCACATCATCCACCTGATGATCTTCTGATCTTCCATTACATAAAGGAAAATGTTTTCCATCAGCTCCTCGATCACCAATTGGTCTCCTTTGACCTGAGCTAGCAATACATTTGGGGCAAGTCTGAGGAGCTGAAGGGGGCGTGTTGGGAAGCTCTGGAGGGGATAGTATCTGGCAAACAAGTTGCTTCTGCTGGGAGACATCCCTCCAGCCTCAACATGCCCCCACCCCTCTACCCCATCCAGCATTTCCGGTCCAGTGTTTGCAATACCATAAAGTACATTCTGCCAATGTAATGCTAATTCCAATGGTGGAGCCACTACATAGATTGGGCCATCACTTGCGTGAGATGACGGCAGGAGGGCTGTTGCTGTGCACCAAAGGGAAAAAAAGAAACCAACAAAATTGCTATGGCAACCACATATCTCCCCCTCCCCACAAGCATTTTCTATTAAGTCCATGACAAATGGCATGAGATGGTAAAGTGTTTCACACTGCATGTCCCAAGAGGTTGTGTGGTATCACTAGAAGTGTTTGAAAATGGTGTTATCTATTTTACTCAGAAATAAGCTCACTGTGTTCTTGAAGACTAAGGGTGCAATCCTAACCCCTTAGTGCTTTCCAGCAATGCAGGGCAATGCAGCTCTGAGGTAAGGGAATAAATGTTCCTTCAAGGAGGCCTCCATGAGTGACACCCAACTGCAGGATGCAGCACATGTCCCATTGGCACTGCTATGCCAGTGCTGGAAAGAACTGACATAAGGGGTTAGGATTGCACCCTAAGTGTCCAAGCCTATCCAATTTTCCAGCACTGATGAAGGCACGATGCAGTCCCAAGGTAAAGGAACAAATGTTCCTTTACCTTGAGGAAGCCTCCATGACTTCCCTCACCACCATAGGATGCAGTGCACATCCCATTGGCACAGCTGCATAGGTGCTGGAAAGTGGAATAGGATTGAACTCTTAAGCTGCAATCCTATTTTACTCACCAAAAACAAACACCTTTAGATCTCACACATGTGGAACATAATTATGAGGAATTTTCAGTAAATTAGGGCAGATACAAATAAGAGAAGTAGAAATCAGAGAGCAGTAGCCTCACTAGGATTCATGTCACCTGGTGCAGGAGGCCTGTGTGTCACCCCATGCAGTGGGCGGGGCATCGCCCCAGGTGGTGGGTGTGGTGATGTACCATCGCCCCGTCCCCACAGGTTTTTTGGCTGTACCTTTTGTTAGAACACAGATATTTCAATGTGGTTTCTTTCATTGCAGTCTGCATGAAATTACGCATTGATTGATATATAACATGATGGCATTATTCCTCCAAACTCTGATTTTAGTGATTTTGAAAACTTGTAGAGTCTCTCTCCCTCTCTCTCTCTCTCTCTCTCTCTCTCTCACACACACACACACACACACACACACACACACACACACACACGTGTGTCAACTTACTAACACCTTATTGCAGCAGTTCTCAAACTTTTAGCACCGGGGCCCACTTTTTAGAATGAGTCTGTCCAGGACCCATTGGGAGTGATGCCATGGTCAGAAGTGACATCATTAAGCAAATTAAAATAAGTAATTATAAATAATTAAATTAAAATAAAATAAATAATTAAATAAGGGGGAGCCAGTCCTGTTCCACCAAGTGAATCTACTCTGAAGTAAGTCCTATTGTGGTCAATGGGGCTTACTCTCAGGAAAGTGTGGGTAGGATTGCAGCCTGTGAGCCCATTCCTATGCATGTCTACTCTGAAGGAAGTCCCATAGTGGTCAATGGGGCTTACTCTCAGGAAAGTGTGGGTAGGATTGCAGCCTGTGAGCCTAATCCTATGCATGTCTACTCTGAAGTAAGTCCCATAGTGGTCAATGGAGCTTACTCTGTAGTCTGCCTGCAATAACAACCCCCCAAAAAGAATCAGTGAGATTTCCAGCCCTCCCCAGTGCGCAAAGTTCTTCTATTTCAGGCATATCAAGATAAAGACCCACCTGGCTTTTCAAATGCAAAATAGAAAACATTCCCCTTACCAGTTCAAGCCACTTTTTTGTCCTTTTTAGTGGGGGGGGGGGGAGGCTGCCTTCTGGAGCATTTGTTGCACTCCAGCTCCATCGGATTGGGACCATTCTGGTGTCCTCACATTCCCCTTTGCCTGGCCTGACCACCAGCCAAGGCACATCTGCCTACTCACGAGTAAATGTGACCATGTGGCTGAGTTTGCTTTCCATAGGGCTCCATAGACTTGCAGCTGGGAGTCTATGCTCCTTCTCGGGTGTTTTTGGGGGCTACATTCATTGGATGAGGACCATTCTGATGTCCTTGGAGTCCTCTCAGCCTGCCCCTTCCGATGGACTAAGGCAAGTTCGCCTACTTGTGAGTAAACATGGCCATGTGGCTTCGTTTCGGGCTCAATAGATGCAGCTGGGAGGGAGGCAGGGACCTCCTCGGGTGTTTTGGAAGGCTGCATTCATTGGATAGGGACCATTCTGTTGTCATTGGATTCCTCTCAGCCTGCCCTTTTCGACGGACTATGGCAAGTACGCCTACCCACGAGTAAACGCACGATACGGCTCACTTTCACTTTCCATAGGGTTCATGCATTTTCTCCTTCCGGTTTTTTGGCCATAACTTTTGAAGGAAAGGAGTTATTTCAATTCTGTTTTTGTATTGCATTTCGCTGGGAATTCCACATCCAACGGTGTATGGCATGATGTGGTAGCTCCTAACGCTGCAATTTTAGCGCGTCAGCCCCCAGGTTGTGTCACCCAGTGCGGCCTCACCCCCCGCACCCCCTAGCGACGTCACTGTCACAGAGGATAATGACTTGGATTGCACTTTGTGACTGGCTATATGAGTCAAATATGGAGACGCCTATGCAACTCTAGGAATGCTTAAACAGCTGAGGAGTTTTACCCTAGGAAAAAACAAGAGAGAAAAAACAAGGGAGAACCTGCTGGAGATGTAAAATCATGAGTGGTATCAATAGGGTACACAGAGCAAATATCCTTTCCCTTGACTATAACTCTTTTAGAATAGAAATATAACACTTCAGAGACATACTGGATGCCTTTTGGGCTTCCCAGAAGCAGCTGATGAACCACTGTGTTAGAGAGGATGATGCAGTAGGTGCCCCTCTTTGGCTTTATCTTTTCTGTTCCTGTGTTAAATTCAGGGTTATCCAGTGGACTTGATACACCCCAGACAAATGAAAGAAAACATTGCACACAATGCAGGATTAATTATGACATTCATTGCCATGGGATGTTGTGTTAACCTGGAGCATAAGTGATTTTCAGAAGGGATTAAACGTGAGGAGTATATAAGTGATGACTAGATATGACAGCAGGAAATGAAGCTCCCGTGTTCAGAGAGTGCGTCAGCGGATCGCACATGCCGGAAGCAATTCACAGGTTTGAAGGCATAATCCATTACAAAATACAGAGCCAATCCTGTAGACATTTTGGTTTCCATGAACTTGCAGAAGGAATCAGACTGACAAGGGGCTTCTCCAAACATTGCCTTTGGACCTTTTGACAGTTTCACCTTATTATGCTAGTGATCCCCAGCATGGGAGCTTATTGACTCCAAGTACTGTAATGTAAGTTTAAAAAAATAAGGAAAAACAAAGAGATGGAGTGGACAAAAGGCATGATCTGTACAATGCAAGCTCTGGCTCTCTGTAAGTTTTAGTTTCCACTAACTGGGTATGTGCATGTGTGTGTCAAACTTCTGTGGGTGTGGATAACATTGTTAGCTGTGGTATGCACAATAGCCAGCAGAGACTTGTATCATCCATGCAACCACATTTCACCAATAGTTGCTTTACAAGCATCCTTAGAAGTAGGTTTCTTTCTTTTTACTTCTTTTTCAGAAGTAGGGTACCTCAGAATTCCAGGTGCAAGGGAGTGGCACCAAGATGCAGGTATCTTGTCTTGTGTGCTCTCTGAGGCATTTGGTAGGCCACTATGAGATACAAGAAGCTGGACTAGATGGGACTTTGACCTGATCCAGTAGAGCTCTTCTTATGGTCCTATTGTGTTCTGAATGGACTGTTTGGGGAAATAATAGCATTTTCACAGCAACCATATCTTACCTGTTGGGTATTGGGAAATAAGATCATTTTCAATGTGTCTGAAATACAGACACAATGCTAGAAATACAATGCTGTCTGAATGTGTAATGTATTTACAGAACACAGCAGGAAGTCCTTGTTTTAATATCTGCCATCTCCAGTGAAATGACTTGGATAGCAGAGGTGGGGAATTCATCTCTGCCTGAGATGTCTACCAGTCCCAGCAAACACATTGTTGGACAGATGGACCAAGGATTAGGAAAAGGCAACTTCATATGTTCTTAAGCACATGGGAAAATGTGGATGGAGCAAACCACGTGACAAGCAGGTGCACATCAAATAATCCAAATTGATTGTCTAGGAAGACCTTTTGGCCACGTGATCATATGTTTTAAGATATAGGAATTACATCTGGGAGTATGTCTTTTAAAATAAACTTTAGAAACCCTTCTCTTCCTTATGCCCAAGATGTTGCATTTAGCTCTTGTGCAGCCTTCCAGCATTCACCCTGCATGCAGAATAACACAATAGGATCACTTCCAAGGCTGGTCTTCTTCTTTGCTAGAACTAGAATGTTGCTATGAATAACAAGCCCCCCCCCCACCCGGGGAGGTTATCACTGGTCACCGCCAAATGTTCCAAGCAAATGTGCTGGAACTTCTCAGCTGTTCTTTGTGCTGGGGTTCATTCACTCATGCGTGTATGCATTGTTAGATACACAGTGGTGGCACTAACTCTCCCAGCAGTGCTTGAAGCACATTCTGTCAAAATTATTCATGTTTGAAACCATCCCTTGCATAATCACAGCACCGCATGACTACAGGGTGAGGAAAGGAGTCAAGGAGGAGAGAGGGAGTACATACCGATGTTGTTCGCCGTAGGACGCGTTGGAACTTTTCTACACAATGACTGCTTTCAGTGACATGAGGATATTATGCTCAAGAATGTACAAAAACCCAAAAATTATATGCTCATGTCAATTACATATTCATGTCAATTACCATGTCAGTTGTTTATGGCAATGTGAATGGAAAGCAGACTGGACACAGTGCTTAGTAGTTAGCAATGGCCTTTTCTCCCTTGTTTTCTCACTTTGTTTTTTTTTCAACTGGTTAACTGACTAGGATTTACTGGGATTGGACAAGTAGTCTGTTCACTGCTAACATTCAAGTTTAGAAAGCCAAGAAATAAAGAGCCCCTAACTGAAAGGAGACCTTTCAGAAAACAGAGAGAGAGAGAGAGAGAGAGAGAGAGAGGCAACATTGGTGGTCTTCCACATCTCCTCTGTAATATCTAGGTCCAGTCTCAAATACATAATACATTTGCTGCTTTCAAAATGTTGAGGCTGTCTTCTGATGAAGCAGAATCAAGTACCAGTAAAAGGACGGGTAGAGAGGGGGAAGTCCAGGGATCTTATATATCAATGAGACTCTCATTATTTCAACTCTGTTTTGGAACATGGAGAGCAAGGATAGAAACAAGCACAGGTATTTTGTGGTGATGAGCTAGAGAAGCCCTATAAAGGTATTAAGCAGCCATCTGGCTCTCCACTTGAGCCCAAAATCCTAATCAGATTAACTCTATTTTTAGCACAGAACCCCCAGAACATTAGTATTTTTAATAAATTGAATAATACATGCTCTTTGCCTTGAAGCTTCTCTTCAGGTACTAGGCGTGTTTTCCAATGATAGTGTTTCAAAGCCATATTTGTAACAACTGGTGTACATTGTGTCACGTCTATTTAGATCCCAAATCCTTCAAGAAACCACAATATGGAATGTCGGTCTCCATACATATGTGTGCTAGGCATGTTAGCTGAGTGTCAGTTCAGAGCATGGGCATGTGTTTTGTGTTAGTTGCTACAATCCAGGTGGTTGGCAACCTTCAGTCTCGAAAGACTATGGTATAAGCCTACAGCACCCGATATTCCCAGGCGGTCTCCCATCCAAGTACTAACCAGGCCTGAGTTGTTCTCAAATCATGGGTGTCACTGAAGGTTCCGTGGATGATGGGTGTGAAAAGGATGTCTTATTTGTGTGCTCTCTTCTGAAGATGGTTGAAACTTGGAATGAACAAACAAGATCCTGTGAGATTCCACTGTACCCATGGGGGGGGGGGGGAAGGCTGTGGTTCAGTCATAGATATTTTGCATGCAGCATGGTGTGGTTTTAATCCACAGCCCTCTCCAGGTAGGCCAAAGAAAAATTTCTGCCTGAAACCTTGGAATGCTGCAGCCACTTCATTGCTGACAATGCTAAGCAAAACGGACTCAGTATCTGAGCTAAATGGACTCCGTATACTGATCTGACTCAGTGTAATCAGCACCATATGAGGAGCCTGTTCTTGTAGAGGTCCAACTAGAAAGCGACCTCTCCCATTCTGGTCTCCAGTTTATTTCCATGCAGGTGGCTAGTTCTTGAGCTTCAACCCTGCTTATGGTCTTCTAGGATGGGAGTTTTTCTTTTCCAGCTTCTGGCTTCCCCCGTGTGAGAAGAAAAGGACAAGTACAGGGAGTGTGCCGAGCTGTTTCTCATATGGCTTTTTCCAGAAATTCCTGCATCTTGGCCTTTTTTCTCACAGGCAACCTGCAAGTCCTATAAGCTTCTCTTGGGACCTCATTTTTGGGTATGCTGTCTTCTAGGATTTCAGATATATCTCCACAAATCCATAGCCAACAATGTAATACAAAATAGCTTTTGACAAAATATAAATAGCATGGCAGATTTCCGTTGTTGCAGATTAATATTGTGTAGTACCAGGAGTGAAGGAGATGCATAATACTCATTGCTCACTACAAATAAATGGTTACCAAATTTTATCTGTAATATAATTAGTTCTCCATAAGCTGTATGTAAAAACTAAGTGGATTACATTCTAGATCCTTACCATACGGAAAATACAGTCTCAACTCTTCCTAATTCTTTTTTCCATGGTATATTTCGCACAAAGGGGCTGTGACCTCCCTGTCCCTGTCCTCATCCCCAAAGCCACTAAGCAATAAACAAGCAAATAGAAATACAAGATGGTTTTGCACATCGCCCTGAAGCAGCAGGGAAGAGAATACAAATGAATTGTGCTTCCTTTCACAGTTCTGATGTGACATAGAAGGAGCACTGTGGTGGTGTGATCAGAGTGTTAGATTGGCTTAGGCCAAACAGGCCTAGGTTTGAATCCCTGTTTGGGCAGATTGTTGTGTAGATCAAATGACATCACACGGAGTTCTGTGGAAGAAGGGAAGACTATAAATGTGAGGAATTAGAAAGGAACTTGTGGGCGATGTGGGCTCTGTGACTCTGTTGCTCTGTTCAAGCTTTGGCTTGGCTGCATGGAGTTCTGGGAGCCAGTTGCAGCCCAACAAGCAGCGGAGCGATGACAACATTGCTTGGTGCCGTTAGGGAAGGGAATACCACCATTCCAGCAGCTGCTGGCAACCCAAAGAGGGAGGAGACACAGAGAAAGAAGAGGCAAGTGGGAAAGGAGGAGGGAGGCTCAGGGGAGAAGGGGTGGAAGACATATTAGTGAAAACAGCAATGGGAAGAGCAAAACAGGAGAAAGGAGAAGAACAGGATAGAAGGTGGCAGGGAATGAGGAGAAGGGAGAAGAAGCCCCATGATGGAACAAAGGAGCAAAACAAGGGAGAGACTGAGAGAGCAAGGATGGGAGTGTGATATGAAGACACAGGAAAAGGAACTAATTCCTGTAAGGGCAAGAAGCCTACAGCAGAAAAAACCAATTAGCTTCTGTCGGCTGGAGAAATCTAATGACAGGAGCCTTAGAAGAGTTCCCAGAGATCCTCTTCCAGTAGGATGGAGGCAGGATCTGTGGATAAGTGAAGACAACCAGGGGATGAGAGAGTTGGGGTATCGGGAGGAGCACACTTGGTTCTGCCCCACAGTTGCTTCCTGTGTCAAAAGCTGGAATACTCTCCACCAGTGGTGTCACTAGGGGGGTGCGGACCACACCGGGTGACGCGCACTGGGGGGTGACACACACTGGGGGGCTGACGCGCACTGGGGGGTGATACGCTAAAATCGCGGTGGTTAGGAGTAACCACATATATCGTTGGATGTGGACTTTTGAGCGGAATGCAATGCAAAAAACCTGAGTGAAATATCTCCTTTCTATTAAACGTTATGGCCAAAAAACCGGAGAACAAAAAATGCATGGAGCCCTATAGAAAGTGAAAGTTAACTGTATTGCATCTTTTACTCATGAGTAAGCAAACACGCCTTGGAAGATCAGGTGAAGAAGAGTGCAAGGCTACCAGGATGGTCCTGATCCTATGCACCTGGAGCTAAACAAGTGTTCCAGAAGGCAGCCTTCCCCCCCCCCCCACTAAAAAGGATCAAAACAGATGCTTCAGCTGATATAATGAACTTTTTTGAGACTTGCAAAGCCAGGTGGATCCTGACAGTGATCTGGTTTAAACAGAAGTTCTTAAATTGAACTGGGCACTGGGTAGGGCTGAAAAACCTTACTGACTTTGGAGGGGGCTGTTATTGCAGGCAGACTACAGAGGAATTTCACTTGATGGACCAGGGCTGGCTTCTGCTTATTTAATTATTTGTTTTACTTTAATTATTTATACTTATTCATTTTAATTTGTGTGATGATTTCACTTCCACCATGACATCACTTCTGGTGGGTCATGGACAGATTGTCATTCTAAAAAGTGGGTCCCAGTGCTAAAAGTTTGGGAACTGCTGCAATAAGGTGTTAGTAAGCTGACACCCTTGGGGGGGAGTGTGTGACACCACTAGTGAATAAAATCACTAAAATTACAGTTTGGAGCAATAATACCATCATGTTATTTATCAATCAATGCGTAATTTCATGCAGAATGTGTTCTGTCTTTGTTCTATCAAAAGGTACAGCCAAAAAACCAGTGGGGGCAGAGTGATGGTACATCACTGCGCCCACCACCTGGGTTGTTGCCCCGTCCACTGCATGGGGGGTGACCCGCTGGCATCACACACCGGGTGACGTGAACCCTAGTGACAGCACTGCTCTCCACCCACTGAAGACACCAGCTTCCAAAGACCTTCCCTGAAGCCTGGACTGTTCCCCCTCCCCCCCCTTTTTAACAGTGGTTCTATATTCCTGGAAATACCCCTGAATAAACCCCAGAGCAGCAATATACTTGTTCCTAATGTTCTTTCCTGCTCATAGAGCAGTGCCTGCTGTGTCCTACCCCTTCCCATACGATGCAGACCTACGCCCTTGGGATGACCCTGAGGGGGAGGGAGAACCATAGGAAGATAGATAGACAAGTGTCTGGTGCAAAACTAGCTTGCACAAGTGCTAATCTCTTTTATACTTTACACCAGAAGCGTGATAGAAAAGAGTGCAGCTTGCTTGCACTTCTTGTTTGCCCGTTTCAGTGTGGCATGTCATTATTATGTGCAAATATAAATGTATTCTAATTTTGCTTCAGATTTTCAGAGTGTGGGATATCCAGACGCTTTCATTGCTTCAGGTCTTTCACGACAGCCAAGGCGGCCCCAAAGAAACACAGATCTTTGCTATGGCCTTTGACAATAATCATGGCACACTTATTACAGGTATGTTTGTCTGACAGATGATGGAGAAACATCTCCCTCTAAACACATGCATCATTACTAATACATTGATTCTCAAACTTCCTAGGAGCTTTACTCCTGGGAGTAAAGGTAATTCTTTGCAGGGGAGGGGAGAGCGACATGATCCCCAGGATCGCATCGCTACCAGGGATGGAAGGTGGGGTACTTTTACTTAAAGCTGACGTACATTTCAGGAGTTATGGGCAGTCCCGTGCAGCCCTCCGAGGGCTCCCCGATGCTTAGAACATGGGAAAAAAAAAGTGAGCGGGTAGGATCATAGCCTAGGATTTTAAAAATTTTCCTACTTGTTGATGTCACTTCTGGTGATGACATCACTTTTGGTGGGTCTGACAGATTCTCATTCTAAAACGTGGGTCCCGGTACTAAATGTGTGAGAATCGTTGGTCTATGGGGAACGAAAACTATTTCGCTCCTACCTTGTTTGTGAGTCTCAAGAGTTCTGAACTCAGCATAGCACCTACCAAATCCTCCAGCAGGATGTGCTCTTTGAAGGCATCTCCACTCTTTCTCCTGAAACTGTCTAGATGTCTGAGAAACAAGATGTTTAACCAAAGCAGGCTGGAAACATAGCAAGTGTGTCCTTCATCTGCAGCCCTGCAGCAAACACAGCACCATCAATTTAGATTGACAAGCTATCAGAATTTCTAAGTGGTATTCAGTAGCAAGCAGAGACCCCAAAGCGTTTCCCTAACACCATGCTTACTCTCAAGCACATCATTTATTTGAAATAAAGACTTGACCTGTTTCTGGAATGGAAAATGGTGCATTTGTCTGTGTCCTATGATGCACAGGGTCAGCTGTCATTGACATTTATCCATTAACGCGCATGATACAAGACACGAAACAGGTCCCTCAGTCTCATGAGAGGAACATCAGCGTGCTCGTTTACAACAGATTTTTCCACCAAGTTCTTACGATCTGTGCCGAGTCTGTTGTAAAGGTAAGTATAAATCTGGCAGCTCTTAAAATGTGAAGGCAAGGAGACCCTGCTGTATTATTTTGGGTAGATAAATATTTTGCATAGATTCTTCTAGGGACTGGTAAGCCAGGATAAATAAGTTACTTAGGACTCAATCCTAACTTGCACTGGAACAGGTAGGTCGATTGGTCTGTGCTGTATCCGGTGCAAGGTAGGTGCGGGCTGGAGCACATCTTGGGGATATTTTTCCCCTTACCCTATGCTATAAGCTAGCCACCCCGATGGGGCTACTCAAATTGCACCAGCAATTTCACTAACACAAATCCAACTGGCTCGTGTAAAGCCATTCGAGCTGAGAGTGGGAGTTATGATGCAGCCTAAAGTGCAATGGCCAAATCTTGCCCCCTCTCAGGCTCAATCTGCCTCCTGGTTTGCCCAACCCCATCCAAAAACACCCTCTCCTTGCCTCTACTTTATCCCCCCGCCACCTCCCCCACCCTCTCACATCTCCTGCACCTGCATCTTTCTGACAGCCCAATCCTATCCACACTTTCCTGGGAGTAAGCCCCATTGACTCTAATGGGACTTACTTCTGAGTAGACATGCATAGGATTGGGCTCTTAGCTGGCACCAATGTACTGGCGCAAGGTCTGGATTCAGCCTTTGGGAGCTAATGCAGGCCTCTGCACCAGCCTCCCCAACTCCTGCCACATGTAACAGACAGTGGCTAGCATAGGGGTGTTTAGCTGGCTTAAGTGCCATTCTGGATTGCTCTGTTAGCTTCAGATTTGACAGATATTCTACTGAAAAATAGTTGAACTGCAACCTCAAGGTAACCATTCCCAACTTTTCTGTTAACCAGGGGGAAGATATTACAAATTGGAATTTTCAGTCTTGCTTGTGGGATTTTTTTTTCCTTTCAAATTTTGTCAGGTTTTCTCATTCTCTTAGTTTAATGTTTTGTACAGATAGTTAAAGAAAGTTAAAGGAGTTGTCTGATAAACCTCCTGATATGCCGCGTACACTTGTTTGGGTTGAATTGTGTGTAATTAACTTTATTTTCAGGTCTGGGAACTGGAAACAGGGCAACAAATATACCAGATTGAGGATGCCCATGGGCCTAATGTAGAATTGACATGTGCAACAATTGATAAAAATGGATTTCACCTTGCCACTGGAGCATGTGATGGTAAAACCAAGAAATAATTACTAGCTGTGATAACACCTCTCTTTAGAACAATTCATTGTTTTCTGATGAGGGCTGTGAGGTTAGTTAATTGGAACCTTCCTCCAACACTCTGGACTTCATAATGAAGGTTAATGAAGGGGTGCTTCATACATGACTCAAAGAGGTCGGTTGTTGCCCGCAAAAACAACTTCTGAGTGCACCATGTTATAAGATCTTAAAATTACTTCACCTTTCACCTATGGCAGGGGTGTCAAACTCATTTCATACAGAGGGCCAAAGTTAGCAGCCATGGTGCCTGCTGAGGGCTGGAAGCAGAAAGTGACATCATTAGCAGAAGATGGCCAGAAATAAGTACTTTGCTCTCACATAGAAACTCATTAGCTGCAAATGACAGAATTCAAAAATGTGCAAATCTTGTTCATATTGTCAAGATATGAGAGAGGCCAAATATCATGCTGGGAGAACCCAATTATAATGGGGGCCAGATAAATTGCTTCTGGGGGGGCACATTTGGCCCATGGGCCTTATGTTTGACCTCCCCTGGCCTATGGAGTAGTCCAGTCACATAAGAGTCTCCATGCTCGTGCCAGGGTCCTGAGTAACTGGAGTGAAAACTTATATACAATCAGGATCATCATGTAAGCAGTTGATTACAAACTTCATGGCCCCTAAATTGAGTCCGCACTGTACAGAGGCAGATTTTGTGGTAAGCACATAGCCCCCATCATGTATGATGTGTAGTCTTCATTAATATGCTTCTGAAGTGATTGAGGCTTCTTTTTTCCACCCTGGCTGCCTATAGGAAAGCATGTGTCTGAAACCACTTTCACACAAAAAGTGCAGAGCAACCCACATCAGCTACCAGTTTGCCAGGACTTCTGCTGATCTAAATTCCTCATTTGTTCATGTGAGGGCAACTTCAAATATAACCTCAAGCAAATCTTCTACACAATCTAACCTACACAAACAGCAGGGTGGTAAAACTGTTCCTGGAGTGTACATCAGATGGAGAATCATATGATTGAGTGTTCCCCATTTTAAAAAAAGCAACTTCCTGCTCATAGAAGAATAGATGTCAGAGAGAAGTGTTCTAGCTTAGTATACTTTCTGAAGGCCATACTAGGTGAAATGCAGGAGATGTGTTACTGGATCTCCCAATGTTTCCTTAAGTTGTGGAGGGATGGCTTGGTTTGGGATCATGGTCTTAGAAGATTAATGTGACCACCCCCACTCTGAGCTGTGGTTCTGATCTAATTGTCTGCCAAAGCTACTATTTGTGTTGCTCAAGAAGACGTATGGGAGAGACCCATTTCTCACACAAAAATTCTGAGACAATGGGCAGCCCAATCCTATTCTCCCCGAAGCTGCTAGGTGCAGCAGCACAAAAACAGCTACCGCAGTACCCAGCAGGGCCAAATATGCCACCAGAGGTCTCCTTGGGGGATGGGGACTTTCATCCCCATCCCATGAGGAAAGCCTGAGGCTCTGCAGTGGGGCTGCTTGAGTCCTATGCAAGCTATTTTGCCGGCACAGACTGAAGATGCCCCGTGACAGGCTTTTCAGTCTGACACGGGGCATAGCATTCAGTGGAGGAATTCTCTGCTGGTCCCATTCCCCTCCTGGGCCAGTCCTTCCCCCCATCCTGCCCTCCACCTGCCCTCCAACCACCCAGTGGTGCTACTTACCCCTGGTGGTTCATCATGGGTGTCCTTCTGGAACTGAGGCTCAGCACCAACTGGCACTGGTCCAGTGCTGTCACTGCCTCCTCCCCGGGTCCCGCAAACGTGCTTTATGGCATGTTTGCGACACCAAGCCCCAGCAGTTCGCTCATACCACCAGCACTCAAGCCCTTAGGACTGGGCTCTAATTTACACAATTTACCTCAATTTGGTTGTGGGCCAATGATATGTAACAGATTTGTGTCTTCTCTCTTCAAATAATCTTAGCATTCAGGTGTTTGTGGTGTTCTTTCCATGAAGAGCAACTCTCCTATTTTGTTTCACATCCAGGCACTGTGAAACTATGGGATTTTGGAAGTGGGCAAGAACTGAAAACTCTGCCATTAGCGAAGGAAAGCAAAGATAATGAACACTGGCTGATGCAGATGGTTTACCTGAAGGCCAGTGAGAGTAGACATGTCATCTTGGTCCTGGAGTACAGTGGGATGATCAAAATTGTTCAGGTGTGTTTTTTATTAAATTTCTTCTACTATTTGATGGTTTCATTTTGTTGTTCTTAGTGCTGAAAGTCAAACACTATTGGCGGAAGCTAGATGTAGCAGTGGCAAGGTTTTCAGAAAGGTTGCTAAACATCTGTTTGCTTGGCTGCATTTTCAATCTTGTACTTTCATCACACAATTTAGTAGACCAGTGTTAAACTCTTCCCTTACCTTGGGTAAGCCTTCATGGTGCAGGGGACAGGTCCAAGTGGACCTATGCCGCTGGATCAGATTTGGGAAGGGGTTAGGATTTGGCTGCCACTGAACCCACCCCCTTCCTGGACCAGATATGCCCATCGCCTGTACCCATTGCGCCCTCCCCCCGCCTCTCCAGCTTTCCCTGCCAACTTACATGCATCATCGTTGTCTTCATGCTGCTTCAGCAGCAGATGGGTTGCATGCTGCCAGTCAATTTTACAACCGGCATTGATTGCTTTATGGCAGTCAGTGCCAATGGAAGACAAGCGCTGCCAGCGGCCGGTGAGTGTAAGATTGGGCCATAAGTGTTTTCCACTAAATGCATTTTTACTTAAATCATTCATACTGAAGTCTATAAAAAATTAAGGAAGTAATGGTTTAATTAATTATAGCACTGGAATCATATTCAACTCAATTGTCTGGTGGACTACTGCAATATAGCTCTGTTGTCTAATGAGCTGTCGAGTGCACCTTGGTATTATGAGCTGTAGTACACTTAGGGCCCAATTCTATCCAACTTTCCAGCTCCGGTGCAGCCACAATGCAGCTCCAGGGTAAGGGAACAAACGCTTCCATTCCTTGAGGAGGCCTCGGTGACTGCCTCCCCACCACAGAATGCGGTGTACACCCCATTGACACAATTGCACAGGCACTGGAAAATTGGATAGGATTTGGCCCTCGGTTTACACTCAGTTTACCATACATGATTACTGTTGATTGTTACTTATGCTAAACAGGAGTTGGTAGTCTTT
The DNA here is from genome assembly GCF_035046505.1 of Tiliqua scincoides. Classification (NCBI taxonomy): domain Eukaryota; kingdom Metazoa; phylum Chordata; class Lepidosauria; order Squamata; family Scincidae; genus Tiliqua; species Tiliqua scincoides. The sequence goes on from NC_089821.1 coordinate 232,327,283, forward strand.
TGTTAATTATAATAATGATTAGGAATCTGTTCACATCTCATCGCAGCCTATGAGGAAATGCCTCAGGAGAGCACTGGGGGGCTGCCAGCATCAGGGCTGGAGTGTTCTCATGTGAAGATACTGTGTGTGAATTGCTGCTTCTGTGTGGTCACATGCAGATGACAGCTGTAGCAGAGGCAACACTTTTTGAAGTCGCTATTACCATATTGACTGTGCTGGTTATGTGTACATCATTCAAGTGATGGTGTCAGTTCACACCAATGGTGCCTTCATGGATCCCTCAATGCTGTCCTGATCACAAGATATACAAATGAGTGTTTATGCTGTTCACAACATGAGACAAATTGTTCTAACATCAACATAATCAAGGTCATTGGAAAACTGAAAATTTTCCCCAAATATTTGAAAAATAAGGTATGCATGTTCCTTGCTAAGCATGTATTTACTGTTCTTCGCCAATTCCTTGTTTTCCTAGAGTAATGAAGGTGATATTTATTTGAGTATTACCTGGGAACTTCCTGAAGCTGTATCATTTGCTCTACAAGGCAATCCAGTCATGTCCCTTAGACTGAGTCCAAATGTGAAGAAAACAAATGGATTTTTTCCAGATGTTCAACTACTGCCTGAAATGTGTCCTGGGAAACCAAATGCAGAGGTGAGAGACTATTACAGGGCTGGGCAATGTGATGTTCAAGAGGCATAAAATGCGGAGAATCCTTGAAAATTATGAGTTTTAGGGGGGAAAAAACTTTGAAAATTTAACATGTCTTATGGCACAATCCTAAGCACACTTTCCTGGGAGTAAGTCCCTTTGGTGACAATGCATAGGATAGCGCTTTTGGAGCCTGGCTATATGTTACACGCACCAACTGAAAATACTCCAGTTCTTGGGACTGGGAATTCTGAATACTTTCCTAGAGACAGGCTACAAAAGCTGAACAAGACAATTGAGACTTTGGCAGCCTGTGATGCAGCAACTGTTACCCTGCACATGCCCGATCTCGTCTGATCTCGGAAGCTAATCAGGGTCAGGCCCGGTTAGTACTTGGATGGGAGACTGCCTGGGACTACTGGGTGCTGTAGGCTTATACCATAGTCTTTTGAGACTGAAGGTTGCCAACCAGCCTGTGATGACCTTCCTTCTTCTTAGCAGCAGATGTTCCCAGCTTCTCCCTATCCAAGTTCCTACGGCGGTTTAGCTGCTAAAGCTTCTACAGTCCCCTGCAGTTTTCTCTGAGTCACCACAGAAAACAGCATTCTCAGCAGAGCAGAACTCACATGCAGCTACTTCTTACACAATAAGTGTAATGTGTCACTGGGCACTAGTTCATCACTTTTCAACCGTAGTTTCTGCAACTGCCACCTTGTGCAGGTAGCACCACTGCCATCAGAGACAGCAGCTGTATATAGAAGCTGGCCCAAAGTTGTCCCTCCAGCAAGTGAGTGTCTTCTTCACCTGCTGCCGCCTTCTCATCTCCCCTATGCTCTGCACCCTCCTTCCCCAAATTGTGCCATTGGGGAAGGGCTAGGCAGCTGAACAGCCAGATCTTGCCCCACTGGTCCAGCATTGCCTCCACCACCTCCACTTCCAGCGGGGTCAGGTCAATGCATTGTGATCACCATGGCAGTGGAGCCATGTATCGCCTGTTATCATAGTTCCACTGGTTGAAAAGCACTGCTCTTCTATAATCATGGATGAAGCAAAATTGTGTCCCAAATGTTTATCTGTCCTGAACTTTGGGCACTGCCTTGGGGAGAGGATAAAGTGGTGAAATGGTCTAATTCAGTCTAATGTAATGCATTGATACTTCTGCTTGGTTAAAGGTCATGGCCATGGCTAGATTCACAATAATTATATAGTTCTGGGATTGCATGTGCTGGAATAATGTTAGAGGCAGAGGAAGGTAACAAGCCTATGCAGGGCATTGTGCAAAGGAGGATGAATGACTGCAGTTTCTCAACAGCAAAACAAAGAAGTTGTTTCTCAGTCTTTCTACTGCAAGAGATCTCTTGTTGAATGTGCACTGAGAAGTTGTCATGCCACACAACAGTCAGACAATTTCCAATAACTCTCCTCATTTCCAATAACTCAGGGCCCAATTCTATCCAATTTTTCAGTGCTGATGCAGCCGTGCCAATGGGGTGTGCGCTGCATCCTGAGGTGGTAGAGGCAGTCATGGAGGCCTCCTCAAGGTAAGGGATCATTTGTTCCCTTCCCTAGGGGCTGCACTGCAGCTGCATCGACTCTGGAAAATTGGATAGGATTGGGCCCTTGGTTACAGTTCAGAGAATACTGCAGATGCATTTAAAAGGGGATCGGACAAGTTTCTGGAGGAAAAATCCATCACGGATTACAAGCCATGATGTGTATGTGCAACATTCTGATTTTAGAAATGGGTTATGTCAGAATGTCAGATGCAAGGGAGGGCACCAGGATGAGGTCTCTTGTTATCTGGTGTGCTCCCCGGGGCATTTGGTGGGCCGCTGTAAGATACAGGAAGCTGGACTAGATGGGCCTATGGCCTGATCCACTTGGGCTGTTCTTACTTCTCAAGAAGGAAAACAGCTGGGGAGGGGGTAGACAAAGGCTGGGTTAACCTGCTGCTCCTCTGCTCGGTCTAAAGACACTTCAGCTGCTTTGCATTATAAAAGAAAATCCCTATGGTGAGAAACAGTGGGAGAGAGAACATAAGAACAGGTACTTCCAGTCTCAGTGGGAAAGAACCCCAGGCAGCTCCTGCCTGTGAGATTGAACCCTGGAATCCAACCCAGCAGGTAAGAAACACTGCAAGGTTTCGTTTTGTTTACCTGATTTTCATCAGTTGGAAAAATGAAATCTGCAGCATGACCAGGGGGATTCAGCTGGAGGGATCTGTGGTGAATCCAGCATGACAGCTGAGTTTGCCTTGTTTTCTGTGATCAAGGTAATGTAGTCTAGCCATCATGCTTTGGTACATCTGAAACAGAAAGAATATTTATCAGTGTCTGTTTCTCCAGAATTGGTGAATGTTATTCTTTTCCATATAACTGCCTATAAGCAATCTGACAGGCCTTGACCCTTTCTGTGTATCCCTGGTGCAGAAACTCACAACGTTCAACAATACAGTCAGTTCTCGCTGCCTTTTAGTTTTGCCTACATCATCAGGAAGTTGTAAGAAATTATAAATATGCTGTGGATAGCAGCCATAAAAAGACTAGGGTGTGCAAGCAATACTATAATGTAACCGGTTTCAGACTCAGGAGCTACATCTATGTGATTGTTCAGTTCTATGTAATAGCTATTCTTAACAGTAGTCATAATAATAGGCTGTTTTATCCAAATGCCTTGACAGGGCTAGTAGCAGCCTTCTTTTTGCTTCCATTAGAATTTACCTCCTGGAGCAGAAGTGAAATGTTTTGATGTGCTCAAAGTTGAAGGTTACCATTTGTTAGCAACTGCAAGTGCAAATGGTGCAATCATCATGTGGGATTTTGAAGCTGCCACTGCCAGGCACATGTAAGTAATCGGGGACATGGAGATGCTAACACCCAGTTATCTAACATGAACCAAAGGGATCTCAATGTGGAAACACTCGTTTTATGGAGTCCTGCTGCCAAAAGGCAGTGAGGATGAGTAGTTAGTATGAAGTCCGAGAGAAGCAGCTAAAGCCTGGCACCAAAGAGCTTCACATCTGGCCTTCAGTATAGCCCCCAACCACACTCCCCCCAAATGCTCACAGCATTGGGTGTCATCAGTGGCATCTCTAGGGGGTGCGGGGTGTGTGAACCACACCGGGTGATGCGCACAGGGGGGGTGACGCGCACTTGGGGGCGTGACACGCTAAAATCACGGTGGTTAGGAGTAATCCCATCATATTATATACCGTTGGATGTGGGATTTCTGGTGGAATGCAATGCAAAAAACCAGAGTGAAATATCTCCTTTCTATCAAATGTTATGGCCAAAAATCTGGAGAACAAAAAATGCATGGATCCCTATGGAAAGTGAAAGTGAGCTGTATTGCACGTTTACTCGTGAGTAGGCAAACCTGCCTTAGTCCGTCGGAAAGGGCAGGCTGAGAGGAATTCAACAACTCCAGAATGGTCCTGATCCAAGGAATGCAGCCCTCAAAAACACCTGAGAAGAAAGTCCCTCCCTCCAAGCAGATGAATGTATTGAACCCTATGGAAAGTGAAAACTAAGCCTCATGGTCGCATTTACTCACAAGTAAGCAAACGTGCCTTGGCTGGTGTAGAAGATCAGATGAAGAAGAGTGCAAGGCTACCAGAATGGTTCTGATCCTATGCACCTGGAGCTAAACAAGTGCTCCAGAATGCAGCCTCCCCCCCGCCCCACTAAGAAGGATCAAAACAGAGGCTGCAGCTGAAATGTGAACATTTTTGAGACTTGCAAAGCCAGGTGGATCCTGACAGTGATCTGGTTTAGACAGTAGTTCTTAAATTGAACTGGGCACTGGGTAGGGCTGAAAACCTTACTGGTTTTGGGGGGGGGGTGTTATTGCAGGCAGGCTACAGAGGAAATTCACTTGGTGTACCAGGGCTGGCTTCTGCTTATTTAATTATTTGTTTTACTTTAATTATTTGAATTTGCCTGATGATGTCACTTCCACCATGACATCACTTCTGGTGGGTCTTGGACAGATTGTCATTCTAAAAAGTGGGTCCCAGTGCTAAACGTTTGAGAACTACTGCAATAAGATCTTAGTAAGTTGACATCCTTGGGAGGGGTGTGACACCACTAGTGATCAAAATCACTAAAATTATAATTTGGAAGAATAATACCATTATGTTATATATCAATCAATGCATAATTCATGCAGAATGTGTTCTATCAAATGGTACAGCCAAAAAACCAGTGGGGTCGGAGTGATGGTACATCACCTCACCCACCACCCGGGGTGTTTCCCCGCCCACTGCGTGGGGGTGATGCGTTGGCATCCCGCACCGGATGACGCGAACCCTAGTGACGCCACTGGGTGTCATAGCCATGTTCTCTCAAGCTGAAGGCCTGGAAAAGCAGACCTCAACCTTTCCCCTCCAAGGAGCTCTGCTGGAGATCTCCCCTGGTCCGAAGACCCAGACAAATGGGAGATTTTGGGCAGAGCTTGTCTTTCTGCTCACATTGGAGGAAAAGGTTACAGCTCTTTGCAGGGGCATTGCCCATCAGGGGACCCACCTAACCTGCTTGACCCCTGAACCCTCATACTGGTGCTAGCAGTAGTGCCAATTGCATCATTTACAGGTGGTTGAGGCGTGTGGGGACCTAGTGCACGACTTTGCTCTAGGGCCCTAGCAATCTGGTCCTGGCATAGCTCTTTGCCTCCATCTTGGCTGGGATGGGAGCAAATCAACAGCAGAGCCAACCAATGTCACTGGCCTTTTTGCCCTTGCTTCATTCAAAACTTGTTAACTGTTAAAATTCATTGTCCTGTTTCCTTCTGCTGCCAGTTAATTCCACCACAGGGGAGAACACCTAGCTAGTCCTGTGTCATCAAGTATAATCTGCCTTTCCATTTTGGCAGTGGGATCCCTCCCTAGACAATGCCTCAGAATTCTATACAGGTCCAGCCTATTTATACATGGATTTTTTATACACGGATTTGACTCAACACGAATGGCCACTGCAAATGAGAAGGAATGTGCTGATTCCTGGAGAAAAGGAAAAATGCATCCCTTTAAAATCAGTTTAAAAAACTGAACAGTAATAATAGCCTCCTTAATGAGAGAGAGAGGGCAGCTGGCTGACAATCCATCAGTCCTTCTCTCTCCAGCGGACCCCTTCCTTCCTCCTGAGCACATGAAAGAAAGGTGATCACTTTGCATTGGTGAAGGGAGGGGTTGAGTGAAGCTCCTTTCTAAGCTCTTGGAGGACGACTGATTGATGGATTGTCTTCTTAATGACTCTAATCTTACCTCATAAAGGTCAGCAAGGCTGTTTTTAAATCACCTGAGCAAAGAAACTTTGTTTTTTTAAATTGATTTGCTATAGTGCATTTTTTGCCATCCACGTGAGTGCTTGGAACGGAAACCACGCGAATAATGAGGCTCAACCTGTACTAGATGCAGATCACTGGACTTCTCCCCCATTCTCACCCGACTTAACTTCGCAATGAGACTACACGCCCTGAAACCACAGCAAGCATATCTCTGAAGTACAGATCAAAAGTCAAATCTTTTCACATATTGAGATCCTTCCCCCCCAAAAATGAAAGGCTTATATCACCAAGATATGAGACTATCATAGCATCCATTCTGCATATCACACTTTGTTGGCCTTTCAATGAGCTGGCATCACCTTTTCACATTTTCTAACTACATCTATGTGAATTGACCTGCTAGTATCTTTAAAATCTAACATAAGGAATGGGCCTGCTACCACCCTTAACCTTAGTGCAAGAAATGCACAATGCAGCATATGAGTTGCTGTGTGTGAGAAATTACTGACAAAATATCTTTCTTTCCAGATTCAAAACTGGCCGCGCCAGTCAAGCAGCTGGAACGGAATTACTTGGAATCAATATGTTACTGTTCCTCCATCGAAGTGCCTCATCTGACCGGTAGTTATCTGAACTACATTGTGTGCTTTATGTTAGAGCTATACTAGAAACAGGGAGATATCGATTTGCCTTGGATGCAATGCAACCGATGCACTTGTCTCCAAACTCTACAGCTTTGCACTAGGATGACGTGAACTGCACATGATCAACCAAACTATGTCAGTTTACCACTATTATTAGGGTCATATTAATACTTTAACATTTCAGAAAGTTAACATGCTACTAGCTAAAATGAAGTACCATGTTTTGGTAGTACAGTACTGAAAAGGCTCAGCCTTGCTTCCTCCCACTGAGAGAAACACATGCCTGCTGCCCTGACAATACATTTACAATCTCTTGGTACAGGCATGCCCGAGTATCCACTGGGGTTCTGTTCCAGAACCACCACCAACCCCCCCCCCCCGGTTAATTGAACTCATGGATACTCAGGGACACCTCCTGCCCACTAGAGGTGAGGAGAACTGAGCTCCCCTTGCCTTCAAGGTCTTTCTGAGCCCTGCAGAGGCAGCTCACAACCACCCACCACCACTGCAGGCCACAAAATGGCCAAAAAAGAGAGAGAGAAAACCCTGATAAAACCAGAAGTGACATTTTTAATGCCTTGTAAGCCCTCTGGGGCTTCCCCAGGCCTCCTAATGCCTTATAAGGTTTTTTTTAAAAAAAGGTGTTATCGTAAAACTGGAAGTTGCTTTTTTTTTTTTTTTTTTGCCTTTTTGACCATTCTGAGGGCTACAGTGGCTGTGGGCGTTGCATGTGGCCACTGCAGGCCTCAGAAAGCCTCCAGAGATGAGACAATCTGACCAGAGATGATCTGGTTTTCTAGCTTTCGAGCCTGCTTTCTGGGATAGATTTATAGGGAGGACATACAGCAGGCAAGATCATGGTTGTATTTGTAGACAGATGCTCTTGATGTTTCTGTTCAGTATTTTCAATGAAATGACATATGATTACTGGTATGTGTTAAAGTTCTGAGCCCTGTGGATGCTGTCTTCCATGCAGGCAAATGAGTGTGTGTTCCACCTACAGTTCGGAACCTCAGAGTGATGTCAATCCCATGCACGAAGTTGTAGATAGCAGCTTATGCAGCATAAAGAAGGTATGCTATTTCTTTCTTGTCCCCTTACAACAGCCAAGGACATTTGTCTTTTTATGCATATTACCTTATAGATAAAATAAAAACTCCAGTTAACTCTTGCACAAGATTGGGTAATGATGTGTCAAAAGACTATGTATGTGACATTAAAACAGGAAAGTGAGGAGCCGTTCCTGCATACAGATGAGCAGATGTTCACAGGCTAAACGTAGGAAACTGCCTTCTGCTGAGTCAACCATTGGTTTGCCCAGCTTATTATTGTCAACACAGACTGGAAGTGGCACTCCAGGATTTCAAGCAGGGGTTTTTCCCACCCCACATTGGGAATTCTACCTTTGCTGCCATCATCTTTGGCAGTGCTAGAAGAACAGGAAGAAGTTTAATCATATCCCCGTCCTCCCTTCAAACCAGTAATGGGCCAGGGGAGGTGGCAGCAGTGGCGTAGCTAAGGCACCTGGCACCAGGGGGCATAAAAATTTTTACCACCCCTGATAACACACACACCAGATGGCATCTTAGATGCCTCTGAAAAGCTGTTGCGAGCTGCTGTGCACAGCTGTTTGACATTTCTGTGCCTCACGGCCGAGCCACAATCACCCCTGGTGACAAGGAAGATTCAGAGGCAGAAGTTCTCCACCACACTCCTCCTTTACTTATATGTACAGATATTTACAATGTCCAAGTAGTACAACGGTACACAATCCACTTTTCTGACCAACGTAGCCTCCGGCTCACAATGCTCTGCTTTTTCCACACACTTGCTTGCCTCTGCTGGACATTTATATTTCTTGCAGCCAATCACAGCATTGGGAATTACTACACAGTCATGCTGACTGTGCTGCTGCTGCCACACACACACACACACACACATGAGATCTCCTGATGCACATCACCCGATGTTGCATCAGCTTGAGGATCCCAGGATGCTGTGCACTCCTGGTTTGGCCAAGGCTTCAGGCCTGATACTGTGCAGCCAGTAAATTACCAGTCAGGCCGGGGTTCAACCTGTGACAAAAGCACTTCTGGTTTTCAGCAAAAACTAGAAGTGCCTTTTGAAGGCCACAGGCAACCCAGTCCTGAGCTGCCTGGCACGTGGGGCTGCTGCGGCATTTAACGCACAACCGGGCAGCCCATAGTGGCTCCTTGGGGAAAAGGGACTTTTGCCCCCTCCCCCCTGGTATGGGAAGCAGCCCCACAATGGGGCTACTTGATTCTACAGCAGCTCTGGAGCTACCGCAGAATTAGAGTCCTGTGTCAGACAGTGCAGTCCCACAGGGTGCTCAGGATCCAGTGGAGCTCTACACCAGTCCCATCCCCTCCTTCCCTGCTCCCTCCCCTTCTATGCCTCCTCTGCTCCCTCCACCCACCACCCCTCCCCCTCAACTTGGAATGCCTTCTCCCTGCCTCCCTCCACACCCCCATTCACCTCTTCTCCGCCAGGTGGTCTGGGCGACCACCAGGTGGCAGAACCCATGCCCAGCACTAGAGCTAGCCCAGTGTGGGCTCTTGCTGGGCTAACTCTGGCAGGGCCCATAGGAAGGTGCATGCAGGGCTCTGGTGAGCTGGCGCACAGGGCTCTGGATTGGGCCCTAAGACTCCCTCAAGATGTGGTGTCCGGGACAATGTACCCCCCTGCCCCCCTTAGCTATGCCATTGGGTGACAGGTGGCCCACCACTCAAAGCACAGATGAGCTGCCCCTCAGGTGAGGCTGCAGGCATAAAAATCAGCCGCTTATGGTGTTTTTTCCTTAGGAAAGGAGGAATAACTGAGTCATGTACATACTGAAAGAGAGTAGGGTAAATGTGATTCCATTCACTTTTTACCAGCTTATGAAGGGTTGAATTTCCCCCAGAAGTCCAAGACTCCCTCTTTTGAATTTGGAAATTGGAATATGAGTCAAACATCACTTGATGGTGACTGATTTAAAAAAAATAAAAATAGCAGCCACAGGAGTGATCAAGACTGGGACCACAGCATGTAGGGAGGATAGTAGTTAACTCTTTCCCTGAAGCAGGTCTGTAGTCAGGATTCTAGAGGTGGGTGGGCAACTATTTTTTCAGGGTGGGCATACACTGGTGTGCTGGTGCATATACCAGTGTACAAAATTAAAGGATAAGTATGGAGAAACTTCAAAGACCTGTATTTGTGAGGGTGGGCAAACTGCTGACTCAGGGTGGGCATTGCCCAGCTATGGCCCTGCCCCCAAGCTGTAATTCTAATGAAAATCACACACCCCCAAGGGCCCTGAAGGGAAGTTGCTTTTGGAGAAATGCCCCTTCCCCTCACACCTCTGTCCTAATCTTCCACAGCACAGTTGCTATTTAAATTAAATTGAAGGAAAACAGTAGTTTAATAATGTCAGAGAGGGCAGCCGGCTGACAATCCATCACTCACTCTGTCTGCAGGCTTCACTCCTCCCTTCCCCCTGAGCACATGAAAGAAGGCTAAATAGCAGCGATTATCACCTCCTCTATTTCCCCCCTTGCTGGGGCTCCTGGTGAAGGGAGGGATCGCTGCCTCCTTGTGAAGACTAAGCGCCTGGAGAGAGACTGATTGTGTGCATTTCAAAAGGTCAGCAAGGCTTTTTTTAAATCACTGGAGCAAAGAGACTTTGGGCGCAATCCTAACCCCTTATGTCAGTGCTTTCCAGCACTGACATAAGGACAATGCAGCTCTGACGTACATGCGTTCTGGGAACAGAACCCTCACGAATAATGAGTCACAACCTGTAGTTTGACATTATGTTGTAGACATTTCTGAGAAGTGTTTGTGCATTCATTTTTTGTTTTCATTTTTTAAACTGGAGGCTTCTTTCTCCACCTGACTGTATGCAAACTAATTTCCAGATCTCCAACTTAATGCACATGCTGTTATTTGATTTCAGGAAGGTGCTAAAAGTGAGGCTGTTTGCACAGCAGCGGCTACAGGTACAGACAGGACTGTATTCCAATATATTAGAAGATGGTTCATAACTTTTTAAATGCATGAGTAAGAAAACATTTTAATAAAAAAATAGCAACAACTTGTCCAAAGGTTAGTGCTAGTGAGTAGCTGAGTTGAATGAATGAATGAATGAATGAATGAATTGAAGTATCAGTTCAAACTTATGAAATTCCAAAGAGAAGGTTATTTTAGTAGATTTTCATGCAATGAAATTCTTTTTGAGTTTCCTTATTATAACAAAGATAACTGAAGTTGTTGAGAAGTTTTTGATTCAGGGTTAGTAATCTGAGAAAATAAAGTCTGCGTGCCTGGGCTTGGATCCCATGGTATGTTATCCACAAACAATTGTTCACCATACCTGGTCCTTTTCAGGTCACTTACCATAGGCTAGCAGCATTGGATTGTGAACTCTGCATGCTACTAAGACAACGATCATGATTCATGATACGAAAATGAAATGAAAATAAATTGAACCTAAATTTACCAGGGGGTCTTTTCATCACTGTCAATCTGTGTCACTTTCACTTTCCGCTCCAGAAGCCTCTGATCATGCAAGCAAATCACAGACTGAAGCAACTTAGGGCGCAATCCTAACTGCGCCCTATGCCGGCCCAAGTCCCTTGGGCCAGCCTGGGAGGGTTGCAAACGTGCCATCAAGCACGTTTTGCCTCCCTAGAAGGAAGCCAGGCTGGCGCTCCGAGAAGCGCCAGCCTGCGGAGGCTGATGGAAGCCTCCGCACCAGCTTCCTCCCAGTTCCTTGCGTTGGCTCAGATGAGCCGACACAAGGTAGGCGTGAGGGGGATGGGGAGGAGAAGGGAGGGAGGCATTCCTGGGCAGGGGAAGGAGGGTGATGGGCAGCCCCGGGTGGGTGGGTGGGGAACAGGAGTTGGGGCTGGGATCTGGCAGTTATGCTGGATCCCAACCCCCGTCCCCAGGGAGAACGGAGTGGCTTCAAGCCACTCTGCTCTTCTTGGACTTGTGCCATCTCTTGTTCCCAGAGAGAATGGAGCAGCTTCAAGCTGCTCCACTCTCCTCGGACTTGTGTCACTTTCAGAGGAGGCGCAAGTCTGAGGAGACCCATAGGCACCCGCAGCCCTTACCCAGGGGTAAGGGGAAAAGTTTTCCCTTGCTTCTGGCTAACCCGCTGCTGGCCACAATCCTGCGCTGGATACAGCACAAACGTCCTGGCTTGCCTGTTCTAGCGCAAGTTAGGACTGCGCCCTTAAAGGATCAAACCGGACTTATCAAACTCCATAACAATAATGCAAATCTTTTCTGAAAGCCCTGCTTTACAAGCCGTTGACAAAGATATTGCAATTGCAGTATCAGTGTAAAGCAGTAGTTTCAAAAGTCCTACTCAGACTTTGGGAACCCTGTAAGTATTTGCAGCGGAAGGTGCAGGGGAAGGGGCAGCAACATGATTGGGACAATTGTGCTGCTGCAGGGGAGGAAAAGGTTGTTTACACTTACCTGGGAGTCACTAAGGCTCTCCAAAGGGTCTGGGGACCCTGCAAGGGTCTGCAGCCCTCCTGGCAGCTCCAAACTGCTGTTAAAAAGAGGGGGAAAAAACCACTTACTCTTTTCATCATGAAACTGGAAGAGTGTGTGTGTTTTTTTAATCAGTTTGGAGCTGCCAGGAGGATGGCAGAAGGGGTTGCAGGATTGCCAGCTTTCGGAGAGCCTTAGCAACCCCCAGGTAAGTGTAAATAACCCTTCCCTCCCCTGTAGCAGCACAGTTGTCCTGCTCGTGTTGCTGCCGATCTCTGGACCATTCCCCTTAAAGGGGAACCACTGGTGTAAAGCATATTTATTGCCTGATGTGACTTTTTATTTTATTTTAAAGAAACATTAATAGAAGAATTATGATGAGAAATTAATACTCAATTATGTTCTGAAACAGAAGGCCAAATAGAATTAAAAATTCCAGATTTATTCGTGGTGGAGAACAATTTATTGGAAGCTGAGCAGGAACAGTGTCATAAATACATACCCATTCTTGCCTCGGCTCACGAAGATGGTTGTCTTTGTCTGTGGACTATAACGGTAGGCTTTTCTGCATAATGGGATTGGGGTAGCAAAAGGCCTTTTATATTTTGCTCTTAGTCAATGAACACACAGTACAAGAGCATAAGGAGCAGGGCTGGCCTATCCATGAGGCCAATTGAAGTGGTCACCTCAGGCAGCAGATTGTGGGCTTTAAAGGGGAATTGGACAAATTAATGGAGGGCAAGTCTATCATTGGCTGCTAGCCATGGCTATATAATACTGCCAGGTTCAGCGGATTATGTCTCTGAATACCAGTTGCAAGAAATTAATAGTGGGAGAGAGGATGCCTTCATCCCCTGCTTGTGGGCTTTGAGAGGCAGCTGTTGGGTCACTGTGGGAAAGAGGACAGTGGTCTAGATGAGCTTTGGCCTGATCAAATAGGGCTTTTCTTACGTCTCCTTCCCACACCACTGTAACATCAGAAGGCCTAGGTCGTATGGGCAAGGTCCTTTCACATACCAGCATTTCTCAGACTTTCAGGAGGGCCGCTGGCTCTTTCCACATCATCTGGGGCCTCTGATGACATCGGAGCATGTAGACAGCAGTCAGGCTGCCACAACTCCCAGACCCAACTAATAGTAAACAACTAAACTAAACTGATCTAAATAAGTAACTAATTTGGAAAAGACCCTAAGCATCAACATGAGGGTGCCCAACTAGTGTTGAGTACTCAACTAGTTCTGCTCCTCCAAGTCCCACCACTGTTTCAGCAGCCAGCAGCAGGTTTCATGACTACCCTATGATGTGCATGCATTGTTTAAGTAGGTTGTTGGGTGTCTATAGCAATGGGTAGAGCAGGAGGTAGCAACAGCCCTCCAACATCAAAAGAAATATGCATGCTTGGTTATTTTAAGGCATTGGTACATTCATAATAGTGTATCCATCAGAATGGGCTGAATCTGTCCCATTTCCTAGGTAAAAGATGCTACTCTCTCTTGGAACACAAGCTAATGTTTTCTCCAGGACAGCTGAAGTTGACCTATGCTAATAAGGTGGCAGCCATGGAATATTTCACTGGAATAAATGACACTTGAATACATATTTTAAGTTTCAATTTTCCCAATCTTTAGACTCCTTTAGTACTAAGCTGCATTGCACTGTCTAAGTTGTTGGTTGATGTTTAGATTATGTATCATGTCTTAATTTTGATTTGATTTTGCAGTTTAATTAAAAAAAGAACATACGTGTTCTTTTCAGCTTGTAGACATAACAGCAAAGTTATTCAGATAATCAGATCTGACTAGCACACTGTGAAATCCTTTTGGCATCAGTAGGGTTCCAAGGATACAAATTGACATGATGTGTCTATTTTACTATGAAAAATCTAATCATATAAAACAGCTAAAAAGGAAGACTTCAAAAAATGTTTACACATAAAACAACTGGTGCTATAATAAATTTAAAAAAAGACCAGTGTGACTCATGTGTTCCCCCAAGCCTGACATGTCAGAAAAATCTGTTTTGTTAAATGGGACTGTGATTATGGTCTTTTTGTTATGTAGGGAGATCTCTTGAAAGAAATTTTGCCATTCACAAAGCATCCTCCAATCCCTTTGACAGCACTCTGCACAGATGTATTTGCTAAAATGCTTTTTGCAGCTAACAAAGGTAAGCAATCGTTTCTCAGCCATGGCTCTCAGAATCTTTTTTTTTTTTTTTAAGCAAAAGATGCTGCCAACAAAAAGTGAGTCATAGGACCAGAGCTATTCATATCTGACAAAATGACCACAAAACCCATCTGGATAACTTCTGAAGAATTACAACCACGTTATAGTGGTTGTAGCTAAAGAATAATCAGAAGCACTCCAATACTGGGGACATACGCATCTTTGGTGTGTCTCCCAGTTCCTGGGAACTGCCTGCTTTCTTGCTAAGCCCTTCCCATAGGAAGCAACAAGAACTCAGACTCCAACCAAGGAGTCCAACCTCAGACTCTCAGCCACTGCATCTGCTCATGTGCTGAGCATAAGACGATAAGGAATGCCCAGATATTTACCCCAAGCTATGTTGGGCAGGAGGTCTGGTCTAGAGGGTAGAGCCTCCATTTGCCTGAAGATTAACATCCACAAGGTCGCCAGTTCGAGGCCACTGGCACCGTGCGACCTTGAAGCAGCTGGCAAGCTGCAGCTGAGCTGTTCCATCTGCTCGGAGCGTGGGAGGATGGAGGCCAGAATGTTAAACCAGATCGGAGTGTAACATCTTGAATGTGGTGGTTCTTGAAAGAGAGAACCTTCTTTCAATTTGTAAAAATCCCTGCGTGGATTTAATAAGCCTGCCTGTGTAAACCGCCTTGAATAAAGTCTTGAATAAAGACCAAGAAAGGCGGTATATAAATACTGTATATTATTATTATTATTATTATTTATTCTCTATCTTGATGCACCTGCTTGATAACCGCCTCTCTAATGGTGGGAACATATTTTGCTGGCATCAGCCTGGTCATTATCTGTTGCACCGCTTATAAGAATCCCGGCTATAGTCAGACATATATCATTTCTGCTGTCAAGTAGTCCATTTCCTGCCAGTTAGCACAGATTTCCTGATAAGACTGTGATGTAAACAGCTAGTCTATAAAAGCGTCTGCATTTGGTCATTGTTTTGCTCTCGGACTTCATTGGACACTGGCCGGCTATGTTGTCTGTAGAGTCACCTGAAATGCTGTGCCAGGGTATGCCTCTATGACTGGAGGTGCTCCTGTAAGTAGATGCTGTTAAGTTTTTGCCAAATAAAGCTCTCTCCTGACAGCCCTGAACTTAGATTCACTTCTTCCTGTGATCCAAAAGAACCTCTAGCCCTGGCCCGAAAGCCCCCGCTAGAACACCCTCTCACCTCAGCTCTCCCTTTCAAGTGGAGGATACGTATATTCCTAGCATCTGTCATGGCTCCCTCCAACTTCTAGGAAAGTCTCCCATTAAGAAAACTCTGAGACAGTAATGCCTCATTCAGAGAAGTAATTGGACTAGCAGCCACTAATCTGATGGCTAACTGGTAGCCGTTACCTAATCCTGACATACTGTATTGTTTTGTAAGTTTGATGTACTGGAGTCTCAAAAACAGAACAAAAAGGGAGTTTGATCCATCACTCTGCTGCTCCCTTTCTGCCCCCTCTTCTTTTGGGAGCAAGATTATGAGCCAGCAAGTCGCTTCTTCCCTGACCAAAGAGGACAACTCACTTCCAAACATGACTGTGTAATTTTCTTCAACAGCTGTGAAAGAAGCTGGCTTTTGCACAGACTGCTAACTGAGATTCAGCCCCTCTGTGAGCGTTAAAACTTGCTCATGTTGCTCAAGGCTTTTATCACCCTGACTTTTGTCAGAATCTCCAAAATAAGCTCATGGATGAATGCTGAATTCAGACAAGACTGATGATCAGCTGGCCAGGTAACGTGCAGCCTGATCCTGTGCGTATTTGCTCAGAAGTAAGTCCCACTATGTTCAGTAGGGCTTATTCCCAAGTGGCTGCATACGGCATTGCAGGCTGAGGTGAGACTGCCATTATTGATGTGGATTTAACCTTCCCAGACCACTCACAAAGTCTGATGTTTCTCAGAATGACTTTTTCAGATTAGTTACCATCATTCCTGCTTTTGTATCTAAGTTACTTGCTGTCACATTTATTTGTTAGCTTTAGCTGTGGCATTTTTTGTTGACATATTCATTGTGACTTGCTCTTGTACAAGATATGCAAGAACTACATACTGTTCAGAGTGATTTCACTTCAAATAAAAATATGCAAAATCTGTTGACACAACCCAACACAGTTTTAAGCATGATTAAGTCCATTTATTTCAGTGGCCTGAAGTGTGCTTAAGGACTCAATTCTAAGGTGCCCTTGGGCTGATGCAAGTCACTTGTGCCGGACCAGGAGGGTTGCAAATGTGCCGTAAAGCATGTTTGCGCCTCCTCGGAAGTCGGCTGGGCTGTTGCAGGGATGCGCGCCTGCCCATGGAGGCTGAATCCAGTCTCCGTGCCAACTTCACAGGGGAGCCTTGCGTCAGCTGAGCTTGGCTGACACAAGGCTCTGGGGAGGGCGGGGAGAAGGTGGGAGGGAGGCATTCTGTGGCAGGGGGAGGGCAGGCAGAGGGCGGTTCCAGGGGTGGACGGGGAGCGGTGGAGATGTACCTGATCCTAGCCCCCATTCCAAAGCAGTGCAGAGCAGCTGCAAGCCAGTCTGCTCTCCTCAGACTTATGCCACCTCCAGAGGTGACACAAGTTCAAGGGGACCCATTGGGGTTGTGGTGGCTTACCCGGGGGTAAGGGGAAGAGTTTCCCTTTGCCTCTGGCTGAGCCAGTTCAGGGCGCTATCTTGCACTGGATACAGCACAGGCCTCCTGGCCTACCTGTTCGAGCGCAAGATAGGATTTTGCTGCACCTTCCTTGGCAAATTGGTCCATGGAAACAGGATGCCAAACAGTGTGCTATTCCCCTTCATAATGGGCAGTGCATGGGAGAATTTTGCATAATTGTAAAAAGGGACTAACATGATGGCCCAATCCTGTCTCCTACCAGTTTATGCTATGTAAGTGCACTGCTGGAGCACATGCTGCATGCCATAGTGGGAGAGGTATGTAAATATATTTTTAAGCCATTTCTGCCCAACGTTGCATATACGCAACAGGGACCAAATGTGTACATCTGTGAGCTGGGCAAAAGTGAGTTACCTTTCCGTAGGCTGCCTGTCCATTAGTGGGTCTCCTCAGATCTACACCAACTATTTAGCTGGCATAAGTCCAAAGAGCCTCAGGGGGTGTGTCAGAGTGGGAAAATGGATAGGATCTTGGCGTATGCTAGTGCCACTGAGATCTATCTCCTCCCACCCCCAGGCTACCCTCTACCTGCTCTGAGCTGCCCCTCCTGTCACCGCACTTGTTCCAGTACAGTATCCATGATCTGCTGGCAGACAAATGGAGCCTCTGCTCCGGAGTGCACAAAGGTGGTCCATCTTTCACGTTTACATAACTTAGGGCGCAATCCTAACCCCTTATGTTAGTGCTTTCCAGCACTGGCATAGCAGTGCCAATGGGACATACGCTGCATCCTGCAGTTGGGTGGCATTCATGGAGGCTTTCTCAAAGTAAGGGAATGTTTGTCCCTGACCTTGGAGCTGCATTGCCCTTATGTCAGTGCTGGCAAGCACTGACATAAGGGGTTAGGATTGCGCCCTTACATGCGCCCTTTCATAGCTTACATAGCTTTCATGCTTACAAAGATAACAGGGATTACAGCAGCAGATTGTGAGATCTGCTGCCTGAGGCCTTGCATAGGACTGTGCTGGTAATAATTACAAAAAGCTAATAATACAATTACACATTATAGTTTTATCAACAGGGAATAGGGGAAAATATCTGCATTGTCATTTGTAAAGATCATACATGTCTATTTAGTCACATGAAAATATCCAGTAAATGTAATCAGAGCTTCCTGAGGCATGCCCAGTAAAACAGACTTCTTCATATATGAATGTGTTCACAATTTGATCCAGTGGGGGTTCTTCCCTCTATAACTATGTACATCTGTGTTGGTAAAATGACATGTGTGAAGCAGCACTTAGAACAGGTAAATCTTTTCCCTTCTGATAGGAGAACTTCTTCCAAGTATGAAAAGCATTTTGTGGCTGAAGATATTTTAGCAGTACATTTTTTAGAAAATGTAACATAGACATCTGTCTTTTAAATATACTGTTTTCAACCTTTTAGTATAACACTAGGCTTATTTTTATAGAAGTTGTTGTTCACCCAGAGCTTTGGGGACATAGAGGTTAAAAATCCAAATAAAATGTGAATTGTATGACATGTATATAAGCATTAAACAACAAATACTTCAGAGTTATAGAGGAAATCAGTGCAAAGTTCTTCAAGCTGGAGAAGGCTACTCTGTGCAAGGTACCAGCCCCCATGAGATTCCATGACATTTCTTTGACAATTTAAACCTGGCCTAACCCATCACCCATCTTGACCCTTATTTATGGAATTTACAAGTCATTAAATTATTCTTTTACAGAGGGGCATGTGATAAGATGGAATATTGGCTCTTTCTTAGAAGATCCAATGGATGCCAATAAGGTGAGGAAACTGGTATATTATATTTAGTAATTTTTTTTTTTACTTATAATAGGGAAATATATCCTCATTTCACTTTGCTGTTTTAATCCATGTGTTTTGCTTTTTAAAGAAAAATCAAAATATTTACACCAAAATTCAGACTAAAGAAAACAAACAATAAAGAATTAGAATTACTCAAAAACATTAAGGATGGATTTAGTTAATGTCTTTAGGTATTTCCTCTGATGTACCCTGAGTCTACATGACTTTTATTGCACAGGGTCATGATAATTACATTTGATTCTACTGGAGTCTTTAACATAACCTGATACTTTTAGGTGTGGTATTTATCCCTCTGGCTATCACCTTGCACAGGTTCTCTTATCAAATATTCAGATGACCTGCTTGATACAGTTGGTGGCATTGGTAAAATTACCAGAGCTATTTTTTTGTTTTGTTTTGGTGAGGCAATAGGTTATATGGATATTTGACATGCATGGTGGGGTTGGCACTTTATACTAGGAAGCTTATGAAATGTGGTATCAGTGATTGTGTGACAGGCCATAATTATGCATTTTGTGGAGATGCATGTCTAGGTGCCTGGATCTCTGCTGCAAAGGAGCAGAGGTGGGACAATTTTAAGTCAAAAAATGACTGGCAGGAGAAGGTGCTCACACTTCCAATGCCTATTACAGCAATTTTCAACCTTTCTCATATCTGCACACAGTGCACTGACAAGGCACTAAAATTGTCAAGGCACACCATCTGGCTTTTTTTTTTGACAAGGTACAACATGCTGTTGGTGGGGGGCTCACATCACTACTGGCGCTACTAATAAATGACCTTCCCCCAAACGCCCATGGCACACCTGCAGACCATTCACAGCACACCAATGCACTGCGACACAGTGATTGAGAAAGCACTGGACTCCCTGCAGCCCCCTCCCCTCTGGATGCATGTTTTTGACATTATGCAAAAAAGTGGCTGGGGGGAGATGGTTGTGGATTCAAGTGCCAAATGGGGGAAAGGTTTAACACCCTGCTCCCACCACGCTTCCATGTAACATCTGACCACTACTTTGCAGCTGCATTGTGAAGATCTGATTTTTAGACTGGGTCTCCACCAAGTGTGTACTTACATCTTGAGAGGACTGAATCCAATTCCAATTGGATATCTGGAAAAAAACTCCTGGCAGAAAGGGTGGTTGGGCAGTGGAACAGATTGCCGAGGTAGGTGGCAGATTCTCCCTCACTGGTGATCTTCAAGCAGAGGCTTGACAAGCATCTGATGGAGATGCTGTAGGAAAATTTCCTGCTAGAGGCAGGGGGTTGGACTAGATGACCATTTAGGCACCTTCCAACTCTATGAGTCTATGAATCAGATGTATGTGCTGCTGGCAATGTTTCCCCCATCCACAAGGTGACCTAATTCTTTGTTGGTTGTTTGACTGTGTTAGGCTGACTCATCTACACCTATTCATGGTCTTTGCTTTAGGCATCAGTGGTGTGGATGTTTGAACTTATTAACATCCATCGATGAAACAAATATTTGCCTGGCTTATTTTAACTTCTTTTTTATGGCAGCATGCAAAGCAACAGGTTTGCTGGCGAGCTCATTCCACAGCAATAGTCAGCCTGTTTTATGACAACGAGAAGAACTTAGTGGTGACTGCTTCTATGGATTGTTCCATCAGGTTAGTTAGCATCAGTGCTCAGCATAGCAATCTGTCTCTCAACAACAACACTCTCTCTGCTCACAACACTCTCTACATCTGTATATACAATTTTTGTGCTTTGTAAAGGTCTCACAGGCACAAATGTTCCCAGGCTTGTGGCACACCTCAGTAGATTGGCATTGAATAAGGATGAATGAGACAAATATATAGATGCAACACAGTACAATTTATTGCAGGAGGTTATTGCCCAACAAGAGGAAGAAGGAATAGGGAAATTTGGGCTTACCTGTGAACTTCTTTTCCATCCCCAGTCTTGAACATATGAGAAGCTCCTCCCCTCTTGCACAAGTAGGGTCAGCTGATCCAAAGTCTTCCAAGGAGGAGGGGCTTGCCCAGGTTCCCCAATCTATGACTGAGCCTTAGGAACCCCTTCATGTAGCAGGTTGAACACAAACAAGATCAGGAGCAGATAATAGGCCAGCAACAGGTATCTGTAACAACTTTATAAAGGAGCCTGCTGAACTCACTCCTATCACAACTGGATCCCTGGCTGGAGCTGTGAGCTGCCCCTTTCAATTTTGGGCATATACACACCTATAGCCAGTCATGGTGGACAGACTGAGAGCCCGATCCTATGGTCCGCACCGCACATCCATGGCACGGACGACAGTCGCAAACATGCCGTAAGGCACATTTGCGGGGCTTGCAGCCCGGCTCCCGCTGGAGCTGGCTCAGCTCTGGCTGGCGCTGTCACGGGTTGATCCCCAGTCCTGACATGTAATTTACTGGCTGCATAGTGGCAGGCCTGAAGCCTTGACCAGAGCAAGCCAGCACAGCCCCCTGGGAACTTGGAGCTGATGCAACATCGGGTGATGTGCATCAGGTGACCTTATGTGAGTGCGTGTGTGTGTGACAGCACCTGCATAGTCAGCATGACTGTGCAGTATTTCCTACACTCTCATTGGCTGCAAGAAGTATAAGTTCCAGCAGGGGCAAGCAAAGGTGGGGGAGATGCAGAGTAGTGTTGAGCCGGAGGCTACGTCCATTTGTATTGAGAATTGTGTACCATTTGTACTATCTGGACTGTAAATATTTGTATATAGTAAAGAAGGAGTGTGGTGGAGAACTTCTGCCTTTGAGTCCTTCTTTCTCGCCGGGAGCAGAGAGCGCTCCGACCTTGGGAGATAGGCACAATAACAACTGGGCAGCTATCTGCGTGCCACGCCATCGGCGGAGCTCCAGCAGCAGATACCGGAGCCGTCCCAGTGGCCTGAACACAGCAGCTCGCAACAAGCGCTGAGCCAGTGAGCAGCAGGTGCCCAGGTTCTGCAGCTTGGCGGTCTCTGTAGGAGGAGCTCCGCAGGATCCAGGGCGCTCGGGTAGGGCTGCTCACCCTACATGAGCGCCTTCACTTTAGCGGCAACCGGACAGTCACCACTAAAGTGAGTAGCCCCATTGAGGGGCTGCTTCTCTTACTCAGGGGAAGGGGACAAATGTCCCCTCCGTGGCGTCGCTGGGTCCCGCAGCTCCGGGCAGCTCAGGATTGGGCTGTGAGCCACTCTGGAACCATAATGCCCTTTGAAAGATATTCATTTCAAAAGATTTAGAATGCTGTGTGTTTGCTAAGCTTCATATGTGACATAACTAAAAAGGCCTTTCCCCCTCCCCATTTAAAAGGTATATTTTAACATTTCTCGGGGCGGGGGGGCTCTTTTCACAAACCATGTAGGCTTTGGCATGCAGCCAATGGACACTACTGCGGCTATTTTGGTCAACACAGGCCGTTTGAATTCTCTGAATCTGCTGATATAATTTTGCCCTGTGATGTAAATGAACTTCCCTTGACAATAAAAGAGGACAACAAGTATATGGAAAAAAAGCAGAAGTTTGAATATCCTCTAGTCTTTGACCGGGAGAGGTAAGGCTGGACCTGTAGCATTCTGCATTAGATTGAAAGTTTACACTTTGTTTACAAGTTATTCCTATATGGAATAACGATGGCATAAAAGCCTCCTAAAAGTCATTGGAACAAGAGGTTATTTTCATAGATTTGGCTACCAAATTTGGATATCCAGGAGAAAGAAAACTTTGGATATAACCCAGTGAGCTTATGAACATTAAGGTGGAACCTGAACCAGATGGGTCCATCTTCAGATATTTGCATAAGGAGTGGCACAACTCATGCCACACAGCTGGTTGTCCACCTGCTTTTCTTCTACCATGTTCTTCAATCTCATCAAAAAATGCTAAAGTTTTCTTGCAGTTGGTATGGACATACATTGTCCTTCCTGCCATTGTCTCATTCTCCCCCCCCCCCATGGATGACTTTTTTGAGGAGAACCAAAAAAGCCACTCACCCATACACCTTGCTAATTAAGGGTGCAATCATACTCGCCCTTGGGCCGACACAAGTCCCTTGCGCTGGCCCAGGAGGCCCAGAGTGCTGTAAGGCACGTTTGCACCTCCTTCAGAGTTGGCTGGGCCAGCATGCGGAGGTGCACCAGCCCATGGAGGCTGAATCCAGCCTCTGTGCCAAGATAGGGAATGAGTTTTGTGTCAGCCAACCTCGACCAATGCAAGGTTCTGGGGAGGGTGGTGAGGAGACGGGAGGGAGGCATTCCAGGACGGGGGGAGGGCGGGCAGAGGGTGGCCCTGGGGTCGGGTGGGCAGGGAGCAGGAAGTGGGGCTGGGATTCGGCTGTTATGCCAGATCCTAGCCCCCATACCTGAGCAGTGCAGAGCAGCTTCAAGCTGCTCCGCTCTCCTCGGACTTATGCCACCTCCGGAGGTGGCACAAGTCCAAGGAGACGCATAAGGGCTGCAGTGGCTTACCTGGGGTTAAGGGGAAGAGTTTCCCCTTACCTTCGGCTGAGCCACTTTGGAGTCCTATCTTGCGCTGGATACAATGCAAGCCTCTTGCGTGTTCCAGCACAAGATAGGATTGCGCTGCATGTCTGCACAAGTTAGGTTCTGACAGTGTTAGACAAAAGTGAAATGAAACATGACTGGAGCTTCAAAACCTAGCCAGACTTCTTTGAAAAAGATTGTGTGCATCAGGGTGGTAGTTTCTGACGATTTGTAATTCTTGCCCTGTCAAAAGAAGCAAGGAAAGAAATGTTCTTATTACCTGGTTTGAAGCCTCCCTTTTTTGTTGTTGCTTTTACACTTGTTTAAATGTTGAAATGCCTTATAGCCTCCGACGTTTGGGATGAGAGGGAAAAGCTGTTTTCTTTTCTGCCTGCCCATCCTGAGACAAGGATCCATATTCACACAACCCCTAAAATAACGACCTTTTAAGTCACTTTTTTTCAAAAGCTGTTGAGTTATCTTTAGTTATCAACTCAACACCTACAGTGTATTTTGTTACAGTGTAACAAAATTCATATTTCAAAAAACCCTGTCACAATTGAACATTTTATATTTCAGGTAGGTTCAAACAGTTTTCAGTAGAGTGGCATTTTTCATTTAGGGGATAAAATATATGTAGTGCAATCCTACATCCCACTGTGCTCACTCCCTAGCAATCGTGTATTGGAGTCCTCAACTGACAAAGCTGCTTTACAGCTTATTTTTATGTTTATTATAATGTTATCATTTAGCTCTTAACTCACATAAAGAGTAACACTATTAAATACAGTAGTGTTATATAATTAACACTTGGCGGGGGAAAAATGCCTGATTTTCCTCCCTCTATCTCTTCTTTTGACAGGTGGAAGACACTGACCAAATCCTCTTTGACTTCAAAAAAGCCTGGCCCTTTGGAGGTTGATCAAGATTTCAAGTTTTTCAAAGCCCTGGCCTCACCTATGGTAATAAGGGTCAATTGCCACTTAGATCTTCTTTCAAAATTTTGCTGATAGAATAAATAAGAATAAAGCCGTAATCCTAACTAGTAGTTAGTAAAGCCATAAAGCACATTTGCGCCTCCTCGAGGGGAAGCCGGGCCAGCGCTCCGAGAAGCGCTGGCCTGTGGAGGCTGACATAAGTCTCTGCGCCGGCTTCCCCTCAGATGCCGACTCAGATGGGCCGACGCAAGCGGAAAAGGGAGGCGGGGGGAGGCGGGGAGGGAGGGAGGTGTTCCTGGGCAGGGGAGGGCGGGCGGTGGGCGGCCCTGGGGGCGGGTGGGCAGGGAGTAGGAGGCGGGGCTGGGATCCAGCAGTTATGCCATATCCCAACCCCTGTTCCCAGAGAGAATGGAGCAGCTTCAAGCTGCTCCACTCTCCTCAGACTTGTGCCACTTTCAGAGGAGGTGCAAGTCTGAGGAGACCCATTGGGGCCAGCAGCCCTTATCCAAGGGTAAGGGGAAAAGTTTCCCCTTGCCTCTGGCTAAGCCACTTACGACCACTATCCTGCGTTGGATACAGTGCAGGCCTCCTGGCTTGCCTGTTCCACCACAGGATAGGATTGTGCCCCAAGGCTGTAATCCTATACACATTTACCTGGGAATAAGTCCTATTAAAATTCATTGCAGTTTACTCCTGAATAGACATGCCTAGGAATGCAGTCTAAGGGCTTTTTATTCACACAACACTAATATGTAATTCAAATGTAAAACCTCCCTCATCCAGAATGTAAGTGTAATTTGACAGTATCTCTCTGCTTTCTATCATGTCTTTAATAATATTCATGTGTGCACTGAAAGGCTCAAAACTTTTTTGGTCTTGTGTGAAAATGTGTGTGTGCTTGGTACTTATGAAACTGTAGCATAAAAAAGATTACATAGCCAAAAAGTGGCATTTGTGCCTTTGAATGTCTACAAATCCATTCTTCATCTCTTTCACCCTGATCAAAAGTTTCAAGCGTCAATTGTGAAGGCCTGACTACATGAGCATAAGAAACTTCTGAGGAAGACCACTGGTCCATCTATTGACCTTACTAGATATGTGCACAAACATGTGCACAAGAAGTGTGTCCCAAATGTTCAAAAAAAATGCCTCTTTTTCATCAAAAGTAGCAGCGTGGGGATCAAAGCAATGGCTTACTCTTTCCCTGTGTGCCACTTTTGTGCTGAAAATTGCCTCCCTGAAAAAGGAATTTGCTCTCAAAGTGGCAATCTGAAGAAACTGCTGCTTTAGGGATTTCAGCCCAAAAATGACACGTGGGAAAGAGCTTGCCTCCTTTCTGTGTGCTTTGGTCCCAAGCAGGGTCACCCTGTAATTTGCAGTTTTTGATGAAAAAGAGGCACTTCTGGTGGGAAGCACACCCCAATGCACCCATATGTGCACATGTCTAGGTTGGTCCTAACACAGGGCCAGACTAGATGTTACATGGAATGTGTTTTGTTTTTGTACATAGCACACTGGGAGATGCAACAGGTTGGTAGGGTTTTGCTCCTGCTGTGATTTTGATCTTGATCATATCCCTGGCTTTCAGCAGAAGTAGAAGTTTTTATTCTAATTAAAATATGAGGAATGCATGATCAAAATTGGAACAACATGGTCCAACAACATGGTCAAAGTCCAAATGCGCCCCTTTCCCCCCATTGTTTTACCTCATTCCCTCTGCCCTGTGCTAGTTACAAAAAACAAAACATGATCACATTACACTTTCATCATCGCATGTAGTGTGACCCTAAGTATGGCTTACACTGCCTAGTAGTGGCTCTCCAGAGTTCCAGCCTACTTGGAGATGCCAAGCATTGAAACTAGACCATCTCAGTGCAAAGCATGTACACTACTGCTGACCAACAGCAATTCCCCTACGACTCATGTAGGACACTAGAAACATAGTTCATTATGTGGGTCTCTCCACTTTCATGTATTTCCATGCCAGAACTGTTCTTCAGCCTATATCTGAAAGAACATTGAGCTTTAGAAAAGAAAAACATAAGAACATAAGAACAGCCCCGCTGCATCAGACCATAGGCCCATCTAGTTCAACTTCCTGTATCTCACAGCGGCCCCACCAAATGCCCCAGGGAGCACACCAGATAACAAGAGACCTGCATCCTGGTACCCACCCTTGCATCTGACATAGCCCATTTCTAAAATCAGGAAGTTGCACATACACATCATGGCTTGTAATCTGTAATGGATTTTTCCTCCTGAAACTTGTCCAATCCCCTTTTAAAGGCATCTAGGCCACATGCTGTCACCACATCCTGTGGCAAGGAGTTCCACAGACCAACCACACACTGAGTAAAGAAATATTTTCTTTTGTCTATCCTAACTCTCCCAACGCTCAATTTTAGTGGATGTCTCCTGGTTCTGGTGTTATGTGAGTGTAAAGAGCATCTCTCTATCCTTCCCATGCATAATTTTGTATGTCTCAATCATGTCCCCCCTCAGGCGTCTCTTTTCTAGGCTGAAGAGGCCCAAACGCCATAGCCTTTCCTCATAAGGAAGGTGCCCCAGCCCAGTAATCATCTTAGTCACTCTCTTTTGTACCTTTTCCATTTCCACTATGTCCTTTTTGAGATGCGGGGACCAGAACTGGACGCAATACTCCAGGTGTGGCCTTACCATCGATTTGTACAACGGCATTATAATATTAGCTGTTTTGTTCTCAATACCTTTTCTAATGATCCCAAGCATAGAATTGGCCTTCTTCACTGCTGCCGCACACTGGGTTGACACTTTCATCGACCTGTCCACCACCACCCCAAGATCTCTCTCCTGATCTGTCACAGACAGCTCAGAACCCATTAGCCTATACGTAGTTTTGATTTTTTGCCCCAATATGCATGACTTTACACTTTACATTGAAACGCATCTGCCATTTTGCTGCCCATTCTGCCAGTTTGGAGAGAGCCTTCTGGAGCTCTTCACCACTCGGAAAAGTTTGGTGTCGTCTGCAAACGTAGCCACCTCACTGCTCAACCCTGTCTCCAGGTCATTTATGAAGAGGTTGAAAAGCACCGGTCCCAGGGCACACCCTTGGGGCACACCGCTTTTCTCTCCATTGAGAAAATTGCCCACTGACACCCACTCTCTGTTTCCTGGTCTTCAACCAGTTCTCAATCCAGGAGAGGACCTGTCCTCTAATTCCCTGACTGTGAAGTTTTTTCAGTAGCCTTTGGTGAGGGACCGTGTCGAACGCTTTCTTAAAGTCCAGATATATAATGTCCATGGGTTCTCCCGCATCCACATGCCTGTTGACCTTTTCAAAGAATTCTAAAAGATTCGTGAGGCAAGACTTACTCTTACAGAAGCCATGCTGATTCTCCCTCAGCAAGGCTTGTTTGTCTATGTGTTTTGAGATTCTATCTTTGTTGAGGCATTCCACCATCTTACCCGGTATGGATGTTAGGCTGACCGGCGTGTTTCCCAGGTTCCCCCTCCTTCCCTTTTTAAAAATTGGTGTTACATTGGTGTCACCCCAGCACTGTCTGTTCTAGTGGCTGTCTGCTGGTATTCATTTGCATCTTTTTAGATTGTGAGCCCTTTTGGGACAGGGAGCCATTTAGTTATTTGATTTTTCTCTGTAAACCGCTTTGTGAACTTTTAGTTGAAAAGCGGTATATAAATACTGTTAATAATAATAATAATAATAATAATAATAATAATAATAATAATAATAATAATAATAATAATACATTTGCTACCCTCCAATCCTCTGGCACTATGGCCATTTTGAGGACAATTTTGAGGGACATTTTGAGTATAAAATGGCAACCAGTTAACACCACCGTTTTTTCATAGATGGATGTAAATGTGTATCCAGATGACCATTTGATTATCAATGTTGTCTAATAATAATATGGACCATATTATCAAAGACTGTAATAATATTGCTCAGAGTATTGTCCAAGTTTTATGAAAATATTAATGAATGTATTAAATATTTCAACTATTTATTTCTTTTTCTGGAATTGAAAATATGTTGACCATGTGATTTCTATCTCACAGATTCTTAAACAACCTCTGGAAAGTTTCAGATCTGCAAACAAAGATGCTGGTGTCATATTTGGTTGTATACCTATCTACCGGGTGAGTTCAAAGTAATTTGCTTCAGTGGAACTTACATAGAAAACTAAACATTAAAATTGTCAGCGAAAATCAGTGAAAAAATTGTGACTTGCAACTATTTACCTCTGCATTTTGTAACAGTTTTGTACACTCAGAGATTTTCTATTTCCAGTCTCATACATCAACTTCTTTATATATTAGAATGTTTTTGTAAGATGCATCTCCCTTTCAGTTAGTAACATAGTGATATGGCGCATAACAAAGCTGTATTTAGCAGAATATCCTAATATCTTTATACCATGCTAGATTTATGGTAGATTGCCTTCTGGGCGTAGACTTCACTCAGTGCCAAATTACATGATATGGAAGATAGAAGTTAGCCTGGGAATTTTTCCCTTTTAAATAGTGTGATGGGGTTGGGGGAGGACTTGAGAATTTTGCTCCCACCCTGCGGTTCAAACCCTGATTGTGTGCCCCTCCCTTGCACATTATTTATAGGAGAAAGTTCCCATTGGCAGCCAAAGGAAGATATTTTTTCTGTAAATAGTACATGGAGGGGCACATGGTTGGGGTTGGAACCTTACTGGGGACTCTAAATAACTCCAGCTCTCCCAATTTTACACCTTCCATGCTATTATAAAGGAAAAGAAGAAAGCTCCAGGTCAACTTATGCATTTCAGATAACATGAAGTTTGTTTTAGCTTGTCTGATCTGAGGGGAACCAGGTTTGATCTCCATCCTAGTCTAGACTGTTTTGATCCTTCACATTATCCTCCCCTCCTACCAAAAAAAGGGAAAAAGAAAAAAGACCTGACTTGTGCCATCATAGACAAAGTCTCCTTCTCCTGTTATTTTGGAGACTGAGCTTTGTATCAGGAAGGCACCAGTTCAAACCTGGCCTTTTCCACAAACACATTAGCTCAGCATTTCTCAACATTTGTCTCCCACTGTATCACTTTGCATACTCCACCTATTGGAAGTACCACCAGAAATAATTGGTGATTACATCATCACCAGTTATGTCTGTATTGGGAGGCCAGATGCAACATGACAAACACCAGTAAGAGGCTCAGGGCAGACTGAAGGGATTTCTGAGTGCGCAAAAAGCGCACACTGGAGCTCTGTCTGCTGAGCCAAGCCTCCTACTACTGCTTGCATTAAATTGCTGGATGGCTGGGGTCTGGAGGATCCTGTGAGTACCACTGAACATCATCTCAAGTTCCACCAGTGGTACAAGTACCACTGGTTGAGAAATGCTGCACTAGCTGGCCTTAAGTAAACCATTATCCCTCAGCCTCAATCTGCAGTATGGGGAAATGAATGAATTGGATTCAAAGATGCCTGATGCAAGTGAAGCCACACTTAGATTCATATAAAGCACTTTCCTGATTTCCTAATACCTTCCCATGGCAGCCCTACCACCATGTCTCATTCTATGTTGTTCCGGATGGTTCCTCAGGAGTGGATTCTTAGGCAGTGCATGTTGCTGAGGTGGGGAAAAGAAAGTGCAATTGTACTCCACTTTGTGCTTCTCTGCGTCTACCGCATGAACTATCACTATGCTATTGTGAAATATTTTGAACATTAAAAAGTGCCATATATGTTGTTTATTATTACTACAATGAGCTTCTTTAACCTCTCCTTCCTACTCTACTCTCCAGACCAGTCCTTCACTCAAATTAACTGCCTTGCTATGTTTGTGGTGTTTTCAGTCATGCCTCTTTTCTTCCTGCTACCAATGCTTTCTGCCCAACTCAAACAAGCAGCCTCCAAGTTTCCATTCATACAAAACCCAGGTTTCTTCCTCTTCGTGGTCATGGCACCCTTGCTCCAATGACCAGAGTGACTGGCCCACTCATCCATTAGTTGAGCCTACCCTAGATCCAGATGTGGTAATTTGATGTGTAATGGACAGAGAGAGGGAACTGTAAAACCTCTATGTCAGTGGTTCCCAAACTGCTGAGTTGCAACCCATCAGCCAGGGAAGAACTTGTCCCTTCCCCTTTAAGGGGCGGGGAGGGAGGTAAGGCAGCAACTCAAATCCCAGGATCACACCTCTGCTAGGGATGGGAGGGTTTTTTTTACTTACCTGCAGCCAGTACTGTAGTCCTGGGAGGTTTGGGGGGCTCAGGGAGGCCTCCTTAGGGCTCTAGACTGCCTGATAAAGTCTATAAAAAGAAAAAGAAAAAACAGGCACTTGGGGTTTTTATGATGAAACAGGAAAAGCCTGTTTTTTCTCCCCCTTTTTTTAGACTTTTGCAGGCACAGAAACCCCCAGGACCCCCAAGAATTGCAGTGCTGGCTGCAGGTAAGTAAAAAAAAAACACAACCCTCCCGTTCCCAGTAGCAGCATGATCCTGGGGATTGCATTGGTGCCTTCCCCCTTCTCCCACAACATACAGTGCTCTCATCTCCCTTGTAAGAGTTTGGGAAGCACTGCTCTATGTTCGAGAGATTTTTTTAAAAAATTAATCAGTTCATTTGATCTCCATTCCTCATATCTGCTGGTTGGTCAGCCAGAGCCAATGAGAAGCTGTTCTGACAGTTTGCTTGGGATGCCCACAGGGAAACAAACTCACAGCTGTCATTGTCCTGACAGATGTTTTTTACTTCCTACAAATGTACAACATGATGTAGGTGTATGTTGGATGGAAGAAGGCAGGAAAAGAGGTTTTCAGACAGTATGAACTGATTAGGCTAGCTGAGGTCCTTCGCCGAAGTGCATGTTCAACTAAACATGCATAGCAGATGTGTGGGTTAGGCGAAACCTCTTGCCAAATTCTAGGTTTGGCATCCAGAATATCAAGAATTTTGTTCCAGTGGTGAGCTCGATGCTGCCAAGACTGATACACTACAAATTCAAGCTTAAATTCGTGTTGATTCATGTGTCTAAAAATTCAAGAAACCGATAAATCTTCTCCAGGCAATATGACATCTGGCAGTCTTCCATTTCCAGTTGAAACAACAAAGAGTCTTGTAGCACAATGAAGACTAACCAATTTATTTGAATTGGCTAGTCTATAAGACTAAAGTGCTACAGTACTCTTTGTCGTTTTTGCTGCAACAGACTAACGCGACTATCCGTCTGAAAGTTATTTCCAGTTTATTACTTTCAGACATTTTGTGTCATGCTTTCTGACAGAGAAGCAATTGAACGACATGACTTCAGTTTCTGCACTCCCTGCTGTACTGTTATAAATCAGAAATAGCTCAATTAGAATCACAGGGAGTGTAAATGGAAGCAGCATCACATTGCAGCAGCTCTTGATAGCTCCCAAAGTGGAAAGGGTTGAAGAAAAGATAGTTCTGTCATTTAAAAAACAGTTTCTTTTGTATATCTGATCAGCAGCTGTATTGTTCTTGTGTTTAAATAAATTTGATACATTCCATACTAAGAATTTGGACTGAAATGTGACAGTGGCAGTTCGGATATCAATCATTTGAATATGACAATTTGGGATTTCATTGGGAGTCGAAAACTTGGGTATGTAAATAGCTCAATGCTTTACAGCAGTGGTTTCCAAACTTTTTAGAACTGGGACCCACTTTTTTAAACGGCACTCTGTCAGGACCCACCTAGGTTTACCAGACTTTAAAAAAGGAGATCTAGAAAGAAAATATTTCATTTATTTATACAGAATAATAATCAGAAAAAAGACGCTCAAACATTTATCTGCCTATATTTACACATGCTTGCAGACACTTTTAATGGGGTTCTGCACATATGTAGAGCTGACCTTGGAAGCTTCTAGAGCAGGGGTATCAAACTCGTTCCATACAGAGGGCCGAAGTTAGCATTCAGGATGCCTGCTGAGGGCCGGAAGTGATGTCATTAACCAGAAAGTGACATCATTAACCAGCTGATAGCCAGAAATCAGCACTTTGTTCTCATTAATTGCAAATGACAGAAGAGAAAATACACCAATGCTGTTTCAGCAGTAACACCTTAGCACTGCTCAGCAGCTGAGAGCCTGAGGGC
Source organism: Tiliqua scincoides (assembly GCF_035046505.1). Classification (NCBI taxonomy): domain Eukaryota; kingdom Metazoa; phylum Chordata; class Lepidosauria; order Squamata; family Scincidae; genus Tiliqua; species Tiliqua scincoides. The sequence goes on from NC_089821.1 coordinate 232,359,523, forward strand.
CGGATAAAAAGCTTCTGGGGGCCGCACCCAGTCCCCGGGCCTTATGTTTGACACCCCTGTTCTAGAGCTTTGACAAGCATCTTAACCCTGCTCTTGAGTGGGAGAAACCCTGTGCACACCATGTGCCTTGAGGATAGATGAATACCCAATCTCTTTGCTCTTTGAGGACTGCTCCTAGAAAAATATTCTAACCAGAGGGTGGTGAGAAAACAAACGAATTGACTATTACCCGAAGGGAGACAGAGATGGTAGTAGAGCAAACCCTTAGAGAAGAGTTAGCATAGCCTGAAACTTAAGGTGGATATCCTGGACAGAATCATCCCTTGGGTGAATGTTGTATGATACCACACAGGCACCGAAGCATTATCACTTTTCCAAATAAGTCTTGTATGCTGACAATTTTCCCAAGTGGGCTAAAATTTCCTTCAAATCAAAGCCAACTAAGGTCAGATCCTCCACACCATCAGCTTCAGTGCTTTGAATTTATGAAGTATTCAGTCCTGACTCTGAGAGGAGTTTCAGGGTCCAATCCTATCAAATGTTCCAGCACCGGTGCAGCACAAATGTTCCCATACCTTGAGGAGGCCTCTGTGACTGCCTCCCCACCGCAGGATACAGTGCTCCATGGGTACGGTTGCACCGGCACTGGAAAATTGGATAGGATTGGTTCCTTTGTCAGGAGTGTAGATGAAGGCACTCACCCCTTGCTATCTTGAACAAAGGTACAAACCAGATTTGTGCTGGCCCCCAATGTTATCAGGATGCAGTCAGTGCTGAAGTTGTGTATCCTGTTGATGATGTGGGCAATTAGTGGGGGTGGAGGGAAGCAGGGCCACCTCCCATGGGACTAGAATTGAATCCTCAACAGAGTGGGGATGATGTCTGTAGAATTCCTGGCACTTGGTGCTGTGATTCATGCCACAACACTTTCCACCACAGGGCGACCCCAGTGTTGAACTGTAGACCAAGATACCTCAGTGTCAAGGTCTACAATAGGATGTAAACAACCATATCTCTTTGGAATCCCACAGTGATGGCACAATTTTAAAGGTGACCCTGCTTGCCAAATGATGAGGCAGGGCTAACTAACAAAAATATTTTTTTTAAACTAACAATTACTAATCCAAAGGCAGAGAATAAAAATGAAAGCTGAGGTCTCCGAATTTTCTAAGGGCACAATCCTAAAGCACTCTTGGGCCGGCGCAGACTTGCACCTTCTCAAGAGCAAGCTGCGCCAGCACACAGAGATGCACTGGAGCACGGAGGTTGTATCCAGCCTCCATGGCGGCTTGCCCCAGGCCGACGCAGGGGTCTGGGGAGGTCGGGGAGGAGGCAGGCGGTCCAGGGAGGGAGGGGGGCGGTACAGGGGGCAGGCAGGCCTGGGACCCGGCAGATATGCTGGATCCTAGCCCCTGTTTCTGAGCAGCACGGAGTGGCTGCAAGCTGTTCCACTCTCCTTAAGACTTATGCCACCTCCAGAGGTGGCGCAAGTCCAAGGAAACCCAATGGGGCTGCAGTGGCTTACCTGGGGGTAAGGGGAAGAGTATCCCCTTGCCTCTGGATGAGCCACTTTGGGCCCCTATCTTGCACTGACTACAGCACAGGTCTCCTGGCCTGCCTGTTCCAGCGAAAGATAGGATTGCACTACACAGAACAAAGAAAAAGAGAAGTGTTTCTCACAGCATTAACAGTGGTCAAAAAGGAACTGAGGGATTAGGCATCCTTCCTAACTTCAGGAATGTGAGGTTTTGCCCACTCAACAGCAAGGCCTGAATATCCAAAAAGTCTGAATGTGTCTTCAGCTCTCCACATGCGCAGAATTCTACTAGCGTGACTGCAGAGAAACCATAAAGAAGAATGGTTTTAACACACATAAATGAACAGATTTCAAAAATATATATACGTAGAATATTTTTGAAATCTGTTTTTTCAAATCTGAAATATTTTTGAAAACTAAAAAACAAACAACAAATGTCAATGCTGAACACGACTCCACCTGTTAGAGTTAGCAGCTCTTCTATCCCAGTCGTAGTGCTATCTCAATTTAAAAGTTATTAAATTAGTGCATTTGAGAGTTTAAATGAAGTCAGATTTTAAAACATTTTCTGATTACTTCTGGCAGTGTTCATGCAGCAATGCTCCACCTTTATTCCTTCTCACTAGCCTCTCTCTCTCTCTCTCTCTCTCTCTCTCTCTCTCTCTCGTTAGAGATCATAGATATTTCGAGGTAAGCTAGTGGTGCACTCTAGGGGCCAGTGCTGGGTCTAGTGTTTCTTGTTTTTTTATTATTTTTTTAAATAATTTCATCAATATCTAGGTACACAATACCTTTCAGCTCAGAAAAAAAGCTCAGATTCAATTATATTTATGTATATAGACTTCATAGACAGAAGACACTTAACCAGATACTTAACCAGAATTACATTTGAGAAAACAGGAAAAGGTTGCAAATTTGGAGAGGAAGAGATACGCCAGTGTGGAAAACTGGTTTGGATTCTAAGTGGAATTTTTTAAAAACAGTCGAACAATAAAAGCAGTTCAGCAAAGAAAGAAGCAATCTTTGGGAGGTAACAGAATTTTCCTTCTCTGAGGCCTTCAAGAAGTGGTTGGGTAGACGTCTTTCAGGCAGGGATTAGGCACAAAGTATAATTTCCTGAGGAAGATAGTGTAAATAGATGATCAGCTTGACACCTCTGAAGGATATGACCAAATAAGGATATGAAGAAATATGACATAGCGTCCCCTTTAAAAAAAGACTGCTATGAAATGATTCAGTCAGAAGTATCTGTTTCTGGGTTAAAGCAGTCTAATAATGGGTTCCATTCCAGACTCCCTCGTGGATACCTGAAACAGTGGCTACTGGGAACAACTTTTAAAAAAACTTGGTACAACAAGATTTTTTAAAATGTTCCCCTATCTTTTTTAGAGATGTCCCTGGTATCCATGCATAACTGAAACCGTGGCTACTGAATCCATGTATACGGAGGCATGCCTGTAGTGTTTGAATCCCCCTTCAGCCATATATTAACATATGTATTTCCAAGCTTCAATTTTCTGAGCAAAGTCCAGTTATATCACCTTGTAATATAGTAAATGCACTAATCATTCCTTCATGTGTGATGCCTATTAAGCTTAAGGCTATAAAGTACATGTGGAGACTACTGGGGTGGCATTTTAGTTCCAGGTTGAATGCTACCTCAGACATGCCTCCTTCAATGGGCCAGTCCCCACCTGTAAAAGAGGAAAACTACGACTTACCACAAGAGAGCACTGCAAGGCTGAACATGGTAAACACAGAAAAGAACTATATCCATGAAAGAGGCTTTATAAACATTATTTAAAAGTCAATTAAGAGATTTTTCCTTAGACTAGATTTCATGAAATGTTGTAGCCATACACATAATTCTTGCTTTTTCTGAATTGCTTATAAAAGGTTGTAAGTCCCACAAGGCTGAAACATACTCTGACTAAGTTCGAAAGCTCCACGGAAAGTCTTAAGAAACGAAGTAAAATTATCACACCTAATAATTTAGTAAGTGTGCTAAGCATATCTTCATTTTAAGTCTAAGGTTAGTATGGTCCACATGTGGGAAGCATTGATTGGGATTTACTTCCAATCAATAGAATTAAGGTTGCAATCCTAACTTGCACTGGAGCAGGCAGGCCGGCAGTGCGCTGCACCCAGCACAAGTTTGAGGCCAGAAGCGGTGCAACCCGAAGCAAGGGGAAAACTTTCTCCTTACCCCATTTCACGCTGCACTAGTCCCAATGGGCCTACTTGGATCTACGCCACCTCAGGAGGTGGTGCAAATCTGAGTAAAATGGAGCAGCCAGAGGCTGCTGTGTGCCACCTGAGAACAGGGTCAGGATCTGGCCTAACTACTTGATCCTGGCCCCACCTCCTGTTCCCCACCTGCTCCCAGGAATGCCTACCACCTGCCCTCCCCCACCCCGAAACGCCTCCTCTCCACACACCCCTCCCAGACCCCTGTGTCCGCTGAGCTAGGCCTATGCAAACTTATCTCACCAGGCCTGAATCTGGCATGGGGAGGCCAGCGCAACTCCTTGCGCTGGCCTCCCCAACTCTATAAAGTTGGCACAAACATGCCTTATGGCACGTTTGCGACACCCCCAGGTTGGCACAAGTTATTTGTGCTGGTCTAACCCAGGGGTTAGGACTGCATTATAAATCTCTTTAAATCTGAATAATCCATCTGAACTGCAGATTGGACTGGATTTCTGTCAACTGATTAGGCCATTTCCTGTGGGCAGTGTTTTGTTTTTTTTAATGAAAGTTCCTGAAAGATTTACTTCTTGAAATTTTAGATAGTTTCACCAAATCCCAAAGGCATGGGATGAGTAGCAAAAGCAAAAATCATATCCAGAAGTATTCCTAACATTCTTATTGAATCATAGGTGACATTCATAGTCTACAGTCATCTCTACAAATAATTTTTCTAGTGCTGACATAGGCCAAGTAGGTTGGCTTCTCCATATGTTTTCATCTACCAAATCAGAAGTTGCCTGAAGTGACTCCTACTCTGCATATATTAAGTAAATGAAAACTAGTTCATAAGGTACGATTGACTGTGAAATGGGACAGAGGAAAAACTAATGTTTTTTCTTCCCAGGCAAGTAGAAGCAGTACAAGCCAGGTTTACTCCTGCCCTAAGTAGCAGCAGTTTCCTAAATGCAAGTATCTGGGAAACTACATAGCAGGTGCTGAAAGGAATTTGGTGGCCCTATTCAAATAATAAGGCCAATTCAGTCATTCTGGGGCATCACTAAGTTCAGAGTCTGTGCTGACAGTCACTTGCTCCCATCACCAAGTTCTTCCTGCTCTTGTTCTAAGCCCCCCTACACTAAACCTGAGCTGTAAATAAAACATCATGAGCCAGATAGATTCAAGAGAAATATGGCTGATCCAAAAACAAGTGCAAAATAATTTACTGGAGGATCATTGAAGAATTATTAGAAACCGGATGGAAGAGATTTGGAGCACAATCCTAACCAACTTTCCAGCACTGGCATAGCTGTGCTAGTGGGGCATGTGCTGCATCTTGCAGTTGGGCAGCAGTCATGGAGGTCTCCATAAAGTAAGGCATTGTTTGTTCCCTTACCTTGGAATTGCATTGCCTGTATGTCAGTGCTAGAAAGTAAGTTAGGATTACGGCCTTGGTTTCCTAACTCTACCAATAGTTGCAATTGAAACCCAGGCTCCCCTAGATAGGCAGCCACAGATGCAAATTTGCTAGTATCACCTTTGACATTCAGAGAGATTGCCCAAATGTGCATACCTATCCACGTGCATACCTGTCCAGTGAAAGTGGTCATTGGGTTACTTGTCATTAAAACTGGCATAAATAAGTTTACGCTCTACTCTTTGTCTTACAGTCACCACGTTTAGCCAGCCACGGAGGTACAAAAACTATTCATACACCAACGGCATCGTCTGCTTCTTCCCCCAGCCCCACCACTTCCAGCCCAAGTACAAAAACCTCGAAACTGTAAGATGTGTTGCAACTAACAAAGGTGAAAATAAAATCCTGAGACAAAAGTAAAACCAACATTTTCTGAATCTATTTCAAGCAAACACGCACATATAGCCCCCTTTAGTTTCAGCATTCTCTCTCTCTCTCTCTCTCTCTCTCTCTCTCTGCACAGTATCGCATGTTTGTGCCTCATACAGTGCCTTCTATTTTGTTTAGTCATAAGTGTTCTGGGTCAATATTGTTTAACAGACATATTCTGAGTTAGATGTGATGAAACTTACTGAGATCAATGGGTTCAAGTGCACCTAACTCTTGGTTTGTGGTCAATAAGTGCAATGAGAACACAAAGAGAATAAACAGTCATAGGAACGGATACGGTAATACCACAGTTCTGCTCTTTTTGAACAGGCATAGATATTAGATGGGGAAATGTGAGTGCTTTCTCCAAGTCTTCTCTGGTGATAATCCTTAGATTTTCACCTTCTCTAAAAGGAGCTGATAATACTTTAGGATCATCACCATTAGGAGCCAGAACGTGGCCTTTGTTGCGCAGCCATCAGTGAGTTGGTGTATCATTGTCATAATGGACTTAGGCTATGACAGATGACTTGTCAGCATGGTGTCTGAATAGGATTAGGCCTTAATCCATTGTTTTGGTAACAGCTGTACAGCGTGATGATGTTTGCATCCCTCATGTCTTGAGGTACTCCACCTTCTCTCCAGCAGAGGATTTCATGCAGCTCAGTGACGATGATCTCTTTGCTCTTTGCAAGGACATCTGCAAGAGGGATCTGAAGGCCTTAGAAGTGGACCTCAACAGGTGGGAAACCCTGGCCTCTGAGCGGCCCGCTTGGAGGCAGGCTGTGCAGCATGGCCTTTCCCAGTTTGAAGAGACACTTGGCCAACAGTCTGAGGCAAAGAGGCAAAGAAGGAAGGCCCATAGCCAGGGAGACAGACCAGGGACAGACTGCACTTGCTCCTGGTGTGGAAGGGATTGTCACTCCCGAATCGGCCTTTTCAGCCACACTAGACGCTGTTCCAGAACCACCATTCAGAGCGCGATACCATAGTCTTTCGAGACTGAAGGTTGCCAACAGTATGGTAACAGCTGTATATCAACTCCAGAAAAACACTGTCAGCCTGAGAGCAAAAAAAATGGGTCAGGATATTTGCGGGCGGGGGGAGGGGCTACTTCCTTGGCTGTTTTCTCTTTCCACACCCTGCCCCTGTTCCAGTGTATATAGACTTGGTTTTGGGGGGCTCTGCCCCTGGACCAACACCAAACTGCTGGGTTCCACCCCCATACCTGCTTTCGACCCTGCTCTGAACCTGGGGGGGGGAGGGTTACATCCTCAGGTTCCAGATTTGTTTTCTAAGGATTGACAACTCTAAGAACTGAGCTCCTTTTGCTCACAAATAAAATCTCTAGGGCTGGTTTAGAAAGTCCAGCTAAAACTTGCTTTCTGCCATTCCTGGCATCCTAGTCGCCAGGCCCAGTTTTTTAAGGTGCCAGTCAGTGGTTACTGGGCACCTGAATAGAAGCATTTGAACATACAGTGTCCCATCACCACCTAAAGAAACTTTGCTCTTCTACAAACAATAAAAAGCAACTCAATGCAAGAAACACAAAGACTGAGAGGGTAGTTGTTCCCGTCGCAAGCATGGACGTACACACACATCCCTACCTCTGCAGCCTGGTGTGCAAGTGCTTTTCCCTATCCCTGAATTAACAAGAGGAGTGCTTTAGAACTACTACAGTACACACAGTTGACAAAAGCTAGTGTCTTCTTCCATCTCACCCCTGGGTCTCCTGTTCAAAGTCACTTTCTTTAAAGCTGACATGCAGAAGAAAAGAATCCCTGACTCATACAGTGAGCAGGAAATCAGTCTCTCTGTTCTAAAGACCAGGGCAAAGACAGGTCATCTGAAATAACAGATTCTACGAGAGGCAAGAAGATGGTTCGTATAGAAACTGAAATTATGCTTTCTGAGTTTAAATTTTAAAAGGACCTCTACCCAAACCAACAATTAAGTAACAGGAACACAGCCCGTGAGAAAAAGCAAGCGTTCCACAATCAGGGCTAGCACCATTTCGGCACACTAAACTATAAATGTAAAAAAAAAAAATTGTGCTGCAATTCGAACATAATTGCTCTATATGTGGAAAGATACCGTGGCACCCATGAGCAAAATACTGAGCAGAAGATGCTTCCACTAGGAAGCAACCAAGAAAGTTAATATGCAGTTTGGTTCCTGGGCCGATAAGGGCAAAAGCATGACCTGACATTTACATTGACGTTACCATATGCACGCTGTACTGCTTGAACTATAAAAGGTTGTGACATTTTTGTTGTGCATTTTACCAGCAAGCACGCAGGAGCCGTTTACTCTTGTGTGCACTAGACCACAATAAAAAATTGTGCAGCAATCCAAGACAGTTGCTGTGCATTGTTGGAGCAGTTCTACTCATTAGTAAAGAACTGAGTAAAAGATGCTCATGTTAAAACAACGCTAATGTTGTCAAAATAAATCTGAAAGCAAAGGTTTTCCTGTTACGAACCATTTGGGGTTGATGCAGTGGTTGAAGAATGAGAGGCAAGCCAATTTGTGGATTGTGCAGTGTGATGGAGCCTTTTTCACTGTACATATATGCTGCAACATGGAATCAAGGCTTCTGCTAATTAAGACTTTGTTCAAATTAGAAAAGGACTGGGAACCATTATTTAGCTGTTCAGACCTTGAGGGTGGCTAATGAAATTAACACCAGTGGAACTACAGTACATCACACATACCAATTCTCCTATCAAAAATAAGGATGGATAACAGCGACTTCAGAAAAGAAACAGACACTTACATGGAATATAAATAATAATTATAAATATTTGTTTCACCCAATGCAGCTGCTGTTACGTTTTTAAGGCTGCAATTCTGTCCACACTTACCTGTGAGTGAGCCCCAATGAATATGCAACTCACTTGCAAATAAAGAGACACAGAATCAGGCTGCACAAGTCTAGCCAGCATACTTCACCGAGGGGGTGATGGGGGCTATCCTATCTGCTTATGGAAGACTGTAAATTCCTATGCTCGATGATACTTATAAGCTTCTTGTCATGTCCATGTCAGTGTAAGTAAATTATAAGCTTCTTGGCAATCAATTAAATCCTATACCTTTGCTAATTTGCTTTTAATAAAACATTGTTTCACACATCACCATCATACAACCTCCTCTGAAGCATTACAGCAACCTATTGATTTTAAACTGTGCCGCTATTTCTGTCAGCATTTGACTCAGAACGGTTGGTTTGAATTGATGTTTGAACTCCACAGAACTGGCAGGCAAGGGGCTAAATGTGTTATTTTTATCTTTAAACCAATGCATTTGCATACCTTTTAGCTGCTGCTGGATATCTTGCACTCTGCTGTTAAAGAAGTGACAGCTCTTTAATATATTTTTGGTCCTGAAGTAATTTAGTGAATTTACACCTCCTATAAAAGAAAATGTTTTGCATACAAGTGACAGTTAATATACCAATGCCCAGAAATGAATAGTGACAAATAAGAACTTATTTTATCTCTTAACAAACCTTAAAAGATCTTTAAAAAAAAACACAAAGAAAACATTACACTGGCCACTAAAAATGTGTCTGTAAAAGATGAACAAAGTAAATAAGGCTACACCTACACAGTGAAATTTACTGTCAGGTAAACATGTATACTACCAAGCGGCACATCAGATTAAATTAATTTGCACTGAGAAATGCAAAATATTCTGAACAGCTTCAGAATGCATCAAGGGGAGTAACTCATACTGATGGGGCTCGATGTATCAATATTGTTACTTTAAAATAATGAGAACTGTGCTAGAGTAATTTCTGACTGAGGGCCCCACCCTCAGCTTGCTAATATAGCAAGTACATGCAACAGAGGTGACGAATAAGGCAAGATATATGTTTAATAAGTGGTGGTTCCAGCATGAAGGCACCCTCAGAAATTCTACAGCAGCCATTTTCAACCACTGTGTTGTGGAACATTGGTGTGCCTGAGGAATTTGGGGGAAGGTCATTTATTAGTGAGGCCAATGGAGAATAAGAACATAAGAACAGCCCCGCTGGATCAGGCCATAGGCCCATCTAGTCTAGCTTCCTGTATCTCACAGCGGCCCACCAAATGCCCCAGGGAGCACACCAGATAGCCCCCCCACAGTGAGCCCCCCACTGGCAGCATGGTGTGCCTTATCAATTGGTAAAAAACTGATGGTCCGCCTTGACAATTTTAGTGCCTTCTCAGCATGCCGTGAGATGAAAAAGGTTGAAAGTGGCTGCTCTACAGCATTAAGACTGAGCTTTGGCTGCCACCCAGCTGAATCTGCAGCATCCTTTTCAAGTGTAAACACTGGCAGTTGTTGCTGGTGCTGGGAGGGAGGAATATTCTGGGAGCTAGCACTCAACAACTGCATCCCCCCCAGGCAGAGCCTGAATCTCCATCGTACCTAAAACCGATTCATCTTTCATTTTTATAATTTCATTTTTGAGTTTATTTGGCCTCTTTTTATACCTCGCTCCCCCTTCTTTTTTCTTTTGAACTGTGAGTCCCTTGGGGACAGGACTACTAACAAAGAGGGGGAAAAATACTGTAAGCTCCTCTGACCACATGGAATTTAAATTGAAATTATTGTTGTGAGTTGTATTCAAGGAAGCAGAAGGACAGGAAAAACATTTCTGAAATAAATAAGATGCATACAAGCTTATTTTGGGACAGTCAGCAAATTGATTTGTACTGTCCTCAACCTGCGCAGCTTCCAAAGGGGTTAGCCAGGTGAGGAACTGGCCAGAGCCCAGTTCCATTAGAGAGCCCATTTGGTCAGGCTGACTCCCCTGAACCCAGACCCTGCAGCACTAGCACTGCTGCTTCATAATTAACCAGGATTGCAGAACCGGCAGTAGCCTGATTGTGTTAGTAGTGCAGGATGACATCGCAGCAAACTAAGGGCCCAATCCTATCCTATTTTCCAGCACTGGCGCAGCCACAATGCAGCCCCATGGTAAGGGAACACATGTTACCATACTTTAAGGAGACCTCTGTGACTGCTGCCTCACCACAAGATGCAGTGCATGCCCCATTGGCGCAGCAGCACTGGCACTGCAAAATTGGATCTGATTGGGTCCTAAGTCTCAGTCCCCAAATATTCAGCTAGGAATATGGAACAGTTGAAAATGTATTAATACAAAACAATTGCTCCTGAGAGTGTTTGTTTTTTTTAAAAAAGGGAAGGAGGGGGAACCCAGGAAACTATAGACTGGTCAGCCTAACATCTATACTAGGTAAGATGGTGGAATGCCTCATCAAAGATAGAATCTCAAAACACATAGACGAACAGGCCTTGCTGAGGGAGAATCAGCATGGCTTCTGTAAAGGTAAGTCTTGCCTCACAAACCTTATAGAATTCTTTGAAAAGGTCAACAGGCATGTGGATGCGGGAGAACCTGTAAACGTTATATATCTGGACTTTCAGAAGGCATTCGACACGGTCCCTCACCAAAGGCTACTGAAAAAACTCCACAGTCAGGGAAATAGAGGGCAGGTCCTCTCCTGGATTGAGAACTGGTTGCAGACCAGGAGAGTGGGTGTCAATGGGCAATTTTCACAATGAAGAGAAAAGCGGTGTGCCCCAAGGATCTGTCCTGGGACCGGTGCTTTTCAACCTCTTCATAAATGACCTGGAGACAGGGTTGAGCAGTGAGGTGGCTACGTTTGCAGACGACACCAAACTTTTCCACGTGGTGAAGACCAGAAGTGATTGTGAGGAGCTCCAGAAGGATCTCTCCAAACTGGCAGAATGGGCAGCAAAATGGCAGATGCATTTCAATGTCAGTAAGTGTAAAGTCATGCACATTGGGGCAAAAAAATCAAAACTTCACATATAGACTAATGGGTTCTGAGCTGTCTGTGACAGATCAGGAGAGAGATCTTGGGGTGTTGGTGGATAGTGGATGCTCTTTACACTCTCACATAACACCAGAACCAGGGGACATCCACTAAAATTGAGTGTTGGGAGAGTTAGGACAGACAAAAGAAAATATTTCTTTACTCAGCGCGTCGTTAGTCTGTGGAACTCCTTGCCACAGGATGTGGTGACAGCATGTGGCCTAGATGCCTTTAAAAGAGGATTGGACAAGTTTCTGGGTGGAAAAATCCATTACGGGTTACAAGCCATGATGTGTATGTGCAACCTCCTGATTTTAGAAATGGGCTATGTCAGATGCAAGGGAGGGCACCAGGATGCAGGTCTCTTGTCATCTGGTGAGCTCCCTGGGGCATTTGGTGGGGCTGCTGTGAGATACAGGAAGCTGGACTAGATGGGCCTATGGTCTGATCCAGCGGGGTTGTTCTTATGTTTTTCACTAATGCTGACTTTCACTAATAGGAATAAATAGCCAGCATCATAAGCTGATTGAGCTAAACAAACAAATTCGTAAAGCAGCTACCACGTTTTCCAAACTCACAAAGAGAGTCTGCTCCAACAAGAAGCTGACAGAACATACCCAGGTCTACAGAGCTTGCATCTTGAGTACACTTCTGTACTGCAGCGAGTCATGGACTCTTCACTCACAACAGGAGAGGAAGCTGAACGCTTTCCACATGCGCTGCCTCCGACGCATTCTCGGCATCACCTGGCAAGACAAAGTTCCAAACAACCCAGTCCTGGAACGAGCTGGAATCCCTAGTAAGTATGCACTGCTGAAACAGAGACACCTGCGTTGACTTGGTCAAGTCATGAGAATGGACGATGGCCGGATCCCAAAGGATCTCCTCTATGGTGAACTCGTGCAGGGACAGCTGCGATACAAGGACATCTGCAAGAGGGATCTGAAGACCTTAGGATTGGACCTCAACAGGTGGCTTTGGCGTCTGAGCATCCTGCTTGGAGGCAGGCTGTGCAGCATGGCCTCTTCCAGTTTGAAGAGACATTTGGCCAACAGACTGAGGCAAAGAGGCAAAGAAGGAAGGCCCATAGCCAGGGAGACAGACCAGGGACACACTATACTTGCTCCCAGTGTGGAAGGGATTGTCACTCCCGAATTGGCCTTTTCAGCCACACCAGACGCTGTTCCAGAACCACCATTCAGAGCGCGATACCATAGTTTTCCAAGACTGAAGGTTGCCAACTCAAAAGCTGATTGAGGATGCAGGCCTATCCAACTTTCCAATGGCGATAGAGCCATGCCAAAGGGGTGTGTGCCACATCCTGCAAGGGGGGGGGCTACAGTCATGGAGGCCTCCTTAAGGTAAGGGAACATTGGTTCCCTCACATCAGGGCTGCATTACAGCTGCATCAACACTGAAAAGTTGGGTAGGATTGGACCCTGATTTACAGGGTGACCTGATGTCATAAATGGGTCTTTGAGGCCAAAACAAGCACAAAAGGAGAAATCCTGCGAAAGGGGACAAAGCACCCCAAAAAGTAGGATATTCCCCCAAAAGTAGGACGTGACAAAATAAAAGCAAAAAACACTTGTGTATTGATTTCACGTGGTTAATTTAAACACCATATTACTAAATTAGAAGCTATATGACATATAATTTATTACATAACACCACAATTATGGAACTCCCTACCAGGGGAATTAAAATCTTACCCCCTCCCTCATGGCGTTTCGGCAAGGGCTTAAAACATTTATGTTTCGTTTGACATCTGGTGACAGGTTGTCCGCCTCCTGTGCCTCTGTAGCAGTTCTGTGAGTGTAAATAGTCTTCCCCTCCTCCCACTGGTTTTTCTTTTTGTGATTTTCTTAATTGTTTTTATATTGTATTTTTTTAAAAGATATAAATTGGAAGCCACTTGGGGCATCTGCTTCAGCAGAGGAAAGGCAGGGTAGAAATCAGTCGCAAGAAGGCTCTGTGCTGCCTGCAGGAGCCACTCACAGTGGGAGGACATTTCAGTTCTTTGCCAGGCTGTAAAAAGGGAACAGTCCTGGAAAAAAAGAGGACTTCTGGTCATGCTGCTAGTTGAGGAAAGGAGAAGCCCATCCAGGTCAGAGTGGGGAGTCCCAGGCAAGTTATCAGAGTCCCAGGCAAGTTATCAGAGTCCCAGGATGCGCGTTGTCCCAGCGGCACCAGGTGCTTGTCTGTCCCAGGGATGCCTTGCCCACGCTTCTGGTGGTGCCTCAGTCACCCCATAGATGGGTCCAAGGGGGGCCATGGGTGCATGCCCCTCCCAAGCTGCTGCACCAGCAGGGAGCAAAGTCAGGAGCCAGAGGAACACCAGCCACTTTGCTGGGAGTAAGCTCCACTGACTATAGTGGGACTTACTTCTGAGTAGACAGGCACAGGACTGTAACCACTGGATAAACCTGGGCTCCCCACCTGGTTGCCCCAGGCTCTGGAGCTGAGGGACAGCTCATGGCCCCTCCCACACAAACGCTAGCCCCGCCCCTGCGCCACACCAGGGGGATGCTGTGAGTCTCATGATCAGGGCTCAGTGTGACACCCTGGTCCAGCCCAGCCGTCTCATCTTTGTTGCCCGACCGCACAGCGCCGCCGCCGCCGCCTCCTTCTCAGCTCAAACCCGAAGCCAAGGTACAGGACAAGCACATTCCACCGCCCCTCGTGCCCTGGTTCGACTTCGCACATGCTCACTCACACTCCTTGTAGCCGCGCTGCAGGCTGGGCGATGTAGTCTCCGAGGTTCCTCTGCGGGGGCGGGGCTCGGGGTGCTGGAAAGCGCGCGCGGCTTGAACCGAGTTCTGCAGGTTTCCGCGCCCTGCCGCTGCTCTGGCTGAGAAGACCCGACCGGGCTGCGGGGTGGCTGCTGCTGCTGCTGTCAACGTTCTATCCTCTTCCCCCCGAAGGTGCTGGAACTGGGTAGGGGAGCTGATCGGCGGTGGGAGTGGGGTGCAGAGGGGCTGGCTCCGGACTCCCCTGCGCGGGTGCGTCTTCCGCCCTGGAGGGAGGGGGCCTCTTAGCAGGTGGGGGTGGTGGTGTCGAATGTTGAATGACTGATGAGCTCCAGGCAGAGCAGCTGGGAACCCTGCGTGCCCAGTGGGGCCCCCCCCCCCATTGATTAGGGTGCATCAGCAGTGTGGCTTTCCTATTACCAATCATCGGTCTTGCTGCAGTGGTTCCCAAACTTTGTAGCACCGGGACCCACCGGGACTCACTCCATTAGGACCCAGCTAGCTCCAGAAAACTTTTAAAAAGTGATCTAGAAAGAAATATTTTTCTTTATTTCCAAGCAATGTTTTATTTATGAATTTATTTACTTGCCAAACCCCCTCCCCCTAAAAAAAAAAAAAAAAAACTTGATCCATTTCGCATAATGAGGCAGCCCTAGTGAACAGCCTGCAAGGCTTGGGGGGCTTAGAGCCCAGCCTATGCAGGTCTATTCAGAAGTAAATCCGATTGCAGGCAATGGGGCTTACTCCCAAGTAAGTATGGATAGGACTGCAGCCTGAGACTCCAATCTTATGCATGTCTACTCAGAAGTAAGTCCTCCCAGGTAAGTGTGGATAGGATTGCAGCATTAGGACCCAGTCCTATGTATGTCTACTCAGAAGTAAGTCCCATTAGTTTGCAAACTGCAGGAGCTCAGCTCTTTTGCAGGGCAGTGAGCAGCTATCTTATTTTTGAATAGCCTCAGGTCTTGAGGCAGTTAGTAGTTGGCAACCTTCAGTCTCGAAAGACTATGGTATCGTGCTCTGAGGCAGTTAGATATCTGATATTTCCATCACCTGTGTTTTCATATGGACTCACAACAGATTTGCAGCCTGGCTGTAGCCACCTCAAAAGCAAGTCCTCTTGCATTTAATGGCACTTTCTTCCAGGAAAGCATGATCTATTTAGTGCTGAGGCCTAATGCTACAACCCCGGCCTGCTTAACAGTGTTGGATTGCTGCTGACAGTCTGCAATGTTATGCATGCTTTCCTGGGAGTAAGCCCCATTGGAAACAATGGAATTTACTTCTGAGAAGACAAGCATAGGATTGTGCTCTCAGCTAGGCAGCTATCAGTGCAAAGTGGTATTGCGGGGTGGGCAAACTTTCAATTTTAGAACCTTAACAATTGTATAGAAGAGGAAATTTCAGCAGGTGCAGCTTGTCATCTCTACCAAAATAAGTAAATAATAGCACAGTAGCTACTGTTTTCCCAGGGATCATGCTATTGGCAATGCTCTACCAATCTGGGTCAGGTAGCATTTGACAGCTCATGAAGCTAGAGGTTACATGAAGGCAGAAATAGAAAGAGGTGGCTTGAACAAGAGATTCTCCTCTCCCATCACCCCCATGGAGTTATAATAATAGTTCAGAAGCTCCCAATATCACGATATCCCCACATAGAAAGCATTTCTCATTATTACTTATGAAGCATCATAAATTTTTATGGTCCTTTACAATGAAAGAGAAGACCTGTTCCTGCCCTAAGGGGCTCACAGTCTAAAATACACACAGGTAGACAACAACAGAAGAAATCAGGAATGGTGCCTAGGAAGAAGAGAAGGAATATGTTAATATTTCATGTATGCTTACGTATGTCAATCTGGGGACTGTTGACTCCTTGGGTGTGCTCCAATTTACATTAGATCTGCTCCTACTGCCTTCAGATGGGTAACACTGGGTTTGCCTTGTAGAAAGTGGGTTTTTCAAGCTGGGTGTGTCCCGAATCTATAGCTATTCTTTCTACCTGCAAGGTATTTTTTTTTCCTTTTGTGCAATATCTTGTCTAGTGAAGGATTTAATTTTAGTAACAAACTGGGTTTATATTGCTTTGTGTTTCCTTTCTAGTGCCTTAATTCTGTTTAAAGTGCAGCCATGGGAATCCACGGTTTGCTCCAGTTTATCAAAGAGGCTGCTGAACCTGCCCACGTCAAGAAGTACAAAGGACAAGTTGTCGCTGTGGACACTTACTGCTGGCTGCACAAAGGAGCTTATGCATGTTCTGAAAAGCTGGCCAAAGGAGAACCCACTGATCAGTATGTTCAGAGCAATTCCACTGGCAAAATTGATATGGGTCAATATAAGGGATGTCTTTTTGTATAAGTCACAGAGCAGGTGAATTGTGTGCTCTTCTTGGGTAATTAGATTGTGAACTATAGTCTTTAAATTAAAGACTAGTGTGCATGTATTCTGTGATCTGGGTAAACACAATGTGCTGTCAAATGTCTGAATTGTTCATTTTGATGTTGCTTTTAACATTGTTGGCAAAGTCTTGTGACAGGCAGTTAAAATCCAATTTATACAATTGGATTATAGAAGCCTATTTCCTCAGTCTTCTTTAGTTGCTGATTTTAAAGTCATACAAAAGAGGAAACAAAGTAGAATGCTTACCTTGTCAGAAACCTTTAAAATTCTGTATTTGATGTTCAGAGAGCATAGTTGGTTCATGTCATTTTCACTATGTGTCCAATTGTGCTTATGAGACAGCAATGCCATTGCAACTTCAGCTGGTCCACAAGATTGGGATGAAGTTCTGGTATTGTTGGAAAGTCAAAGGAAATTCACCTTTATTTAATTGGGTTTCCTCTAGGTCAGTATTTCCCAAAGGGCCCAATCCTATCCAACTTTCCAGCACTAATGCAGCCATGCTAGTGGGGTGTGTGTGGCATCCTGTGGTGGGAGAGCAGTCATGAAGGCCTCTTCAAGGTAAGGGAATATTTGTTTATGGTGTATTATGGCTGCATTATGGCTGCTTCGGCACTGGAAGGGTGGATAGGATTTGGCCCAATGTGTACTGGTTGGAACCCAGGAGTTCCCTGAGACTCCATTAGGACTGTAAAAGGCTGTGGAGATTGAAAAACTTGAGGACCACTGCTCTAGGTATTTTATGTTTTGGTGTTAAGAAGGACACTGTGCTTGGTGGTGATTGTTGTGCTCCTTTTTTCAGATATGTAGCTTACTGCATGAAACTTGTTGATATGCTTCTGTCATTTGGGGTCAAACCAATTCTGGTATTTGATGGATGTACCCTGCCTTCCAAAAAGGAAGTTGAAAAGTCACGAAGAGAGTAAGTCACTCTACATTTTGTAGGTTGCTGGGTATGGAGGAACTCTAGAAATGCAAATTATACAATCAATACTGTTTTTAAAATTTCTTATACAGTTTTCTGAGTAGCTCTGAGTCCTTATAAGTGCAGCACTGTACTCATTCACTCTACAAAGGCAGTGGTGGACTGGGATATAAGAGCCCAATCCTGAGCTCGACATGCCAGCTTAGTGGCAGTGTACACCATTGCAAATGTGCCATAAAGCATGTTTGCAAGGGTTAGCACTGGCTGAGCACCAGAGCTGGCCCAGCACAAGCCTTCACTGGGCCAGTGCTGGTGGGAAGTCAGCAGTCTGCCACCTGGTAGGGAGAGGGTGAGGGGAAGGCGAGGAGGGGGAAGTGGGAGGAGGTTCCACTGGATCCTGAGCCCCATGTTAGGCTGCATGACCTGATACAGGGCTCTCTTGATTCTGCCAGCTGCAAAGCCACTACAGAATCAAGTAGCCCCATTGTGGGGCAACTTCCATAACCCGAGGTAAGGGGATGAAAGTCCTCTTCCCCTGAGGAGCTGCCTGGTTGTACTTGGGGATGCCGCGGTAGCCATTTTGGCACTGTAGCAGCCCTGCACTCCAGGCAGCTCAGGATTGGACTGTAAGAGTGCTTTAAATTGTGCAGAATTTGTACATCTTCTTCCTGAATAAAAACTGCAAAGGACATCTTGATATGTTTAATGAGAGCTTACTTTAGAAGATGGAACAGTACTAACCTCAAGGGCACTTAGCTCTGGACCCCAGTGCAATCTTCCATGTTCAGAATGTGAAATCTGATTCTATATACGGTGAGCTGTGTTTTAGCTTGATTGTTACAAAAACGTCCAATATTGTACACATTGGATGGGGTCCAAAAGTCCACATGTGAAGCAGCTACTTCTCGTACTCCAGGGCTTCTCGGGCTACCCTTCTTGCTATACAAGTTTCTCCCAGTATCTGTGGAATTGCTTATCTGCGGTTCCCCCTGCCTCACTTCCCACAGCCCCCTTTGCCCATTATCTTTGTTTGGAAGTTCCCAGGATGTGGTATGCTTGCAAGTCTGGGTTGGGTGGCTAAACAAGGTGCTATTTGTCATGCAATGTTCCAAGTCAAGGCTTCTCAGAAGCCTGCCGGCTGGGGTGTGAATGTTGCTCCAAAGAAACAAAATGTGGCATTTCACTCACAGGCCCGTGGGCTCTGATGCTCTCTTGTCATTAGCTCAAGCAAAGCAACACAAGAATGGCCTGGATCACGCTCTCCCAGCATGCAGCCAGCACCATGAATGTGTATATAATGAGTATATGTACTCATGCCAGCACCATGAATGTGTATATAAATGAGTCAGGCAACACCTGCTCATCCTTCGAACTCCTTGAGGGCCAAATCCTATCCAACTTCCCAGCACTGATGCAGCCGCATTGCGCCCCCGAGGTAAGGAAAGAAATGTTCCTGTACCTTAGGGAGGCCTCTGTGACTGCCACCCCACCTTAGGGATGCAGCACATGCCCTATTGGCATAGCTGTATCAGCACTGGATAGTTTGATAGGATTGACCCTGAGTGACCTTGGGTCAGTGACTCGTTCACAGCCCAACATACCTTATAGGATTGTTGTGAGGATAGAAACAGTGGGGTGGGTAGTGGTGGTGGTTTAAATTATGAGAAGATGGCTGAGAAGATGGATTTTTTTTGCTGCCCTGAAGGAAACGGCAGACCAATCTCCTGAAGGGGAAGCAGCTGCTCCGAGAAGGAAAGTTGTCGGAAGCCAGAGAATGTTTTGCCCGTAGCGTAAATATTACACACGCTATGGCCCATGAAGTTATTAAAGTAAGTAGCATATTTTGGTGTCTGCTCTCACCTTCCCGCCCCCGTTTTCAAATATGCATGTATATTTCTTTGTAGAATATTTGTCTTTTGTATAACTTTAAAGTTTATATTACCCAGAGTTTAGAGTGAGCCTAGTGACCTAGTTACATGTTATGCTAATCTCAGCATTTATTCTGCGAACATCACGCATTGTTTAAAGTGCTGCATCTTTTTCACACTCTCAAGAACTTTAAAATATTTATAAGAATAGAGGCTTAGTTACACCTTTCCCTCTTTAAATGTATCTAATCCATTCATGAAAACAGCCCTTATAGTGGAAAATCTGAATAACAAGTGCAATTATTACATTAATTTCAATGGGAAAAATTCTAACTTGTTCAAAAGCCGTTCCAAGTTCACCCCAAAATCACCCTAAATGCATAACATTTATTCTAGTTCTCTGCATGTTTAATAACATCGTACAGCATCAATAAAGCGTTAAACGTTGACGATTAAAATGTTTCAAAAGTTCTAGCATCTCAAAAAGATTTTTATCACCTTTAGTTGCAAATGCAGAAAGGTGCAGAAGAGAGTGACCAGAATGATTGCTGGGGTGGGGCACCTCCCTTATGAGGAAAGGCTACAGTTTTTGGGGCTCTTCAGTCTGAAAAAGGTGCCTGAGGGGAGACATGATTGAGGTGGATGCAGGGGATGGATAGAGTGGGTAGAGGGATGTTCTTTTCCCTCTCACACAACACCAGAACCAGGGGACATCCACTAAAATTGAATGCTGGGAGGTTTAGAACAGACCAAGTAAAATATTGCTTTACCCAGCATGTAATTAGTCTGTGGAACTTCTTGCCACAGGATGTGGCCTAGCCTAGATGCCTTTAAAAGAAGATTGGACAGATTTCTAGAAGAAAAATCCATCACAGGTTACAAGCCATGATGGTTATGTGTAACCTCCGAGTTTTAGAAGTAGGTTACCTCTAAATGACAGGTGCGTATATATTTATGAACTGAGTGTAATGCCTAGTTCTCACTGGTGTGGTGAATCGGTGTCTAAATAGTGGACATACTGTTCTGGAAATCTGAGGTACAGATCCCCCAAACCAAGGGAACCCAAGCTCAAATCCCTGCTCAGCCATGAAGATAAACGGGAAGAAGAACCATGTATGCCATCTGTGAATGTCCAGTTGATCATGTAGAAAGTTGTCGTGGGTTAGGTCTTCTGACATGATAAGGCTCCAATTTACCTGAACAGAAAAGGGTAAAAATTAGAAAAGAAAAGGTGTTAAAAGTGCAATACTATTATAAGGAACTAGGAGAAGGTTTAGGAAGAGGAGAGAGCACATGGTCTGCATGTAGAGGACCTCCCTGTACCGGTTCATTTCCTAATTTTGGATGGCAGGACAGGGTGCCTAAAAACCTACTATCAGTAAGAGTAACCTGTATTGGAACCAGTGGTTGAACTGAGCATGAGGCAGTGTCATATGTGAATTTGATTTGAATTTCTAATATGCTTTCCATCTTGGGTGGGGTGTGTGTGTTTTGTTTCTATACAGGCTGCTCGAGCCCAAGGAATAGATTGTATTGTTGCTCCATATGAAGCGGATGCTCAGCTAGCATACCTTAACAAGACTGGCATGGTCCAGGCTGTAATTACAGAGGATTCTGATCTCCTTGCTTTTGGGTGTAAAAAGGTAGGAAGGATCCAATCCTTAATTTCTAACAAGAGCAGTATCAAAATTCATGTCTGTATGGAAGCCCTGGAGGCATAGTGCTGGTAATCTCCTAACCAGAGTTAAGTCACTCCTCCTCATGTCTCAATAAAAAATGCAGCCCCCACAGACTCATCTGTAATTTTGCTTCTCTTTCAAGGTGTTTCTGAAAATTGACAAGTTTGGAAACGGTTTGGAAATTGATCAGACTCGGCTAGGAATGTGCAAACAGCTTGGTGATGTGTTTACAGAAGAGAAGTTCCGTTACATGTGCATTCTGTCTGGTTGTGACTACCTTCCGTCAATTCATGGTATTGGCTTAGGCAAAGCATGCAGACTACTTAAAATAGCCAACAACCCTGATATTACAAAGGTAATGCAGTATTTATTGGATCTTGTAAATAATTGCCTTGTCTTGTTCTCAAACAAAGAATCTATTTGTTTTCAAACAAAACCAGTAATCCTGTTTTCAAATCTCCCCTGGCTAGGATCAGAGAAATTACTCTGAAGGCTAGGATTGGAGAACTTGCCCAGCATGGCTCATATGGTCAGTCCAAGAAGGTCTGACTTGAGTGGGTGGAGAGGGTTGTGAATAAATCGTCAAGAGAGGGGGGTGTTGCCTAGTACCTTAAAGATGCTAGCCATTTGTCCCCCCTTTAAAAAGCCCTCTCTGCATCCCAGTTTTAGACAACTCTAGGCCAGTATCTAACCTCCCCTTTTTGGGCAAAGTGCTTGAGAGGATAGTGGTGTCCAAGTTCCAGGAAGTCTTGGAAGAAATTGATTTTTTTGGACATCAGTCAATCCAGTTTCAGACCAGGCTTTGGGACCAAAACAAGCTTGGTCATCTTGGTGGATGACCCACACCGGGGGGCTTGACAGAGGAGCTTCCCTGTTAATCCAGCTGGACTTCTGAGCAGCTTTCGACACCATTGACCATGGTGTCCTCCTGGGTCAACTCATTGAGTTCAGGCTTGGAGGCGCAGTGGTTCCACTCCTCCTTGTCTGACTGTGTTCAGGTGGTGGTGCTGGGGATTCATATTTGGAACTCTGGCCTCTGACTTGTGGAGTAATTCAGGGTTCCATTCTGTCTTATGTTTGACACCCCTGGATTAGACTATTGACCTGTACTGGATGGAGTTGGGTTCCCTCTGAAGGAAGAGGTATGCAGCCTGGGGGTCCTTCTGGATCCACAGATCCTCCTGGATCCCCAGATGACAGCTGTGGCCAGGGGAGCCTTTGCCCAGGTTTGGCTGGTGCACTGTTAGTTGGCAACCTTCAGTCTCGAAAGACTATGGTATCGCGCTCTGAAAGGTGGTTCTGGAACAGCGTCTAGTGTGGCTGAAAAGGCCGATTCGGGAGTGACAATCCCTTCCACACTGGGAGCAAGTGCAGTCTGTCCCTGGCCTGTCTCCCTGGCTATGGGCCTTCCTTCTTTGCCTCTTAGCCTCAGACTGTTGGCCAAGTGTCTCTTCAAACTGGGAAAGGCCATGTTGCACAGCCTGCCTCCAAGTGGGCCGCTCAGAGGCCAGGCTGCAGCCGTATCTGTATCGGTTGGATCTGGCTACAGTGGACCATTCCTTTGTGACATCCTGTTTAGACTGCTGTAATGAGCTCTGAGTGAGGCTTCCCCTTAAGATGGTCCAGAAATTGCAGCTAGTGTAGAGTGCGGGGGCTTGATGTCTTGACTCAGTTGAGCAACTGCTCCAATGGCTACACTGGCTGTCCATTCTGGGCCCAATTCAAGGTGATGGTACTTACCTTTAAAGCCCTATACAGCTCAGGACTGTGGTATCTGAGGGATCGTCTACTCCCTTATAATCCTGCCCATTCTCTTAGGTCATCAGAGAGGACCCTGTTCAGGGTTCCACTTCCAGGAGAAGTCAAGGGACAGAGCAAGGAACAGCTTTCTCAGTTGTGAAACCACTTGTTTGTAACTCACTACCAGAAAATCTAAAATCTGCCCCTTTGATAGAGAGATTTCAACAAACCTAAAAACATTTTTATTTACAATAGCTTTTGGGGGTGAGTAACAGTGGGATATTCCTGGTTGTTTTATCTGACCTGTTGCTTTTATTGTGTACTTATATGTTGGCTACCTTAGTATTTTTAGCTTGTGTATCACCTTTTTACCTACCACCACCCATGGGTTTTTAGAATTATTACCATTTGCTACGTGGGCTTTATAAGTTATGTTTCAGATTTGAAATGTTTAATTATTTGAATTTTATTTTGTATTCTGTCTATCAAGTATTGTAAACCGCCTTGAGCTTTTGGGAAGGCAGGATAGAAACGTCTTAAATAAATAAGTAAATAACCCGTTCATTTCTGTGCCAGGTCATTGGAAAAATGGGGCAGTACTTGAAGATGAATATATCAGTGCCAGAAGAATACATACAAGGATTTATACGTGCTAATAATACTTTCCTCTATCAGTTGGTTTTTGACCCAGTCAGAAGGTCACTTGTTCCTTTGAATACTTACGATGATGGTGTTGATCCAGAAACGCTACACTATGCTGGAAAGTATCCTTTCATCAAACAAAAGAAAAATATCAGTTGTGTGTTTTATAGTCCTTTCTTTGTCAGAGTTCTCTGGGAATCCAGACAAAATTATATACTTCTAAAGCTGCAGTCCTAGATATTTCCTTCTCTTTGTGCGCTTTAAAAAAAAAGTGCTACTGAATTCGATAGGAATTGAACTTTCTAAAGGGACCCTAGTTCAGTGGCAGAGCACAGTGTTTTGTGTGGAGAAGACTGAGGTTAAATTCCTGGTAGGCTTGGGAAAGTCCCATCTGTCTGAGACCCTGGAGGATGGCTGTCATCGGGTAGCTTTGTCAGTTCATATGTAAACTGTGGATGAGGGTATGTCCCATTGACTTCAGAGGGAGTGCTAAGCACATGCCATTCATTGAAATCAATGGCATGTAGAAGGTGTCATGGAGTCGTTCCTTTGCTTCTGTGCCAGGTGAATTGTGGAACACATTTTTAAAAGTTGGTTTAAAGAGCTGCAGAAGTGTAGTGCAGATGCTCCTGTTCATTTTTCTTTGTAGCACTTGTCTGAATAAAGAGCTACTGTTTGCATGGTTTTTGTGATGTTTTAATACAGTAGAAATGCTTTTTGTTTCCTTTTCACATTTCACGCTGTTGCATGATGCTTTTAATGGATTATCTGGGAGATGGGAATTGTTGGGAAGTAATCGCATTCCTTCCACCTGTTGAAGAACTGCTTTTTCCTCTCAACTCGATTTAACTCAGACACATCGGTGATCGAAATGCTTTTCAGATTGCCCTTGGAAACAAAGACGTCAATACAATGCAGCAGATTGATGACTACAATCCTGATGCAGCACAGGTAATGCCTTACTCTCAAAATTAGCAGGCCGGATTATCTTGCAGATCGAATGGGGAACATGAAGTGGTGCATTGCCTGGACTTTTGGGAGAACTGTCAGGCTCAAACAGACTTGGTACAGTTTTGGAGGTTGTACATTGGTTGCCAGGATTTGGAATCCTAAGAATCAAATATTGGTAATTTATAACTCTTTCTTATCAGTGAACTCTGCCTAAGGAAGCAAAGGATAAAAGTATTGGAAGAAGCTGTGCTAGATTGAAAAGGGAGCTGTTGATTTTACTTTCTTCGAAAGTCCTTGAGTGTTTCATGGAACTCTATTGTAGACGCGTGTAATGTTAGGGAGCATCAAACAGGGATTCCTGGGCCAAATCAGACACCAAAAGGGTGCTATAAGCATCACCCAAAGGCTATAGGAGAGTACATAGTATTATGGAGTTTCATGATACTGAAGGCATAGGATACCACCAACTTGCTGGAGCTAGACAAACCTGGTCTGATCACTGCCTTGATGGGCAACTATCTAGAGTCCCGTGTGTTCCACCTTGAACTCCATGATGGAAGAAAGGCAGGATCTAAATGTGGTAAATATTTCGGTAACTACCTGTCAAATCAGCAGTTCTTCCTCTGTTTTTCTTTCACCGGAGTAACAAGGATGAGAGTAAAAAGACCAGCAGCATAACAAGACAGCCACTTACGGGGAGGGGTTTGACCACCACCCTAGATCCCCCATCAGAGTCTCCCAGTTGCAAAATGAGCTGCTGATCACAGTAGTATATTGTATGGCCTTTACTATGCTTATAAAACATAATAAAAGTATACTGCTGTTTCCATGGAGCATTAGGGACTGTGGGGAAAGGAGTGTTACAAATGTGTTGGAGATATTGAGGATTAAACTTTTTAACATGTAGAAGAGCTATTAGATGCCTTTAAATAATGGCTAGAAGTATTTGAAAGAGATAGGAAACTTGTTCTTTCACAAACTGTCCTTTTGTATTAATGTTTAAATGCAGATTTTTTTTCTGGCATTTTTTTTTTTTTTTTTTTTGCATTACCAGAGCTAGAATAACATGAAATTTGAATCTGGTAGCTGAATTTTTTCTTACTAACAGTGCAAAACATTTTCTTTGTGCTTAGCTTCTAGCAAATCTTATCGGTGCTAGTAAAATAAAGTATTATTTCAATTACATTATGGCAGCGTATTGTGGTGATGTCCTTTGGTATAGCATCCAGATTATTATTATTATTATCATCATCATTATTATTTATTTGAGTGGCATAGGCTATGGTGTGTTTTAAGCTTTCCTTGGAAACAATGGATGTTTGCTCCCAAGGAGCTTTCTTTACAAAAAATAAATATTTTATGTATCTGCTAAGAGCTTAATCTGATTCACCTTTTATAATGGAGAAGCAAAGCTATGAATCTGCAACACCTGCTAATTGCTTCACATAAAAGTAAAATTAGATGTAGAGGTACTTAAAATCATTAGCAGAAGCCAATTGATGCGTGTGATAAAAAAGAACTGGGAGAAGTTTGAACATGGCTAAAGACCATTGTCCTGATTTGTTGGCTTATCACTGACTCAAAGGAACAATGAGCTTGAGTCATTCTTCCAATATGTGTTGCTTTCTGTTTTCTGTAGACCACAAGGCTAAGAAGTTGCGGCTGGAATGACAAATGTCTTGGTGAGAGGCCACCTCATTTAAAGAGTATTTGGAGTAGAGACTACAAGCCTGCTCTAACAGTCCAGAGCACCACAAATTCTGAGCTTACCTTGGAGAAACCCACAACCAGAGGTATAGAGAGGCTAGTTAACATGAAAGGACTGAAGCTTCCAAGAAAAGCACCAGTGGCAAAACGGACAAGAGATGGTATGTACGAAATCTCTAGAAACCTTATCTGTGACAAAGAAATTCCTTGTGTTAGTTTCAAATTGCGTTGACAGTGTAAGATATAAAGCTTACGCAGCATATTTTCAGTGTGTATGTCTTTCTATGACTGCTTTGAAAGAACGTGCCTCTGATGAAGTGAACTCGAGTCTGTGAAAATGTGTACCATAAATAATTTCTTAGGCTTTAAGGTGTCACAGCACTCTGTTGTGTAACACAGAGAATTCAACCTCTCCAAGAATATTTGGTGTATTTTCTTTTCTAATATTTTCATTTGGTGTAACATTTTCTCTGTTGATCACAGGAGTGGAACTTATGCTGCCAAATACAATGATGAGATTTTAAAGTCATCTGAGTATTGAATCACACGTTTATTTTGTGATGGCTTCTTTGGAAGCATTTTCCCAGAAAACTAACAGTTAAAGATTCATGGATAGACAATAGCTTGTGCAAACTTTCCTGCTTTTTCCTTGCTACAACAGCCTCTTGAGCCACCCAAAAAGTCACTCCCACAGTTTGGGGATGTGGGGTAAAATGGGGCATGGGGAGCTGCAGAGGAGGAAGGGAATTCTCCCAAATGGGGCACAAGGCTTTTCCATGAGTGGAGCACTGCTCATGTAATGTGCCTCTGCTTGGTTAGGAGGATGGCTCCACCCCACACTTTCCCAAAGGTTCCCTTGACTTTTGAGCATCACTGGCGCATCACTGGAGCTTCTGTGAGCTTCTGGAGCTCACTGGAGCTTCTGTGAGGAAGAAGAGGCATAAGAACATAAGAACAGCCCCACTGGATCAGGCCATAGGCCCATCTAGTCCAGCTTCCTGGATCTCACAGCGGCCCACCAAATGCCGCAGGGAGCACACCAGATAACAAGAGACCTCATCCTGGTGCCCTCCCTTGCATCTGGCATTCTGACATAACCCATCTCTAAAATCAGGAGGTTGCGCATACACATCATGGCTTGTACCCCATAATGAATTTTTCCTCCAGAAACTTGTCCAATCCCCTTTTAAAGGCGTCTAGGCTAGACACCAGCACCACATCCTGTGGCAAGGAGTTCCACAGACCGACCACACGCTGAGTAAAGAAATATTTTCTTTTGTCTGTCCTAACCCGCCCAACACTCAATTTTAGTGGATGTCCCCTGGTCCTGGTATTATGTGAGAGTGTAAAGAGCATCTCCCTATTCACTCTGTCCATCCCCTGCATAATTTTGTATGTCTCAATCATGTCCCCCCTCAGGCGTCTCTTTTCTAGGCTGAAGAGGCCCAAACGCCTTAGCCTTTCCTCATAAGGAAGGTGCCCCAGCCCCGAAATCATCTTAGTCGCTCTCTTTTGCACCTTTTCCATTTCCAAGGCAGAGAGGTTTGCTTGCACATGCTTCCTTGCTCCTGTAGACCTTGGGATTCATACTCGGAAACCTTTTTAATACCCTCACATCTTCATTCTAAGCACATGGTCCTGAAATTATGCCACAAGTTACACTGTGCGAGCTTTTAGGCATGCACCTGCTGTGCAAGCAGCTGTGCAGTGGCTGCCTGAGTGCTGCAGCACCTGGCTGTGATGTCACTGCTGGTTGTCAGTTGGGCAGAGAGTGCAAGTGGGTGGGTCTTGGAGAGTCAAGGAAGCCACATCTGCCAGTATGTGGCTGGACAAGGGGCTGAGTTGGAGGGACACTGCCCATAAAAACATCAAGGGAGGTGGAGGGGGTGGTTGGAGAGAGCAAGTCAGTATGAAAACTGGAGGACTGAGAAGGGACCCAAGCAGGAAGAGAAACAACTTGGGGAGAGGAGGAGCAGAGGCTGGGAGCCCGAGAGAGAGTTCAAATGGGGCAAACCTGGAGTGGTTGGAATAAATGGGAAGATCACACATAAGAACATAAGAAGAGCCCCGCTGGATCAGGCCAAAGGCCCATCTAGTCCAGCCAGTATTTCACAGTGGCCCACCAAATGCCCCAGGGAGCACACAAGACAACAGACACAACTGCATCCCAGTGCCCTCCCCTGCATCTGGCAATCGGAGGCAGCCTGCCTCTAAAACCATGAGCTTGCACGTACCTGCTATGACTTGTAACCCGTAATGAACGTTTTCTCCAGAAATTTGTCCAATCTTAAAGGCATCCAGGCAAGATGCCATCACTACTTCCTGTGGCAAAGAGTTCCACAGACTAATTACACGCTGGATAAAGAAATATTTTCTTCTGTCTGTCCTAACTCTCCCAACATTCAACTTTAGTGGATGTTCCCTGGTTCTGGTGTTAAATGAGAGGGAAAAGAGCATCTCTCTATCCACTCTGTCCATCCCCTACATAATTTTGTATGTCTCCAACATGTCCCCCCTCAGGCGCCTCTTTTCCAGACTCAAAAGCCTCAGATGTATGAGGCCCCCACCAATGAGGCAGGAGAAGGAACAAATAGACAGGAAGAATGGGTAAAGGGCAGGAAGAAATCTTGGGATGCCATTCCAGGCTGCGGGCTGTGGAAATTCTTGCCTGCAGCTCTATGGGTGGAATGATCCAGTCCTTGGAGATCCATCCCTGCAGCACCAGGTGGCCTGGGCCCTGCAATATATGCACAGGCCCCTGCCTGTATGGCAGGAGTCTCCACCTGAATGAGATTTGCTGGGACAGTGAGCCAAGGTGAAGCAACCTATCAAATTATTAAAAAGGATAATTTTTTGTATTTAGAAGAACCATTGGAAGAAGATCTGTTGAGTCAGTATTCATTTTCAAACTCAAAAAAGCCTAAGGCAGAAAGCAAGGAAGGCGATGAACATCATGAGGTTGTCGGGACAGTGTCTGTGATTAATTCTTCAAAGGACTTGGATCATCACAAAGAAAGTCCAAATTCTCAGCCAAAGCTTCGAAATAAATTTGCCCTCGCTCTGCGCAAGAAGAATGAAGAGAGTGGTGCAGTCTTTGTTCCTGGGACAAGAAGCAGGTATATTTAATGTTTATTCAGTTGTGAAATTCTTTTGACTCTTCAGATTCCCATTATTATAATTAGTAGCAGTATAGCAGATTCAATCAAAGTTAATCAAAGAACACAAATCATTTAATCAGACTCACAGTACATGGGTCTAATACACTAGGCTGCCTTCCGAAAAAATTGAAATTGGTATGTTCAAGAAATCATTGGAAGAAATAGGACTCTTGCCCTGGTAGTCAACAGATAAATGGATAGTTAATAAAAATCTTGTATTTATACCTGCTCATTTATACATTTATATTTATATTTTTATATTTAATTAGTTCTAATGCAAGTAGTATACTTTGTTTTTAGATGATGCACACTTCTGTTAACTAATGTTCTTGGTCTTTCCTGTTTGAGTGATATTGAGCTCATAAGATCTTTATTATTTTGGAGATTTTAATCATATCTTTCAGCCTCCAAAGAAGCTCCCTAAAGGGACTCACATAGAAGACAATAAGGATAAACATAAAATAAGATTTTTTTCTTTCCCTTCCTCCCAAAGCAGTGACCACTATGAGGTGGGAGGGGCACAGCCTAACAATTTATATTAGATTCCTGCATCCATGTAATAAAAGAGAACTTTATCCATTCTCCTATTGTTTTTAATCTAGTGTTTCCCAAACTGGGTCAGAACCCATCACTGGGGCACAAGCCAATTTTTGCGCTAGCTGTGGCTGTACTTGGATCGTACAGACCTGGCCATGGTGATCCACGTCACAGTGACATCGTGGTGAGATTATTGTAACGTGCTCTATGCGGGGCTTCCCTTGAAGATGGTTCGGAAACTGCAACTAGTACAGAATGCGGTGACCCGTGTGGTTACTGGAGGTAGGCAGTTTGACTCTGTTGGGCCACTTCTCCAGCAGCTGCACTGGCTGCCCATTTGTTTCCGGGCCCAATTCAAGGTGCTGGTTTTGACCTTTAAAGCCCTATACTGCTGTGGGCCAGGGTATCTTAGAGATTGCCTACTCCCATACAATCCGGCCCTTCCCCTTAGGTCATCGGAGAAGGCCTGTTTATGAGTGCCGCTGCCCAGGGAGGTACGTGGGGTGGCAGCAAAAAATAGGGCCTTCTCAGTAGTGGCACCAACACTATGGAACTCCCTCCCCCTTGATTTATGGACTGCTCCCTCTCTTGAAACTTTCCTGCGAGGCCTGAAGGCATTTCTTTTCAGACAAGCCTTCTGAGTTCCTGGCCTTTTTAACATCTTTTAACTTTTACAGGCTTGGGGCCTTCTTACAAACTGCTGCTGTCTGCTCCTTTTACATCGTTTTATCTGGTTGCTGCTTTTAAGAATGTTCTTGTTATTAATGTGTTTTTATCTTTTTAAATTCATGTTTTTAATTGTGTTTTTAACTATTATTGTAAGCCGCCTTGGGTCCCTTCGGAGAGAAAGATGGGGTACAAATGCAGTAAATAAATAAAAATAAAATAAATATCTCTAGCAGTCTTGGGAGTATAGGACCCTGATTATTTTTAATTAATAATTTATTATTATTATATAAAAGGTTTGTTTCTAGATCTCCTTTTTTTGGTCCTGTGGGTCATGATTATTGTTTTAAAAAGTGGGCCCTGGCACTAAAAAGTTCGGGAAGCACACTGTAGCTAATCTGTTTTCATGTACTTTAGGTTCTTCTGTAGAATTGTGGATGCACCTGATGATATATCAAAGGGTGAAAATTGCCAGCCATCCCAGGACAATGAGGGGGATTGTCAGTCATCTGAAGCTGAAAGTGAAGTAAGAGAAAATTGCAACCCTTGCTCAGCAGAGGCTGAAGAAATTGGGAGATCCACCTCTCCATCTTTTGGAACGATGCAGACCAGCTGTTTCAGTTGGTCTCGAAACTTTGCAGAAAGTCCTGGAACACCCAGCCCATCTCAAGGTGTAACATTGCTGAAGCAGTTTCACCGACAAGCAGCCAGCAAAGCCACAGCGCAGGATTGTAAGATGTTGGGGTCACAAGCATTAAGCCCCACAGCAAGTAACGAATCGGATGATGAACCATCGCCTTTAAAAGAACCAGGATGTTTGTTGGAACAAGAGCCTGACCAGCTGTCGCAAAGCAGCTTGAACCTTTCATCAAATTCATCAGTGACCAATGAAAAAACCATTGGTGCCAGGGTAAGCTCATTGTCCTGTGTTTCAGTTAAGCAGTTCATGAATTATCAGCAGTCTACTGCTATCCCAAAGGATCTCCTCTATGGAGAACTCGTGCAAGGAAAGCGCCCTACAGGTAGACCACAGCTGCGATACAAGGACATCTGCAAGAGGGATCTGAAGGCCTTAGGGATGGACCTCAACAAGTGGGAAACCCTGGCCTCTGAGCGGCCCGCTTGGAGGCAGGCTGTGCAGCATGGCCTTTCCCAGTTTGAAGAGACACTTTGCCAACAGTCTGAGGCTAAGAGGCAAAGAAGGAAGGCCCATAGCCAGGGAGACAGACCAGGGACAGACTGCACTTGCTCCCGGTGTGGAAGGGATTGTCACTCCCGGATTGGCCTTTTCAGCCACACTAGACGCTGTGCCAGAACCACCTTTCAGAGCGCGATACCAGAGTCTTTTGAGACTGAAGGTTGCCAATAATACTGCTATAATTGGTTTAATAGTTGGTAGCTAGGCATTTCTTCCTTCTGTTCTGATAAGGCAGAGGTTTTCAGACTGGGATGTCGCGACGCCCCAGCCTGAGGGCCTTGGCCTCTTTTCCCTTGAGGGGCGGGGGCAGGGAGGAGGCAGGGAGGAGGCAGCGGCGCAATCCCCAGGATCATGCCGCTCAGGGGGCTGCAGGGGCTTCGCTGTACTTACCAGAGCCTCCTGGGGGTGTGGGGAGGCCTGCACGACCTTCTGCAGGGCTGTCCGATGCTTCCAAAGGGAAAGTGGAGAGATCACGCCCTGCCTCCGCTAAACCGGAAGTGGAGCGCGATCGCTCCACTTTCACTTCTAACAGGGCTGCAGGGACTGGGCTGCACCCAACAGTCCCTGCAGCAGCTTTCCCTGGGTGTGGAGAGCCCTGCGCAAGCTTCTGCAGGGCTCCCCAGGTCAGCAGAAGGGAAAGTGGAGCGATCACGCTCCACTTCTGGTTTTGTGGAGCGGCGTGCGATCGCTCCACTTTCACTTCTGCTGACCTGGGGAGCCCTGCAGATGCTCGTGAGGGCTCCCCGCACCCCAGGACGGCTGCTGCAGCGACTGGGGAGTACACCCCAGTCCCTGCAGCCCCCCTGAGCAACTCAATCCTGTGGATTGCATCGCTGCCTTCCCCCCGCCCCTGCAAGTACTTACTGCAGGTTTCAAACTCCGGGAGAGTTTGAAAACCGCAGCGATAAGATATCAGATTAAGGGCAACATCTACAGTTTTTAATGTCTCTCTTTGGTGCTCTCTGAGCAGCATTACTTAGTTATTAGAACAATTCTGAATTTTGAGCTGTAATTATTTTGTATTTCTATTGTCAGGCATGTCTTGTTTTTAAACAAAAATGAAGTTCTCAGTTTAGATTAGGAATGCCAATGTGTGTTTTGATATCAGATAATTGCTGGTTTTTGTCTTTGTTTTTTAACTGAAGGAATCTGCTTGTAGGCCACAACCAGGTCGGAAGTGTCAAGTCTCTCCATTCTTTCACCCATCATGTAGGGATAAGGATAAAGTTTGCAAGAACATGGTATTTCTTTTATCTTTTACTAAATTAATAGATTCTTTTTGTTGTTTAGAGACCAGATATTCCGCTATCTTGCTGATAATAACTGAACTGTAAATCTTTAGAAGTACCATTTGTACTATTTATTGTATGACACTTTTTCTTATTCTGTCTCAAGAATTATCTCATTTATGCTCATAAGACTACTGTGATTTTGTTTGTTTGTTAAAATTAAGCACCTGCTCCTCCCTTGAGGGAAGACACTCAAGGCAGCTTATAATAAAACCACAGATTAAGCATAAAAATCAATAAAACAACCATAGTAACTGCAGCAAAAACAATTGAAGAGTGTACTCTGCAGAAAACAAATTTATAGCAGTCACTGCAAATAATAGTCCAAATGGAACAGAAAAGTCTTTTCGGCTAGCACCAAAACCCAAACAAAGCTGATACTGACCTCTAACTGGGGTGCCACCACATGGAAGGTGTTTTTACGTGTCACTGACAAACAGGCTTCCAGTAGCAGTAACACACAAGAGCCATCTCAGAAGATCTTAAGGATTGGCAGGCCTGTGTGGGTGGAGGTCCCCCTTTCCCAACTTAGGCTAAGGGTTGCTCAGGGATATTGTCCTGTTCTCCCTCTCATGGGCTCAGGAGCTAAGCCTGGGCTTTCTCGTGGTATGCGAAATGGTAGGCCATGTGCTCAAAGAATGATGTAGCATCGAAGGAACATAGTAAGATTGTCCAGTTTGTTTGGTGCAGCTCCTGACTGACAGCCCAATCCTATGAATGCCTACTCAGAAGTAAGTCTCATTAGAGTCAATGGGGCTTACTCCCAGCAAACTGTGGATAGGATTGGGCTGTGAGTGTAATGCTTACTTTCCTTTCTGCAATACAAGGTAGGCCTTGGTCTCACTGGATAAATATAGGCTAATGCTAAGAACCATTGATGAGGTTGTGCTGTGGAACAGATGGAGTCTTTTCACCACCAGTGTTGATGAGTCTCTTGAAAGATACTCCGCGGGGAGAAGGCCCTGAAAAGATTCTTTTGACTAGTACAGACCTCTTTGATTCTTCGGATTTATTTGCTTAAAGGAGGAGCCAGAAGAAGAATCTAATGAACAGCTTCAAGGACTTCTGCCTACCAGAAGTTTTTCAAGAAGTTCCTTTATATAACATTCAATGTGTTAACATAAATTCAAATAGAGTCCTGTATTCCCTAGAATAATACTGACACCTGGTGGTTATTGACATGGTCTGCAATCCTGTATGGCTTACATCTAAGTAGATGTTTTGTTAGCTCTGCTAGAATAGGTTCATTTTCCTACTTTCTATCTCTGTGTGTGCATGTATGCTCCATTAGATCTATGTCATTCTTTAGGACATCCCCTTCTTATGCTCTGGTTCTTAAATGTCAATGTGTCTATGTAGATTACAGCTTTACCATTGGCTAGCTAAGATGTGAAACCTTGGTCTGTGCAAGTTTGGAAACCCAATCTCTCTGGAGCCTTATAATGCTCTGCTAAAGTCAGCCTGAATTAGAGAGAGCCTCCACAAGTTCCTATGGATTCCTGAATCTTCTAGAGATGCAGGAATTCATAGGGCAGAAGAGCTTGACTAGCTCAACCTGATTTTCATTTCAGGACTAGGGCAGCTCACCCTTAACGTAGCTGAGTTGAGCCTGTTGTGTGTAACCACTCTTTTTCTTGTTGTGTGTTTCTCATAAATTCACTACAACATGGGAGTGAAATTGGTAGACAAAATCCTATTTGTTGCTATTTCTTAGCCACTTTGTTTACACAATGTATAATTTTTTTTTTTAATCTCCAACAAATGCTATTCTGGAACATATAGATTTGTTATTAGTAAATGGCAGGGGTCCACCATGGTGAGTGCCTTGCTGCTCTTTGGCCCCAATCCTCATCCCTGAATCTTCGCATTCAGGATTGCCCCAAAGTTGTGCACCACTTCAGAGGTGCCCCATACCTCTGAGGCTGGAAGAAAACATTGGTCTGTTTTGCTACTGCACTTTCAAGTTGTTCAAAAAGCCTGTGAAGCCTAGAAGCAAAACAC
Source organism: Tiliqua scincoides (assembly GCF_035046505.1). Lineage (NCBI taxonomy): Eukaryota > Metazoa > Chordata > Lepidosauria > Squamata > Scincidae > Tiliqua > Tiliqua scincoides. The sequence goes on from NC_089821.1 coordinate 232,394,453, forward strand.
ACAGCCCCCCCAGAAGTCCAGCACAACTGCAGTGACAATCCCCACTGTTTTCTACATCTAACCTCATGATGCAGAGAACAGTGTGAATTGTCACTGCAGTTGTGCTGGGCTTCTGAGGCTCTCCAGGACCACTGAGGTGCAGAAGAAATGCTGTGATGATTTCTGCTTCTTGCCACATCCCTCTCCCAGCACAGTCTCCAACCCGGAGGGGAGCACTGGTGCTTGTGTTCGTGCTGCAGCACGGTGTGATTCTATGCACAATTCCCTTCCCCAGGTCCAAGCTAAAAAGGGGAGTGAGGGATTAACCCTTGTGTTTTGGAAGTGCACTTCAAGGACAGAGATCTAGTGACATGTCATAAATAAGCAACTGGCTACAATGGGGTTCTGGATTTTTCTAAAACTCAGCACTACCTTTTGTTGTGCAGTGAATTAATTGTTCCTTTGCCATACATGCAGTGTGGCCTTTATACTGGAAAGTCATAACACTGGGAGTTATTGTTATTTCTTTTTATATCTCAGGTTCCTGGATTATATAAAACTAGTTCACTGAAATCCCACCTTGTGAGAAAATGCAAGTCCTCGATGCCTGCCAAAGTCAGTGGCTTAAGCAAAAAGATGGCAAATGCCAAGAAGGAAAACTGTGACCTTGCTGAAAATAAGGCTGGGCTGCAGGTGACAATTAATGACCTCTGGAAGAGCTTCCAGTTTAAAAGGTAAATGACTTTCTTGTATCCCAGTAGGACTCTTTTCTTTTATGAGATCTCAATGATGTAACTGAAATACTGCAAAGGCTGAGGACATTGTTGTGATGAGATTATATATGACCTCTGTGCACATTAGCTTAACATCGTTCTGTTGAAATATTGCTGACGTACCTCTTAAAAGCTGACAAGCTGGTGTCCCCAGAGGCTTGGAGCTGTTGGGCTTTTGAAGAGCTGGGCTACTTCTGTTTTAGCCAACAGAGAATATTCAACAAGAATGAAATGCAGCTATCGCACAGGTTTTGTCCCCTAGTCTGTCCAAGTCCTGGTGGAAAAATTCCACTTCCTTTGTTTATTCCTAGCCACTAGTATTGCATTTGCCAAGAAGCAGACACTTTATCTTGCCTAATGAATGCTCCGTTTATTTGGAGGGAAAGGCAGGGTGTAAATCTCTTAAATAAATCTGCTCCATAAGAAATGGTGAGCCAATTAAAGAGAGATGTTTGGGAAAAAGTGGAACTTAATGGTTCTACTCTTGTTCCTTTCAGCATGTTCCTCGTCAAGGAAGAAGCTTCCTTCTTACATCGTGAGCCCCTTTACAACAGGGGACCATTTTTTCATCCCTTTTGGTGTGTAAACCATTTTTGGAACATTGTGTCAATAAGCAGTATATAAAGATAGTATTTAGTTGGGGATTTTTTAGATTACAAACAAGTTTGGACTTGTTTCCTAGTTTGTTTGTTTTTTACAAGAATTCAGTTTTGGCAAAAGTGCTTAGGAGAGATTCAGTGTCAGACCCCAATAGAGTTTTACATTTGGTTACTCCCCACTCAAGTTCTGGTGGAAAAAGTTGATCTTCCAAGTTTCATAAGAAATCATTAACCTTTCAGGGCAAGTAAAGCACCCTTTTGATTTTTTTCTGACATGCATAGCAAAGTGGTTATAGATATGAGATTCTCATTAAAACTGTTTTTAACCTCTCTATATTTTGGTTTTACTTAGCTCAGATCAGTGTCATTATGACCTTTAGGTTTTCACATCAAAGAATTTGGAGCGGCTATAGACAAAGTTCAAAGCACAATGAACCTCTTTTCCTTGGATACAGAGAGACACACTCGCATATGTGGCTATTGCGTTACTAGTGTGTCCTCTTGTTGTTCTGGTCCACTGGTCAGTTACCACCTCCTGTTGAACAAATCACCCTGCAGTTGGTTCTCTGACAGCCCATTCCTGAGCTGCCCAGCTTGCAGGGCTGCCGTGGTGCCAAAATGGCTGCTGTGATATCCTGAGTGTATGGGGCAGCCAGCGGCTGCTCCTCAGGAGAAGGGAACATTTGACACCCCCCCCCTCGTGGCCCGACATGGGGCTCTGGATCCGGCAGAGCCGACATCATTGGGTCCTGCTGCCTCGCTGCCACCCTGTGCTCTGAGCAAGCACTGGATGGCGAACTGACAGCCTCCAACTAGTGCTGTCCCAGTAGGGGCTGGCGCTGGGCCAGCTCCGGCACTGGTCTGGCGCTAACGTGCCTTACAGCATGTTTACACCAGTGTGCACCGGCAGTGAGCCAGCTCACACTGCTCTGGATTGGGCTCTGTGTCACCCCACAGTGAATGGGTGACATGACTTTTATCTCAGGTATTCTCCTGCAGGTTGCTTTCTTTCCCTGTTGATTTATCTGCACTGCCACATGCTGCTGGGAAAGAAAGCACAACTGAACGCCTTAGGTGGAACCTTCCTTCCATCTCGGGCAACATGCTGTGGGGTGCTTCATTCTTCAAGAATGTGAAAGTATATAGTACAGTCACCTCTATGGACTCTTAGTACTTTTGCATAGTAACCCTTTCTTTTAATTTTGCAGAGAGTCTGAAAGGCTGCCCTCTTGCAAGAAACCAGAGCCGTTGTCTCCAGTCAAAGATAACATCCAGCTCACTCCAGATGCAGATGATGACTGTTTCAATAAGCCTGAATTCAGTCATGCGCATCGGAAAATATTTCAGTGAACTGATGCCGCAGACCTGAACAATTTTATAGTCTCTGATTAACATAAATTCCAAACAGGTTTGGAGTAATTGCACCTCGCCAACTTGGATCAAAGTAACTCTTGTATATAATTTGAATATGACCTGTATATTTTAGTCTCATCCGATATATTGTCGGCTTCTATTTTGAAAGAAGCAAAATGGACTGTACAGTATTTGATATTGGCTTGAATAAAACAATTTGGATACAAATTATTTGCCTTTTTAAAAACAAAAAAATTAAAGCAAAAGACAAATGCTTTCAGTGAACAGTCTGGGAAGGGAAACGGGTTGAAGAATTAATGTTTTAGGCTATAAAAGTTGTGCTCATCGCTTAATCTGCAGGCCTACTTGTTCCAAACGGCTCAGGAAACGATAAAACTGAATTAATGAGCGCATGTTCTTTTGAGTATTGTGCTCTAATCCATTGCAAAGGTTGTCCAGTCCAGTTTAAAAGCAGCATGCATCACCAAGCGGAGATGGTGTCAGGGTTGCAAATAAATTTTCATGCTGTGTTGTTCAGCGACTTTATAAGACAGAACTTTACATGATCTAAAAGCACAGCAAATCTCCCCCCACCCCCCACCCCAAAAAACTCTAGAGGTTATTTCTGAATCTGATCTATGAAAAGGAAGTGACTTGCAAGGGGTTGGTGTGTGTGTGGGGGGGGATTCTATTTTGCTAGCTGCATCCATTTGGCATATAAGCAACTCATTACACAGAACCTCTCCATTAAACAGCCTGCTTACCCAGCTGCTACAGGGACAAGAATTTGTCAAGCTGTTTACAAAGCTTGCAAGTGGATAATGCCTAACTATTGGGAGAGGTAATGGAAGGCAACATTTTTTATATCAATCATTTACACGGATTTTGTGAAAATAATGTAGCTTATCGGAACGTAGATTGCTTACATGCCTACTACCTGGAGATATTTGTAATTTTCAAGCCATTACACAAATTGCTGCTGTGGCCAATGAAACAAGTGAACTTTGCATATGTAATGGATCAAGGGGCACCTTGGACATTCCCAGCTTCAAATGAATACAGAAGTGCACATGACATCCAGCCTGACTTGTGGTGCTGGGCCTTTTCTTTGGACATAACAGCAGGCATGAAGAATTGAAAACATGAGTTTCCCCAAACATTCTTCACAATATCTTACTGGATTTTCATCAGGCACAGGTCTGGCAATAATAAAATTACTAAGTTCACAATGAAGGATTGTCTCACAAGGTTGTTGATCTTTAAAACAAGGATCAGTAGAGGCACCTTGAAAGGTACTTGGGTATTTGTGTGAGGCTGCAATCAGACACATTTTCCTGGGAGTAAACCCATTGAACACAATGGGGCTTACTTCTGAGTAGGCATGTATAGGATTGTGCCCTGAGTTATGTAATGTGTAGCAGGATCATGCGAGCGCTTGCCTGTGTCAGTATTCATATTCCCCTCTTCTGCTTTGATTTGCTCCTGAACATATTTGGCTGTCCCACTGTTGACAAAATCATTCATGTTAATGCAATCCATTAATGCTTGGACTCGGCCATTGCGGCTGCCCTGACTACAAAAAGAATTTATTGCTGAGTTTCAGCTGTTTTCATTTTTTTTATTCTAAAAAATTTGAAGCTGCTTGTAATGGGGGATATAACTAAGATCTGTTATGTCATGACAATAACCGTCAATTGTCTGAAGACCCATCTTGAACAAAATGGCGCACAGATATGTAGTAGAGCTTTTCAGAAGCAACCTCCATATTTAAGAAGAAGCTGCTGCTGAACTTGGAGGCAGCCTGCAGAGTTTTTTGTTAATGCCGAATACCTGAAGAAACGGAAGTTCTTAGAAGTCTACATCCAACATTTTAAAATGTAGATTTCTCCCACAAACATACCTCCTTACACCAATCTGTTTATAGAAACTTGAGTGCTAATTTCAAGAGTACTTTAATCCCCAGACAGGGAAAAAAAGCAAAGTTCAGTCATGTTACTTTAATGCATTCATTGTGTACTGCAGGGGTCTCCAAACTTTGAAATATCTGGCAGAGTGCTGAGGGCCAGAAAAAATTTAAATATAAAATTTAAATAAATAATTTAGAGATGAAACTTAGATGAATGAATAAATGAGTGACTGGGTTCATTCACTCAGCCTCTCTGGCCCTCAGAACACCCTCCAGATGCAATCAGCACAGCTCTGGTCATGTTCAGTCAAGTGGGCCAGAGGCTTTCAGGGGACAACAGGCTGGCCGCGGGCCGGATAGAGACTCGCTGCGGGCTGCATCTGGCCCCCGGGCCGGGGTTTGGAGACCCCTGGTGTGTGTCTAATTAGGACAGAGGAGACCTGAGTTCAAATCTTCACTGGATGGGGCACCTCACGGTGACCTTGGGCCAGCCAGTAGCTTAACCTCAGTCTTGCAGGCATGTTGTGATGACAAAGGAAGAACCATGTACAGTACTGTTGTGAACTCCATAGACAAAAGGTGGTATAAACAGGTGGTTGATACTGTTAATAAGCGCATTTTTCTGTGTGGAGTAATTTCCTCTAAGTAGGAAATATGTCATGGGAATCAGCAATCATATGCAGTTTGGTTTGTGTACTTGCCTTATTTAAACCTCTTCCCCTGGACATTAATATAGGCTTAAGCTGGTAGCTTAAAAAACTACTAGCTGCATCCTTGGATGGCTACTTTATTGGAGTTTATTCAAAAGTGCACCATATTTATGAGGGAATGTCTAGAATTCTGGACACAGCTACCTTCTTGGGCTGCTGGAGTACAAAATAGTCTCCTTTCTTTTAGCAAAACAGAAAAGAGAGCTCCAGGCCCTTGTCTATTCAGGTGAGCCAGGCGTGGGAGCAGTGTCTACCCATCACTCCCTTGTCTCAGCTGTAGGCAGAAGGAAACTTCCCTTTCTCCACTCTGCTGGCCAATGGAAGCAGCAGTGAGTTTCAGTCCATACAGTTCTTCATTTGAAGGTGATAACAACTGGCTCTTTGTATTACCATGAATTGGCAGTTCAGGTATTATGTTGAAGATACAAGGGGCTTGTATTTAAAATTTTGACTAGTTGTGAGTTGTCCTGTCCCTTTTCAGTTGTTCTACAATGCCCACACACAAAGGTGGTTAAAAGTCCTGTCATGGCTAACAATTTGGACTGGAGCCCGACCTTGTGGTCCAAACCACTCAGCAACCAGTCGCTTCTCCTGCTCCTCCCTGTCTGGTCTGCCTGATGGTACAGATGCAAATGATGGAATGACTGATTCTTGCTCGTGGTACAAAGTTTCTCTGCATTTCTCTATGTTTATACAGCTGGATGAAGGGAGAACCAGACATCCCTCATTTAAGCCACTTCTACCAATGGTTTGCTGATTTGCAGGAAACTAGTATTAACAAGAAATGTTATTTTTATGGAAAAAAAAAAACCTACATGTGACTATTGGTTGCCTGTATTCTATAACAGGCCTCTGGATGGACTGAGAATGTGTCATTTGCTTGTGTTGTGCTTTAATCAATAGACTAAATGTGAAAAACTAGCAAGACCTGAAGTTAGGGCACTTTGCCACTCCTAGTGGTGCCCAGCTGCCCGTGTATGCACACAAGCCCTCCTGTTCTTTCCCAGGAACCTCATCCTCCTTCTGCATGTGTGATTGTAAGTAGGCAGCGGGGAGCTGGAGAAGAAGTCTGTGGAGGAGAAGAGAGTGGAGGCAGGAATGAAGGAGAAGCAGTGGCACACTGCTGGTGCAGGGACTGCTAGCTAAGGAGGTAGCTGGCATGGAAGCCCTGCAATTACAGGGTGTGCATGGGGCAGCCCACTGACCCTTCACCTGAGGTGTTCTGGAAACAAAATAAGGCCCAAATCCTAACCAACTTTCCAGCACTGGCATAGTGGTGCCAATGGGACGTGTGCTGCATCCTGCATTTGGGTAGCACTCACAGAGTAGGGGAATGTTTGTTCCTTTACTTTGGAGCTGCATTGCCCTTATGTTGGTGCTGGAAAGTGGGTTAGGATTGCATCCTAAGGTGATTAAGTAGTGAGAAGCCCCTTTCCCAGGAAGATGCCTAGAATCTCACCTATGCATTTTTCTCTCACCCCATAAGTATTAGGAAGATTCAGATTTCATTTTGTGATCTTCCTAAAGCAAGGATTTACCCTGTTGGTATATGTCTCAGACTGGGACATTGCATACAGGTAGCTACATACTCTGTTTTTCAAACTCACCCCCCCCCCCCATTTTAGCTAAGGGATGAGGATAAAAGAGCAGGTTTTCCCCCAAAGCTCCTTTTCTTCACTCCATTTGTCAAATTATTTTCTTTCAGTGGGCTCAATACACTTGCTTACACACAACCATTCACTGTTAGGAACATTATTTATTTAGTAGAATTGTTATAATTGCATGTAATCTTTGTTAAAATCCCCTTTAATAAATTGCAAATGCTTTGTCGTCGTCTCTTAAACTATGGGTTTTTGATGATACTGGTCTGCACCCTGTCTGATCTTGCTGAAATCATCAGTTTTATCTAGGATTTATGTATTTGATTCTGATGGGGAGGGTTGTTTGCGTTTAATTGCATAGCTTTGTAGGTAGTTAGCTACCTTAGGAGCCTCTTTTTGGGGGGGGGATTCAATAAAAATGTTTGAAGCTAATACAAATATTTCTCTCACCACAGAGGGGCTCTGGCAAGTCTTTGCAGACCTGGAAGAATGTCTAGACCTAAAGATATTGTTCCTAGATAGTTTTGAGACCCACCCCCTATTTTTCCTAGACATTAAGCTCTGGAAGAGGGTATGTTAGAAAGTGTTTTTGTTCCTTCCACCTTCCATTGATCCTGCTATCCAAGTGTACATGCTTTGTATCTGTGAAGCCGACACTATTCAGTGGCTCCGACTGTGAAAAGATTGAACTATTCTGGTCAACTTTTCTTTGTCTTCCCTTCTCAGAAAGATATATTACAGTAGAACCTCTTTAAGTTGACCACCCAAGGGACTGGAGGGAATGGTCAACACAGGGAGGTGGTCAACATATGGAAAAATACGTAATACTGTACTTATAATACTTTAAGAGTCTTTATTACAGATATCATACCTAAATATATACAGTGAAGATATAGAAAAAATGCATTCAGAATTACATACATACAGTACATATACTATATGTGATTATTATTCTTTTTTTTAAAAAAGAGTCAATCCTGGTTTGCTTCTTTTTTGTGTAAAGATAAGAAGAGAATGCACTATCAATGCTGGCTATCCCATTCAACATGCCTGGACATTTATTCACGGCATATGACTTCAACTGTTTTATCAGATGCCCAACATCCCCTTCCTTTGGAATCTCTGCTTCCATGTCGTCCTCACTTTCTTCTTTCCTGGGTGCATCCTTCACTTCTTGGAATATTGCTTGGAATATTGTTTCCAGATCAGGTTCATTGCAGGTTTCACTCTTACATTTGTCACCTTTTAGGATGAGGCTTCTATCAGGCTTTGCTTTGAAAAAGAGTCTGCACTCATCAGCATTAAAAATGTCATCATCTTTGAAGCCTCTTGCAAAGTTCGGGAACTTAGTAATGAATTATTCAATAACTTCTGCCGGCACTTGATTTGACTCACCACACAAGACTTCCTGGGAGATCGCGTGTCGCAGTTTAAATTTTTCAAGCCAACCACTTGATGCTTGGAAATCTTCTACCCCAAATTCCTGCGCAAACTTGTTAGCAATTTCTTGGATCATTGGCCCTGAGATTTTGGCGTTCACTGCCCTCATTTGTTTGAACCAGCATAAAGTAGCTTCATTTACTTCATCAGGCAAAGTTTTCTTTCTTTTCCGCTGTAGGCCTCCGTTTTCCTTACTGTGTCTCTCAAAGTACTTATCTTTACATTTTTTGATGTTGCTAACTGTGGTCTTGCTTGCTTGTTAGCGTTCAGTGGGCAATTTACGGAGGGTAAATTAATACTCTGGGCAATGGTCGAAGTGGTCAAGATACAACTTACGGAGGTGGTCAATATAGAGAGGTTGGTCTCCCAAAGTGTATAAGCGGTGTCTGTCCATACTGTGAAAATTAGGTCAACTTAAGGAGGTGGTCAATATAGAGAGTTGGTCAACTTTGGAGGTTCTACTGTAATTTTCTTATGGCTGTACTGATTTTCACAACTTCTCTTTGAAAGAAGAGAAGGTAAGGCAGGGAATTAGTTCACTACAGGTCTTGATTTAATTTACTGTGTGAAACTGAGATCTGATCTCATATGGAGGAAGGATTCTGGTCTGTGCTGCTTGAACCTGGACATTAGGGAAGGGACTGTTCCCTTGCTCCCCAATTTGCTAGTTCCTGCAAGGAGCTTATGAAAAGTATCATGTTCCTGCACTTTGAAGAGGGTGCAATCCAGAATAATTCTGCCTCATTTGATATATTGCTTTGATTTATAGAATATTGGGTATCAGGATCTTGGTTTTGTTTCATTTGCTATCATTTAGCAGCAATGTATCTGTGTACTTTTTTTCTAGAAATGTCTACTTGGTGAATGTTTAGTCACCTGCATGGTCTGAGAGCTAATTTGGTGTAATGGACAGAGTGATAAATGAAGCAAGAATGCTTGGGTCCAATCTCTGCTCAGCTATGACACTCAATGGGCACTGTTATCAAAATCCTGCATAACTGATTGGCTCAGACTTATTGCTGGCCAATCGGGTGAGGGATCGAAATTCTACCATCCGATTGACCCTCTATTTAATGTTTCAACTGCACCAGTCATGGGAAGTCTGGGTGGAGCTAAAGGGTATAAAAGCCAGGGGTGTTTGCCTTGTGTCAGATTCATTGCCAGGTCCTGTTCTGAAGATGGAATAAATGTATTGAGCTGTTATCTCTATGCCTTCCTTATTTCGCATGGACCCACTATATAACAGGCACCCTGGGCTAGTCTCAGCTTCGAAGCCAAATATCCCTCAGAGGGCACAGAAGAACCATGAATGCTGCCCTGAACTCAATGAAAGACTGAAAATGTAATAATAATGCCTTTGTGGAATGGTTGTCCTGGTTACATATCTAATTAGTTTTAACATGGTATGCTTTTATTGGTATTTATAGACTCTGCACTTTGCCAGCTTTACACTATGAAGCAAAAATGAAGTTCCCTCAGAACGGGCACGTTGCTTGTAATTTCTGTTGTCAATGTGGCAAAAGCTGAGGTAATGTTATGGCAAAGCTGGCACATGTTTAAGAACGACCCCTTTCACTAGGTTGCTGAGCAACCTGTGGATCGACTAATGGTCTAAAAAACTTCACCATGGCTCAGCTGGAGTGTGTTGTGTCTAATATCATGTGGGATGTTCACGACTTTGTAACATAAATTTATATTTGTCTTGGATTCGAAAGCAAGTTCATAGAGGTTAGCTGCAATGAACACATCCACCTTTCCCCTAAGCTACACGCATGGCATAATTTCAGACGGTGTTGTGATTCATCACTGAATTGCTTTTGGTTTCCTGTGTCTGACATGGCGTCTACCAATAATATGCTTCTTCCAACAAAGATGATGACTCTGAACCCCCCCCCCACAAGCGTAATAGCTGCTTTAAATTAATACAGAATTAAAATTATTTTTTATTTTTGATTGTCTGTACAAGCTTCAAGTACTGAGGATTTTAAAAATGGTTTTAGTAAAGCAAATGGGTACAGAAAAGAACTGAACTGCAGTTGTAAAATGTTGTAAAAGTAACCAACTTTCATTTCAACATCTCTTCATGGACAAAGAAGACATTGTGTTATTAGGTGTTTTACATCTCTCTTGGCTCCATTTTTAATAACTATTTCATGACTGGAACTGGGGTTCAAAACATGAAAAGACTAATTGTGTACATCCATTTTTATTGCAGTACTTCAAGGTAGGTGTCACATTCAAATTTATTTTGCATGTTCCCTTCCCCCAATTTTTAGTGGGGGGGGGGGGGAGATGGCCATGGTATTTGAACATGCAACAAAGACTTTTATCCTTAATGTGTGTAACAAATTTCAGCCCGACGTCTCAGAATTAGGTGGAGATCTTACAGCAGTGTTTCTCAAACTGTGGGTTGGGACTCACTAGGTGGGTTGCGAGCCAATTTCAGGTGGGTCCCCATTCATTTTATATTTGATATATTTTTGATATATTTAAAAATATTTTATTGTTGATATATTAGACTTAATGCTACCATAGTATGTGACTGCATTTGGGGAAATCTTACGAACCTGTACTTTTAACAAGCGACTATATATATTCTTTTAACAATGATAATCAGTGGGACTTAATCCTGGGTAGGATTGCAGCCTAGGATTGTTAAAAAAAAAATTATTGCTTGATGTTGTCACATTCGGTCTTGACATCACTTCCGGTGGGTCCTGACAGATTCTCATTCTAAAAAGTGGGTCCCAGTGCTAAATGTGTGAGACCCACTGTCTTACAGCATTCCATCTGTGTATTTAACAGGCCAATCCTAACTAAATTCCCATGCAGCTATGCAGTGGTGCTGTTGCAAGGTTGAAAGGCAACTCAAGAATTACTTGGTACTGAGGGATGAAGGTTCACAGCATTTATTTGAATTGTATACAGTTGGTCCATGGGACTCATGTCCAAAGCACGGACATCAGCCCAACAATGTCCAGAGTTTTTATAAATTTCTCACCTCTTTGTTTGAAAATCTAGATTTCCCATTGGCTGAAATGTGACATCAGAAATGGGGCTAATTCCTAATAGGTTAAAGATAACCTTAGAGACACCTCATAGGTGAGTTTCAAGTTACAGGTTTCCAAAAAAAGGTGAAATCAAACAATTAAACATATTGAATTACAAAGTTTTCAAAAGCCAGCAGGGGGTGCTATAATATCATTTTATCCAGTATTGACCTAGTGCTGACCCTTATGCACATCCATCATTCCAATTAGAAATTACTTGACAAGGTCCTCTTATCTACACCATTAAAAGAGAGCAGTGTAACACAAAGACAGGTGTGAAGGCCGACTTCATAAGATATTTTCTTGGCAGAACTTACTCATCCCTCATTAGAATGGCCTGGTAGGAGTGGCCTATCTTATCTTCTCCTTTTCTATGTGTCAGTAAAGCACTGTGGGGCCCTCTGCCAACTTCTATAAAGCAAAGGCTTCTAAACTTCTAAACTTCTTTTGTTAAGTGTCTCTTAAGACTTTTCTAAAATCAAGCATTTTGGTTCCTTAAGAACTACTTCTATAGCTAATTCTATATAACTATTGTGACCCTTTTACTTTGGGTACATTTTGGCATCAAGGAATCACTTGGTTTCCATATGTATGCTTTTGCTCTTACAGCATGAAAGTAAAGCTATAAGTAAGCACTGGCAGGCAGGCATAGTGATGTCCTTGGCAAGATGTGTACTTCTGCCAAGATGAAGCCTATCTCTTCGTTGCCTTAGTTGCACTATCTTTTCTAAATTCCAAGGTGTATAACACAGCCTTTGAGGCCCCCAAAGTCCCAGCTTCTGTGAAACTTCTGTGAAACTAACAATCAGCTACCAAAATGATTCTTTCAAGCAGCTTTTCTGTTACCATCGTATGTGTTGCTCCAGTGGCCTTTACATATGGGTTACAATCTGGGGTCACCGTGCCTCAGTGCCAGCTTTGGCTAACAGAAACACCCCCTCCCCACCTTCATACTTAATGTAGTATTCCAGTGTTTCCCAAACCGTGGGTCAGAACCCACCTGCGGGTCGTGACCTGATTGTTGGTGGGTCCTGAAACTTGATAAGCTGATAGGTGACAAGAAAAATGTACTGAGCTCTAGTGAAAGTGAGCCGCACGTGCATATTTACTCATAAGCAGGCAACCATGCCCTAGTTCACTTTGAAATGCAGGCTGAGAGGAATACAATGCTATTGGAATCGCCCTGATCTGATGAACGCAGGCCCCAAAAAACACTCAAGAAGGAAGTCCTCCCCAAGCTGACAAGGAAAATGTATTGAGCCCTATGGGAAGCAAATCTGAGCCATACTTCAGAGCATGTTTACTTATCTGAGAGCATGTTTACTTATGAGTAGGGGAGTAGGCCTCAGCTCCTATCAAAGGCCAGGTGAAGGGGAACACAAGGCCCCTAGAACAGTCAGAATCCGATGAATGTGGAGCTCAACAAATGCTCCAGAAGGCAACCCTCCCCCCATAGTAAAAAGGATAAAAACAGAGGCTTGAGCAGCTGGAAAGGTGAAACTTTTTTTTTTTTGTAAAGTCTTGTAAAGCTGTTGGGTCCTGATAGTGTATCATTTTACAAAATGGGTCCCATTGCTAAAACGTATGGGAACCACTGCAGCATTGTAATGTATTCAGGTAATTGAAAAAATATGTCGCACAAATAGTGCTTATACATCTGGAATCACAGTGACTGAAATTTAATAAAACATTTTTTTAAAAATCTGCCTTTTGCCATGCCTTCCAGGTCTGGGTGGTATACATAGTAGTCCTTTGCCTTTTAGCCTCAAAAGAATCCTGCAAGGTAGGTGCAGATATATGATGCACACCTCTTTCTCTCGTTCTCCATGAAGATACTGGGGCTACAGACAAGGGGAGAGAGTGCATGTGCTCATGCAAAGATGTCCTCAGCTGTAGCGTTGTGCTGCCAGGTTGCTCAGAGGGTATTGCAAATAACAGACCCTTTCTCTCTTAAACAGTGGAATAGTACTAGACAGTTTTTTAAAGAGTTAACTGAGAAAAGATTAGATAGCTGTTTGTGTTGTTCACAAACCTGCTATACAAGCAGTCATCTGTAAAATATTAACTGCTCTGTATGCCTCAGCAAAGATTACTTTGCTCTTTTTCTTCTTCTTTCTTAAACATTCTTTACAATAAATGCCATCAGGGATAGAGATTCTTTGGGGCTAATGAGATGCACTGGCCTGGGTGAAGAACTTTGCAATCTGGAACATGTTGTCATTTTGCCATAAAACAACTTGTCTTCTCAGAAGGTGACAGAGGGGTTAAAAATTTGCTACTGGCCAAAACGGAAAGGCAATGCGGTGCAGGGGTTTTGGATGGTTGGACTATGTGTGAGACCTGGATTCAAATCCCTCTTCAGTCGTGAAGCTCACTGGGTGTCCTCGGGCAGGGACTCTGAGAGGAATTTTATCAGGGGGTACAAAGTTTCTTTTGGTCCCCTTTGCAAAGGGAGAGGGATGAAACAGAGTGGGGGAGGGTGGTGACAGGCAAGCAGAATGAAGACAGGGAGGGGCAAAACAGGGTAAGGGGAGGGTGGAGACAGCTAGAAAAGTGTCTGGAGCCCAGGTCTACCTACACTTGTGGCATCAGCAGTGAGATACAGAAATACAGAAAAGCAAACACACTCCGAAATATCTCTAAAATCTTTTCAATATAGAAAATCATGCAGAAAATGAGCATCATCATACTGAGGCTCACACTAGAATGGAAAGTATCCTGCCCTATACCAAAATTTGCTTCTGCAATAGTCTAAAACAGGGGTGCCCAAACCCCGGCCCGGGGGCCACTTGCGGCCCTCAAGGCCTCTCAATGCGGCCCTCAGGGAGCCCTCAGTCTCCAATGAGCCTCTGGCCCTCCAGAGATTTGTTGAAGCCCACACTGGCTCAGCACAACTTCTCTCAGCGTGAGGGCGATTGTTTGACCTCTTGAGTGAGCTGTGGGATGAGAGCTCCCTCCACTGCTTGCTCTTTCACATCTGTGATGCAGCAGCGGCAGCAAAGGAAAGGCCAGCCTTGCTTTTTGCAAGGCCTCTTATAGGTATTGAGCTATTGCAAGACCTTCATTCATTCATATAAGTTCATCTTTAATATATTCATTTATGTAAACTTATGTAAACTTATTCAAATTGTAAATGTAAATTAATTCTTTATTTCCCCGGCCCCTGACACAGTGTCAGAGAGATGATGTGGCCCTCCTGCCAAAAACTTTGGACACCCCTGGTCTAAAATATAGTCTTGCAGTTGAATTCCTGAGCTCCTATACACTCCTTCATGGTAAGCAGATCCTCAAGCCAAAGAGCCAAACTGTAGCAGCCCAGTCTCCACCCAGATTTGACACTGTGTTAAGGAGTGACGTATATGCATTCCTTGGCCCGGCATATATGACTTGCCAGTAGCTGCAGCCGCATGCTTGTGGTAGTGTCCCCAGCATCCCGTGCGGCCAACAAGTCTGAGTAGATAGGAAAGTGTCAGACCCCAGGAAATTTCTGGGCCCTCCTTTGGCTCCTGGGCCCTTTTTTGACCCTGGGCCCAGGTACAAATTACCCCCTTTACCCCCCTCTCCTAGGTCCTGTCCTCGGACCAGTCACCATCTCAGTCTAAATTATTGTACAGTCTGGTTGTGAGGATAACATGGGAATGACAACCATGTTGGCCACCTTGAGCTCCTTGGAGGAAGGTCAGGATATGAATGAAATAGATAAATAAAATAGGATCAACATCCCCAAGGGTAAACACAGTGATAGAAAAAATAACTTTGAAGTAAATCTGAATTAAGTTCATGACATTTATTTCAGGGAAAATGAATTTAGGATGGAGATATATGTTTCATTTAATCCACAGTGGAGAACTAATGCCCCTTACTCTCTTTCAGATTGTTCAGAGCTAACTTTACAAGGTTTTGATTGCAAAGGTGCAGAGGAGTTGGAATTGGTCAGGTCAGTTGGCTCCCCAGGAATTTCTTTAGGAACCACCTTCCATGCTGAGTGACCCTGATAACCAGGCTCACCCCCAGAGAGAATTTCTTTTTGGTTTTCCCTTCTTGTGGCAGTGGACTACTATTTCCAGGACTGCCTGTGTCAGGATGTGTCTGTAACCATCACCCTGGAAGGTCCTCGAGAGTGCATGTGAAGGTCAAGTATATCTACTTTTGCATACCTAGGCAGTCCCCCCTAAAGCCACTTCCTTGCTTCCTTGCCTTGTTTCATAAACAAAGTGATGGGTGCTGAACTACATGATTTCTCTAGTATAAGATAAATAATGATGGGATTGATTGATGGTGACGATGATGACGATGACGACTAAGCTGTATGACTCTATAACTATTAGACAGACATCTTCAGGTAGGCTTAATTTTTTTGGTTCTGATCAACATGGCCTATCAATCACATTTTTACTTTAAAAAAAAAGACAGGGTCATAATCCAGTCCACCATAGGCACAGCACTTACATGTGGAAGATTCTCATAGACTCTAAAGAGCCATAGTTTTGCCCCTTCTCCACCTATGCACATTCAGGTACTGTAATGGACCATTAGAGGAGATGAAGGACAGTGTATGTCTTTCATATCTCCATCCATTGTTATTTCATGGCATTTTTTTTCATTGTCACCACTCACAAGCTTTTATGAAGAAGAGCCAAGGTGGCAAACAGCTTACATTTTCCTAAGGGGAAAACATATGGAAAAGCACTGAATTTCACAACATAGGACTGAGCTTTAAGAGCCTGTGTGCAAGAGAGATAGGCACACGAGTGGCCACACTGCAATGGTGCTTGTTGCTCCTCATTTTCCTCTTCCCACCTAGTGGTAACAAAGCGCTAATGTTGCCTACAACGCTACTGGTTGGCAACCTTCAGTCTCGAAAGACTATGGTATAAGCCTACAGCACCCAGTATTCCCAGGCGGTCTCCCATCCAAGTACTAACCAGGCCTGACCCTGCTTAGCTTCCAAGATCAGATGAGATTGGGCATGTGCAGGGTAACTCCAAGATTGGTCTTGAGTGTCCAAGAATCAGCATCAATCTTCAGGAAAATACTAAAAGCAATCCTGGAGGTTTTAACAAGGCCTCTCTGATTAAATGGTATCACATCATATTGGAAAAAAAAAATCTCAGAAATAGCTTCAGTCACGGCTGGAAACCCCACCAAGCAGTGCTACTGAGTTGTTCTGCCCCTTCTTTCCTTCCAGGCCAATTTGAAGGAGAGGAGGGCCAAACAGTGGCATGGCAACAGCATGCACTCAGTTTTGGAATGTGGAGGAACAGAAAGAGGAAGTGAGGCAAGGCAATGCAGAGGGAGTCCCATGACAGAGGAGGGCAGGTGAGAAGGTGGGAGACCAAAAGGATCTGCTGAATATTGGGGGACTTCTGCAAAGCAACACCTGCAATGCCAAAGGCTCAGCAAAATTTATCTCATCTAATCCACACTACTGTACTTGTACTAACGGTACAGGCCTCAGTCTCAAGCCAAAATGGCAGCCATAGCAGTACTGTCATGACACACCGGTGGTTGCATTGTGGTTGCAAGGGGCAGAATTTGTTGAAGAACTCTTTCTTAGGCCACCAATTATCAGTGTTCTTTGAAGGAACATAGCCTAAGACATTGAACAAGTATCTCCTGCTGCCTCCACAAACATTACCTATGCATATGTCCATGCACATCAGCAAGCAATGGAAAAAATATAAACTAAAGGAAAAAAAATATATATCTTCACTTAACAGAACACAAGCATTCCCTTTATAGACATTACTATTTAATTAGAGTAAAACAAGAGCCCTATGTATGTAACCTTGCGTATTGGTAGGCTTGTCTCAGACAGCCCTATGCACATCCTGAATGTATGAAGGGGAACTGATCTATGTCCGATAGCCCCGCCTCTAAACTCTGAGTGTTCAGCAAAAAGTTGAGCATGAGCCCCCCTCCCACTAACATGTTCAATATGTATGCATGTAATGAAGATGCAAGGTTGGCAAAAGACTAGAGGTGAAGAGGTGTGAGAAGCTGAAGCAACTGTTGGTGTGGGGTCTACTTTCTGGAATACTTTGGGAGGGTGCGTTATCGATGAAGAAGGCCTGATGACTTATAAGGATTCCACCTTTGTTCTCTGACCAGTACATCCATATAACCAGCCATCAACTCAGCAAATGTAGAACTGAATACATTTTATTCAGTTGTTCGTGGAAGAGGCCCATATTTCAGAAAGAGACCTATGAGCTCTGAAAGTCTGACTCTCAGACTGCCTGACATTGTTAATATATGAAAGGCACATAATTCATTAGTGGGGTAATTGCAAGCCTCTTGTAAAGAGATGGAAGTTTGGAAACATATAGCCTTCCAAGATTATGATGATGAGTGCTGTGTCCTTCACTGAGACATTCACAACACAGAGGTTGTTTTTATATTGAATTCTTGGTATTTGTACTTTGCCTGTCTATTTATTTATTGGCTGAAATTACCCGTGCTTTGCTCACCAACACGCTGTGCACAGCGAAAAGGATTAGAGTAAAGCCTCCTCATTTTGTGGGCTAAATTCTATAAAACCTGATTTGTTTAACCAGAGATCAGTTTGAGATTTGGGGTGTCAACTGATGCTCCCTTGCAAGTCTAAAGAATTGAATGTTGGTCACGTAGGAGCAGGACTGGTGGTGGATGGGCATGAAGTCCAGGTGTGTGATAAACAGTATTTTCTGAAAATAACATCAAAGGGTATAAAGTAGTATTTAACATTGAACTACCTACTGTGTAAAATTACATGTCTGTTGATTAGAATGCTTTGAGAATCTCTCCCTCAAAAAAATAGAATAGCCATTTTGACCACTTGATCAGTCTTCCTCCTAATGGGTGGCACTCCCCGTTTGACTAGATGGAACTGTGAACTGGATTTCAGTGTAATCACAATTAGACTTATAAAAGCTCGCAGCCAGACTCTAAAAAAGGGGCTTTACAAACTGGCTGGCTCACTTTAGCCAGGGAGCAGCAGAACTTCATGGCCAGGATCTGACTCTTATTTCATGCCTGCTTGTCTGACATGACAATCCCTTTGCGTATTGACTTATGTTAAACAGGAACTTTTAATCAATTGAAATTTTTACTGTAATATATATTGAAAACGTGCTGTGAATTAGGGTTGAAACATGCTAGTAGGGATTCTGGGAAAGCACATGGTGCAACCACTTTGCTGATACTGAGCAGGCCTGAATGCATGCATCAGTGCAACGGCTGGGTTTCAGGGGGGCAAACCTCTGCACTGGCCCCCCCCCGATGTTTCCTGATGGCAAATTGGGCACTACCAATACTGAGGATTTAAAGGTTTGCCCAGCCAGGTGGGACCTCTGATGGGCATGGCCCCTTGGCCAGCACAAAACTGGCTGACTTCTGAGACCAACCTGAGTTGCATGTATGTGTCTATGATGGAAAAAGGGGCAGATCAGATATTAATTGTACTTATAAGATGGCATTAGAGGAGGAATTATTGCAAAATGATTTTTAAATCTTCAACCAGAAAGCTCACAGTTAGTTGCATGACAAATTTTAAATATGTCCAACAATTTGAGTCTTGAGTGCATTGAGGTTTTTTTTTGGTGTATGTTTTTAAAATGACGATCTGTTAGGAAAAGTGCAGATTCCAGTTTCTTGTCTAGGAATGATAGGACTTGATACTGGATGGTACTAGAAACGAAGAGGGACCATAGGGAGGGACTAGGAACTCCGAGTAGTACTTGAAGGGCTGTTGTGTACTTTCAGAAGCTGCCTCTGAAAGAGAACTAGATCCAGTGGATACAAACTGTAATAGAGGAGATTCTGGTTGGACATCAGGAAGAAATTCTTGACAGTCAGGGCAGTTTGCCAGTGGAACAGATTGCCAAGAGAGGTGGTAGATCCTCCCTCACTGGAGATCTTCAAACAGAGGTTCAACAGATACCTGCTGGAGATGCTCTAGGAGAATTTCCTGCTATAGGTAGGGGTTTGGACTAGATGACCTTGGGAGTCCCTTCCAACTCTATAATTCTAGAGAGCTTCCCACTGCTTTCATAGAAAGCAATAATTTAGTGGAGTGTATTAATATGAAGTGATGTAGTATCTATTTGAGGGAGTCTTGCGTAAGAAGAATTACAATGTGAAAGTTGCTTAGGAACGGGGCAGATACTAGCAAAGGAACTTTTGGCATCATCAGCTATGAAACCGCTAGTCATTTAATGTGGCAATATTTGTTCACATCAGCAGAGTTCTGAAAATGTACTATAATCATTCTTTAAAAAAAAAAAATGCTCGTATGGTTCTTTTACAAGAAGATAGAGGAAAAAGGAAGCCAGAATACTGAAAATTTGAAGCAAACTACTCTGTCTTGAGAATAATAAATATTCGCTAGTTGTTCACAGATGATTTTGACAGGCTTATAAAATGCAGCTGTCTTTTACGATACCAAGATTTATCTCCTGCTGTTTAGTTTGCTACAGCATGTCTAGACATAACAGGTATAGTAACAGTAGTGACAAAAGAGCTGTTTTTCCTGTTAACAGATTTTTATTTTTTGTGGATAACTAATATATAAAAGTACAGGAAAATAAGTATTTATTTGGGTGATGACAGACATTCTGCGGCTGTGTGCGCTTATCTGGGAGTAAGCACCATTCAATTTAATGGGACTTACTCCTGAGTAGAGATGCATAGGATTGCACTGTAAATTCAGTGGGCCCCCATATCCGCAGATAATGTATCTGTGTTTTCACTTATCTGCTGATTGGGTCCATGCCCCCCTGGGCTCCCTCCAGAGGCAAGGGGAACAAGGGAGGCATTTCCTGGTATCGGTTTCACTTAACTGTGGGGTGTGTGTGTGCATGTGTGTGTGTTCTGGTCTTTCTTAATTGTTTTAAGTATGGATTGTAAGCCACCTTGGAAGCCTGTTTAACTAAAGGGTGGGGTATTAAATGCTTTAAATAAATACATGTATCTTCCTATCATTTTCCCCTTCATTCACTAACCTGGCAAGTTCATAGATACATGTCTATGTATACATATAAGTACATATTTGCTTTTTCAAACAGAAAAACTAACCTGTATGACCTTCTGCCATGCCTGGTTTTCTTGAGAGGCAGTGGCTTTAAGGGTTGCGTTAGTGATGTCACACTCTCTGGCTCAAGCTCTTCATTCATTTATACACCAAATAAAGAACATGCAATTGGCCATAGCTGCTTTGGGTGAGACTGTCACTGCAGCATACACATATTCTCTAATAGCATTTCCTTGCCAATGTGCAGGTGCTATAAAAGAATTGCTTGTGGATCACTTTGGGCGGGCAGGGAAGGCAAATTTACTTATGAAGACATTGGCTCAGTGTTTAAAGGCCAAAAACAAAGGGAGACTTGGCACATTCTTCCCCTCTTTTCACAATCATTTTAATGACTGTGGGTAAAAATTTTTCTCACGACTCAGAGTATATAATACCATTTAAAGTGCAAGAAAGCCACAGCGCTGGTTAAACCAATCCTCTTACAGATCATAAAGACCTCTTTCTACTTCCCAGGAGATATTATGTTACTCGTATATCCATCCTTGCCAGTCCCTCTCACATCAGTCCCTTACATCATTTTTCCATGTGCTGCTGAAAGGACAAAAATGGGGGGGGGCGGTTGGGGTAGGAGAGGGTGAGTTGCCACAGCGATGCAGAGCCTTTACAGAAAACTGTTCAGCAATGAGGGGAGAGAGTCAATATTGATCTGCCTCTAATGTGTCACTTTCAGTAGCTGCCTGGCAGTTGTGACAGGACCTTTTCCTGGCGATGTGTCAAACCAAACAAACAAACAAACAAATAAATAGCAGGAGCAGCTTTCAGGAGATGTTTTAGAAAGAGAAGGAAAAGATGGTTTTAGAAACCATCTTTTCTCCCCCTGTGTATCCAAAAAGGCCTCTACTGAGACACAAGAACAAAACACAGAAGTAGGGTTGTCACCAAGGATCAATAACCTTCAGTGATTTGTATCCATGAGGAAGGATCCACTGGCACCCCAGTATTGGTCTAATGAATGGTGTTACTTTTACAGCAGCTCCACAATTGTCACAGCCTATGTGTGTCACATTAGAAGCACATTTCCTTGCCGCATATACCTATATTGCAGAACTATTTTTCAAGTGAGAAGAATGCAGCAAGAGATAGCATTTAACTGGCAAAGGATTGAAGTCTTCAGTTTTGCATTTTTCCACCCCAAGGCCAGCCCTCCATGAGGCCAACTGAAGCAGTTGCCTCAGACATCAGATTGGCAGATGGGGCACCTATTTCTGTCTGCCCCCTTATCTCCACTGATCTTTTGCCTCCTCCTCTGACTCCCTAGACTGGAAAAGGAAGAGGGGGATAGAGCACTAGTGTGGCAAAGAGGACAGCAGTGGGCTAGAGCAGTGGCACTCAAAGTCACGACCACTGTGTGCCTGGAATGTGGTCCCCATCTGGACCGCATCTGAGTGTTCCACTGCATGCAGTCCTCCTGGTTTGGAGGACAGGGACACTCTGGGCAGTCATGTCTACTGCTTGGCAGCCTAGGAGGCTGCCCGACAGGATATCTGGGCAGATGCGACTACCCTGACTGTCCCTGTCCTCTGAATGAGAACTTCACACGGCACCCTGGCAGAACAGAAAGGTCCACTCACCAGGTAGATGGATCCACCCAAACCCAGATTCGGCCCCTGGAGTGGGGTTCAAGTGACCCTGGGCTAGAGTGTCAAAAGAGCAGAAACTGGTGCATTGTCACATTTGGCATGCTGCCTATTACACAAGGAGGTCTTGGACTGCCCCTGCCTCTTTTCGGGAAGTTCGGGGCAGACTTGACAAGATCTGTTCCTTATGAAGTTAGAACAATGGCCAACAAGATGAGGCCATTTTAGCTCAATGGTAAAGCACATGCTTGCCTAGGTAACAGGCATGAACAACCTGGGACTCGTCAAGCAGAATGCACACCATTAGTGATATATAGCAAGTTGTCAGGAATTCATTAAAGCTGGAGGTTTTACTGCTTGCTTGGGTTCTTAAAAGCAAGGGGAAGAAGATCATCACACACTTAGTAGGCCATAAGCTGTCACACAGACCTTGGTGGATCACCAGCTGTGTAGGCCTCCTGTCTCAGGATGCAGGTTCAGACCCTGCCCTCTCCAGTTAAAGGATATTGGGTAGCAAGGCTAAGAAAAGGGGGGGAATTAAGTGTATAAAATATTGTTTCACACATGTCATTGGCCACATTTGTGAAAGGTATGCATCAGCCTCAGTCGCACCTATCAGATTCCTCTTTATTCAGGAACAAAATAAATAGAAATGTTGCAGAGGCAAATCCTTTGGACTCATTCCCTTTTGTTTATAAAATCTGCCCCTTCAGCTGCTAAGAGGTTCTACAAACCTCTTCCATGACTTGCTTATTGACGTGGCCTGAGAGGCGCAGGTCAGCGGGGGTTACGGCTTGCAGTTGAAGGTCTATTTTCCTGCCTAGAGAAAGCCAAACAAGCTGCTGTCTGGAGGGGGGGGCGCAGAACCAATACTACAAACAGCTGTGCCAAATTGATTGTAAAATGCTGACTGTGATCATGGGATCTTTTTATACCCATTCCAGGATGCTGCAGAGACAAACTATCAAAGATCAGGTCTCCACTTGCACAGAGCACCTGCAAGACTGACAATTCCCTCCCATCCTATTCAGTCATAAAACCACTTTGCTTTTGCGTTCAGGTTCTCTTATAAACTCTGTTAACTTGCTAGGATTGAACATAGGTAGATATGTAGACATGACATATGATCTTGTAACAAAATTTCAAACAATTCAGTGTCTAGTACAGATCCCCTTACCCTTCTCAAAAGGATGATACATTTGACAGTTCAACCCCAACACCATATTAATACATGTAATACCTATACATGTAAGGAATATCTTTGACAAAGATTAATGATCATATTGAGATATTAGGCTCCTTTATGCTGCAGGGCTTAAACCACAAATATAACAGCTAACACCTTTTTTCTGGGTGGGGGGGGGGCACAAAGTCTGAGTTAAAACCAGACACTCATGTTACCAATGACGTCACTTTCCAAACATGCCCAGTCACTCCCAATGCCATTTTAGTTCCTTAGCTGCCAGTCCAGAGAGTCAGCCAGGACTTTGTCCTGGGCAGAGTAGGCATGGGTCCATCTAATCAAGATGTTGCTAAGGGCCATAGATAGGAGTGGAAGGATGCAGCACTGTGGGACAACTGTATGTCACTTTCCTCTAAGATTCAGATTGCAGATTCAGGCTCCCCATCTTGGCATGATCTCATTTGCAAGCCCAAGTCTTCCTATCTAATAAATTAAGCCTAACTGCACCATGGCCAGGCCACCAAACCTGTTGTTTTGTTGATACACAGCATGGGCATGATTGCAGAGAGCCACCTTATACCAAGTCACACCATGCACTGGTCCATCCAACTCAAGATTGCCTACACTGATTGACAGTGACTCTCCAAGATTTAGACATGAATCCCTCCCAGCCCTAGCTGGAGATTGAGTCTGGAACCTTCTGCATGAACTCTACCACTAGACTACAGCCTTTCAAATTACTATGGTTACCACTACCTATTTTGACACTAACCAGTTTAAGATACCAAAAATAATTACTGGCAATAGGAAGCCAGAACCTTAATTAGAAGCCAGACAAAGTAATTTCATCATTTTAATTTCTCTTCAGACTGTGGTAACATCATGTTTCAGTTGTTTACTTTTGGCATGGTAACCCTGCTGCCTGGAATCTAAAGTCAAGACTTGGACATACAGTTTTAATACCATACAGAAAAAACACAAAAGCAGATGTCAGAGCAAGACGTCCTTGGGGCAAGCCTACTTGTAAAGAAGGCTCCATTTCAGCTATTCTGCATCTTCATCTTTTTACAGATTCTTGTGGCTCTTCCAATGCGTCTCTTGCCAAACAGATGTTGCCTTAAGCTCTGTGATGGCTAAACCTCACTCGGTTAATTAAAGAGTATCGTTTTCCAGGTCAACGAAATGCATATGACACAAGCAGACAGACCAGCTGCAGGAAGAATCATAATGTAGACTAGAGAGCAGTTATTCTTAAATGTTTGCCCAAGTTTTAGTTTTAGGTTTGTTTTTTAAAGCGGGTATGCATGTTGGCTTGTATGCTAGTACAACCGCTTCTTAAACTACAAAGGAGAGGACAGGTTATACAAAAGAAATTGTCATGACAGACAACAGTGTGTAGATAAAATAATTATGACTAGTTGCAATTTCAATGCTCTTCCAACACACCTTGACCTGTATGCAGTATCTGAGGCTTGTTCACCAACTGAAAATATATTTTTCCCATAGCAACATTTGAGGAGGCACAGTAGTTCAGAACTACTTGACTTAAGGTTCATTTAAACAGAAGTGCTGTTTTTCAGCATTTATTGCTGTGTGGAAACTCAGTCCATTATCACTCCAAGGTAAACCAGCCTCCGTAAAAGTTATCCGCTATGAAGATCTGTTCTTCCAGAAGTCAGCGATACACACACAAGTCATTTCATTTGCGATGTGCCCAAGATTTGAAGTTATAGTTCCAGTCAATCGGCCTTTAAGGGCAACCGAGTTCCAATGAGGTACAGTCATCTTAAACATGACATCACAAGAGGCTGATAGGGTTAGTTTTATCAGCAGGACTTAGCCCCTTGGCTTTTAAACTTTTGAGACCCGTGGTAAGTGTGTGGGGGGGAGGGGCTAAAGCAGCAACAACCCCCAGGATTGCACTGCTGCTAGGGATGGGAAGCTTACCTGCAGCCAGTGCCGGACTCCTGGGGAGCCCTCCACAGGGCTCCCCGCACCAACAAACACCTAAAACAAAAACAAACAAAAAAATGGGCATTTCTGGTTTTGTAACAAAAACTGGAAGTGCCCTTTTTTTTGTTAGTTTTAGATATCTGGAGGCATGGGGAACCCTGTGGAAGGCTCCCGGCTGCAGGTAAGTAAAAAACCCCTCCCATCCCCAGCGGCAACATAATCCTGGGAATCACGTTGCTGCCTTCCCCTGCCCCTTAAGGGGTCAGAGGCAGAGCTTCTCAGGCTGAGACATTGCAACACCCTTGTTTGAGAACCTCTGGCTTAGCCTAACTTTTAACCTCCCCTTGCACTTTGTAAACTACAGTTAGAAGAAACACTTGACAGAGACCATTTTCATACAGTAATCTTATCTTTGACCTAAATCAAGTGATACTGAAGCTCGGAGCAGAATTCCAAAGGCAAACACACAGCCTCCTGTTTAAAAGCTACCAGAGCTTCAAGAATTGCTGCTTCAGCACTAAGGATAACCTCCCCTCCCACGTGATCAGCTGCAAGATGCCAGTTACGTATTTTGCACTCCAATGCTAACGCCATTTAGGGAGCTATGCTCCTCAATATCCTCACCCCTTCTGGCAAATGTTTACAGGCAACATGCAGTAGGAGACACGTGTTGTCTGAAAAGGCCTATCATGAGCCATAGATCTACCCTCATTATAAAATCTACTTTCCTGTGTTTGGTGACAGCAAACCAAGTTCCTGTTTGTGATGTGGGGAAAAGAAAAAATATTCTGGAAAGCCACCCTTATAGAGGGTCTTCCTCTTGGAGGAAGATAAAAAGAACAGGTATAAAGAAAGGACAGAAAGAGTTCCTCCTCATCTTGCACTACTCAACAATGCAGATTAGAAACCAGGAGTGCTGCAATGACCACAAACCCATTTGTAAATTTTGGGTGCACTTATACCTAGCTGTAAAGCAGACCATTCTCACCCAGGTCATTTCACCTGGTCTTAAGTTCATTTATTTGCATTTCACCCATCTTCAGCTTTAGCAGCACCCTTAAAAACAGTTACATACTTTTAAATTAAGACCGATACCTACCCCCACTCCTTTGGGGGAGGGAAGCAGCCATTCAAATACAGAATACATGTCCATGTCATTTGTTCAGGATGGTTTTTTCCACCTCTTGGTGCTCGGGTTGGTCCTGCCAACTCCTGGACCAATAATCCTCTAGAATCAACATGCACACAGCATCTTTCATCTTCAACTCATTCAATGGTTCACATCTCAGCTTCAAGCTACAGCTGCCAACACACACTTATGTTTTTAGGAGACATTCCTTACGTTCCCCTTCGCCAAGAGCTGGGAGGCATCCAAACATTTCCTGGGAAGCATAAGTCATGTACACAAAGCCATCTTCATCTTTGTAATCCTGGTATACTTCTGCCAGAGTCAGAGACATACTGGCTAAACTCTTGTTGTTTACCAGCAGGTAGAAAGCTTGTGTAGCACTCAGTGCCATTCTGCTCCTGAATTAAAGAAAAAAAAATTATAAAAAACAGAAGTCCTCATTTTCTACTGCAAGATGTCACTGCAATTCAGGACCCAGCAAAACTAGACACTGGCAGACACTCCAACCATGCTGGTCATACTAACCTCCTGGCCAACTCACACATTGCTTTTTGGACTCAAAAGCAAAGGGGCAACATTCATGAATGACAACACCAATTATAAATTGCATGTGTATGTCACCCAATTTTCCTGCAATACATACAGAGCAGGTGCTTGAGCCTCTCTCATTCATCACCACCTATGTGTATATTATGGGGAAAGCATCTTTTAAATGGAAAGCACCAACTGCTTAAGGAAGGCCTCCATTTTGTTATTTAGACTCTGCTAATTTTGCATTCAAAACATGAATCAGCTGCAAGTTCAGTTCAGTTCAGTAAGACCTTTATTGGCATAAAATACAGAGAAAGAACAGAACAAAACAGGAATATACAAATACAACACAACATAAGCATAAACATCAGTCGCTGCCCAGAGTCCCAGGGCTCTGCCTGGCTATTACCCCAGATAAAAAGGAAGCAACATTATCCAGAGTCTCAGGATCAGGAGTGGAAAGGAGAGACTGAAGCATGGTTGAATCCCCCCAGCCCTGCATCCTAGCTAACAATGGACCTAGAAATTTATTGCGTGACACATCATGTAGCGGGCAGTAAAAAAAGGTATGCATTAAAGTCTCAACGCAATCCCTACCACACTTGCATTTCCTCTCTAAGTAGGGGATACCACTGAACCTGCCCGTTAACAAGGCTGATGGAAGAGCGTTACACCTTGCCAGTGTGAAAGCTCTCCGGCTGCAAGTGCAACATGACTGGCAAGGAGCAAAACGCTTTTCACATCTGTTCAAACTAGGGTAGCCATAACCCCAAGCATGAAGTATGGGTCCCAAATAGGAAGACTGAGTAGGAAGACTGCCCTGGATCCTGTAAGTCAGTAGTTGTTCACACAGGTTTGCTGACATTTGGCAGATCAGAACTGCCACGTATGTACAGGAGGCATATTGCCATGAAGCTTACCGAGACTCGAGTATAAAATATTCGAATACATATGATTACATCACACACTTCTACAATGCATTCACAGTATGGGTTGATTGGCAGGTTTACCTACAGTATTAAACTTGAACATCAAGACTGGTAATTAACTACCTTTGTGTATGTAGCCACAGAACAGGCTAGAACCAAACTCATTTTTCCTCCCCAGTTTAATCTATCTTTTTATAAGAACTAGTAGTCACTGTTTTCTGCAGCAGCTATATTAAAGACCCAATCCTATCCAACTTTCCAGCAACAATGCAGCTGCAATGCAGCCCGGAGATAAGAGAACAAACCTTCCCTTACCTTGAGGAGGCTTCAGTGAACATCCCACCAATGTAGGATGCAGCTCACATCTCATTGGCATGACTACCTCAGCAATGGAAAGCTGCATAGGACTGGGCCCTAAATCTGAGTCCCATCCTTCCTCCAATAAACTCAATATAGTGTTTCATTTTCTCAAATTAGGCTGCAATCCTAACCACACTTTCCTGAGAGTAAGCCCCATTGAACAAAATAGGACTTCTTTCTGAGTAGACCTGGTTAGGATTGTGCCCTTAGATTGGTACTTTTCACATTACTCTTAGCCTGAATACCCAAGATATTTATTTATAGAATTTATATCCTGTCTTTCTATCTCAAGTATACATATTTGTTAAGTATACACTTTTCAGGGAGCCACAATTTGCTTCAGCTCTCAAAATACAATCTATGGCAAACCTAGGTTAGCCATTATGGGCGAAGCTGACCCGAGAATCCCCATTTAGGGAGCTATGCTCCTCAACTCCTAAGGATTTGAACCTGGTCGTCCCAAATCAAAACCTAGCATTCCAGCCACTACCAGATATGGGCTCCAAATGGTTCCTTAAGGTGTGACATCAGAGCTAAAGTCCTATTCGGGCATATCCATGGATCCACTTATCTGTGGATCGGGTCCAGCTCTCCCATCTGTGCCCCCTCCAGAGGCAAGGGAAAGGGGGGGTCCTCTGAGCCCAGCAGAGGCAGCTGACATTTTTTCAGACTGAGCCTGACAGCGAGAAAAATCACTTCCAGTTTCTCTGTGAAACCAGAAGTGATGTTTTAATGC
The DNA here is from genome assembly GCF_035046505.1 of Tiliqua scincoides. Taxonomy (NCBI): domain Eukaryota; kingdom Metazoa; phylum Chordata; class Lepidosauria; order Squamata; family Scincidae; genus Tiliqua; species Tiliqua scincoides. The sequence goes on from NC_089821.1 coordinate 232,423,332, forward strand.
CTTATAAGGTATTAGGAGACCCTCCAGAGGTGAGGGGAGCAGAGCTCCCCTTGGCTGTGGAGGGGGGACACACGTTCGCTCGTATCTGCAGTTTCACTTAACCACATGGGGTGGGGTTCCAGAACAGAATTCTAAACTATGGCTAAAAGGATCATGAAGAAGTCATGGTGAGCCTTGGGCTTACATGCTCTACTGTCCTTTGGTACATGAGGGTAGGAAGTTCAAAGAATCCATGAATATTCTTCATATTCATCCAGACGTGAAACTGTGGTTCATTTACAAAAGGCACCTAGAAGGCTGCATTCACCCCCTCTTCCCCATACATAAAAGCAAAGCACAAAGCCTGAGGCTCATTCATGATTGTCTGAGTTTGGTCACTCTTTTTACTCCAGTTTCAGCAGAAGCCTGCGCTGCATATTCAAGGTGTTGGAACAGAGAAGGCAAACAGTCCACGTCGCAGAGGCTTGTCAGTTTGCTTAGGCTTAAGAGCAGATTACTGAAAAGTCACAGTGGATTTGCCAAGTCAAATATTGCAAAGAAAAATTCTTGTAGCTCAGAACAACTTGGGGGCATAATTTTCTTGCTTTGCACACACATGTTTGAAGGATGCAGCAAGAAAAAAAGTCACAAGCTTTGGAGCTCACAAATGAGAAAGAAGCATGGCATATAAGTCAGTCTCTCTTAAAGTATATGAAGCTTATTATTAGGAGTTTTCAGCATTACAATCCTATGTAGAGTTACTTGGAAGTAAGCCACACTGCACTTAGCAAGACTTACTTCCAAGGAGACATGTAAAGGACTGCACCATAAAGCTCTAAGAGTCATCACTTTTTTTGAATTCTGAAGCAATGCTTGGCAATATACTATAATGATTAAATGCTAAAGATCCAACCTATAGCACCTCCAGCAAAAATCATTTTTAGAGGGAAGGTGCTCTACCCTTGGAGAATTAGATTGCACATTTGTCTAATTCTGATGCACGAATGCAGCTCCTTATCTGTCCTGGGGAAGGGTGTAGGCCCGGGAATAAATGCCAACATTCCCAACTTGGTCAGAGGAGTCCACTAAATATTTGGAACAAGGAGCCAAAGAACACTACAAGAGTTCTACACAGCCCAGGGGTCTTTCGGAGTTGCCATGAGTGATTTGTGGGCTGCTCAAGAAATTCAAATAATTTATGAAACTGAAAAGGAACTACCCATGTTTCAACAAAGGCAAATAATGCTTACTGAGCAGGCGCTCTTTGGATTCTGTTGTACGCTTTAAAGTGGGAGTAGAATAGAAGAGAAAGATCCAAACCCTTACAAATGGTATTTGCCAATTTCGGAAGTTTGGGAACTGCAAACCCATAGTTTGGGTGTATTGTAGGAGACGCCTGCATCCTTGAAGCAAAATTCTAAGAGAAGCCTTCTTAAAAATAGAGGTGGGAAGAAAATATATGGATCTAGTGTAGATTTCAATTTAACAGCCTCATGCAGACAGGGAAGTTTGCAAAAAACTTCAAATCTCATCAAAAGAATGGGAGGGGGGGAGTCACAGAAAGGTGACAGGTTACATAGCACATATTATCACATACTTTCCAAGTTTTTTCAGAACTCCTGCAGCAAAAATAGACCACAGGCAAGAGCATACACAGAAGCATAGATGCCAAGAAAACTGGCTGTCCATCACTGGATTGCTACATACCTAATAATGGTTATAAACTGCATCATGGTCAGCTCCTGGGGCACCAGAAACTTTGTTTTGTCTAGTAGTGGAAGATACTTTTCTTTCTGGTACCTTTCAACAATGACCTGTTTATAAGAAAGCAAATGGGTTTTAAAGCAAAGTAAAAACAGATTATCTTCCTACTAGTTTCCAGGAACTAAAGTTGCACTCTTCAGCATGCTTACTAGGGAGTAAATTCCATTTACATAGATGGGACTTGCCTTGTAAACATGCATCTGAATAGCTATACCCAAGTTTTACATTATATAAAAAGTCATGAGCAAATCAAGAGGACGGATTGCATAGATAGAGTGTACTTACTGGGACTTTTGTGGGAAATTTCCCCCGAATACCTGCCACTTCTTCCACTCTGGTTGCTGGGAGGGGGGGAGAAAGAGCAAGGATCATTCATCTGCATTACTTCGGCTGCAAGCCCCATACAGTGAGCTGGGAGTAAGTCTCACGGAACTCATGAGCAGTTGCTTCCAAGAAGGCATGCCCAGGACTGCTCATTCAAACACCCAATCCTGCACAGTTCTCTCCAAGTAGACCCCTTTCAAATTAATGGGGGTTGCTTCCAAGAGAGAGCTCTATGGCACCCCAGGGGCTTGAACAGACCCAGCCTACACATGCACAGCACAATCGCGCAGGCTTCATCAGAAGCAAGTCCCACAACGCTCAGTAGGGTTTACTCCCAGGTAAGCATGCAGAGGACTGCAGTCTATAGAAGTGGGACATGCTCTACCCAATGCTAACCCTATTTACCAGGGAGTAAACTCCATTGCTCTCAATAGGATTTCCAAATAAGCATGCACCCAGGTTTACAGCGCGACTATAGCTGGGAAAGGAGTGCTATAATGGGGGGGACACGACATCTCAGTCTCCCATCACTTACCAAAACTCTTTCTGTGCTTGAAAGGTCTCACGGGCTGGCAGCTGTGTAAAGTTTGCATCTTGTCCCTTGGGCTGCTTGCCCCCAAACTGCCACTCCTGCCCCACAGCGGCTGCCCTCCAACTGCAAGGCTGCTTTTGCAACCCCCCCTTATAAAGACCTGGCTGGGACGCCAGCCTCGTTCCCTGCCCTGCTCGTAGCAAGGGGGTGGGGTCAGTCTGGTGCAAGCCAAGATCGGGAGTCCCACCCCTCGTAGCGACGAGGCAGCGCTTAAGCCGCGCGTCTGCCAGAGGAGGTGTTCGGTCTCTGCCCCGCAGGCACCACACTGCTCGCTTCTTTGGCTCTTACTAGCCGGGAAATCTTTGAGCCAGGCAAGAATCTACATTCAAGTGCTCATTCTTTAGGTCGCAGACCTGTTCACACTTACTTGGGAGTAAGCCTCATTGACTCTAATGGAACTTTCTTCGGACTAGACATGCCTAGAATTGGGCTGTAAGGCTACAATCTTATCCACACTTACCTGGGAATAAACCTCATTGAGTATAATGGGATTTTCTTCTGAGTAGACACGCATAGGCTTGGGCTCCCAACCAACCTGCACTGAAGTAGCCAGTGGCGTAGCTAAGGGGGTGCAGGGGCTAGCAGTTGCACCAGGCATCAAGCTTTAGGGGGGGGGGCTGAGCTTGACACTAGTGACCAAAATTGTGAAAATCTTAGTATGTATGAATAATAGCATCCTGTTATATATCATTGGAAAGGTAATTTAATGGTGAATGCAATGAAGTAAACTGCATTAGAATATCTGTATTCTAACAAATGTTATGGCCAAGTAACCATAACATGAAAACACAACTGCCTTATGGAATAAAAAGTGGATTTTTTTAAACTCAAAACTGACCTATGAAACTGATTGTTCTGAGAGGCAATGACGTTATTATGTTATTGACATGTTGCAATGACATATTATCATGATACAGCATAAAATAAAAAAGGTGTTAATATGAGTCAGCTCTCATTTCCTTGTATCATAGTACAGTTTCCCCTGCTAATTGTGTAAAAAGGCACTTTTTCAAGTGGTGCCTCTCTTTTATTTAGCAAGGAGAGAATAACCATCCATCTTCACCCCACCACTGTATCTGACCAATAAGGGGCATACTTTTTATTTGTTTACTGAATTAAATTTAATTTTGTCTGTGTTGGGGGCTACAAATCTTCTTTGACCCCAGGTAGCAGATAGATGCCTTAGCTATGCCACTGACTGAGGGGAGGCAGCAGAGCAAGTGGCTGGGGAGGTGGTGGGTTCCTCCCATTTTTCACTTTTTAAAAAGCCAGGGTGTGATGTCACTTCCTGTTGTGACATCACTTCTGGGGCAACATTTTGAGCTTGGCACTGGGCTACATGATCATTAGCTACGCCACTGGAAGTAGCAAAAAGACACCACCAGTAAGACACTGATCCAGGAGTGTCTGCAGATAGGAAAGCAGTTCTGCGGACACCACTGAGGGCAACCAAATTGTGTGTGTCTCCACTGTTGCAAGAGTTGCCCAGATCAGCTAAAGCGCCTTCAGTCCAGCCTTCTGCCATGTGATGGAGAGAGTTTTCAGCAGCCAGGGTTCCTGTACTTTTAAGAGCTGCTAAGACAGAACCACACCCAGGACAGTGGTTCTCACACATTTAGCCCAGGATCCACTTTTTAGAATGAGAATCTGTCAGGACCTACTGGAAGTGATATGACCAGAAGTTACATCATCAAGCAGGAAAATTTTTAATAATCCCTAGGCTGCAATCCTACCCACACTTATCCAGGAGTAAGTCCCATTGAGTATCATTGTTCAAAGAATATACATAGTAGTTTGTTCAAAGTACAGGTCTGTAACATTTGCCCAAATGCAGTCACATACCATGATAGCATCAAGTCTAATATATTAAAAATAAAATAGTGACATGAATGGGGACCCATCTGAAATTGGCTTGCGACCCACCTAGCGGGTCCCCACCCACACTTTGAGAAACACTACTTCAGGAATAGCCACCCTTGGTGGAATTCTCATGGCCGTCCAGTCGTAAACAGGCAGCAGGAATCCATTCAGGATCTCCTATTTTAGTGTATAGAAGTCTTTGCTTCTGCATTTAGACTAGACCAGTGGTTTCCAAACTTTTTAGCACCAGGACCCATTTTTTAAAATGACGCTCTATCGGGACTCACCTAGGTTTGCCAGACTTTTAAAAAGGGAGATGTAGAAATATTTTATTTATTTACATGTAATAATAACCAGAAAAAATAGTCTCACACATTTGTCTCCCTATATTCATGCTTGCAAACTGCAGGAGCTCAGCTTCTTGAAAAGCAATTGGCAGCTATCTTGCACGCTGCAGGAGCTGAGCTCTTTGCAGGGTAATTAGCAGCTACAGTATCTGATTGTTGGATAGCCTCAAGGATTGAGGCAATTAGTTATCTCATCTTTCCATCCCCCTTTGGTGACACAGTGGATACCAGCCCACAGTTTGGGAACCACTAGATTAGACCTTTGGTCAGATCCTAGTATGAAGAATTCAGGACTTGCTAGAGCCACAGAGAACTGGGTTCAAGCCTTCCTTAACCATCAAGTGCAGTAGGTGATTTTGGACCAGACCCTATCTCCAGATCTTTCAGCCTAACTTGCTTCATGTGGTTGTTTGTTGGCATGGAAAAGAGGAAGAAGGGTGGGATAAAATGTAATACAATAAATAGAACCTGCCTCTCACTCTCACTTTCTGCCATGCTGTTCCCTTTGCCTACAACTGTTTCTCTTCTTTTTTTTATGAGGCTTTACTTCCTCATCTCACCCCACCCCCCACTTCTTCCATATCACCATAGCTTCTCAGGTTGGTATTTGTTAATGAAATCTCAATCTTGGCTTGCCCTGCCTGTATCAAATAGGCACTAATGAAAGCAATGCCCCTTGCAATTCCTTTATCACGCTCTGCCCCCTTTATCGTCTTCCCCCTTTCTCTTACTAATTGCAATCAGTTGGGCAGTGCCATTTTTGCCTGATGATCTGATAATTAATAGTTTGCCTTTTATCAGAATGGAGGGCTAATGGCAAGCTAATGGTGAGATGAAGATTTGTGTTTCTGTGTCTATATAGCCTGGAGTGATCTCATTGACTGAAATGGTAGGCGTAGAGGGGGCTGCCTTATACTGAGACAGATCAATAGTCCAGCTAGCTCAGTATTGCTGGCACTGATTGGTAGAGGGCCTCCAGGGTTTCTAGACTGAGGTTTTTCCAACCCGGTTCAGCTTGTGGTCCATTGAGACTTTTGCAGTGCAGTCTAGGCAGGTCTACTCAGAAGTGAGGAAAGTATAGAATTGCAACCCTAGATCTTTTTCACCCCAGCTGCTGCCAAGCTAGGTTCCCCCCACCCCTTTCAGGTTTAAGTCATTTCTGCCCAACGTTGCATATATGCAACAGGAACCAAATGTGTACACCTGTGGGCCAGGCAAAAATGGATTATGTTTGGGCATAAGGCAGTGCACAATTTCAAGTTTTTCTCCACTCTCATGATGACTGGAAATTTTAATTTCAACCCCAACAATAATGCTTATTTCCTGTGCATGTTTCCTTGGAAGTAAGTCCCACTGTGTTCAATGGGACTTACTCTCAGATAAGTGACCCAAAATGCACTTAAGGGACCAGCTGTAGCTAGCTTCTCTGCCATTTGTTTGTCATGACTGTAGATTTTTTCACATGGTATGGTTAACAAAGGTTGCTCAGAACTGGTTTTCAATGAACAAGACTGAAGTGGGTTCCTGTTCTTTGCTAGAGCCACTATCAGGACACAGTCTATTCTTAAGTGCCCTTGACACTTAAATTTTTCCAGCCCAGTTCAGCTTAAGTGCCCTTAAGACACTTAAATCTTTCTAACAGCAGAGGAGCCAGTTCCATCTAGCGGTACTTATTTTTTCTTCTTCTTTTACAGGCTCATTCAAACAGCTTTGCAAGTGAATTTAGCTGAGGTGTTAACTGCATCTTAAATGATTCCTCCTGTCACAACCCATCTTATTAGTGGCAAACAATATTTTATTGAGCTGTAACTTGCAAACGTTCACGCAAGATCTGTGCTCATGCATTTATCACATCAAAATTTCAGAAGTTTTTGGCCAGGAGCCATGATGCTATAAAACATTAAACACTGGCGGAGGAAAAAGAGTCTCACAAAGAAAAAACTCTTTAAAAGCCAGGCGAAGGTATTGTCGTGACTGGCTCTCTCCCAACCTGTGCCCATTTACTACAGTGTCTGAAGTGACCCTTTGTGCATACTGTTGGTGTGCATGGAAGGATCTCCATGTGATCATGGACACTGTAAAGGTTACCTTGCCTCTACCCTGACCTAGTTAGCTGAGCTGCATGCAAACTCTGCATGCAAATCCATTAAGATTTTAATACATAAGAACAACATAATACATAAGAACAACATATGATCCAAACTATCTATATTTGTCAGTACTATAGGTTTGGAAATTGATTATAATGTGTGTGTGTGTGTGTGTGTGTGTGTGTGTGTGTGTGTGTGTGTGTGAGAGAGAGAGAGAGAGAGAGAGAGAGAGAGAGAGAGAGAGAGAATGCAACCTAAGCATATTTGGAGTAAATTCCATTGTTCAGTGGGATAGGTGCTAATAATAATAATAATAATAATAATAATAATAATAATAATAAAGGCATTTATATACCGCCTTTCTTGGTTGTCAGATTTCTCCTCAGACTTTAATTCAAGGCAGTTTACATAGGCAGGCTGTTCTAAATCCCCGTAGGGATTTTTACAATTGAAGAAAGGTTCTATCTTTCAAGAACCGCTCAACATTTCAGATGGATCTTTTATGGTCTGTTATCACTTTCTGGCCTCCAGATTCCTCCCACGCAGGCTGACAAGCAGCTCCTTCATCTCTCCAAGAGCAGGTGGAATAACTCGGCTGGGCTTGTCAGCTGCTTCAAGGTCTCACCATTCACGGTGCCGGTGGCCTCGAACTGGTGACCTTCAGATGTTATCTTCAGGCAAACAGAAGCTCAATCCTCTAGACCAGATGGCAGCATTAGCTTTTGGAAGCATTTAAATAATCTCATAAAGTGACTTTATGAATAGTATTGTTGAGTAAAGAAAAATATTACTGCAACATACTGTAAATGCAGAAAATATCCTTCTAATGAGCACAAGTGCCAGAATTTTTTTTTTGCTGCCTATAAATATTTACTAAATGAACACAAAGTGGAGTTGTGTGTATAGTTTCACAATCAATTGTCACCCTTCCACATGCCAAGAGTACGTCATCTTTCCATTTTGCCCTCATTCAGTTTATTGAAACGTTGAGATTGGTCTTGAATGTTATTCATGGATATCACTACTTCATGGCCACTGGTTGTTGAAAAAAAGAGTTCCGCAGAGATTGCATGAAATCTAAATGAGCGTGTAGCGTACAAGCGTCTTCCAAGACTATTCCAAATGCAACTATAGAATTAGGCTCAAGTCCTTAGCTGGTTGCTTGCATTTTATTGAAAACTATTTCACGAACAGTGTCTTCACAATTGGATAGTTATAGTTAGGACTAAATCCAAAGGAAGATATAGCACCTGTATTTTAATATTTGGGTACATTTCAGAACATTTCAGCTGCTACTTATACTCCTCTCTTCTTTTCCCCTTTTTTAAGAAGTAGGTGCCTGCTTCAGTACTAGGGGAAAAATGGGGGGGGGATAGACTTAGTAGACTTACTACGTCAAAGAGGTTTGGGTGGGGAGGAGGATCACACAGCAAGGCTTTTACTAAAAATGTCAAAAATGAACCTGAGTTTGCCTTTGAATAAGTACTTGTGTCATCAAGATGTTATTTAAAACATTTAGCTATCATAGGGTATTTCCCAACAGTTTAATTAAGCTGAACCTATCAGCTAAGAATTGCTGACTTTATTTGAGATGGAACCCAATGTTATTTGCTAAGTCTTGAACCCAGGCTTAATATTTAACTCCTCTTGGCTTTCCGTCCAGAAATGTCCTAACTTTCAGCCTTGCTATTATATGATTTTTGTTTTCTCAGCATTCATTTCTCCTTTGCAATAAAACGTCTCCCATTCTTTTTGTCTGTCTGTGAATGCAGTAATCAGTGCCTGTAGGGATGTTCAAATCAGTCTGAGCTGCAAGCGTGACACAGAAGAATAGGAAATACAAATTGGTCCAAACAAAATAATTTTGTACTCTGTATCTTAATAGAAAAGTAACAAGGATCCATAAATGGGATCCTAAATATCAGGGCCCATGGGGGTGTGTGTGTGTGTGTGTGTGTGAAAGGGATAATTTGTACTGGGCCCATGATCAAAAAGGGGACCAAAGAGCCAAAGAAGGCCCCAGAAATTTCCTGGGTTCCTATATTTTTCTGTCTCACCTGGACTCGTGCCCATGTGGGATGCTGGATGTGCAGCTGCTCTGCTATCAAAAGTCATACGTGCTAGGCCAAGGAATGCATATATGACACTCTTAAACACGGTGTCAAATCTGGGAGGAAACTGGCCTGCTACAGTAGCTCTTTTGCATGTATATCTGCTGGCCATAAGTGTATAGGAGCTCAGAGACACTGCTGGGGGCTACAGCTGCTGCAGAATTATGTTTTGGTGCAAACAGGACACTTTCCATTTTATTGTAAGCCTAAATATGATGCTAACTTTCTGCAATGATTTTCTGTATTTAAAAGATTTTAGAGAGACTTAGGAGTGTGTTTGGGTTTTCCGTTTCACTATACCTGGCTGCTGATGCTGCCCGGACAGGAAGACCTGGGCTCTGCATTGGGGAGCCTAGTAGATTTGGGCTCCAAAGACTTTTCCAGCTGTTACTACTCTCCCTCTGTTTCACACCCTTCCCACCCGTTCTACCCATCCTTGTCACCACCCTCCTCTGCTCTGTTTCATCCCCCTTCCCCCTTTGGGAAGAGGCCCAAAAGAAACTTTGTACCTCCAATAAAATTCCTCTCAAAGGCCCTGGGGAGAGACGCAGAGGCATGTAATGAGTGCTGGCTTATAGATTGTGAACAGTGATTGATTTGATCAGTGGGCTGCAGCAGTGAGACCCCACTTCATTCTTAGGAAACATCCTTGTAAGAAACCAGAATTGGGAAATACATGCTATCAAAAAGTGTTTTCTGTTAGGGGAACCCTGCTTCCTTGGTTGAAAACCAGAGGTGCAGAACATAGGGAAGAACTCCCTGTGAAAGTTGGAGCGGGGTATCATATGATATGGGCACACCAGTTAGTTTCCTGCGCTCAGAGGGGCAAAGCCACAGAGGAAAGCTCCGGCACTGTTCACTACATGGGCTCCTGAGGTTCCTACAGAGTTGGAAAGTCTACCAGAGGTTGACTGGCAGTGCAGGAAAAGAGACCAGCATGGCTTCCACTATGACAAAAGCCCTGGATTGCATAGAGTGTTTTTCTCTTGTTTGCTTCCTAGCCCCTTGTCAGGGATTCTCTAGCTGAAAATGTGCTGTGCCTGCTACAACTGAGGAAAGATGTGCACAGGTGTGACCAGTGCTAGCATTAAGACAACTAGGCAGCTGCCTAGGGTGCAGATCTCAGGGGGCACAGTACTGGACTCTGAGGGGCACAGTTTTATACAGATTAATTTTTTAACTCATGTAAAAATACCACTGGAAAAATGCAATAAAATGTAGATTTTTAAGATCAATACCACAACATACATAAAACATGTCATGTGTGTGAATTCATTAGGGAAGTCAATGATGTTAGGAATTGTCAGTGGAACAAGAAGAAGGGGCAGGCAAAAAGTAATGCTGGTTTGAAACCATCAAAAAAGATACAAAGATGAACAGTTGAAACAAACACACGCACAGAGTTGGGCCTCTGCATGTGTGGATCAAGTATCCATGGATTCAGTTAACTGTGGATATGGGGTGGGGTGGGGCTACACCCCTGTGCCAATTCCATTACCTCAGGTTTTTTGTATTAGTGCTGGAAGCGCTAAGTGAAATCATTCCTGAAATGATGAGCAACTGAACCAGCCTGCACACTAGATGGAGCCTAACTGAACAGGAAGTGCTTCCTACTAACGTTGAGTTAGTCCCCCTCAGACGTGTAACACGCTGCACCCACGCCCAGGGCAGTGACATTATGACATCACTTGATATCATGTCACGTGACATCACTTCTGGGTTCTCCCTGGAGAAGGGGGCGCTCACTGTAATGGTTTTGTGCCCCCTGTTGGTTTTCCTGTAGAGACTCCCCTAAAAGGAGCCACAGCCAGTGTCCCGGTTCCAGGGAGAACCCATAAGTGACTGCCTTGTACCGCAAGCAAGGCTTGCTCCTACTTGAAGGGGAGCCTCCTTGAGTCTGGCAAAGGTTCTCTCTCTTCAAGGGAGAACCCAGAAGTGGCTGCGTTGTGTTGTGATTCAAGGCAGTCACTTCTGGGTTCTCCCTTGAAGAGAGGTGCTCACTGTGGCTGCTTCTCACCTTTCTCCTGTGAAGGCTCCCCTTCAAGGGGAGTCTCCGTAGGAAAAGCAACAGGGGGTACAAAACAGCTGGTACTTCCTTCTCCGGGGAAAACTCAGAAGTTACTGCCTTATACCACTTGTGGTGCAAGGCATTCACTTTTCTGGCCTCTCCCCAGAAGAGGAGCGCTTGCTGCAGTGGCTTTACATCTCTGTTCCTTCTCCACAAAAAAGGATCAGGGTGTGAAACCACCAGCACCTCCTCCGTAACTAGGGCGGAGCCTGAGGGACAGTCATGTGCCTCCTCTTGGCATAGTAGCCAGGGCAGGTGCCCCTCAGTCTCTGCCCTAGTTATGGCTCTGGTCTCCTGCCTGTACTGTGCAGGCTTATTGACTTTATGTTGCTCTTCAGTTTAGCAAGGAATTCACTTTGTTTAAGGAAGAAACACAAAAACTAAGGTAATGGAATGGGCACAGGGGGCATGGGAACATGTGGGGATTGCTTCAGTATTTGAATAGTGTCCCCCGTAGCCACAGTTTCCGTATCTGTGATGTGTGTAAGTAGTTAGCCTTGCGCAGGGCACAAAAGAGCCTGGCACCAGCCCTGAGCATGCCTCCACGTTGCCTGGAGGAAATGGCAATTTGCTCTTCCCAAGAGGCTGACCTGGGGGTTGGGCACCCCCACAAGCCTTTGAAATGTTTCTTTCCAGTATTAAATGTGATGATGTGGTGGGTCATGACTTCATGGTAAATCTTTTTTAGCCCAGCTTCAGGTGGTATGGGAAGGCGCCTCAGACATCCGGCTGTATCTTTCTTTGGGGTATCAGTTGGTGGAGAGGGTGGGCTGTCTGACAGGTTTGGGATTTCATCGCCTGCCAAACACCAAGTGCTGCTCAAAGAGCAGAGTGAGTCCAAGGATGCTTTTGACAAAGGAGATTGGCACCTAGTGGACACAGAGATATACCAGGCATTAGAACTCCAATTCACTGATGAGCAGAACTGAGCATTGCAGAGAGGCTTCTTCCAGGTGCATACACCCTCCCAAAGAACCCATAATCTCTGCCATGAGATGTGAAAGGGGCTCATCCCTCCAGATACAGGAAGTGATGTCAGGGCTGATGTAGCCACAGAAGGGACCAACACATGGCAGGCGTAATGGTTCTATGATGTCATATCCCCACACCTACAAGGAAAACTGTGGATTTAAGGTTGATGCTATGGGGTAATGGCTCTTTGTGAGCACAGCAAAAGGAACACTGGCTACCACTCAGTGGCGTCGCTAGAGGGGTGCGGGGGGTGCGGGCTGCACTGGGTGACACGCATGGGGGTGATGCGCACTGGGGGGTGACATGCTAAAATCACGATGGTTAGGAGCAACCACATCATGTTATATACCATTGGATGCTGAATTTCGAGTGGTATGCAGTGCAAGAAACCAGAGTGAAATATCTCATTTCTATCAAAAGTTATGGCCCAAAAACCAGAGAACAAAAAATGCACTGAGCCCTATGGAAAGTGAAACTGAGCTGTATCGTGCATTTACTCATGAGTAGGCAAACTTGCTTTCATCCCTTGGAAAGGGCAGGCTGAGACGAATCCAACGACACCAGAATGGTCCTGATCCAATGAATGCAGCCCCCCAAAAACCTGAGAAGGAAGTCCCTCCCCCCAAGCAGACAAATTTATTGAGCCCTATGGAAAGCAAAACTGGCCTTCACATTTACTCGCGAGTAAGCAAACATGCCTTGGCTGGTGGTCAGGCCAGGGAAAGGGGAATGTGAGGCCACCAGAATGGTCCTGATCTGATGGAACTGGAGTTAAACAAGTGCTCCAGAAGGCAGCCTCCCCCCCCCCCCACTAAAAAGGATCAAAACAGAGGCTTCAGCTGATAAAATGAACTTTTTTGAGACTTGCAAAGCCAGGTGGATCCTGACAGTGATCTGGTTTAAACAGAAGTTCTTAAATTGAACTGGGCACTGGGTAGGGCTGAAAACCTTACTGGTTTTGGAGGGGGGGGGGGTGTTATTGCAGACAGGCTACAGAGGAAATTCACTTGGTGAAACAGGGCTGGCTTCTGCTTATTTAATTATTTGTTTTACTTTAATTATTTATACTTATTTATTTTAATTTGCCTGATGATGTCACTTCCACCATGACATCATTTCTGGTGAGTCTTGGACAGAAAGTCATTCTTAAAAGTGGGTCCCAGTGCTAAAAGTTTGAGAACTGCTGCAATAAGGTGTTAGTAAGTTGACAACCGGGGTGTGTGTGACACCACTAGTGACCAAAATCACTAAAATCACAGTTTGGAGGAATAATGCCATCATGTTATATATCAATGTGTAATTTCATGCAGATGTGTTCTATCTTTGTTCTATCAAAAGGTCCAGCCAAAAAAACAGTAGGTACATCACCACGCCCACCACCTGGCGTTTTGCCCCACCCACTGCATAGGGGGTGACACGCTGGCATCCTATACCGGGTGATGCAAACCCTAGTGACACCACTGCACTTACTTTACTCTTGCAGCCTTTTTCTTTCTGCAGTATATCTTGCAGAACACGCTGCTGTAGTTCGTGTTGGGGTAGATCAAGGCTGAGTAAAGGGACATTCCTTTAATTTAAAGGGCCCTTCTCATCGCGTTGAGATAAAAACACGGGTGAAAAATCCGTGGATAATTAGGTTATACCTCTATCTCTTTCTTCATTGAGCACCTGGTTGTGGGCTCAGGAGCCTGTTATATAAACAGGAAAAGAATAAAACATTGAGAACATGTGGAAAGGCAGAATATCTGGTCTTTATTTCTTTTGAATTCATGTTATTTTTCAGTTACAGACTGCCACACACAGTACACTGCTGTTTGATTCTTAGGGGGTTCCCCAGATTTGGGGGCTACTTTTCATTTGGGGGAGGTTTTCTCAAGGAGGTTTCCTTCCATGTAGGCTCTTTAACTTTGGATAGTGGTGGCCTGAGCTACCTTTTTCCTGCTCACTCTCAGTTAAAAGGGTAAAGCAGGGAGATAGGTGTTAGTCATTGACTGCTAAGTGCTTCACCTACCATGCCCTTCTCCATTCACTTACATGTGTGAACAGTCCTAGGGTCTGAACCTGAGGAGTTCTGGCAACTCTCCTTCATGGTTCTCACATCTAGGCCAAAAAGCTAGTTCTTATATTCAGAAGAGAACACTAGTGCAGTTACAGACCTATCATTAGATCCAATGGGGCAAATACCCCAGGAATGAGCCTCTAGGACCCCACGGAAGCCTCCCTGAGGCTCCTGACGGAATTGGAAACTGTGCTTCTGGTTTTCCAGAAGCAGTTTATAGTGTCAGGGAACCTCAGATTGGCTTGCCCGATGTGGGTTCAGGTCATGCGAGGCTCCGTGAGCCTCTGGTGAGTAGAGGAGGCAGATTTTCAGGGGTGGTGACAGCCCTGGGGGGGGCACCATCACGGACCTTTGCCCTGGTCACAGGGCCAGGGAGGTCTGCCGCTGCACTAATGGACAGGTTCAGTTCCTCCTCCTTGGGTGAGGTATTGACAGACCCTTCAGGGAGACCCATAAGGCTAGGAACCCACTGAAGCTTCACCCACTGAAGCTTTTCCCTTACCCAAGAGAGATAAACCAACCTGAAACCCCAGACAGTGAAGAGAAACAGAAACAAGAACTGCTGCAGCGCTGCAACAAAGTCATGGTAGGGCAAGTCCATCATGAGCACAAACGCGATGCTCCCTTGCAACCAAAGATGAAGATCTGCTCTGGCAGTTTCTGAATCAAACCTAGACTCTCCTTGGAAAAAAACTTCTGACATCACAAAGAGCCTAACCCTGATTGGCTCAGGGAACCTTTGTGATGAAAACGCAACAGACTTCACAATTAGGCAGGAGCATCGCACCATGGAGTACACTGTACCTGGGTGCAGAGTCAAAAACTTATAGTAATTTGATGTGCACTGTCTTTTGGGCAGCCTGATCCTGTGCTGCCTTACTGCCTGTGGTGGGTGTCACAAACCTGAAGCAAAGAGCTTCACCTATTAAGTCCTGCACATCAAACTGGTATTAAAGGCACAAGTTCAGGCCAGACAGTTTCCCTGGTAAAGTAGCAAGTTGATTTCACACAGTTTTGAGAAGAACAGTGTTTTAAAGGCATTTTGCAAATTAAATGTTATGTAACCTGTAACAGTAATCTACTATTTACTTAAAAGAACAACATAAGAATAGAAGAACGTCTGACTCCAAAAGCTGAAATAAACTTAAAATATATATATCTACGATATTTCTTCAGACAGAAGAGTCTTATTCCATAGTTTACTGAATGTGTAGATAGGATCAGATGGGCTAGTAAGGGCTAGTATGCCATATGTGAACAGGTCAGGGCACAGAAGAATCAGCCACCCATCTCCTGCTGGACAATTTCTCATGCCTCACAGAAGGCAGCTGCATTTCTGCATGTAGAAAGAGACGTCATTCAGTGAACCACTGAAATGTTTGTAAGGTTCCCTTATCAGTTCCGATCTCATGGCCATATTGATGGGCCTTTCTAAAGTTCTTGGTTTGCTCTTGCGTCACTGAATCCTGATAACTCAAATATGCCCTTGTAAGCAGGCAAAGCCCCAGTCCATCTCTATGTTAGGGCTGTCACCTTTTTAAACTGGCATTGCTCCTGTGCCTTTAGCAGAGAAATGTATCAGGTGAAATGTTTTCCTGCACTGAGATAGATGATGAGGAAAAACTTCTACTATTTAATTTTGGTGTTTTAGGTTGCTTTTGAAAGCCATGGTGTAGGCTTCCTCATGAGGAAGCTGCTTGAACCATTCACTACTGAGGCAATACTGTATCTCCAAAACTAGATGTGATAGGGCAAAACAGATGCCATTTTTGGAATCAGCACCCCAAATTCATATCAAACCACCATAAAGTTTGGGAAAAACTTTTCTGATGCTCAATTTTGTAGACCTGTGTTATCAGAGTAATACCTTGGTTCTAAAGTTGCGAATGTAAGGGAAGGTTGATCCATAGCCATCCATTTTCCTGCTCCTTTAACAAACGGACAGACAAAATTGAGACGTGAATTGATGTAGGACTTCTCATATACAAGCTTGTTATTCAGGAATATTCACATCAACAAATGTCTTTGAAAAATTTCACAAGTCTCACAAGACTTGCTACTTGGTATTCGTGCAAAATTGGGAGTAGGCTGAACAACACCATGGTTTTATGACAGTGGAATCTCTGCAAATTATAAGAGGACCTGATTACTGCAGCTAAATATTTAACTGAGTCTTTGTTTTCAGGTGGGCATCAGCAGGAGTTAACACCAAAACATGATAACAAGAAATCCTTCTCTTTCTGCTTGAGTGGAGTTAATTACCTTGTTGTTTGGATGCATCAGATAAGATGGTTGTAAACACCTGGACAGAAATCTTGAAAGGGTTTGTGCCAGAACCTTGTGGACTAATGTTCTCCCTGTTAAATGAGTCATTAGAATTAATTGTCAATGGCAATTAAATATCAATGGCAATGGATATCAAATCTTGTGGTTATAATTGTCCTTCTTACAGGACACAAATCATAGGTAGCTGTGCTGATCCTTTAGAAACAATCCCAAAGTCTCAGTCTGGTAATTAATTGATTGATTGATAAAGAAAGAAAGTTTGACAACAATGATACGAAATTATGAGACCCACACTTTGTCGATCTTCAAAACTCTCTATCGGGTGTCAAACTTAGAAGCAATAATGACATGATGCAACAACATTCTGTTGTGAACTGCTGTATTCCATCAGCAGCTGTGAGCAGTATAGAGAAATTCACATGATCTTTGGTTGCACAGAGAGCACTCCTAAGGTGGGCAGTGGGTCACAGGTGTGACATTTTTGTCAGCATTTCCAAAGCCAGGGCGAATTAAGAGAGCAAGAGCCGCCATTTGGGCTGGGTCTCAAGCTCCAAGGCTCTTGAGCTCAGATTATTCTCCGTCCACTATGAGTGCTTTTACAGGATTCCTCAAAAAGCTGTAGTTTATTGGTTTGATTTAAAAGATTTATACCCTGCCACTTTCCCTACCGAAAAGGAACCAGCATTGCTTACAACATCAATAAAACATAAAAACAATTAATCCAAGAGTATAAAATAATGATTAAAACCAACCATAAACTGGGGGAGCTAACAAGCAACACAAATAATATTTAAGGAGCAAATGTGATAGAAATTTTAAAAAAGTCTTAAGGCCCTGCTGGGAGGCTGAGGGTCCAGTTTTTAATTCACTACGAAGGGAGTTCCACAGTTGTGGTGCCACTACGGAGAAGGCCATTCCCTCCATTGTCCTGTGCCAAGCCTCAGAGACTAGTGGCACCCAAAGAAGAACCCCCAAATTATCTCAGGGTGCGGGTTGTCTCATATGAAAGAAGGCAATCGTGATGCATTCTCTTCCGCATTGCAGGGGTGATGTTGGGGGAAGGGAGGAGCCTCAGAGCAACCAGGAACAGGCTGCAGGCAGCTCAGAAAGCCCTGAAAATGCAGAGGTTTTGCTGCACTGAAGTAAACTGAGCTATTTTTAGCATTCTCCTTAACTTTCTGTATCTTTTTAAAGGGCACCCTCAGTATCCACGGAACTGCAGGTAACTGAAACCATGGATACCAAATCCGTGGCTACCAGGGCACGCTTGTATTTTTACTTACCTCTGGTGGGCCTCCTGATCATCCCCCCATCCCCGGATGCAGCGCATGCTCTGTCAGTGCAGCTGCGTTGTCTTAATCTTGGGGGATAGGATTGGACTGTTAATGAAAGAATTTATGATGTTGAAAAGAAAATTCTGAAAATAAAAAAGCTCTAGCTCATATCTGTAGACACATGCACATTAATTTTGTTTGAATTAACCGTTTGTTACATGTTGTTACATTTCATCAAGCACAACAGAACGCAACACATTTCTGCTTAGGAGGATCTGATACACAGTTTTGAATTATTTGTTGTTTGAAACTGAGATGAGCCATATTTGCACCTCAGGATTAGAGTATGTTGCTTTCTTTCATGCTTCTTATGTTATTGCACTCACCGATTCATTATAAAGGAGCTGATGCTGATTTAACAGATACACACAAAGTGTACCTTTCGCAAATGGTCTGCAGTCCAGTGTCTGCCAAGGAACCCGAGCCATGCAAGATTTATGTGGTATCGCGGCATTGCTAAATGCTCATTCAGAGAAGTGCGAAAACATTGAGGGCAGTGTTAAATGAAAAATGAGCTTCTTGTGTTCCAGAATGGATATTTATGCCCTTCTTGATTTTCATAGAGCTTCATCATTTTTATTACTTACTTGCACAGCACAGATTACAGGCAAGAGTAGCTTTGAGTGAACCAGCTTTGCACAGCCTCCCAAGAAGCCAATAGTCATTTACAATGCAGAGGCTTGATAGAGGAACAGCTCATCTCTTTCCCCTTTGAACTGCTAGCAAGAATTTAGTGATGGCATAATTGGTGCTCCAATCTCAAATTCATTTGGATACATACAAGTCTTGCTAATTTCAGCATGATTTCCAAGTTAGTGTGCTTAGCATTGCAACCTGTCATAATCATTACACATTAAAAATGGTCAAACTGGAGTCAGTGTTTCCAGGAATATTGCCTCAAGTGAGACCCTTCACACAAACTCCCTTTCCTGTCTTGGATCCTTCTCTGATCTCAGACTAACAGCCCAATCTTTACCTGGAAGTAAGCCTCTACAGCGCAGACAGTTCTACTCAGACTTGTAACAGCTATTTTGCTATCACAAGTCCATGTTGACCCGCACCACAGGATCAGGCTTGGGAAGGAGGTTATTATATCAGCTGTACTGGTGCTGCCAAACCTGCCCCCTCCCATGACCTGATCTGCCCATCCCCTGCCCCGTTTTGTCCCTCCCCACCCTCCAACCACCCCTCCCATTTCCCTACTATCTTACCTCCTCTGGCGAGAGAGAGAGAGAGAGAGAGAGAGAGAGAGAGAGAGAGAGAGAGAGAGAGACTCTGCATTGTAAATGACTATCAGCTTCTTGGGAGGTTGTGCAAAGCTGGTTCACAATGAACTTCACCATTTAGGCCCCGCATGTGACAGGGCACAGGAATTAGTTACAAGCTCCTGCTCTTTATACAAGAACACACAGTGTGCAAAGAGCCATAAACTTGTGGTCCCCACTCTTAAAATGTCTGCCACAAAAAAGAATGGATTATTTTGGAATGTCCTATCTCTAGATACCTGGATGTTGGCCTCTGTATATTACATACTACATATTCTCTGTGCAGTGAACAGGGAAGGGCATAAGCCCCAGAGTCACTGCTTCTCCGCTCTGCACGCAGAACCAACACAGCAGACTGCAGCCTGAGCCATCCTGCTGTTTCTCATTCTCAAAGAGGAACTTTCTCTCATCCCACACTGCCAACATCTGTTGACTTGCCTGCAGGTTGATTATTCGCAAGGAAAAGAGCAAGGCAGTTTTCCACAGGAAAAGCTTGAGCAGAATGCAAATGGCCTTGAGTTCGCTTCTTTCAAGCCTATCCTTATTACAGTAGCTACAGCCTCATTCAAAGCCCCCTAAAGTCAGTTGGTGACTTCCTCCTGACACTCAAAAATGACAAACTAATCACTGAGAAGATACTATATCCGTTAAAATATAAAATACCGAGTCCTATCCTTAGTTTCGCACCCCTTGCCTTAACATCAACTTAAATTCAGCTATTAATAGCTAGTCCAAGCAAGAAGGCCTTGCTAGGTTTCCAGAACATGTTCAGGTTTGGACTTCAGAAATTGTGACATGAAGGCCGGACAGTTACAGGGTTGATATTCCCCTGTATTGGTATTCCCAAGAGAAAACTGATCCTAACAGCTGCCCTGCCTACACATTGCTTGTGAGTGTGCAGCAGTCCTTGATCCTCTTCTTCATTTTACTTGATTCTCAGCAGGGGAGGGGGACAATGACACGTTTTATTATGGGAATTCAATGAAATCACCCTGACCCATATGCCTAGGTGGATGAGGAACTAGGCACACACAATGGTTATTATTATTATTTACTATTTTATTAATTTATACCCCGCCTTTTTGCCCAATGGGCACACAAGGCGGCTTACACACACTTTAAAAATACAACATTAAAAACAATCATTAAAAAACAATTTACAATAATTAAAAAATCTAAAAACAAACAAACCCTGTGGATTTTCATATAAAAAGCAAGAACGCCAGCCAGCCTGTCAACAATTAAAAGCTTTTTGAAATAAGAAGGTCTTCAGTCCACGCCGAAACGTTAGCAACAAGGGAGCAGTTCTCAGTTCTAAGGGGAGGGTATTCCACAGTTCGGGGGCCACCACCGAGAAGGCCCTCTTCTTGGCCGCCGCCCCTTTCACATCTCTTAGTGGCGGCACAGTCAAAAGGGCCCCCCCAGATGATCTAAGAGCACGGGCAGGATTGTAGGGAAGGAGGCGGTCCCTCAAGTACCCCGGACCCGAGCCGTAAAGGGCCTTAAAAGTCAAAACTAGCACCTTGAATTGGGCCCGGAACAGAACCGGCAGCCAGTGTAGCCGCCGGAGCAACGGCACGACAGAGTCAAACCGACGTGCCCCAGCAACCACACGAGCAGCCGCGTTCTGTACTAGTTGTAATTTCCAGACCATCTTCAAAGGCAGCCCCACGTAGAGCGCGTTGCAATAATCTAATCTAGATGTCACTAGGGCATGAGTTACTGTGGCCAGGTCCGCGCAGCTCAGGTACGGTCGCAGCTGGCGAATCAGCCGAAGCTGAGCAAAGGCTCCCCTGGCCACCGCCGCCACCTGGGACTCCAGGAGCAGCTGTGGATCCTCTATGTGGTTGCTCTATGCATTGTTCCTTTCCCCCACCCTCACTAAGCTACCAAGGCTGCATATGCCTGGCCTATTTGTGAAATTGGTGATATCACTGGGGCTGGAGATTGAGCGCAGAAGACCTGAGTGGCATTTGTCTCCTGTTCTTCTCCTGTACATTGAACAGCTTTTTGGCATAATTCCCAAAACTTTAAAAGAACGAGAGGCATGCAGCCTGGGCTGCTGCACAACCCATGCACAGATCTGGATATTGCCAATATCTGATGTGTAAAGAAAGTTGTACAAATTCCAGACTCCTTATAATTTAGAGAAGTTAATACCTTTCTCTTATGCTTTGTTGTGCACCAGGGGACTGTGATTCATAATATCTGTCACTAGGTGGCACAACATACTTAGTAGTCTAATATAGGGAGGAGGTTTCATTTTTAGCAATTAATATCAAGAATGTAGTATCTTTTTTCCTGCCAAGTTCTGGTGTGTAGAACAAAGCAAAATATTGATAGGAGGTGTGTGACATGGGTGCTTAGTGGCAGGCAAGGGACCTCTGGCCCATTCACCTGCATGCTGCCATGTGTAACTTTACAATTACTAGCTGATCATTCTATGAAGAAGGAAGCAAAGGAGGTCCTATGTTGCCTATGCATTTTTGTATTTTATTTTTACATACTGTGCCATTCTTATATATGTCTGTTATCAAGGGTGGGGGAAATTTTTAGAGCAGGTAGGAGAGGCTGAAGACAACGTCTTCCTCTTTTATTCAAGACTTTATTCAAGGCGGTTTACATAGGCAGGCTAATTTAAATCCCTTTAGGGCTTTTTACAATTGAAAGAAGGCTCTGTCTTTCAAGAGCCACAACAATTCAGATGTTTCATTCTGATCTGGCCTCCATCCTCCCACGCTCAGAGCAGATGGAAATAGCTCGGCTCAGCTTATCAGCTGCTTCAAGGTCGCACGGTGCCAGTGGCCTCGAACTGGCGACCTTGTGGATGTTATCTTCAGGCAAATGGAGGCTCTACCCTCTAGATCAGACCTCCTGCCCTAAGGTCAGGAAGTTATCAGTCTAAGGTCCCAATCCTATCTAACTTTCCAGGTGTTGTTGGCATCTTCAGGAAAACTTGGGCTCTAGGATGACTCCTTAAGTGGGAGATGATCAGAGCAATTCTGCTTTGTATTTTAAATTCCTACAATATCAGCCACTGAAGCACTTACTGGTAGGTAAAGGGGCCTTGGAAAATGACTCCCTCTAAGATGGCTCTTTTGAACTGTGAATGTGGTTGCCACAGAACCTAATAGGTATCTTGCATTCAAATTCTCATTTCTACTTAACTGGCACATATTTCCTTGTTGCTGTGAATGGATGTTGTCTTCCAGAATGTATGTCATCACCATTGCGGTCCATAAAACATTGAGGTATTCCTCCAGGGTGCATGAGATTTTTCAAGGCAAAAGGCAATTGGGCTTAGATGTATACAATTTGTATCTGTCCAGTCAGACACAGAGTGAATACAGATGACAGATGACTTCATTACTAAGTGAAAATTTACCTCAATGGCTACACAACCATATTGGAAGCTCGTTGTCTGTTGACCATGCATCTGTACCTTCTCAGAAATCTGGGCCAACAAGGAAGTAAGTGCAGTTCTCTTCACTGCATACATAGGTAGACAGTGAAGAAAATCAGGATTCCACAAGGCTCCATATCCAGTTGGCATGGCTGCATCAGCTCTGGAAAGTTGAATAGGATTGGGCCGTTTGGAATATATAACCTGCTGAATCATAGACAGGTATATTGGCTAATTTCAAATATTTAAAAGAATATTGTAAAGGAAGTAGGCAAAAGCATGGCTCCCTCTTCAACTATGGACAGAACATGAAGTAATGGGTTTGAATGACCCATTCATTCAGATGAGTCTGAGATACAGTAGCTTTGGATATTATGTCTTAAATAGGACTAGAGGTTCCCCCTCAACTCTGGTTTTATGACTGATTTAAGCTGGTTTCTCCTTTGCTGATTGTTAGAATATCAACCATGTTTCCTTTCAGAATAATTGGGGAATGGTGGGGAGGGAACATAGCTGTTCTTTGATTTGACTTCTCTATGAGTTCCTTCTGACAATTTAGTACACCTACTCATAAAAACGTCTGAGACTTTTAGAAAGTAAATGAGCATAAAGACAAAAAAATATGCACTTGCTGGGGATGCAGTAATTGTCTGTAGATGATTATCTGAGAAACACATAAAATTATTTTTGCATTCATTGTGGGCTGCCGTGCTTGGAACTCCTGATTAATTCTGTTCATACGGATCTTGAGAATATTAAAATCTGAGGCTCACGGAGCATGAAAGAGAAATGATTTGTACATAATTCCATTTTGTTGCTGCAGATTGTTATGGCAGACATACAGTGGAGTGGGGTTGTGCACTGAAGCAATATTTTTACTGTACTGGAAAATCATAAGATAGGACAATAATGTAATAGACTTTCAAATAAACTTTGATGCATTTGTACCTCTATTATTGAATGTCCTTGTGCATTTGCTTGTTCTCAGAAGACAGCTACAATCTAACACAGAGTTGATGGCACTTAAGCTTATTGATCTTAACCCGTAGCTGGCAGCAGACCTCATGGGGTGGGGGAATAGCCTAAACATCTTTCCCTTGGCAAAGAACATGGAAGCCAGAGCCACCATATTGATGTTTGATTATGCGGAGAGAGAATTATGTGAATGGTACCTCTGCCAAGGTGGGAGGGCCTTGCCTCCCATGAAGTATAAATACAGTGGAGGATTGCCTTTCCACCCCTGTGAGAATGTGACCAGTAATGTGTGAACCAGGGCTCTGTATTGGATGGTGACTACAAGAGCTAAGTATGGAATGCTGCTACAGTCATAGAATTGTATTAAATTTTATTTGTTTAATATAGATCCATATTACTTTTTCAATTAAAATTTGCACACAGTGGTTCACAGAAAGGAAACATACAATAATATAAAAGAGATAAACCACGAAAGACAATTAAGCAACATAAAATCATGATATCAGCTACAATCAATGTATTAGCTAAAGCAAGAAAATCTGCTCCACAGTTAAAGCCATCTCCACAATAAAATCTCAGACATGAATCAATTAAAAGCCAGGCAGAACAGTTTTAGGAAATGCTTAAAGGCAGCCAGTGTGCGGGCTAAGTGGATCACCTTGCCACAAGAATTGTCTCTGGTTCCTGCAGACAAGCCAGAAAGGATGGCCTGAGAGGGTGACCTAAGGGTACAGGCAGGCTCAGATGGGAGAAGGTGGTCCTTCAGGTAGTATGGCCCCAGACTATATGGAGCTCTAAAAATAATAATCAGCAGCTTGAATAGGAACTGGAAATGAATTGACATCCAGTGGTGTTGATACAAGACAAACACCTTTGGGCACCACATGCCTAGCAGCAGCCTGACAGCTGTGTAAAGCACAGCCCCTTGTAAAGCACACTTCAGTCATCTAGTCTGGATGTGACCAGCACATGGATAACTGAAGCTAGTTTCACCTTCTTCAGATAGGCCACACCTAGAGAATCGCCCAAAGCTTTTTCAAAGCTGCTCTCCTGACAGCTGGAATCATATGGGCATCCCAAGTCAACCCTGGACCCAGGAGCACTACCAAGCAGCATACTTTTGTTTTCAAGGGGGATGCAACCCCACTGAGCACTGGCTGTAAACCTCTATCCAGATTGGCAGGTTTTCCCAACAACACGTTTGTCTTGTCTGAATTAAGTTGGAACTTGTTCATCCATATGCAGGCCAGAACAGCTTCCAAGCATTAGTTCAGGGTGCTTTACCAGTTCTTTGTGTCCAAGGAAGATTTCAACTTGCATTTCTTGAAAAGCAACCTGCCCTCACCCCCTGAGGCACGGCAAACCTCATGTAAAACCAAGGAAAGTTTGAAAAGCAGTTTCTGAGGCATGAGGAGTGCTTCTTAAAAGGAAGAAGGCCTTGGGCATGCCTAATCCTATTCTCCTCCCCACCTCACCTCCCGCTGGTGCAGCCATGCAGAAAAGGTGTGTGCTGTTTCTGGGGAGGGAGGGGTAGGTGATAGGTCAGGAGGCCTTGGAAGAGGAAGAGTTTTTAAATCCTCTTATTGCTCCATAATCTTCCCACTCCGCAATGGGTCTCCTTGGACCTGCTCCAGTGATTTCACTGGCACAAGTCCAAGGAGCAGGGCTGCGGTGGCTGCTGCTGGAGGGGGTAGGGTCCAGTGTGCGCCATTGCTACTGGATCCACCCCTCCCGCAGCCTCCCCACCCCCTTTCTGCCCTCCCCCATTCCATCCATTCAGGAACCCATTTCTTCCTAATTGGAATCTGGGTTTCTGATCCGGGTTCTCAATGCAATTCTTAGACTGAGAGGAAAAACTAGAAAATTCTGTCCATCCTCTATTGCTTAGATTTGAGGAGAATTTAGTACATGAACCTGGAAAGATTAAAGTTTAAAATACTGATTCAGTACCAGTCTCCTCTTTGTCTGTTCCTCATTTCTCTGTGGTAGAGACATATTATAACAGTGCTTCCTCATTCTAGTGGATAAAGCCAGGGGGTCTATCAGGTATTATAGAAGTGAACGCCTTTGTAGCACAGTGGGTGCCATTGGGGATTACTCTCTTCCTGGCTCTGCACACACAAGTTTTCCTCTAGAATTTTTGTAAAAGAAAGGCAGAATAGAAAATGAGAGCAAGTAGAGAAAGAAAGTGACAGATATAAAGGAAAAATGAGAGGGAGAGTGAGGGGGACGGATAGTATTCATCTTTATTTTCTGTTCATTTATCTTCTTTCTTATCTATTCCTTTTTAAGAAACAAAACATATAATTTCTTATTGTATTCCTGACCCACTGGAAAAGCAAAACATAATCTATGGTAGACCTGCCAATTTTAATTACAGCTATTTCTGGAGATTTTTTTCGCAATATGACGTAATGTTAGAATTTCTGGAAGCTGAGTTCAGTTCTCCAGGGTTGCTGGGAAGGGATGTGCCAACAAATCATATGGAATATGAGGAGAATTTTTGGAATGATATACAGATAGTGGAACACGGTCACGAATCCAGACCACCTGTGTATGAGTTTTGGTGCTGCTGTACAAGATGCTGTTATCCTTTTAGATGCAATAATTTTAACTACAGTGCAAGCTTATCTGTGTCTCCTCAGAAGTAAGCTCCACTGAGTTCAATAGGTTTTATACCCAGGTGCTTGTAGGATTGAAGCCTTGATTGATCTTTATTTACAAATGCACATATTTTTCTATTTATTTATTTTCTTTTAAATGTACTTTCATTGTGTTTTTTGGTGCTGAAGGAGGCAAATGAGGAGAGGGTAAATGTGAGGGAGGGAAGGGGTTTCATGTCCACATGTATAGTTTACAGAACCACAATAAAATATGAATCACAAAAAGGAAAACAAAAAATCTTACTCCTTATTCAGCCCTAGAGGCCCAATTGCACAAGTCCTTCGTTTCCCCCTGCACAGTTTTTTTCACACTTATGTCCAGCTGTCCTTTAAAGTCAACTCAGGAGGATGTTCTCTCTCTTTCCTTCTTATCTTCTTCCACAAGCCTTGCTTTCAGTGCTGACGCAGTCATTTTCCAGGGCCTGAATAGAGCTGCAATGAATTTGCTTCAGAATTATCCTCTGTAAATGTTAATGACAGATACCTGCTGGATATTCTGCATATGTAGTTATCTGCAGTTATATACTCACTGCATACTCACTGTATACAGTTATATACTCATTGAATATTTGATGTTTGATTTCAACAGGACTTTGGTAAGACTCTGAGATGTTCATTTACAGCCCCGCTTCTCAGTTGGAGTGTACTACTTGTAAGTGTGGATACACTCCTCATCATCTGTGGGGTTCAGGGCAATTGTTCCCTCCCCTCACAAAAAAAGGCCTGGATTTCAAAATTTAGTATTAGATGACTTTGATTTATGACAGTTGATATTTGATAGCATTTTATTGAGGAGGAAGCCATTGCTCAGTGGTGGTGGACAAGCACTGCATGTAGGCAAGATCCCAATTTCAACCCCATTCCAGGGCACTTCCAGTTGAAAAGATAGGTAGCAGGACTGGAAGAAGGCACCACAGAGCCGGTGCCTGTTCCAGTAGAGAAGACATAGAGTCAAGTGGGCAATAATCCAGAAGTTGCATCACATCTAAAGCACTCAAATGTCAGATTTTTAGGGAGCATTCAAGTTCTAAACTGCCATTTTGACTCAGTTTTGAATAGTTGCAAACTCTTGTTTCAGATCTTGCTGTGGCCTTGCAATGGAATTGTGAAGAATACTCAGCACAACAAGAGGAATCACTGAGTACCAGCTCATTTAAAACTTTTGCTGTTGGAGGCTGGTCTCAGATCCTTGGCTGAGCAAATGTTGAACATCTTCAATCTCAAGGCATTTCAGTGTATGTTGCTAGAGCTCAGTTCCATTTAGGATGTGGCTCTGAGCGCTCCATAATTTCTTATAGAGAAGAAGCTACTTTCAGAAGAGTGTGAGTCATCCCATTTATAAACGTATCTGCAGGATCTGTTATGAGAGATACAATAGCACTGAGTGAATATATTCTTCCATCCATTGTCTGAATCTAGGCCTTTCTCCCTTCAGTGCAGCTTAACTCCATTATCAAAAAATGATGTTGCTCAACCCATACTAATGAAACAATGGCATGCTAGCTTTTCTAAGTGGGATTCAATTTATTTATTACAGCAATGTTCATGTCAGGAGTTAGCGGTTATGAAATAACCTTCACCATGCACTTTTCAAAGAATGGAACAAACAAGGCCATTTGCATAACAAAGCCTTCTTAACAGTAATTGCTGGCTTTGCAGTCAAGGCTGTTGACAAAGTAAAAATAGAATGGTGGGGGCTTGTGGAGCCATGAGCTAGTTTTCTGTAATTATAAACTCTTGGAATAAATAGCACCCAAATATACAAGCTCTGCTAATCATTCCGAAGAACAAAATAAGTGCTTTGATAAGCCTTACTTTGAATCAACTATCCTAGCTGGCCAAGCATTAGGGTAATAATGGTGGATTGGGGGGAGAAGAAAAGCACCAGGTTGCAGGAGCCCCTCAGTAAATGCCCCCCACCCACACCTCCACCATCACCACATGAACTCTATGAGTACAGTCGTGGTGTCAGGAATCAACCAAACGCTGCTGTCTGATGACAGCAGTATCTGCCTTTCAGAAACTGTAACGAAAAAGCTCCTTAAGGCTGCAATCCTAAACACACATTTTTGGGAGTCAGTCCCATTGAATTTAATAGGACTTCCAGTAGTTGGCAACCTTCAGTCTCGAGAAACTATGGTATCGCGCTCTGAATGGTGGTTCTGGAACAGCGTCTAGTGTGGCTGAAAAGGCCGATTCGGGAGTGAAAATCCCTTCCACACTGGGAGCAAGTGCAGTCTGTCCCTGGTCTGTCTCCCTGGCTATGGGCCTTCCTTCTTTGCCTCAGACTGTTGGCCAAGTGTCTCTTCAAACTGGAAGAGGCCATGCTGCACAGCCTGCCTCCAAGCGGGCCACTCAGAGGCCAGGGTTTCCCACCTGTTGAGGTCCACTCCTAAGGCCTTCAGATCCCTCTTGCGGATGTCCTTGTATCACAGCTGTGGTCTACCTGTAGGGTGCTTTCCTTGCACGAGTTCTCCATAGAGGAGATCCTTTGGGATCCGGCCATCATCCATTCTCACGACATGACCGAGCCAACGCAGGCGTCTCTGTTTCAGCAGTGCATACATGCTAGGGATTCCAGCTCATTCCAGGACTGTGTTGTTTGGAACTTTGTCCTGCCAGGTGATGCCGAGGATGCGTCGGAGGCAGCGCATGTGGAAAGCGTTCAGTTTCCTCTCCTGTTGTGAGCGAAGAGTCCATGACTCGCTGCAGTACAGAAGTGTACTCAGGACACAAGCTATGTAGGCCTGGATCTTGGTATGTTCCGTCAGCCTCTTGTTGGACCAGACTCTCTTTGTGAGTCTGGAAAATGTGGTAGCTGCTTTACCGATGCGTTTGTTTAGCTTGGTATTGAGGGAAAGAGTGTTGGAGATCATTTAGCCAAGGTACACAAAGTCATGGACAACCTCCAGTTCATGCGCAGAGATTGTAATGCAGGGAGGTGAGTCCACATCCTGAACCATGATCTGTGTTTTCTTCAGGCTGTTCGTCAGTCCAAAATCTTGGCAGGCCTTGCTAAAACGATCCATGAGCTGCTGGAGATCTTTGGCAGAGTGGGTTGTGACAGCTGCATCGTCAGCAAAGAGGAAGTCACACAGACATTTCAGCTGGACTTTGGACTTTGCTCTCAGTCTGGAGACGTTGAAAAGCTGTCATCACGGTCTCTGTGTCAGCAACACGTTCTTCAACATGAAGCCCCAACATAGAGTCTCTTGGAGACACCCAAGATCAAAGGACTGGCACCAGCTCGACCTGATTCTCACCAGACGCTCCAGCCTTCTCAGCATCAAGATCACACACAGTTATCAGGGTGCTGCCTGCGACACTGACCACTCCCTGGTGTGCAGCAGAGTGAAACTGCAAACAAAGCGACTGTATCACACGAAAAAGGAAGGAAGACCTCGCATTGATACCAGCAAGACCTGGGATCAGAGAAAAGTGAAGGAATTTGCACGAGTGCTTGAGGAATGTCTTCGAGGCCCGGCCGATGCAAATGCATCCAACAGATGGGAACATTTCAAGAATGCCGTTTATAACACCGCCTTGTCCATATTCGGAAAGAAGACCAACAAGGCAGCAGACTGGTTTGAAGTCCACTCTGAGGAGTTGACACCAGTCATTGAGGAAAAGAGGAGAGCTCAAGCAGCATACAAGGCCTGTCCCAGTGAGCGCAACCTGCATGTCCTCCGTGCTGCTCGCAGCAAAGTCCAGCAGAGTGCCAGGAGATGTGCTAATGACTACTGGCTCCAGCTCTGTTCCCAGATACAGATAGCAGCTGACACGGGCAACATCAAGGGGATGTATGATGGTATCAAGCAGGCCCTAGGTCCAACACAGAAGAAAATTGCCGCTCTGAAGTCTGCTGCAGGTGAGGTCATCCAGGATCGGGTGCAGCAGATGGAATGCTGGGTGCAGCACTACTCTGAGCTATATTCCAGAGAAAATGTAGTCACCGAAGAAGCGCTGAACAACATTGACTGCCTGCCTTTGCTGGAGGAGCTTGACAGTGAACCAACCCTAGAAGAACTTCACGTGGCCCTGGACTCCCTTGCCTTTGGCAAGGCACCTGGAAAAGACAGCATCCCTGCTGAAGTCTGCAAAGTGCTGCAAAGAGGTCATCGTCACTGAGCTGCATGAAATCCTCTGTCTCTGCTGGAGAGAAGGTGGAGTACCTCAAGACATGAGGGACGCAAACATCATCATGCTGTACAAGAACAAAGGCGACAGAGGTGACTGCAACAACTACCACGGCATCTCTCTCCTTAGCGTTGTAGGAAAGCTGTTTGCCCGAGTTGCACTAAAGATTCTCCAGGTACTTGCAGAGAGCGTCTATCCAGAATCGCAGTGCAGATTCCGAGCCAACAGGTCCACCACTGATATGGTATTCTCCCTTAGACAACTGCAGGAGAAATGCAGGGAACGACGACAGCCACTCTTTATAGCCTTCATAGATCTCACGAAGGCTTTCGACCTGGTCAGCAGGGACGGCCTCTTCAAGATTCTCCCCAAGATCGGATGTCCACCCAGGCTCCTCAGCATCATCAGATCTTTCCACAAGGACATGAAGGGCACTGTTGTCTTTGATGGCTCCACATCAGACCCCTTTGACATCAGAAGCAGCATGAAGCAGGGCTGTGTTCTTGCACCAACCTTGTTTGGGATTTTCTTCGCTGTCCTGCTGAAGCAGGCCTTTGGAACTGCAACAGAAGGCATCTATCTCCGGACCAGATCAGACGGAAAGCTCTTCAATAGGACTTCTAAGTTGATACATATAGGATTGTTTTTCATCATGACAAAATGTTAAACATTCCTGGAGGCTCTTTTCAAATCTTTCAGTAGTCACTTGGAGACTGATGTGGATTCATGGAGACTGCAGGCCAGCCCTGAGGGAAGAGCACCCCTCTTTGCAAGTCAGAGTGAGGATGACTTTCTGGGGGAGTTTCTCATTTCCTCCATTGTCCAAACTCAGTTTGCTTCCTGGTGTGTGCCCTCAACTGGATCAGATGTGAGCAGATGTAACATGCACTTAACTTGAAGTACTGAATGATTATTAACAGTATTTATATACCGCTTTTCAACTAAAAGTTCACAAAGCGGTTTACAGAGAAAAATCAAATAACAAAAGGGCTCCCTGTCCCAAAAGGGCTCACAATCTAAAAAGATGCAAATGAATACCAGCAGCCAGCCACTAAAACAGACAGTGCTGGGGCGAGGTGGGCCAGTTACTCTCCCCCTGCTAAAAAAAGGAGCACCCACTTGAAAAAGTGCCTCTTACCCAATTAGCAGGGGAATAATGCATTTAAAGTACTGGATGCTATGCCCCCTTAACTTTGTCTGGAGTATACCTACTGAGTAAACAGATCACGAAAACCACCAGTATACTATGGAGATCTTCGACAGCAACAATTTGCCTCCTGATTTATATGCAGTGCTTCATGTTGTGTTCACGGAAATACAAATTGTCACAACTGGCAAATGAGTCTTTAAGCAGAGCGGAGCTCCCTGCAGTGTAAACCTAAGCTTTTGAGGTGTGCCACGCTCGGCAAATGAAACCAGCAGCCATGGATACACAAGCAACACTTGCTTCTGTGAACATCCATTTCTGCCAGCTGAGGTCTCCCAAACTGATCTGTGAAAGTCTGGAATAACAGCTAATGAGCTCTTGTGCTTTTCTTCGTTCTTCCTCCTCCTTTTTAAAAACAGCTCATTAAAATGCTGCAGCTGTTGTTAACACCTTCTGCATTTGAATGCCAGGAGTAGCAGATACTGGAACTGAATAACTTCTGTTTCATTTTGTCAATATGCACAGCTTACCTGCTGTATCATCTAATGAGAAAAAAAAACCTCTTGGCATTTTATACACCCATAATCTAATTAGGGGGGGGGGGTAACACCTACTTTCTGATCTTTGCCAAGAGAGCAGCAATGGTGTGTGGAGACATTTTTAGGGAAAATGTAGCACAAAGATAAAATACAACCAAGGTCATATGCTACTGGCAATTAAAGTAACCAGCATATAAGGTATATATATTGCTGGCATGCATGCTGGCAACAAGTGGGAAAGAGCCTGGAATTCTGGTGTAGTCATGTGGAATGCTTGCACATGGGTATTTCACTGCATTCATCACACATAAGGCATCCAGACAACACATGATTGTAGACCATGATTTGCGAGTATGGGCACAAATGGCCTTGACATTTGCATTCACATACTGTCTCCTCCCTCCCCATGTGAAAGGATGAGTCAAGAAGCTTCTGATACTGATTTGCAGAAAACTATAGCTTGATATTCCCTCAGAGACCAACAAACTATAGTTTTGCCCAGGCTAGGATCCCAAACGATGGTTTGAGTCTAGTTTGACATCCTGGTATGTGGATGAACCTAGTTTGCTAGGTTTGGAGAAAATGGCAAGCTGTGGTTTGCCACACACTGGCACTGCAAGCTTCTAATCTCCTCGCCTTGTGTATGGAGCAGGGGAAGAAGGGAAAGGAGGAGACTCATGAACCTTTGCTTGAAGCAAGACTTTGGTTTACTATTTCATCAACATGTACTTGCACCAGGAAGCCTTGAATAGGTGTGGCATCCCTGTGCAGACTCACTGTATCTCCATAGCAAAATAAACCAGTGCATTTAGCATTTCAGTTGGTGCTGAACAGAATGCGAATGTTATTCAGATGCTCAATATTATCTTGGAGGCAGGCTGTGCAGCATGGCCTTCCCCAGTTTGAAGAGACACTTGGCCAACAGACTGAGGCAAAGAGTCAAAGAAGGAAGGCCCACAGCCAGGGAGACAGACCAGGAAAAGACTGCACTTGCTCCCAGTGTGGAAGGGATTGTCACTCCCGAATAGGCCTTTTCAGCCACACTAGACACTGTTCCAGAACCATCATTCAGAGCGCGATACCATAGTCTCTCGAGACTGAAGGTTGCCAACATTGATTGATTGACAATATTATCTCAGCAGATAAGATAAACCCCTTAAGGGTTTATTGTCAATGCAGAACAATTTCTTTTCTGGGGGGGGGGGGGGGAGGGTCAACAGTCTTTAACATGCATTTAAATTGCAATAATGTAATTATACAGTGGGTCGGACTGGCACCTATTAGAGGGTGAATACACAGCTAAACCATCATAGTAAACAGCACTTAGGATCCACCATCATAGTAGACAGAACCTAGGATCCAGCAAACCCCACTAAAGTCAAGGAGAAGAGAGAGAAAAAGACCATGGAGAGATCTTGGATTTTGACTAACTTCACAAAGACCAGCACACTGTCACTCACTTGTGGAGATCAAGCTGGTGCTCTTGAAGACAAACCCACTGGGTTTCAACACTGCAGAGATGTTGCCTTGCTCTAGAAGCAAGCAAATCATCTTTCTTTCAAAAACCAAGAAGGCAGTGCTCACATTGTAGGGGAAGAGGTAAAGAGGTCCTTGATGACATCCACAATTCCCCCCCCCCCAATTTTCTAGCCAAGTCAGGTGTCTCCCATAGCCCTCTAAAGACAGTAGGTGGGGGCAGCACAAAAAGTGCCAGTGTCTTCCTCAGAACTGGAGCACTGTAGGAATGCCAAGCCTAGTGATATGGTTCAAACGGAAAGAAGAGTAACATCACTACCATGTCTCTCCCAACTGCACTGCCAAGTATGTGTTGTGATGTGATATGATGTGATGAAGTCAAGAGACTGATGACAGTAAGCTGTGACAGAAGAAGCAGTTCTTTAGGAGAGGAAAGAAATTCCATGATCTTGGTGCTTTCCAAAAGCCTTTTCCCCGGTAATCATACCCATTTTTAAATTGGGCTAATAACTCTGTGCACATTTGATGTCATCTGCTGTGCTTTCTTTCACTTGATCTTTTGTTCTTTCATTCTTCCTTTTTGTTTCTTTGATACAGCTCAATTGCTGCTTATACTCAGAGCCCAATCTTGTGCTCGGCGGCACGGCTCCGTGCCGCCAAGCACTGTCGCAAACATGCCGTAAGGTATGTTTGCCAGCCTCACCACCAGGCTCCCGCTGGTGCTAGTCCAATGCTGGCCAGTGCTGGGCTAGCGCGGGGCTGTTGCCCAGCTTCCGTGGCTCGGCAGTCTCCCGGACTACCAAGCTGCAGCACAGTAGGCGGGGATGGGGACTGGGGCAGGGAGAGGTGTTCCGGGGAGGGGAGAGGCCAGTGGGGGGCAGAGAAAGGCATGCCGGGGGGATGTGCTGGAGGCGTGCCAGGGGGGAAGGAGGCTCCGCTCTGCAGGATCCAAGGCATTCATGTAGGGTGCATTGCTGCTTACCTTACCCAGGAGAAGGGGACGAAAGTCCCCTTTTCCCAAGGTGCCTCTCGCGGTAGCTCAGGAGGCGCAGGATCTGGTGGTAGTCCTTCTCGGTGCCGCTGACCCTTGGTGCCCCGGGCAGCTCAGGATTGGGCTGCCTGTCAGTTATGGCTGTGTGAAACTGCCTTATCCGGAGTCGTCCAAGGGTCTGTCTAGCCCAGTATGGCCTCCTCTAACTGGCAGTGATTCTCCAGGGAGAGAGGCCTTGTAGCTGAGATTCTTTAGCTGGCCTGCTGGTGTTGAGCCTGGGATTGCATGACTGTGACTGCCAGTATGCTTCCTCCCATCTGCCTCATATTTCCTTGGTACTTCTCTGTATACAACATAAACGCACTTGGCAACTGGAGAAATGTGAAGGACACCTCCTATGGTGCTCCAGAAAGAAAATAAACTATCAGTGGCTGGGCACACGCTCTCATGCAGTTAAAAAAGAAATACAAGCTTAACACTGCCGCTTCTGCTTCAGTCTACCAGTTACAGTAATGCACAAGCCAGAAACAACTAATTTCACAGCCGTCTGAGTCTCTAATTATTAACTGCTAGGATGAGTGGGTTTCACTAGCATGCAGTTTGTGTTTGTCCATGTTTCTCTCCCCTTCTCCCAGTTATAGTCAACATTCACAAATAGCCTTCAAATGGCTTTAACACTGTCTTGTGTACATTTTTGGCAACCTTCAGTCTCGAAAGACTATGGTATAAGTCTACAGCACCCGGTATTCCCAGGTGGTCTCCCATCCAAGTACTAACCAGGCCTGACCCTGCTTAGCTTCCGAGATCAGACAAGATCGGGCATGTGCAGGGTAACAGTTGCTGTAGGGTAACATCTTGTGTACAAGTATGATGATAAAATGGGCTCATACCCTTCCAGAGAAAACCTAGGATGCCACCTCTGAAACTGCTGGAAAACGACGCATAATGCAGCTCTTTTAGAGAGTGGATTTTGTGAATTAATGTTAACTGAAGGCCCCGTCCTGTGAGGACCTTGCAGTACCAGAACTAGTGTTTCAGCAGTGTACAATCCTTTACGGCTGTTGCAAAGCATGACACACCGTTTTGTGCAGCCAGGCTGC
Organism: Tiliqua scincoides; assembly: GCF_035046505.1. Lineage (NCBI taxonomy): Eukaryota > Metazoa > Chordata > Lepidosauria > Squamata > Scincidae > Tiliqua > Tiliqua scincoides. The sequence goes on from NC_089821.1 coordinate 232,458,814, forward strand.
CACTGCAAGCAGTGAATGGCCACAGCAGCATGCCAGCAGTCCATCCACATCCCCCAACACTGGTGAGGCATGGGGTGGGTGGAACAGGACAGGGAGGGGGAGGAACAGCGAGGAGATCAGGATAGGGAGGACTGATCAAGGCTGGGAAGGGGCAGTTAAATTGCTGGTGCAGGTCCAAGTAGACCCATGCAGGTGGTAGAGGCTTGCCCCCAGGCAAAGGAACCATTATTTCCTTACCAAAAGACAACCTCCAGGACTGTCTTTCCCTGCAGAATGCAGCCTGCATTCCAGTCAGGGAGGTACAGTGTGGGGGCGGCAGGTGAGGTAGAACCACCCCACCAGAGTCCTCCAAAAAGCACCACTGCCGAAGTTGTGAGTGCACAAACTTTCACAATGCAACCACTCCAGCCGCTGTTCACTGCATGTGAATGTTTGCACACTCAAAGAGGAGGCGTTTTTTGGAGGATTCCAGTAGGGAAGTTCTACCTCACCTGCCACCCTCCACACTGGTTCCAGTGGCATGGCTGTATTGTTGGGGGGGGGGCGGATATTTGATAGGATTGGGCTGTAACATACTGAAAACAGTCTGATGTGCTGCTGACTTTATGGACCATGAACTTGTAAGGAAACAAGTGCCTGGGACCTGATTCCAGAGTAACTGGCTTATTGGTTTTAATTTAATGAATGTAATAAAGTAAATTAATAGAATAGAGCAGTGTAGAATCACACAGTCTGCAGAAGTCGGGTTGGATCCTCGTAATGGGCCACTTTTGCATGGTGCACCCCTAAATTAGTTCTCTTCCTCGTTCATGGAACTCCAGTGAGTACATGTCTGTGGGTCCAGTACAAGATATTAACTCTACCCAGGAAATGAAAACAGTTCATATTTCACCTTTATAAGAGAATTACCTTGCCTGGAACATCAGCAAAAGCTGTTGAGCTGATTCGCAAGACTGATATAAAACATAAGTTACACAGAACTTTTTTATCCTGTGGCAGAGGCCTATCCCTCCCCCCCCCCCCCAATAAAACAACAGGGATTAACTTCACTCTTGTTTTTACATTATCTATCAGGCAGAGGAGGTCATAGTCTTGTCAGCTGCAATTAACCTTACCACAGACAGAGTAATTTGTGGAAACCAATCTTCATTTTTCTAAGGTCTATTTTGAGTCAAGGACATCTTTTAAGAAGTGCTTAGAAAACTTCTTTATCTTCATTGCTGTTTGTCCCATCCCAGCAGAGCTGCTGTTGATTTCCAGGCTGCAAAGAAGAGAAGCCCTTTGCCATGGTCAGAGAGCATGTTATTTGCTTCAGCTCGGTTAATAATCCCCTGAAACGTGTTGACTTCCAGTAATCCAGTCCTTATTCCAGCAACTTTATACCCCGATGCTAAAGACATGTGCGTCTAACACATTCATCAAGTAGAACAAATTAGCAGTTTGCCTTTTGTGATCAATACCAACGGTGTCTGATGTTTTGGTGATATGTAATTTTACGGGTCCCTGTTCCACAGAGCTGCCAGTCTAAGTGTCACGACAAGGTAAACAGAAATGTCAATGGGTGGAAAAACCACCTGCTTTAAATAAAACACTAATAGGAGGCTATGCATTCAAGCAGAGGAATGTGGAGGGGGGATGAGAGCCCCCTCCCCTAATAGGAAGCTGTGCAGATTCTATGCCCCCTGCAGTTCCTATGCTCAAACCATAGCTTCTCATGGCTGAGTTCTTCTTTAAGAAAATCATAGATGTTTGGATATGTTTGCTATGACAGTGGAGAGAAAAAGTAGAGGGAAGACAAGGTTGAGACAAGGTGACAGGGCACGAACCTTATAATGAATGCAGTCCGATCTGCTAAAGTCTTTTTGTGATTGCAAATGAAGAAGGTTTTTAATAGAAGAATTGTGACCAGAATTACCCCCCCCCCATGGGGGTGGGGAGAAACTTTCAGGATTTTCACATCTGACTGCAGCCCCTGAGCATCTGGCTGCCCCAAAGCCTGCTTTGGAGAGTCTCATTTCATGACCTCCAAGAACAGCTTTTCTTGAAGCAGGAGAGGTGAAGCAGGAGAGGTGAGAAGAGGTCTACCGGCACCTGGGATGAAAGAGTTGTGGTTCACTGAGGAGGATTTTCCCTCCCATTCTGAGGTGCTTCAGGTTTCAAGGGAGCTAAAGCAGAGAGCCAGTGGTTGGTGCTAAAGGAAAGGTCCCCAGGCCCGAAGAGACTCTCTCTTTCCTGTGTGCAAAACAGGGAGAGTCCACTCTCTGGTGAGTAAAGTGGAAAGCTGCTGGGGAGAGCCCCAGGGAAATAGAAAAGGGACCAAAAATAAGCTAGACATGTTAGGTTTTGTTTTTGTTAGTTTGTCCTCCCCTTCCAGGCATTGGGAGCTCTTGGTTACCTCAGTTCACGCTAGACCAAGTTAATTTTGTTCACTGATATTGAAGAAAGGACGTTTCAAGCTGTCAAACAATCCCATCTGGAACATCATACCTGTTTAAGGAAATTAATCATTTTGGACCAGCTATGTTCAGTTGTAACCATTTGGTTCTGAACATACTTTTACTTTTTGTGTGTTTTCTCTATTTTCTTCAAGCCGGAGCTTCAAAACGGCAGCCTGTTTGTGAGTGCATTCACATTTCATATGATATTTTGTGTAAAAAGGTTATCCCAGATCAGCTACCATGAAAAGATTCATATCATATGAATATAACATTTGTCACTGGAGGTCAGCCAACAGCTACATTTACTGTCTGACAACTGTGGTCTCTGCTGGGATTGTGAATTGGCCTTGAGATGGTTATGGTGGATCAGGAAAATACTCTGATTCAGACTTACAGAGTCAGAGCCCACTCCTATGCATGTCTACTCAGAAGTATGTCTCATTATAATTAGTAGGGCTGACTCCCAGGGAAGTGTGAATAGGATTGGGCTGTCAGGGGACTAAAAGCACCACTGAGATACACTAGCACAGGGATGGCCAACCTGCAGCATGCCATGTGTAGCATGCCACTTTTTGTGTAGAGAACCTTGAACGTGCCGCTCCACCTTAATGTCGCTTTTAGCAATTACATGACAGCCTCCAAGTTAAAGGGCAGTATATCTCTAAGGGCCAGAAGGTACAGAGCAAGAAACATGGGAATGGTGTTGCCTTTTTGGGACTTACCAAAGACGTCTTGCTGTCTGCTGATGAGGCCAGAAAGTGTGTTCATTGCCCTTCTGCACAGCACAGTAAAGCATAGCCCCCATTTGCCCTGCCCACCTACTCATTCTCAAAGATTATCTTAGCCTCTCTTAGGATCTCTTTGCGGATGATAGTCCTGAAGATGGTATCTCCACTCATTGGGGTCACCTGGGCTTTGCTGATCTCATTGGCCACCTCTGTGCTACCCTACTCAGCCCCCACCATCTTCTGCAGCCCACCCCTAATCTCTTAAGCACTCCACCAATACCAGCCTTCTCAGGTAAGCGAGTGACCCGCCAGTTAGTGGAATGCAGCTCACAGGCATCCACCTTATTGCCTTTCTCTCCTGTCCATCATTCTTTCCCTGCCTTTTTCCCTGTTCTCCAGCTGGAGCAAATCAAGCAGAATAGATATGGCTGCCTTGAGTGCGCCCAATGCAGCTTTAGAAACCTGGGAAGATGATGTGAAAGGAGTAGAAAAGAAATCAAGCAAACCAAAAACTGCTGTAGTATTTTCGTGGCTATTATGGAAATGTTTTTCAAAAATATACATGGCGACTTTACATGTGCCACTTAGAAAGTGTCCACGTGCCACTCGCGTCATGCGTGCCACAGGTTGGCCACCCATGCCTATCAAAAAAAGGTATACTGTATCTACATTGCGCCACTTCTAGGTGCTGCAGTGATGGGTCACTAGTATATTCACGTTTAGAGCTAATCATCAGCTCCTTGGCTCTCTCATAGTGATCGTCTTGCAGAACTGTGTCCTGGGTACACATGAGATGGAATTCTTCTAGAGCAGTGATTTTCAACCTTTTTTTGTCTCATGGCACACTGAAAAGATACTAAAATTGTCAAGGCACACCCTCAGTTTTTTTGAAAATTGACAAGGCACGTCATGTTGTTGGTGGGGGGCTCACATCCCCCAGTGGCCCTACTAATAAATGACCCTCCCCCAAACTCCCAAAGCACATCTACAAACCATTTGCGGCACACCAGTGTGCCATGGCACAGTGGTTGAAAATGTATGTTATAGAGTAAATAGGGAGGTCATAAGCAGCCTATACATTAAAATTCTTAATACAAAATGTCATTGCTTCTTTGCTCTTCCATTGTATAAAAAAAGGATAGCAATCCTGTCTTCATGACATTAACTTGAACAGCATAATTGAGAATTGGATTTAAGACAGTAAGAACATGGCAGGGAAATGAAAAGGCATCTTCATATACTAAAATATGATTCTTTTATTCCTGTGGAGTAAAAAGAAAATGATTCCACTTGGCATGAAAGCTTGCATTGGAAAATAAAAGAAAGGACCCAACAGAATATGTGGAATACATTCTGTGTAGTATCAGGAATTCTCAAATATCAAAGCCACGGGAAATGACGTCAGTGATATGCCAGCATTAAAATCAATATTTACATAGCTTTGAGTCAATGCATTACACAATATTTTGATTTTGTGTTATTTCATTGGTAACTTAGTTTGTAGTAGTAGAAATAAATTGCCCACCCCCTTTCCAAACCTAACACCAATATCCTGGTCATCTCTATCAATCAATGATTGTTCAGATACGAAAGCTACCCATATAACAAATTCCAGATAGATCTGTAATGCATCCCATTTGTCATTTGGTATTCCCATTTTTCTTTAAACAACTGGTCAAGTATATTAATCTTTGGTTACATTTAGTAACACTGTAAACAATAGGCCCAGTTCACAATCAGATGCTGCCACTGCTGTGGAGTCAAGACTGAACCTATTGGCACTGATCCAAGGCACCAGTCCTGCAGAAATAAGCTCCACCCCCCTTTGGTCTGCCAGTGATAATTTCCTTTTAGTCATGCATGAGAAGGGAAGGGAAGCGAGAGAGTCAACTCACTGCCCATTTCTGCTTCACCGCTTCATGACTGGTGTCATGCAAGGCTATGTGCTTGCAGTATAAAGTGCTGTACATCAATCCTGGGTACTAGATGTGGAGTTCTTGCCCCTCCCCAACTGCTTTTTTTCTCTCCTGGTGATAAGAAAGATCCTTGAGGAGAAACCTGTGACTGCTCACAGGCCTCTCTAAGAGCCCAATGACATGATACATCAAACATATCATTAGCCCTGATATACTTAATTTTCCTTTGCTAAGTAGCAAGTTCCAGGTGGATGAGCAAGACAAGACTGGGGGGGGGGGGCTTCAACTCTTTGTTCCCATTGCTCTCCCAAAGATATTATTAACCCCAGAAAGGAAACTCCCACTTAGGCCAATGGGAGACTCTCTCTTGGGGCAAACAGGAGCCATAGGTGAGCCTGATCTTGATTGGAACAGCACCGGGCAAAGGGTTAAAGCCTGACTCCTTATACCACAGGTCTTAACCTGGATCTATTTCCTTGTAACTCTTCAATAAACAGAAATCAAGTACATCAGGACCAATGATGCATTTAATGTAACATGTAGTCTGACCCTAACTTGATAGGGGCAAAAATGTTGAAGTGAGAAAGTGTGGCAAGGATCCAAAGAAGCATTCAAGCAGTTCTGAGAGATTCTCAAATAATGTGCTTTTCTAAATAGCAGCCCCCTTACGGCCCAATAGATTTTGAAATTGAAGGGCATTTCAAAAACAATTTTTGGTATGAAATGGGAGCCAGCTGTTTGAGAAAGAAGGTATGTGAGCCCCAGCACACATTGGATCCCAGAGGATGTTTTTAAAATGTCCTCATGTCCAGCAATACCTTTGCTTTACTTCTTTTGCAATGTAAAATACAAACAAAAGGCGCAATCCTGACCTGTTGCTGGGCTGGTGCAAGTCCCTTGCGCTGGCCTGGGAGTATTGCAAATGTACTGTAAAGCACATTTGCAACTCCTTTCAAGGTGGGGATGCTGGTGCAAAGATGTGCCCCATCCCAATGCAGACACTGGCCCCAGACTGGGTGAATTTGTGCCAGCCTCTCCAATCTGGCTTGGGAGTCTGGGGGAGGGGGCGTGGGAAGGGCAGGGACGAGGAGCTGTTCCACAGTGGGGGAGGGAGGGCAACATGCAGGCCCATGGGTGGACGGGCAGGGAGCAGGAGGTGGGGCCAGGATCTGGCATTTATGCTGGATCCTAGCCTCATTCCTGGGTAGCCTGGGCGAGCCCTGGGCTGCTCGGATTTGTACCACCACTCCAGGTGGTGCAGATCCATGTAGCCTCATTGGGGCTGCTGCAACTCCCCCTGAGGTAAGGGGAATTTGTTCCTCTTGCCTTGGGCCAAGCTTTTGCCAGTCCGGAACTTGCACTGGATACAGCCCAGGCCAACTGGCCTGCCTGTTCCAGTGCAAGTTAGGATTGCGCTGAAAATAATTTCTGCTGACCTTTAATAGATCCATTTCTACTACATAATGTTCCTTATACGGATTATCATGGGCAATCGGCCAATGGGTTGCAGTGGATCCCAAAAGCCAGTGGAGGGGGTGGCAGACTGAAACAGTGGCCGTTTCAACTAAAGCAGCCACCACTATTCCTTCCCTCACATCTTTCTTCCACCCTCCCTGTTGCTCTTTGCAAACTGAGAGCAGGAAGATATCCTTGTGTTACCAGGGTAGCAACTGTGATGGCAGCCACTGCTCCATCACCACCACAAATATGGAAGATTTGGTAGGGAACAGGGGCAAGGTGAAGGGGACATGTGAGCATAGATGCTGTGTGTGCCAGAGGAAAAAAAACGAGGGTGGGGGATAGCACCTGGGATCAGTACCAGGAGAGCTTGGGCCAGGCCTGTTCATAATTATATACAATTGTTTTAATCAGACAATGCAGTATCACTTTCTATATCTGGCAACGTCTCTGGCAACAGCTAAGAATATTGCTTTTACCATCCTATACCAGACAGAATGGTGTTATACCATCAAGTCTGATATACAGGTCTGTTTTGAATGTGGAATTTTTTTTCCAAGAGATCATTTTTGCAGGTCATCCTTTTTATTCTGCAAACATTCATTTTTCTTCAGCCCTACAGAATTATGCAAGTGTCTCCAGGATCCAATAAGGCCTCTAGTCCCATTTATACAAAACCACAAATGTTACAAACACACAGATCACTGAATCGTGTATTGCTGTGAACCGAGTCCACTGTCTGTAGGAAGCACACTTCATGTCATGTTGTGGTTTTTTAAAAATGTCTGGGTACCGGGTTTTGTAATGGATTGAAGTTAACTCACATAATTAGTATGTTATTAATAACACCTGTTCCTTGGTTGCTCTTTATGCAGTCAACAAACAACAGAACAAGGATGGAATCATGCAATAAATATAGCATAGTTACAAAAAGGAAGTACAAAACATTCAGTATCCTGGTATTAAAGCATTTACAGTGCATAGGCATTCATATAAGGTTATAATATCATAATAAAATTAATGAGTTATGCAAACATGCAGCAATTGTCCTGTGTTTTGCTCTTAGAAATCACAGCACTTTGATTGCGCAAATGCAAATTGGGTAATTCAAAATCCTTTGCCATAATTCCCTTTGCAGTGGCAAATTTTAGTTCTCGGATATGCACTAGAAAATGGATCTGTACAATAGGACTAAGCAATAACTGCAACTCTCCTGTGCCTGTAATTTGAGAGGTATCTGATGGATAGCTAAGTTCGAGAGGAATGGGATATCACAAGGGTCTCCTGTTCAGAGACCATATAAGGCTTTTCTGAAGTAAATAAAACGGTTAAGCACTCTGGGTCTTCATAGGCCTAGTTCTGAAGTAAAAGGAACCAGGATTTAAGAACTGAGAGCAAACGGCAGGATCATGCACGCCCCTGGCTCTTCCCACATCACCTGAATTTTCCATTGCCATTTTTACCTGGCTGACTGTTGCCAACTGAAGTTAGAACCTCTAATATTGTTTCTAACTGATTAGGAAACTCAAAACTCACTCTGAATGCTTAGGCAATCAGCAAACTGCTCAGGTTCCTTAAACCCTGTTTCATGTTTCATGTCTATGCTTTAAAGCAGGGGTCTCCAAACCCTGGCCCAGGGGCCAGATGCGGCCCGCAGCAAGCCTCTTTCTGGCCCGCGGCCATCCTCTTGTCCCTGAAAGCCTCTGGCCCACTCAACTGAACATGACCAGAACTGTGCTCTGATTGTGACTGGAGGGTGTTCTGAGGGCCAGAGAGGTTGAATGAATGAGTCCATTCATTCATTTATTCACTCATCTCAGTTCCAGCTCTAATTAATTTATTTAAATTTTATATTTAAATTTTTTTCTGGCACTCCACACCACACCAGATATTTGATGCAGCCCTCTGGCCAAAAAGTTTGGAGACCCCTGCTTTAAAGAATTATACTTTGACTTTGTCACATCTATTTGCTGCATAAGCTCACTTTGCAGTTTCAAAGAGCATTTAGACATCTTTGCACTTTCACAGCAGAAGAGCAGGAAAAGAAAGAAGATCCACATGATATGGTACTACACAAAATATTGTTGCCCCTGTAAATTCTGTGGATGATCTTTGCTGTTTTCATGCATTGATTGTGGCAAACAAAAGTAGCTGGGATAGGCATAATTTGTCTTAAATGGGGTGCTGTGGTCTGCTGTTAAATGGGGTGCTGTAGGTCAGTTTTCCTGACCTACAAATTCAAATCTCTATTTCAGCAAGAATCAGAAGATTTCCTATAGCTTGAATACATATCTACTCAGAAGTAAGCTCCACTGAATTCAACGAGACTTACTTCCAGGGAAGTGTATAGAATTGCAGCCCTATCTTAGCAAACAAGAATTTGCAGCCCATCAAAAGCATAATGGTATCAAAGTCCAATACTCATTGGATTTCTTTAGAATTAGCTTCACCTGGATCTCAATATGGATCCCATTATAATGAAAATACAACAGACACATAAACCTGTTGTTCAATCCTATCTTTACTTGATCTTTCTTGTGCCTAAAAAATTAAGAAAACAAAGGTTTTGCTGAGGTAGCATATACATTAGGCAGCTCTCTTAGACAGCAATTATAGTACTTGAGCAAAAACAAAGTGTTCTGGGATAATCCGAAACCCTGTGGACAATGCTTTCATTGAATTATAGCCAATTTGTGTGTGTTTCTTGCTGGAATGCAGCATAAGGAATGTCAACATGCAAATAACAGATAAAGGAACCAGGCCAAAAAAAAAAAAAAAATCAGTTGTTTTCCCCAAATAGTAAAAAATAATAATAATAAAAATAAAAAATTGTGATTTAGGCTTTAAGGCAGTGGTTCCCAAACATTTTCAACTGGTTGCTCCCTTAACCTATGGACCATTGACCATGGCTCCCCATTAGGACTACAATGCTATACATTGTCTCATTGTCTTTAATGAAATTAAGACTAAAAATTCTTGCTAACATCAGCCCGTCAACATCAAGGTGGGGACTTATTGCCCCATGAGTTGAAATAATTAATCTTAAAGACCTTACATAATCAGGCATATAATTGCTCAGAGATGTAAAAAATGAATTTCAGTTCACTTAAAATATAAAGCTGACTGACAGCCCAATTCTATGCATGTCTACTCAGAAGTAAGTCCCATCAGAGTCAATGGGGCTTACTCCCAGGAAAGCGTGGAAAAGATTGGGCTGTGAGTCTTGGGTCTTAATTTACTGGAAAGCCTACAGGGAAAAGCCTACAGGGAAAACAAAGCAAACTCTGACTAAAGGGTTCTCTCCAGTTTCCTGAAGAAGTATTTGGATCTCCCTTGTCAATGCCATCTGGCAAATGTGGACATTGACCCAATAATTTTCTTAAGACACCCTAACTTACAAACCAAATGGCAAGTTTTATTCTAAAATCAAACAGCAGCTATGCAACAGCAAACACAAGATTCACTTCCTACTGACCAGGAAGATCTGAGTGAACTTCCAAGCAGTATCTAAATAATATGCAGATACCATGTTAACTGACAAGATGTTGTTGCAAAAGACTCTATTTTGAAAAATGCTACAATAGTAGCCTCAGAAAGCTCTATTCTAGTCCCTGTTAGAGTAGGAAGCATTGCCCAATCAAATGACAAAAAAAACTGATTTTTTAAAAAATCCACATCCAATTCATATGGACCAATCTCATCTAGAGCAGTGAAGTCAGGAAGTATAGAAATCAAATGTCATATGAAATAGAAGCAAAGGAGCATTTTTAGAAGGAAGTAAAAAATAACCATAAAGGAAAGGCACCTGTGAGCAACCAGAAGATCCCTTATATAGATCAACTGGACATGGGAGCCACGTGTTTAGCTTACTTACGATTCATAAGGCTGAACATTACCATTGATTTCAACAACAATTCATACATTAGACCCTCCTTTACACATTATTTAAATTGAAAGATAAACAGGCAAATATGGAATATGTTAATAGAATCAATTAACATAGTCAATTAACACAGCTGCTAAATGCAACACTAGTTTTGAAATCCTTAGTAAAGAAGCAGACAAGCCAGGTTTCAAATGTTGAAAGTTTGAGAGGATAGAGAGATCATAGAAACTGTGCTGTTTCTTTGAACAGAATGGTTGCAAAGTCTATGCACAAATAACAACTTAGGGCACAATCCTAACCAGGTCTACTCAGAAGTAAGTCCTATTTTGTTCAGTGGGGCTTACTCTCAGGAAAGTGTGGTTAGGATTGCAGCCTCAGTAAGAAACGAGTTACCTAGTCAAGACTTGACTTACATGTAAAGAGCTGGGTGGACAGACAACTCCTAGGGCCTAGTCCAACTTCCCAGCACCAGTGCAGCTGTAATGCAGCTCCGAGGTAAAGGAACAAATGTTCCCACACATTGAGGAGGCCTCTGTGATTGCCTCCCCACCACAGGATGCAGTGCACACCCCATTGGTACAGCTGCACTGGCACTGGAAAATTGGATAGGATTGGGCCCCTAGTCTTGTGTCACAAATAGCTCTGCAGATGTTACCATCATAGGTGAATTGACTAGTGAAAGTGTCTAGAACTGAGCTGGTCTGTCTACTCCAACAACTATTCCACTGGCAATACAGAAAATGATGTAATCACCAGGACTTGTGGTTTCTGCTGGCTTCTCTAACATGAGACAGTACTGAAAATATGTTGGCAGTCACTAGAAGCTACATACTGATATCATACAAAGCTATCGCAGGGCAAAGAATTTGGTGGAGACAGTGTGATGGCTTTGAGAATTCAGATGACTTCTTGTGACATAAGAACATAAGAACAGCCCCACTGGATCAGGCCATAGGCCCATCTAGTCCAGCTTCCTGTATCTCACAGAGGCCCACCAAATGCCCCAGGGAGCACACCAGATAACAAGAGACCTCATCCTGGTGCCCTCCCCTACATCTGGCATTCTGACTTAACCCATTTCTAAAATCAGGAGGTTGCGCATACACATCATGGCTTGTACCCCATAATGGATTTTTCCTCCAGAAACTCGTCCAATCCCCTTTTAAAGGCGTCTAGGCTAGACGCCAGCACCACATCCTGTGGCAAGGAGTTCCACAGACCGACCACACGCTGAGTAAAGAAATATTTTCTTTTGTCTGTCCTAACCCACCCAACGCTCAATTTTAGTGGATGTCCCCTGGTTCTGGTATTATGTGAGAGTGTAAAGAGCATCTCCCTATTCACTCTGTCCATTCCCTGCATAATTTTGTATGTCTCAATCATGTCCCCCCTCAAGCGTCTCTTTTCTAGGCTGAAGAGGCCCAAACGCCGTAGCCTTTCCTCATAAGGAAGGTGCCCCAGCCCCGTAATCATCTTAGTTGCTCTCTTTTGCACCTTTGTGACATCTCAGCACAGACTGTTTCAGCACAAAAACGTGGGATCATAAGGCAGCTGATGCAATGGGATCTTAACTGCTGTGCAGCTTTTAAAGATGGATCTCTCCTACTTTGTGACTACAGTTGTCCATGGAGTTTCACAGCTACGTCTGCATGTTTGATTGCATTTCATGCCTTGTGATGTAAGGAAGTTACACTCAGAATTCTTGGTTTGATTTCTTGTTTTCTTTGCATTTCTAAATCCCACTTTCTGTCCAAAGGTATCTAGGATCAATTATAAATTTCTCAATCACCAGAAAGTGCTAGGGAACATGATAATATAGTTTAAAGATGAGAGTTATTTTGGTACAATTTGAATGCCTGGCTCTGGCAAAGTATCTAATGATAGTAAGGAGGAGAAACATGTGACTAAGGGGGAAAAACAGTGGGAATGTGTTTTTCCTTATTTCAGCTGAGATTGATATGCTCTTTTAGGTACCCTGATTTCCTTTTCATTTCCTATAATTCAAGAAACGTGTAAATACATACTATACTATAGCTAATACATTAAGATCAAATTTTGTTATGACCGGAATCAAAAACTTCGCTTTCATTTCAGGATCCAAATAGCAGGGATTTGTTTGAAGGGATTTGTGGCACAACAACTAAGCCATGAAGCACCATACCTAAGCTAAGGCTAAAAAAAATGGACAAGTAGGCCAGTGACTAAAGGATAAATCAGACTGCTTGGTTATAGAAATAGTACAGAAAATTACACTGGGTAATTCTGCACTTGTGGAAGTGATCGGTTGCATGGGCTTCACTTGCAGTGCAATCCATTGTATAGCCAAATATTTACACTTGTCAATATTCTATTCTGAAAATATTATTTGCATTGTCAGGCTAGTTTGGCATGCATCTAAGGCATCTGTGTAAAGCAATAATGCAAATGCAACCTAACTGACTGCGAGAACTCTTCAAAATACTGCATTGCAGTGAATAACCACAATAAAGCAGTAAAGTCAAAACCGTTCTACAATTCTACTATCACCTACAGTAACAAAGGTTTGCAATTTATAAGAGATGCATAAGATGTGATATACAGGTATCCCCCAGTATTCCTGCCCCCTTGTGGATACTGGAAACCGCAGATAAGGGGGGTCCTATCTCCATAGTCCCCCTGCACCTCCCCCCCCCCATGCTTCATTTCCTTTGTTAATGTGGTTTACATTCTGCCTGCAAGCAGCCTGCAGCCTGGAAGGGAAGACTAAAAGCAAAGGTTCTCTTTCTGCTTTTAGTTTCCCTTCTAGGTTGCAGGCTGCTTGCCTGGTCATCTGGCTATAAACTTTTTGCTTATAGTGTTTGTTCAAGCAAAACATTTTATCACTTCAGGGGAATGTAATCCACATAAACAAAGGTAATGAGACATGGGGGGGCATGGGGGGGACATGGGGGGGAACCATGGGGAATGAGACATGGGGGGGGAACCATGGATAACTGGATCCCCAGATACTGGGGGACACCTGTACTAGGGCTGTCAGTTTAATTATACCATGATTCAACAGTATAAGCCAAATGGAGAGAACAATAAAGTTGAAATCTATAATGAGAATATGAGAAAAGATTGGGGGGGGGGCAGGAGTAAACTCCAAAGAGTGTTGCCTTGAAACAATTTTCTCTGTGTATTTCATACATATGTTTTAGGCTAAAATCATGCCTGCAAAATCCTCATATAAAGGTATCATAGGAAAATTGTATGTTTACCCAAAATCATTTTGATCTTCATTTGAAGAATTAAACTAGCTAGCAGCCCAAACCTTCTGGGTTCAGTTGGGCTCAACTGCTGCTGGCACCACTATTCTGGAAGCAATCACTGCTTTACAGTAATTGTAAATGGTGTTCTAGTACTTACAGAACGTCATAGGAGAGGCCAGAATGATCCCACGCACAGCAGCGGGACAAGGAAGGCCCACCAATTCAGGGAGGACAGAATAGGGCAGTGGAGGGAACAGGGCAGAATGGGGCATGGCTGAGGGCACGACAGAGTTGTGAGGGTCAGCACCATTGAGCCAGATGATATCCCCCTGGTAGTAGATGGAAATGCCAGAGGATTGGGCTCTAGATATCCTAAAGTTGATATTACAGATTAAAGTAACAGAAAGAAGTGGAAAATATTATCTAATGAGCTTTCTTGAAGTCTGATTTCACACATTTGGATTAAAAATAAGACTGAAATAATAGCAGGCAGCTTATAAGATTTCCATCTAAACGAAGAGCCCAATGCGTCTCTCCCACCCCACCCCCACTGATGCAGTTGCTGAGATCTCCTCTGGGAAAGGGGAGCACTGCATCCTGGGAAGGGGGGTGGTTGCTGAGGTCTCCTCTGGGTAAGGGAACAACTGTACAGCTTTGCCTTTTACACCTCTTATGACTGGTACTGACTGTTTTATAGCAGGCAGCAATGGGGAAGAGGTGCACCAGTGACAGCCAGGTAGGACAGGGCTGTAAGAAGCTTGAGTTTTCAATATGGAGTTTGGAATGTCAGTATTAAGACTTTTTATGCTTTGAATAATTTCTGTTGAAAATATTAGTCATTTTGTAAAACGCTGTTATATGCTGAACATGCATATAATACAGTGAACATATAATACAGCTTTTGTCATTTTCAGCTAGTTTATGGTATAAACTTATAGGAGTTGATAAAATTGATAAATAAAACCAAATATAGAAAAAGGCACTAGCAAACATGAATAGCAAGCATCAAGTACAAGCCCTGTTCATTTAAAGCTGATAGCTTTAGGAAATCCATTTTGCAGTATAGTTGCATTACTTGTGCACGCTAGAAGGCTTTGGTGAAACTGCATTGTAGGATTCTGCCTGCAAGGTAATGAATGCAAAATCTGTCATTTGTCTTAAAGGAGATCGAGCAGACAGTCGACCCCAGAACTAGATTCTGATCACAGCAGTTCATCCAAGTCAGATATTGCTGCTCAGTTGTCTTGGAAACATACAGACTTTTTCAAAAACTTGTGAGGATGGATATACTACATGCCAAACTACAAACTGTTTCCACATTAGATTGGGCCATATATATATATATATATATATATATATATATATATATATATATATATATATGGCCTGCTGAGGAGGCCATAAGGCATGTTCATGACACCAGGTGAGTAGGCAGCACTAGCAGTGAAGCCTGCACCATCCTGCCAGCACTGTATCTACAGGCCAGCCTGCAGTGGAGGTAAGTATGCCATCAACTGGTGCAGGGGTGGGGGAGAGTGGCAGAGAGGGGTGTTTCAGGGTGGGAGAGGGGTGTTTCAGGGTGGAACGGGCAAATTAGGTCCAGGAGGGGCTGGGATCGGCAAAGCAAGCCTCCACCATATCTTAACCTCCTTCTAAGACCTTGTGGGATTCACCAGTTCCCGAATTTCCACCAGTTAAATAGCTGGCACAGATCCAAGGACAGCAATAGAGGAGGTTGGGGCTTTACCCTGCGTAAGGTGAAAATATCTCCTTACCCTGAAGAGATCTCCAATCTCCTCCTAACCTGACTGGATACAGCGCAGGCCATGTGGAGCAACTACGCCATTGCAGGTATGGGTTGGGCAGCCTATTTGTATAATAGAAAGGCATTGAATAATCTACTGAACAATATAGGGGACTCACACCTTTCTTCCTTAAAAAGCAAAATGCTTTCAAGTATCATCTGACCATACACTTTCCCATTTACTTTCTTCTCACTACAACCCAATAATTTCTTTAATGTGTGCTTACATGTCCAACATGCATGCAATGATGTTTCACCAACAAGTGCTACTCATTCAAATATTTGTTTACTCTTTATTATTACTGCTTTGTATTGCAAGGGACCACACTTCCCAGGTCCAAGTTAGCAGGCCTGGTAATTGGAGGAACTAATATAAAAACATTCATCTGCTTGCATATTAAGAGACATCCACTAGTTTGCTCTGAAAGTAAGTATGCTGTGGTGATCAGAGTATTGGCCCAACATGCGACCCAAGTTGCAGTTCTTGCATTTCATTAGGAGCATTAGGTATAAAACTCATTAGGTCACCTCGAGCCACTCACTATTTCTCATCCTAACCTAACTCACAGAGTATGAGAATAAAGTCTGGGGGGAGGGGTTGGACCTGAGCTCCGTAGAAAGGAGGCAGAATAAGTACTTTTTTGCATTTCTCATATAGATGAAAAAAGGCATCCCCAGTACCTCTGATGACAGAAGCTCTTGTTTTCTGTTTCCTCTAGCAATTATAAGTGGGCTAGCATTATACTCAGGGATCCTTTTTCTTTCATAATCAGTGTCTTTCTTGGTTTTTCAAAGTGATTCTGCAGATTTTCCAGCATTCATAATTCAAGCATTCCCAACTAAAATAATTGCTAAGCTACTGTTGATAGAACGGAGGGCAGATCTTAGCTAAAGGCCTTTATCTGGAAGTTTACTGTAGTAACTGAGACATTTTCAAATAAAGTACAGTGGGCCTTTGGTATCTGCAGAGCATTTGTTCCAGGACCACCCCCCCCATGGATACCAAATGCAGACACCATGGGGCCTGCATGGTGCCGTAATTACTTGGGGTGTGTGGCTGGCCTTCTGGAGATCACATGGCCCCCTGGCCTCCTCAGCAGCCTCCTGGACGTGATCGGAAGTCACATCCAGTTTGTGCCAGCAAACTGGAATTGCTTTCCAATCATGTCTGGGAAGTCTCCTGAGGTGTGGGAAGGCTGCCTATGGCCTCCCCATGCCACCGAATATCTTTGGATGCGACTGGAAGGCCGGTGCAAACTGTTAGTGCCGTCCAATCATATCTGAGAGGTCTCCTGAGGCCATCCAACTGTGGGCTTGGCATTAGCAGATATTCAAATCCTGTGGTTAAGGAGGGCCCGCTGTTCTTAGAAAATCAGCTAAAGAAGAAACAAATTTGGCACCTCTGCTTGCAGTGCTCATGTGAGAACTCTGCAATGCTGCCATGACATCTTGTTTTGTGACATGTGGCTAGCCCAGCAGTCATATGTCCCCATCCATCCTAAGTATTTTCAATCAATATTTTCAATCAATATTTCTTCTAAACTAGAAGGAAGTAAGTGGTTTCTTCTAGGAAATGGTTCGCTCTATTATGACCAAAAGTCTTGAAGCGTTCTTCATTGCCCGTAAGAAAAAGAACTGAATGTTGATTCCCCAAATGCTTTTCTTTCACAGCATTTTTGGAGACACTTTAAAGGCATTTTGGGACATAAACGTAGCATAAAAACAACAGAGAGAAAATACAAAGGGTTGAATTTTTTAAAACTGTTGTTCTTTTTTAAACTTGTGTAAAACTTGTTTTAGAAATCTATAACTTCATTAGAATGTCATGAAAGTAACTGCAAACCATTTAAAATGGGATTAATGGTATCATAAACAAACCTCTCTACACTGCTATATTACACTTCCTCTGTCACTTTGGACTCTGGGTCCCTGCCTGCACTCCGGGACCTTGTGCCCAGCTTATAGCTCCTGTCATGCACTTGTTGCAGCTGTTCCAACCAGTCACAGCAGCTTCACAGCACAGCAGTAGTGTTGCAATATATGGCCTGTGTGCAGCTTCATACGATCAGTAGAAGGTCATAGCAATATTGACCCACAGTCAGTTGTGAGAGGATGCTGTGTGTTCCCGGGAATAGCTGGCACAGTGGTGCTTGGTGAGGGAGGCACAAAGATCACAGGTTAATTTTGATCTTATTTATGTCGTGGGAACCCACTCTGAGAAATTGTTTTAAAATTATCCTTATGGGACTGCATGTATATTGACAGTTATTTCAATACTAGAAATACATTGTTTATAAGTAAAAAGTATCGTATGCTTCATCAGGCCTGCCGAAAAGAAAAACCCACAGCGCCACAATTTCAAAGCAAAATCTGATTCGGTTATGCCCTTTGTATTATGGTTGGAGTAGAATAAGAAAGTACTGTAACAGATCACTTTAAAACGTTTCAACTGGACGTACTGTGAAAAATGCAAACATTCAAATGATATGCTGAAACAAAAATCATTCCAATGATTGTATACTGGAGATATAATTTATATAATAAAGGGCATGCTTATACCCCCGTTTTTCACTTAGGGTAAAATCTGCCATTTACTATCAACCAATCTAACAATTTTGTTCAGTAAAGAAATTTGCCTCAAGGTTTATGCTAATCTAAAAGAGAGGTAGGAAAAATCCTAAAACTAAAGAATCAAAGCATGCTTTTAAATTTAAATGTGAATCCTTCAAACCAACAAACAATAAAGCGGAAATGACATTCAGTGTCAGCAGTAATAAATCTAACGTTTGTAAATAATTCAGTATAGAGAATATAGTGTAAAGAACATTTTATATAAGTGTGCTTTTTCCTATAAATTTTTTTTTTTTTGCGTTTTTAAAAGTCTGTTGTCTGTAAATATGAAAGAGGAGGTCAGGATCAGTCCCATTCATTTCCTCCATGTGTTGTACCGAGTAGGAAAGCAGGCTTCAGTTCATATTGCTCATGGCAGTCTTATTGGCTGCTGCTTTGCTATGTTTGTAGCTTAAACAACTTGGATTCTTTGTTGGTGAATTTTTAGCATAATGTGAATACCAGTCCCTTTCAAACACAGCTTTAAGTTGCTTGACTATGCTGGTTTTGTTCCCTGTGTCTGTCTGGTTGATGACAAGTCCAGCTCCAGCATTCTGATTAAAATAGGTCCCAACCCAATCAAAATTACCTATAAATAAATACAAATGCAAACAATAAGAAGATTGGGAATGAGCAGATTTATCAAGAACAACGCTTACCCTTAACCTTTCCTCATCCCAGTCAAAGCAAATGCTGAACTCTTTCCCTTCCTGCATTTGACTCCACTAAAACTAGCGCAGATTTAAATCTTGCATGATGTTCTTCTTTGCTCTGTGACTTGTCTGAGCTATAATCCCACCTTTGGGCAAAGAGTATCTAATTATCTTCTTGCTTGGCCCTATCATTATTGCCATTAGTGTCAAGGCTAGAAGTCCTTATTGTATGGAATTATGGGGTGTTATTCTTTTACCTTTGTGTGTTTTAAGAGACATGTTTAACACAGAAGAAAGCCCATTCAGCTTTTATGGCTTTTAAGTTTAGGGGGGATAGAAAGAGAAATTTATATTGTGAGGAAGGTGGCACAGTTCCTAGGCAAACTTTCACTGCAAACCTTTGGAACTGCAGGAAGAAAAGGCTCTCATTGGTTCCTTAGTCTAGCATGTGATTTCAAACAGAGGAAAGACAGAGAAAAGAAGGAAGGTGAGTTGTTGAGTAGTCTGGTAACTTTCCAGACATGCTGAAAAGAGCTGAAGAAAGGAAAGGCTGAAGGAGAAGTAAAGTCTGGAATGAGAGAAGTCAGATTAGTACCAGGTTTGCAAGCTCTAGGGTGTAAAGGGGCAAATGGTTGTGAAAGATGTTCTGAGTGTATAGCAACTGTCCTTGCGCCCGGATGTTTGGCTGCACCACCCAGACTGCAGATGGAGGACTGAAAATGATTGAATGTTTCTCTGCGCAAAACATTCCTTGCACATGAAAGAGTAGATTCTGGGGAGGAAGGTAAGCGGGCATGTAAAAAACTGAAGTTAAAAAAAAAATGCATGTGGGAGGGGGCACAATTGAGACCAAAAGTTCCTGCCTCTGCTCCTCTCACTCTCCAATGTTTTACCTCAGTCCTCTCCTTCCCTCTGCATTTCCCATTCCTTCTTTTTCCCATTCCCACTCTTCTTTTTGCAGTGCAGGGAGGGGGAGGGGGAGGAGGAGAAGTGAAGGCATGTAGGCGAACAGAGAAGGGCTCTTCCTACCAATCTGCTGCCTGAGGTGATCATTTCAGTTGACCTCATGGATGAGTTGGTCTTGCTCTCATCCTAATTTCACCATGTGCTGTGCCCTCCTCACAATATGTATGAAAGATCCTCATCTGCCACCATGTTGCTCATTTAAGAGCATATTTAGTATGGCTTGTGCAGCACAATCCTATCTTGCGCTGGAACAGGCAGGCCAGGAGGCTTGCGCTGCATCCAGTGCAAGATAGGGTGCCAAAGTGGCTCAACTGAAGGTAAAGGGAAATTCTTCCCCTTACCCCTGCGTAAGCCACTGCAGCCCCGTGGGTCACCTCGGACTTGTGCCACCTCCTGAGGAGAGCGGAGTGACTTGAAGCCGCTCTGCGCTGCTCTGGAACAGGGGCTGGGATCCGGCATAACTGCTGGGTCCCAGCCCTGCCTCCTGCTTGGCCAACGCAAGGCTTCCTTCCTATGTAGACACAGGGGCTGGATTCAGAGGCTGGTGCACCAATTCTCAAGGAGGTGCAAACATACCTTAAGGGACTTGCACCGGCCCAGGGCGCTGTTAGGATTGCGCCCTTAGGGCCCAATCCTATCCAATTTTCCAGTGCCAGTGCTGCTGTGCCTATAGGGTATTCACTGTTTCCTGTGTTGGGGAGGCAGTCTTGGAGACCTCCTCAAGGTATGGGAACATTTGTCCCCTTACCTCGGGGCTGCATTGTGGCTACCCCGGTGCTGGAAAGTTGGATAGGATTGGGCCCTTAGTTGTTTATATTGTATTGCCTGGTACTAGATTGTAGCATTAGGCAAGAGATTCTTAGCTATTTCTGTGAAGGGTAATGGATCATGTCCCATTATTTCTAACTTCTCACATGCAATTCATTAATTAAGAAGTCAGAAGTCTGTCTAAATTACCCATTTAATTCTCAAATATTTTTATTATGTATTCTATTAGCTGCAGAACAACATGTAAAACCAGTCTGGAACTGCATTAGCCAATGTTTCACTTACTTACCAATGTAAGCAGCTCTATCAGTCACCACATATTTGTTCCGATTTAGTTTTAGAAGGGAAGTGTTCTTAAAAAAACAAGCACTTTCTTCTTCAAGTTCAAAGAATTTCTGCATTTGAAAAGAGCCTGTTAATGAAAGCTATTTTCTTGACAGCGCCCCAGAAGAAAAATACAGTTAATCTACAACGTCTGAAAAAAGTGAGAATAAAGAACAGAAAACAACACTGAAAAGACATCAATTTATAAGGATTCTATGGGAAATCCACATTCTATGCAACTTTGTCAAGGTAGATTGCAGTGAGGGTGATTTTTAAAGGAACATATGACAGGTTGGCCTTCAAAAGAAGTTTGGCATCTAATTGCCAGTTGTAATGATGCAAACAAGTTATTAGACATCATCCAGCAGCAGTTCACAAGGAAATGTAGTGTTGAGAAAAAAACTGCCTGTACTGAGCAGCAGCGTAAAGAGAAAGAGGCCTGTATCCTTAGCAGCAGGCATCATGAGACAGAGGAAGAAAGGAGATGGTTGCGTTCCCTTGCTCTTCTCTTTTTTTGTCCACCTGCTCCCCTTAGGGAATGTATGGATGTAAAATTCAAAAGAGAAGAGCTTTACAAAAACATGTCTTTAGCTATGTAAACTGATTGCAAACTTTTTTTTTAAAGGGTATATATAAATATTCTTAAGGCACAATCCTAAGGTGGACTTGGGCTGGCACAAGTCCCTTACGTCAGCCCAGGAGTGTCACAAAAATGCCGTAAAACACGTTTGCACCTATCTGAGAGTTGGGGAGGCCGGTGCAAGGAGTTGGGGAGGCCTCCCTATGCCGGATCCGGGGGAGTGGGCAGGGAGTGGGAGGCAGGGCCGGTATCCTGTAGTTATGCTGGATCTTGACCCAATTTCCAGGCAGCATAAAAGTGGCCCCTGGTAGATCCGTTCTACATGGGTCTGCACCACCTCATCACTGTGCTGCAGTGGCCCCAGTGGGTCTACTCAGATCTGCACCAACGGACGAGGTGGCGCAGAACTGAGTAGACCCACTGGGGCCACTGCAGCATGACATGGGATAAGAGGAAAGGTTTCCCCTTGCCTCAGGCTGCGCCACTTTTGGCCCCAAACTTGTACTGGATGCAATGCAGGCCCACTGGCCTGCCTGCTCCAGTGTAAGTTAGGATTGGGATGTTAATAACTAGATAATTCTAAGATTGCTTTCATTACAGAAAAACTGCATAGCCAGAAAGACAGTTCATTTTGTGGAATGACCATCTGCACTGGATGGTTCCAGAACAACAACAGCCCATAACTTGTGCCCACCAATTTGGTATCCAAGCTCACCTGGTTCTGGGACTGGAGAACATTCACAGCCCATGAAAGAAAGATGTTCTCACTTATTCCCACTAACTACACTTCTGATGATGGTGGGACAATTGTGTGCTTGTTTGATAGCTTCATTTGAGAAAGAAAGAATGACACTGTGTGTTGGGCAGAACAAAAACAAGGTTCTTAGGCTTCATTCATGTAATCAAGGAAGATCGTAAAAACTGGTTTTAAGATTTATTGGACCAAGAAAACATTCACTATCTCAACATATTTCACCCTTCTTGAGGGGAGTATATATTGTCAGCATTAACATAAAAGGGCACACCATAACTGCAGAGTGTGCCGAACTGACAAGATTTAAACCTGATAAAAGCTAAGAGGAGAAAGTGCTGGTACATGAGATGGGAAATTACTGGGATGCCTTTAGTATTTTGAATTAATAGAAAAGAAGATTAGGCATTATATGTTGCAGTTAGAGTCAGCCCAAGACCTCCTAGTGCCTGAGACGGCAAGCCAAATGCTGCACCCCTTACCCAATGATGTCCCAGCTTCTCCTCTGTCTCCCACTCTCAAGTGCTCACATTCAGCACCCTCCCCCCCATCACATTTTATCTTTCTTTCTGTCCCCTTCCTCCTTTTCCTTTAGGGAGTAGAAGCACAATATAGGGAGCAGTGGAAGCAAGTAGGCTTGTGTTTCCCACTAATAAGCTGCCTGAGGCAACCACTTTAGTTGGCCTCATGTATAGGCCGACCCTACAATAAATGATTAAAGTATAATTCAGTTATAAATTTCAATTCAAATGAATTTTTGAAAGATGGCTAAAAAGGTTTACTTGGAAAAGCTTTTAGATTTAAGAGGAAAACAACATGAGGAATACTTACAACTTTTAAACTACAACCAGAAACTTCTGTGCAAATTGCTTTAAGAGATGAAACAAAGTTAACCGTGAGTGGATCTGTGTTTTTTGAATAACTTATGAGGAGTCGTACTTTAATATTGCGTAATATGAGTGCTTCTCTTATCTTTCCATCCAAATATGGCCAGTACCTGTGGAAAGAGCATACAACGTTATTTAGAGAGAGAAAAACATTAGAAAAAAACATTACCTAGCTCAAGAAAACCTAATGAATACAAGTATGGCCATTAGTAGACCAAGGAACAGATTGCTCTTCTCCAGACATTTCTAGCAGAATGTGGTACCCATGTGGCTCCTGGTTCATATATCTGGCCAAAGGGGTAGAACTCTCAAATGAGAGGAGAGAATTTGTCCCCACTTACTGATTGAGACACAAGTCAAATACTTTTGGCCATAGTCTGACAAAAATGCAAGTAATTACAAAGAAAACATTTGAAGACAGAGCTTCTATAAGATGATGTGGTAGCTACAACTGCAAAGATGGTAAGGCAACTTTTTTCCTGGTCAGGATGGTCATGGAATACAGTCTTTCATCTTCCCTGCAATGACATCTAGGTCAGCCAAGAAACCTAGAAGAATAACCAGCTGCTAGAAAAACAAGCCCTGTGTGGTAGGACATCTTTTTAGGGGGAACAATTCCTATAGGGTTTTTTAAACATAGGGGTAGTAGGAACAAAACTGAGAACTGGAAAAGGAAACAAAAAAGTGGAACTACTTATAGTTTTATAGAGCCTGCAGTGGGTCGATAGTCTGTATTAGAATCATACATCAAATATGAGAAAATAATAGCTTCTTCCCCAGGTGGTGATTGTTAATAGGCAAGGTTGTGAAAAAAGATCAAACTGTGTATGTTTCTGACATAGCGAAACACTGTAGGAGGCACTGTCCAGCTGTTCACCTTCAGCGTGTGACATATTAAGAACAAATACTTAACCAGAAATGGGGGGGCATAGTTCAAAATGTCAATTTTTCACGTGACCCGTTTCTTGTCACAAAGAACAATGGGACATGCTTGTTGAAGAACATTTTTAATAACCAGGACCTTACACCAGCGGCATCACGAGGGTTTGCATCACCCGGTGCGGGAGGCCAGCGCATCACCCCCATGCAGTGGGCAGGGCAACACTCCAGGTGGTGGGCATGGTGATCTACCATCGCCCCACCCCCACTGGTTTTTTGGCTGTACCTTTTGATAGAATAAAGATATTTCAACCCAGTTTGTTTCATCGCATTCTGCATGAAATTCCAGATTGATTGATATATAACATGATGGTATTATTTTTGCAAACTGGGATTTTAGTGATTTTGGTCACTAGTGATGTCACCTCCCCCCAGGGTGTCAACTTACTAACACCTTATTGGAGCAGTTCTCAAACTTTTAGCACTGGGACCCACTTTTTAGAATGACAATCTGTCCAGGACCCATCATAAAGCAAATTAAAATAAATAATTATAAATAAATTAAAGCAAAATAAATAAATAAGGGGGAGCCAGTCCTGTTCCACCAAGTGAATTTTCTCTGTAGCCTGCCTGCAATAACCCCCCCCCCAAAGAATCAGTAAGATTTTCACCCCTACCCAGGACCCAGTTCAATTTAAGTTCTTATATTTCAAGCATATCACTATCGGGACCCACCTGGCTTTACAAGTCTGAGAGCCCAATCCTATGCCTGTCTACTTAGAAGTAAGTCCCATTATAGTGAGTGGGGCTTACTCCCAGGAAAGTGTGGATAGGATTGTAGCCTAAAACAGAAAAAAATTTCACCCTACCCTGTCAAGCTTCTGTTTCATTCTTTTTATTGGGGGGGGGGATGCCTTCTGGAGCATTTGTTGAGCTCCAGTTGCAAAATCAGGACCATTCTGCTGATTTCACATTTCCCTTTGCCTGACCTGCCAAGGAGCCAAGGCATGTTTGCTTACTCATGAGTAAACTCGGCCATGTGGCTTAGTTTTGCTTTCCATAGGGCTCAATACATTCACTAGCTTGGAAGGAGGGACCTCCTTCTCGGGTGTATTTTTGGGGGCTGCATTCATTGGATCAGGACCATTCTGATGTTGTTGGATTCCTCTCAGCCTGCCCTTTCAGACGGACTAAGGCATGTTCACCTACTCATGAGTAATTGCGCGATACGGCTCAGTTTCTCTTTCCATTGGGCTCCATGCATTTTTTGTTTTCCAGTTTTTTGCCAATAACTTTTGATAAAAAGGAGATATTTCACTCCTGTTTTTTACATTTCCGCTGGAAATTCCACATCCAACGGTATATAACATGATGGTATTACTCCTAACTGCCGTGATTTTAGCACATCACCCTCCCAGTGCGCGTCACCCTCCCTTGTGCATCACCTGGTGCGGTCCACACCCCCCACACACCCCCTAGCGATGCCACTGCCTTACACAGAAAGAACGCATAACTGCATGTCTTCTGTGGTTGAGTGTTAAGATGTGCTCAATGACCACCTTCTACTGTTTTAAAGTTATCCATGTCTAATAAATGAATACACCCTTCCCAACTGGCATGGTATTTTGTACTAAGAAGTGGCCTTGATTCATATCAACTTAATTTATATCATCCACAGACAACTGTGACAACTCACCTAAGGATAGACATAGAGCTTTTCCATTCTATCTTCCCTTTCTGTATGTAGCCCACTGAACACAAAGACTATTTCTCTCCACTTCCATCTTTCCCTTCTTCTTCATCTAACTTTAACCAACTAACGTGGAGTCCGGCGATCTATTTCCAAGTTTCTTTAGATTTGATCCTCTTCATCAATTTAGCAAGAACTCTGAGGCCCTTTCGATTTTATATTTGGTCTAATGATAAGCCTCCCTTGGCCTGGTACATTAGCCCCCTTCTTGGAGACTTGACTTATTGGGAAAGGGTGATGGGCAGCCAGAAGTAAACTCTCCAAACTGCAATTCTGGGTTAGTTGCCTAGTCTTCAAGGAACCATTGTGGCCCTCTGTTATTTTGTTCTTCCTCGTAGCAACCAAGCCAAAGGTGCCAGCTCATTTCACTTCGCCTCACCTATTCTTCTTTAAAAACTTTTTTCCAAAAGTTCCACTATTCTCCTTTTCACTCTGGAGCCAGACTTAGGACAGACAAAAGAAAATATTTCTTTACCCAGTGTGTAATTAGTCTGTGGAACTCCTTGCCACAGGATGTGGTGATGACATCTGGTCTGGATGCCTTTAAAAGGGGATTGGACAAATTTCTGGAGAAAAAGTCCATCACAGTTTACAAACCGTGATGGGTATGTGCAACCTCCTGGTTTTAGAAATAGACTACCTCAGAATGCTAGATGGTAGGGAGTGGCACCAGGATTCAGGTCTCTTGTTGTTTTGTGAACACTTTGAGGCATCTGGTGGGCCACTGTGAGATACAAGAAGCTGGACTAGATGGGCCTTTGGTCTGATCCAGTTCTTATGTTCTTATATTCAGTTGTACACCCAGGGAATTCTGGGAAATACCGAATGCTGTATATGTGCAGCATCACAGCAGAGACCCCTTGCTAATTTTCCCACCAGTCTTGTACTCCCTTTCTTTCTAGTTTATTGAGCAATATTGGTTTTCTAGCCATTTCAATTAATGTTGGTTTGTATGTGTCCCCCCCCCCCCGCTCCCTATTATTGTAAATAATCCTCTCAAT
This sequence comes from Tiliqua scincoides, assembly GCF_035046505.1. Lineage (NCBI taxonomy): Eukaryota > Metazoa > Chordata > Lepidosauria > Squamata > Scincidae > Tiliqua > Tiliqua scincoides. The sequence continues at coordinate 232,485,443 of NC_089821.1, forward strand.
AAACAGAGTGTGTTACATTCCAACCTTTCTTCTCTGGTTGGAAGTGGGTGTGCTATGGCCAACAGTCACTTAACGTGTTTTAGGAAAATATATATGTATCTCAGAGCACTTGTGGTAAAAGCCTGCTATGGAACTCTCATTTAAATCTGCCATCCAAGAGAATTTGGGCCACAGAACTTCACCCTGCAAAACCTTCTGTTAGTTTATTTAATAAGCAACAGTTCATTCCTCTTATTACAATGACATACAATTATAGATTTCTAGCATTCACAAACCTTCTTTCATTTGAATAATTGATTATAGGCAGGTAGTCCATAACAGCTATGTACACAAACTGTTTGGCACCATCAATAACACTGAAGATAGCATCAATATCCAAGACCCTATTTTTAGGGCACAGGAGCTTGGGAGAATTCTGTGAAGGCAAATGAACAGAACATGTATTAAAGTTGTACATAGCATGTGCTTTGCCATCTCATCTTTCTTAAGTGCCGAATACACAAACATCTTAAACTCCATCAGTTCAGATTAGGACCATGTTGCGGAAAAGAGGAAAGCCTCCACTCCTCACACCTCAGTCCAGATCCTGATTGAGTCCCTCTATGGCTGCTATTTATGTTACAAAAAACAAACCACAAACCAAACCCTACACTAATATAACACTGGGATCCTGCTGCAATCATTGTAATTTGCACTGCTCTTGTTTTCTCTGCAGCATTCCAAGAAGAGACTCAAAAAGTCCAAATTGTTTTCACCATCACACGGGAAGATCAGGAGTTGATATGTAACTAAACTTGGCTTGTTCTGAACCATTTTTTTAAAATCAAGGCAAACTGTAGAATGGAAACGTCAAAAGCTTATAAATGAATGCGTTAGAGATTGGTCGCAGGCAAGTTTTAAGAGATGGGAGCCACTCAGACAGTAAGAGAACATATGAAATATATTGTATAAATATCAATTCAATCTATGTTTACATTCATGGTTTCTGCTAAAATGCCTCAATCTATATCAAAATAAGCAAAACCAAATATTCTCACCGAAACGAAGACTTGTGACTGGGTTTCATTCAGCTTAAGGGTCAAGTTATTTTTATCATCATACACTGCATACAGTCTCTTAGACCAAGTGGGTGGAACTTTGCTCTTGAATTTTAATGAGCTGTACAAGGCAAATATCCTTTGCAAATCTACCACCAGGCAGCTGCAATTGTACACAATGATGCCGAGTTCTTTCATCTGTGAAGCAAAAGAGCACATCATTCAGAGTATATTGATTGGCACATCTGTCTCCAACTAGTCAGTGTGGAATCTTTCACAAGTTAATTATTTTAAGTAGATAAATCAGTGAGACTATCACCCCAGTATGAAATAACAGTATAACGCTGACCTAAAATATAAAGCTTATTGTTTTTGTCTGCTTTGCATTTATTTACACTTATTTGAATCACCTATGGGCAGCTAAAAAAAGAACATATATAGAAGTATAGTGCCATTCCTGGTTGGGTCTCCACTGGGACCAAACGTTCACTAGACATCCCAGGAGCAATCTCTGGTCAAAGACCTAGCCCAAAGGATGAGGAAGGGGTGCTCAGAACTCCCCAGTTCTTCCTGAGAATCCTCTCCCCCAACGCCCACACATATAAACAGCTGTCCCTACCTGGACAAAATGAACTGTAGGAAGGGGAGGTGAAGGGACAAAATGGCTTAGAAACGAAACTCAATTCAAGAACTCCTAGGAGCTCCAAATAGTGGCACTCTGCCAATAACCAGAGTCAATTTAGGAGGACGGGATAGCTTCTCCCTCTGGATGAGACAAAATTAAGGACTCTGCCTACTTATCTAGGATGAGGTGCCATTACAAAGGTTCTAGAATGGCCCCTGGGAAACCTAGAAGAATGATGATGACATGTTACCTTTCCTCCCGTCCTATCTGTCCTTAGGACTCTTTTGATTTACCTCTTTTCAGGAAACACTTTCATTAACAGCAGGATATCATGACAGCATGCTGTATAGCACAGTCTCCTTTCTAACCCTTGAGAAGGACTGTATTACTTTATTTTTTTAGCAAAGGTTTTTCTGAAAACATCCAGATCACTACACATAAGTACAATCTTTTTTTCTCTACTAACACTGTGACGATTTTAAAAAATCAAGCCAAGTTGACCATAAGTATATGAATATACTAATGCTCATTCTGCTAACATTTCCATTATGTAGAACTTTATAGTATATTACTTTAATATACTAATAAATATGTATTATGTACTTGTAGCAACTGGATTGCATCTTCATTCTTTTTCTTAAATTTACTGTAGCTTTATGCTCCTCAGTTTTTATTGCTATAGTTACCTCCCACGTGTATTGTTGAGCTGTGCTTTCCACAATGCTTTCAACAAACACCTCCAAAAATTAATGTGTATTAGTAGACTCATTTACAGTGCACAGCAGTGCACTCCACAAGGCTTCACCGACATACGTGTATAAAAGCAAGGTAAGACTAGATTTAGAAATGCTTGTCTTTCCATAATCCCATCTTCTTTCCAGTATAATTCTATCTTCTCCCCAGTCAGGTTTGCTTGTATTTTGAGGAATGGATCTTTATCCTGAAAGTTTCACAATAAAACATCTCCCATCATTTCTGACTGTACTGCTAGTTTGGTATTTTTGAATGTAGTGGGAACCACAGAAAGAAAACTACATCACAGATGAAAATTCTTATATAAGGTCTTGTCACCAGAAGAACTTTTTTCAGTGTTCTCCTTGATATGAAAAGAGGTCAGAGAGCATGAGCTCTACACAGCAAGATCTCATGTGATGTGATACATAGCTGTTGTACTAATACAGAAATGAAAATTTGTTGGAAATTCTGTCACAGTGAAGCAAAACAATTGCCTATCTGCTTGAAATCCTACAACTGCTTAGAGATCATGAATGCCCCTGAAGCTAAAAGGCCGCCCTGAACAATAGGCTAAATATGTCTGTGGTCTGGCCTCTTTTCTAGACAGATGTAAGAAAACTGCTTTTCCCTTACATTTCTTCATAAATTCTAAAATGTCCTTTGCATTTGCCATGACTGCAATTTGGCACTCACAATGTATGCAGTGAATGTCTCCTCTTTATTTTGTAGACTAAGAGCCCAATCCTAAAAGAAGCGCCGCCATCAGGTGCAGTGGTGCCAAAGCAGCTACTGCTGCATCCTGCAGCCCTGTAGCAGATGTACGGAGGTCTCCTTGGGGGAAGGGAACTTTCATTCCCTTCCCCTGCGAAAAGCTCAAGCCCTGCAAGGCTTCTCAAGTCTATACCAGCTATTTGGCTGGCACAGACTTGAGAGCCTCTGTGTTGGGCCTTTTGGCCAGACATGGAGTTCAGGATCTGGTGGGTCCCACTCCCCTCTCACCCCATTCCCTCCCCTCCCCTGCCTATTCTGCCCACTCCCGACCTCCCTCTGCCCTGATACTACTTACTGCTAGTCAGCAATGCTGGAGCACCAGCTGGCCCTCAGAGCGGCACTGAGGCTCAGCGCCCATTGGCGTAGGCTCAGCACCCATTGGCGTAGGCTCAGCACCACTGGCCTCTCCAGGTACTGCAGATATGCCTTATGGCAGGTTTGCAACACCCAGCACTGGCAGTATGCTCGTACTGCCGGTGCTAAAGAATTCAGGATTGGGCTCTAAGACTGCAGTCTTCAACGGGCAGTGCAATCCTAACTTACGCTGGAACAGGCAGGCCAGTGGGTGTGTGCTGTATCCACTGCAAGTTTGGTGCTGTCTGTGACTCAACCAGGGGCAAGGGGAAACTTTTCCCCTTATCCCAGGGAGAATTGTAATAGCTCCAACGAGTCCACTAGGATCTGCACCACCTCAGGAGGTGGTGCAGAGCTGAGCAGAATGAAGTGGAGACGTTCCATGCCTCCCGGAGAACAGGGCTAAGATCCAGCATAACTGCTGGGTCCTGGCCCCACCTCCTGCTCCCTGCCTGCACCTGGGAATGCCCACCGCCCACCCTCCCCTGCCCCAAAATGCCTCCCTCTCTCCCCATCCCCACCCTACCCACGCGCCCTCAGACCCCTGCATTGGCCAAGCTTGGCCGACGCATACCTGCTTCTGCTGCTGCAGAGGCTGGATCTGCCTTCCATAGGCCGGAGCACCTCCATGCACTGGTACAGCTTACTCGCACAGAGGTGCAAAAGTGCTTTACAGCATGTTTGCTACCCTCCCAGGCCAGTGTAAGGGGCTGGTGCAGGGTGCAAAGAGGATTGCGCCCAGAGTTACCTGGGAATAAGTCCCACTGAATTCAGTGGGGCTTGTTTCTAAATAGACATTTATAGGTTTATGTTGTAAATAAGCCTGATTCTTTATTTACCTGCGTTCGTGCACATTTTCATTTCATCATCTCTCTTTCCTATAAAATCTGACATCCTGAGGCTTCACTATCTGCAATTATCAACTGGGTGAGAGACTGATAGTGCATTTCTGTGCATGACTAGTCAGAAGTAAGATCTATTGAATTTAAGGAAGTGTGTGTATGACTGCAGCCCAAAACAAATAACACTGCAAATTTGGGACTTCTGCCCCCACTACTGTCTGAAAGGTATACATGCAGCAAAGAGTGACCAGTTCTAGACTGCCACTTGCTAAAGCTTAGTAGCAAGTGAATCTGGTCACTGAATCTGGTCAGTGCCTTGATGGGAAGCCTACTCTGTACCCCATTTATTTTTTAAGACAGTTGGGATATACATGCAATAAATATACAGACACTTTTTGAAAGCATTAAAGTATAAGGGCATTTAGTCCATTGTTGAACTGTTAAGACTATCCACTGTTTGCCAACTCAATGCTGCTCTCTCATTAATCATTCTGACTTCAGTTTCAAAACTGGAATGGAGCCGTCCTGAGAAGGAGATACCGATACATAATGCTTACATTAATTAAAAATTGAAACAGTCTAATTATAGTTATTTGTAATACTATATTGAGAACAATACTGACCATTATTAAAACCACTCACTTGTAAATAGGTCTCTGGTGCTAGAGTATTACGTACTTTTGTTCAACAGTCCACTTGTATGTGATAAAGGGCACAATCCTAACCAGGTCTACTCAGAAGTAAGTCCTATTTTGTTCAATGGGGCTTACTCTCAGGAAAGTGTGGTTAGGACTGCAACCAAATTCATTTAACCCTGCACTTGAACAATTCTTGACCAACATTCAAACATATATTATTATTATTATTATTATTATTATTATTATTATTATTATTATTATTATTATTATTATTATTATTAACAGTATTTATATACCGCTTTTCAACAAAAAAAGTTCACAAAATGGTTCACAGAGAAAAATCAAATAACTAATGGCTCCCTGTCTCAAATGGGCTCACAATCGGAAAAAAAACAGTAGATAGTAGATCATTATGTCTTTGGCCAAAAAGTTGGTCAAGTCTTATTCAAATTCAAATATACAGTGACCTTTATATTCTTTTAAAGATTGGTGTAGAATGTGCAAAGCAAATACACAACATTTTCAAAATGGAAGGGAAAGACTGTAGACTATTCTGTTGTATGTCAGAATGCGTTCAAAAAAATCATTTTTGATGTTGCTTTTTTTCCCCCCCTGGTTCATTTTGTTGACTCATTTCAACAATTTGTTTCATTTCTTGCCTGATTTGGATACTTGCTTCATTTTGATTTTGATTTGTTTGTAAAATTGATTTTAATGAGCAAAATTCCATTCGAAGTATCTTCTTAAAATTTCTACTCAGAATTGGATGCAATTAGATGCATACAGGGATGGAGTATCTAAGGGGGGGAAAAACAGCTATCGGCAATAGGGTTTTAATTCTATGTGCATCAGTTAATCCATTTCTGCCCAGCCCACAGGGTGTACACATTTGATCCAAATTGCGCATATGCAAAACTGGGCAGAAATGGCTTAAAAACCTGCTACTTGGGGGGGGAGCACTGTTGACCAATCACCATTACAGCCACAGAGGCTTGAGCAGCTGGTAAAGTAAAACTTTTTTGAAGCTGGGTCCTGATGCTAAAATGTTTGAGAACCACTGACCTAGCCCTAGAGATTAACAGATACCCCTAGGCAAATGTCTCAGCTTGTCTCCGCTGAGCCTGGTGCTTCCTTTTGGCTAAGATCCTTTTGAAAAAAGTTTCAAAGGCAGTGACTTTTTGCTCCCGTGGCTGGCTCCTGCTATAAGAGAAGTTCCAGAGTTCCAGCCCCTCTCACGCCCCCACAACATCTTTTGTGTTTCATCATAATAATGAAATTAATAATGACCTGAAAGAAGGATCCAAAACTGAGAAAAGAACCTGGCACTGACTTGTAACAGTGTTGCACGCATATCATAGGGGCCTCAATGGAGCCAATTTGAGGGTAACATCCCAAGTGCAAAGATCAGACAAAAGCTACTCTCTGTCCAAGTTCTGTTTGATGTTCAGTAAAAGAGCTTAATTCCACTAAATGTCAGAAATGCTTTATCTTAAAGGCGCCAGATGGGCCTTTTCATAACTTCAAGAAACTCATCAGCCTATGAAAAAGAAAGTCAGATGAAGATATAGTCGGGGGTTTTTTTTTCCTTTACTACATACAGTTTTGTAATGATGAGATACAGCTGTGAACAGAAATATGTCTCAGCTATCAAATCTAACTGTAAACTCTGGCTTGGCAATGTTATAAAGAGATTTTAGTTATTGATGTATATTTAGAGCCTGATGGTAGCTTACTTAAATATCTACAATGTGACACCATAAAGCTATTGGAGTGTTTTCATCTGGTGCCACACTGTATTTAGTGACGTGTGCGAGTTAATGCTGAACGCAGAATGCAGCCATTACTTGAGCAGTAAACTTTATTTAATATGTCAGTTTAGAGCAGTGCTATTCAAACTGGGGCATTGTGACGCTCCAGCCTGAGGGCCCTGGTCTCTGCCCCCTTAAGGGGCGGGGGCAGCCTAGAGGCGGGGGAAAGGCAGCGGCGCCATCCCCAGGTTCGCGCCGCTCAGGGGGCTGCAGGGGCTTGGGCGCACTTACCCAAGCCTCCTGCAGCCTCCCCGGGGTGCAGGGAGCCCGGCGCAACTTCTGGCAGGACACCCCGCAGCAGGGAAAGTGGATGTGGAGCGATCGTGCTCCACTTCCGCTTTAGCGGGGGTGGGGCGCAATCACTCCTCATTCACTTTCCCAGCTGCGGGGAGCTCTGCCAGAAGTCACGCCGGGTTCTCCGCACCTTGGGGAGACTGCAGGAGGCTTGGGTAAGTGCACCCAAGCCCCTGCAGCCCCCTGAGCGGCGCAATTCTGGGGATCGCCCCACTGTCTTCCCCCCACCCCCGCTGCCTCCTCCCCTGCCCCTGCAAAGACTTACTGGTTCTCAAACTCTCCCAGAGAGTTTGAGAACCACTGATTTAGAGTGTATGGGTAAGATCACATTAAGGAAATTCACAAAGTCAAGGGAGCTGTTTCTAGCTCATTTCCTAAGTTTATAGTGTCACCAGGCAACAGTACCGGAGAAAACATACAGACCTTTCTATTATAAGACATTAGAATACTTTGATTTGTAGAGGACTCCTTGATTCAGACATTTTATTAAGACATGAACAGTCTGCACTCCTTTCAAGTCAAGCTTAGTTCTCAAAATAGGAGGCAGCTGTGAAAATTCACAGACCCAGCACTGTTTAGGTTTGTTGACAAACTAAAGCGAATTGTGAGGTTGTAACCATGATAACAAAAAGAGGGCCTTACATCAAAAACATTAGTTTCAAGATGTGAATTATCACCTTTATTGCCCTACATGACTTACAGCCTAATCCTATCCTTAACCTCTCCCCCCCCCCCGGCCGGTGCAGCCATACCAAAAGTTGCACACTGTATCAGTGGGGGGACAGATCAAGAAGCTTCAGAGGGTAAAGGGGATTTATCCCATTTTCCTTCTGTACCTCTCCTGCCTCACAATGGGTCTCCATGGACTTGCACCAACCCTTAAACTGGCACAAGTCCAAGAAGAGGGAGGGGGCAGGGGGGCTGTGAAAAAGGAGGATAGGATCTAGCACACACCATTTCCACTGGATCCACCCCTTCCTGCCCCTCCCTGCAGTCTCCCTGCCCCCATCCTTCCAGTGCCCTGTTTTGCCCCCTCCCCATCCCCATTGCTATCTTACCTGCTCTGGCCGGTCCAGGTAGGTCTGGTGACATCTCAGGAGCGCTGCCACCTCTTAAAGCAGCACTCCCAAAATGGCCACTGATGGAGCACTGCATGCTCTGTTGGCAGCCATTTTATGACAGCGGAACTCTACTATCATAAATGCTTGTGCCCAACAGCCCAATCCGGAATAGAATTGGGTTGTAAGGACCAAGATACCTGAAGGAGCACATTCCTCCCTCACTCCATATAAATCTATCCATGCTGTAAGATCTGGTAGAGAACACAGAAGCGAAAGGGTCCCTTCTAGCTAGAACAGGGCTCTGCACACCCTGGCCTGGGGGCTAAATCCGGCCCTCCAGAGGATTTTACCTGGCCCGTGCAGTTCCCCAGCCACTCATGGCTAAAATAGCTTAAATAATGCACTTCCAGGTCTCCAAGCACGGGTATATACCACATTCAGCCACCAGAGGTGCTGAATGTGATGCAATGTAATGGAATCAAATAATTCCATTACATTGCATTACACTCAGCATCTCTACATGGACCCTGGTGGAGAGGAGTCTGGCAAATCTGTCTTCTTAGAAAATAACTTTTGGGGCAATTGATGTTCACCTCCCCTTGGAGAGTTTTTCTCCATCTCCCATGACTTTTTTTTACAGCATTAACTTGGACAACTTTGCCAACAACTCTAATCTTTTTTTTTTAACCCTTCAGCTACAGTTATTAAATATTCTGGACTAGCAAAATGTATCCCTGTACTGTCATGTATCCCCACACAGTCATGGAGTATACTCTTAATACTGAATCTGCATATGGTCTTTAGGATTTCAGATAAGGGCAGTAAAGCAAAGGTTCTCTAAGGTTTTGGAAAAAATATGCCGTGAACAAAGATTTTCATCTCTGACTTGAAAAGTCATAAAAGGAAATAATCCATTTAAATAGTCCAGTGTTTACCATAGCCTTAAACCAATGGTTCCCAAACTTTTTAGCATCAACACCCACTTTTTAAAATGACACTCTTACCGGGACCCACCTAGGTTTACGAGAATTTAAAAGAAGATCTAGAAAGAAATAATATTCTTATTTATTTATTTACAAGTAATAATATTTTGTTTTGTTATTTACAAAAAAACTCAATCCATTTCTCATCATGAAGCAGCCCTAATGAACTTTAATGAATGCTCTCCTTCTTTCCCCACATTTTTCCCTAGGAAAAAAATAATAAAATCTTCTGATTTTTTTTTTTAAATTCTTTAACAACTAAAGCACATTTTATCTCCCTGTATTTACTTGCAAACTGCAAGAGCTCAGGTCCTTGCAAACCTCAGGAGTTGAGCTCTGCAGGGTAAGAAGCAGCTATCTCATTTTTCAATAGCCTAGGGCTGAGATATTCAATCTGTGCATCCCGCCTCCCTAGTGAGGCATGGCCAGCCTCCAGGGGCATGGCCAGGCATGGGGGGAGGGGAGGGGAGAGGAGAGGAGGCTGCTCTGTTCTGCTCAGCTGCCTCCTGATTTGCTGCTTTTCTGCAGCTGTGAACGAGGTGGGTGGGGCAGCGTGAGGCTGGGAGGGCATGTGAAACAGGCTGGGGGGAGGTGGGAGAGAAAGCTGGCTGGGCAGGCAGAGATGCCTCATCTCATCATGGAGCTCTCTCCATGTGCAACCTCGCCCCAAGGACTATATTTCCCAGTGTGCCCCTCACCCTGGGCATCCTGGGATTGGTCAAGGCTAGAGGAGAGAAGAGTGGGGAGGTGCTGCATCTCATCAGCACAGGGCGAGCTCCTGGCAGGCTTCAAAGCAGGAGGGAAGAGTAAGTCCTCCGCTTGGGGAGCCCAGCCTGCTCTTAGTGTCCAAATGCCCCAGCCGGCATCCCTCTGTCTTGCCTGGGGGGAACAGGGGTGGCATCTGCATGTTGGGTGTATGTGTGTGAGCAGCCACCATCTACTTTGGGGTGAGTTGTAATCTTGCTATCTGTGGCTGCAATCCTTTCCACACTTTCCTGGGAGTAAGCCCCATTGACTCAAATGGGGCTTACTTCAGAGTAGACCTAGGCTTGTGCATAGGCTTGGGGTCTGTGTCAGCTTAACCCAGGATCTTCACCTTGCTCTTTTCCGCCCCCCTTCAAAAAAGAAAAAAAGCCACTCTTGTTGGCTTTGTCTCCAAAAATTGATTAAAAATAAAAATCTCCATTCTTTTTTAGCCATTCACCTTTTTCCTCCTGCCTCCTTTTGGGGGGGGGGTACTCTGTTGGCTGCTATTGTAAGACAAAAGGCACAATCCTAACTAGGTCTACTCAGAAGTAAGTCCTATTGTGTTCAATGGGACTTACTCCCAGGAAAGTGGGGTTAGGATTCCAGCCAAACAGTCTTTGGGTCTCGGTTTGCATCAGTTTGCAATTAGCAGATACACACAAAACAAAGTCTTCCCCTCCCCCAGCAGATTCATCACTTCCCCCCCTCCCTTTCCTAAAACCTCCAGGTGTGCTGCTAACAAACTCAGGGCACAATCCTAACCAGGTCTACTCAGAAGTAAGTCCTATTTTGTTCAATGGGGCTTACTCTCAGGTAAGTGTGGTTAGGATTGCAGCCTCTGAGTGCTGGCAGCTGTTGTTTTTGTTTGTTTGTTTGTTTGTTTCTACTGTATAATTATAATACCTTCATCCCCATTTTGGGGGTAACTGAGGTGAGGTGTTGTAATGGGGAGCCGTGGCCAATGGCTACAAGGATCAGGGGAGGCGCGAGCCAGAAAAGTTCAAGAACCACTGGTCTAGGGCTTGAGGTAATTAGTTATCTGAAACGTGCTTGACAACATTCATAGCAAAAATTTCCATGGTGTTCTTTTAAATGCTTCTGATTTTGCAATTGACAATACCTGTCCCAGTGACTTCCAGTCTAAACTGGCGCTTCCAATATACACATGTTGTTTATCCACAATCCAGAATGATGACTGAAGATGGCCCTCATTGTATGCAGTCATGTTAATATACATCACTTCTGCACCTAAGGAGGAAGAAGAAAAAGACAGTTTCTTTAAATTGTAGAACAGGATAAAAGATTTACAGCCCAATCCTATCCAATTTTCCAGTGCCAGTGCGGCTGTGCCTATGGGGGAAGCACGGCTTCCTGTGTTGGGGGTGCAGTCACAGAGGCCTCCTTGAGGTTTGGGAGTATTTGTTCCCTTACCCCAGGGCTGCATTGTGGTTGCACTGGTGCTGGAAAGTTGGATAGGATTGGGCTGTTATATAGTTAAGTACGTTCAGAATTTAACTGAAATCGTCCCAAGATTACGCAAAGCCAAACAATTACTTATTTTGCCATTCTACGTAGTCTTCCAAATAAAAAACCGGGGTCTGCAGAATTGAAGAGGATTATACTTTGTCAAGTGTGAATGAACTTTCAGTTCCTCTGTCTGAAGTAATCAATACAAAAAGGGAGGTGGTACAGTAGTGTTGGAATAAATCAATTTTTTAAATGAGTACTTTACTTCACAAAAAAATCTAATACTTTAAATAGTCGCTTGCGAGTGTAAGGGCGCAATCTTAACCAACTTTCCAGCACTGGCCTAGCCGCAATGCAGCCCCAAGGTAAGGTAACAAACATGCCCTTGAGGAGGCCCCCTTGACTACCTCCTCACTGCGGAATACCGTGCACACCACATTGGCACAGCTATGTCTGTGCTGAAAAGTTGGTTAGGACTGTGCTCTAAGTGTTACAAAAGTAAAAAGTATTACATTCAGGAAGTTGTGCTTGACTGTTACACAGTCATTATTTTATTTCTGTATGAAGCAAGGCCTGCAGGAGATTAAGCTTTTCAACTCTAAAGCCAGCTGGAACAACAGTTATAATAGCTTACAACCCTAGGAACTTCCCTAGATTCCTGAGTTGGATAAAGTACCTTCTGAAAGACAAAGGAAAAGTTTCACATCTCCCTACGGTCCTCATCAACCTCATGATGGAGCTTACTTTAGGAGTTTATCCCACGGCCATCTGTCTAGCCACTGCACCCTCAGCCAGGTGAGGAGTGAAACAAAGGCAGAACTCATCATGGGCCTTTTCCCAACAATGGGAATTCTTTGATGGGCAGCCTAATCCTAAACTGTGTTGCCTGGCACAGCCAGGCCACATCGCATGGACTGCATCCTATGCAGCTTAGGAGGGGGCTGGAGGTCTCCTCGGGGTAAGGGGATATTTTTCTCTTATCCCAGCTAAAGCCTCAGCCACCCTTGGGGGCTTCTCGGATCCTCATCAGCTATGTGTGTGTGTGTGTGTGTGTGTAATGCCGAACTGATCGGAAGGGGAGTTAGGTGGATCTCACTTTGGGTTGCCGTTATCACCTCTGCACAATAAAACAAAAGAAAAAGCAGTTCCTTAACCATGCTCCTAGCAGAGTTTCTTCAATTGCAGAAGTGTGGGACTTCTGGTTTGAAGAAGCTCCTTCATTCACCGGGTCCATGTAAATCAAACTGAAAGTCCTGTGCTTCTGTGTTTGAAAAAACGGTACCAGGATCCAGATAAGGAGGCGACTGATCTGTTTTCTACCCTTTTTCGTGAGCAGAAAGTGGATCAGTGTGAATTGCATTTGAGCTGGGCTGGAGTGAGGCAGCAGTAGACTCAAGGTGAACAGCACCACCTTCTCACCCCCTGCAATCCGCAACTCTCATCACCTTGCCTAATGGATAGACCATCCCAGTTATCTCAGCCTTGTCAATGTCCTGCCACTCTTTACGTTGTAACAAGATTTCTCTCCCCCCCCCCCCGCCCCCATGCAGAAATGTTGGTTCCCTTGGAACATTTTCTGTTGTACTGGCTCATCAGCCTATACTGTACTATGACAAAAGAAATATTTGATAATCAAGTCAAACATTATTATGAGACATTATGAGACATAAAGCTATTCTTGCTGTGGTTTCAGTGTATTATTGTTAGACGAATGTTATTTTCAGTGTAAATGTAGATAATTCAGCATAGATAATTGCATCTGTTTTATATGCTGTTCCTAAACATCTCACTGATTTCAAAGGAACATACTTCAAAGTAAGTGAAGTTGGCATCAGCATTTATTTGTCTTGTTAAACATGTAATTGGCAGATCTTAGAGAAGTCCAGTGTTGGTTAAAAACAATTGCCTGGGGTGGGGGGCTGAGTTTTCCAAAAAACAGAGTAATTACTGACAGAGTAGCTATCTCCTATTGGAAAAATTCCAGTAGTACAGAAGGAAAGGATCACATCACCAGACATTTTAAGCTCCCTTCTTAGCTGTTTGCCGAAGGCTGGAGGTGTTCCAGAAGTTCCATTAGTTCAACCCCATAGCACTCAAACCAGGGAAAGTGTAAAAACAGAGGAATGCACAAGCCAAAAATACAAGTCTATTTTATCTCACTTCAGGCCCATAAACTTTTTAATTGGAAAATGTATTATTTCTGTATTCTTTAGGAATACAGTATTTTAAATACAATTTTATATCCCAGGAAGACAAATATTTTAGATTTATTTCCAACATGAGAAAAATCAAGTCTGCTATGTAAACATGTGAAGCCACAGACAGAAGTCAGCTGCAAGCTCCTGCATAGTTCACTGTAATTCTATAACTACTGGATCCTGTGCTCTCTAGCTGATCCAGCATGTACAAATATGCATTACAAATGTGCAGAGGTTTCCTACTCTCTTGGATCATTTCATTCAGCCACAAAGCTCACTGAGGAAGTCTCTCTCTCTCCCCCCCCCCCACCTACCTACCTTCTATAGGGGAAGTTGTAAAGATAAGAGAAATCTTGAGATTTATTTAAGAAATTATTTATTTTGAAATATTTAAGAGACATTTATTTTGAGATTCTTTCTTTGCTGAAAATTCTATAATGGGGTTAATGATAAGGAAAAAAATGGCAAGAAGGAATTTTATTAGTAGCCATTCACACTGTTGCTGAAGGACTCGCTGCCATCAAAATTGGGAACACACTTTACTACTGAAACATTCAGAGAGCTGAATATTTCTGCACCCTAGCAATTATTATAGAATCATGCTAAAATGGTAGCATCTCATGATTGTCTTCTACTCACACGTATATTCTAATTCGGTTAGACTTCACATTTTGTTTGCCGATCAATCTTCATTCTCTTGGGTTTTTATTTTTGGGTTTTCCTTTCCCAGATACTGATCTCTCAACCACCTTACCTTCCCCAACTGACATTACAGATATCTCTTCTTAAAAATATGAACATCATCCATATTCCTCCCGTGTATTTTAACAGCTCCAATAATCTTCATCTAAAACACTATTTCACATGCAGTTATGGCTTGCACTAAACACAACGTGAGGGCACAATGTGAAATTCTACCTCAGATTCCTGTGGCCTACTGCATTATCAAATGATGTTGGCTTTTGTGGAATGCCACTGGAACAATTACAGTTATCCAACAATTTAACATATTTGGGTGGGAAGACCATGGTTGTGTCCAAAGATTAAAATCCACGTAGTTAAAAAAGTTCAATGTTTCATTCTGTAACTTTTTCAGAACTTCATCAGAGAAATGAGCTTGCATAGGACACGTTGCTAGAAAGAAATCCAGAAACAGCAGTTAAAAAGCAGCACCCTTCAGGTGCTTAATGAGGAGTTGATTGCTTAGCTGTGGAATTCCATTTTGCTGATTGCATTCTTAAAGCAACCTCAGCCTAGTTACAGTAGTCAGGGCTTTTCAAACTAGGGCATCGCCTCAGCCTGAGGGCCCTGGACTCTGCCCCCTTATGGCAGAGGGGAAGGAAGCAAAGCTATCCCCAGGATCATGTTGCTAACAGGGGCGCAGGGACTGACATGCAATTACTAGTCCCTGCTGCAGCCTCCCAGCAGTGCAGGGAGCCCTGCGCGACCCTCTGCAGGGCTCCCCAGCCTTCAAAAAGTGAAAGTGGAGCAATTGCACTCCACTCAATTGTTTTGAGGAGGCGGGGCACAATTGCTCTGCTTTCACTTTCTGAAGGCTGGGGAGCCCTGCGGACAGTTGCGCAGAGCTCCCTGCACCCCCAAGAGGCTGCAGCAGGAACTGGTAAGTGTATGCCAGTCCCTGTACCCCCTCTTAGCCATCCCCCCACCCCTGCTGCCTTCCCTGCTCCCCATAAGGATTTACTACAGCCTTCAAACTTCCTGAGAACTGCTGCAGTAGTCCATCTCTGCTTCCTTATAAAGTTCCTTACTGTCTGTTTTTTTTAAATTGGAAGCCAGGTATTAGTAATATGTAGAGGCCCTTCTTTTCTTTTCAGCTCTACCCTATGATCAAGATATGCCAGTACACACATGTCCCAGTATCCATGGGGGTTCTGTTCTGGAACCCTCCACCGTTACATGAAGCTGTAGATACTGGGGGTGCCCCACCTCCGCCCTCAAGAGGGGAAGAGAATTGTGCTCCCCTCACTTCCAGAGGGTATTTGGAACTCCACAGAGGCCATGCAGCCTCTGCAGGCTTCAGAATGACTGTTTAAAGTCATAATCAGAAGTGACGTTTTTATGCCTTTAAAAGGCATTAGGAAGGCTGGGGAAGCATGCGCAGGGGTGGGTCATGGATCTGATCCACAGTTAATTGAAACCGCGGATATGGAGCTTCCCTTTATATTTCCATATACAACAGTGCAACAACAGCCCCACCAGTATAGAATCTGGCCTGCTAATGGATACGCCGTGGACCAATAGTGCATTGACTGAAAAATATAGCTAAATATAAGTTGCCACTATAATTATTTTAATATTTCATCTTTTGTCTGTGATATTTATGTTGCCTGTTTTCACTACAAAATTGCCAGATTAGACATTCTATGTACATCAAGTGTCCTGTATATAATATAATTCACACTAGGTGAACAGCAGATTGAAACCTGAAAGAGCAACTGCTCTGAAGCACAATTGTTCTTTGGAATCAGAAAGAAATAGGAGAGGGGTCTGATCATGGAAGGTTAACACCAAATTGTGCATATACTAAAACCTGCATCATAGAAGCTAACTTTTCATACAGCCTGACTATGTTTCTATAATCATACTGAGAAGGCTGTAAGAGAGAATATTTCACAGCACAATACATTTTTTTTGCCACGTAAATCTTGCAGTTTGGCCTTGGGATATCTCATTAAAATGCTATCAAAAAAGAAAGCCTTACAGACTCTTCATATGAATAAAACAAGGATACTATCAGGATTACCAACAGATATGAAAAATTACCTAGACTGCTCCAGCACCTTGAACAGCAACTTGACTAGGAGAAATCAACTGAGTTGTTAAAGGTATGGAGATAAGTATTTTTACCATGGCTATAGGTCAAGTAGCTGTTCAAGGCATGGGAGGAGGGGCACACAAAAAAAATTAACCCTATGGACTACAGACATTTTTGAATCTTCTGCTTCACACAGACAGCAGCCAACAGGAAAGCCATTTGAAGCAGAATCCATATGGTGATTGATTTGTGAGGCTTACCACTTATGTGCAGTGGTCTGCTGTGTGGATCTACTGCTGCAAGGATCTAATGGCAAGTGGAGAAAACTGTGTATGTGTGGTGAGCTACTGCACTCAGTAAGCCTGTCATACAGAGCAGCCGTCACACTGATCCCGTTTCATATAGTCTCCACCCTACCTGTTGAATAGGCTGCATGTCTCCTCATTTAATAAATTGAGGATGGTAGTCAGTGACTATCCCCAGATCACCCAGTGAGTCTGTGGGAGATGTGGAATTAAAGCTGGAGCTCACCACTTCCAAGCACTACACACAATTGTTTGGATCACAGGAAACTCAGAAGTGTCAACATTCAAATATGGAAGCTCCATGGGAACTTAAGGATGAACTTTCAATTTTTTATTCTTCCTTTACTGTTTTTTCTTTACCTCTTTAGAAAAGATAACTTTATTTTCAGTTTATCTATCTTTCCACATTAGTTCCTCATTTCAGGATGACTTACCCTCATTCTGATGACCACCTCATCACAGGATCTGCTTTCACACTTCCCTGCAAAGTGAATGAGAAAATGAGCCTGGTTTTGATGCTTTATGAGAGATTTAAGGTGGGAGTTTTCATTACATTTCATCCCCGCCTCCCATAAACCTAATGCATCTGGCCCTGGGCTTCAGATGAAATTATAAAGCAATGAGCCTGCCCCTTGCTAACGTCTCATTATATGTGGAACTCCAACGGGCAAGTTACATTCCCATAGAGCATTTCATGAATTGAATGTTGACACTATAATGGTTAAATTCTTGCTGGGCTGAATATATGTTGCTGAGTATGTCAAATCACGATACATCACAATGTACTCTTTTCAATACATGCAAAATTCGATGACATATGAAATTTAGTCACACAAAAGCAACAACCACAGCCTACCAATAAACACAAACACAGACACAATTCTTTCCACATAATTGCTGCACTTCTTCCAACAATCAAAAGTCAAAATGCACATTATATGCAGACTGTTGTACAGAAAATAGATAAGAAGAAGAGACACTGATGGGTAGGTAGACGACATGATTCTTGGTTCATTCCAGACTATTTCATAATTCTACATGCTTCCATAGCCCTTCCAATCAGAAACAGAGCTGCAGATAGACTTGTGGGTGAAGAGCGGAGAGGTGGGAGTGTAGTGACAGAACTAGAGGTACAGAGAAAATTATAGTAGTGAAGGAAGAGAGGAGTACTATGGGGTTATCTGTGAAAAAGAGGTTAACTGAGAGTTGGGTTTGCAGGTACACATGTGGCTGGAAAACAAAAATAGGGAAATAAGTGAGAGATGAGGTGCTGATGGGAGTGTTCACTGGGGGAGCAAAGCAGTGCTGGCACCAACGGCTGGGGGCTCTAGGACAAAGACGTATTCTGGAACCCCCACTGTGCTCACCTGCTCCCTAACGGGGCACTGTGAACTACTGCTGCCACTGGTATGGAAGTGCTATGACAGTGCCTTACAGCACTTTTGCGACACCTCTGGGCCAACTCAAAGGCAACTTGTACTGGCCCCAAGGGCGAGTGTGGACTGTGCCCTCATTGACTCCTCAATCCAATGCAGAATTGGGCTGTTGCATGGAGGCGTTTATGACAACGGAAGACATTGTCAGTCCCAGGAGCAGGGATGGTGGTGCAGGCCTCTGCCATATCCTCATCCCAGTTCCATGCCTGATAGCCCCACATACGGCTCCTCAGATTTGCACCAGCAATTTAGTTGCCCCATGTAGCCCCACTGGGCAGGCTGGAGCATTACACAGGATCAGGGGAAAAATATCACTTCCAGTCCCCCCTAATCAGCACTGGATACAACGTAGGCCACTCGACCCCGCTGTACCAGTGGAGGTTAGGATTAGGCTGCCCATCAGTGCACCAGCACTTGAACACTAACCTTACCTTTTTCATAATTTGCATAATTTGTCTCCACTATACCTAGTAAAATAAAAAAATTGAACAGAAAAGAAACATCGCCAAGAACAGAGAAAAAAAAACCCACTCTAATCTAAAGAAGAAATGTGGTACCCTCTTTACCAGCATGTTTCCATGTCTTATAATTAGCATGGGGTTTCAAACTACAAACGATGAAAAAATACATCATTTAGTCCAAATTTGGGATAACATCCCACACAGCTAAAAATACGAAGTTACAGATATGATATACATAGAGTGGGAGGACTCCCAAAAGAGAAACAATTAAAGTACATCACCTCAGCTACAAAAATACAACAAACACTATATAACAGATGGGATCAAATAATATATTTTGAATAAATGAACTTTCTCTTGTTCGTTTATAAGTTTGGTATGTTGCTTCGTCAAAATGCAGTAATGTTTTGCCTTTACACCCCACCCCCATAAACATGCAAAGCAAGTTATTTGGAATAAAATTGGGTCACATTTATTGAATAAAGCCAATCAAAAATCTTAAACAACTCAGCAGCAGTTCCTGCCTCACACTCCCACATCACAATGCAGACATCTAACCTAGATGGGAAAACAAACCAGTGCCCCTTTTGACTATCCCTAAGTGGACTCCAAGTTGTGCATTCCAGTTGTATTCAGGCCTGAAGCCACCTGAACACTCACTCTGGTAGTGTAAGGCCCTTTACTGGTGTCTCAAAAGGCAACAAGCCATTCTGCGCAGCCTGGCCACCAGCAAGGGACTGGGTCCACATGCCAGAGGATCGGGAATGTCCACTGGCAACAGTAGATTAGCACCTGGAGTGGGAGGAAGGTGAGGGGGTGGAATGTGGCAGGAAGGGGGAAATGGAGTGGGGTGGAGAATGCATCAGGGCTGGGAAGGTAGTGGTATCAGCAACAATGACACATGCCAATATCCTACCCCCCTTCCCAGCCTTGGTCGCCCGATCCTACACAGGCTTACACCAGTGATTTAGCTTGTCCAGTAGACCTAGCAGGCAGGCGCAGCTTACCCCATGGCAAGGGAACAATGCTTTCTTATCCCAAGGAGGCCTCCAGAGGCCACAACTACCCCCATGGGCTACTACAGGCACCACATTTGTGTACTGCCAACTGTACTTCCTCCCCCAAGCCAGAAAGCATTTGAGCATCAACAAGCATCTGACTTGTTGATGAAGAGTGCACTTTCAAGAAAAACAAAAAAAAATTGTGAAGGATCTTATGACATTTATTCAGTGTATTACACAAGGTGGGACATTTGATTTCTCAAATAGTGCCACTAAAGCAGTCTTTAATCATTCATTACTTGCTTTAGAGGACAAGGTGTATCTTATCAAATGCATACAGGGAATTGGAGTAAGGTAAATGAGACTAAGGGCGCAATCCTATCCAACTTTCTGGTGCCGAAACATGCCGCTCTGAAGTAAGGGAATAAACAATCCTTACCTTGAGGAGGCCCCCATGTCTGCCCCCCCCTGCAGAATGCTGAGCCTGCCCCATTGGCATGGCTGCATCAGCACAGGAAAGTTGGATAGGATTGGACCCTAAATGATTCATTCTTTGGATTATTCCCTAAGGATTTTTCATTTGATAGGAGAAGGATATGAATTTCAAGATCAGCAACAACTGAGTCGCTCCAGACACAAATGGAACGAATTAGGAAAGCAAGGAGCACATGTGAAAAAAATTAAACAATCACATATAATTTCCTGAAGAAGAAATTTCATGAAAATTCAAATCTTTAATATTATTCTTTACTTGGGGATAAACAGTCTCATTTTTTTATATGCACACATACACAATGTGAGCTCATAAAGAGCAGAATATAAAAAGAATTCAACAGCTTGGCAACCCATGTGATTCCATAAAAACACTATAGCTTTTTAGAATGATCAGATGAGGTATCCATAATTGGACAATCTGAATATCCTACAATGGCCTATCTGATCAACCTGCATGGAATGGAGGAAATTAAATTTAATGCAGCTGCACATTTCTCTGTCTCAAGACAGGTTTGCAGCACATCGAAGCGCCAACAAAATCTGATTAAATTTGTAGTTCAAATGCCTTCTCTTTCCTTGCTAGCTTTTCATTACTTTGAATTTCAGCTAGTACTCATCCATATCTCCAAGGTAACAGTTCACACATTCCTATACTCTTTCCACATGATTAAGTGGGGACCTTGTGTTCTCAAATCATTATGCTCATGAAACTGGCAGTTGTAAAATATACAGGTAGGAATTGAATAGATGCAACAGAAACAGATAAATCAACACATTTTTCTTGTCTGCTATCATTAAAGTAAGGCTATGTAATATGGCCTTTTATTAAACTGTTGGTAAAGAAGGAATTAGATCGCCAGAGCAAACACACACGTTACAACCTAAACCTAAAAAACCCCTAAATTAGAGAACAAACACACTGCTTCTCATTGGATGATTGCCAGGTATTTTTCAGATGTTCTAATAGAATTAGACGTGAATAATACCCAGTGACACAGATATTGGCCACAATCCTAACCCACTTTCCAGCACTGACATAAGGACAATGCAACTCTGAGGTAAGGGAACAAACATTACCTTACCTTGAGAAGGCCTCCATGACTGGCCCCCAACTGCAAGATGCAGCACAAGCCCCACTGGCACAGCTATGCCAGTGCGGGATTGTGCCCATTAGCAAATACCAGAGTTTATTTTGTCATTAGAAATTTTGGGGGTGAATTTTTTTTTAAGGGAGTTTGCTAAAGCAGCAGAATGTGGAAACATAAACTAGGGGGGAGGAACAGGCATTTCCTCCTCAATTTGCCCCTTTAGGCACAAAAGGTAGATCCCACCCCTGCTGTGTACATGAACAAGACAAGCATGTGTTTAACTGTAAACAGTTAAACATATGAAACAAGCATATGTTTGAAAAACACAGAGTTGCCCCCAAATATCTAATTTGATTCCTGGGTTGGTAGGAAAGAGGGCTACAGAACACACTGCAACTGGTTTAGCTCGGATGCAAGGTGGGTATGATTTATTGCATTGTTCTTGTTTTTCACAGGCAGCATATTTGGATTTGAACTCTGATAAATGTGATATGTAGGAGGACCCTGTGTGGTAAGGATGGAAAAGATTCACTACAATCTCCCCCTGTCATAGCCCCAGGAAGAAATCAGGCAATGCTTCCTCCTAGCCACATCAGTCTGTGGCAAAGGGGTCTCATGCTCTGCTTTCCTCCCCCTCCTTCCTCTGTTCTGCTTTCCCTGCTCTGTACATGTTCCATGAGTACAGGCAAAATCATGGTGGTTATTTCTATTGATATAGGAAAGCGTTCAGCATATGCTTTAGTTCTACAAAAATCAGTGTACAGGTGTGCCCCCGTATTCACAGGGGATCCGTTCCACAGACCACCCCCTACAGATATGGAAACCATGAATATGGAGAATATTATATAAAAATAAAAATTCCTCATTTGCCCATTAACATTGTTAAGAAGCTTAGGGCGCAATTCTAACTTCTTATGCCAGTGCTTTCCAGCACTGGCATAGCGCTTCCAATGGGACATGTGCTGCATCCTGCAGTTGGGTGTCATTCATGGAGGTCTCCTTAAAGTGTTTGTTCCCTTACCTCAGAGCTGCACTGCCCTTATGTCAGTGCTGGAAAGCGCTGACATAAGGGGTTAGGATCGCGCCCTTAGTGGGTGAAGTTTTCTTGTTTAAAAAGGTCACTATAAGCATTTACAGTTATAATGATACCAAGCAGGCTGCCAATAGCCTGAATGCTGGATGAAACTGTCCCTAATGCTAAACAGGATGTGGTTAACTTTCTGTTTAGCATTAGAAATAGTTTCATCCAGCATTTAGGGTACCGGCAGCCTGCTCTGTGTTGCTTTAAGCTTCAATGCTTATAGCTACCTGTTTAAACAAGAAAACTGTGCAGTAAGCTTCTTAATGATGTTAATGGGCACATGGGGGGTGGGGGCGATCTGCGGCTAGCCGAGGCTGCAGATACAGGGGTCTGATTGTACTTTCTAATGGGTCAATCATATCAGGACCTTCTGCTGATGGAACTCATGTCCCATTAGTGGAAGGTCTAGGCCACTGGCACTGGAGCCACAGCAACACTACACATACTGGGGCCACAAGTGCAAATGGCTGCCATCCTCATGCATGTGCCAACAGAGTATCCAGCCCCTGCTGGAGATACTAAGTTGGCATGGGGGGTGCTCTGGAGTGTTCTGGGGGAGGGTTGGGGTGAGGAATGATGTATTTTGGGGGTAACCAGGCATATTCTGACAGTGGTCTGGGGCAGATACCAAGAGTGGCAGGGTTGCAGATATCCTAAGCCCCCTTTCTGGCTTTAGTATGTTCCCTAAGGCCCACTCAGAGTATGCTAGCCAAATGGCTGGTGCCAATCTAAGTAGGTCCATCAGGGACCATGGCACGGTGGTGGACGTAATGAAAAAATTCTTTTGCTTAACTCTCTGCCATGTCATGATCACGGCTGACTCATAGCGTGCCTGAGATGCCACACTATGGAATGGCTGAATATGGGATTCAATTGAAGGTCCTTTAACTTTACAAAGTTAAAAAGTTAACTCTGTAACTTTAACTTTTAACAGACACTTCGCTTTGCACAAAGTTTAATTTGCATTTTATCTAAACCTAAATTTTAAGACATGTTAATATCAACGTATAGTAACATAAAGGCCTTGGTCTTACCCTTTGCTTTCAAGTCATTTAATACTTTTGATTGGCTGGCAGGAATATCGCTCACTAGTTTGATCTCAATATCTTGAGACAACAGATCCTGCAATTTCTCAAAAAGATACTGCCCCTGTTAAAAAAAAAAATACAAAGGAAACATCTTTGAGAATTGTTATTACATAACAATCATATACAAAGAAAAATACCTCAAATCTGTATTTTGAGATTGTATTTTGATATTATGATATCCGTTTCAAAAAGGGATATTTTGCATTTACAAGGTAATAAATACTTGGTGGCATAACTATGATAAAAGTATTTTATTCGGTTTTGTGATCCTTGACTGTATTCAATTATTTCTGCCCTAATGAAATACATATTCAGTTTATCCTTCTTCCTTAATACCTTCAGAATTTGAGCTATACCATGTTCAAGTGGGGTTTGACCATCCTTTCATAATTCAAATAAGAGTAGCATTTGTAGTTGTTAAAAATGTAAGGTTGATAACACATTTCCAGATATGCAACTTTCTAATGCCGTAAAGTTAAAAAGATTTCAAATTCCTACTCAGTTGAAAAAGTCACAAACAAATCTCAAGCAAACCCCTATCTCTCAGTATAACCTCTTTCACAGCACTGTTGTATAAATAAAATGAGATAAGGAAATATTATTTGTTAACCTCTCTGGAGCATTGGGATAGGGTTAAGGCAAAATCTAAATAAATAATATATCTTACATATTTATCACTGTGCAGTCTGAACTCTAGGAAAGTACTTAGATCCTCATGTGGCCGAAACGTAACTATAAAATTGATTTGCTTTAAAATTGCCGTTGATAAGTTATAATGCAAGCATAACCATATTTTGAGATACAAAGTAATGTCTTCTAAAGGTCATATTAGATGGGACAGCAACAGCTATGGTTGTTGTTCATAGGTCTGCCCTACTCACATATAAGACAGAGGCACATGCGCGAGGGAAGGCTGAAAGCTCTCCTTCATCACCTTTTGTCCTTACAGTTTGCCAAACAAACTCAGTTTTTCTCCAGCCTGGTTCCATTACTGGGATTGAGCTTCACTGGGAGAAATGTGCGTGGGGTGATAGACTCTAGGAAAATAAGGTAGGAGTGGGTTCCGCTCCTCTCATTGCATAATCCTTTAATCTAGATTAAACTCAGCCCCCCTGCTTAAACATGAATGGGGCAGACACATGAATAAGCAAAAGTGGCTGGCACTGTCACATCTAATATGAGCAACTACTGGAAGTAAGCAGGCCAATTATTTTTTAAAATTCTTATTCTACTATTTCTGAGGGTCAAGTTCTTATATTTTATTTCTAACTCGGGGTGTTTAGTCAGTGCTCTCAGCAGGTTTTAAATTATTCTGTCAAATAAAAGCCTTTATATTATTGTGCAGAGAGTGCATTATCGGTAACACAATATCTGACTCCCTTGAGTGCGTGAGACAGTTCCTGAAAATCATTTTTGCCAAAGTCAATGAGCTTAAAAAGTTATGAGAGAAAGCCAAGCAATATGACCTGCCCAGGTATTATATTACATTCTATTCTATATATGGAATCAATGAAAAGTGAGGCCCTAATCCTATCCTGGGCTACAGCAGCGGATCTCATGATCCACTGCTTTAAAGTCGGGTTACGGCGGTGCAAAAGGTGCGCTGTTTTCGAATGCTCTGGAGCCAGCAACGCTTACAGCCGGAGGCTCCACATGCCCACCATTGGCCAACAAAGGTCATACCAGAGAAAATAAATGTCCTATTAACCTTGAGGAGATATCCAGCCTGCTCTTTCCCAGTGCTGGATACAGCATGGGCCAAGCGGCCCCTCTGCTCTGGCGTTGGTTAGGATTGAGCTGTTTGTCTCTCACCATATTCAGTGCACTTAAGCACTTCAAACTTTAGTTCCAAACTATGAGTAACTCTCTTACATTTCACCTGTTTTTCCACTTTTTCCATGAGTTTTTAAAATCTTCTTCTGTTCTTCCGGACCCGTATTCACAATAATTAGCACAAACACAGCCCAAAAACTAATAAAAGGAAGAATGTAATGTCTTGAAAGCCATTAAGAAATTGAGCATGGGGACTCACTACCCATCATGCAGCTACTTCATGGATTGCATAACCAAAAATGTCTTGCTGAAATGGATGAACTTACGATGTTACTTGAAGAGAAATCATCAAAAACCTTTATGGAAACCAATTACTGACTTTGAGAGAGAGAGAGAGAGAGAGAGAGAGAGAGAGAGAGAGAGTAATTATGTAATGAGTTTTGGATTTGAAGATTAGTCATAAGAGGGACTGTTGGAGATTGAGTTTTTGTAAGGATGCAAATTTAGATTATCAATATAATCGCAGTAAGTAATTAGAACTTTTTGGCTTCGCTCTTGCTACACTGTTAGCATATTATGTAGTTTTTTTCCTTTGTTCCTTCCTTTGTTCCTTTCCTTTTTTCCTTCCTTTCCTTTCCTTTCCTTTATGTATTTATGTAGTTTTTTTAATTAATATTGTTTATTGTTTTCTTATTAACATTATAAATAAAATAAATATGTCAAGTCTAACCAAAAATGTCTGTATGTATAAAGAAATTGCAAAGATTTTTGCAAGTACTTTTAAGTAAAAATCTGTATAGTGAATATAGAGATAGCAGAGGAAGAGTGTAGTTCCAAAATTTACTGTAGCCATTGATTTAGCTATACCAAAAGACTGCTTCAATTTTAAATATTACATATTTTGCCAAATGTATGTATCACTCAGAAATTAGACATGGAAAAGTTGAGAATGGTTTTCAGTAAACAGCTGGAGAATTTTTATAGTGCAAGGTGCTAGCATGCTTAGAGGGAAAAAGAGATAAGCTTATATACAAAGAGATAAGCTCGCATGCAAATAATTTTGTTTTGGATAACATTTTGGAATGACACCTTTTAGGATTGGTTGCTTTTATTGTGCCTGTCTGTATTGCTTTTGATCTATGCTTTTGTTATATTTTACATTGTTTGTTTTATCTGGATCATTATAAGGCACCTTGTGTCTGAGAAAGTAGGCCTTAACTTCTATTACAAATAAATATATCTTACTTGTATTGTAATTACAATTATTGTAATTACAATAATAGAACACATCTGCTGGGTTCCCAAGATCCCCATCAGCATATCAAATAAAGACAGTCAGGCACAAAAGAAGCAACCAATCCTAAAAGGTTTAATTTCAAAATGTTGTCCAAAACTATCTCAAGTATTCACTTGAAAGCAGGCAATGGGGCAGGGCCGAACACACTCACTGGGGAGATCATTTGAAAAGCCCCTCCTCTCCTTCCCACAAACCAAAAAGGCTCAGCAGCAGGACCACAACAGAGTCTTAAAAGCTAAGCAATATTATTATTATTATTATTAACAATATTTATGTACCAATCAATTTTCCACAAAAAGTTCACAAGGCAATTTACAGAGAAAAATAAGAAAGGAAATGGTTCTCTGTCCCCAAAGGGCTCACAATCTAAGATGCCAGAACCATCAGCGTACAGCCACTAGAAAATACGCTGTGCTGTGGCAAAGAGGAACAGTTGTTCTCCCCCTGCTCAACACAAGAGAAGCATCACCTTAAAAAATGTTTATTTGCCCAGTTAGCAGGGGTTGCCAAGCAGATACAGGAATAACTGATTTTTGAGATGTTATTGGTCCAGACACTTTAAAAGCCAAAGCCAGCAACTTTGAATTGAGCGTGGGAACAAACTGGTAGCCAGTGAAGGTGGCACAAAACTGATCTAATATGGTCCATCCTGAAAGCCCCAGAGAACAGTCTAGTTCTCCTGAACCAACTGAATATTCTAGTCTGTCTGCAAAGACAGCCTCATGAGGCAATGAACTAGAATCATTTTGGCCCCATCCAGCAACTCTAGGAAGAAGCATTTGGTGTACCAAATGAAGTTGGTAAAAGGTATTCTTGACCGACACCATTGCCTGCACAACTGTACATGGGAATACATCCAGAATCCCCCCCCCCCAACAGCAAACTTATTGTTTCAGGGTGATCCAGAACAGGTTCAGACCCATCCGAATCAGGATGAACACTGCCTCAGGGGTAATCAAAACCCCCAACTAGTAATACTTCCATTTTATCCGGATAAAGTTTTAATCTGACTGTTCTCATCCATTCCAAAACCAAATCTATCCCACAATATCTGCAGCTGATTTATGCAAACTAGCTCTAAAACCTTATTTTATGCTTTTCACTTCTATATTAAACGTTTCATGGGATCTAGCCCCTTCCACTTATCTTCCAAGACTATACTACAGGCAAATGGCTCTTCCAAGAAGGAAGTCTCAAACTAAGAGCAGGCAAAAGAGATCTTTTACTGTAAACTAGGCCTCAAGAGTTCAGATTCAGAAGAGAATGGACAGTAACCATTGGTTACTGTCATCGGATAAACGGATGAATAAAACTGTGAACATTTAAAGTAAACGCATACCTGGCCTGCAGATGGATGGTGGTGACTGAGGTCCCATTGGGAAGATACTATGTCAACAGACTTTTTAGCCATATTAAGTAAATTCATCCAGCCTTGGAAGAGAGACAAATGGAATGGTGCACTATCTGAATAGTTTATGCCTTCTGGAATATTTTCCACAAGAGCCACCCTGAGAAGATACAAAGAAAACAAGACCATTTAGAAAACTGCTCACTTGATTTAAAATGTTCCTATTCAAAAGATCACAGTTCGGTTTGTTCTTAAAATCTCTTTTTTAGTCTTTGAAGAACTTTGTACTGCTACTCCATTGAAAGGCTACTCCATTGAAAGGAGCTACATAATGTATCATTCAACGCATTCACAATTCATCAAGAAAATTTGGCAAACTTTATCTACAGTGGTAAAACTTTATCATGTTCACATAGCAGAGGTAGAGCTTGACAGTCCAGTCCTAACTAAATTTCGGTGTGGTGAAGTAGCATTGCTGGAACGGGCTCTGCAACATCCCATGGAAGAATTTCAGCGGTTGGAGTCTCTGTAGGTTAAACCCCAGCAACCGCAATAGGTCAACTCGGACCTGCACGAGCGATATCACTGGTGCAAGTCTGAGCTGATCCTTGTTGGTGGATCAGGCCTGAAAAGGAGGATAGGATCCCACCCCCCTCCCTGGCCAGTTTCGCCCACCTCTTTCCCCCATTGCTACCCTTCCCCATCCCGTTCAACCCCTTACCAGTCCTTCCCCTCCCCCACCCCTGCAAAAGAATCAACCTGCTCCAGTGCACATCTCTGCAAGCTCTGAAGCACACAGGAAGGCTCTGACCTTCTTGCTGATATGCAGCTAGAAGCACTGTCAAAAAGCATTTTATGACTTTTGTGACAGAGTGCATTTGCACAGCACACGGTCAGTGGTACAGCAGAGGGATTGGGTCATAAAAGGATTAAGTAGTATCTAATCTGAATTCTTCTGAATCAGAGGTTTCAAACATAAGGCTTGCAAGCCAGATGCAGCCCACAGAAGCTCTTTATCCCACCCTTGGACTCTTCCAGCACCACCAGCTGTTGAGCTGTGCTGGGTTGTCACTGCTGAAAGGACAACCCGCATGATAACTGGGCTCTCCCATATCTTGAAAATATGGTCAAGATTTGTGTACTGTCTCTTCTGTCATTTGCAACTAATGAGTTCCTAAGTGAAAGAAAAAAGTGCCTATTACTGATCATGGCTGCTTAATCATTTCCTGCTAATGACATCACTTTGGTCCCTCAGCAGGCATCATAAATACTATTCAGTCCACTGTATGAAAAGAATACAGTGGACTGTGGACACCTCTGCTCTAAACCTTTCACTCACCCAAGGTGGCAGGACTATTATGGAACTAGACATGCAAGCCCCTAGAAATAATTGCTCCTAGAATAACAGCATGGAATTTTGAGGAATTTAAATTCAGTTCTCATGTTTTTTACTCCACCTCTCTTCTTGTTCACTAGGAAAGCCTCACATTTCCATTATCACTTTTCCTTACAGTTGTTTTGTAAAAATCCCACTACCTCGAGGACTGCAAGTTATTCTCTGCTCACTTTTCTCTGAAGAAAATACTGGTAGTGGAAAAGGGAGGTAATCTTGTTTCCATTCCCATTTGTATATAGTCCTCAGAGAGCCTTTGGCAACGATTTCCTGGAATTTGCTGACACTTTCTAATTATTTATGGCTAAACCTGTCAGAGGGTGGAGAATTAGTTCTAAAAATTGCTCATGACACTCCCCTTAATGTCAGAGAAGTGCATTCAGAAGTGTTCGGTGCATTCAGTGAACAGATCCACTGCTTAACTTTTAATGGCTGGGGAAAATGGTAAGATTGGTAACATGAGTGCCTTTTTCTCTAGCATTTCAGAGACTAATTCTGAGCTTGCACTGCCGGCGCTGCACTGGCGGTGTTGCAAATGTGCCATATAGCACGTTTGCGGCTCTCAGCACCGGTCCAGTGCCAGTGCTAGCTTAGTTCCAGTGGATCACTGGTGCTCCACCACTCCGTGGTTGCCCAAACCGCAGGGTGGTGGAGAGATAGGTGGGAGCGTGGGGGGAGGCAGGGAGGAGGTGTTCCGGAGTGAGAGGAGGTGAGTGGAGAGAGGGCAGGAAGGTGGTGTGCTGGGGAAAGAGTGGGGCAAGAGGGAGGTGGGACTAGAGGAGCTCTGCTCTTCTGTATCTAGAGCCTTTGTGTCAGCAGCCCGACACAGAGGCTCTTGATTCTACCGTGACTCAAGGGTTGCTGCAGAATTGAGTAGTCCCATTGTGGGGCTACTTGCCTTACCTGGGGGAAGGGAATGAAAGCCCCCTTCCCCAGAGGAACTGGCAGCAGCTGCCTGGTTGCACTCAGGATGCCACGACAGCCATTTTCGGTGCCGTGGCCGCCCCACACTCCAGGCAGCTCAGGATTGGGCTGTCAGACAGGACAAGTGGCATCTCCATGTTTTAGGGGAGTACAGTAGCATAGGGGCTGTATAAAGTTGACCTCTAAGTGAAACAGCAGTACAGGAGGCATCAAAGATAAAGCAGGAAACTGGTGCTAATTTGGTTGGCACTTCCCAGAATTCACAGCTCCCATTAACTACAAAAACTATCAATCATGCCAGGACAAAGGGCATTGTAATGGATCTGTGCAGAAAAGTGGCCTAATGAGAGGTATTACTGTTCCTCGCTTTGAGTGAAACGATGAAGAAACTCATGTAGCCATTAGCAATAGATTCTGGTACTAAAAGTTCTGCTCTGCTAATCACATATTAAAAATAATGAAATTGAATTATTAAATTGAATTAAAGATTCAGTTCTGTATAGTATTTAGTTCCTCATTTACATGGCCTTTCTTTTTTCCACTTTCTTTTATCATACCCATATTTCTGAAAAAAAAACTTTTCTATCAGTTCTTCCGCAGATGTGCACTATAACTCTTTCATCATCACACACCATATGCAAGTGTCGATTCCATTGGAACCCATAGCTCTGCTGAACCATGACTCTACCACAAGCCTTCCTCTCCTCTCAATCACTACTACCTAAACCATTTTTGTGGTCTTACTTTATCATTGCTGTGATTTCTGTTGATTATAGTTGTGGCTGTGATGTGGCTTATAGCTGTCAGGGATGGGAACTCAAGTCAGGTGACTCCAGTCCAAGTTGCAAAAACTTGTTTGTTTGTTGCTGACTCATGTACACTCAAGTCGTGTGGCTGGCACTGACTTGAATTTGAGGCCACTGACTCGGAAATGCGTCCTCATGTGTGTAGACTTGAGACTGTCTGTGTCTGGGTGTGCTTGCTTTTTTGTGTGGCATAAAAGACCTTGTGGGGCCATTATTCAGATCAGGTGAGCAGCAGGGAAGTTCCAACCAGGAGTCAGGGCAGAGTTAATGTTTTGGTTTTGCAGGAGGAGAGAGGGCTCTCTTGTCCATCTCTGAAGGAATCAATGATCATTGGATGAATGTTTTTTCCCTA
Organism: Tiliqua scincoides; assembly: GCF_035046505.1. Taxonomy (NCBI): domain Eukaryota; kingdom Metazoa; phylum Chordata; class Lepidosauria; order Squamata; family Scincidae; genus Tiliqua; species Tiliqua scincoides. Next base: position 232,516,627 of record NC_089821.1, read on the forward strand.
GACAAGTGAAGGGAGAAGGCAGGGAAGAGGTGGTTCCTAGCCATCAAAGAGAAACTCATGGCTCCAACAGGCTCATTGAATGACTGGTCACAGTGGGACTACTTCTAAGTAGAGCTGCAGCTGAGAGTAGAACTCTCAGCTGAGAGAGCTGAGTAGAGCTGGGTTGTACTGGTAATTCTCCCAGCTGCTGCACATGACCTCCTCCCGCTTGTTGCTTCTGTCTCCACTCTCATGCAGTTCGTCTTACCCCTTCCTGTCTTGCCAAGCTCAAGCGCCTCTCAGTTTCTGTTGCTCTGTGCCCTGGTGTGCCTGGCACACCTTTTGAAGGCATGATGTGAATGGGGGGAGGTGTTTCATTGCTGAAGTTTGTCAGGAACCAATCTGTGCTTTCCGCACTTTGTTTACAGGTGGGATGGGGACATCAGGGGAGTGTTACATGGGAAATCCCACATACACACCCATCAGAAGCTCCATTTTTTCTGTGGAGCTGTGCCTGACACGTGTATCAAAAAGACTCTTGATTCAAGTCAAATGGAGTCCCAAAAATGCTCTGGACGAGTTCCCATGGTTGCCCAAGGCTCACCCATGAGTCGAGTCAAAGGGGGCATGGCCTTGGGACTTGACTTGAGTCTAGCCACATTGGTTTGCACATCCCTGATAGGCGCCCTCAGAATGTTAACAGAAAGGTGAGATAGAAAGGGTTAAAATAAATAATTATACAATATTTCATGTATTTAAAACTGTGAAAAGAAATAAAGATGATGCTGTTCTACATTTTTCCCTTCTTTTTTCAGCATCACATTTTTAGCAAGATGTGACGTTTTCATCCATAGCACATAGTTTATTCATTATTCCATTAAAAATTCCTTATATGATATCTACTGCAACCCTCAGAAGTTCTTTTGATGTATGTAGACAAGAATCCTCACATAATAGACTAGGAAAAATGAACAGAAAGGATGAACAAGAGGAAGAGTTACATGACCTAGAATTTGCATGTCTGTTCCATGACAAAAAATAGTCCTAGTTTATTTCTACTAAACTTACTGAAAGTCCAATGAAGCAATGGAGCTAAGTCTCTATTCGAATATTTGTATTCTTATAATATTTTATAAATTCTCAGTTCAGCTCATGTCCCCTGTGGTTCCTATTTGTCATGGATGGGAAGCTCTCAGTGGCATCAGCTTTAGTCCTCTTGTCAGCTATTTTATAACACAAATATGGTCACTCTGAGGGAATATCTTGAGAAGGGAAGGATACCTCTCTCTTTGTACTCATACAGAGTACAAATTGTATGATGTACAATTTGTACAGAGTACAAAGCTTGCAGATGCGAAGAGAGAGGTATACCTCTCAGCATACCACCTCAGAGTGACCATGGTAATTAATTTTTTTTGACATTCTCACAATGGGGACAGTAGCCACTCATATCATAAACAACAGCCCTTGGTTTGAACTGCAAGTCATTTTAAAGACTTGGATTCTATGGCAATTCCTAGGGAGAAAACATTGCCAGGCTACAAATCCTACGATGTGGAGGGCACTAATAGGATGAATAATAACTCTTTGTTCTGTGGCGCTTTAGACAGTGTACAAAATGGCACATTAACCTGTTGTCCTGGGAACTTAATTTTTCATCCACCCAATGCCCTTCAGTCATAGAATAGCTCAGGGTCAGATTAGATGTTACTTTAGAACAATTGGACCATATGTGAGTTTTGGGGCTTTTTTGCCAATTAATTAATTGCCAATTTGGAATTTGACAAGGGGCCCAATTTTGATTAAGGCTGCAGCATGGGAACTTTAGCCCTTTTGCCCAAACTATGTTCAGTTCAGCTCATGTCCCCTGTGGTTCCTATTTTTCATGGATGGAAACTCTCACTGGCATCAGTTTCAGTCCTCTTATCAGTTACAGTCTTTCCATTTACATGACATTCCCCTGTATTACAGCTGTACACTCCTATCACATCATACATGCATGTTACTTGCATGAATTCAAGTAGGTATGCCTTCCTCACTCCCAACCCCCCAAAAAAAATCCAAGGGAAAAAAACAACTCTTCAAATAATGCAGGCAATTCCACCTGCCATCCCACTCATAAAGTATATACGCTCTGGAATAAGTGTGAGAGGAGAGAATGAATCTGCTGTTCCGTCAGTCATCTCAGTTCCTGCAGTCTCTCATAGAATAATTTTAGTTTTAAAGTGACAGTATGTGTTGTTTTTTTAATTTAAGGTTAATTTTGATTATACATTATTTTTGCCTTATATGCTGACTTCTAACCCTAACCCCCTCATAAGATGTGGCCTGACTGTACTTAGAGCTATTTGAGAACATTCCCCAATATACAGCAATAGGAAATTGCATTTAATATACTACTCTTTCTACTACATTCAGGGTGGTGTGTATATGGGGTTTCAGGGTAGTCTCCCATGCAGGTGATGACCACACCAAAAATCTTGCTTAATTTCAGCAATGTTTCTGTATCTTATGTCTTCAGACCATGTTCTAGGGCATGCATATGTTAAATTGTTTTCAAAAGAACACCCAAAATGGAATATGCAATACTGGTACTAAGGGCCCGATCCTATCCAATTTTCCAGTGCTGGTGCAGCTGTGCCAATGGGGCATGCACTGCATCCTTTTGTGGGGAGGTGTTCACAGGGCCCTCCTCAAGTTATGGGAACATTTGTTCCCTTACCTCAGCGCTGCATTGTGGTTGCACCAGTGCTGGAAAGTTGAATAGGATTGGGCCCTAAGTCATCTACCCACTTTGAATGGGGTCATGCTCCCCCTGCAGGATCAGGTGTGCAGTTGGGAGTGCTCCTGGATTCACAGCTCTTTCTGGAGAACCAAGTGGCAGCTGTGGCCAGGAGTGCATTTGTCCAGCTTCGGCTGATAGGCCAGCTGCAGCTGTACTTGCATCGATTGGACCTGAACACGGTGGTCCATGCCTTAGTGATTTCAAGATTGGATTACTGTAACATGCTCTACATGGGGCTGCCCTCAAAGACGGTTTGGAAGCTGCAATTAGTGCAGAATAATAACAACAACAACAACAACAACAACAACTCGGTATTTATATACTGCCTTTCTGGTTATCGGATTACTCCTCTGACTTTATTCAAGGCGGTTTACATAGGCAGGCATTTCTAAATCCCTCAAGGGGATTTTTACAATCATAAACAGTTCTGTCTTTCAAGAACCACACAACATTTCAGATGGATCTTCCAGGTCTGATCTCACTTCTGGCCTCCAGTGCCTCCCATGCAGGCTGACAGCAGCTCCCACATGGAGGGCAGCCAAGATGCTTCTTCGCTCAGAGCAGATGGAATAACTCAGTTCAGCTTGTCTGCTGCTTCAAGGTCTCGCCATTCAGGGAGCTACCGGTGTTCTCGAACTGGCGACCTTCTGATGTTATCTTCGGGCTAACGGAGGCTCTACCCTCTAGACCAGACCTCCTGCCCTGGAGCAGTGGCGGCCCGGGTAGTTACTGGAGCTAGGCTGTTGGACTGCTGCTTCAGTGACTGCACTGGTTGCCCATTTGTTTCTGGGCCCAATTCATGGTGCTGGTATTGAACTTTAAGACCCTTCATGACTTGGGTCCTGTTTATCTGAGGGACCACCTTCTCCCATACATTCTGTTCCCATCTTCACCCTCACTCATGGTTTTTTGGCCATGAGGGACCAAAACATTTCTGTTCCGTCTTGTGTATGTGTGATGTGTCGTCCGTCTGCCCCCGTGCCTCTGCAGCAGTGCTTTGATCCAAATAAGTGCCCCCAATTTAGCTGTATTGCCCTTATTATGCTTTTATTTATTGTGTTATTGTTTGATATATTGGGTTTTTTTAAAGTCTGAAATTGTAACCTGCCTTGGGCATTTGCTCCGGCAAAGGAATGGTATAAATCTTTTAAATAAATAAATACACCCACAGGTCTTAGTTTGATCTATGCTTCAACAACATTCATTTAAATCTTTGGGAAGAACCAAGCTTGCTTATAAAAGCTGAGTAGTCTGTTCAGCCATGTCTACCAGGCAAAAGGCAAGCGTTATCTAGAGGTCTCTTGCAATGTCTTCCAGGAAATTGACAGTTTGGATTGTTAAAGCTCTATGACCTGATTACATTTGCCATTTAACTCATCATCCATTTGTCAGACTTCACAAATGACTTTTCAAATGAATGTTGCATACTTCCTCTGCTTAAACAGGCTTGGGGGTCGGTTGTCCTGTTCAAAAAGCCACGTATAAAAATAGTGATGAACCGTTCTTGAATAAAGAAAAGAGGGATGTTCATTACAAAAGATAGCAAACGTGTGCACCAGTTGCCTGTACAATTGGTATTCATTCTATACAGATCAGTAGAATGTCAAATACTAAATGCTTCAGAGGAGAAAGGTTAAATGCTGCTAGCAATATCCTGAATTCCTGGCTGACTTGTAAAGGACCTCTGCAAATTCTATTTAATGGGCAGCATTAAGAAGTTTCTTACCTCTAATTATTCTTCTTGTCTCCCCTCTGACTACAGTATTATATATGAAATTCTAAAATGTTCAGCATATCTTTAGGAAGCACAATGTATTAAACCATTCAGTCTCTATCATCCATGCGCCTGAATGAAGTTATACAAAGATGGAGCAATGTGCATCCAACACCAGTTCCTACCAGCTCACTCGTCAAGACCTGCTGATGCTTTACCTCAGGCCTGGTGAGACCTTTTCCAAAATGGTGGGGAAGTACAATCCTGTGGCAGCCCCCAGGGCAGACTCAAAAACTCCTGAGGGACAATGAGATGTCTCTTTCCCATGTCATCCCACTCAAGAGTACTCCAATCACAGGGAACCCAACGCCCCCCATCAAGACCATCCAATCCTCATCAATGCCTCTCACTTCTGGACCTAGGAAGGCCTCATAATTCCTGGGACCTCAGGAACAGTGATGAAAAACCCATGCTGAAGTTCAGTTCCAGCAACATAGCGCCTGTTTGGGGAGCACAGCAAGCCCCATGCATGTTCCAGATCAGTGAAGATTCACAATGATATCAAGCCATCAAATCTACCATAGAACCATCACTCTTGAGCTGCTCAGTGTTTATGTAACAGCTTTGTGGGGGGAGATTATTCACCTAGCTTTGTGTTCTGAGCTCTAGCTCCTTGGAATTTGTGAGAACCTCCTTCAGGCCTCCTGTCCAAGCCCTTATTCTTGTTACTTTGCACTCTCCTGATCCTGGAGTTGGAGTTGGCAGAAATGCATGCCGTCATAGATATTCTCTAGCCTGTCTCAACTGATATAATATTTTCAAAATAAAATAATGAGTGAGGGTTATTGCTATCTCTTAGACTGTTCACCACTTCAGCATTTCAGCTGAGTGAACTTTTCAATATTCTTATTCCATGGGAAATGAGGGATTGCTCCTTGGTCTCCATCAGAAGAAAAACAACCATATTTTTACAGCTCTCTGGACACAGTTCTTTTAATGAGCTCCATTCCACTGCACTAAGAATTAAAGATTTTCAGTGCATTTTTGCAGAAGGTTTCTGGAAAGAACAGATAATAAATGCTGAGCAAAAAGAACACATTGACCTGACTACACTATGCACTTCAGGGAAGATAAATAAGAACAAAATTTCATCTTTAATAAAAAGGAGCAAGGATAAGAAGCTTTAGGGGGCGTCTGGTCAAGGAAATCTGGGCTACAGGATGCATTAAAATCTATTTGTTACCTTATAGCAATGATAAAAAGCAGGAATGCAATTCACAATTTTATATGCTATATACAGTCACTTTGGGAGACCATGCGCAGAAAGAGAAAGAACAAGGGGAATGTTCTCTGTTGCACTGGATGCTTCCTTCCCCTTCCCTAGCAAGTGATTAAAAGACCAAGACCACAAGACCAACTGGCTGCTGTATTTCACAGCTGACTACTGGCACCAGAGAATTCTCTCAAGTGGGCTCCTTAGGGATGCAAGAGAAGAATCCTGTTGCATCCGGCATTGTTCCCAGATAATGGTCTTCATCTGTCACCTATCATTTACATCTCATCTTTCAACTACACCTACCTGGAAGGGATCTAACAACTCTTATTCTTACTTTTGCCAGACTTAATGCCCAATTCCTGGGGCAAAGGAATAAATGTTCCCTTACCTGGAGGAGGACTCCAGGGCACAAAATTCCCTTGCCGGATACAGTGCATGGCAGCTGCATCACTGCACTGGGAGTTATGTAAGACTGGACTCTTTGTTAAGTACAGCACTAATTTTTCCATTGTATATTAATATTATCCCCCACCCCAAAAGAGAAGTTTTGTTTGTTACCTCTTACCGACAGTTATTTTGACAGTTCTTTTCTGAGAGTCCATCCTCATCTTCCCCCACGATATCCACAGCCGAAAATATCAGTGCAACAAGAATTGCAAAGCAGCAAACCAGTGCAAAGATCACAATGCATTTTTGCTGGGACTGAAAGAGATTAAAATGGAGACGGTAAAAATGCTAGGAAGTTAAGGGATATTGTCACATTTGTTCTAAGACCTACAGCGCCTCTGAATATATTGCTATAAATATCATAACATTTTATGGCACATAGTTTTCTTCTAAAAACCATCACATTTATCCTAAAAATCACATAGATTCATAAAACACAAATTGTATTATCATAAGGGTGCTAGAAATGTATAATTGGTTTTTCAATGTTTTGCCACAAGTGAAATGCCATTATATTAAAAAATTATTTCTTCGTATTTTACTATTTTTTTTTAAGCAAGTATGACATGAAACAGATTTTTAAATAAGACATCTCAATCATCACAGTTTTAAGGTGCAAAATGGTGGTACTGGCATGAAAGTGTGAGCATACACAATAAATGCATTCTGTACAATTGAAATAGGGTTCCTATGTCCGCAAATACTGTCTTTAGAAATAGCAGTAGTAACATGATAGACATAGGGACCATATTGCAAAGGAAAGAAAGGCACATTTAGCTCTATGTGCTGCAGCTCATAGTATTCCCACTGCCACCCTTGAGAATCATTTATTTAAGTTTAAAAAAAAATGTGGAGTGCCAAACTATTCATTTAATATAATTAGTTTGGCTCTCATAGCCCAAGCCCATCCAGGACTGGGCTGTCATGTACAGCCATTTACAAAAGTGGAACAGAGTTCCGCTGTTGTAAAATGGCTGCTGATGGAACATGCAGCATCGCAGCAGCAGCCATTTTGGAAGTACTGTCGCACGAGAGGGTGGGGAGGCTGCGGGAGGTCTAAATCAGGTGGAAATGGAATGTGCTGGATCCTGTCCTGCCTTTTGCAAGCCTCCACACCCCCTTCCTCTCCTTGGACTTGTGCCAGTTTATGGGGTGAGGTAATTTAAATCCCCTTTTCCTTCTGAAGCCTCCTGATCCACTCTCCCCACCCGCACCCCCGCCAGCTGGATATAGCTTGCTTGCTTGCAGCATGGCTGCAGCACCAGGGGGGTAAAGATAGGGTTGGGCCATGACTTTTCTGCTTTGACACAACAGATAATTTTCAATGAGAAGTGTAAACTGGAACTACCAAAGTTTTTCAACCTGATCCAGTTAATACGATCTAGCATTTGTGTAGTGTTTTGACTATGTAAAACACTTCACATATATTATTTTAATGCAATTGTTACAACCCTATAAAGGTGCAATCCTGCGCTGGAACAGGCAAGCCAGGAGGCCTGCGCTGTATCCAGTGCAGGATTGTGGCCAGCAGCAACTTAGCCAGAGGCAAAGGGAAACTTTTCCCCTTACCCCTGGGTCTTTTCCCCTGGCGCCTATGGGTCTCTTCAGACTTGCGCCACCTCCTGAGGTGGCACAAGTTCGAGGAGAGCGGAGTGGCTTGAAGCCGCTCCGTTCTCCCTGGGAACAGGGGTTGGGATCCGGCATAACTGCCTCATCCCAGCCCCACCTCCCACTCCCCACCTGCTCCCAGGGTTACCCTTCGCCCTCCCTTCCCCTGCCCCTCCCTCCTCCTCCCCGCTCCCTGCGCCTACCCTGCGGGGCTGATGCATGCACCGGAGGGGAAGCCAGTGTGGAGGGGTCTGTCAGCCTCTGCAGGCCAGTGCTTCTCAGAACGCCAGCTTGGCTTCCCCTCAAGGAGGTGCAAACATGTTTTACGGCACTTTTGCGACCCTCCCTTGGGCACAAGTCCCTTGGGCCGGCCCAAATCAGAGTTAGGATTGCACCCTTAGGATTAGTATTCCCAAATTGCAACTGGAGAGCTGAGGCTGATGCTAAGGCTTGCTTAAGGCCATCGAGTGGGTTAATGACAAAGGCTGGATTCAAATAGTAGAAAGTCCTGATTCACAGGTCCATCAACCACTAAGCTAGACCTGCCTACATAAGCCATTTTCTGAAACCATAGAAATAATTGTGTGTTGGTATACACATGTGAAAGTAGATGCTATCTAGCTGCACTGCACTGTTTTCAATGGGATGTGCAACCAAGTAGATCTCCACTTTTAAGTAACTGCCATGTATTTTAAAAATGCAACTAAATCACTAGATTGGGGTATTGTGTATGTACAGGCAGAAACCTTTCTAGTTTTATATATGGACAGCATTTGCAGCTCTATGTGGGCAATATTAATGTTTTATTTTCAATTGTACTGCAATTCTCTTATCTTGGCATGGAATATGTTCTTATCAACTCTTGCTGCAATTTTTAATTTGGATGGATTTATATTACTGGTTGAGGCCCTGAACTGAAATCACATTTCTTTCAGGAAAACTTAATCTATAGAATTTTATCTCAGCTACATTGTAGCCTTTACAGATTTCAGATAGTTCTAATCCCCTACCTCTATGTTATCACCCTGTTGCCAAAGGAGAAGGCTGGTGAGCAAACAGGTATGGTAGAAGCTTCTCTTTCAGTCAACATGTGTCAGCACTTTTCTACTTGGAGGGGGCAGATGACTAGGAAGCACTGGCCAGAGAGGGCAGCAGGGCTAGTGGACACTGTTTGCAAGCTGTGGGCTTTGATGATGTTGATCTCTGAAAACTGCCCTGTATTTTAAATAGCAATTATCTGAGATATTTTCTCAAATGCTGGAAACAGTTTAGAATGATTTCATAAGAGACTGGCATGTACCCATATTCTTGGAGAATTATCTATAATTAATGTGCACATTTTCCGCTCAATATTGCCATGTTCAAGTGCAGGATTATAGTTTCAAACAAAAATTAAAGACAGTTAATGCATGTAAATAGTGCTGCCGAAAGAGCAAACCAAATAGTAATACAGTTTCAGCCAAATCCCTGAAGTCTCACCTGAACTCATTCTTCATTTTCAGACTACCTTATGGGTATTTGAACTTACTCTGCATGATACTGCAACAGAATGATGCATGTAATTAATTGAACTAGCTGAGTTTCTTCAGGAAAATTGCATTAACAAAGGTCATGATTTTCCAATACTAGCTGCAATCCAAGTTCATATAAGTTAATGGAAATCTTGCCATTTCCTTTGATGTAGTCACACACTATTCAGAGGTACTATTATACTGAAGAGAGCTTCTGTCAAATCTAATTACTCAGCGTAATTACTAATAATGACAGCGCTAAAATTGATACTTCAATTCAGGGTTGTGTATTCTGAAGTTGTCTTTTTTTTCCCCTTCAAAAGGTGTCATCCAGTCACAAAAAATTGGAAGTAATACTATGGTAGGGAACTTATGCAGGCTCCTGCCACCCAAGACAATGCTGTAGCAGCATTCTAGGACTTAATGGAAGCCCAAGTGCCAGACCTCATCGTAAGTCTGTTTTGTTGTCTCTACTAGGTACACTTTCAAGAAAGGGAGAGGGCTCAAGGATGGTTGGGAGCTCACAGGGCAGGAATATGGGTCCCGTTGCACTCTCACATATCAGTGAATAATAATAATAATAATAATAATAATAATAATAATAATAATAATAATAATAATAATAACTTTATTTTTACCCCGCCTTTCTCCCCGAAGGGACTCAAGGCGGCTTACAACATATTAAAAACAATTTAAAAAACAAATAAAAACATATTAACACATCATAAGAAACAGCAGTCAGAGTAAAAAAAATAGGTAAAAAGAGCATAGAGCAGCAGCAAGTCATAAAAGAATCAGGCCTGTAAAAAATATTAAAAGATGTTAAAAAGATGTTAAAAGGCCGAGAACTCAGAAGGCCTGTTTAAACAGAAGGGTCTTCAGGCCTTGCCGAAAGGTCTCAAGAGAGGGAGCCATTCTTAAGTCAAGGGGAAGGGAGTTCCATAGCGTTGGTGCCACTACTGAGAAGGCCCTATTTCTTGCAGCCGCCCCATGTACCTCCCTAGGCGGCGGCACTTGTAAAAAGGCCTTCTCTGATGACCTGAGAGGGCGAGCCGGATTGTACGGGAGCAGGCGATCTCTAAGATACCCTGGTCCAGAGCAGTATAGGGCTTTAAAGGTCAATACCAGCACCTTGAATTGGGCCCGGAAATGAATGGGCAGCCAGTGCAGCCGCTGGAGAAGCGGACTGACAGAGTCGAACCATCTACCTCCAGTAACCACGCGGGCCGCCGCATTCTGCACTAGTTGCAGTTTCCGAACCGTCTTCAAGGGCAGCCCCACATAGAGCATGTTACAGTAATCTAATCTCGATGTCACTGAGGCATGGATCACCGTGGCCAGGTCTGCACGATCCAAGTACGATCCAAGTACGATCAGCCGCAGCTGGCGCACCAGCCAAAGCTGAGCGAAGGCCCCCCTAGCCACAGCCGCCACCTGGGAATCCAGGAGCAGCTGCGAGTCCAGGTGGATCCCCAAGCTGCGGACCTGCTCCTTCAGAGGGAGTGCAACCCCATTCAGCGCAAGCCGATAGTCCAGCACCTGCATCGAGGATTTCTGAACCAGGAGAGCCTCTGTCTTATCCGGATTTAACTTCAGCTTGTTAGCCCCCATCCAGATCCTCACTGCCTCCAGACAGCGCTCCAGGCCCTCAACCGCCACCCTGGAGTCTGGAGGAAAGGAGAGATAGAGCTGGGTGTCATCAGCATATTGATGGCACCCCACTCCAAACCCCTGGATGACCTCTCCCAGCGGTTTCATGTAGATGTTAAATAGCATGGGGGACAGAATTGAGCCCTGTGGCACCCCGCATCTCAAGGGCCAGGGTGTCGAACAGGCATCCCCCAGCACCACCATCTGGGACTGACCCTCCAAGTAGGAGTGGAACCACCGCAAAACAGTGCCTCCAGCTCCCAACTCGGCCAATCGGCCCAGAAGGATACCATGGTCGATGGTATCGAAAGCCGCTGAGAGGTCCAGCAGGACCAACAGGGACGCACTCCCCCTGTCCAGTCCCCGGCGTAGGTCATCCACCAAGGCGGTTTCCGTCCCAAAGCCCGGCCTGAAGCCAGATTGAAAAGGATCCAGATAATCCGCTTCATCCAAGACCCTCTGGAGTTGGGACGCCACCACCCGCTCAATTACCTTGCCCAGAAACGGGATGTTGGAGACTGGCCGGTAGTTATCCAACACAGTGGAATCCAGGGAGGGCTTCTTCAGGAGGGGGCGAACCACCGCCCGTTTCAAAGCAAGTGGTAACGTCCCCTCCATCAAGGAAGAGTTGACCACCCTTCCTGTCCACTCAGCCAGCCCACCCCGGGCAGCTCTTATCAACCAAGCTGGGCAAGGGTCGAGCAGGCAGGCAGATGGCCTCACACTCCAAAGGAGTCTGTCCACATCCTCAGGCTGTACAAGTGAAAAGAATCCCACAACACAGGACAAGCAGTTGTCAAGGGGACATCGTCAGACACTGTCAATGTGGCATCCAAGTTGTGACGAATACGATCGATTTTATCTGCAAAATGTTGCGCAAACACGTCACAGCGCAAACACGTCAGTGAAGAAGCAATGAGGCCTCAATATTGGGTGGAAATTGTGTTCAAGGTTCGGTACATTGTGATATGAACATAAGAACATAAGAACAGCCCCACTGGATCAGGCCATAGGCCCATCTAGTCCAGCTTCCTGTATCTCACAGCGGCCCACCAAATATGCAGTTCTGTGGATGTGCTATCAACTAAGGGCCCAATCCCACCCAACTTTCCAGCAGCGGTGTAGCCACAATGCAACCCCAAGGAAAGGGAATTAACGTTCCCATACCTTAAGGAGGTCTCTGTGACCGTCTCCCCACTACAGGATCAAGCACACACCCCACTGGCATGGCTGCACCAACACTGTAAAACTGGATAGGATTTGGCCATGAAGTCCCACTGGTGTTATTAAGAAATATAAATGTATATTTGTCATTTAATAGAATTAGCCTTTAATGTCACATACATTCTTAAAAGCCTACTCAAAGTTTCTTCCAAAGTAAAACTAGCTAATATTTAAGGCTGTTTAATACATTATGTCAAAATTATGACATACCCAGACACACCATGCAAAGATACCTTTTTAAATATTTAGAACCAATGTCATTTTGATGTACTGTAGTCCTTGAATGCTGCAGTGTTATGATTTGCTGAAATTAAATGAGAGCAACAAAGACAATGGCACCCATGCCGTGTAAACATGAATAAGAAAAATGGAGAACAGAGGCTCCAGCATAAAAATTCTAGCACTAACTCTGCTTGCAGCAAAGCAACCAGCATTCCTTGGACTCTCCAATCTGTCACAACTTTAAAATTAATCTGTTTAGTTCAAACCACAAACATATTTGCCTTGGCTATGAAACTGAGTCCATTGTTCTCTTGGACTGCGATATTAAGTCTATGCACAAACATATTCAACTTTGTATTAACTGTAATTGAAGTCAATGGAAGTTTTGTCCAAGGATTTAGGATTCTTTCTGAGACATATTCCACAGCAAGGGGATAATAAACAGCTGAATCACCTGCAGCAAATATGGCATTGCTCCCAGGCAGCTAGGCAGAGCCCTCAGGAATATTAAGAACATAAGAACCGGCCCACTGGATCAGGCCATAGGCCCATCTAGTCCAGCTTCCTGTATCTCAAAGCGGCCCACCAAATGCCCCAGGAGCACACCAGATAACAAGAGACTTGCATCCCGGTGCCCTCCCTTGCATCTGGCATTCTGACATAGCCCATTTCTAAAATCAGGAGGTTGCGCACACACATCATGGCTTGTACCCCGTAATAGATTTTTCCTCCAGAAACTTGTCCAATCCCCTTTTAAAGGCGTCCAGGCTAGACGCCATCACCAGATCCTGTGGCAAGGAGTTCCACAGACCAACCACACGCTGAGTAAAGAAATATTTTCTTTTGTCTGTTCTAACTCTCCCAACACTCAATTTTAGTGGATGTCCCCTGGTTCTGGTGTTATGCGAGAGTGTAAAGAGCCCTACTTCTATTCTAGGGCCCTACTTCATATTCTAGGGCCCTACTTCAATTTTAACCTTTCATTAAAAAGTAAATCTCTAGCCAGTGGTGTCACTAGAGAGGGTGCAGACCACACCAGGTGTTACCCACAGGGGGTTGACACCACACACCCCCGAGTCTCAGTTTGGAGATTTTCAGTCTGCTCCAAGTCCAGCTACCTCACATTCTCACTGATGATCATGTTTTTGCCACTCAGTGGTGAGAACACAAAGTGACTGGGCCCAGAATGGGCCAAAGTTCGAATGGAGGTGGTCCGGAAGCAGGCTTTTTGCATTAAAAGCAATGCAATAGTGCAGAAGGTGTGATGTGATGATGTCATTACATCATCCCTGTACTTCCAGAACACTGAGCTCCTCCAGATAAGCGTGGCACCAGGTGGCACCCATCCCAGGGACACTTCTGTCTCTTGCCCTTTTACTTGTTCCGATATAAGAACATAAAAACATTAGAAGAGCCCCGCTGGATCAGGCCAGTGGCCCATCTAGTCCAGCTTCCTGTATCTCATAGTGGCCCCCCAGATGCCTCAGGGAGCACACAAGGCAACAAGAGACCTGCATCCTGGTGCTCTCCCTATGCATACGAGCAGCATTCCACTCAGTTACTTGCCAAAAAATAAAGTTGCTTCTACTTACCAGTATTTTATGGTCAATGTGGACAAAAGTAATAGGATAACTGACAAGCACTAGACATTTAGGACTTGACAAGGACCATTCCACTTTTTAACTTTTTCCTCAGTCCTCAGCCCACCAACGTCCCTGCAATAATTGATTCAGCCTGAAGCTGCTACTGTTAGATGCTAGGACAGTAAATTAAAATCAGCCTCATCCAGGACTTAGTCCTGAAGGAAGACACTGATCTGGTATGCATTAGAGACTTGGAGCCCAACCCTGAGTTCCCAGGGTGCACAGCTGCAGTGGCACCGAAAACTGCTGCCGCCACATCCTGCACGCCTACAGCAGCCGTGGGCGGCACCCTGGAAGAAGGGGACTTTCGTTCCCTTCTCCTGCAGAAAGGGAGTAACCCCATAGTGGGGCTACTCGATTCACCGTTGGTGGTGAGGTAAGAGCCTTTGTGTCAGGCGCCGAGCCTGACACAAAGGCTCAGGATCCAGTGGAGCATTGCTCCACCAGTGCCGCCTCCCTCCCTCCCCGCTCCCTCCCCCAGCACGCCTCCCCTGCCCTCTCCCCTCTTCCTGCCTCCCTGTCATGCCTCCTCCCCACCTCTCCCCGCCCTCTGCCTGCCTCCCCCCTCCCCAGAACGCCTCCTCCCCGCCTCCCCCCATGCTCCTGCTTTCCTCTCCACTACTTGGTGGCCCATGTGACCACTGAGCGGCGGAGGTCAGATGCGCACCTGGCACTAGCCCAGCACCAGCCAGCGCTGGGCTAGCACAGACACTCATCTGGCATTAGTAAGTCACATTTGCAACAGTGTGCGCCAGCAGTAAGCTGGCGCATCAAGCTCAGGATTGGGCTCTCAGTTACATGAAGCAGACCTCTCCCAGCTTCTACTAGGTTTGTGGGTGCTGCAACAGCCATGACTGTAGAGGTGGGAAGGCAGGGTCACAATAGATACATCCCACTTGCTGGTAGCCTTGTCCAGCAATCTACCAGGTTTGAGTGTCTCCATGTAATGCTGAGTGGGTGAACTGGATTGGGATTTTGTTGGTATACCTCCTGCCTTGTTGTCCAACAGTCTCCCAGTCTGAGTTGACTGGTTGATCTCAGGCCTCATGTTGAAGTGCCCCAGTTATTGATTCTGGGGGACTTCATTGTCCATGCTGGGGCCACTGGTGTAGGAGCAGCTCAGGATTTCATGCCTCAGGTTATTTCTGCCCGGATGTGTGTAGTGGGGCACATGTTGGAGCTGGTGTGTACTGCTGGGCAAGTGGATGATGACTTGGCTGTGTAGGAGATTAAGATCATCCCTTTGTCATGGACAGATCACTTCCTGTTATGGATTAGGCTATTTGCAGCCCACCCTCATTAGCCTTCTGGTGGGGGTTAAAAACCTTCTTATTTCAGTTAACATTATTAATATTAATACGAGTATTATTGTATTAATAATTAATACAATTAAACAATATTAATTGTTGTTGTATTAACAACAACAACTCAGTATTTATATACCGCCTTTCTGGTCATTGGATTACTCCTCTGACTTTATTCAAGGCGGTTTACATAGGCAGGCATTTCTAAATCCCTCAAGGGGATTTTTACAATCATAGAGGTTCTCTCTTTCAAGAACCAACAACATTTCAGAATGGATCTTCCAGGTTTGGTCTCACTTCTGGCCTCCAGTTCTCCCATGCAGGCTGACAAGCAGCTCCATCTCTCACTTGGAGGGCAGCCAAGACGCTTCTTGCTTACACCAGGAGCTGGGGGAATCACTCAGCTGGGCTTGTCAGCTGCTTCAAGGTCTCATTCTCAGCAGTTCAGGGAGCTGCTGGTGTCCTTGAACTGGCGACCTTCTGATGTTAGTCAGATGAAGATGGACAAACGTTCCCTTGGCCACTGCTGCCACCCAGCAATCTAGGAGCAGTGGTGAATCTAGGAGAACTTTCAAGCTGCAAACCTGTTCCTGCAGTTTCGTTCAGAGCAAGCTCATGGTATAATACCCGCATCATGGATTTCCAGACCAACCTTCAGTTTTGTTTGGATTTAATTTCACCTTGTTAGGCCAATCCACTTCCCACCCCTGCTATAAATGCCTTTCAGGGGTCTCATAAGGAAATGCATGAAGAAAATTAATTACCTAAATAATTTATTTGAAATGTCATGCTCTACTAATGTCAAAGAGTGAGGATCAAATTCACTGTTATTGCACTCCTTCCCTCAGCACTGATTCTTAAGAGGATAACTTGTCTAATCATCTCTGCAGTCTTATTTTCTCCTGTTTACTCTGCTTTCATCCATTCAGTTCTAGAAAAAAATCCTTGTATAATCTGTACTCATGGAGCATTTGCAGATTATTCATGTGCAACAAATATTTTAAAGGATAAGGATCAAGTGCAACAAATGAACATGAAGATGTTTCTGGTTTATGATGACATTATTTAAGCTCCTTAAGCGCCCAGTCCAATGGGCCTCCAGTGCTGGCACTAAGCACCAGCGCTGGCGCTGAGTGTCTTAAATGTTCCATAAAGGATGTTTATGGCACTCTGTGAGGGAGGAGAACCAGTGTCGGACCAGTTGGTGCTGGGCCCAGGGCCAAACAGAAGATGCTGCCGAAGCACCCAGAGGTAAATTGCACCACTGGGCGGTGGTGCATGTTTTTGGGGCAGGGGAAGGCGTTCCAGGGTGGGGGGAGGAACCAGATCCTCCATGTTGCCCTGGACTCCCTTGATCCTAGCCTCCACATTGGGCTGAAAAGCCCAACATGGAGGTTCTTTTGTCTACATTGGCAAAACAGCCAGCGCAGACATGAAAAGCCCCATTGTGGGGCCTGGGGCTTTTCTCATGGGAAGGGAATGAGGAGATTTCTGGCAGCCCCAGCCTCTGGATACAATGGTCATCATTTTAGGACCGCTGCACCCAGTGGCCCCGCCGAGGATAGGATTGGGCTGTAAATCATCTAGTCCAGTATTCTGTTTCCCGATGGGGCTGACCACTAGCTGCCTCTGGAATCTAACAAACAGTGCATGAACAGTAAATTATATTACTCAAAAGGGAAAACATGCTGTTTAAAGCACTCTTCGTAATATAATTTTTATAAGAAAGATATGGGAAAATTGCTCAGTTCCTTAAAGCAGTATTAAAGGAACTGAGAGCTTGTCCTACTCGTTGAAGACAGAGCTACAAGATTGTGTTGGAAACAAATCTCTGCATTGCCATGTTGAGGATGCAATGCAGAGCGGTTGTAGGAAGCTCATCTCCCCCTCCCCCTGCCTCAAAGTATTCTGTTCCAGTTGCCAGTGGACTGGAGGAGCAAGTGGAGGCATCATCTGCCCACTGCCATTTTTAGCCAGAGGAGTAATGACCTCTTTAAGTAAGGAGTAAGATGCCTAGTGGTTGCACCCCTGCCTTCCAGGGTGAACACCATGGCAAGGGGAAGAGCAGACTGGCCCACGTCATGAACCCGAAAATGGAACTGCTTCAGGGAGCCCACCTCTACCGCTCTACCCCAAAATAGTCTGTTTCAACCACCACACTGTCCACGAACTATAGAAGTGGGTGAACACATTGACTAGAAGTTCCTGGATTGTTTTCTATTGTTGCTGTAAGCAACTTTCAGAATCATTTTGATCAGGAATTGGGGTCTAATGGCATGATCCTATGGTGCCTCTGTGACCACTCCAGCAGAGCGACCAGCAGAGCGACCACTCCACTGGTGCAGACTGTTGCAAACATGTCCATTGCTATGATATCCTATGCAGGGAGATACTACATCCGTGGCAGTGAGGGCTCCTCCTCCCCTGTGGTTGTGCAACCTCTCAGAAACTGTGAGCATGTGCGCAATCACAGAGGAGGTGGAGGCTATTTTCATTGGAGTAGGACAGGTGAGGCTCTGCATCCCCTGACCACATGTCCCTAAGGCAACTTGTGCAATCTCATTTAAAGCAGCATGTTGGGGAAGTACTAATAGGAAACAGCTGATTAAAGTACTTTTATTTTTAAGCCATGCTTTGTTCCAGTAAATGTATTACTTATAAACATTGGTAGATCTTCCATCCTTTCTACTGAATCCTCTACATGCCAATATTAACAAGCACAAATGTCATTCTAAGAAGATTTGTTGTAGAAATTACAGGAATTGCTATGAAAAAGTAAATGTGCACTGAAGCAGCTGTGCATCATGAAGAAGGTTTTGCTGCTTCTGAATTTTATTTTGTATTTCAGCATCAAATATATTGCTGGGGGTAGCATGTCATGGACTTGGCCCGAGGCACTACAGGGGCCAGGCCTGTAACTGATGCTAGCCAATAATCCACAGCACCCCTAGCAGCTTTATCAACAATCAAATTGTATACTGATACCACCCCCACCCCAGTATGCACGTTTGAAAAACACCAATCAACAAATGACAACAGCACTGGCATTCCAGGACTACAGGATTGGGTCCTCCACCTGCAGGTGCAAGATGAGTGGTGATGGGAGGAATGGAGCAGAGAGTAACAGAGAAGTTTCTGGGTGGGGAGAGGGATGCAGAACAGAGAAAGGAAAAGTTGGGATCAGCCATACTCACATGTGGCTGAACCCTCTCCCACTTCTTTTTGCCTCTGTTACACTCCTTTGTTTTGCTGGAGCAAGGGAAAAAAATTCCCTTACCTTGAAGAGTCCTCTACAACTACCTCCCCCACTCTAGGATGCACTGCAGCCTGTATTCTGTTGCCTTGCCTGCATCAGCAGGAGAGAGAGTTAGGTAGGATTGGGCTGCCTGTTTCTGGAAGCTCAGATTGTGTTTTTTTCTGAGCTGCCATGCTTCAAAGCTATTCAGTTCTGTTTTTCAAACAATAACTTCAAACAATAACTTTTCCCTAGTCATCATCCTAATTTGCCTGAACTATCCTCTCATGAATTTACAGTCAGCTGGAGAAATATAATTTTTTTCCTGCCCTTGAATGAGATCACAGCAAGTCAAAAAAGTGCCTTTTTGGGATGATAAAGATGGTCCACTGAAAAGTTCCATTAGCTTACAATAAGCCACTCTGTGCAGTTGCCATAAATAGTATTACTGTTAAGCACATTCCACATTGCATCCATTAGCATTTTTTTAAACCTATAATGACCCTTCTACTTTCCCTTTATTTTAAGAGCACAAGCAGGCAGACCAAGTTTGACCAGTGTTCTTTTTAGCGATGTGTCCTACCACTAGTAGCAACCAATACCATTTGCTTTAAGAGCCTGCTTAAAAGAAATCATAGAGCAATTTCACTGTAATTAAATAAAGTGATACTGAAGAGCTGCTGCACCATAGGGCCACAGATCAATGTGAGGGAACCATGATGGTACGTAGAGTTGGGCACTGACCTTTTTTTTTAATGGACTTCTCAAATACTTAATGGTCAGGTATTTTTAAAGCCAGGGACATTGTCAGGGTTGGTCAGGTCAGGCTCTAGCCCAGCCATTTTCAACCACTGTGCCACAGCACACTGGTGTGCCACAAATGGTTTGCAGGTCTGACTTAGGATCTTGGGGGAGCTTCATTTATTAGGGAGATAGGAGCCCCCCACCAACAGCATGGTGTGCCTTGTCAATTGTCAAAAAACTGAGGGTGTGCCTTGACAATTTTAGTACCTTGTCAGTGTACTGTGAGATGAAAAAGGTTGAAAATCACTGCTCTAGCCAAAGGCCCATGCCTCCCCATCCAGCTGAGTTAACTCTGCCTGGGCAGAGTCATCTCATAATGGTGGTATCAGTGGCTTTCTATGGCTTACACAGGGAATACTCCCATTAGCCAGAGGAATGGAGGAATTGCTGGTTGCTGCTACCAAAGATTCCTCCCATTTGTCAATGGGGAGAGTGAGAAGAGACTTTAGTCGCCCCAACTGCTGTAAGCATTAACTATATTCAGAACAACATCAAGATACTTTAATAAGCAATGGGTCTCATACTTATGCTATGCTGATCATTAAAAAGACAAACAAATTAACTGTATTGTAAAAATGAAAATAAGTTTTAACAAACTAATGAATTGTGAGAATTTTGAAGGTTGCTGGCCCAACAACAAGGCCTCAGAGTTCAGCAGTGGGGAGGGGGTTGCTTCACTTGGCCTCTTCTTCCACCTGTCTCTTGGCTCCTTCCCTTCCCACTTGCCTCAGCCCCAGAGCAGACCTCAAGTAGCCTTCCAGAGACCTCTCATCATCAGCCTCTCATGATCGCCAGGGTTGTGAAAGTTCAGCTGGAGTCCCGAGATAGTGCCCAAGATGGTGGGGCATGTCCAGAAGAGGACACATATGTGTCCCACAATTCTCTATGGGCCAATACCAATGCCTGTTTAATGAGGCACTGGCACAGTATTCGCAGATAATGAGAACAGACAATGAGAGGAGGTGGCAATACCGCCCCTCACAGATAAGCAAATTCGCAGATAGAGAAGTTGCGTATAAAGAGAACTGACTGTATATCAGACAGGGCGCAATCCTAACCTACTCTCCAGCACTGAACATAAGGGCAATGAAGCTCTGAGGTAAGGGAACAAAGATTCCCTTACTTTGAGGAGGCCTCTATGAGTGACACCTAACTACAGGATGCAGCACATATTCCATTGGCACCACTATGCCAGTGCTGGAAAGTTGGTTAGGATTTGGGCCTCAATTAGCTACTATTTCATTTCACCCAACAAAGTTTTGTCTAACTTGAAAACTCAGTCATTACAAGTTTTTCTCTCACACATTCTCCATGCTCCCACAGCAACACCTCTCTTAGCCTAAGTACTGAATTTGTGCTGTGAAATGTATAAAATATGTATCTCAAATTATTCAGACGTTTGACTGGTGGCTTTACATTTGCAGCTAGTTCTACTCAGGGAGTGGAACAGCTTTACAATTTGACTGTTCTTTGTTTTATAAGGTGTGTTGAAAAAGATTTAGCAGTGTAAATTTCCAAATGTAAAGCAATGTAAATTTCAAAAGATCAAACCGACCTTTTAAAAACTTAGGGGTTCACTCTTGGCAATATGGAGGAGACTTGAGTACATACACTATTATTTCAAACAGATATAGCTCAGGGTTAAAATAATAAGTAAAATAATATATACGCAAAATAAAGAATTTCTAGAAGAAACATGTTAAATATATTGTGATAAGTAGTTTCAATCTTAATAGTTTTACAGCCACATACAAGAGGGGATTAGAATGCGTTCTTATGTTCAGAACGGTTTCCATTTGTTCTCTCTCACTTCTAGTGTTGTCTCTTTTCAACCCGTGTGTTTATAACCTATACAAGTATACCAGCAACTGTCTTTGACACTGTTCTCTGCAACTCAAGATTCATGCTTTTTGTGGCTTTCGTTCTCATTCTTCTTGGTCCCAATCTCTCTGTTCCTTTTTCTTCACTTGCCCCCCAAGTACAGAGTGAAGAGGATCCCCCTCCAGGCTGAGAATTGGTTACCATAGCAACTCCCTACATTTTGAGATTTCAGAAAACCATGAGTTTGGTTGCTGAAGGAATACTAGACAGGCAATAATGGCTCTGAAACTGAGGTCAGAGATGCTGCAGGATTATGGGGAGCTGCACACACAGTCTCTCACACACATATATACACACATGTATACACACACAGAGACATATGTTATCCACTTTCTTATGGTGTAAGCCTGCAATGTCAAAGTCATTTCATACAGCAGGCCAAACAGCATTCATGGCGGCTGCTGAGGGTCAGAAGTGATGTCATTAAGCAGGAAGTGACGTGCAGGAGCAGTCACCCAGGAACTCATGGGCTGCAAATGACAGAAGAGAAAATGTGCATATCTTGATCATGTTTTCAAGATATGGGAGAGCTCAATTGCCACGAGGGCCAACCTTTCAGCAGTGCTGCTTCTGCCAAGGGGTCACTGTGTACTCAGCAGCTAAGAGGTGATCTGCAAAGGGAAACCTCAGCAGAAGTTGACCGGCTGAAAGGATGGCGTGATGATAACTGGGCTCTCCCAGTGCTTCAGCAGTGCCTCCCTTCTCCCTCTTTCACCCCTCTTGGTTTGCACCTTCTCTCAGACCATTCCTCACCTTCTGAGGTCTCTCCTTCTCTCCCTTCTAGTGCCTCCACAGAAGTGGTACTGCTTCTGCTGGGAGATTATGCTAGGAGAGCCAGTTATCATATAGATTGCGTGTTCAGCAGTGAAGCCCCAGCAGAAGCAGGGCAGCTGAAAGAAAGATCCACGTTATCATTGGGCTCACCCAGCACCACCCCTTCAGTAGCATCACTTCTGCCCAGGCAGCATTTCACAACACAGGGCGCAAACCTCACCCCTTATGTCTGCTTTCTGGCACTGGCATAGCGGTGCCAATGGGACATGTGCTGCATCCTGCAGTTGGGTGTCACTCACGGAGGCCTCCTCAAAGTCAGGGAATGTTTGTTCCCTTACCTCAGAGCTGCATTGCCCTTAAGTCAGTGCTGGAAAGCACTGACATAAGGGGTTAGGATTGCTCCCTCAGCAGCTGATGGTGGTGCAGGGAGAGCCCAATTATCATGAGGATTGGATAAAGAGCTTCCATGGGCCATATCTAGCCTGCGGGCCTCATGTTTGACACCCCTGATGTAAGCCATGTGTTCAGACTGCGTATAAATATTGACCAAATTTTTCAAGGGTCTTTTTCATCCAGTTCCAAACAGGGCAAGGAAGGAAAATTCATCCTCCAGATTCACTGGACCATTGGCTACAAACAACACCCCTCGCTTGATGTCACTTTGTAGAAGTAATGATTGCTATTAATTTGAGATAAAAATTAGGTTCTGTTTCCTTTTCTGTGAACATATTCAGAAGGAAACAGTACCTTTACTTTTAGATTATATGTTAGATTATATTATATAAGCCATTTTCAACCACTGTGCTGTGGCACACTGGTGTGCTGTGAATGATCTGCAGGTGTGCTGCAGGAGTTTGGGGGAGGGTCATTTATTAATAGGGCCTTTAGGGGAATGTGAGCAACAGCATGGTGTGTCTTGTTAAATCACCAAAAAACTGATGGTGTGCCTTGACAATTTTAATACCTTGCCAGAGTGCCATAAGATGAAAAAGGATGAAAATCACTAATAAAAGTCATAGGTACTATTTTGTTTTTTGCCAGCATCTACATTTAGAGCTATGTTATGTTTTGTTGTTTGAAAAATTTTATGAACTTTTTAAAAAGAGAAGTTTTGTAAAGAAAATATTTAGCCATGACATTCATATTGTAATCTATAGACCAAGTTCTAAATAAATTTTATTTTCCTAAGTTTTCCTTTCTGCATGATTCTTGTGGACAAATAAGTTAAAATGTTTACATGGATGAATATTTACACATATGTCTCTTTGGGAATAATTTCCTGGATTTTGCATTGTCCTGGATGACCATCTCCTATATCAGGTTAGCCAGCTGTATATGCTACGTTCACACAATCCTATGCATGTCTGCTTAGAATTAAACTTCATTGTGTTCAGTGAGACTTACTTCCACGAAAGTGTGTATAGGATTGCAGCCAAATCACTAATACCTCTATGACTGCCCAACTGTGCAACTCATTCTTCTTGCTGCTGTGACATACACTGAGGTGTCAAAATTAGATTGTCTTGAGTTCCTGTCCTCATTTAATAGTTTTATAGCCCAATCTAAAGACTGATGAGCACCAGCACTGAGTGTTGTAAATATACTGTAAAGCTGGCACTCAGAGAGTAAGCGGTGGAAGTGGGAAAGCCTTGCTGTCTGCAGGCACCGTATCCTGCCCAATAGCCTCCAGGTCAGGTAAGTGCTGCACCAGGTAGGGGAGGGGTGGGAGAGGGTAAAACAGAAGGACAGGGTATTTTGATATGGGAGAGGGTGGGGAGGGGGCAATTCAGGTCTGTGAAGGGTGTGGGGATGGCGGGGGAGGCCTCCACATTATCCTAACCCCCATCCTGGGCCTGAAAGCCCTATATGGAGCTACTCACTAGCCATTTGGGAACGAATGTTCCCTTACTCTGAGGAGACCTCCAGTCTGTTCAACTTCAGTGCCTGAAGGCCCCGCTGTGTCAGCGTTGAATAAGATTGTGCTATTAGTTAAAGTTTCAAAACATTATGTGACAATCAACAAAGAAGTGATTGTCACAAATAATATGATGAAGTAATTTGGATCTCCTCATTATCCATAGAAAATAATAATAAAATACTTAAGTGATCAGATGGATCCTAATTATTTCATTTCCACATGGTTTTATATTGTGAAAGAGACAGCATTCAAGTGTTGTTTACTGGCAAGCGACTCCATATTATTTGTGGTTCTTGCCAAATCTTACCACAACCTACCTACCCATGAGTCCTGTTCCTTCCAAGACCGTCCATGTCCTAGATTTCCTATCACTTGAAATTAAGCTCAGTGTCACACTTCACTTTTTCTTAGCATCAAGAATAATTTTCCTTAAACAATACCATCTTTAATTTAATTTAATATAACATTATTTGTAGTGCTTAGAAAAATACTTAGGACAATGACCTAACATAATGGAGAAAATCATTGATCAATTGTAGAAAATAGCCCGATCCTGCTGTGTTAAGATCTGCCATGGAAATGGGAAGAGAAAACCTAAAACTGTCCAGCAACATTAGGGTTATTAAACATTTAACACAGACATTCTTCACTTGAAATAAACAACATGAAGGGCTTAGTTACTGCCAAAACAACATGCTGGAGTATCACCAGCTCTGTTTGCATTTTTGTTATTGATTTCCAAGCCTGTGCTACATTCTACAAGGCTGATTCTTGAATCCAATCATACCATGGCATTTACAAGATGGGGCAGAATTTCTTTGGGCATCAAAGAGTTGGAAACTATTGAAACTACACCTGAGAATGTGTGTGTGTGCAGGTGCGTGTGTTGCTTTTTTTGATGCAAATATTCTTAAGATTTTATTTCTTTTCAAAAGCTGGCACAGTTTTTAAAATTTCATTTACAAATAACAGAAGACACATCAGCTGGTAAATAAGTATTTTAGTGCTTTCAACTAAAGATGTACTTAGTACTCTCTATAAAAGCTTTGGTGCTTTTATAATTTCATCATCATATGATGCTTTTACTCAGGTAAATGGCTAGACTGAAGGGTTAAGTCCTCCTATGGGAGAATGACTTCATTGAATATTTAATTAAGAAATCATGTGTTTTGTTCTTTCAGATTGGGTGGATCCTTGCTTACAATGAAGGCTGTGCAACCTTCCCTCTCCTGCCTCTAAAAACTATTTAACACCTAAGCGCCCAGAAAATGTTGGTTTTTAAAAACAAACATTTCTTGCAGTACAAAAGAAACACATTTATACATCCTAAGCTGTGTTTTTCTACTTACTGGAACACTTCGCTTTAACTCTTATACATATTACAACAGCCAACATACACAAACACACCCACTCAAAGTCATACACAAGGTAGTAATCAATAGATACTGTTGAGCCACGCGAAGTCAAACATCTTGTTCACATCTCAATGTATGGTACTATACCTGGCTATGTTACTGAAAACACTGAAACATCAGCCATTGTGCATCATTCCAGCATAGGTTCTCCTTTTAGTCAACAATCTTCTCATTTAAAAGGATGCCATTAAACTGTACCTGATCACTGCCAAAGATATTTGTCACCAACTTGCCTTTCCTGTTCAGCAAAATAGTGCTATCGTTAGGCACTTGCAGCTTGATTTTTAAACAACCACACTCTGCTGTTTTCAGGTTCTACTACATTCCAAGCAGCAATGGTTTTTTTCTTTTCTTTTCTTACAATCTGATAAAAGCCAAAAAGCTTCTTACCATTCTGATCCAACAGCGTCGAGCAGTGCCACAGAAGCTGTGGATGTGGTGCTGTTTACAGGAGCCACCAGAGGCTTTTCAGGCACAGGGTGTTTTATGTGTGGAAAATGTATCACCACCGCTCACACTCCAGTCACTCTCACTGCTAGCCTTGATGCTCTGAAAATCATCAGCCAATCCAGGCAAGAAAAAGGAGGGCTTGCAACAAGAGATGTTGAAATGTTCATATACCATAATCTATTTTGCAGGAAGGTGCATGTGTCGAGGTGACGTTCCTATTCATATGTGACAGAAAAATGAACCCCTTCTCTTTATTCAGAAGGGAGTCACACATAGTTTGAGGCTTCTTCCGCGGATAAACTAAAACAGGCATGCTGCAGGCAGGCAGGCACTCTGCCAGATTACACACAAAGGTCTGCCAAGCTACCTGAATCCTGTGACTTGCAACACCCAAACAGGGGCCTGCCCTAAGTCCCCTGTGCCTCTCTAAGTCGGAGAATGTGATGGCTTGTGCTGCAGGCAAAATGCGAATCTACAAGCTAGCAGGAAATTATTCTTGTTTTCCAGCAACGTGCCTGTGTATAAAATAAAACTGAAAAATTCTCAGGACAACTGCAAGCAAATGAGATGACTCAGAAACTTCAGGGAGTAATAAGTGATCTGAATACCAAATAGCTTTGGGTGTAATTCTCTATTTTTGCTACGGAACGCTCTAGTAGCTGGACAAAAGCCACATGGCTTTATGACCTTTAGATCGAGTTTCTTCAGAAACCTCAGAGGCATTTGGGCACCTTCTCAGATATAGGAGAAGGCTGGGTGAAAAACAATACCCAGATGCCACAAGCAAATAGAAAGAATGAATATTTTTTAGGAAGTGAGTAAACTCTGAAGAAGCAGACGTACTTTAGCCCACGAAACAAGCATACTGAACACACAACAGGGTAGCAGAATCATCTTCGCTTTGTCTCAAGTGATCTATGGAGGATATAAGCTTATGTGAGTGGACTCATACTGATTCATGCCACTGGACTATCTAGGTTGTTACTGTCTATGCTGGCTGGTAGCAGCATTCCAGGATTTTGAGGAGGGGTCTTTCCTACCTGAGGGTGCCAGGGAGTGAATCTGCAATGTTCTGGATGCAAAGTATGTGCTCTTCTTGTTAATGAGTCATGTGATCCCTTACCCTAGGGCTTTTCAAACTGGGGCGTTGCAACGCCCCAGCCTGTGGGCCGTGGCTTTAGTGGAGGCGGGGCGCAATCGCTCCGTTTTTACATTCACTGCTGCAGAGAGCCCTGCCAAAGGTTCGCACCGGGCTCCCCACACCCTGGGGAGGCTGCAGGAGGCTTGGGTAAGTGCACCCAAGCCCCTGCAGCCCCCTGAGCAGCCAATCCTGGGGATTGCGCTGCTGCCTTCCACCTGCCCCTGCTGTCTCCCCCCCCCCCCGCCAGCACTTACAGTGGCTCAAACTCTCCAGGAGAGTTTGAAAACCACTGCCTTACCCTGACAAGTGTCTCCTTACTTCAAGGAGACCTCCAGAAATGGAAAGTCCCCTGTGGTATGCAGCGTAGCCAGCACCCAAACCCCTGCATCACTATTCAGGAATTTAGCTAGGACTGGGGTGTCTGATTCCCTCTCCCTATGACTGTTAATAATCTCCACAGTAAATGTTGTTTTGTTGCACTCTTCACCTTCACCTCCCTCTTCCATCCTGCCCAAATAACTGAGCTATGCCATTGGCCACTACACAGGATGCCAGCACACCAAACACACATGTTACACCTGTTTAAGGAACACCCATAATCAGACCAAAGATATCAAGCCCCTAGCTGCCCTTCTCTACCTGGGAAAACAAGGCTCTTTAAGGCTTCTGGCAGAGAGGGCGATCGCTGGGTTTCCCTCCCAGTCAGCAGAAGGCTTGGCTGGCGAGCACAAGCCTGTTCCTTACCGTGAGAGAAGCCAGAGAGACCAGAGAGGACCCACCTGGCAAGCATGCTCAGCGCGGGACCTTGCTTACTGGCTGGGTCCTCTCTGCAGCAGGAGGGGAGCCCAACCCAGTCCTCTCTGGCCTCAGTGGGCAGCGCAATCCTAACTTGTGCAGTATCCAGTGCAAGTTTTGGGTGGAAAGCAGCTCAGCTGGGGCAAGGGAATCACTTCCCCTTCCTCAGGGGAGAGACGCTGCAGCTAGGATTGCGCCCATTTTGTCATGCAGCAGGGGCGTAAAAACAAACGTTGCTCTGTTCGCAGCCCTCCAATACCAAGATGGAATGCTGTTTCCTTGAGAAACATCTGCTTCAATCAAAATGTCGATCCCAAACATAACAGTTGAATTGAAAAATATGACTTTAACCTTACAGATTTGTAAGATTCTTACAAACGATGACTGTAAAAAAAAAAAATCAGTGATGGTTTTTTATTTTACTATGACATTTCCAGTCATTATATAATTTTTTTGAGACTACAGCCTGTGTAGCTCACTAATGCTTTCATTCATATTGAATTCAGCAGAATTTTGCCTTTTGTCCAATCCTGGCCTGGCTCAACTGCTGTACCTAGAAGAGCTGCTGCTTGGAGGAACCCTGGGCCCTACAGTCAAGCCACCTACTAATCACCTTCTTACTGGTGCTGGGGTTCAGCAATAGGTTTATACACAACTAGAGCTAGCTGTGCTTGAGCCAGAGGGACTAATTAGCTGAAAGTGGGCCTAAGTTCTCTAAGTCAAGCTTAGAACAGGAATCTGGCAAAACAGGGGAAGGGGGACAGATGAAAATTCAGAAAGGGAGAAAAGGAGAGAAAAGGAAAGCAGAGTGAGGAAAGGTCAAGAAACAAGGCTGTCTCAGCTGGCAATATGTCCAAAGTGTCTCATTCAGTCATCTGCATCACCTGGAAATCTCAACCGGAAGCTGTTGCCTAGAACATGTATTCGTATCACTGGTATCAGACACTTCAAAAATCTACTGACAGTAGAAATCTTGAAGAGGGGGATGGCTGACATCAGTTAACAAGAGCTGTAAGTCAATGAAAGAGTGCGTGTTTTGCAAGCAGTGGAGCCTAGATTGGATCCTCAGCATCTACGCAGAGGGTATATAAAATTGCCTGCCTAAAACACTAGAGATCTGATGCTGGTTGTTGTTAACAATACTGAATTAGATGAACCAATGGTCTGACCTGGTGTAAGGTATACTTTGAAAGGCCCAATCCTACCCAGTGCTGGCCCAAAGCATACAGCATCGCCAACAGAGCATGTGCTGAATGCTATGGGTTGGCCATGGACAAGGCAGCCTGGGAGAGGTGAGTAAAGAAAAATTTTATTTACCTCTGTAGGCTGCCTGGCCCCCAATGGGTTTCCTCAGACCTATCTCAGTTCTTTGGCTGGTATAAGTCTGAAGGGCTTTCTTCAGGCCAGGAAGGAGGAATAAGATCCAGTGTGCACAGCTGATGCTGAGATCCACTTCCATCCTGCCCCCAAACTGCCCTAAACCACCCTGATCTGCTCCTGCTGTCACTTTATATGGTTCAGTGGCAGTTCTCTGGCCCACCAGTGCCAGCTCAGGGCTTACTGGCACCCTGCTGTTGCTAGCAGGCCACAGAACAACAGAGCAGCTGCTGCATGAGCAGCCCTGGCCTTATGCTGGTGGATCACAGGTTTCACCAGCATAATGCTCGAACAGGATTGGACCTCAACTTGCATAGCAGTTAACAATAAGACTATATTCTCAATCAGAGAGGTGACATTTAGGCCTGCAAATAAATAAATAAATGTGTGTGTGTATATGTACAGAGAGAGAGAGAGAGATGAGGCAATACTTGTAATTCTTTTGCTGTAGGAAATAAAGATACCCTCCTTTCTGGTCTTGCCTCTGTTGCAAGGATCCATCATTCAAACTGCAACAGGGCCATGAGAGGTTCAGGAGTAATTTGTACTTGGGCCCAGTGTCAAAAAGGGGGCCCAGGAGCCAAAGGAGGGGGCCCAGAAAATTCCTGGGATCTTATATTTTTTTGATCTCATCCAGACTTGCTGCCCGCACAAGATGCTGGGGACACTACTGCAGGTGTGCAGAGGCTGCTACTGCCACAAGCCATATGTGCTGGGCCAAGAAATGCATACATGACACTCCTAAACACCGTGTCCAATCTGGGAGGAAACTAGCCTGCTACAGTAGCTCTTTGGGTTGTGGATCTGCTTCCCACGAAGGAGTGTATAGGAGCTC
This sequence comes from Tiliqua scincoides, assembly GCF_035046505.1. Taxonomy (NCBI): domain Eukaryota; kingdom Metazoa; phylum Chordata; class Lepidosauria; order Squamata; family Scincidae; genus Tiliqua; species Tiliqua scincoides. The sequence continues at coordinate 232,546,615 of NC_089821.1, forward strand.
AGCCAGGGTCATAGCTGTGGAGCTACAGCTGCTGCAGAAGTATGCTTTGGTACACATAGGACACTTTTCAAACAAATGTGAGCCTAAATACAAGATGCTAATTTTCTGCAATGACTTTCTATATTTAAAAGATTTTAGAGGGCCCCTGTTGTGCCCACTCCCATCACCATCCTCCCTCTCTCTCTCTGTTTCATCCCCTTCCCACCCCCTTTGGGAAGGTGCCCAAAAGAAACTTTGTACCCCCTGATAAAATTCCTTTCAGAGGCCTTACCATGTTTCAGTTAAATGGAATTCACCCCCCCCCTTTTGTTATCCATTACAGTGGTGATTGAAATGCGTGAGGTTGTGTTGTGTGTAATGAACACAGGGATAGCCAAAGACTTCTGGGTACCTTAGGTGGTACACCAAAAGTTGCCCTTCCCTTACCTGGCCATACATCAGTCCCCACCACCCTTTTTCTTATTCCCCAGACCCTAAATGGAAGACAGCAATGGAGCGATAGATGAAATGTGGAGAAGAGCAACAGGCTAGAGCCAGGAATTGGAGAGGCCATTCTGCAGTGGTTCCACCCCTTGCTGGAGTGCAAGTTTGAAAAGATGATGCTGGAAGCTATTGTTCCTCCCAGACCTGAGAGAAAAGGAGGGGGCAGAGGCTTCTTCTGGATATTATTCCCCCTCCCAGGCCTGATCCACTGACATGAGGCTGCTCAGGCCTGTGCAGGCCCACGTAGCCCCATAGCAGGTGCCTGGGCTTTCCCTGGGACAAGGGGACAAATGTCCCCTTACCTTGGAGAGACCTCCAGCAGCCTTGTTTCCTACTGCTGTTTCTCACTACTGGATAAAGTGGTGGCTGTTTCAGTGCTGCTGCATCACAGCCCGGACACTTTAATTATGATGGCAGGGGGTCAGTATTTTAGAAGCAAATCCACGCTAAGTCAGGGGAGATGGTGACATTATTACTCAGACTTTGGATATGACCTGTGAAATATTTGCAGAAAGGTGGTTGATCACCACTTAAACAGTGGCAATTCACTGGCATATTGCAAACTTTGTGGCCTTGAAGCACTTTGCAGACCTGACTGAAGATATTTTATCATTTGCTATACTGTGCATGATTTTGATGTTGTAAAACAGCATAGCAGCTAGGTAGCCTTGTATTATTTCAATGAAAAGAGGCTAACAAAGCTGCATTTTAATTAATTATGATTGATTAATTAAACAACCGATTAATGAATTAAAATGAATTAAGATTTAATTGATCTCAGCTGTTTATTTCAGCAATATAAGGTAAATGAAAAATCAATATCCTTAATCTATTGTATTATTTTGTGTTTCTTTTGCTGGGTCTTTTGTTAAATATGACAATCTGAAATGTTCCTCTTCCTTTTTTGGCCACTAGAGTGAGCCACAAGGCTGCGGAAGTTTGTAACTGAAGTTACATGCCAAATGTATGGAGCATTTGCCTGGTAACAAAATTGATCACTTATTCCTTCTTTTCATATTGGTATGCAGCTGTTGTACACGATAAAGTTATAAACTGTTATTGCGTTATCATACTTTTAAAATCTGGGGTAGGATGTAAAGGAACAGCATTTTCAAAACCATGAAAAATGACATACAGGTGGAGCCTATTTATACGTGTGAGTTCTGTTCTGTGACCCAGTGCGATTAAGAAACAACATGTTGTGCTAAATTCCATAGAGTTACACAAATACGCGGCAGCCTGACACTTGGGGCTGGAAAGAAACTAAGGCAGCTGTTATCAATCCCCTCCGCCTCCCCCTTCTCCTCAGCCCTCAGTACACAGCCCTCCCCATTGCCAGCTGTCCAGGTTCTTTCACAGGTGGGATGCTGAGCTTTTAAGAGTCCAGTCCTATGCATTTCTACTCAGAAGTAAGCCCCATTGTAGTCAATGGGGCTTACTCTCAGGAAAGTGTGGATCGGATTGTAGTGTGAGAGCCCAGTCCTATGCTTGCCTACTCAGAAGTAAGTCACATTCTAGTCAATGGGGCTTACTCCCAGGAAAGTGTGGATCGGATTGTAGCCTAAGGGCGCAATCCTAACCCCTTATGTCAGTGCTTTCCAGCACTGGCATAAGGGCAATGCAGCTCTGAGGTAAGGGAACAAAAGCCCCCTTACTTTGAGGAGGCCTCCGTGAGTGACACCCAACTGCAGGATGCAGCACATGTTCCATTGGCACTGCTATGCCAGTGCTGGAAAGCACTGACATAAGGGGTTACAATTGTGTCCAAAATCTCATGCTTTGGCTTGCTGGGAAGACTTGCTTGCTGGGCTGTTTTGTTTGTGTAGGCTGGAACACAGGGAACCTGCACCATCTCAGTCTGAAGGGGAGGGAATTCGGCAAACACTCCCTGGGTTTTTTAAAGCAATCCCCTGTTACTACCGCACCTGCCCATGTGTTTGTGTGTGAGAGAGAGAGCGCGCGCCACCTTGCTGCACGTGTTCTGGTTATGCAGGGTTTTCCGCCCCCCCCTTCCCCTCTTCAGCCTTGGCTGGCTCAGGGGCTCCAAGAGTGTTACTGTTCCTTTGCAAGGGGAACCTCTTCCGTGGCTCCAGGGCTATTTTCCTGCCTGTGCAGTTTTCCCTGCCTGTGCCTGAGCCTTTCTGCAGTGTTTTGGGCCGCCTAGAAACTTACTTTCGAGGGAGATGCCAGCGCAGGGCAAAGGAGGCGAAGGTGTGTGCGACTTTCAATTCCCCCCACCTGATTCACTTTGAGACAAATCTGCAGATCAAAAATCCGAAGATAAATAGGTTGCACCTGTATATCAATAATTAGTTAAATAACTCTGGTATTAAAATCATTAATCTTCATGGCTTTATCCAATTGTGCCTCAATGAGAAGTGCATTATATGTAATATAACAACAACATACAACAAACCTTTATCAGGCATATATATATGTAATATAATTTCATCTCATTTACACAATCATTTATTATATGTTAATAAAATTATTTCTTGAAGTGTTTCAGCAGATTACTGTTCAGAACCCATGTTGTCTAATGACAAGTTTAATGAACTGTTCACTGGTCATGCACTTCTAAGAAGATGGCTGAATTAGTGCGTTAATCATGCAATCATTTTAAGGGACTCAGATAAGTGCTTAGAGAAAACAATTTCCTGATTGAAATGCTATCAGAGTGGAAGCACACTTTATACTGGCACCATTTTTACCCCTCCTATATGAGCAAAATATGTTAGCATTAATTGTGCATAAGAATTGAGATGTTTTCTCAAGGAGTTTCTTCCTGCTTGCTAGGTTTTTTCTGCATGAATGGTTGCATAAAAATATAACGCCAAATCATTATCTGGCATAAAATGAATGAGCCTCAGGTTCATGAGCTTCCACTTCATACTTCCTCCTTCCTTTTCATGTTCTAGTTACCTCCTGTGCTTCCTAATTCTTAGCAAATTATAGTTTACCATTGCATCCAAATCATGGTTTTCACAAACTAGGTTAGAATCATGCTTAAACTGGTTCCTATTTCTAATTTGCAATACTTTTTTGCCCAGTTCAGGTGCTATGGCAAACTATGATGTCCCAAGAAATAGGGTGGACATAAATTAGAACATAAAAGAGAGGAGCAGTAGGAGGAGTGCACAAGCCTGAGTTTATTCATGTCATGTAATATCAAACCATGGTTTGGTGGTGTAAGTGTTGCATGAATGGACTTTTAGGGCACAATCCTAACCTAAGCAGCTGAGGGGAAGCCGGCGCAGAGGTGTCTGTCAACCTCCAAATGCCGGCGCTTCTCGGAGCGTCGGCCTGGCTTCCCCTCGAGGAGGTGCAAACGTGCTTTACATTTTTGACCTAGAAAGAATGTTTCTAGTTATAATGTGCTTGACCCAAAAGATGATCACATTCCAAAAGTCACATCTATCTAGACTAAACAGTTTCAAATAGTAACACAAGCGTTTTATTAGAATTTTTTTTTTAATTTTAGCCTGATCTGAGATTTCAAGCATTATTTTCAGGTGAACTCAAGGATTCTGAGACAACAGAGGTTCTCTTGAAATGTGTAGTCGTCCTACTCAAATACCGATGTTCCATCAAAAAAAGCACAGGATATAAATTTTTAAAATCTCCATTGCCATCAACTGTTTTAATGATGAGACAGCCGACAGACATGGCAATTAAAGAAAATTATTATATCAGTAAAATTATCATACATATAGCTTCAATATAGTCATTAGCCCCATCTCAAGGTAGCCGCATTATGCAAATATTAAATTTTAATATCCTTACAGCATTTGAATATTTTCACCTTTCATCCTGTACTGATAAAATGGCTATGGACTAGGATACGAGTCTCTGTAGATGCAAGCCAAGGAGGCGGAGAAACTCAAAGTCCAGTGAACACAAGAAAAGGCAAAATCTGAGCAGCCATTTCAAAGAGGAAAAACTGTAGCAAGAGTAGGAGACTTGTCTTATGGCCCAATCCTAACTAGGGGAAATGCCAGCATACCATCAAGTACACCAGTGCACACACAGCCCTGCCAATGCATTAGCCCCTCCACTAGTAGGTGCTACATAGACATCAGTGCAGCCGCTGGAAAGTGCAACAGCTAGAAAGTCGGGCACCACTGTCAATGGACTGCAGGCCAGCTGCCAGAGCAACCCTATCAAAAGAGAGACTGAAACAGGGTGGAGGGCGGAGTGAGGCACGGATGGGCTGAGGTGGACTTAGCAGGCAACAGATCCTGAATACCCTTCCCAGCCATGCCTCCAATGGCTGGGAAGCACTATGCAAGTAACTCAGGGGTCCCATAGGGAGCTATGCAGCAGCCAGAGCAAGTGCTCAAATGCTATACCTCTCACCCATTTCAACCAGCCTCATCACCACAAAAGAGCATAGGATCTGCCAGACATTGTGGTAATGCCTCTGAGCTCTCCGTGTGGCATCTAAATATGGTTGGGATGCAAGGGAAAGAAGCAGAATAGAAAGCAGGCAGGCACTGATAGTTTTGGTGTGAGAGCCCTTTTAAACCCTATTTAGGGTGTGGCATGGCTACCAGTGCCTTAGAGGTTGTTCCTATATTGCTTTTTTCAAGGTCTTCACTTTCTGACCAGGTGGCTACACCAAATTATGTGGTTACTTGTATTTAACCATGCAAACCAGCCTAGTGACATGAAGTTGTCAAACTTACCAATTCATTATAAATAAAGTTTATTATTATTATTATTATTATTATTATTATTATTATTATTATTATTATTATTCCCTGGAAATTCAGTACAGCACTAATTTATATACAGCAGAACTTCTTCTTGCGACATGATAGGTTCTATTCAGAATCTCATTTACATGCTTTATTTTCTACCATATTATGCAAAAGGAATTATATCTTCTTCTTTTAAAAAAAGAACAAAAATGGTTTCAGCCTTATGGAAAACCTGGTGGTAAATCAGGGGTGTCAAACTCTTTTCATGTAGTGGCCTGAATAGCCTACATGGTGCCTGCTGAGGGCTGGCAGTGACATCATTAAGCAGAAAATGATGTCATTAAGTGGGTAATGGCCAGAAAAGGCACTGTGTTCTCACAATGAAACTCATTAGCTGCAAATGACAGAAGAGAAAATGTGCAAATTCTGATCATATTTTCAAGCCTTGAGAGCTCAATTCTCAAGCTGGGAGAGCCCAATTATCACATGGGCTGCCCTTTAAGCAGTTTCATTTCTGCTGCACTATCACTTTGCAGGTAGCAGGTCTCCAAAGTGACACCTTGGCATAAGCAGTGCTACTGAAAGGGTAGCATGTGGAATAATTGAGCACTTCCAGTGTCTCCCTCCCTCTCTCACCTCTCTTGGTTTGCCTCTTCCCCAGTAGTGTTCCTTGCCTTCTGAGGTCTCCTTCCGTTTCTCCCTCCCAAAGCCTCAGTAAAAGTGCTGCTACTGAGAGGCTCTGGGAGAGCCCAATTATAACTGGTGGGGGAGATAAAAAGTTTCCAGGGGCTGCATCCAGCCTGCGGGCCTTACGTTTGACACCCCTGAGGTAGGTAATCACAGTCATGACTCAGTTTGCAACTTTGTCTTTGCAACTCCCATAGAAAATTGAAGCTACGTCTAAAGTCCACAAGGTGGCATAAGTGTCTGATTGACAATCCAAGGTCTTCTTACTAGTAAATGCTTTCTTAAGGAGGTTTGTGTTGCAATATTTCTTATTTATTACCACTGCAAGGCCAAAATATATATTACATATTATTGGGTGCTGGTGTCCCCTGTTTTTTAAAATATGTTTTATTGCTGAAAAGCAGCCTTAGAAACTGCCATTGGGAGTGGAAGAGTGAAGGGGACTGCTCATCCCCCTCCATTTATGCTATTTATCTGTTCAAAATTGCTGCACCCCATGGGAGGTGGGAAAGCTACAATGACATGTGATTAACCCTTTGGCCCTCAATAACTTTCTATGTATACACCCATCACTTTACTAACACCCATAAAGCTTTACTGTTTTACTCTGTCCACTATGACATTCCAGGTAGAGGTTTTATGATCTTAGTTTTGCTACCAAATTTATGTTTCTTAACCTGATCCCAGTCCCATTTCTGGTCTTTTAGGCAAGGCAGTGAAACTTGTCACTGCATCAGCAGCGTTAAAGTAAGCCAGAGGACCAAGTGCTAAGCACCAGGGGAGCTGTCAAAGATGAAACAAAAGTTAGTCCATGGAATAATTACATCAAGCATTTTCAGGCAGTAGCTGAGGCATTATGCAGACAACTTGGCTGGCCAAGCCTTCTTGATTTACAAGAAGTAAATTGTCAGGATTGATCCTGACAATTAAGGTTAGGATTCCTTCTCCTGTAATGTGATGTCTCATGCTGCCAGATGACCTCTATGCCATCAGGCCTGAGCTTTAATTTGAACATTGCTGTCTTGATTTTTGAAGTCCTACTAGTTACCATTGGGTGACTTTAATTGGGACATGGTGAGTCTCATCATTCTGCAGGTTCACTGGGTAAGGTATTATCCTAGAGTATGGTCTCAGAGTTTCCTTAGAATGCCCTGAATCCCCCTAGTTGTGGTTCATTCTGGGACCCAGGTGGAATCCCCCTGTAATTACACAACCTCATCTGATTCCGGTTCTGTAAACTAATGGATCCTGACAATCCCTCTTCTGCATCCTTCCCCAGTGTCTTATACTGGGGCAACTGCAGAAGTGGTTGGCATGTTGAGTAATAGCCCAATCCTGAACTGCCTGGCACCCAGAGGAACAGCAGCACAAAACGGCGACCTCTGTATCCTAAGCATGCCAGACAGCTGCTGGTATCCCCTTGGGGGACATTTATCCACTTCATCCAGGTAAGGACACAGGCCCAGCAATGGGGCTACTCAAGTTTGCATCAGCTATTTTGCTTGTACAGAGTTGAAATGTCCTGTTTTGGGCATGTCCTGTCCCCCTCCTGCTCTGCTTCCCCACCCCACCTTCCCCCTGAACCTCTTCCCACCCTGGAACGCCATTCCCCCACCCAACTAACCTCTCTGCCACCCACAGCTTGTCCCTTGCTCCGGGCAGCATGAGGTGGGCTTCTGGCTGGTGCTGGGCTCAGTGCAGACTGGTGCTGAGCTGGCACCAGTGCTGACCCGGTACTGAGTCTCGTGGGAGTGCCTTACAGCACATTTGTGACACTCAGTGCCAGCATAGGGCCAGCGCACAGAGCTCAGGATTGGGCTCTTGGGCATCTATGAATCCTTCTATTTCTGAAGCCATATATATATATAAACTCGTTAATACTTGGCTCAGCAGTTGATCTACTGTTGGAAGCTAAGCATCATTTATGCTCCTCGCTGACTTTGAAGGTAAAAGATTCAGCTAAAAGTTGCTGAAACTTGTGATGGTCATGGTGGAGGAGCCAGTGGTATAGTACTACATTTTGATGTGCAGGAGATAATCATGACACCTTCATAGCCACCTACTAATATCCATGCCCCACTAATATCATATACTAATCTCATACAATAAAAAATCAACTTTACATTTTTTCATTGTGTCCTCTTGTGTCACTTATTCCTCCCTTGAAACATATTATACTTAATTTTCAGATCTAGCTCATTTCATCCAGAGATTTAACTCTTGGAGTAGTTTGCAATCATTTAAAGCAAATATATCAAAACTGAAAAAAATAGAATTAAAAATATTCTAGACAAAATGTTTAAAAGGTATGTTGTGGGTTAGTCCATATAAATTCCACTGTGTTCAATAGTATTTTTGCCCAGGTAATTTTGCATAGGGTTGTACACTCATGGCCTAATCCTGTCCTTGCAGTATGTCAGTCTGCAGAGCTCTGCCACTAGTGCAAAGGCTGGAAGGTTGCAAGCCACCAGTAGTGACTCACAGACAGGCTGCTGGCAGGTTTCTGCCAGTAGAGACGCTTAAAGGGGTGGGGATTGGGGTGAGCAGGGACAGATCATAGCAGTATTAGGGTCCGCCATATCCAAACCCCATCTTGGGTTTGACACACAATATCTAAAATATTCAAACAGTCTACCCTCCATATCTACTTTACCCAGGCTTCGCGCACTGGAGAGGACACTGTTCCAGAACCACCATCGAGAGTGCGATACCATAGTCTTCCCAGACTGAAGGATGCCAACAGTGGGCTCACTGATAACAAGAGAACTCAGTCCTTTTGATCTTAACAAAAGGATTGGGTTGTTCTACACAGCGCTTTGTGACAGCTGAAGAGACTTTAGCTGCCGCGAAATGGCTGCCAACAGAGTGTAGAGGCAGCAGCATTCTCAGTCTGTCACTGGAGCTACCTACACTGGCCAGAGGAGGTAAGGGGGGGCAGGGGTGTGACGGGGCAGGGAGGAATGGGTCAGGGAGGCTGCTAGAGGGGTTGGATCTGGCTGCAATGGCACATGGTGGATCCTATCCCTTCTTTTTGCAGCCTCCTGTCCCCTTTCTGTCCTTGGACTTGCACCAGCGAAATCTCTGGTGCAGATCTGAAGAGCCCCATTGTGGAACAGTAGGTTTATGGAGGGGAAAAGGGATTTAAATCCTGTCCCTTTTGAAACTTCCCAATCCACCCATCTCCCATTGGATACAGCACGTTCATTTTCAGTGCTGCTTCACCAGCTATATTATTATATAAGGTTATATAACCTTATTATGTAAGGTTGGGCTCTTGATGAATGAAAACCTGTCTTCTACCTTCAAAGGCAGGTTCACAGTAGCAAAAATATCTGGAGCATGAGTTCAACTGACTTCCACTGGAAATTGTTATCTGATACCCTGAAGTCAGCTTCTGAAGATGCAGCTTAGATTACTAAGAAGGTTCACCCACAGTTACAGTGTCACTGGTGATCTGCCTGTTGTACCACTCAGTATGAAATCCTCTTTTACCTCCGTGAAGCAGCAACACTGGAAAGGTTGCAATCATAGCTCAGTTGTGAATCCTGCATAAAATGTAACAGATCAGCACAAACATTTAAAAACACTACAACAGCAGAAAAGCCTGGAGCAATTAATCAGAAAGACCTAAAAGCACAGGAGCCGAGGCAGATGAAAGCCGAGTTGGTTAATTGGCTGGAAACTCCCAAAGATATTAGTTTCATCAGAATTTTTCAAAATGTCCAGCTCTCTGGAGAGCTCACTGTGTGGTGCCCCTGAAGTTAAAAATGAGCTCCCATTCCAAGGTATTTCCACATTGTACAACACAATGAAAGGCTGATGCTGGTATTGCCTAATGGTATCATTGTCCATGCAAAAGAGGAGGGTAACGCTGGGTAGACAACTTGGGGCTCAGTTGTATCCAATTTTCTAGCACCGGTGCAGCTGCGATGCACCCCCAAGGTGAGCAAACAAATGTTCCCAAACCTTAAGGAATTTCTGTGACTGCTGCCCCACCACAAGATGCAGCTCATGCCCCACTGGCACAGCTGCACCGGCACTGGAAAACTGGATAGGACTGAGCCCTCGGTCAGCACGCACTTAATGTAGATTATTCTACTTGCTAGGAAATTCCAGAAAGCAATGCAGTTGTTTTTTTAAGTGCTAGACTATCATCAAAAGAGAAAGATCATTATTAAAACTGAAGACAGATGTAAAAGATGGAGGGAATGAATGAGAAGGCCAAGTACAACGTTAAGAGGTAAACAGAGGTGGAAAGGATCAAGCAACATCACACTGTGTAACAACATTTGAACAATTTTGTGTTTATGCAAATATGTTGGTGTTGATGATGCACTAGGGTACCCTGGTCTTGTATGCAATTTAATATTACAATGTGCTTAGATGCATTTGGTCCATTAACTCACATGCGCTTGTTAAGCGGATATTTTGATTGCTTTCTTCTCCACTATAGAAATATAAAGTCTATTATAAATTTTATTTATATTTCTAAGATTCTACAGACCTTGGCTGTGAACCTGGGGTCTCACCAAAAATGTTTCCAATTGGGCCCAACAGCTCCTAAGGCCAGTTTTGCCTGCTGGGTCTACTCAGCAAGACTATGCTGGCATGAGTCCAAGTGGACCCAGGTAAGTGTAATATCAGTGATAATATAATAATATCAGCTGATAATATCAGCTGATAATGACATTATTCAGATACAATGGAGGAGATTTTTGCTGTTGCTGCCACCACCACAGAGGAAACCCTCACATGACCTCTAATGTACGTGCAGTCAAGTTCATCAGAAGTTTTCTGTCATCTGCATTCAGCTGTCAGCCTACATGTTTCATTTCTGCAGAGGACTATGGAGCTGAACAGACTCCATAATTTTGACAAGGGTGTCAAAGAGCACAGCAAACTCAATAACCCACCATGGAATTTATAAAATACGTCCTGAAGATACTACACCTGATAAATTTTCAGTGGAGTATGCACTTGTTATTAATCTCTTTTTCTTTATTACAAATAACATGAATGCTGAAACAGGCTAGCTTCCAGTCCCCCTTCCCAAAAAAGGAGACATCCTTTAGTGCTTCTTACTGTACTTTTCCCCTATAACTATTTGCATTTGATCCTTCTTACCTGTTTCACTGCATTTATTATTTGCATTATTCATGCAGTTATTTAGAGGCATTTCACATTACTAAACTACATGTGAGTGGCTTATATACTTTATTTCTGTAACATACTGATCTCGTAGCAATTCTTTGTCCTTCAGCACACCTTCAAGACTGCATCTCTCCCTAAACAGTGTGATTTTTTTTTTACATTATACTTATGTCTGCGTAGCCCAAACTGAGTGCTGCACTGTTGATTATAAAATAGCTCTTTTGAGGTTGTATGTTTAAAAAACTCACTCAGAATATTGGCCACAACTGTGTTTCTAGCTCTTCCTTGCATAATACATAAATATGCCACTCAGGGAGAAAAAGGGATTACTATGAACCAATCATATAATACAAGGATGGCCATGAGTCAATTAAATGGGATGACAATCACTTAGTATTGGAAAATTGTTTATAATTTTTCTAAAAGGCCAGTTCAAATATATTCTATTTGCAATTATAGAAATTGGTTTCTTTTCCTTTTTTATTCAAGATCCAGAGCAAACCATTCTGGCTCAGCTGTATTGGGGGGGGCAGGGTTGGCGGGGTAGGATTGTTAAAGCATGTTCCATCAAATATGGTGTTTGAAATGCAACAAGACACTTCTTAACCACTGTCCCTAGTGCAGTGATCAGAAATGTCCTGCTGTAACTCAAATTCTTATCATGATTTCTCAAATTTTGGCTTTAACTTCAAGTCATTTTGTAGTTCAGCTCATTCTTCCTCCACTACCTCTGCTTCCTCAGTATCTGAAAATGGATTTATCACCCAATATGGAATTTCCATAGAAAGAAGATTCTCAAATTGTTGAGATTTGTCTTCATGCAGCATATCCATACGGCCACAAAAAATCTTCAGATTATCTTGTATCCCACTTTTCTAGTTCAATAGGCTTAGAAATTAGTACAGCTTGCAGCAGCCTATATTGCACTTTAATAGAGTTAACTTTGAAATAAACACAGAGATTTGGCCATAATAGGATGAACCTCATTTCCTTGAAACTGCAAATTCATTTTACTGAACTCTGCAAGTAGTTCTGCTAAATAAGCAGTGTCTTGCCCACTCTTTGAGTTCATCACTGAGCAAAGTCTTTGTCTCAAAAAAGTTTCACAACAGTATCAAAAAGATCTTACAAACAGTATCAAAACACTTATAAAAGTGTTTCACAAAGTTTATTTATTTATAGGATTTTTATACCGCTTTTCTAAAAAACCCTAAGTAGGTTTTTGCCTTTTGATAGCCAACAAATTTCAATATGAAGCAGCAAATGTTCAAAATCTTCATCATTCTCAACACAGAGCTCCTGGAGTAGTCGATCTTTGAGATCATGGACTGGGCAGCCCAATCCTATGTTGATTGCCAGCACTGTGGTACAGCAGTGCCAAAACGGCTGCCACTGTACCCCATGGGACAAACAGGACAACTGGAGGTCTCCTCAGGGTAAGACAAGATCAATAGTTGTAGTGCCCAGCTGTAGTCGTTGTGTCCCCCCCCCCCGGAGCCTTTATGGGCCTACTCAGATCTGCACCAGCTTAATAGTTGGTGTAGATCCCAGTAGCTCATGCAGGCTTTCAGAGTCTCCTGTTGGGCCACCAATTGGTGTGGTGACCCAGTGCCAGTTGACAATGGCCTCCTCACTGGCACTTCTCCCCTCCCAGTTGCTACAACGTGCCTTATGGTACATTTGCAACAGCCATTGCCAGGGCACCACGGGGGCCACCAGTACCACCCTAACATAGGATCGGGCCCTTGATTTTGTTCAGTGGCAAAAACCTGGAGTGCAATTTGCCAGCATGGTGCCCTAATCTTACAACCTCCAGAGTCCCCCTGCACCCCTTTGCATCTTAAAGCCCCCTAGGTAATTCCACTGCTTTCCAAGGGGCAACGGTGCCTACATTGAGAACTACCAATTTAAAATAAAATATATGGCCTTTTACTATGATCACACAACTATATGACTATGAATACAAATTGACTATTCACGCCCATTATATACTCTGATATCTTCTTAGTTGGCATCCTTCAGTCTCGGAAGACTATGGTGTCATGCTCTGAATGGTGGTTCTGGAACAGAGTGTCCTCTCCAGTGCACAAAGCCTGGGTAAAGTAGGTATGGAGGATAGGCTGTTACCCATGCAGCAAATCCCCCCTCTCCACGTTGCTGAAATGGTCCAATGGAAAGCCAGAGGCCAATACGGTTGGTTCCAGCGGCGTCGCAGGAGTTGCCAGAACGTGACTGTGTTCAGCCATGAACTGCCTCAGAGACTCCGGCTCCGGATTTTGCCTCGAGGTTGACTCCTGAAGCCTTTTCCATAACTGGATGTAGCCACAAGGCAGTGGAGGTTTGGGATCAGAGTTTTCCTTCTCTCAAATGAGCTGCCTTCCCAGGCTGACGAGTCCCATCTACCCCGGTGGCTGTTTAGTTGCCTCTTACGACAAGTACAGCCAAACTGAGGGCCTATTCTTATCCCCAGCCCCCAGGGGAATCTGATATCTTACATGTTGATATTTAAACAAGTTGACATTAACTATAGTAAAAAGTACGAATTTCCAAATATCCATATCCATCAGTAACACCTGTGTTCAATGATTGGACATTTGCTTTGGCATAGGAAATGTGGGGTATGAATGAATATGAAAACCTTTAAAAATCAGAAAAAGACACAAAAAATTAAAACATCCCCGTCAGAGTTCATACTGCTTTTCTGTTTTCCACTAGCTGAATATCTCTGTCGATTATATGGAGCCTCAGCTTGTCATGCTATTAACCCAGGGTCATGGGATATTAAACTTTAATACATATACTACACAAGATGGAATCATTTATTTTTCATAGCCTTTGAAACAAAAAAGAAAATAATGTAACTAGTGCAGAAAGAAGAAAGTACCTCCATAACCAACTGAGAGTCCAATCCTGGGCTTGGTGCCACGGCTTTGTGCTGCCATAAGGCACGTTTGCGAGCCTTACCGCCGGGCTATTGCCTGTACTAGCCCAGCGCCAGCCGGTGCTGGGCTAGTGCTGGGTTAGCGTGAGGCGGGCTTGGAGGGGGTGGGGAGGAGGCGTTCCAGGGAGGGGGGAGGCCGGCGGGGGGTGGAAAGAGGGCGAGGGGAGGTGTGACGGAGAGGCGAGGCGGGGAGGAGGGCAGGTGGGAGGCGTGCTGGGGGGAAGGAGGGAGGTGGGTCCGTGGAGCTCTGCTCGACCAGATCCAATGCATTCATGAAGGGCTTAGCACCCTACACAAACGCCTTTACTTTACCGCCAACCTTTTGGTTGGCAGTAAAATGAGTAGCCCCATTGTGGGGCTACTTACCTTATCCAGGAGAAGGGGATGAAAGTCCCCTTCTCCCGAGGTGCTGCCCACGGTAGCTGGGGACACACAAGATCTGGTGGCAGCCATTCTCGTGCCACCTAGGCTGGGCGCCCCAGGCAGCTCAGGATTGGGCTGCCCATTGTTAACATCTCTCATGACACAATCCTATGCATGTCTACTAAGAAGTAAACCCCAATGAATTAAATGGGCCTTTTACCCAGGTACCTGTGTACAGGATTGCTGCTGGAGTGTGTTCAAAGCTCTGCAGCTTTCCATTTTTTAGTTCCAGTTCAGACTAAAAAATTGAACTAAACTTCAGACTAAAGTCACAGACCGACCAATGCAGTATTTAAAATGTCTGGGAATTGCATTCTACAAATGAGCATAATACATCATATAGCCCAGCAGTTCCCAAAGTCCTACTCAGACTTTGGGACTGCAGGTAAGTGCTTACGTGGGCAGGGCCTGGGGCAGGGGGTGTCCTGACAGCGCCACATTGATTGTGGTGCCATGTAAACCCAAGGGTTTTCCCCCTTACCTGGGGGTTCCTGTTGGCCTTGGGGAGGGTCCGGGGGTTCTGCAGCCCCCTCCACAGGCCACCCTGATGCTGAAATCACTATGTTCGGGGATTGGAGTGCACTTGCAGTTTTCATGGACGAAAACTACAGCATCAGGAGCCTCTTAGGCTCCAAAGGGAGAGATAGAATCAGATTGTTAGAGTGCTATACTGTTGCTTTAGCTTGTCCTCCTATAGAATATTATGTGTTCCCTCACTGGTTTTTTCCCCCTTCTGGATATTAGCTACATGAAATGGCCAGAGCAGAACTACAGAAGCTTTGTCTTTTTATCACTCATTGAATAGCATATTTACGCAGCCACACACATCTATTCTTTCTCTTGCTCACATAATTTATTCATCCCAAGAGGAAACAGTGCATCTGTTATTTGTTTGTGACTGGTAGCTTAAGTAATATATGAGCAGGTGCTCATTTCCAATTAAAAGAGAATAAAACATGAAAACCAAAGAATTACGCAATCTCTGGATGGTACAGAAGCTTTTGTATTTTGTTTTGGCAAGATGAAGACAATCCTTCCATGCATTCACTTTTTATTGAGAAGTTAAACTAGTACAGCAGACAGAATAATGGAAAAATGTAATTTCGTAGGTAAGTACTTACTGTAACATTTTAATTCAGAAAGTCATTTGTTAAGAACATGAACCACAATTACAAAAGAAATGTAATTCTCATGTGGAAATCAAGACAACTGCCCATTCTCAGTGCCTTGCTCCTTCATTGTTTAGTATGGCTCCATCCGGGTAGGTGGGACTCGTTAGCCTGGGAAGACAAATCATCTAAGAGATGGAAACTCTGATCCCAAACCTCCACTGCCTTGTGGCTATATCCAGTTATGGAAAAGGCTTCAGGAGTCAACCTCAAGGCAAAATCTGGAGCCGGAGTCCCTAAGGCAATTTGCTGCTGTATATAGTCACGCTCTGGCAACTTCTGCGACGCTGCTGGAACCAACCGTATTGGCTTCTGCCTTTCCATTGGATCATTCCAGCGACATGGAGAGGGGGGATCTGCTGCTTGGGTAACAGACTATCCTCCATACCTACTTTACCCAACTGGAGAGGACACTACCACCATTCAGAGCGCGATACCATAGTCTTCCGAGACTAAAGGTTACCAACAACAATGGCTTCAGCAGAATTTTTCTTTCCGTTCTTTCATTCTGCCAGTTTCCTATGTATGACTCTGATATGGTGAACTCCTAATGGTAATCCTAATAGTGAACAGCTCTATGGACTTTTTGGGAAAACATAATGGATTATAAAACAAATCTACTTACTATGGTTAATAGGTAGCCCATGGAGCTAAAATACAAAACAATGACACTTTTATCTCTCTTACACCCTGCTAAGAGGCACTTTTTCAAGTGGGTGCTCCTCTTTTATTTAGCAGGGGGAGAGTAACTGGCCCACCTCACCCCAGCAGTGTCTTTTGTAGTGGCTGTCTGCTGGTGTTATTTTGCATCTTTTTAGATCGTGAGTCCTTTTGGGACAGGGAGCCATTTAGTTATTTGATTTTTCTCTGTAAACCGCTTCGTGAACTCTTTGTTGAAAAGCAGTATATAAATACTAATACTAATAGTGCTAACGTAGCCCCAATGCAACCTCAAGGGAACAACATTTCCTGACTTTGAGGTGCCTTCCATGACTACTCTGCCTGCCCCCACAGCAGGATACAGTGCATGCCTGTTGGCACAGCTGCATCAGTGCTTTAAAGTTAGGACTGGGCTGTCAGTGCATCTGTTGCACAAGTCTGGGAAGTCTCCCATCTCTGAGCAGAAAGGATCCCATGAGAGACACACTGATGCTGCCAACTACATGATGCTCCACATCTGGGCCCTACCAGTCCACTACCTAACAAACCACTGGAACAAGGAAGTGGACCACTACCAGTCCAGCAGGGCCAGCTATGCAACTTTTCTCTCTCCCCTTCTCTCCAGCCTAGCTGCAGCGGACTGTGGAATTGGAACTGAGAGAACAAAACAGACCTGAACACTGAAATGGATCACTGCTGCCTTGGGACTGGTTTGTGGCTATTGCACTCAACTCACATGAATGCAGCAGAATAGGACAAAATGGGTCCTGCTCACTGTTTTTTTTATCACTGTCTCTGAAACAAATGTTCATCCCTAGTACAAACAAACTCACCAAATTACAACTAATTTTATGATTTTTTTCCTTTTCTATAACCTTCATAATTATTACTGTTTATATAAAGAAAATTAAGAAGTACTGAACTGTGTTAACTTGAAAAGCATCCCCTGTATTTATTTTATACTGTTTTCACAAACCAAAGCCATTTAAAGAGAAAATTAATACTATTAAACTAAACTCAATCAGAAATTGGTGGTTGAACTACTTGGAACCTTCCAGCATTCATCTCTATTATCAAGAAAGCATCAAACATCATGCTCATAATTTTAAATAAGCTTCTGCTTCTGTTACAGTTTTAAAAACATATTTAGTATTATTTACAAACGTAGATTAATTTAGCCACAATATTTAAACATTTAATGATATTAACTACATTGAAAAGCATTAGGTTGAGCTTAAAGAGAACTAGGAAATGACCAGTTTCATGTTCATGTTGTCTGATCCATTAAATTCACTGGTAGTTTTGCCTCTAATAATAATGTAGATTTCACTCACTGGATGAAAGTCAGAGCAAATTATGACATACTTAATCCACTGGTATCAATGGAATTCATTGAATTTAATAATCTCAAAGTGTAAATTGTTAATATCCTAAACACAGTTTCTCTGATTTGCATCCATTGCCACAGCTTCTGAATATTCATTGAACATTCTGGGCAAATGTTCACATCTACAGAGTAAAGAGTGTTAATTAAATTTTTGGCCCGGTCCTATCCTCCTTCTCCCCCACAGGCGCAGCCATGCCAAATCCAAGTGCAAGGTATCCAACAGGGGAGGCAGATCAGGAGGCTTTGGGAGGGAAAGGGGATTTAAATCCTCTTACCTCACAGTAAGCTTCCCACTCTGCAATGGGTCTCTTCAGACCTGCACCAGCTCTTTAGCTGGCACAAGTCCAAGGAGAGAAAGGAGGAGGAGAAGCTCAAAGAAAGGGGGATAGGGTCCAGTACACACCATATCTACTGGATCTACCCTCTTCTGCAGTCTCCCTGCCCTGTTCCTCCCCACCCAGTTTTGCCACTCCCCACCCCCGCCACTGCCTTAATTGTTCCAGCAGGTTCAGGGAAGCCCACCAACAGATGACGAGCATTGGCACCTCTTGCAGCTGCGCTCCCAAAATGGCACCAATGGAGCACTGTGCAATCCCTCAGCAACCATTTCACAACAGCTGCGCACAACAGCCCAATTTCAGATTCTGGATACAGAGGCATCAAAAGGGAGAGTGGCCTACTGTTAAAATGTGAATGATCCCCCTCCCTTATGAATCAAAAAACAGGTCAGCCAGTAATCCAATGTGCAAGAATTTGCAGAAACACTACAGTTATGCCATGATCATTCCTGCTGAATCACATTGCACCACCTAATACAAGATATAGCATCCCTTATAGTATTCGCTGCCTGATTTTTAAGTTTCCTATTAATAATAACAATGGCTTGAAAAATTCATTTATATTCGTATGAAAAATTCTCTTGCTCCATTTGACTCACAAATAATTCCAACCATGCCTTCCTCCACAGAACATTTACCTGATCCAAGATCTGTGTCCTTTTTTGCTTTTAGAAGACCTGCAAATTGTGAGCTTCATCAGCCCTGGAGCTCCTTTGACCTACTTCAGTTCTATTCTTTGGATGTTCGCTATGACTTTAGCCTGACTGAGTCCCAGAAAGCATCCTTAACACAATAATGAAATGAGATTATACAACCGGTCAATTACAGCTACTGTCAGGGTGCCATAAATTCCACCTTTCTCCTTCTCTTTTCTCCCCCTGCCTAATTCTATCACCACAGCAACTGTTGCATGATTGAAATCACAGAGGGGAATGGACTCATGAGATTATAACTAGAAGTATAAAAGCCATAGGGCTGTGTTATGCATTAATCCCACTACACAGTCATTGGAAGACTTGTGGCGAGGTCTCTGTGCCCTGCAGATTCAGCCTCTCAGCATGCATGCCAAGTGGAGAGAAACAGTGATGAAAGTTTACATTGCTTCTAAAGCAGCCATTTTCAACCACTGTGCCATGCCACACTGGTGCTATGGATGGTCTGCAGGTGCGCCATGAGAGTTTGGAGAAGAGTCATTTGTTGGAAGGGCCACTGGGGGATGTGAGCCCCTGCTGTCAATGGGTGTGCCTTGTCGATTGTCAAAACACTGATGGTGTGCCTTGACAGTTTTAGAGCCTTGTCAGTGTGCCATGAGATGAGAAAGGTTGAAAATGGCTGTTCTAAACAAACAAAGCTATGACTTACAAATGACGCCAGATAAAAAATGAGGTTGAAATCCATTTTCCAAAAACTGTGTTCTGTTTGTCCTAAACCAGTGGTTCTCAAACTGTGAATCTGGGACCCACCAGTGGATCATAAACCAATTTTTGGTGGTTTGCAAAACTGAGAGGGCAGATTAGGCTATGTGAGTCAAGGGTTAAACATGCCGAGGCATTTACAAATCTGGCAGCCACCTCTAAGGCCTCTAAAATGTTTGAAACCACTGCCCTAAACAATATTATTAGAGATATTAAAAATGTAACTACCTCTAAAATACCAACAACGTGATTCTAAAAGGAGGTGTTGTCTGGTGACTGAGGGCCCAATCCTATCCAACTTTCCAGTGCGGGTGCAACCGCAATGCAGCCTCGAGGAAAGGGAACAAATGCTCCCTTACCTGGAGGAGGCCTCCATGATTGCAACCTCACTGTAGGATGCAGTACATGCCCCATTGGCATGGCTGCGCTGGTGCTGGAAAACTGAATAGGATTTGGCTCTGAGCTGTTGTACTGCCCAAAGAGTTAAGCAGGAGCAATTCAGGTCATGACCTTGGAGCTGAGACTCAAAGTAAGACTGACAAAGTGCTATTACCCGTTGTAAGAGGAAGGAGTTGCTGGTGAGAAAGCAGGGGATTGTGGAGAAGTCAGCTGGCAAGAATGGTTAAGACCTTGAGAACCTGCCAGGGCTTGATTTATGGTTGCCTGTGGAAGCTCGATGGCATGCAGCCAGAAGGCATAACCACACAGTGAGGGAAAGTGGTGGACTGAGGATACTGTGAGTTACTCTAATAGAACAATACTGTAAAAACCCTATTGAAAGATGCTGGTTTAAGATTTGCCTGCCTAAGTAAATCACCTTGAATGCTGTGGGGGAAAAAACAACAGAGAAAATAAATAAATAGATAAATAGATAAATAAATACATAAATAAATGTTTGTATTTGAATATTTCATATATAATTCCCTTCCTAGGGATATACTCTTGACCCCATACCTGTTGGTCTTCCACCAGGCTTTAAAGACAAATTTTTTTCACCATGTATTTTATCTATAATGCTGTTGGTTTTATCCACCATCTATTTTAGTGCTTTTCAAATTATTTATTGTTGTGTATGTTCAAAGTTTGACTGACATTGTTCACATATTCTATGCTGTAAGCCACCTCGGGTGTCATTTTTATAACAGAAAGAGGAGCTATAAATGCTCGCCATTAACTAAATAAAAAAACTAAATATTTCTGCCAAAAATGTATTGATGACAACCCCGTGGTATATGCACACAAGAAGCTTTAGTAGTATTTAGCCAGCAACAAAAATCAGATGTTCGAATTCTTCTTCTGCCTGGATCCTGCTGCTTTTGCCAGCAGAAGTGCATTCTGCTGGCAAAGGCCAGCAGATAGGATTGGGGTGAAAGTAATCTTGCCAGCATCACACTGCAGTGGTTCTCACACATTTAGCTCCAGGACCCACTTTTAAGAATGAGAATCTGTCAGGACCCACCAGAAGTAATGTCATGACCGGAAGTGACATAATCAAGCAGGAACAGTTTTAACAATCCTAGGCTGTAATCCCACCCACACTAACCCAGGAGTAAATCCCATCTACTATGATTGTTAAAAGAATATACATATAGGTGGAGACTAATTATTTGCATGGGT
This sequence comes from Tiliqua scincoides, assembly GCF_035046505.1. Classification (NCBI taxonomy): domain Eukaryota; kingdom Metazoa; phylum Chordata; class Lepidosauria; order Squamata; family Scincidae; genus Tiliqua; species Tiliqua scincoides. The sequence goes on from NC_089821.1 coordinate 232,567,586, forward strand.
TCTGTTCCAAGCACTCACGTGGATGGCAAAAAACACACTATAGCAAATCAATTTAAAAAACAAAGTTTCTTTGCTCTGGTGATTTAAAAACAGCCTTACTGACCTTTGTGATGTTAAGATAGAGTCATTAAGATGACAATCCATCAGCGCTTCACTCAGCCCCTCCCTCCACCAATGCAAAATGATCACCTTTCTTTCACCTGCTGGTGGGAAAGGGAGGGGTCCGCTGGAGAGAGGGGGATTGATGGATTGTCAGCCAGCTGCCCTCTCTCTCTCTCTCTCTCTCTCATTAAGGAGGCTATTGTTAAAGGACTGTTCAGTTTTTTAAACTGATTTTAAAGGGTATTTTCCCCTTCTCCAGGGATCAGCACATTCCTTCTCATTTGCAGGGGCCATTCATGTTGAGTCAAATCCATGTATAAAAAATCCGTGTATAAATAGGCTGGACCTGTAGTAGCTTGTTAAAAGTACAGGTCTGTAACCTTTCCCCAAATGCAGTCACACCCCATGGTAGCATCAAGTCTAATATATTAAAAATAAAATATTGAAATGAATGGGAACCCACCTGAAATGGGCTCGCGGCCCACCTAGTGGGTCCCAACCCACAGTTTGAGAAACACTGCACAATAGGCACAGTGTTGGTCTCAGAGATCGTAGTGGATCTGTCTGACCCTTGTCAGCTGCCTGATGATGTGACCCCTGGAAATATTTACACTTCTTTCCCTCATGCAGTGTAAGGTGCATTAGTTTCACCATACTAATCATATTCCAAACACTTTCCTACCACTCATCCAACAACGGCTTTGAAATCTTTCTATTTTTAATCATTAATATGGCAGTGAAAATTAGATCTAATATTAATTATTTGTACACTTCTGGGGTAGGGTCTGGCCCTGGCAGGGGTGGCTGAGAGTCTGGCAAGGTCGATGGTAGTTGGTGGGCTGGGAAGGTGTTTACCACACCCAGGTTCCTCCTCCCAGGCCCTTGGTAGATGGGCTGGGTCACTGCTGTCAGAGACCCTGCTCTGCCCAGCTGCTGCTCTCCTACTGAGCCTTCTCATCAGCCTGCCAAGTGTTTATACGTATATTCCAGTGCTTCCTGCAGAAAGTGCCCCTTCCAGTCTTCTGGCCTTCCCAAAAGGAGTTCCCCCCTTGCCCCGGTCCCTCACCCCTGTCTCACCCTCCTCAGCTCTCCCTACCCAGTTGTGTTCCTCAGCATCTTCTGGGGGAGGTGTGTTGAGGGCCCTCTGGGATTGACCTCCAGCTGCATCATCTTATGGGAGCAGATGTCGACCAGATTGCCTGGGCCTTCCAGCATCAGCCACTGAGGCATGCCCCAGAGGGCCTTGCCACACAAAGGCCAAGGCCAGCAACCCCCAACTGGGACTGCCACAGCATGGTCAGCAACTGCAGCAGAGTTCACAGGGCGGTCTTGCAGCTTGTCAGCCACTTCAGGTGAGTTGGACCCCAGACATATCTATTTCTTCTTGACAAATCCTTAAATATGCCATCTACTACTCATAGTAATTAAAAGGAACTATACGACTTACTACAACATTTCATACAACTTTTCATTTTCCAAGGATGGAAAGTTTCCACTTATACTGCTGGCACTCCTACTCTCATCCTACACTTTGTGCCCGCCCCAGAATCATGTAATCTAGTTTGAGTCCCAAAGAAAATAAGCTTCCAACTTCCTCTTCTCTTATTCTGCATCAGCACTCTAACCCCTTCTGCTCTAAAATACTACTCCTCTGTATCAGCCTGGCCCAGAAGAACCTTATACTGCCTTTCCTAATCCAGAAGACCTTCAGGGTGCACACCAAGAATTAGAAAAAAGATATAACTCAGTCCCTTACCAATGCAACACTTTCAACTGTATTAAACCAAATAAGAGTACTAAAGATAGCTGCTTAAGTAAAGCAGGAAAGGAACACACAGAAAAATGAAATATAAACCAAGAACGTCAGAAAATCCCTGCTGGATCAAACTGAAATCCATATAGTCCACAGCCTTGAGTTCTGGCATGTTCCATCCAGCTTGTTTGTTTCAATGTGCTGGGTGGGAACAAACGGCAGGAAGTTGCATGAACCGCAAAGTGCTATGGAGGTGCTATGTGGGGGAGGGGGGCACTGTTCTGTGCTGCCATCACCTTGACAGCCTGGCTGCTTCCTTTAACATTTGGGCAGCTGAGAATGAAGCAGTGGTGGCAGCAGTAGCAGCTGTGAGGCTTCCCAGATGTCCTGACCCCTTTTGCTGCACTGGGAGTGAGGTATCTTGCCATTTTAGAATAATCAGCTCCAGAAGGGAGGATGGATTACTGTGGCTGCTGCTCTGTTCCTCATCACTTGAGAAGCCAGGGTATACTTACTGGCAATGGGGTGAAATCAACCACTGCAGTGGACAGTTGGAATATGCCTGAGCATGTAATGTTGTTACCTCAAAGGGACCAAGGACATCCAGGGTCTCCCAGCCAATAAGGACTGCAGTTTACACAGTTCCCAAGCTTATCCACCTGTTTACAACATTGTCCATCTGGCAAACTGTCAAGCGTGCCCACTTCCCCCTGCCGGTTTGCACCTCTCCGCCCCAGGGCTCCAACTACAGGCAGAAGCAGTGGGATCACCAGGTCATCAGGTAATTTACCCAAACCTTCCAATGGTTCCTTGGGGTAGCCCAATTCCCTCTGGTCAACCAATAAGCACGCACTCCAGCTATTTACTTAAAATGTTTATTAAAGCTTTCCCACGTTAGTAAGTAAGAGGAAATCCCTCCACCCCACATGCTGGAATTCTAAAGGAAGGGTTCCAAACCGTGAGAGAGATACATACATTTTAAAGGCAGCAGAAAACAATTACTCGTTTTCACTTCTGAGTAGATGCCAATGGGGCTTACTCCCAGGAAAGTGTGGATAGGATTGGGTTGTAAGTTCTCAAAGTCCTGCCATGCAGGATCGGTGTTCAACTGGCAAAGCATCTCACTGCACTGCAGTCACAACCACACCTCTATCAGCTCACTTATAAAGCTAATGCCCTTTTTGGTCCCATCCAATCAATTAGCCTTAAATCTGTCAAGTCATGATCTGCACCTGCATTGCTACCCCACATAGCTTTAATTCTCAGGTATCTGGCATAGCTCCAAATTGACCGCATCTAAATTATTAACATTGAAGACTAGGGGCCCAATTCTAACTAGATGATGCTGGTAAAGCACAGTAGCACCAGGGTAGGCTCCACTACGTCCTGGGGACATTTGGAAACAATGCAGGGGCAGAAAGGTAAGTAAAAGACTTTTTTACTTTACTCTACTCTGTGCTCACATGGTCTCCAATGGATCAACTCAGATCTGCACCAGCTATTTTTCTGGTGCCAAGTCTGAGCAGGCCCAAGGGAATGTTTTGAGGGGGAAATGGTGGTCAGGATTTTGGCGGAAAAGGCCAAGAGTCCAATCCCTGATGTTCCCCAAGGCTCCAATCCCTGATCTGCTTATTCTTACCCCATTCCACTCACCTCCACCCCCAGCAGTGGCTTACTGGCTCTGGATGGCACAGCAGGCTCCAGCAGCAAGGCCTCTGCAACCTAGCTAGGATCAGGCTGTCATACTGTATACAGGTGAAAGGAATTCATTTCACCGCTGTGTGTCATTGCTATGATGATTTCCGTAAGGTAAAAAATCATAATGTTCTTTTATGGACTATTAGTTTTATTTCTTGATTATTTAGTATCAAATATACCTTTAGCCTTCAAGAAAAGACAACTTCAAATCACTAACACCACAATCCTATATATGTTTACCCAGTAGCAAATCTCATTTTGTTCAGTGGAGCTTTTGTTCAATTGAGCTCCTTTAGGACTGCAGCCTAAACAGTGTGTGTGCGCATGTGTGTGTCTGTGTCTGTCTGTGTGTGTGTAAACAAACACATTGATACAATTTTCTATACCTTAACCATACTAGATTTTCAAGTATTTCTGCTAAATAAATATTGATTCCACAATTCAGTAAATATATTGTAAATGATATATTAATGGCCAAGTTATAGCCTGAAAGTCAAGAAATCATCCTAATCTTAACAACTCAAGCTGTAATCTTATACAGATTTACCCGGGAGTAAGTCCCAATCAGTGGGCAGCACATAGAATTGTGCCGCAAGTGTACTCTTCTCCATTTTCATAAGTAGTCCATTCCATGTAACTGAACACCTTGTCTCAACATAATTTCAACAAAACCAGTAAAAGATATTTACTTTGTTGAACTTAAGTCAAGATTCTGAAATACTGAAAGTTTCTACCAGGGTTGGGAACTTGTGTCAGTGATTCGAACTTGAGTCTCCAGAAATTAGTGATTTTGGATGACTTGACGACTCATGAGTTGCATGTGTGGAAGACTCTGAAAAAGACTTGTCAGAGCCCTCCTAACTTGGCACTCGTCCCCACACATGCTGACTTAAGTCTGCCTGTGTCTGGGTGTGCTTGCTTACTATATTTGCAGCATGGAAAACCTTGTAGGGCCAGTATTCTGACCAGGCAAGCAGCAGGAAAGTTCCAGTCGAGAGGCAGGAAAGGATTAATGTTTGCAATGAAGGGGGGAGGTGGGACTGGGCCCTCTTTTCCAAATTCTAATAGGAAGGAATGGATGATCACTGGACAAAGGATGGGCATTCTTATATTTTCATTGGCTGAGGGAGAGCAGGAGGAGGAGCCAAGGGGGATTTCTTGCCTTAAGATTGGCTGCAGAACCCCAGGGATGAGGAGGAGGCAATTCATAGCAATCACATTTTTGACTGCTTGACTACTGTGAAAAGTGTTGTTGTTACTTGGATGGAGGAACCCTCATTGCATAACCAGCTTCAGTGGGACTACTTCTGAGTAGAGCTGGCAAGAATCAGGTTGTCCTGGTAAGCTTTGCAGCTGCTGCACATGATGCTCCTCCCTCTTGCAGCTTCTGTACCGGCTCTCTTGCCATCCCTCCAACACCTCCTGCCCTGTTTAAGGATGGGTGGGGACAGCAGGGGTGTGAGTAAAGAGAACTCCTACACCCACCCACCCACCCGGCAGCAGCCCCATTTTTTCCACAATGGACTTTTTAAAAGGGGGTGCAACTCAACTCGAGTCCTTTAGAGTTACTAAAGGGTGACTTGGAGACTAGGAAAGCTCCCCTGTTACGACTCATTCTCAAGTCATGGGGGCTGTGGCTTGATTTGCATCAAGCCACACTGGGTTTTCCCATCCCTGGTTTTTACCATCTGAAATCAGGGCCGACTTAACCATGATATTGCCTGATGTAGCTTGAATCGGCAGCAAATAGCAGGGGTCAAGGAAGTGGTGGTTTCACCCAGTGGTGTTGCTAGGGGGCTGCGGGGGGTACGGGTTGCATCGGGTGACGTACACAGGGGGATGACGCGCTAAAATCGCAGTGGTTAGGAGTAATACTGTCATGTTATATACCATTGGTTGTGGAATTTCCAGCAGAATGCAATGCAAAACACCAGAGGGAAATATAATCTTTCTATCAAAAGTTATGGCCAAAAACAGGAGAACAAAAAATGCATGGAGCCCTATGGATAATGAAAGTGAGCCACATTGCGTGTTTGCTTGTGAGTAGGCGAATGTGCCTTAGTCCGTCGGAAAGGGCAGGCTGAGAGGAATCCAACGACATCAGAATGGTCCCGATCCAATAAATGCAGCCCTCAAAAACATCTGAGAAGGAAGTCCCTCCCTCCAAGCAGATGAGTGTATTGAGCCCTATGGAAAGCAAAACGAAGCCTCACAGTAGCAAAAGTGCCTTGGCTGGTGTGGAAGATCAGGTGAAGTAGAGTGCAAGGCTACCAGAATAGTCCTGATCCTATGCACCTGCAGCTAAACAAGTGCTCCAGAAGGCAGTCCCCCCCCCCCCAAAAGGATCAAAACAGAGGCTTCAGCTGATAAGGTGAACTTTCTTGAGACTTGCAAAGCCAGGTGGATCCTGACAGTGATCTGGTTTAAACAGAAGTTCTTAAACTGAACAGAGCACTGGGTAGTGCTGAAAATTTTACTGGTTTCGGAGGCGGGGGTGTTATTGTAGGCAGGCTACAGAGGAAATTCACTTGGTGGACTAGGGCTGGCTTCTGCTTATTTAATTATTTGTTTTACTTTAATTATTTATACTTTTTTTTTAATTTGCCTGATGATATCACTTCCACCATGACATCATTTGTGGTGGGTCTTGGACAAACTGTCATTCTAAAAAGTGGGTCCAGTGCTAAAAGTTTGAGAACTGCTGCAATAAGGTGTTAGTAAGTTGACACCCTGGGGGGTGACACCACTAGTGACCAAAATCACAATTTGGAAGAATAATACCATCATGTTATATATCAATCAATGCATAATTTCATACAGAATGTGTTCTATCTTTGTTCTATCAATAGGTACAGCCAAAAAACCAGTGGGGACGGAGTGATGGTACAACACCATGCCCACCACCTGTGATGTTGCCCCGCCCACTGCATGGGAGGGGGGTGACGCGCTGGCCTCTCACACCCTAGCAAGGTCACTGGTTTCACCCAAAGTCTGCTGCTGCTTTCCTTACTGCAGATGTGAACTTCATTGTTCTGTTTTCCCCTCATTTCAAGCAAGCAAGAAAAGGATCATCTGCTTCACTATGTCCTCCCCTTGCTCCTTTTTCATGCAGTTGGAGGAAGGAGGGGAGTGAACTGGCTCGCCACTGTATGCACCATAAAAACCACACAGGCAGTGGTGACCCAGTTTGTTCCCTCCCCTTCCTTGTTCAGTTCCTTTAAAAGAACTGCATGAGGAAGGACTAAGCAGAGTGTACCAGCTCACTGCTGCCTCTGCCCAAAAAAAACTGCACAGGCAGCAGCAAGCCATTTAATTACCCCTTCCCCTTGTTCCTTCCTCTCACAGTCCATTTAAAGGTTAACTTAAAGGAACCATACAAGGAAGAAGTGAGGGAAAGCAGCCACAGACCTGGTTCCTTCCTTGCTGTCCCTTTCAGTAGAACAGAAAATGCAGTGCTTGCTAGGAGCCCTCCACCTGACCTGTATCTCTTGTTTCACCAAGAGGATCATATAGGTAAGTAAGCTACTTTTTTCCCCCTCTATTGGGGTGGCATCAAGCAGTGGCATTGGTTGGCCATCCTTGTTTGAAATGTACTAATATATCTATCACAACATAACATAAGAGCGCTACTGAATCAGGCCAAAGATCCATGTAGTCCAGTATCATGTTTCCTACAATAGCTAACCAGAGGCCTCTGGAAAGCCAACAAGTAGGAAATGAAAGCAATGTTCCTCTCTTGCCACTGTTTCCTTACACCCTGTTTGTCCCTACCAGGTTATATCTGCATAAAAATAGGGAAGCTTAAGCCTCATGAGCACTATAATGATATTCCTAAATTAATAGGAGGGCTTCACTCCTCTGCACATATAATCCAGGTCCATAGGGCAAAGAGAAAGAAGAGCGTGGAACTACTAACTCTCTAAAAGCTTGTAAAATCCTACTATATGAGAAAGTTAAGTCACTGTTCTTGAAAGCAAGTGAATAACTTCATCAAATGCAAACACCTTTTTTGCTAATATTAAGCAATAATCCACTAGTAATTTCACTACAAAGCTGTTGTGGCCTTGTTGTCACAGGGGCACAAACCACCCCCACAAGATTCCTTCCTGACCCCATGCCACATAGGAAATTGTGGGAAACAAAAAAATGGGTGTCCCAAACCCTCAGTGGCCCATGCTGTGGTTTGCTCCAGGGATACCTAAAGTCTTGGGACATTTTTGTGTATAAAGATCTTAATAATTTTTCATATTTCTAATAAATTCAGGATATAGCAATCAATAATCCATACCTCAGGTATCCGAGGATATCTCTTACCTCTCCTGTCACTGCTGTGGGGAGATTCTGTTCAGCAGTTATATCCTCTGCCGCTTTCATTGATGAATGAGTGATTCAATGGGTGACAGAGTGTGCTGAGATCTTCCCTCTCTGGTGTCTTCCCCCAACTGAAGGTAGGAGAGTCCTGTTATGCAAGGAGCTAGACCCGCCCTCTTGTCAAGTCACACTGCCCTATCAGGGTGGGCCTTTGAAAAAGGCTTCACTGCTGGTCCATGTGGGTATGACATTGAACTCATAGCTCAGTGCCAGTTGTTCACCACATATTGTACACTTCTGGAAATGCATTAAATTACTGTTATTCACTGGCTTCGTATTCATACATTTATTTCCAATATGACTTTCTTTAAAATAAATCTTATATTTATATTAAATATGACTGTCTTATCATCCGCTGAGTTTATATCAACTCTTACAGTTGATATAAAGTTAGCAGATGATCATAATCTTATCAGGGTTTAATTCCAACAAATAGCACATCAATCTGCACTAGATACACTCTTCACATTGTGGCTAAAGGACCTTTACATACGCCTTCTCTACATTTCAGTACAATTTTTAAACTAGCTGAAAACAGAATATGTGGAATTAAACCATGGCTAGAATCCTATGCATAATTTCCTAGCAGTAAGTCTCCCTGAATAAGTATGCATATGACTGGGCTGAAATTTAGTCCCAATGAGCTCACATGGCTATTGCCATCACACAGGCTTCACTAGACAGTTATCTAGTCAACAAACACAACCATATGACAAGCCAAGTCTATGAGTGTTTATTAATGTTAATTCACTGGGAGACTCCCAAGTGAGGACCCAATCCTATCCAACTTTCTAGCACTGGTGCAGCTGCAATGCAGCCCCAAGGCAAGGGTACAAATATTCCCTTACCTTGTGGAGGCCTCCGTAACTACCCTCCCACCATAGGGTGCAGCGCACACCCCATTGGCACGGCTACACCAGGGCTGGAAAGTTGGATAGGATTTGGTCCTGAGTGTGCACAGGATTGCAGCCTATATCAAAGAATTCTCCACTTATCTTCTAACTAGTATTCTCTCATTGAAGCCTGAGAGTAGGCATTTCCCAGAAGTACTGCAAAACCTTGTCATTCTGTTCTTTCATTCTTCATATAGGTTGCTGTCTGGTTCCAGAACCCAAGGATACAGCCGGTGATGATGACAAAGAAATAAAATAATAAAAGTCATAACAACCTGCTCGGTGATGTCACAGACTTGGTTTTAATTAGCCTGTTTGGCAACTTCAGTTCGCAGATACCAGATCTGTGTTGCGATTATCTCTAGCTATTTACTGATGATTGTAGAAAGAACAGTAGCAGGAGTATGTTACAGGAGGGTTCTCAAGTGAACATACAGGTGCTTCAAACAAAAACCAGTGTTCCAAAAACTTATCTTTAGATATTTCAACTTCAAGCCTACTAAAGCAAAGCTACCTGCCTTTCTTTTGGGCTCACAAGCTACTGTTGAGAAGCTTTGTTGCATCAAGTGTGCAATATTTGTAATGTAATGACATGTGTGGTAATAACAGAGCTCAGAAAAAGTGCTTCTGTAATCATCTTCTAAGAATGTCACTTGGTCCAGGTGATCAGTTTTCTAATCTTATTTATTACTACAATTGCAACCTAAATACAGTAATGAACTCTGTCTATTTTAATAAATGTTCACCTCTTTCCTTTAGTTGCCTCACACAGATAAATAGAAAATATATAAGTGTTTTGTAGCATTGTAGATGGGGAATGTGATACTTTCTGCCTTTCAGTTATTGTACTGCTGTATCTTTGACTATGCCTTAGATTACATCACTTGGCACTGATTCAATATATTGGAAGGAGCCAATAATTTGCATGCAACAAAAAGATATTTTATTTGGACACAATTATTTCCTTCAAAGGGCTTCTGTTATTCTGTTACATTTCTTTGGTAAATTTTATATAAAGAACAATGTCCTTCTATGTCACCAAGTCCATTTTGAGCCATGTGTAGCCGTCTTAAGCGAGCCTGCTGCATTACTAAATCCAACAATACTCTTGCATGCAACAAACTTCATGCTTGGGGCTACATGATGTTATGTTGCAACATTACACATGTGTAAGTAAGTACAGACTTCAGCCAGTGCTGTATTCAGAAAATTCTCTCCTAGAATGCCATTCATCCAGTTCCTCAGTGCTACCAATTACATAAGGACAAGAAAAAGATAGCCCATTGCTCTGAAACATCTGAACCACAAGAATACTTCCAAGTACCTTAAAAATCCCCATAAAATATTCATCGCCAGCCACAGCTTCAGTTCTTTCCCAGTCCCAAAACCACTTAGTTAACATGTATTGAATTGATGGTGTCTTAAAATTCCACATACAGAATGGGAAAGAAAAGCATGCCCAGAATACAGAGCAGTTCCACCTCCTGATTAAAATATAGAATGCAAAATCTGCAAACACTGATGCCTTTATCACAGTGTGATTCCAAACAGGTTTGAGCTGGAGGAGAATTCCGCAAGATTACAGAAAGATACCCTAACTTCCCAGCCATGAGCTGAATCTGTCCCATTCATGAACAAGTATTTTGGGAATGTGACATTGCTCTGCAGTAGGTAGATGTTCATGAAGTGGGGGGCCCAAGCAACTGCACATATGCAATACTGGGGGAGACATAAAGCATGATCACAATTCCAGTGGGTCAATTTAAGGGAATTCAGAACATCCATGTTTTGTGCTTTTGCTAAAAAGAGGCTGCAGTTCTGTCTGTTCTTTCCTGGGAGTAAGTCTCATTGAAAACAATGGGACTTACTTCTGAGTAGACATGCCTGGGACTGGACTGGAACCTCATTCCACCACTATTACAGATCAAGCCTGGGATGTTAGTCCCAGGAGGACACACTCCCAAGTCAATGTGCAACGCATAGGACTCTAATCAATGTGCAATGCATAGGATCAAGCCTGGGATGTTAGTCCCAAGGGGACACACTCCCAGGTCAATGTGCAATGCATAGGACTCTAGTCTCAGGGGCCACCCAACAGTTTCCTCTCTTGCCTAAGAAAATACCACACATGGTCATTCCTCTTGAGGTATTCTATTCAGAGGGAAGCCTTAGCTTGGAGCAGCCCATGCAGAGACCCAATGTGGATCTCACATTGGACCTGCGCCATGGAGTCCTGAGTGCAAATCCCTGCTCCCTTGGCCAAGAACTCTCAGAGTGGGGAAGGAAGTTGTTGCTCCACCTCAGCTCTCCATCTGCCAACAGGGGCAGCATTTCGCACGCTCTACCTTGCAGGGTTGTTGTGACGCCCGAGGCGGCAGGCTTTAAGGGGAGAAAGCAAAGAGCGACTTACGTGCTCCAATTTGTCTTTCCTGCTCAACCAGACGCTGGCACTGTAGTCCTGCTGCTTGACGGCACTGTAGAACTTGGAGCCCACTCGGGTCAGGCTGGGCGAGGGCTCGCGGGGTCTGCTCTTCAGCTTCATCTGCTCGAAGCCCTCGCGCTGGGACGAGGCGGCGAGCCACTCGCTCCTGCCTTCCATCTTGACATGACAAGGCAGAGTCCAGGCGGTGGGGACCAGGGAGGAACCGGGAGGAGGGGAGTGGGCTGGGGTCAGAAACAAAGGGCCGGGGAGGAGGAGGAGGGAGAGCTGCGGGCAGCCGCCTAAGGCAGGGGCGGGAGGCGCTCAGGGAGAACCAGGCGCCCAAGTGCCAGCAGCAGACCGCTTGTTGCCCCCGCCGAGCTGCAGTCCGTGGAGAGCTGAGCGCAGCAGGACCGTTTCTTGCGGCAGCGCCTTGCAGCGGGGTCCACGCGACCGCAGGCAGCCAGACCCGGCCAGCCACACATCCTCGCGCGCGCAGGCGGGGAGGGGCGCACGGGGGGGGGGCGGCGGCGGCTGGCTGGCAGTGAGGGGCGCGCAGCCTCTCCCCCCTCCGTGGATGCCGCCAGCCTGCAGGTTGGCGCAGTGAAAGGAAGGCTGCGTCCCTCCCTTCCTCCCTCGCCGCCCCGCCCCGCCCCTCCCCTGCCCCCACCTATGGAGAAAAAGTTGGAGCAGCCTTCACCCAAACCCACTTCCCGCCCCTTCCCCCTCCCCAGCCTCTCTCGGCTGCCAGAGGTTCCCTCTCCACAACTTACTGCCTTTGCGCAAGCATCCTTAGGGAAGACGTGGCGGGAGAGGAGGCTGCTGCTGCTGCTGCTTCAGGGAACCCTCTCACGTCACCACCACCACCTTCCTTGGCCGTGAGGTTCTCTCCAGGTCCAAGGCTCTTGCGCCGCCTTCTGCAGTCCCTCTCCATGGTGCTGAGAGCGTCGCCCCTCTCCATGGTGCTGAAAAGTTGCACAAGTGGCATTCCCTGTCCTGCTTTGGACCACCGAGAGCAAGAGTCTGATGAGCTGCCAGGGACTCTTGAAAGCCATTTCTGCCCAACGTTGCATATGCGCAACAGGGACCAAATGTGGACACCTTGGGCCAGGCAAAAATGGGAACTTTAATCTTCTGACTGGCAGGGGACAGCTTTGAGGGGCACTTCAGCCTTCTGAAAAGGAGCAAGAGGAAGAAAAACTGTACCGCATTTCAAGAAACTTGGCAATGAATATGTGGCAATTCTTCTACACTTTCAGCTCAATAGCTGTACAGCTCCAGTGGGGTCTGTGCACATGTTTAAGATATGCGGAGATCAGGAGCAAGTATGGCAGGAATTTCTTAGACAACGTTGATGTGTGTAAAGCTCTTATTTGAAACCAGTTTTGCAGAATGAGATATGCAGAGAGTGGGGGATTTGTCTGACTGGGGTGCAGCTTTGAGGAGCAGAAACAGTGGCTCTCTGGGAATCTGGTGCAGGACCCACAGCCTCAGCATATTTTTGAGGAATCTGCTTCCTTCCAAGAATTAGCTCTGCTTGCATACATGTCAATAAAACAAATACCCTGTACTGTATTGCAAAGACACTTTGAGTCTCCAGTGCTTTGCTACCCAAAGGAAATAGAACCCTTCAGCACCAGCCACATCTCACCATTCAGAGAAGTAGGGTGTGCCTGACAATATATTCTCCAGAAGGACAGTGCCCATATGTTCATGCCTGTGACAGGTATATTTCCCCGAGAGATTTGCAACAACATTTGCTGCAGTTTGCAATTTCATCTCCCTCTGTCTGGCTTTCTCACCCATCTGGGAATTCCCATCATTAGCAACCTGATGAAATTCTGTCAGAAGTCTCTGAGGGCAGGCTGTTCCTCTCAGTCAGAAGATGATTGACAGAAGACACCTGTCCTCTGTGAATACTAGAGAATTATTAAAATCTGGGGGTGTGTGCACAAGTGCCAAAAAGCAACAAAGTGGTTATGGCAATGTGCAAAAGAGGGGCACAGGTGCAGACTAAGGAGCTTTTTGTAGGACTATATTGACATGTTGGCAATGTGAGTTGGATGGATCTGCACTGAAGCTGACTTGATGATGTGGTCCTGTATTGGCAGAGTTGTTCATAGTCATACTAACTAACTAACTAACTTGTGGGCTGAACATGTGGTGCAGAAATAATCAGAGTGCCAAGTAGAGAGCATCAAACACTGTATTTTTTTAATTATAATTTTATTTTAAAACACCATAAATTAATAAATACAAACTCAGAAAGTTAGAAATTGAAATGAAAATGAAAACAAGTATTGAAAGTTGTGTGGCAAGTGTGGAGTTCTGAATTGAAATTTCTTTGCTCTTCTACAAAAACAAATTGCATATTTGGTATCGTACCTTAAACAGTCTATTGGTTTTGTCTAAAATACATTTTATCCACAGAAAATATATATCTATATGTCAATTATCTACTCATCAAATCTAGAATTCATTAGATCCATTTTCCCCTTCATGCATAGGAAGTCAATAAATGGTTTCCAATTGTTGATAAGTTGATACAGCATCAGTCACTGTATTGATCCACCAAAGTCTCATAGTTTTGATGTGCCAATTCAGGCTCGTGTTTTGGGTAAAAACTGAATGGACTTCACTACAGGTTGGGTTGGCAGTTTGTTTTTTCCCTTTTTTTCCTGATAATTAGCTAGAAGCTGCATGAGAGTCAGAAGTTCAACAAGTGGCATCTTTTCCTAAAATTGCAATGTAGTTTCAATGAAATTGAAGCTAATTGAGCTAATATGTCATTGTTAAAGGCAAAGAAACAATGTAAGAAAAATGAACTGGCAACCCTAAGAGGTAGAGTGGGTGACTTGGGCTGCAATCCTTTCCACGCATACTTGGGAGTAAGCCTGGCTATAACAAGATTTACTTCTGAGAGCCCAATCCTTTGCATGTCTACTCAGAAGTAAGTCCCATTATATCCAATGTGGCTTACTCCCAGGTAAGTGTGGATAGGATTGCAGCCTTAGGGGAATAGGATTGACAGCACTGTATGAAGCAGCTCATGGTGGAAAGAAAATTATGAAACCCATCCATTATTTCAGTCTTACACCTGTCAAGTTCAGCTGGATTCCAGATCATTTCCAGAGCTTCCCATTCCCACCTCTTTCAGTAAATCTCTACTACAATATAACAAAGACTGATCTCCACAATAAAATTTCATCCTTATGAACAATCATTGTCCTTCTCATAATGATCTTTCCTCATATTCTTGATGTTTATTCCACTTCCTATATTTTCTTTGGCTTCATTTAGTCTGTTGGCAGACCTTTAGGTCCAATAAGCATTATTAGATACTAAATGATATGTCATTGCATATTCTCAAAATAATAAAACAAAGATTTAGCAATGAATTTTAGTCAAAGAAAATAAAGAGATTTTTCCACCAAACCAAAGAGCTTGCTGTTGCGCATACTAACCATATGACCATGTTGGTGGTAAATAAATGTTAAATGGTAGTTATAGTTACTGGTATGCAAAACTTATACAGGAAGAATTCTATTTTCCATTTTTTTTCCCCAAACCTCAGCTGCCCATATAAATCAAGCTGCTTCTGTTTGAACCGCTATTCCTTCAGTATGGTCAGTTGCTTACTTACCGTTAGGGTCACTAGAATGAAAACTGCAGATTTTTCTTGCAGTGGATCTTGGTGTAGTCAATGGAGTCATTTTAGTTTATGGGCTGAATAAAAGCTCTTAGCTGTTATAATTAGCAGACCACCTGAATGCCTGCAATCAAAAAGTCTTATTGATATCTTATCGTCTTATATATTGCTATCTCTTCTATGGGCATACTCAAGAGAATGGTGTGATTGGCTTTTTAGGCTCCAGGGAGCTTGGAATATATTTCAGGATGTCCTTCCCACCACACTTGACAAAGTGCTTGGTATGTGAAGACATGACATGGAGGTCTACTACTGAAAGAGAAAAAAAAAACCCACCAAAGATCAAAACTATAAATTGGTATATCCAAAGTGAATGAACCAAGCCCCTTCCAGGACTCAATCTGCCCTTCCTCTGCCCCATCACCACCTCATTCAACCCTTCCCCATTCCATCCCACCTTCCCTGCCATCCTACCTGTGTAGGTGGGTGGGCTGCGATCCTCTGCTTGAGTATTTTTTAACAAATGCTGTAAGGTGGTCATTGCCAGAGGAACGTATGTTTCACTGGTGGTTGGCCCAGATAAGACAATTTTCTAATGACTTCCAGAATAGGAAGAGAAGTACTCTGCAGGAGTGCATGGCCTCTGGGACCCCAAGTGCCTCTGGGAACAAGTGCCAGGTAAGGCACCGAGAGTTCAGCAGGAGGGCGAGGAGGCCAGGGCCCCAGACACTGCCCTTCTCTTCCCTTGAGAAGAGGGCAGCAAACCAGTGTAGGGTTTTGTAAGTACCCCTAAATAAAAACAACAAAAATAGCTATGCAGTCAGACAGCCAGCAGCAGGGAGGGGGCTATCCTGCATGGAGTGCCACATGTATGACTATATGCCTCTGGGGCATAAGTCATGGGTGTGTCCTCGGTGCAAGGAGCTCCAGGGTCTCCACTCCCTTAAAGCCTTGGTGGCTGATCTGGAGAAGCAGGGGCAGGCAGAGAAGGACCGTGGGGAGACTTCCGGGCACAATCAGGCTTCTTCCCAACCTCAGGTGTGCAGCTCCTCAGCTGCCCGGGTGGGAAGACTTGGGGCTGGAGGACGTCATCCTGGAGAGGAGGGAAACAATCCCCTAGGAGGGGACCCCTTCTCCAGGGGATGGGCCCATATCTGAATGCACTCAGGATACCCCTTGGCAGAAGGGGGATTGGGGGCTTCTTGTAGTAGGGGATTTGATTATTAGAAACATACAGAGGGGGGTTTGCGACAGATGTGAGGACCACATGGCAACTTGCCTGCCTGGTGCGAAGGTTGTGGACATCACTTCCCATCTAGACAGGCTGGTAGACAGTGCTGGGGAGGAGGTAGCAGTTGTGATGCATGTCGGCACCAACAACGTGGGCAAGTGTAGCCGGGAGGTCCTGGAGGCCAAATTTAGGCTTTTAGGTAGGAAGCTGAAGGCCAGGACCTCAAAGGTAGCGTTCTCTAAAGTGCTACCTGTTCCACGCGCAGGGCCAGCTAGGCAGGCAGAGATCAGGGGTCTCAATGCGTGGATGAGACGGTGGTGTAGGTCGGAGGGGTTTAGATTCATTAGGCACTGGGGAACTTTTTGGGACAAGCGGGGCCTGTACAAGAGGGACGGGCTTCACTTGAACCAGAATGAAACCAGACTGCTGGCGCATAACATTAAAAAGGTGGCAGAGCAGCCTTTTAGCTGAACCCTGGAGGAAGGCCGACAGGAGCCGAGGGGCATCCGGTTCAGGACTCCTCATCCCTATGGGACGAGGATGGGGAGGTTAGAGAACAACAAGACAAAGGCAGAGTAGGAGAAGAAATAGGGAATGGTAGCGTGATGGGATGTGATAGATGGTTTGGCACAGTGAGAGAATGTGGGGACAAAGGAGTGAATAAGCAGCCCATCCTGGGGCATTCCATGTACAAATGCTTTTATGCAAATGCCCAAAGTCTCCGAGCAAAGATGGGAGAACTGGAATGACTGGGGACAAGGGAAAACATTGACATAGTGGGCATAACGGAAACCTGGTGGAATGCGGAGAATCAGTGGGATACCACAATCCCGGGCTATAAACTCTGCAGGAGGGACAGGCAGGGGCGTGTTGGAGGTGGGGTGGCCCTTTATGTTAAGGAAGGGATAGAATCCAGCAAAGTAGAGATTGAAGGCGAGTCTGACTCCACCGTAAAATCTCTGTGGGTTAAATTACCAGGCCTCAGGAGTGATGTAATACTGGGGGTGTACTATTGTCCTCCAGACCAGAAATCGGAAGGGGACCTTGAAATGAGGAAACAGATCAGGGAAGTAACAAGGAGGGACAGGGTTGTAGTCATGGGGGACTCAATTATCCTCAAATAGACTGGGTCAGTTTGTGTTCTGGTCACGAAAAGGAGACCAGATTTCTTGACATGCTAAATGACTGTGCCTTAGGGCAGCTAGTCATGGAGCCCACCAGAGGATAGGTGACTCTGGATTTAATATTGTGCGATACGCAGGACCTGGTTAGAGATGTCAATGTTACAGAGGCACTGAGAAACAGTGATCATGCTGTGATCCGTTTCAATATTCACGTCGGGGGAAGAATACTGGGCAAATCTCTCACTAAAACCACTGACTTCCGCCTGGCGGACTTCCCTCAAATGAGGAGGCTGGTTAGAAGGAGGTTGAAAGGGAAGGTAAAAAGAGTCCAATCTTTCCAGAGTGCATGGAGACTGCTTAAAACAACAGTGATAGAGGCCCAGCAGAGGTGTATACCACAAAGAAAGAAGGGTTCCACTAAATCCAGGAGGGTGCCTGCATGGCTAACCAGCCAAGTTAGAGAGGCTGTAAAGGGCAAGGAAGCTTCCTTCAGACGACACCAAACTTTTACGAGTGGTGAAGACCAGAAGTGATTGTGAGGAGCTCCAGAAGGATCTCTCCAGACTGGCAGAATGGGCAGCAAAATGGCAGATGCGCTTCAATGTCAGTAAGTGTAAGGTCATGCACATTGGGGCAAAAAATCAAAACTTCACATATAGGCTGATGGGTTCTGAGCTGTCTGTGACAGATCAGGAGAGAGATCTTGGGGTGGTGGTGGACAGCTCGATGAAAGGGTCGACCCAATGTGCGGTGGCAGTGAAGAATTCTATGCTTGGGATCATTAGAAAAGGTATTGAGAACAAAACGGCTAATATTATAATGCCGTTGTACAAATCAATGGTAAGGCCACACCTGGAGTATTGTGTCCAGTTTTGGTCGCCGCATCTCAAAAAAGACATAGTAGAAATGGAAAAGGTGCAAAAGAGAGCGACTAAAATGATTACGGGGCTGGGGCACCTTCCTTATGAGGAAAGGCTACGGTGTTTGGGCCTCTTCAGCCTAGAAAAGAGACGCCTGAGGGGGACATGATTGAGACATACAAAATTATGCAGGGGATGGATAGAGTGGATAGAGGGATGCTCTTTACACTCTTACATAACACCAGAACCAGGGGACATCCATTAAAATTGAGTGTTGGGAGAGTTAGAACAGACAAAAGAAAATATTTCTTTACTCAGCATGTGGTTGGTCTGTGGAACTCCTTGCCGCAGGATGTGGTGATGGCGTCTGGCCTGGACACCTTTAAAAGGGGATTGGACAAGTTTCTGGAGGAAAAATCCATTATGGGTTACAAGCCATGATGTGTATGTGCAACATCCTGATTTTAGAAATGGGCTATGTCAGAAGGCCAGATGCAAGGGAGTGCACCAGGATGAGGTCTCTTGTTATCTGGTGTGTTCTCTGGGGCATTTGGTGGGCCGCTGTGAGATACAGGAAGCTGGACTAGATGGGCCTATGGCCTGATCCAGTGGGGCTGTTCTTATGTTCTTAGGACCTCTCTTGAGCCCAAAAGTAATTAGGAGACTATTAGCATTTAGGAAACACTGTCATTATTGCAAGATGCAAATTACATGGTTATCTTGATAGATGTGCAGTGTGACTGGCTGCCCAAACATATCCCCTGCCAGTTCATAGCATGCAGCACTGTCAATAGAGTGCACACTGCATACTGTTGGGAGTGTGTGTGACCAGATGGCCAGGGAGAGGAAAGTAAAAATAGGTACACTTACCTCTCTGTAGGTTACCTGGTTATCAATGGGTTTCCTCAGACCCCTAACAGGTCATTTGCTGGCATAAATCCAAGGAGTATCATGAGACAGGTCCAGCTGGGAAAAGAGGGACAGGATCTTCCACATGCTGCTGCTGCCAAGATCCACTACCTCTCACCCCTGGTTCCTCCCCCAAATTGCCTTGAAACTTCCCCAAACCTCCCTTGACCTGCCCCTGATGTGATGTTACCTGCCTCAGTGTGGCCTGAGTGAGGGCCCAATCCTATCCAATTTTCCAGTGCCGGTGCAGTCGTGCCAATGGGGCATGTGCTGCATCCTGTGGTGGGAAGGCAGTCACAGAGACCTTTCCAAGAGAAGGGAACATTTGTTCCCTTACTTTGGGGCTGCATTGTGTTGCATCAATGCTGGAAAGTTGGATAGGATTGGGCTCTGAGTGACTAAAGGCATGAAGAGCTTTCAACCATTTATACTGATGGCTCTGGAGTACCCAATGTTGGCATGCCTTTCACACTGCTATAACTGATGGCAGCAGATCCTGATATCCACTGCCATAGACCCAGGAAAAGATTGAGTCAAAAATGAACCACTTGCTTCATGGGATTCTGCAAGGATAGATTACCCTGTTAGTAATGCTTTCATCTACATTGAGCCCATAATATCAACACAATTTTATTGCTTGCATAGCAATCATTAATCTGTGTTGACAATTTCAAAAACATTCTTAAGTAACACCACAATGATCTTCATTTTATTTTCTCACAGTATATATCATGTCACCAGTGTATACATTATGCTAAGAGTAAACTGGATACAAATGCATACAAAATAACCCAGAATAGTTTGAGGGTCTATTCAATTCCCACAAAAACCAATCAATTCAACAAAATGTCACTCTTACACAATATTTGTACAAATTGTTACCACTTCCTTCACCATTTTTCAAACACACACACCTGCTCTCATGATCCCTCACAGCACTGTCCAGCTAATTGTAGCAGTAAATCCTCCGTTGCACTGACACCGTTAGCTTGGAATGCATATCCCACATCAGAGCAAAATTAATTGCCTGGAAAGATGTATTCACCCATTATCTATCCCAAATCACTGTATCGCCCTAAAGCAAAGCCTCAAGGCATTTTCTGTTACTACTGCAAAACTACCTAGTGAATCTTTCCTTCACTGCTCACTCCAAATTCATTCTGTCAGTCTACAAAATGTCCAGCCTTCTGAGAAGGGCTCAAGACAATGCTTTCATGAATTGGGGATGCAGTGTAGGACTAGCAAATTTGGTTATCTGGGGCCAAAATCTCAACAGCTATTATGGCTACATACAAACTGATTTGCAGCTGTTTCCTCCCCACAGTGATGGCAAGAGCAGGTGAAATGCCTGCCTAGCTGGGCTGGCTCATCCATGAGGTCAACTGCAGTGGCCACCTTAGGCAGAAGATTAGTGTGGGCAGGGCAGACCAGTCTCCTCCTGTCCACTTTTCTTTGCTGCTGCTGCCGCCGCTCCTCACACTCCCTGGATTGGAAAAAAAGGGAGTGGAAGGGAAGGGGAGGTATGGAGGAGATGAGAGTAGGAACCTAGATGTGGGCTTCTCTGCCTTCCCTGCTCCACCCCCTCTTCCTTTTCCAATCCAGGGAGCAGGAGATGCAGAAGCTCATACATATCCAGGTAAATGGGAATAGCATATGGCATGGCACCTAAGGGGCTGGGAAGTCTTGGGCCAGCCCAACTACCAAGGAAGTGTCCATAGACTTTGTACAATGATTGCTTTTGGACAAGACTATCCTGCTTTAGAAACCTTGCACGCAGTGGGTGTTCTTAGCATAATCTTTTTAAAGTTATATTTACAATATTTATAACACTTTCCCACACAAACGTTTGCAAAGCAGTTTTGGACATACATTCAGCAGACTAAAGGCCCAATCCTATCCAATTTGAGAGCACCAGTGCAGTCACAATGCAGCCCCAAGGTAAGGGAACAAATGTTCCCATACCTCAAGGAGGCCTCTGTGACTGCTGCCCCACCACAAGATGCAGTGCATGCCCCATTGGCACAGCTGCACTGGCACTGGAAAATTGGATAGGATTGTTGGCTTACTCTGCCCAGCAGTAGTGTAGCTAGAGGGGGTGCAAAGCATTAAGTTCTACACAGCGCCTCAATACAGTGTGCAAGTGGTCCCTTCCCCTCCCCTTCAGAGTCATACTAGGCTGCTAGAGCAAAACGGAGGCATCTCCTCCATTTTGTTCTAGCAGCCCAGAACGGCTCATAAGGGGCGGAGGAGAGGCTGCTTGCATGCTGTGGTGAGGTGCAAAGCAAAATATAGTGCTTTGACCCTCTCTAGCTATGCTACTGCTTACCTCTTTGGAAATGGAGAAGACTAAATGGGTGAGGGTGGGGCTTAAACAGCAAAATCCATTCTTGAGCAGTCATGGGAATGTAATGAATAGCGACCACTGCCTTGCTCCAGTTGTTTCTCTTTTTCCTCTCCGAGTTTCCCTATTGGGGTCACAGCCTGTACCTAACGATTCAAGTCAGATTTCAAAAAATGTAACAGTTTCTTAACTGCAGCTTTCAGAACCTGTTCAATGTTTCTTTTTCCAGTCAAAGTTCCTGCCTTTCAAGAAGAAGGATGAACTTTGCTCCCTTCCGTTATGTTGAGTAGCAGCTGTCTTCTACCCACATTGTCCACAAAATCTTAACTGTTTCTTTATCCTGACACTTGACTATGCTTCACTCACTTCACGGTACTTGACTGCTCCGGATTATTAAAATTCCAGTATTGATCAGAGCATCTATCTCTACCAACCACCATTGTTTACGTTCAACCATAAAGGATGTTCACAATCAAGGGTGAGAACGTTTTTTGAAAACACAGTGTGAATTGTAACATTTAACATATTAGATAACTTGATTGCAAGTTTATTTTTTAAGAAATGGTTGTATCCTGAAAACCATGAGTGCAACGCATCTTCTCTGTCCCCTTCTCCCTCTGGCAGCTCCAGAGCTCTAATCTCAGAGACTCCCCCCATGTGGTTTTTGGCCATTTCCTCTCCCACATTATCCCCCCTGTGCCACATCCCACACTGTTTCTGAGGGTTCTTGTGAGCAGTTTTTCAACTGGGGCTTAAGGAACTGAGGACACAATGCTTTTTGCTCAGATGGTTAATGAACTTCACTGAAAGCGTCCATGTTTCCAAGTAGAAATGACATTTGCTTGCTAACCTAGAAGAACTCAGACTTTCCTCTATGTATGTTCTTCATAATTTAAGAGCTCTTCTACATGTTAACCAGAATGGGATGATCGCCTGAAGTGGCAAAACTCTGAACTGTACCATTTCGAACTGCCGTTGGGCATTGTATTTTTGGTTGCCTACACTAATTAAAAACTCCCTGTGGTGCAATCCAGAGGCGTCTTTGGGACAACACAAGTCCCTTGCACCAGCCCAATGTCATCGCAAAAGTGCCATAAAACACTTTCAAGCACACATAAGGGGAGATAGGTGTGCTGACCTCCATGCACCGATGCGGGCCCCAGGGAAAGGTGAGTTGCATTGGCCAAGCTCAACCAGCATAGCAATCTGAGAGGTGCTTGGTGAGGGCGGAGAGAGGGCGGGAGGGGGGTGTTTCAGAAGAGGGGGAGGGTGGGTGGTGGGCGTTCTTGGGGCAGTAGGAAGCAGGTGGAGAGTAGGAGGTGGGGCCAAGATCCAGCACTTATGCTGGATCCTAGCCCCAATCCTGGGCAACTCTGGGCAGCCCCAGACTGCTCAGATTTGCACCACCTCTTTAGGTGGCGCAGATCCAAGTAGCCCCATTGGGGCTGCTGTGGCTCTCTCTGGGGTAAGAGGAAAAGCCTCCCCTTGCCTTGGGCTGACCCATGATCAGCCAGAAACATGCTCTGGATACAGTGCAGGCCTGCCATGCACATGCAAGGAGTGCTTTGGGTTGGGGGGAGGGAAACAAGTCTTCCTTATAGGGTAGATTCCAGAATTTTACCACCTCAATTCAATACCTTATTTGGCATAAAACATAGAACAGCTTCAAAAGACAGATTTTTGAAAGACTTTCTGTTAGGTAAAGGAATAAACTTTCCTTTTACATCCATATATCTCTAATGAAGTGAAAAGATTAAAACAGTTAAGTTTCAACAGAGTTAATAAAGTCAGCATCAGTTTGGCCTATATATATATTTGATATAGATCTCCAGCAAGCTGTCTCTCTGAGATAGTCAAAAACTTCTTTGGCTTATGTCAAAAATACATCCCCATTGTTCTGTTTCCCAGTTAGGATTGCACTATCTGTCTCGGCCTTCTTTCTCCATGCAGGTGTTATCTGATGAGTTCAGTTAAGAGAAGCAAACAGAATGCTGATGGGTTCCACCAGGCCCTTCCCTGTTCCTGCCTATTGCTGGTGTTTTTCCGCATTCACTGTAGTACTTCTGAAAAATCTTTTGGGGAAAAAATTAAAAAGTAATTAGTCAAACAGCCTGTAGCCTCACAGGCCCCTCCAAAGAGAATGTTGATTACAATCAACAGCAAATAATTTTTCCCACCTTGCTCCTTCTCACAACTCTCTGGATAGCTTAATGATGTGAAACCATCCTGCTGTGAATGGGTACAAGCAGCCCCTGAAGGTCTACCTTGGAAACACCACCTCACATATGAAATTCAGGTGCCTCCCATGGGTCTTGGAAATCTCCCAAGGTTACCTCTATTACCTTTCTATGACCACAGTCATCCTTAGCCCACTGCCCCTGGTAATCTTGAGCTCCACCATGTTGCCTAACTAAATTGTGAAGAAGTTGAAAATGAAATAAAATTTTCCACCAGGACTTCTTTGTCAAAATAAAATCCACCTTCACAGAAATATCCCAGAATATCAAAGTCGTTGCCACTGATACAATGTGAAGGCAGATTTTATAGAACTTGATCAAATGAATTAAAGGGACTGCAAAACCCACTTGATGGTTATAATTCCATCCATTGAAAGACACATAATCACCCAGAACTCTTGTTCAATAGTATCACTGACACTCCAAACCAGACAAAACATGTGATGGACATGGCTATATCCACCTGTGGTCTTTCCCTTGTCTCTCCCAAGCCTCCTACTCTGCCCACCAACAGCATAACATGCAGCACAACCCTGCATGCTATAGTGGGGGAAACCATAAGGTTGGGCTGCTAGTTCTCAATGGACAGGAAAAAAATTGCAAATATAGAGGCAGAATTAAACCTTCAGGAAGCCAGTTCAAATTGGGATGATGTATTGTCAAATCACTCGGCATAATGTGAGTATAGATGCGGATATTAATCATTTATACAGTTCCACAAAGTACCCAATGCCTTTAAACTTTTTTTTTTCCTTGCATTTCTCACAACATTCTGACAGGGTTTTTAATAGTTTCCTCTTTTCTCTATCTTGTTTTTTTCATCTCTTACCTTCTTGTCTCATCTCTTACATTCATTGTCCTTCAATGCTGTATTTGCTCTAGACCAGTGTTTCTCAACATTTGCCTTCTTCTGTACCACACATGGCTCAACGGTTTGAAGTACCATTGGAAATAACTGGCGATGACATCATTGCCATTTACTTCTGGGTTGGGAAGCCAGATACAATGCAGCAAACGCCAGTAAGAGGCTCAGGGTGGACGGAAGGGCTTTTCTGAGTGTGGAAAAACAAGCTTTGGAGCTCTGCCCACCAAGCCAAGCCTCCTACCGCTGATTGTTACATTGTATTCCTGGTCTCACTGCCAGGCAGCTGGGGTTCAGAGGTCCCACATATATCAGATTTTTAACATTATTATACCACTTCAGTGAGATGACAAGACCTTCGTATCCTTTCATGTATGAACAGTCTACATGACTCTTCCATGTTTATATTGTCTTTCATGTTCTCATTCCTTCACACTGTGTTGGTTGGAACTCCTCCTTGCCATTCCATATCTTTTAAAGATTTTTTATTTTTTTAAAATAATAATTAAGGAATGATTTCTCTTTTCCACAGTCCGATATCATTCCAGTTCCTCCCAATATCTAACAGCGCTGCCTACAATTTTCCTTCATAGCTTTCTTTCTAAAACTGTTTGTTTTCACTAGACTCCATTGTCCTCAAACCCTTACCATTCTGAGCTCTCTGTGGAGTAAACGATTACAGGCATGCGCCACTTAAAATTTGTGACAGATCACATATAGGACAGTGGTCAAAGCAGAACAAAGTGGCTCTTAATGAGGCATTCAGGACTCCCATAATCTGCAGCAGATTGTCTGTTTACAAAACAAAGAGGCCCTTAATGCAAAGAAAAGGCAATCTATCTCCAGTAGCCTGTACAGCCTGCTAGCTTCTGGCAAGGAGTGTATGATTATACAACAAAGGCACTAGATTGGGCTGAATGTTTGCTTAATGACCCAATCGCATAACAACAGGGAAAAGATAACTTATCCCCCTTCATTAAGTGGCCCACACCTGTAATTTAAAAAAGACCCTGTTTTGAAAAAGTGTTGCCAAAACCAATGTGCTACCATCTTTAAAAGCTAGACTCTTTACTCACTATTTAATACCTAAGGTGATAACCAGTGGTTGATTTTTCTGTTTATTTTTGTGTTTTGACTTACTGGGGTTTTGCAGAACTGAGAAAGGATGTGGTTTATCCATGCATTTGTGTGTCTCAGGCTAAACCAGCCAACTGCAGGGAGATAGAGAACTGAAGAAAAACAAGGCAGAAGAGGAATGGAAAAATGAGAGATGTTGCAAGACTGCTGGTAAGTCCAGGCCAGCTGTTTGTAGAGTGGTTATTTACAACAAGGCAAGAGAACAGAAGGAGGGTGAATGAAGATGAGAAACCCCCTTCCTAAAGACCAAATATGACAAGGCTAGCGGAACATAAGAGCCCCACTGGATCAGGCCAAAGGCCCATCTAGTCCAGCTTCCTGTATCTCACAGTGGCCCACCAAATGCCCCAGGGAGCACACAATACAACAGACACAACCTGCGTCCTAGTGCCCTCCCCTGCATCTGGCAATCAGAGGTAGCCTGCCTCAAAAATATACAAAAAAGGATAGAAACTCAGCTGAAAAATGATTCAACAAAACTTCATTTAAAAATTGGTGATTTAAAATATTTATGAACTGGTACTGCTTCTTACAAACATTGTCCAGCATGGTTATGTCCAAAACTCAAATTAGGCCCAGGTCCAATTTGAGCCTACCTCAGGAAATGAGAGACCTGGGCCTATTTTTACCAGTACCAATTTTTTTTGTTGAATCATTTTTCAACTGGGTTCCTACTCTATTTTGTAAGCCCAATAATTCAAGCGTTGTTTGCCAGATTCAATAAATGTGGCTGCTTCCTATTGATCTAAGAAGGCAAAGGATATGGAAAAAGTCATATTCATGGTTCAGGTGAGATTGTGGTGGTTTATTTTATAGATCTTTAGCTCCAAAGTGTGTCTTTGAATTATGTTGAATGATCGGTAGCCATTGAGGCTTGCCACTCCCATCCATATGCACAGGCAGAATATTTGTGGAAAGTGGAGACTTGTCTGAATGGAAAGGAGTGTCAAATCCCAAAAGGTGTCAAGTGAATCCATTTTGAAGAGCAAAACATAAAAAGCCCTTGTCCAGTCAAGAGTCCATTTTCCGACTTCTTTTATGTGCAATTTGCCTCTTCCAGGAATCTGGTGAAATAGTCAATAAGATCAATATAAAGGGCAGAAACAAAGTCAACAAAGTAGAATCCTCTCATCTAATCAGGACTCATCCCATTAAGAGCCAAATGATGTTAAGTCACATCATTCACCCTGAAGGGTGAGGCAGTGAAGGGGTCATTCAGGATCAGGACCATTAGAACAGGAAAGGCTTTTTAATCCTCTTTCCCTGGACTGAAAATGCCCTCTCCCAGCTGCTTAGCACCAGTGGAAGTCTCCCTCCTGGGGCTAACAGCAGCCACATGGGACATATTCTTAAGAAAAACAGGTTTTAAAAGGGCTAAAAGGTTAAAAGGGCTCTTAAGGGCTAAAAGGTTAAAAAAAATCCCCCTCACCACACTTCCTATCCCAGTTGCCCCACCCCCCAGCCACTATTTTACCTTGAAAAGATATAAAGGGTAATTTTGTGACATCTAGTTTGACCTTAACATCATCCTCATTTTCATCTGCCCCAATAGAGAATTTAAGTATCTCTTTTTTTCCCAATTACATTATATCTTATAGTTTATAATTAAATTTTTTAATTATAATTCCAATTTATAATTAAACTTATAATTAACTTCTCCCCATTCCAGACTGTAAAGAACTAAACAGCATATATCCACAGTTGCAAATCTCAGTTTAAAAAGCAATATTCTTTTCAGTGCACATATTCTGCAACACATTTGTCCCCTTGCCCCAGGGTACCCCAAAGCCACTATGTGTCAACTAAAATCTGTGCCAGTTCAATCACTGGCACAAGTCTGTGTTGATCCAGGAAGATGGATCTGATCCAGGAAAGGGGTTGGCATACAGCGTGCGCCTCTGCTGCCAATCCTGCCCCTCCTGTGCCCAATCTACCCACACTCTGCTCCATTCAACCCCTCCCCACCTCCCTCAGCATGCTCAGGAAGGCTCCAGTGTTCTTGCTGGCTCTCCAGCAGCATGCATGGCCAGAGTGCACTGTCTGGCTGCTTTACAGAAGCCAGCACTGGTAGGCTCCACCAGCATGGCAGCTTTTTGGGCTGTTAATTTACCCTTAGCGACTGCTTTCAGATAGGCTCAGGAGGCCATTCATGTACTGAAAACATCTCAACATGCTCTTTTGGCATTGTTTTTTATATTTTTATTTTTTCAACCCGTCATATTTTCTAATATAGACACAAGGAAAATTCATAGTTGCTCACCTTCCTCTAAATTTGGATAAAATAAGATTCCCTGGTACTGATGAACTGTCATTTTGATACTGGTTTTACTCTACTGGTGGTTTGAGTCTAATGTTCAAGGGCTATAGTGCAGCAGAAGAGCACATGCTTTGCATATAGAAGGTCCCAGATTCAGTTCCTGGCAACACTATTTAAAGAATCCAAAAGATTCAGGGTCCTGAAAAATCAGGAAGAGTGCTGAAGTCAACGAATCTATAATGGATGTTCTGACTTGTTGTAAAGTCTTAGAACAGGGGTGTCAAACATAAGGCCCGGGGGCCGGATGTGGCCCGCAGAAGCTTTTTATCCAGCCCTCAGGCTCTCAGCTGCTGAGCAGTGCTAAGGTGTTACTGCTAAAAGGGCAGCCCCCACAAAAATTGGGCTCTCCCATATCTTGAAATATGATAAAGATTTGCATGTTTTCTCTTCTGTCATTTGAAGTTAATGAATTCCTAAGTGAGAAAAAGTGCTAATTTTTGGTTATGAGTTGTTTAATGACATCACTTTCTGCCTAACAACATCACTTCCAGCCCTCAGCAGGCATCATGAATGCCATTCGACCCTCGGTATGAAGCGGGTTTGACACCCCTGTCTTAGAATCTACCTTGATTAACATATGTACCTTAGAAATGATCCTGATTTTTAGCAAATAAATTTTTAAAACTGTTTTAAAGTTATTCTAGAAGCACTAGTCCCATGAGCATCTACCGTTCAATGCTGTTTATTTACCTATAATGACTATTGCTGGTTAAAAAGCCATTCTGTGTTTTGCCATTCTCCTCAAATGCACATTAAATTTATAGCATGTCTGCAACTCTCCCCCCATCAAACTAAATGAACTGTCCTTCTTTCTTCCTGTTCCACTCTGATACTTTAAGCCCTTAGTAAGAACTTCATTAAAATTTCACAACAAAGCTCCATTTCATCTATTTTGCCTGCATCTACACTGTCAAATCTTTCAGCCTGCCAGACAATACTTTCAAGTTTTCCTGAAAGGTGTTCTTATTCTCTCATTCTTGGAAACATCACACTTTTCTGTTATCTGGATCTTCTCATAAAGCCTTGACAGATGTTCAAAAAGATGCCACACAGACACACACACTCGGGGGGGGGGGGTACTTCTTACTAACAAAGTTTGTGATGGTGTTTTTCCTAAATATTATTACTTAGGAAAATATGGTTTTCTGATAATAAGTGGTGCAGCCACAGTAGCACTTATGTAAAGGCCAGTATGCACCAAGGGACTGGGGGCATGAAGGAGAAACTGTGCATTCCTTACAGTTCAGGGGAAACACCCACCATGTGCAAAAGTTCACGGCAGAAGTTCAGGGGACAGGGAGAAACAAGTTGGAGAAACAATATAAAGAGGGACAGGTAAATGAAAGTGTTGATAAGCAAAGCATGCAAGGTTGATCTGACCTATTGACTCCTGAAGTGGAATGGTATGGAGAAGCACAGGGAATTTGAATACTGTTAACCCACTTCATAGCCGAGGACATCCCGCCTTTTTTAACCTTGTGGTGAATCCCTTGTTTCCAGCAGTAAGTATGGGACAAGGCCCTCTGCCCATCCTGAGCAGGATGACTGACCTGACTCACTCTGAAAGTAAACTGCTCAGGGAAATGATCCTTTACTTGTCTAATAATATCGCTTGCTTATCATCTGATTTGAACGACTTACAATTTTGCCAGATTCCTTCACTAGCTGCAGCTTTATGATGCCCAAATCACAAAAGGAGCTAAATTCTTATAGACAGGCTCTGGTTTTAAGAATTTAAAATGGTGAATGTTTCAGATTTGAGGATAAACAGGCAATATTGTTCAACCGTGTTTGAGCGGATGGCAGAGGCAAATTGTATAATTCCTGCACAATGAATGTTGTAAATCAGTGAATTCCAAATGTGTGGTTTAATGTGTACATTTCCATTGTACCATTTCTTGAATTTTTTTTTTCAAAAAAAAACTTGCCTTTCATCAGGTAAACCAAAAATAAATCCATCACATTCCTTGAATAGGCTTGTAGTACTTTTTATTCTTGTAATGAAGTTTATTCTGAATTTCTATTGTTAGGAGATTGTCAGCTCAATCCTAAACCGCCTGATGCATGGGGCTGCTGTGGCACCAAAAATGGCTGCCGTGGTATCCTGAGAGCCTCCTGCAGCCAGCGGCAACTCCTCAGGAGAAGGGGACATTCATCCCCTTCCCCTGACTAACCCCGCAATGGGGCTACTCGGCTCTGTGGCAGCTCTTTAACTGACACAGAATCAAGAAGCCTCAGGTCGGAGGTGCCAAAGCAGGCCTCTAGATCTGACAGAGCCCCACTCCCTCCCCCGCCATGCCTTTCCCCCACCCCCCACCCACCCTGGAACGCCTTCTCTCCGCCTCTCCCCATGCCCCAACTTAGCTCTCTGCCACCAAGCACTTCTCTTTGAGTGCCTGGCAGCAGATTGCCAGCCTCCAACTGGTGCTATCTCAGCATGGGCTCGTGCTGGGCCAGCTCTGACAGTGGGCCCACAGTAATGCCCACGAACTGGCACACACTCCATAGGGTTGGGCCCTGTGTGCGTGGGGGGGGGGGTAAGTAAACCTCCCTGATTATGCGTAAACCACCCTGGTTATGCATTTGAAGGGGCAGCACAGAAATACCTAAAATAAAATAAGAATCAATACAAGTGGCATATATAACTATTTAATATAAGTAGTACTTTCCACAGTAGAGTGCTATTTATACTTTATGAACTATCTGAAAAGTTCTTTTTTATTGTATTGAGATTATAGGATTCAATTTGTGCTTGCTTTTTGACATTCATGGCCACGCTTGCCATGTCCACACCACTTGCTAAGCTGTTTATGGAAACAGAACAAAAACACTGTTTGCAACCTAATTGAAAGTCACTGGCTGGATCCTGTGGAGACATGCACAAAATGCCACCACATTCCATTCCCATGTATGCCCAGGAGGAAGATGCTCCCAGCCCTGATTAGCTGCTGTAATCGCTGTGACCTTCTTCACGCGAGTCGAGATTGCTCTCACAATAGCAGTATTAATTATGCACAATGTAGCGAACAGCCTTTTCCCCTCTAAATGAAAACTTTTAAGAAGCACTGATATTAAACTGGCAATAATTAATTAGCTAGTAATTGCATGTGCAGAACAAACGTAATACAATTTGCGTCAAAAAGGACAGCTTTAACAGAATTTTAATGTCTTGCCTTGGAGATATGATGCTGTAATTTATTACATTGAACTCCACAGGATCCAGAAGCCAGTGATTCATGGGGATTTGCAAATACTGAATTCCCATTGACTAAAGGAAGCTGTTGCTATACGGAAGTAACCCCATGGAGAATTGTAACTACATGGGGAAAAGAAATAACACACGGGACATGAGAGCTACAAAGTCAAAACAAATCTCATTTATTTATTCAAACCAAGATCTTTGAATGAGTGCATTTTAATGAAAAGCAACTTTAATGTATCATCGCTGCAGTTTTCAAAATGCTTCTACTATGATTTCAGTTATAATTCTATTAAGGACATTGACTAGTTTGGATAGAGAGAAATAAAATTAGGTTGTCCCTGTTTTCATCGTGAGGTTCAAGGATTACAGGACATATAATATGGATAAAGAGAGTCAGAAGCACACAGTCCATACAGAACATTGGACCTCTATGTTCTAAAACAGTGCCATGTGCAAAAGTTAATGAAATAATCTCCCATTTCCAGGGGTTGGTGATGAAGAAGCTGGGGGAGCCTTGGGCAAGCTCAGGTTCTGAGCCAAGGTGGTTCGCCCAAGGTGGTTTGCCCAAGGTGGTTCAGACAGGAACTGTCTCCTCCTAGTTAGGTGCCCAGACTAAAGGGGGGTGGAGTATAGCCAGGACCCATTGCATTGCACCAATCGCTGCGCAGCTTTGTAATGGAATAAATCATGGCCCTGTTTCAAGTCTTTTGTGTCATGCATGTTTGTGGGGGGATACCTGGGCAAATAAAATTAGGTTGTCCCTGTTTTCATAGTGAGGTTCAAAGATTACAGGATGTATAATATGAATAAATAGAGTCAGAAGCACACAGTCCACACAGCACTACTGTACTAAAACAGTGCCATGTGCTAAAGTTAATGAAATAATCCTTTTTCAGTTTTCTGTTTCTTTCATTTGAACTAGATCTTTGGAAGCTACCACATGGTATCCGTGCCGTAATTTGTCATCATCACAGTTTAATCCACTGTCCTTTCCCCATTCTCCTCCCAAAAAGGGAGCTTTACCTCCAAGGTGGCTTGGACAGCCATGGAGAGGGGTTTGCAACAGGAAATCAGACAAGCTCCTAGACAAATCAACTTAGGATTTATTGGATGATGGTGACGACTCTGACCTCTCTGCCACTTACTTCAACCTCTTTCACAATAGCCTTGACGCCAAGAGTCAGGCGGAGGCTGTCTCTGCGTCAGGAATAATCTGGAATAAGATCTTCAGGGTACTAAAGAGCCCAAGATACCTGCTGGCACACCGTCTCCCCTATTGCTATGGCAGGATGAGGCTAGCTGCAATTACAGGACTGCCCCCTGGCTCACTCCAAGCCAGGAAATGGCTCAGATGAGTAGCTCCCATGAATGCCCCCTGGCCCAGCCTTTGCCTGGTCTTCCCTCTGGTAGGTCTCTCTTGATCCTCCCAGTAGTCTGCCGGTCTCGACACTCCAGTCCCCAGGCCTGATGTTTAATTCTTCTATTGCTTTTCAAATTTGCTGTCAAACAATGGATGTTATCTAACAACTCAGTTAACCAACCCTGACCATATTGCATGAAGGTGCTTTTTCAATTAAAAAGAAAAATCTTTGTGGAAAAGATTGTACTGCATTTTTTTAATTACTTCAATTATCCTGAGTAATGCATTAAATGTTCTAGTATTGATTTATGATGTTCTCCAGATTTTATGGAGTTATTGGTCATTTTAGTTGTCTTTTCCAACATATTTAATTGGACCAGCTGTTTTGCATAGATATTTTAAGAGTCATGCCAAAACTTCATACGTTATAGGATTAGAAATATCCATTCATATATATAACACACCTAGTTGCTTCTTGCAACACTAGTAATTAAGTTCTGTTCCAGAGTTAGAAGATCTTGGAAAAAGAAGTTCTTAACCAAAATTTTATTTCAAGAGCTTAATTATTTTTTCATGTCATATTTGAGGATACACTTTAAGCGTGAATTTTCACATGAGTCAAAGCAGCAATGTGGTTTCCATCACTATTAAAGTTTTGGCAGCAACAGCATGTGCAAGGATCCTAGTCCCATTTTTTCCACCTGACCCACCCCACCCCCTTCTGTTCCTTGGACTTAGCAGTAAAATAGCTGGTGTGATGACCCATTAGTGGCCAGGCAGCCTACTGGGAAGTAATTAGAAAGTATTTTTACTTACCTCTTGCTGGCAGTCCGATTTCCGCACCACTGCAGGCACTGTGCACTCTGTAGGGGTGACTATATGATGGAAGGTGGAGGAAGATGGTGGGGAATTGGAGAGGGCTGTAAATTTTTACTATTAATTATAGTTTATATCTTGAGCTAATAGTTTTGCATGAATCTAGAATGTTGAATTATTCAAGGAATGCGGCTGATGCTGCTCTGAAGCAATCACTATTCTTCTTCCAATAGTTTAATTCATTTCTACATTACTTTAACTTTCCTCTGAAAGTTCAGATCCAGTTTGGTACTAAACATTTTAAGTAATAATTTTTTGTGCAGGAATGATATGACTGAAATCAACAATACTAAATTTTTTCCAAGTTTGAAAGGAAAACTTACATATCACTCCTTAGGAATAGTTACTATTTGTGAATCAGAGCTATGCAGCTTCTGCTACCATATCCTAACACCCGTCCTGGGCCTTCCCACATTACACCAGGCCACTCCAATTTCTGCCAGCTAAACATCTGGTGGAGGTCTGAGTAGCCTCATAGGGCAGACTGGAGGCCCAATCCTATCCAATTTTCCAGTGCTGGTGTAGTTGTGCCAGTAGGGTGTGTGCTGTATCCTGTGGTGGAGGGGCAGTCACTGGGACCTTATCAAGGTAAGGGAACATGTGTTCCCTTACCATGAGGTTGTGTTGTGGCTACACCGGAGTGGGAAAGTTGGGTAGGATTATGTCCTGGGGTGTTTCTTGGGGTAAGAGAGAAAATATCACCTTATGCTGAGGAGACCCCAGCCCACTCCCAACTAGCGCTGGCTACATGTGGCTCCGCTGCACCAGCGCTACTTAGATTTGGGCTGACACACACCCTGAGCTGCTTTTCCCCCCTTGGGATGTCAAACACATCTACCTTCAAAAATGTTATACCTGGAATCTCAGGTTATAAAAAGAGAGAGAAGCCTTTTCCCCAACTCCATCAGCTGAGAATGCTGGAACCATTTCAGCCCTGTCCAGATCTAATTCTGCTCAGTTCAACTTCAGTCTAGCCGTCTTACTGGATCCAGAAATGGAGGGGTAGAGGAAAGTAAGCCATTTTCAGGAATATAATCAGTTCCAGTATTTAGATGTTATCACATAAGTTTTGTCTTTAATTAATTCTACCACTAATTTGTTTTCAGCTGTCAAGCCTGTCTTCTTATAAACAATGAGTCTTCATTGTAAAGATTGCCGCAGTAAAGATTACTGCAGTTTCTGATAAACTGCAGAAGGGTCTTTAATTTTTAGATGGAATTTACCAGAATCATGTAATCAGTTGCTTGGCAAATCAACTATTCCAACAGTAAATAATAATCAGATTACCAGGAAACTGCATCATTTCAAAGTTTGCTTTTGTCCTTTGGATTTTTAATATTAAAGGGAAAAAATCCAAAACCCAGTCAATGTTTCAGCTGTTTCATTCATTACTGTAAATATATTAGCAAAAGTGGAAGATATGCCAGTGTGTTTTTCAACGGACAGTCTACATTTTATTAAACTTCTTACTCATAGAGGGTATAAACTATACAACAAATGAAAAGGTTAGTAAAACAATATTAATTTCAGTCAATTGTTCTCCTCCGGCTGCTCATTTTTCCTTTTTACACAATAAAAAATCTTCAAAGTGAAATTAGTATTCTGCTACATGTGCCCACTTTCAAATGAGACAGGGGAAGAAAAGGGGACAAGTGCTCTAACTTTTTGTTCACCATACAGCACTCTGCAAGGAATAATTTTTAAAGATTAATCATTGTTGCTTTGCACTCAACATTTGGTTCCCCGAAATCTCACCCTTCTTTTAGTGTCTTCAGAACAATTCTGTCAAGTGTAGGGCCAAAAATAAAAAAAAATGACTTGCCTGAGGATGATTTCTTCAGTATCTGCTTCTTGGCTAAACTCATATCCAACACATCTTTGCACAGCACTGCTCTGGCTCAGCAAAAGAAATTGATCAGGTGATAATGCTGACAAATGAAAGCTACAATAAGACATTTGTGCTGGTCCAAACAGAGCAACAAAAATACTGAATTATTCTGTTTGTCAGGTAATCATTATCCACCATCAACAGTGCAATCCTAAGCACACTTAGGGCCAAATCCTATCCAGTTTTCTAGTGCTGGTGCAGCTGTGCCAATGGGGTATGCACTGCATCCTGTGGTGGGGAGGCAGTCACAGAGGCCTCCTCAAGGTATGGGAACATTTGTTCCCTGACCTCGGGGCTGCATTGCGGCTGCACCGGTGCTGGAAGGTTGGATAGGATTGGGTTCTTAGGGTGCAATCCTAACTTGCCCTGGGACAGGCAGGCCATCGGGCCAGCGCTGAATCCAGGGCAACATAAGTGCCGGCTGGGGTGCAGCTTGGAGTAAGGAATTTTATTACCCTTACGCAGTGTCACACACCAACCAGCACTATGGGACTACTCGGATTTGTGCCCATGATTTTGCAGTGCAAATCAAAGCAGCCCATGTAAGGCTGCTCTGGCTGGGGATGAGTTAGGATCTGACCTGTGCTGCCGTGGCTGGTCCCATCCCCTGCTGGGTCCAATCTGCCTTCCATGCTGCCCTCACTCCCTCCAAAATGCCCCTCCCCACCTTTATTCATGCCACTCTGCCCCCCCCCCATGCCAGTCTACCTGGGCCAGCACAAGCTCACCCTGTCCAGGCACAGATCTGGCTCCACTAGACCAGCACACATCTGTGCACTGGCCTAGCCTGCTCCTGAGTAGCTACAAGCATGTTTTACAGCACATTTGTGACACTTGGGAGCTTGTGCCAGCTTTGGGGGGGGGGAGAGTTTAGATTGTGCTGTTAAAGGGGAGTGAGCCCCAAGGATCTCAGAGGGACTGCATAAAAATTGTGCAACACTTTGTAAAATTGGTATCTGCCCTAATTTATCCCCAATTTCTCATGATTGTGTTGTGTATATCATACAACCCACCTACACTTGGAAGGCCTGGTAATAATGCAGATGCCAATGGGCAGTTATATTGCCATCTTATGCCATTTGTCACAGACAATACAAAATGTTTATGTTGGGGGAGAAAAACTCCCATGGGTGCTCATCCTAGACATAAGAACATAAGAACAGCCCCACTGGATCAGGCCATAGGCCCATCTAGTCCAGCTTCCTGTATCTCACAGCCAATGCCCCAGGGAGCACACCAGATAACAAGAGACCTCATCCTGGTGCCCTCCCTTGCATCTGGCATTCTGACATAACCCATTTCTAAAATCAGGAGGTTGCGCATACACATCATGGCTTGTACCCCGTAATGGATTTTTCCTTCAGAAACTTGTCCAATCCCCTTTTAAAGGCGTCCAGGCTAGACGCCAGCACCACATCCTGTGGCAAGGAGTTCCACAGACCGACCACATGCTGAGTAAAGAAATATTTTCTTTTGTCTGTTCTAACTCTCCCAACACTCAGTTTTAGTGGATGTCCATTTCCACTATGTCTTTTTTGAGATGTGGTGACCAGAACTGGACACAATACTCCAGGTGTGGCCTTACCATAGATTTGTACAACGGCATTATAATATTAGCCATTTTGTTCTCAATACCCTTCCTAATGATCCCAAGCATAGAATTGGCCTTCTTCACTGCTGCTGCACATTGGGTCAACACTTTCATCGACCTGTC
This sequence comes from Tiliqua scincoides, assembly GCF_035046505.1. Classification (NCBI taxonomy): domain Eukaryota; kingdom Metazoa; phylum Chordata; class Lepidosauria; order Squamata; family Scincidae; genus Tiliqua; species Tiliqua scincoides. The sequence goes on from NC_089821.1 coordinate 232,604,529, forward strand.
CACCACCACCCCAAGATCTCTCTCCTGATCTGTCACAGACAGCTCAGAACCCATCAGCCTATATCCATCAGCCTATATAGACCTAGAGTTCTTCTTGTACCTGCCTAGTTAGAGCACTGGGGGCCATGGGCTTTGTGGGGATGTGGGCTGAGGGATCAGCAGAAATAAGCTGTTTCTCTCCCTTTGGTGGAAGAGAATGTGCAAATGAGGGAATGAGGGAAAGGGTGTTGTGGCATCCACAGAAGTTGGAGGTCAATGGGTATGATTCACTTGGAGCAGGTGGAAGGGACACTGCACTCCTTGTCATGTTCACACTAGCATTCTCCAACCAAAAAATAAATCCTTAGAAAAACCAGAACACTCTGGATTGGGCTAAGCTAAACTGTGGCCTGAAATCATGACTGATCTGCCTCCCTCTATTCTACTTTCATCTTCCACCAGCACCTGTGAGTATATATGCCAGCATCCTCAACACACACCTGTGCCAACACCCTGCACCAAGCAGCGCGCGCACATACACACCATGTGGTCAGCACTCACCTCCTCCACAGCTTCTTGTGAAATGTTGACTGGGAGGATCCTGGTCCTCTCCACCCCACCACATTACAAGAAGTGGCAGGGGAGGAAAAGCAACAACTTTTTCTTGAGAGCTCATGAACACGCTCAGGAAAAGCATTACATAAGAACATAAGAACAGCCCCACTGGATCAGGCCAAGGGCCCATCTAGTCCAGCTTCCTGTATCTCACAGCGGCCCACCAAATGCCCCAGGGAGCACACCAGATACAAGAGACCTCATCCTGTGGTGTAATGAGGTCACATTATCCTGTGGTGTAATGAGGTCTCCTCCTCATTACAGTGGTAGATGAGGAGGAGCAGGAAGAGGAGGTCTGAGTACAATGAGAGAGGATCCCCCTCCAATGAGGTCCAGGGCTGGCAACCCCCACACAGTTCAGCTATTTAATCCTGAATACTCTGACCCATCTTCTCTACTAGTTGTATTCCACATGAAGAAAATACTGTGATAATAAAAGGTTTGCAGCTTATTCTGGTGTATATAAAAGCAGCTGATTGAAAACTTACATTTGGTTTATGATCCGTTTCAACCAAGGGAGAACTGCCAAGTGCCACAGAAGAGCCAGTTCAATTTGAGGAAATGGTTTGGTCAGAACGCTGACTTTATAGCATTTAAAAGAAGAAAGTTCAGTGCCAGCATAATTGGGGGAAAACAAACAGGTGTTGTGACCGCAGGAATAGTCCGAAACATGGTTTATCAGTGCTGGCATCTGTCTCACCTTCAGCCATCACAAACTGACTAATGGAACTGCAGTCACTGACGCCTCACTGGGGAATGAAAATTAGCAAGTCATTAAAGTAGTAGGACTGACACCCTGTTCGCCCTCCGAAAGGGCTGAAATCTATGCCTTTTTCTAATCATACTGAAGGACATTTCAAGGTCAGCCAGGCAAAACTAGTAACGACGCTGATGACTGGAGAGGGAGGGAAATGACAGCAGAAAGCGCAGGTACCAGAAAGATGCTTGTACATTGCAAAAGAGCCTTTGCGTGGCCAAATCTCAAAGACAGTTCTCTTTCAGAGTCAACAAACTGCAATGGAAGTGAAGTCTGAGGCCAGGATCTGGCAGTTCAAGTTGAAACCAGCAAAAAAAAACATGCTGATATAATTTGGCAGAGAGGTAATGACAACCAAGTGCCATTCTACTGTGAAAATGGTTGCATCGCACAGCCAGCCTAATCCTAACTAAACCCCTGTGTGGTGACGCAGTGCTGGTGCTAGCTGTGCTACATCCTGCAGGGGATTTCAGGCTGCTGGAGGCCTCCTCAGGGTAAGGGGACATTTGTACCCTTTGCCCAGGGTAAGCCCCAGCAGCCAGCATGGGTCAACTCAGACCTGCAACAGTGATATCACTGATGCAAGTCCAAGTTGATCCATGCAAGTGGATCAGGCCCAGGAAGAGGGTCAGGATTTGGTATGTGCTGCTGCTGCTACCAAACCTACTCCCTAGGGACCGGTCTGTCCACCTCTGCCCCCACCTTCTCCTCATTCTGCCTTCCCCCTGTTCAACGTCCTCTCCATCCTCCCCTGCCTTATGTGTTGTGCTGGGTTTACCTGTTCCAGCAGGCCTCAATCACTCCATTGGCGCATGCAGGAAGACTCTGATCTTCCTGCCAGTGTGCCAGGGTACTAGAGTATTTGCATTCTGGACTATTGTGCCCAAGGTCCAACTGGGTGCCAATGTTGCTGCTGCAAGCTGACTTCCACACCCCAGGATGATAATGCGACCACAGATGAGCACTCTCACATGTGGTAACAACTGCCACCTGCCAGAAAAATATGAAGTCACTAGAGTAAGAAAACAGCAGCAACAGCACACCAAGAAGACCCCATAAACTTATAACTTAGCCAGATGTCCAACTGAACACATCAAACATTAACCAAGAATTCCACTTAGGCACACAAATACTTATGTGCTACTGGTTTCCAATGCCTGGTCCTCTGAACAGCATTCTCCCCAAGGCCCAGGGGAAAGTATGAGTCATATCAGATCACCCTGCCCCATCGACCATCATCCACAAAGATTGCATGCCCTATGCTCAGAAACCCTTTGAATGAAAAAATAACCAAGAGACGAGATGGTCCAACCATCAAACTGAACATAAAATTTAAAGGGATGTGTGTGTGGGGGGGGGGGGGGAGAGAGATGTTCATAATTAAGCCATTCTTTAATCCAGGCTACTATTTGCTCTTGGAATGCAAGCTAATAGTATATACCAACAGGCAAGGGGGATTCCAAAGGAATGGATAACAGCCAGTTAGCGGCTATATGCAGGGTAAGATGCATTCAACCCTGCTTTTTGTTAAGGCCACTTGGTGGTCCTTATTTTATTCATAACAGTTCCTAGTGCTCAGACATCTGGGTGTTAAGCCCTCAGCTCAGCACGACCCTGCAAGCCCAGAGGGGAGAATCCCCAAAACCTCAGTTTCTATTGTTGTTATCATTAGCTTGCCAGAGCCCTACCAAGAAGCCTTGTCTGTATCCAAGAAGCCCCCTTTTGCTGATCAGTTAAGCACTGTACGTCCAGATCTCTCTCTGCCGCTGAGCACACACCACAATTGAGAAGCTTAAGAATGGCCATGCCTCCCAAATTGCTGCCAATGGGCTGTATGCATTTTCCAACTTTTCCTCATGCAAGGGGGGGGGGGGTAGGCAAAGCTGCTCCCAACACAATGTAAGCAGTGGTTGAGTACTATTCTGTTGAATTAAGCTTGTGAGTTCAGTCCGTGACTGAATGCAGTGAAACTTTCTAAACACCTCCAGATGTGCAGAGTGTACACATGTGCCCTGCACATGCCTGTGGCTGTCTGGGAGTGCAGCCAAAGTGAAGAACAGGGCCATGCTAAGGTCAGTAATGAAAAATGTATGCTGACTGCCTATTAAATACAGGTAACTGTAAGCTGCTACTGGTGCTTTGTTGAAAAACAAATTGCTTCATCCCTTCCCTGATGGATCAAATGATTCTCTCAAATGTTTCATTAACACCTATAACAATAAGTGCCCTCGGATTATCTAACTATCCTGAAGTGGATTTTAAAAATGCATTTTTGGTAAGAAAACACCATGGCTGCACTTTACAATGCAGTATAGATGCACAGATATAGTTGGGGGGGAGAGACTACATTATGCAGAGATCCTGAAGATATGGTGTATCTATTAGAATTGCGGAAGATTTTGTGAGGAGAGAGGATGTGGTGTCAGCAGTGGCCCTTTACTCTGGTGAATCTGGGGCACACAGGTTTAAAGCCTGGGCTTTCAGCAAAGGTGTCCTGCATAGCTGCAACCACTAGAGACAATGAGGTCTTCAGGGATATAAGCAGCACCTGATGCAGGGAGTGTTTGTGGGTTGTAGTTGGGGGGAGAGGACTTGCTGGCTAACTGACCTACTGGCCTGTTAACTCACTGACTTGTGGCTCTGCTTATTGGGTTGACTCTCTGGCTGTTAACTCATGGACTGACCCAAGACTCCGCTAACAAACCAATGGTTAATGACTTACTGGTCTCTTGAACTGATTAACTGGCAACCTGACTCACAGAACTGGTGGACAAACAATGAACTGGCACACTGACTGACTGATGGACTAACTAATGGAGTAATCAAATAGACTGCTGAGTGGTGGAGAGCTGAGGTGGCACAGCTTACCTGAAAGGACTGCTGTCTTAGGAACTGGGAGGAAGGATCCTGTAGCCCTGCCAGGCAAGTTACCCTTTTTTTGCTGGTGGTGGGGTACAGTGGTAGTTCTTGCACCATTTAGTTATTTGATTTTTCTCTGTAAACCGCTTTGTGAACTTTTAGTTGAAAAGCGGTATATAAATACTGTTAATAATAATAATAATAATACTAGAGCTAGCTGTGGCTAAGCTGGGGGAACTAATTAGTTTAAAGTAGGCATAAATTCTTTAGACAAAGGGTAGAAGAAGGAATTTGCCAAAACATATGGCCCCAAACCGAGATATTTAGAAAGACTAAGAGCCCAATCCTATCCAACTTTTCAGGGCCAATGCAGCCCCAACGTAAGGGGAGGCCTCTGTGACTATTCCCCCCCAGAGGATGCAGTGTGCACCCCATTGGCATCGCTGGATAGTTGGATACGACTGGGCCCTAAAACAAGTTAGCAAACCACCTGAGCTGCATTACATCGTACATGTTCAGGGGCGCATGTACTACCATGCACATGCAGCAGCAAAGACGTGCATGTGAATTTGGGACCACTGAATATGCACAGCCCACCCCAGATCTGACTCCTGAAAAGAGTGCAGTTCAGACCAAAATATGGTGCAAAGGGAAGAAATTTTATTGATGGGATCAATTTACAATATTGAGAGAAGGAAAGAAGACTGACTCAACACTTTAAAAAGTTGACAGATGTTAATTTTGGGAGTAAAAGGAGGGAGCAGAGCTAGATGGGAGAAAGATGGCTAAGTTGGTCCTTCAAGATCCACAGCAAGATCAGAGCCGAGTCTTGTTTTTTTTTTCTCTTCATAGTAGAATAGATAAGCTCTCATCATCCTAACACTGCCTCCCCTCCTGAAAATCAAATGGGACAGCAACTGGCACTTATCTGCTTGTATCATTCACACATACTCCCAGACACCGTGGGCTTGCACCAAGCATGGCTGCCACACCTCTGCCAAAGCATGTTATTGGGGCCCATGTACCCCATTCTCAGCATTAATTTTGCCGTCGACAAAAATCTTTGTTGTCCACAAAGTGTCTTTAGAATTTAGGTATTCTAACAGTCCAATCCTAACCAGGATTGGGGTGCCAGGTAGAGTTACAACAGTGGGTGTCACTTCTGCTGTTAAACGGTTGGCAGTGGTGCATGCAGTGTGACATTCTGTGCACTGCTGCGAGAGGTGGCAACATCACAGTTCCATCACCAGACCCTGCCACACCCACCAAAAGCAGTAGGTCAGATATGAGGGCAGGGTGTGGGCAGGAAGAGGGTGAACTGGGGTGAAAGTGAGCTGGAAGGGGGAGGTACAAGGTGAGGAGGCAACAGGACTCCCACACCTCTGCTGAAGGAAGGCTGCAAAGGTGTCAGCTAGATCCTATCCAAGAGGTGCCAGATCCTATCCCTTCTGCTCCCTACCCCTTTTCTCTCCACACACACATGCTACTAAAAGTGGGGGTGTACATTCAAGGAGACATATAAGCAGCCCTAGGGCTTACTGGGATGTAAATAAAAAATATTTACTTACCTCCTCTTTGCCAACCATCCAGCTGCAGCCACACCAAAAAAGCAGGCACCTCATCCAGTGGCAGGAAGGGCAGCCTGAGGGCAAAGGAAGGCTGCAATCCCAAAAACAATTACCTTACTTCTGAGTAGGCATGCAGTGGATTGCACAAGGGCTGCAATCTCAGACTCATTTACTAGAGAGCAAGTCCCACCAAACTCAGCAAGTCATATTTCTCAGTAAACATGCTTAGGAGTTTCCCTTTTGGTTAAGTTGCTCTTTAAATACTGTCTCTTGTTCTATCTTTTGCATACAGTAATAGAAACATTAAACATTAATTAGCTAAATATATTGAATGTAGAAAGAGAAGAGAAATTAAATACAGGCTTTTAATTAAATGGGAAGAGTGCAAAATAAGTGTGCTTTGGCTGACCTTGACAATTGAACTGGCACTGCTGAGGGAGATCCTGTTTCAGAGGCAGAGCTGATTCACAAGAAACACTGGCCAAAATGCTCAAATTTAGGTATTGGCACCAAAATCCATAGTTAAATAATGAGGGCTGCTAGTATTCAGCTTCTAAGTAGGATGGCTTTCCCCATTCACAATCTCAAGATATGCTGCTAAAACCAAGGGCAGGAAGTTTCACTAAGCCAAAGATGTCTGTCTTTATAAACTTCAGATGCTTATTGGTCCACAACTTCTGTCATTCATGTCTCCTGGAATGAAAGCATAATTTTAAAAAAGTCACTGTATTTCTATGTTTCAAGTTTTTTAAAAAAAAGAGTGAATGTGGGCATTCCCAGTCTAGATTGGGACCACAGCAAAGGAAGAGGGGGATTAGGGCCCAATCTTATCCAACTTTCCAGCACTGTTACAATGATACCAATGAGATGTGTGCTGCATTCTGTGGAGAGGGGAGTCATATAGACCTCCTCAAGGTAAGGGAGTGTTTGTTCTCTTACTTTGGGGCTGCATTGCCTCTGCATTTGGTGATGGAAAGTTGGATAGGATTGAGTCCATTCATTCATTCATTCACACACTCTCACACACCATTTTTCCAACAATATCCCCCCCCCCGGAACTGCTATATGCTCTGCTTGGGGGGGGGGACTTTCACAGGGAAAGCAGCATGAAGGAAAGGGGTTCAAATCACCCCCTACACATGGATTGTGGACCTACAACTACCATTAACTTTCCTGGGGTATTTAAAAATGGGAGGGGGACAGATCCTAGTAGTAATCTCAATGGGAGTGTAAAGTATGTAGGGTAGGTAGGCTCACACAAAGAAAAAATGAAATGTCTTTTCTTGGAAATCAATGAATAGGTGCATATGGTTCAAGTAGAAAATACTGTGGTAGTGATGAGGGGGCATGACACGTTTGATGAAACAAGCTCAAAGTAAACTTTGATAACTTAAGACTTTGTTACACTGATTAACAACTTTCAGGGACTCTACTGTAGGGTTTGAACAAAGAACCCTACAGCCTGGGGTTACAAACTAGGACTACCTACACATCTAGCAGTATGAGGTTGTAGAATAGCCTGTATGCTCCAGGCTGCAGGTGGACAATCACATTGTGTTTTAATCCACAATTTTAAAAAAGTGAATTAAAAAAAACCTCCCTGCAAATAGAAATGAGCACACCGGGTAAAGGATTGGAATGAAATCTCTCACAAATGTATCTGTTTTCTATTGGCAGATTTTTATCATGAGGGAGCCTTCAAAACTAGAACCCCCTCAGCCAGAGTCTGGAGTGGTGCTGGTCCACTCCAGCCTTCTATTCCCTCATTCCCAACTCATTCTCCTGTATGTGTGGACTAGGTCCTGACCAAGTGGGACTTTGATAGTTCCCTTCTGGCATGGAAAGCAATAGGGGCATGTCAACAAACCCCCTGTAAATTGACATGCAGGGCACAACTTCTGGAATGGCCACAGGTCAGTTTACCAGTGGTCTGGCCTTCTTGCCTGGCCTGCCCTTGCCTGTACAGATCTTCTAACCTGCTTTGCTTCCGTCTATAATTCCCATCTCTGCCAAATGAACTGAGAATATGCACTCCAGGTTTCGGTTTAGATACAGCTGCCCATGGCCCTGACAACAAAGTGCTCCTAACAAGGTATACAACCTCACCAGAGAGAAGCACTTTTATGCCCTATTGATTTCAATGAGAAAGAGGTACACATATGCTTAACTCATTCTTTGAAAGCAATGAGATATCAAAGTGATTAACTGTGTTCTTTTTGCACAAGGTGCTTAACAAGCCGAGGTACTAGCTTTCACACAAAGACAGTTGGAAATGGAGAGACTAATAGTAGCAGACCCCAGAATGTGTGAGATATTCACAGTACCTTAAGGAACAAATCACATAATAAAATGATTACTTGCAAAGACTTCCTATATCTAGAGCACAAAAAGCAATACAATCTTTCATTTGCTGATATGTGTTAAGCAAAGTATACACGTGCATGAACTATAATCTAGATAGGTGTAAGTGTTGAATGGTAGGCGTTACATATTTGCAGCCAGACATTTCCCTTTTACATCTAGATCAGTGTTTCTCAAACGGTGGGTTGGGACCCACTATGTGGGTTGCGAGCCAATTTCAGGTGGGTCCCCATTCATTTCAATGTGTATTTTATTTTTAAATATATTAGACTTGATGCTACCATGGTATGTGTCTGCATTTGGATGGGAAATGTTACAGATCTGTACTTTTAACAGGCTACTATGTATGTGTGTTTAACAATGATAGTAAATGGGATTAACTCCTGGATAAGCATGGGTAGGATTGCAGCCAAGGATTGTTCAAAATGTTCCTGCTTGAAGATGTCACTTCTGGCCATGACAGCACTTCTTATGGGACATCACTTCATCAGACTCATTCTAAAAAGTGGGTCATGGCGCTAAAAGTTTGATAACCACTGATCTAGATAATGAGGATAATTGTTTTTCTATTTTTTCCACCTCTGCAGAGAAAGAAATGGATCGCTTCCCCTTGCCTGAATTTTATAGAAGTTTGAATAAATCAGTTAAAAGGTGATTCTCAGAGGGAAGATGATGAAGGCAGATAATTACTACTTTTTTTCAGAAGCCTCGACAAAGCTGTTATTGCAGTTAGTCATAATTCCACTAAGTTTTCACAAAGGTTCACTTCAATACATTTGCACATTTTAAAATGTGTTTTATATATTTTTGCAACATAATTGAGCAGCTGTCAAATATGCAGATTATGCCCACAACCTGTTATGGGCCTCCATAAGCCTCAGGGGTCCTTTATGCCTTCCTTCCGTAGAGAAAGCACAACGGATTCATAACAAGTGAACTGATTGGGTGTTAAAGCAAAGTAAATATGTCTGGAGCTTCGGCCCCAAAAGAGCACTTTCCCTGTTCACCTCCTAGGAAAGCATGCTTCCAGGTTCCATTTGTATTTCAAACACTGCCTATTAAAATGCTTATTCATTTGAAGGGCAATCTTTTGGCTATGGCTTTCACTACTGAAGAAAATTTTTTGTTAGAATCCTTAATACAACCCGGGGTTATTTGGAGGCTATAGCAAGTCTGCAAAATGGATTTTCTTCTATTCTTTGAAAAAAAAAGTTACATAGAACATGACCCATTTTGAAAGTGACTTCATAGATGTCAAGGGCATATCAGTCAATGTTCACATAAGGCAAAGGCAACTAATGATGTCATTCTGCAGATGCTGTTACAATAACCTCTTTGCTTCCTTCCTGATTTAAGGAATCTTTTTCCAATGCTCAGACTCCAGAGCAACATCAAAATGTGTACAGAAACAGGGAAAGATTTTAAGAACATAAGAACAGCCCCACTGGATCAGGCCATAGGCCCATCTAGTCCAGCTTCCTGTATCTCACAGCGGCCCACCAAATGCCCCAGGGAGCACACCAGATAACAAGAGACCTCATCCTGGTGCCCTCCCTTGCATTGGCATTCTGACATAGCCCATTTCTAAAATCAGGAGGTTGTGCATACCCATTTTACAGCTGCATAGATGTCAGCTTGGTTTCCTTGGCAAACAGATATGGTCATAGTTATCGGTGCAAACAATAAATAACCTTTCCACTTCCTGTCCAATGACAATCTTTAGAATTGTACAGCTTGCTACAGCTAGTGGGTGCAAAGCAGTTAGGGCACTAGAGTTGTCTTGCCAGATTCCCGGTCCAAACTTCATTCAGAGCAGTGGTTTTCAGACTGGGTTGTCGCAACGCCCCAGCCTGAGTGCCCTGGGTAGTTCTCAGGGAGGGGCGGGGGAAGGCAGAGATGCAATGCTCAGTATCGCGCCTCTGATCTGGGCGCAGGGGCACGCTGCCACTCACCCCTGCCTGCAGCAGCCTCCAGGGGTTGAGGGAGCCTGGTGCCAGCCTCAGCAGGGATCCACATGCAACACAGAGCCCTCCAGAACGATCACTACCACTTCCGGTTTTGCAATTGTGAAACAGGAAGTGGTCACAATAGCCTTCTGGAGGGCTCCGCGCTGTGTGGAAAGCCCTGCTGAGGCTGGCACCAGGCTCCCCCAACCCCCGGAGGCTGCTGCGGGCAGGGGTGAGTGGCAGTGTGCCCCTGCGCCCAGATCAGAGGCGTGATGCTGAGCATTGTGTCTCTGCCTTCCCCCTGCCCCCGCTGCCTGCAGCAAACTCGCAGAGAGTTTGAGAACCACTGACTTAGAGAATTATACCCACTTTAAGCTAATTAGCTCCCCTTCTTTCCCCAACAATGGCCCTATTTCTGCCCTGCAGCGCTGAGGGTAGCTGACCTGTTCAACCTGCAGAGGTCCTCCTTCCTCCCCTCTCCTGCCAGCAACTCCTCCCACCACTATAGCAGCACCTTAGTCCTCAACAGGTCTTGGGCAAGGCAGCTACTCACCCATCTCCAGTGTCTCCAGCAGTCTCCAAAATCCATTCACCCATCTGTCCTTTAGTCAGTTAGTCCATCAGTAGTTCATCAGCCATTAGTTTCACAGTCCTTTAATCCACTCTACTTCCTTCCTCAAGCTTTCTTCCTTCTACTATCCACACCTCTCCTTCTTGCATCAGGTGTTCCTTTTATCCCTAGAGACCTCATCATGGCTGCAGCTGTGTAGCACACCCTCTGCTGAAAGCCCAGGCCTTAATCCTTTAAAGAGGCTACTGCTGACACCACAGCCTATCTCCTCAAGGAATCTTGCACATTTCCATTATAAGAGTAGCCATCATAATGCAAACAAACTGGAGAGATAGTGCTGAGATCTTGGGTATGTTTCCAGCCCATAGCAGCTGACTTAGCAGAGGCCTCTCAATATAGCATCAATGTGGTAACACACTCAACAATATTATCAGGTTTCAAAGCGAGGCCCCAGTGGTAATGGCAACACAGCAGTGGTATCTGCAATGTGATTTGAACAGAACCCCAGTCTAATAAATAATAGCAAGACAGTATAGCACAGTGATGTCATATTGTTTACTACATGGTCCCTGGTTGGTTTGGATCACCCATATCAATAATGCAGGTGAAAGAGACAGTAACCAGGGGAAGCAAGGGTACTGACCAGAATTTTATGAGGTTAATAGTCACCTAAAGTGAAAAAAAAATCAAAGCATTTTTCAGAAAATATTTCTCACACAATATTTTAGTCCTCAAACCCTTTACTACTGCAGCTTTTCTATGCCTAATATCGGACAATAGCATTGCCACATTACCTGCACCTTTTATCAGTATAATTAACAGCTTAAGGGCGCAATCCTAACCCACTTTCCAGCACTGACATCAGGGCAATGCAGCTCCAAGGGAAGGGAACAAACATTCCCTTACTTTGAGGAGGCCTCCATGAGTGCCACCCAACTGCAGGATGTACCACACGTCCCATTGGCACAGCTATGCCAGTGCTGGAAAGTGGGTTAGGATTTGAGCCTAAGCCACTATTTCCACGGTAGTCTATCTCTATGACCCATTTAACAGTTACATCCCAATCCTATAACCCACCAGTCCAGAGTGTGCAGGGCCACCTAAAGAGAGCACACTACATGTTATGGGCCAGCAGGGGACCAAACAGCCCAGAAGTGGTAAGGAAAGTATTTCTTTATTTATCTCTCCATAGGCCACCTGGACCATAATGGGACACCTCAGACTTACTTTAGCTTGCATAAGTCTGAGAAGACTGATGGGCTGGGCCAGGCTGGGAAGTGGGGGGGGGATGGGATCCAGTGTTCATAACTGCCACTGAGATCCTCCCCTCCAACTCCTGGTCCTGCTCACTCCCCACCTTGATCCACCACAACCTTCCCTTGATCTGCCCCTGCTGCCGACTTACGAGTGACAGTGGAGGGTCTGTGGGTGATGTCACCCACACATGGCCTCTGGAGCTTTGTGCTGGTAGGACCAACACACAGAACAGCAGAGTGGCTGCTACACCAGTAGCCTGGGCCTTATGGTGGCAGATTAAAAGAACTGCCACTATAAGGCCTGGATAGGACTTGGCCATTAGTTACTGTATCAGACCCAATCATTACTGGGCATTACTTTCATGTCAACTATACAATGACAAAATTGTTTTAAGGATGAGTCTAAAACACCAACAAAGCAACAGTTAATCTCACAAAATCATCACTATCAAGGTCAGTATTTTACTTGTCAGTTTCACTATTTCTCCCGTGTTATTTTTCACTTCCATAATTGCTTGTTGTTTTCTCCCAGCTGCCGTGTGTTCATTTCCCGCTTCGCCCCCAGACTTATGAACTACGCTGGAAGAAGGCAAGCGCAGAGCCGTACCACGTACAGTGAATGAAGCATCACTGTGACTTGAATTGGCAGGAAGTGGAAGGTTCGGCTGCGCTCTGGGGAGCTCCAGTCAAGCAAGACTGAATGTGGAGAGGTCCAGTGAGTCATCCAGGTTAAAATGCAGCTATACTAGCATTTCTGATACCTTCAACATTTGACCAGGCTGCAAGCAAAACCCAAAAGGTAACCTTGAAGGACCCCTGCAGTATATGCTGCAGGAAGGTAGATATTATGTGTCTTATGTATCTGCCTTTATTTTCTTAATGAAGAATTTTCTTGCCTATTTTTACAGCAGTTTCTTTCTTTCTTTTTTTAAAAGAGGAGTTACCAGATGATGGGTGCAAACCTTCATCTCATTTAAGCTAATTGTGAGACTCCCATTCATTTTTAAGCACCAGAATTGCATCATAAGTTTCTTGTGCTGTCGTTTACCAAATGCTGAAAGCAATTCCTGACCAGACTCGTAGTTTACTAATGTGATGTTGTGAAATAAAAGCATTGACAAAAAAATATTGGGAGGTGGCAAGAAAAGTCATCCAGTAAAGACTTTGCACTATAAGGACCATAAGGATAGTTGGAGCTTATTAAGGACTCTTGGAGCCATATGTGACTGCAGTATTGCAGGAGGAGATGGAAGGGAAAAGATTTTAAAAAGCAACTGATTAATGTGAACAAATCACTGACAAAAATGAAAAAAGGGAACCAACCATGTTCTATTGCATTTAGGTTCAGTCCTGGTCAATATTTTAGTTCCTAGGTTAGAATTCTTCTGAATCAAGAGTCACAGACACAGCCTACCTCTCCTACTTTCCCTCCATGTGAAACTGTAGGGCTTGTACATATCCAGCCTCCATTTCAGATCTCAACAGGAAAGGCAAAGATATTTCCCGAAGATCTCAATGGGTGGACCAAATTCCTGGCAAGGCTGAGAAGGTGCTCTTGTATGTAGTCAACACTGTTAAAATCAGTGCATTTTAAGTTCATATATTGCAGTGACTTGCTATGCCTTATAATGACCATGGCAATGCAAACACAAAAGTGAAAAGAGTCACCCCATTTATAAGCATAGGGATTGTGTTTGGGTCATCCATATCTAAGACATAGGCCCATGTAATTGTTGATGAAAGTTACTCAGGCTGTAGAACTGGAAAAGTGCCCAGGAACAGAGGTGTCCCTTACGAGTAGTCTGAAGCACAGACAGACAATTTTCCTTTCCTTCCTAAATGGAGCCCCTATGGTCCTCAGGGCCCTGAACACCCGCAGTTATGTGGGGAAAGTATTATGAACTTTGAAGTGCTCATATTTAGTAAAATACACGATTACATAGATTTGAATTTCATGATGGCTCCACGCGAGTACTTCCAGTTCTTCAGACATGATTGCAAGAGTGCAGGCACCCAAAGATAGATATGAGTAAGCTTTTCAACACCCTCTAAGGAAAAGTAGCAGCAGCAGCCACTTGGGCCATACTTCAGATCTTAAAAGACCAACAAAAGTTGCCTTTTCCTACCCATCTTTTGTCATGGACTGCAATTTGCGCAAGAGTGAATTCAGTGACAATTCCAAAAGGGTGTGTGTTATTTTGTGTTATGTTCGCATAAAAATGGATCCTAAGGTAGAGGAGGCAGTACTTGCGATAGACACTATCCAGGATTCCAGTCTACTGGAGAATATTCAAATACATGTAATGAAAATGACGAGTTTGGGCTGCAAGACATATAATAAAAGCTTGAACAATTCCGCATATTCGCTTTAGAAAACTAGACTAGCAAAATGAAAAAAAAAGTTTTCAATACTAGAAATTGGTTTTTGGGAGGCCAGAAGCACTCATCATACCCATAAAGACGTTTTAACATAGGAAATAAGACTTTTGTAGTTGGAATTACCGTACAAAACTTCACTAAACTGCAGACAGACTGAAACACAAATTTTCCCAGCCAAAAGTTCAACAAACCCTAAGCATAGATATTTCAGTTAAAATCTAGCTAATTCAACTAAAATATTAACAGAATTACCCATGCTTAGGGTTTGTTGAACCTTTGGCTAGGAAAATTTGTGTTTCAGTCTCTCTTATCTACAGTTTAGTTTCTCTCATGAACAGGAAGAAAATTGCATGAGTGGAAGTGATCCTTAAGCAAGTGGATTCTTGTGAGGGGTTCTTGCATAAATACAACTTTCCTTCAATCCATGGAAGGTGATGATGTGATATTGTATATATCACTATGGTCCATCACCTTTCTTTTTGCACACGTGCACAGTTCCCTCAGTGATCCTTAAGTGATGGGAACCACAAAACACCTGTTCTTCCTCTGCCTAGAATGAGGGCTGTGGCTATTTAATTGACACACCTGCATGACTTCTGTAAAAACGGATTCGTTTTTACAATAGCACCATATGGCAAAGAAAAAAAAATCTAGGTCTCTTCCTTTATTAATTTATTAGCAGCACACTCTGCCATCAAAATGCCACTACTGGGATATTCAGTAGCCAAGTGTATCCTCAGACTCCCTGCATAAATACATAATGCCTCTGAGGGCAAAATCCTAACTGGCACATAGGCTGGCATAAGTCCCCCGGGAGGGTCGCAAACATGCCGTAAAAGCACGTTTGCGTCTCTGTGGAAGGAAGCCACATTGGCGCATGTAGATGCGCCGACGCATGGAGGCCAGCAGAAGCCTCTGCGGTGGCTTCCTCGCTGCTGCTTGTGTCAGAGCACCCGCGGCAATGGTAGGCGTGGGGGGCAGGGAGAAGGCGGGAGTGGGGCATTTCTGTGGGGGGGGAGGGCGGGCGTTGGGCGGCCCTGGGTGCAGGCGCGGAGGGAGCCAGGGGTGGGGCTGGGACCCAGCAGTTATGCTGAATCCCAACCCCTGTCCCCGCAGAGAACAGAGTGGCTTCAAGCCACTCCGTTCTCCTCGGACTTGCCAGAGATGGCGCAGGTCCAAGGAGACCCAGGGGTAAGGAGAAGAGCTTCCCCTTGCCTCTGGCTGAGCTGCTGCAGCCAACGAACCTGCGTTGGCTGCAGCGCAAGCCTCCTGGCTTGCCTGCTCCAGCCCAGGTTTGGATTGCGCCCTGAGTTTAATACCCAGTAACTATGACTATGAGTCAACTCACACAAGTTGACTCACTTTTTTTAGTTTAAAAAGCCAGTTTAAATATCAGGGGGGAAAAATATTTCTCAGATGAGAAAAGTGAGCCACATGCCTCAAAAAACATACATTCTAGACATGTTGTACAGGCACACAAGGGGTCTGTGCAGGAAGAAAATCCTACATCCAGCATCCCAATGGCATGCAACCATGCTTCTGTATCATGCACACATCATCAGGATGCGCTACTGGGAATTGCTCACAGCCATTCCCATTAGGCCACCAAACAAGACAGGGAAATGATCGAGTCATCCAGAACTGACTAGCCCTCACAATAATAATATAATATACAAGGGGATCACAAGGGGATGCTGCACAACATTCTGCTTGATTTAGAGTCTGAAATATACCTTCCTGCATTTCTACTCTGTGCTCATGTTCCAACAGTGGGAAAGAATGACAGCCAAGTCTCAAGGCAGCCTTTATTCTTAAGTTCCCTTCACGCATATCTTCAGCCATTTTGTCATGGTTTCTGCCCACAGGCCACATAGCTCTTTCCCACTTGATCTCCATGTGCGTGTGCAAAAGAGCTCTAAAAGTTTACAGATAGGAAAAAAACATGGACAACAAAATAAGCTTTAAACTCTTCTGCAATGTAGCATTTTTACCAGTCCATCAAAGTAGTTTGCTGATGCAACTGGGAATACGTAGAAGGTGTATTTTGTTGCTTAAGGAGTCATTGCTGATTCTCAGAGCTATTTATCTTTTCTGGAAGTCAAATCAGTGCCAAGAGACAATGAATACTTGCATCTGTAAGCTTTGTGACAGCCATCCTTTCCTAATTCTAAGCATTAAAAGTTAGACTTGTTAAAAGTGGTGTGTTTTTTGTGACCATATTTGGAATACTGCAGACAGTTCTTGCTTGCCCTACCTCAAAAAGGATGTTAATTCTTACGTACCATACAGGATGGTTGTAAGGACTTCAAAATAATGGATAAGAACACTCAAAAGTACTTTGAACACTCAAAAGTACTATCATCATTACTGATGGTTTTGTTTTTTGAAAGGGTTTGCTTTCTGCATGCTATGGTGGGGGAGTGATTGGGAGGCTTGGGGAGGCTTTCCCTTTACCCCTCCATAACCCCCCCCCAATTGCCAATGGGTCTCCTCAGACCTGTACCAGCTCTTTAGCTGGCACAAGTCCAAGAAGACAAGGGGGCATGTCAGCAGATCCAGGAGGAAATAGCATCTGGAACAAGTTGCTTGTGCTGGGTGCTACCCCTTCCTGCATCGGACATGCCTCCCCCCTTCCACTGCTCCGCCCCAATCCTCCCAGCCCCACCTCATTCCATTTTGCATTTTATATTTAGTAATTTCTAAAAGATAGAGCTGGAAAAGTTTCTGAAAAAGACGAACAGATTAATCATGGACTTTGGAGTGCCTTCTTTATGAGGAAAGACCACAGCATTTGGGGTACCTTGTTTGGAAGAAAAAAAAAGACGAAGGATTACTAAAGGGGCAGCATGATTGTGGTTGGTAACTTTATGAAACTTAGTGAAAATGAAAAAGAACTTCTCTATCTCTTAATCATGCTAGAACTTGAGATCACCCAATGAAATTGATTGGCAGTAGATCTAGGATTGACAAAAGAAAGCACTTCTCTACAATGTGCGTAATTAACTTAACGGAATTTGCTGCCTCGAGACATGGTGATGGTCACTGGAAGAGACAGCTCTAAAAGGAGATTAGACAAACGCATGTGGATAGGCTATGAACAGTTATGAACCATGACAGTGAAATGAGATCTGAATGTTCAAAGGTAGGTAGGTCTCACTGAAGACCTCCTGGCACCTGAGGCAGCATGACAACTGCTACCCCTCCTTACCTGATGATGTGTCAGCCTTTGTTCCTCTCATTCCCAGATTGTAAAAGGAAGAGGGGGACGGAATAGAAGAGGAAGTGTGGAGGAGAGGAGAGTGTGGGTTAGAACGTCAAAGACCCTTTTCCAATCCAGGAAGAAAAGGAGGAAGAGAAGTGAAGGTGAGTGGGCAGACAGATGTGTTTGCACCTCCACCAATCTGCAACCTGAGATGACCAACTCAATGAGCCATAGATGAAAGAATGCGCCATCCCTGCAGGCAGAACATCTCTCAACACCAGGTACAATGGGACAAGCAGAAGGTGGACAGATGTTACCTTCATGCCCTGCCTTTGGGCTCCTGGAAGCATCTAGTTAGCCACTGTGGAGAGATGATGCTGGCTAAGATGGCTCCAGCTGACCTATCATTATGTTATGATTACTGTTGAAATTATATATTGTTCTAATCTAAACCCTTAACAGAATGTCAATAAAAACATTCTTATTCTGTCAGATTACTTACTTGCATGGGTTATGGGAATAAACAACAATAATAAATTTTAAAAATGTAAATATTTTATATTAATATACAAATATAAATAAAAATCATAATCTGGGGAAAATGAATTGGTTGAATAAAAGAAGGAAAGAGAGTTCCCATAAAGGCAGAAGAAGATGTGCTTTGTTACTTAAACCATTTTTGCTCAACGTTCCATATACGCAACGGGGATCAAATGTTTACACCTGTGGCCTGGGCAAAAATGGGTTAAAATATTGCCCACTTGGCTAAATATTATTGTGCTTAAACATAAAAATTTAGCACTAGTTGATTCAAGATAGTTTGACCTTACCAAATTTTGCTCCTTCATTTCCACAAAAGTTCTGGGTTGTACACCAGTATTCATGGGAGGAACAGATTTTTTTGCCCAAAACACTGAAGTTAGCTGTCCTGAATCTCCAATGCTATACAGCAGCCATTTTCAACTGTGCCGTGGCACATTGGTTTGCTGCAAATGGCCTGCAGATGTGCCATGGAAATTTGGGGCAGGGTCATTTATTAGTAGGGCCATGGGGGGATTTGGACCAGTCGCCAGCAATATGGTACATTTTGTCAATGGTCAAAAAGTGATGGTGTGCCTTGACAATTTTAATGCCTTGTCGGTGTTCTATGAAAAAGGTTGAGAGCTATAAAGCCAACAGTCTTCATCTCTTACAATGCAAGGACAAAAATTATCATTAATATCAGCTCCAAATGACTCAGTCTAAAACTTTTTCTCTGGGTTTGTTTTCTATTTGTTCATATGTATGGATTTACTCTAGTTTGAATGTTTTAAAAGGCATCATTGATTTGAGCTGTTCCCTCTTTTTTTTCTGTGTTTACCCAACGTGCAACTGTATTCGCCAAAAAGTCCAAAAATCATTAAAGGGTAAACCTCCAGCCACTGAAAATATGGCCCCTTCCAAGGGTTTTCAAATTAGTCTGCACAAAACATATAGATGATATTTGGGCATTTTCAAATAGATGGTTTAAATTGCCTATAAGCCTCTCTTAGGCTGCTTATGTGACACAATATAACGGGGCCATACAGCAAGATTATACCAACTCAAATATATATTTTAATCACCCTCTTTTTCCAGAATATCACCCTGAATTTTATGCCAGAAAGCAAACCTGGAGAAAAATGAGCGGATAAACTGCATATCAAGCCACTCTTTGAGGTACAAAAAAGGAAGCTGGCATGTAGCTGGGGACCCCACCAGCCACAGACAGAGCAGTCCACAAGGGGTTTGCTAAGCTTCCTGCCTTTATTACCTGCCTCGGACAGCAAAACCAGGAGGGTGGTGACAATATGTGACTGGTGAACTAGCATTGGCTTGGTGAGTTATGTGTTGGGTGTGTTTGGTCTCTGATAACCTTGGAGCAGTTCGAATGATGTTTATTTAAAAACGGTGTGGAAGCTCAGTAGAACACACGTCCCTTGCTAAGCCAAAGAGAAGAGGCTGAATACTGTTCTTATCTGCAAAGCAATTAACCTGAAGCTGCTGTGAGAAGAGTCAATATGAAGCAGTGCAGTGGAAGTACAGATTGCTTTATTGTGCATTTTGTTCTCTGTTTTCACAAGTTATGGCAGGATATAAAGCAAAAGCCCAGAAAGAAGAAAATCGAAAGCTGCTAGAATGTTGAGAAGATGAAGAAAGTTGGTTGTACAAATCAAACTGGGGGACTGAGCTACTTCATGTGTCACGTTTTATCAGCAGAATGTAATTGGAAGCCTTTTTTTTCCTTGAAAGAGAACAGAAGCAGAAAATAGCTATTAAGCTCAAACCACTGCATCCTGAGCTTATTCTTACATCCTTATTAGATAGCAAACAAGAGAGTTCGGCAAGTCACTTCCTGCAGGAAAAGAAAAGATGGACAGAGAGATTCAATCCTCAGGTTACGTCTGCTGGGGTGCCAAGGAATTGTGACCAAACCCAACCATAACATAAAACTATGCTGGTCTAGTGCGGTTGCCTTAGCATAGTGAGAACACTTCTGGTACTGGGACTGCCCACCTCTCTGAGAGATCTTGCTCATAAACTGTTAGCCCCCATCTCTACCAGGAAGACCCAGTCATGAAGTGCATCGGGTGACCTTGGTCTAGCCTTCATCTCTCAACTTAATCTAACTCACAGAGTTGTCAGGGGTATAAAATGCTCATG
The DNA here is from genome assembly GCF_035046505.1 of Tiliqua scincoides. Classification (NCBI taxonomy): domain Eukaryota; kingdom Metazoa; phylum Chordata; class Lepidosauria; order Squamata; family Scincidae; genus Tiliqua; species Tiliqua scincoides. The sequence goes on from NC_089821.1 coordinate 232,624,704, forward strand.
CTGCTCTGTGTTCTGTGGAAGAAGGCTAGAGTACAAATCTAATAAACACACAAACTGTAATCAAGTGCTAGACCCTGATTTAGCCTTCCGTTGGGAGTGAAGTTGAGTGCAAATATATTTAGTGAAGCTAGATTCTAAGGCTGGTATATTTATAATACCCAAATAATTCAATAATCTCCAGATTACCATTATTTTATACTGCCTAAATAAGGGGATTTCTGGGTTCTTATGTGTATCCTGAGCTGATTATAGATAAAACTCTTTTGCACCAAGAGATACCATAATAATCTTTCTAAATAACAGCTTGTCAAGCAAGTGGCAAACAGTAAACATTGGCAACATCTTATATCACATTGAGGTTGCCAGGATTACTGGTAGCAAGCACAAAAAGAAACGCCTACGTGAACTCATTTCAGCTAGTAGCTGTTTTCTTTGCTTTTCTTGGCTGATGTTTGGGAAATCATCTTCCTTGGTTGGGGCTGATAAGTGTTGACAGCCACCACTGCAGAGTGTTTATAAAAGGGACTTCTTCAGGCTTCCTTCTTCACTACCAAGCGACAACATTCCATAATTCATCTTTGTGAAGTCATTACCTGGCATCCTTTCCATCACTGTCACTGATCCATTATAAATGAAAGGAAAACTGCAGTATCCTCACAGGTGAATGTGGAGACACAGAAGTATATGTTTTCAGGGGGAAAAAATGAATACATGCTATTGCCAATTTGTGCAATGTGCATTGAACACTTCCTGCCCCCTGATTTGCCTCTTTTGTACAGGTAAATGGTTCATGTACCACCTCTACCCTTTCTCAGGAAGTTTCAGACCGTTAATCATCCACTGAGAACTGATGTCAAGTAATGCATCTTTCACTCATGACTTGATTAAGCACCAGCTGTCAATTTTCACTCTCCTTCAGCAAGAATTGCTGCAGTGAATCACTACCACCCTGGAAGGCCAAATCAGGATTTGAAATAATCTTGACAGGCTCAATCACACCTGGGTCCAGACCAACAAGATGAGGGCCAAAGGAGAGACACACACACACACACACACACAAATCGGAGGCACAAGTACAAAACGGGGGGAGCAGCAGCACTTATACAAAAGTATCTGGGTGCAGTAGCGGAGCCAGGGGGTGGAGTGGAGCAGTAAGTCCTACGTGGCTCTGAAGTTGCCATGTAAGCTGCTCCTCCTCCTTGCTCTTGGGGTCAAGCATCACTTTGCTTTCGCCCCTGGAAAGGCTCCAAGAGAGAGGGGGGCCTTACATGGTGAGTTTCAGAGCTGTGTGGCACTTACAACTCCGCCCCCTTCTGGCTCCACAACTGTCTGAGTGGAACCCAAGCTGAATATGATCCAGCAATGTGATGCAGATGCAAAACATGCTAATGCAATCCTGGACTGCATTGATAGATGCGTACAGTCCAGACCCTGAGAGGCAATAGTATCACTTTGTTGTGCACTATTCAAACCTCACTTGGAACACTACATCCACTTTTGGGTACCACATTTGAAGAAGGACATTGAGAAGCTGGACTAGAGTGTAAGGAGCGCAACAAAGATTGTAAGGGGTTTTTAAACCAGGGCCTATGAGGAACAATTAAAAGAGCTTGACATGTTTAGTATGGAGAAGACTAAGGGAAGATAACATAGCCGTCTTCAAGTATCTGATGGGTTATCATTCAAAGAAAGGGAGGACTTACTCTGAGGCTCCTGAGAGCAGGACTAGAACCAATGGATTGACACTACATAAATATAGATTTAGGCTGGACACGAGAAAGTATGGTCTAACTGTAAGCATGGTCCAGCACTGGAGGTCTGCCTCATGCAGTAACGGGCTCTCTGTCACTGGAGGCTTTCAAACAGAGGCTGAATGGCCACCTGTCAGGATACTGTAGTAGATGCCTGCGCTGAGCAGGGGGCTGGCGTAGGTGGCCTTCAAGGTCCCATCTGACTCTAGTATTCTATGATTCTGTGACTAATTGTAACATTCTTCTGGATCCCCCAGCCTGCATGCTGACATTTCTTTCAATCTTGTTTGCAGCTGCACAGCAAAAGGAAAGGACAGGACATTTATGTTAGAGCCAGATAAGAGAAGAAGAGTGGCAACTTTATTTGCATATACAGTATATGTACGAACTGAATGATGGCAGAGGAGTTTGCTTGAACTCCTTGTCAGAATACTCAGCCCACCAGTTGACACCAGCAAAGTCAGTTGATAAGAATCTATCTATTCATGTCTGGATATACTTTTTGAGTTTCCATTACAGTATTTAGATCTCTGGCTTGCTTGCCTTTCAAAATCTCATTAGAAACTCAACCGACTGATGTTTGATTAGCCTGCCATCACTCCCCAAGAAATAATCAGAGCAGAAAAACAAATATCTGGCAGGAGATTCTTTTTCTAAAATGGAGTCATTTAAATACCTAAACACAATGTTCAACATCAGAGAGATTTTTAAACCAGCTTCTGCAACTATACTGTGTGATTCCAAATGTTAAGAAGGGAAAAATGACTCATTTAATGCTGAGCAAAAATGGTATGTGTGCATGCATAAAACTTCACAAGGAGCAACAATCAGGGAAAAAGGGAACAGGTCCAATTGTCAAAGCAGCTGGGCTGATGATCCCTCCTATGATCCAATTTAGTTTAGTTGGTGAGTTGCGGGGGGCCAGAAGCTATACATCCAAATGCATGCAAAGCAATGCTGGATGGATAGATAACAACCAGTCTTGGTGTGTATGGGAATGAAGACCTTGCTTTCAAAGGGCTTTGCTAACTGATACACTTTCCAAGCCACATACTGCCCCAACTGGTCATGTAGCAAAGAGAAGAGTAAATCCCAAAAGGCAACAGGAATCTGTTTATTTATTTAGACCTGCCAAATTTCAAATCAAGAGGATTTCCTCCAGGGGCAACTGAACAATTTTTTTCCCCTAGAGCAGTGTTTCTCAAACTGTGGGTCGGGACCTACTAGGTGGGTCATGAGCCAATTTCGGGTGGGTTCCCAATCATTTCAATATTTTATTTTTAATGTATTAGAGATACTACCATGGTATGTGACTACATTTGGAGAAATGTTACAGACCTGTACTTTTAACAAGCTACTATGTAAAATCTTTTAACTGATAGTCAATGGGACTTACTCCTGGGTAAGTGTGGGTAGGATTTTCTTGCTTGATGATATCACTTCTGGCCATGACGTCACTTCTGGTGGGTTCTGACAGATTCTCATTCTAAAAAGTAGGTCCCGGTGCTAAACGTGTGAGAACCACTGCCCGTGAGGAACTATTTGAATAGTCTTGCATGTTACTTATCAGACTATTGTCTCAAAAGACATTGGGCCTTGAAAAGCAACAGATTCCTGTGCACCTTTGAGGTTTCCCCCTTTTCTTCATTTTCTCCCCCACTTTTTTCACCAGCTAGTCTGTGTAACAGCACATGACCACAGCTGGATTGGGGTGAAAGTCTTGGTGCCAGTGCTTCGTGGAACGGCACAGAGAGTCAAAACAGTTGCCTCAGCAAGAGAGACAAGTTGTAAACATTCCAAAAAAATGAAAGGTAAGAATCTGAGCCTCTCAGAAACTCAGCACCATAGCTAATTCCTATTATGCTTGTTTAGGCCTGCTCTTCTCATTCTATTCTGAGATCTTTCCTCTCTGCATCAAACAACTGTATACATGTGCTATATGTCACAGTCATACTTCAAGAGAGCCCAGGAAAGGGTTGCATTACGTGCTGACAGAAAAGGGGATGCTGCGCATACAAATTTTCGGTAAGCAAAATAAATTCTACGCTTTCAGCTAGGATGTTACGCATGAAAGAGATTTATGGCCCAATTCTATGCGGGCTGAGCACCAGTGTAACACACATTGTGCAGCAACAATGCAGTCGCCGCCAGCACATGCTGCTAGGCTGTTGGCAAGAGGCCGGACCAACCTCCCATGTGCCAGTAGACAGCCAAAGCCCCACTGAAGCAGGAAAGGCTGTGCAGAGGGTGGAACAGGACAGGGTGCAGGTGGGGGAGGGTGGAACGGGGGAGATAGAGAGGGTGGGGCGGTGGCAGGGTTGGGAAGGTGGATGGATCAGGCCCAGAAGGTAGCTGTGGCACATGCAAAGTACTGACCTCCTTCCCAAGCCCAATCCACTTTGCCAGGTCAACACGGATTTGCACCAGCTATAGAGTTAACACAGGTCCAAGCTGACCCACCAAGAAACCTCAGAAACTTACCATGGGCCAAGGGAGCAAATGCTCCCTTACCCTGAGAAGGCTTCCCAAGGCCGAAATCTCCTGTGGGATTCAGTGGGGTTTGCACCAGCTTCACTGCATCACCGTGCAGGGAGTTATGGTGGATTGGGCTCTTAGAAATAATTGCCTTTGTTTTGAGTTTTCTAAACAATGTATGATGGCAACTTTGTCACCTGAAGGGAGAAGTTCAGCAGTATTTTCTAGAACATTACTATCTCTAGTCCAGAGGTTTCCTGATGACATCATGGTTCCCAATCTCACATACAGGTCACACAAAGTTCAGGGATGGGAGACAGTGGACACTATCCAGCTGTCATTCGCTTAGCGTTTGGAAGTTGAGAACAGAGCTACATCATATATAAAAAACAGAGTGTGCTAATTTCAGAGATGTGGAAATTAAGGAAAAGCAACCCAATGGATAGTAATTAGGGTCAGCCCTTCCATGACTTCAACTGAAGCAGTTGCCTCAGGCAGTAGATTGTTAAGTAGCAAAAGACACCTATCTCTGTCCACATACTTGCCTCCATTGCTCCTCCTTCTCCTTCTACCCCCTGGATTGGAAAAGGAAGACGGGAGCAGAGAGGAAGAGAAAATGTGAAGAGGAGAGGAGTGATGATGAGCTAGAACATTGTAGAGGCGGATTAGCAGAAGTGGCACATCAACAGGTAAGGGGGGTTGCATTTGGCATACTGCCTCAGGTGTCAGGAGGTCTTAGAGTGGCCCTGGTGGTAACCTTTCCAAAAGTACAGTTTCTTTCAGGTCTCAATATTATAAGCAGATAATCTCTAATTTTTTTTTCTTTATGGTGATGCTGTGATAGGGAACACTGCACCTGTTGAATGTCTTCCTGACACGCAGCCATTAGAAGTACATAAGTTCTCACTTGCACAAGGTGGTATGCTTAATAACTTCCTAAAGTAATATTTGCAGGTTTAAGGGATCCAAAATAAATGTGATCTTCTTGGTGCCAGGCTGATATCATATAGCATGCAATCTACAGACATTGTATTATAGGAAGAAATGATCCTAGAGAGCCCTTGAAGACAGATATGATTTTTATTTTAAATAATAAAGTCCAAATTATCTCTCTGCTCACAAAAAGGAGTTTAATAAACTCTTAATGGCTGACAAGGGTTTATTGTCAGCACTTCAATGTTGTAAAATGTCATTTACAAAAGATTACATGAATCTTTCCTGTAAATGGAAAGTCTAATCAATATTGCTGTGGAAGCCAGTGTAGCTTTTAAAAAATCTCATTGTGTGGTTCCGACTTGGATCTGTGACTTTCCAAAGTCTGTTAACATTGCATCATAGCTGGTTAATTTGTCTACAAAACTGTCAACAAGATCTGTACAACAGCAGCCCTTGCCATTTATTTTGATACCATATATACAGAATAGAAGATCTTGACTTGCAAGATGAATTGCCTGGAATCCACTGGTCCACTAATCAGCTGAGCTACATTTGTATTGAAGTCGTTGGGAATAAATTATAGTACATCAAATGCTGAGCTGTTGGACTGGACAGTCTGATCAAAAGTCATTCGTTTAAAAACACAATGTGATCTAATCTGTAGTAACAGAAATGTTGGGTTTAAGGCTATGTTTTAGTCAATCAATTGTCCTGTTTTAAGTTATTGAAAACTTCATGGCAGTAGTTCTCAAACAATGGGACAGGTCCACCTGCAGGGTGCAAAATCACTAGAGGAGGCACCAAATTCCAAGGACAAAGAGGCTCCTGCAGCAACTGGACACAGAGACACTTTCCACCCAGCAACGGAGATCTTGTACTCAAGTCATCATAACTGCTGTGCTAACCATGGAAGTGTCAGAGAGGTAGGGAACATATGAAAACTTCTAGCTACAGCAGTTCTTGTCTTCCCCATCCTGCCACCGTCCCTCACAGGCTAGTTTTAGAAGGGAATCTGATATGTTCTGTTATACTCCTCTTTGAATACTGGTTCTGGTTTGTGTTCCAGTCCACAGATCCCCATGGACTCACAGCAATGGCCTCCATCACATACAGTTGTGTGCAGGGCTTTTTTTCTAATGGAACGCTGGGGGGACGGAGTTCCGGCACCTTTTTGCAGGGGCCCCTCCCCTTCGGAGGCTTTCCGGGGGGGGGGGAGCAAAACAGAGGCAGAGTAGACAGGCACAGGATTGGACTCTAAGGCTGCCATCCTATCCACAGTAAGCCCCATTCACTAAAGTGGACTTCTGAGTACTCGTGCATAGGATCGGGCTCTTAGGCTGCAATCCTAGGCACTTTCCTGGGAGTAAGCTCCATTGACTAGAATGAGAGTTACTTCAGAGTAGACATACCTAGGATTGGGCTCTTAATCCTGGCAGAGATATATATCTGCACCCGTTTTCACATGCTAAGGGCAGGTGAAAAGGGATTCTACGTGTGTACAACATGCTGTCCAGCCTTGCCAGAGATCTTCCTCGTCCTTCCCCCACAAGCATGCCCTCCGCCAGCCAGCATTTGCAACTCCTCTCCAGCAATGCAAAGCAGCTGCTCAGGGCAGCAGAGAACATACAACTGCATGCCAAGCGCCTTCCCAAAGACACAGAGTATTCTGATACCTGAATTAAACCATATTTAATCGCTTGTTTGCAAAAATAGCTGTTTCTATGTGCACCTAAGGACCCCTCTCATGTAAGAATTCCTTTTTTGTTCTTACTCCCACAGTTGCTTAGAGTAATTTTACTACATGGAACTCATGTAAGCCATTTTTTAGAATCCATTCACTGCTTCCTCTCCTCGTAGTGCCACACTACATACTACATGCTACAAGTGCACCTGTACAGTATTTTCCCCCATGTGTAGAAAAAGTAGCTAGGGGGAAGGGGATGTGGAGATGGACTGCCCAATCCTATGCATGTCTACTCAGAAGTAAGTTCATCTTTAGGGGGGAAGCACATAAAAAATATTTTATTTCTCCAATAAAAAATTGTTTATAAATAAATAAATAAATAAAGATTAACAAGTTATGAGTTCCTGCACCTTTTTTTCACAAAAAAAAGCACTGGTTGTGTGCAAGGATTGCCTACTAAAGAGATTGCTGAGGGCAGGGTTGGGGTGGGGACTTATAGAATAAGTCTGGAAGTGTGCCTTTCAAAAAGCACGAGAAACATTGTATTGCAAATTTCAAAACAGGCAATAGATATTGCAGTTTGACAATATCTATACGTTGCTCAATAGTTCATTTTTCAGTTGTTACTGTAAGCTTGAAATGTGCATTGATTTTAATACTAGTGATAGGAACGCTGGTCTGAAATTGTCCTCCATTTTCATCTCTGGATGAGAGGGAAGGTGCAGAGTTTGATAAGAAAAATTAATCTCTTGGTCTACAGGGAATGGAACAGAGGCTGGGCAGGATTTTCAATTCATTAGCAATGGGTGCAACCTAAGAGGCATCTCATGCCTTTGCTCTGAATTCTATTATATAAGCTGCTATTGACCTATAGTAGAAAGGGAACTTTTCAGTCTCATAAATGATTAAGATGGCTAAAGGTCTGGTAGAATGTCTGGTGCGGAAGTTGCTCATATATCTTCAAGGGTCATTGCCTCTAGACTTTTGCTCTCTGCTACTCTCTTCATTTGTTACTTTCCAATGGGGTTGCCTTCCCTTCCCTTGATAGTTCCTTTTTCTATAACCCTGAAACAGCTTTTCTGCTTTCTTTTAGAAGATTTCCACTTCTTTTTCAGACGAGCATTTATGTATATTTTCATATTTTGTATGAATTATAGTACCATTTTTACTGAAGAGTGACTAGGCCTTCAAAGAAAAACTGTCTTTCATTTTGAAAGGAGTCCAATTGTCTGGGGCCAGCAATCAGTACCCAAATCAGAATCCTAATACACTGAAGGTGAGCAGTGATTTAATAGGATTTAAGATAGACCTCTATATGGACACTTCACATTTCTTATGAGAGAGGCCATTTTCTTCCCAGCATGCCCCACTCTTCCTATTTTTTTTAAACAGGAATGTGCAGCATAAGGTCATCACACCAGAGGTAGGGTTGCGATGCTCCACCTCTTCTTACTCACCTGGCTACTTTCATAAGCAGCCATTTCACCAGGGGAGCACTAGCAGGTTGCTCTGATAGGGTTTCCCCCCACTTCTTCTGCCAGCTGTGCTGGAGAGCTCAGGGGGCTCCCATTGCCCTCTTCTGACTCTCCTTTAGTAAGCCAGGATTGTAGTGGCAACCAGAGTGGCTCTGTCAGTGACAAACAGGAGAGAGCAGCAGACAGGTGGGGGGCCCAGCAGTTTGTCACCCCCTCCAGTGCACCATTTGATATGAGTCTTTCGTTCAGGCTTGTGGATGTGAAAGCCATAAGAACATAAGAAGAACCCTGCTGGATCAGGCCAAAGGCCCAACTAGTCCAGCTTCCTGTATCTCACAGTGGTCCACCAGATGCTCCAGGGAGCACACAACACAAGAGAACTGCATCCTGGTGCCCTCCCTTGCACCTGCCATTCTGAGGTTGTCTACTTCTAAAATCAGGAGGTTGCACATACCCATCATGGATCAGTGGCATCGCTAGGGGGGTGCGGGGTTGTGAACCGCACCAGGTGACGTGCACAGGGGGGGTGACGCACACTTGGGGGGGTGACATGCTAAAATCATGGTGGTTAGGAGTAACCCCATCATATTATATACTGTTAGATGTGGAATTTCGGGCAGAATGCAATGCAAAAAACCAGAGTGAAACATCTCCTTTCTATCAAAAGTTATGGCCAAAAAACTGGAGAACAAAAAAATGCATGGATCCCTATGGAAAGTGAAAGTGAGCCGTATCACACGTTTACTCACAAGTAGGCAAACTGGCCTTAGTCCGTCGGAAAGGGCAGGCTGAGAGGAATCCAACGACTCCAGAATGGTCCTGATCCAATGAATGTAGCCCCCAAAAACACCTGAGAAGAAAGTGTTTGTAGCCCCCAAAAACACCTGAGAAGAAAGTGTTTGTAGCCCCCAAAAACACCTGAGAAGAAAGTCCCTCCCTCCAAGCAGAGGAATGTATTGAGCCCTAAGGAAAACTAAACTAAGCCTCAGGGTCGCGTTTACTCACAAGTAAGCAAACATGCCTTGGCTGATGTGGAAGATCAGGTGAAGAAGAGTGCAATGCTACCAGAATGGTCCCGATCCTATGCACCTGGCGCTAAACAAGTGCTCCAGAATGCAGCCTTCTCCCCCTCACTAAAAAGGATCAAAACAGAGGCTTCAGCTGAAAAGGTGAACATTTTTGAGACTTGCAAAACCAGGTGGATCCTGACAGTGATCTGGTTAAGACAGTAGTTCTTAAATTGAACTGGGCACTGGGTAGGGCTGAAAACCTTACTGGTTTTGGGGGGGGGGGTGTTATTGCAGGCAGGTTACAGAGGAAATTCACTTGGTGTACCAGGGCTGGCTTCTGCTTATTTAATTATTTGTTTTACTTTAATTATTTATACTTATTTTAATTTGCCTGATGATGTCACTTCCACCATGACATCACTTCTGGTAGGTCTTGGACATATTGTCATTCTAAAAAGTGGGTCCCAGTACTAAAAGTTTGAGAACTGCTGCAATAAGATGTTAGTAAGTTGACACCCTTGGGAGAGGTGTGACACCACTAGTGACCAAAATCACTAAAATCATAATTTGGAAGAATAATACCATTATGATATATATCAATCAATGCGTAATTTCATGCAGAATGTTTTTTTTCAAATGGTACAGCCAAAAAACCAGTGGGGTCGGGTACATCACCTCGCCTACCACCTGGGTTGTTGCCCCGCCCACTGCATGGGGGTGACACGCTGGCATCCTGCACCGGGTGATGCGAACCCTAGTGGATTGTAACCCATGATGGACTTTTTCTCCAGAAATTTGTCCGATCCCCTCTTAAAGGCATCTAGGCCAGATGCCATCATCACATCCTGTGGCAAGGGGTTCCACAGTCTAATTATACTCAGGATAAAGAAATATTTTATTTTGTCTGTCCTAACTCTCTCAACACTCAATTTTAGTGGATGTCCCCTTGTTATGGTATTGTGTGAGAGGGAAAAGAGCATCCCTCTATCCACTCTATCCATCCCTACGTAATGGACCCAGAACAAGCCCTGTTCTCATAACTCAACTTGTATTTTCAGTGATTCACTATGTACAGAAGAATTGGTGAACACCTATACTGCCAAAAGAAATCCTGAAATAGCTTATAGGAAAGGGGGGAAAAAAAGATTAACTGCATATTCTGGAGTTGGCTAACCACCCCAGACTGCATAATCCTAGAGTTGGATAACCAATCCAGGATCACACCACCTGTAATCAGCATCAGGACCTTTATGTTGAGGAGGTACATGAAGTAAGAACAGACGGTAGAAGTAGCAAGGAGGGAGGTGGGAGGTGACAACTCAATATACATTAAACAAGTAGTTGGATATAGGAGGTTAGATACATAAGGTTAGGATCAAAAGCTGGCAATGCCTTTTTCCCACTTTTGAGAAAGCTATTACAATGTTCAGGGCTGTGACATTTGTGTGCTACTGTCCTTTAAATCAGTCTGCTAGCTACACAGCTCTATAATTCATTGTTAATACCAATACTACAGCAATATTGGGGCAAAGAAATGTCTGCAACTAAATGATTTACCAAAGGCCTATTTCCGCTGTATACAAATGCATAGCAAGGACAAAAGATAGCCCAGAGATAACACACGTGCCTCTAAATAAGTGTCTCTCCCTATGCTTTCCTGTGCAGAAACAGAAGAATATAAAAACACTCATGCTAGATCAAACCTCGAGCAAGCATTCTGTTCCTCTTCTGCTTCATCTCCCTTTTCCAGTCCAGGGAGTGGTAGAAGCAGAGAATGGTCACTAGATAATGGGAGGGACAGCATTTGACATGCTGCCTTGGGTACCTGAAGGTTTGGGACAGTCCTAAGTGTTCCATGTTAAGGATCACTGGTGTAACCCCATCCTCTTAGCATTAGAGCAGCCTAGTCCATGCAAAAAATAACTAGAATCCAACATGTGGGGCAGATCTGACCACCTCCAATCTCTTAACTTAGACAGGTGCCACTGCAGCTTGGTCACAGTGACTCAAGTCCTGAATAATGCCGCATATCCAAGCTACCCCTTTCTTAAATTATCCATGCAGAACAAGAGGAATAAAGAATCCCAAACAGGTCTCCTTTAACTTCCCACCATTTCCCTTTATCTAATCTCACAGGCAGCAGCACCAAATGACAGTAAATGGCCATTAATGAGAAATAAATATGACTTATCTGTTCTCCTTTCAGGGTAACGCAAGTAGGAAAACAAATTACAGTGAGGGAACAGCAGGTGCAGCCACACCAGAACATCCATGTTCTGCTGGTGAATTAAATTCCGTCTCTTTAATAGGTTTTTAATGGCTTCATCTTAGCCAGTAATGAGGACGGTGAAAAGCACAAGACCCAGGACTAAACCTTGTCGGCTCACACTTGAGAATTCTTTCCAATTCCCTTTCCAGTTCGTTCTTCAATTAGTAACAGGCTATAAAGGAGTCAGTGGATAATTCTTACAGCTGCTGCTGTTATTTATTTCATATTTGATGAGAAAATGCAAAGATGTTCCCATAGCAGCACCACGGGCAACACAGTGTCAGGCATTCATTCATCCTTGCAGAAGACATCACTCTTATACCTCTGACCTGCCCAAGAATGCACATGGCATGGTATGTGCTTGTTTGAATTGACAATTGCATATTGCCACATCACAGGTTAGTCTCTTCAGCTCACCCACTGCCCTCTATCATCAAGGCCCAACTTTATCTGCAAATTCTAGCTATACTATACTAGCTGCCCCAGCTGCAAATGAGGTGAAGCAAATCTAATCAAAAATGTGTCCACAGAAAGACATGAAACAGACATTCGAGTCATGGCAAGCTTTTCTGCAGTTTCTGTTGTCAGTCAGTAGTGTGCTGCCTAAGGGAAATGGTTTGATTTGATGATCTCTCCTGCCATTGATTTTGACGGGCTGGTAGACTGAGGACTACAGATTACTCTCTCATTCAAAGCGGCATGAAGCAGCCACTAGATTTTGTACTCGCGGAAGTTTTCAGGCACACTTTGAAGACAGCCCCATATAGAGTGTGATACAATAACACAGCTACAATGTAATAGAGGCAGGTCTGACTGTGGTCCTGTCTCACAGGTTAGAATTGGCAGTAAGTATTCTGACTTTGGGAGCCATTATTGATCTTCTCACCAAGGAACCTCTGACAAGCTTCTGAGAGCTCCCGTCAATAAGAGGCCATTCATGAGAAATAAAAGGGTATTTGAAACAGTTCAAGAATGACTGCCTGCTCGCTAGTCAAGAAGCTGCCTGTTCCTATTGAAAAAAAGTGACCACTGGGTCACATGAAGCATTGTCACTGCACTCTCCATCAGTGGCTCTTGAGGGGGTTCACTGCAGCCTACCAGCACTCTCTGTGGAGCACCTCTTAACCATCCAGTCAAGATGCTGCAAGATGGAGGAGACCCGGAAGCACAGCTGTGGCATGGCTTTCAGCACTCAGTGTGAACAAGGAAGGACTATGACATCAGCAATGCCCCTGCAAGTCACTCAGCTGCCACATGACTGCACAGCCCTGAGACATGACCTCCAGGCATCTGCAGCCGCCACCTTGCAACACCTTCCAGTCAATCTGCCAGGTCCTTTTCTTTCCACATCATGACACACCATGCAGTGAATGCTGGTGGCTTTCAGCAAAACAGCTCATATGCCACTGCTGATTGCCATAATGTCATGCCTATTACCACTGTACATTCACATGCTACAACAGAGAAAGTGAAATAAATAAGTTGGAGGGAAGTATAATTTATGGAACTGAAAGGTCTCAGTCATGACGAAGAAGTGGTTCAGATATTTTTAACATGACCCATCCTGGCAGAATTGGCCTGAACAGCCTTTGAGTAGGCTTTTGTTCAAGAGGGTCAATTATTGTTCTCTGCTATCACACTGTAAGAAATGATGTTGACTGTGCCAGAATCATAGGAGAAAGTCACTTCAATTATATTGAAGTAATAGGAAAGGACTGATGTCTATCTAAAGAGCAGTAATAAGCTGAACCATGTTGCAAGGAGAACCCAATAAACTGCCTTTATGAAACTGTCTCTAAGAAATAGATTATTAAAAAATAGATTATAGACAAGGAGTGGTACTTCCTTCCCTAAAAGGCCCTAGAGAGAGTAAAAGCTTTTTGAGGCTAAATCATTATCCCTGTTTATATCATCAAAGTTGTGAGAGGCCTTCTGAGAATCAGCTTTCATTAACTCGGAAAAACACAAACAAAAACAAAAATAATTTGATGCAAAAGGAAGATTGCTCTGAAATGCTTTAGAAGGGACTTGAAGTCGGGTGTAAGCATTCCTTATTACAGTCCCTCAGAGTGGGTAGTCAGTGCTGTCACTGGATGAGGAGAGTTCATTAAAAGTTTGAAAAAGTACTTCCATCTCTCTCTCTGGTGCTGTAACCTGCTTGCAGTGTAATGCCCTGATTTTAGTGTCAGGGGTTCAAGTGTCCTGATTTTAGTGTCAGAGATTCAAGTGTCCCATAAAAATATAGGTCAAGGAGCTCACGTAGTGAGTCAGACCTGCATCACGGGAAGTCTTGAAAAGCTCTTATTAATGGGCTGTCCATAAAAACTAGCAGCAGTCTGTAAAGTGGTTCATTAGTGTTGCTGGTGAACCTCTCAGGGCTGCTGTGAATGCAATCAAGGAGGGGAGGGGAATTTACTTGTGAAGATGAAGGCAAGGCATTCCTATGTACATAGGCCACAATTTAGCCTAGCAGTGAATCCTATGCTTTTCACCACCATAGCCTGCAACCGCACCAAAGCAGGCTGCACTGCATTCTGTGGTGGGCAGGAAGCTTGGAAGGAGAAAGGGAAAACATATTTCTTTAAGCCTCCATAAGCCCCTCAATTGCCTATGGGTTCTCTCTGGACCTGCACCAGCTCTTTAGCTGCTGCAAGTCAGAGAAGATAAAGGGGGTGTGTGACCATTCAGTGCAAATTGCCTGTGCCAGATGCCAGTTCTGACACACCCCAGCCCTCCCCTTGATCCACCCTGATCCTCCCACTCCCTGCCCTGTTCTGCTCACCCCACTAACTTACTGAAGTCAGCGGGCCTTCTCTTTGCTACTTCCTCGTTCTAGGTCCTCCCTGCCATCTGCAGCAGTGGCCTGGAAACACATGGTTCCCCACACTTCTAGGTGTTTTGCAATGCTGCAAAACATCTACTACTACCAGAACACTAGATCCAGAGGAGGTAGAGCCCTTCAAGATTGGGTCAAAGGTAGCAGTGGCGATCCTGGGGAGGAGTTAAAGCCCCAGGTGCCATGTCTGTGGGCCCTGTAGGGACAACACCGCCATGCCCACAACCACTGCTGCCTCTGTCAGCTGCACCTCTGCAGCCGTTCCCCAGGCGGGCGAAGCCCTGCACTGTATCCCCAGGTGCTCCGAAAGCCTTCTGAGACCACCAGAGCGCCCTTAAACAGTACTTCTGGTTTTTGTCTGAAAACCAGAAGTACTGTTTAATGGTGCCCTGGAGGTCTCAGAAGGCTTTCAGAGTGCCCAGGAACATCGTACAAGGCTCTGTACAGCTGGGTAAGTAGGGTGGGGTGGTGTGTTGTGGGAGGGTGACATTGCAGTCCTGACACTCGGGGTGGCACAGGAGCCAGGTCCTTAACTGGAAGGTATACACGGGAACTAGTTTCCTACTGTTCCTTTTCTGTAGTGCTCCACCTTACCCCATCCCCTCTCCCCAAATGCCAAACTGCTTTTAGAATTAAGGAGGGAGCAGAGACAAAAGCACACACAGTCTTGGGGTGGAGGTAGGCCATACATTTTTCAAAGCATCTAACATGTTCTTTGCTTTGAAGTGCATTGTTTAGGCAGTCTATTGTATGTGCTCTTAGCAGATGACTACTTGACTGCGTTGTGATCAATAGAGCATGCGCTACTCCTTGAAAGAGCTGGTGTTCTGTCTAAGCAGAGCGTGCAATGGCTGAGCTCAATACACCGGAGACTTGAAGACATTAATGTCGATAGCCTTTGTAATGTGAGGATTCTGTTTTAATGGGAAGAAGCAAGCATTTGTTTGCAGGCTGCTTTACCATTACCACTCAGCAGGGAAATTTATGACAGGAGCAAGAGTTAGCAGCATGAAGGACATGCCATGGTCAGATCCGTGGGGGTTGATATATGTGTGTACACAGCAGGAAATGTAGTACTGTATATCCATCATCCTGGGATTGCGTAGCTGATTTCAACAGGCTCCGATAACAGAAATAAGGACATGCATTTTTTAAAGAAGAAATCCACTGGATGAAAAGCATTAACAACTAGCACAACATACTGGTGCAAATTTTTATTTGGAAGCTGGCAATGCTGAGCGTATGGCCCTTAAGCCTCTCATATCACATGGCCTGGACACCTCTTCTCTTAGTCCCACGTGTAATAAGCCTGGTCTACTCAGGCAGCAGGAGGTGATGGAATCCAGTGGTTGGAGAGTGGATTGTACCACTTCACAGTGCAGGTGGGGGTGCCCTTTTTCAATATGCATTCACATTAAACACCACTTGTAAGTAAAAATGTAGCACAGTAAAAAGGAAATGATCACACTAGTAAACTGGCTACGCTACCAATGGCTATGCTAGTTTACTACTTGTGAGAGGTTTTGAATATAGGTGAGCAATATTATCCCACAGCTGCAGTCCTGAGATGTACAGTCCATTCTACCACTTCAGACAGCTCCCTCCTTATTTCCACCTTCATTGCTGACGAGTACTACCTGCAATCACATTGTCCCTCACTGTCCTCACACATTGAGAGGGGCATTGTCCTCTCTGTGTGATCTTTCAGCTTGGGTGTCACTTCAACAAATGGGGGGTTCTGTTGATTGTGTTTGATTGTACTGTGTTTGTGAAGTGTGTTGATGGGACTTTTCATTGCTTTTACCATGAGTGGCGCGTCAGTGGCAGAAAATGTGATATAACATTTAAAGAGAATAAAGGGGCTGAATAGCTAATCATTCAAACATAAGAACAGCCCCGCTAGACCAGGCCATAGGCCCATCTAGTCCAGTTTCCTGTTTCTCATAGTGACCTACCAAATGCCACAGATAATTCATTTTATCATTTCCATGCTATCTTGGTTGGAAGCTCTCATTTCGTCTTCTGGGATGAATGGGAACCCTTCGCTCTCTTGGTGAAGCTATTGTCTGTGTTTAAGGTGGAGTTGGCCTAGCCTAAGCTGTAGGAGCAGCTCTGTTATTTTGAACACCACAACCCTTGCGCCCCATGTTCTGGCCTAGAAACTCTTACCACCCCTTTAGCTTTCCCATATGTGCAACTCCTCTTTGAACCAGTTCTTTGACTCTGTAACCCAGTTCTAGCCACCTGCCCTGCTAGCAGCTCTCCTGTCTCAACTGGTAGATAGAGAATCTAAGTGTTGCAGCTTCAGCATACGCAAAACACACTGCCAGGGAATTGTGATTGCTTCTCATGTAGGAATTGTGTGACATATGAAGCAATGCTCCATGGCAGATCTTCTATGCCCTTGAGCAGTGTGCTTTGAATGCTGAAATGGGAAGCCTTTGGCAGTGTATTTTACTCACTTACAGAAATCTGCCTAATCCTTGGAAACACAGCACTGTGGTCCCATTTAATAATCAGGTGATCTCAAAGGTATGCAGTGCCTACCACTTCTAAATCATACCAATCATCTAAAGCAGCTTGAGATACTCATTCTCCCATAATGAAATGCAGGACCTCAATTGTCTTCTTATTCTGGGGAAGAATGATCAGTGAATACATACCGTCTTCAGACTCATGAGAAATTGCTACATTATAGTGAGCTATTAAATGCACAGCTTTTCACAGTGCTCCATCTCTCAGATTCACTTGCCAAGTCTATACAAACTATATGAACTCACAGCCCAATCCTAACTTCCTGCGCAGTGATGCAGAGGCACCAATGCAGTGCCCTCTGTATTACTTGGGGGAGTTTCAACCTCTGGAGGCCTCCTTGGTATAAGGGAAAATTCCATTGTCCAGGGGTAAGCCATGCCAGGCTGCCAGGTCTACTCAGACCTGCACCAGCAATACCACTGGCTCAAATCTGTGTGGATCGGGTTTGGAGCTGGGAAGGGGGTTTGGAGCTGGCCAACCCCACTGCCACCACACCTGCCCCCTTCCTAGTCCCAATCCACCCTTTGCTCCACCCCATTGCCACCCAATTCCTCCTATACCCCTGTGCTCACCTACTTGGGCCAGCAGATGCCTCTGTCCATTGGTTTGCAGAGCCAGCTGCTCTTCACTTGCAATAACAGCCAGACCAATGCTCTAGTGCAGGGGTGTCCAAAGTTTTTGGCAGGAGGGCCACATCATCTCTCTGACACTGTGTTGGGGGCTGGGGGAAAAAAGAATTAATTTATATTTAAAATTTGAATAAATTTACATAAGTTTACATAAATGAATATATTAAAGATGAACTTATATGAATGAATGAAGGTCTTGAAATAGCTCAAAGCCTATAAAAGGCCTTTCACAATGCAAGGCTGGCCTTTCCTTTGCTGCTGCTACTGCATCACAGACCTGAAACAGCAAGCAGTGGAGGAAGCCCTCATTCCACAGCTCACACTGTGAGGTCAAACAGTTGCTCTCATGCTGAGAGCAGTTGCGTCAGACCAGTGCAGGCTCCAGCAGATCTCCGGAGGGCCAGAGGCTCATTGGAGACTGGGGGCTCCCTTAGGGCCGCAATGAGAGGCCTCGAGGGCCACAAGTGGCCCCAGGGCCATGGTTTGGGCACCCCTGCTCTAGTGTGTCACCTTTTGCAACAGCCAGCAAGGACCTAACCCTGCCAGAACACTTATTCCAGCAGTTCTAGGCACTAGTGGGATTGGGCTGCCAATGTGACAAACCACCCTAATGTAACTGCATCTCAAAAGTGTCCCACAGCCACTGAGTCAGAATGACTTTATCTAGCTGTGCCCCATTCCCACATACTTTTAGAGGACTTCTCATTGGAAGCAGCTGCTTGATTAATGCACAATGTTTGCTGCCTCTCCATGATGACCCTTCTTTGCCCCTTAAAATGCCCACACTACATACTAAAAGACCGTCCAATATTTGAGTAGTCTTTGTGGCACAAGGTCAGGTTGTTGCTCAAGTTCGATTTGCTCAGAATTTGGAAAAATAGCTTGGCTTATTGCCAAGTGAAACCAAATTAGCCTCTCCAGACTCACATCCAAACAAAAAACTGTTGTTTTTTCCAAGGGCTATTGCAGTATCCTGGGAATTATTACATGGCCAACTGGTTATTGCTGTTTATTTCAAGGCATAAAGGAGACACACATTTATATTCAGTGGTGAGTGTTTGCCAGGAGAGCATGGCTGGACCAGTGATGTGGCTATGTGCTCGGCTAACGGCACGAGGCCACAGATTCAGAGGCCAGTAAGGCCACACTTTTCATGGAACCACATAATCACCTCCCCTCCTTAATTGATCCATGAACTACAATGCTCCAAATTTAACGAGCAAACAGCAGAGACTTACAGTGAAGTTAGTAATGCAGGAAGGAGAGATTTTTGAGATAAATTGTCAGATCGATCCTTCATTGCCATCAGCTACATTCTTAACATCAAGTTTATGTTTGCTGCCTTAACAACCAGCTCTGAGTTTTAACAGCAAGGTGAAGCACTTTGCTGCAGCCCTTCTCTATTAATATTTGAAATGTGTATCACATGCTTGCCATGTTGTAGCTGGAGAAACTGACAAGCTGAGACTTGTCACAGTTGTTTTGCCACCCAACAAATTCAATATGAACAAACATAAGTGCTATGACTGTATAAAAAAGCATTCAGAATGATGGCAACCTGGCTTGAGAGCCTTCAAGGCCGATTTTGTTTGGTTTACTTTTGAAAGGCATGAGCCTGAGCCACCCATTTAGGACCAGGGATGAGCAATCAAACGAGTTCTTTGAACAAGCAATTCCATAAGAGTCTATGGCAGTGATTTTCAACCATTTTCATCTCACAGTAAACTGAGAAGGCATTGAGATTGTCAAGGCACACCATTAGTTTTTTGACAATTGACAAGGTGCATTGTGCTGCTGATGAGGGGCTCACATCCCCCAATGGCCCAACTAATAAATGACTCTCCCCCAAGCTCCTGTGGCACACCTGTAGACCATTTGTAGGGGGTGGAACTGGGGTGGAGGTAGGTGGGACCAGCGGAGCTCTGCTCTGCCAGATCCTAAACTCTGTGTCAGGCCAGAAGGTCCAACACTGAGTCATTCAAATCTGCGCTGGCAAAATAGCCAGCACAGAAAAGCCTCATTGCAGGGCTTGGGGCTTTAGCCCAGGGAAGGGGAGGAAAGTCCTCTTCCCCAAGCCCAAGGACACCTCTGGTGACAGCCTTGGGGGCGCAGGATGCAGCAGAAGCTGCTTTCACACCGCTGCACCCTGTGGCAGCACTGCCTTTAGGATTGGGCTGTTAGATGTCCCAGAAATATAGTCATAGATGGGTTCTTCCACTCATTCTATGGAAATCCCCCTACGTATTATTTTCTACTATCTAAGCCACAGAGAGCTGAATACAGACTCTTAAAATCAGACTCAGAGGAAAAATGTACTTGAAACACACTAGCCAGCAATACAGCCCAGTTTTGCATACTATTATCATGCTTCTATAGTGATATGCAGATTTCAGAACACCTGCTTGGCTTGTCTAGATTTCCCAGGGGGGGCATGCTTGTTGTTTTGGCACTGCTCTTTGCCCATTAAAAGAAAGAACATCAGTGCTTCCACTGAGGACCGAGATGCCGCTTTATTTGGATTTAAAATACATATTAAAAAAAATAAGGAATGTAAATCTCCTTATATTCCTACTGTGACTTTGGGACAGCATTTCACGCTGCTCAAAAGTTTGCAATATATAGCTTTGGCTCTTTGCCAAACACTGATCAGAAGAAGATATAAAAGTCATATGAAAGTAATGCAAATTGCTCTGCCTTGCTGGCAGGTATCACCTTTGAGTCTATGAATAATTCCTCAAAAATCCAATGACAGCCCTGGGTTAAATTATATACACTGATTCATTGCCTCACAGGCACAGATGAGATTTCCCCTCTTTTGTTCCTTGATTGTTTCTCTCATTCCCTCTGCCCTAAATTCCACTCTGCATGAATTCTAGTTTCACCAGGAGCATATCTAAAATTAATTATGGAACAGGTACATGCACAATTTGTTGCATCTTTCAGGGCCTTTATTTGAAACCTTGCCTCTAAATTCTAATGTGCATGTGTGCATGGATAAAAGTCTGCAAAAAGGTAAGCCTGACACATTTGTATGTATGATAACATCAAGATTTTTTCTGTGCAGTGTACTGCTGATGTGGACATATGTTCTTGCCACATCATTAAAACATCTCCTCAAATACCTGAAGGGCTGTCATGTACAAATTTGTTCTCAATTGCCTCTGAAAGCAGAACTTGATCCAGTGGGTACAAACTGCATGAGAAGAGATTCCATTGGCTATCAGGAAAAATTTCCTGATGGTAGGGGCAGTTTGGCAGTGGAACAGATTGCCAAGGGAAATGGTGGACTCTCCCTCACTGGAGATCTTCAAGAAGAGACTCAACACCTGTTGGAGATGCTCCAGGACAGGGGCATCAAACATAAGGCCTGGGGGCCGGATGTGGACTGTGGAAGCTTTTTATCCTGCCCTTGGGCTCTCAGCTGCTGAACAGTGCTGAGTGTCACTTCCTCTGGGAAGAGGAAAGAAGGGGGAGGCTTTCTCCATTCACTTGTTTGCTTGTGTGAGAAGAAGCTTTGGAGGAGATTTGCTGAGCTTGTTATGGATATATGGGAGCATAACTCTAACTTTACAAATCTAAAACTGGATTGGATTACAATCCAATTTGTTGGATTGTATAAAACAATCCAATTTGTATAAAATATAATCCAATTTGTATAAAATAAATCCAAACAATCCAATTTGTATAAAATAAAACAATCCAATTTGTTGGATTACAAATTAATCATTTTGGAATATAAACTCTGCTTTGGAATGCTCAGTTTCCTTTTCCTGTGGAGATCTTGGAGTGCCTGTGGAGAGAGCTGGAGATCTGCATTTCTTTGTTTTGCAAAAGTGGTTTATTGTTTTGAATTCCTAACCATCTCCTGGAATGTGGTTGATATAGCAACAAATGTAAGCAATAGAATCAAAACAATAGAATAAGAATAGAACATTGGGGACATCTAGTGGATTTAAAAAGACATTGCAAGCATAAGAACAGGACTTGACAAGTGAAGTACGGAGGACGATACGCTGAGGTCATCTAGTGGCATTAAAAATATTGCAAGGCAAAGGTTTATTTGACTTAAAATTTCCTTGTGTTGGTTTTTATGGGTGAACAGTTGATTTCTTGATGATGTGATGCGATATATGGGTAACTGATAGTGATATATGTGATAACAGATATTTGAGTTTTACAGGAAAGAAGGCATACGAAGGAAGAAAAAGGATGACAGGAAAAGGAGCAAAAGTTAGGGGCTCTCCCACCCTGGAGTCAAGCTTGGGAAAACTAACACAAGAGGAACCGAAAGGGAAAGATTGGAAGCAGACAATACAAGCCAATATAGAAAAATTAGTGGCAATGGGACAGCAGCACACAAATCAATTTCAAGCTTCAAGCTAGTTCAAGCTAGTCTGGATGTTTTAACTACACAACTAAATGATCTCAGTGTGCAACTTAAAGCTGTTAAAGGTCAAGCAGATGAGAATACACAAAAGATTAGAAAATTAGAAGAAAAGACAACAAAAGATCAATCTAGAATACTGGCAATAGAACAGAACCAATATGATGGAGAGGCAACTTTAATGGAAATTCAGATGGAGAGTGCAGCTCGAGTGATGAGAATACAAAATGTACTAGAACAGAAAGGGGAAGATACACAACGTCTGATTGGTGATTTAATATCAGAGTGGATTGACACACCAACAGAGGAGATACTCATGGATCTGGATTCAGCAAGAAGAGTGAGCACTTTTTATCTAAGAAAACATGAACTGCCTAGAGAAATCCATGTGAAATTCATCAGAACCTTTTACAGAGATAAAATATTGCTGATCTCACAGGAAAAGGAATGGATGGTGGAGGGTAGCAAAGTGAAAATTCTGAGACATGTGCCATGGAAGGTAAGAAAGAAGAGAAAAGAATATGAAGAGCTAGCAAAATTCTTAAGAGGAAAGCAAATACCATATAGATGGCTTCTCCCGGAAAGTATGTTTTTTTCAATTCCAGTCACAGAGATATAATATAAATTCAACAATGAAAGCAGAAAATTTTTTGCGTACAGTGATGAAAGATGAGATGACAAATGAAGAAACTGAGGAAGAGAAACTGAGAAGAAAAGAACTAGAAAATGTAGAAATGGAACTGGAAGAAAAGAAATCAGATGATTCAGAGATAACTGAGGAATCAGAAAAGGAAGAAACTAGAGGGGGAAGGAGGCATTCACTGATAGCAACAAGAAGGAGACAAAACGAGAAGGTGAATAGTAAAAAGAAACATGATGGTTAAGGGAGGATGGAGTATTTACTCTGTTAACATAAATGGCTTAAATTCACCTCAAAAACTAAAGAAAGTCTTCCTTCAATTGTAAAAGTTAAATATGGATAGGTCATAATATTACATTAGAACAATGGGAATAGATTTGGAAATATAATATAAAATTTACTAGAGCAACAAATTTTAAAGAAAATGTATATAAAATGTTTTATAGATGGTACATGACACCAGTAAAACTGGTAAAAATGAATCAGAACTTATCAAAAAATTGTTGGAAGTGTAAATGTGTAGAAGGGACTTTTATCATATGTGGTGGACATGTAAAAAATGCAAGTATATTGGAAAATGGTAAGGAATCCAATACAAGAGATAGTTGGATTTACAATATCGCTGAAACCAGAGTTATTTTTGCTTAATATTACCTTAGATATTATAGATAAAGAAAATTATGTGTATTTAGTTATTATGATATTAACTGCTGCAAGGATTTTATATGTTAGATACTGGAAAGATATTAAAATTCCAATGAAAGATGAATTAATAGAGAAAATAATGAATGTGGTGGAAATGGATAGGTTTACAGAGATTTTGGATCAATAGTGCAAACCGACACAAATAGAGCAATGGAGACTATTTTATGCTTGGTTTAAAATGAAATTGTAGATATATGAGATAGGGCATTTAGATGAATATATTGTATACATATTATACCGGATATGATATGATAGATAAATGATATTAAGAGGCTAAACTAGAAGAGGAACAAGACTAGAAGATATGTATTGATTGATTAGATGTATTGATATATGATTGCTTGCACCCTCCAATGGTGTGTTTCTGTGTTTCTTCTTCTTCTTTGTGTTGCGTATTGAGTTTGTGTTTGTTATGTGTTTCTTTATATTTGTTTGTTTTTATTTTGGAAAATAAATTTTAAAAAAAACTACTTATTTTGCAGTGTTTTATCAAGGTGTCATGTACAGTGGTGATGTTGAGGGTGGGAGAAAGGCACACATGTCCAAAGAAAACTGTGCATGTATAATGCTATATATCAAATTCAGAAATAAAAGTAGAATCATGGAGATTCTCATGCATCGGTCCAAGCTTGAAAACAAGGTCAGGTAATTTCAAATTCCAAAATCTAGAGAGAAACTCTAATGAGAAAAAGTTAGGTAGCATCTCAACTCCTGGGTCAGTTTTCTCTACTGTCATCCTCTGCCATCAACCACTTCATCTAGTAACTGGGGATCAACTTCAATATGACCCTGGCATTATTTATTGTACTCAAGCTTTCAAAAGCAGTGCCATCTTGGACAAGATGGTGGCACCTACCACAATGACTAAGTTGTCAGGGGGAAATGGCTGGGTGCCACTTCCCAGCTAGGGGAAGTTAGAAGGTACACATTTCCCCCACGGTTATAAAACTGAGCATAAAATGGTGGGAAATGCAAACATTTCAGTGAGAAAAGAAGCAGTTTGGTTTATGAGGCTGGGATTAAATGAATTGGGGGAGACAGAGAACTGAGGCTAGGCTTGGAGCCAAGATGGATGGATTAGTAGGAAGAGAGAACCATTCTTGAATTACTTGGGGGGTGGAGAGATCCCCTTACTTTTTGTGTTGGTCTCCTTATCAACTATTGAATTTTAGAAGGCTACCAGGGATGATTTTTCTAACATTGGGGGGAGTCAAGAAGTTAGCCATGTGGATTTCATTAAAGGCCCCTGTACTCTTCTCCCCCCCCCCCATAATTTGAGCAATGGTGGGCATATTCTAAATATGGGGCTATCAACCTATCAGATATTTGTATCAGCTGAGACCATATATATATATATACATATATATATATATGGTACCATATATTACCATATATGTGTATTACCATATATGTGTACATATATGTGTGTAGATCATGTAGCACACAAGCAGTATGTGGTTCACTTGCCATATGTTGTGGACTACCAGTTGCTCAACAACTGCCTGTTGTGGCAATCCTAGGCAGGAAGCAGATTTATTGAGCCCCTAATCAGCACCCTATCTTTAGCTTAGTGAGCAGCAAGTTGTGTATGTCTTGTATATCATCATAGCACCAGTCTGCAGTAGGGCTTGGCACCTTAGGTTGGGTCACAACACCAATAAGGCCATTGGCCTTGACATTATGCTGGGGCAGGAAGCTTTGCCACACAACCTAAACTCTTTGTTTTGACATGCAAAGACTCATAGACTGGGCCATGAGCCAACAAGCCTATTACGGAATAGTTACTGTGATCATAGCTAACTGAAAGGATTGATATGAACAATATACATATCACAAGCTCCAATTTCATTCTTAAGCATCTACTAAGACAGAGCTAATAAGCCATTAAGCTCAGAGGACATAATGCAGTGTGTTCAGCTGTAAATAGAATTAAATTCAATGCAATCTTCTTAATCATGAAAAAAAAAATTACACTTAAGAAATCTATCCACTATTGCAAACTGGCATTCCCAAGATATTTGGGGTACAGTGCTTTCTGACATAGGAAATAGGCAAAATTGCCATTTAAATAATCAGATTAGATTCAACGTAATGAAATGAAAAATAGTGATTTGAGGTTTGAACTGTACAGCTGACATCCAGTTATCCAAAAGACTGCATAGCTGAAATTGCCTGCCCAACATGGAAGGACCTGTACCAAAACATTCTATGACCAAGACATCAGAATAGTCAATTGCAAAAGTATTTACTTTACAGAAGTGCTAAGGAAGACACATTGCAAAGACATTCATCAAAACTTGAGCCAAATATGTACATAATGAAATGCATAATAAAACGTCATAGAATGTAAAGCAGGATATTATTATTATTAATGTGGATAATACCAAAATAACACAAAATATTTCTAGAATAATAAACGAAAGAACTCTGGACAAGCAAACTTTGGGAGCCTGTTTCCATCCTTTTTAATGTTCCTAGACTGAATGTTGGGATGGGAAAGTGAGATGCTAATTGAGGCTGGCAGTGATTGTAATTGATTACCATTACCCTTCTCTTTTTGACTGTTTCCAATAGCTCCCACCATTTATTGTAAAGCTACCCTTCATTTACATGCCTCTGGTGGCTCTTTTACACTTTACTAAATTACAGCCGATGAGCTGAGTTTAGTGTTTAAAGATGCTGGAATTCCCACATCAGAATTCTGGCTCATTGCCCCTCTGGTGCAGTCCCAAGCACATGCTGCGATGCTCAGATTGCCCATCTTTAAACTAGGAGTTAAAGACTGCCCCCTCCAGTTGTTATCCTGGTAGAGATGTTATATTCTATCTATGACACTGCATTGATTAGTAATAGTTCTGAATATTTATATTTGCCTTTTATTTTCCTTCTAAAATTACAATCCAATATGTGAGATCTTCAGACCATTTCTTTTCAATCGTTAACGTATTTATAATGCATTCATATTCCAGCTGTGATAGATGAAAAAAAGCAGACTCGAGATAGGGAGAAGCTTGATAATGCGAATGTACAGATTCTGCTAGAGTAGCACTCTCTGTTGCAGAAAAAAAGATTAGTAGCATATACTACTGGGATGTTCTCTTGTGCATTGCAAGCACCATGGAAATGAATGGAAACTGCCCAAGACTACAAATGTGTCCTTGCGCAGCTTTAATTAATTTCAGTGGGGCTGGTTTGCACCCAGAGAAACTTCCAACACCTTATAGTTTAATTCAGTGCAACTTGAGGTGGATAGAAAAGGTGGTAGATATATATACATATACGTGTCTATACATTAGAAGGGTTTACAGTGAAGGATAAAAGCAGGGGTAGGATTAAAGAACCTTATGAACCAACCCACTGAATTATATTTCCTTTTATATCAGTGATGCTCCATCTGCATAGTAAAGAAAAATGAGACAACATACAGATCATGAACAGGTGTAAGTAACATTACATGGGGGACATTACATGTTGAGACAAATTCACAGATAATAAATCTGTGGATAAATAGGCTGCACCTGTATATTGTCTCAGAAGGCATTGGAAATAAGTTATACACAAACACTAAAGGATATCCACATGAACGAGCCCCTTGACAGCCCCCTTAATTGTTCTGACTAGAATAAAATCCATGAGAGGTGCGGCAGAAGAAGTTGGAAGGCTGAGTTGGGTGCAGAGATTGGTATCTCCTCCACAGAGGCAGTGGGAAGAGATGGACCATAAATCTATATGTATGTTTCCCTTCCATAGACATATGAATCCAGTGTGCCGAGGTAGAAACCACTTCCAGTTGATCACAAAAGCAGAACATTAAGCAATTTTAATGAACTTGGTGTGGACCTTATAAATCAAACCATGGTGCATTAGAGACTATTTACATTTGTGGGATTTCATTGATTTCTACTAGACTACACCATTCATAGCCTTCCAGAAACTACCATGCAAATGCTCCATTCTGGAATCAGACATTCTTACTTACAGAACATTCTAAGCTTTTGATATAATGAACGAAATTAAAACAATATAAGATGCGCAGGGAATGAACTTCAAGGTCCCCAAGTATTCTTCTGAGCAAATTCTTTCCACATACCTTGGGAAAGATACTGATTGGTGAAAAGAGGACAAGGCAAGAGTGAAGTTTTAATTACCTGTCAAACTTGGAGCAGGCCTATCTTCTCAGTCTGTTTTGAGGTTTCTTACTGAGGAGAACAGAGCAGGATTTGGCTGAATGCCAGGTGCCAGGCCTGGGAGTGTCAATTTTAGTTTACATTTGCTACACATTATTCTGCAAATCATTTAAAAATAGTGCTGACACAAAGCAACTTAAGAGCAAACTGTCTTACCTCAGAACCTCCCTTTTTACACAAATGAGGACAGGAACACTCCCAGGAAATATCAAATCAGGCTATCAGAGTGCCGATGAATGCAGGTATAACCCAGTTATCCACAGATTTTTTTTTACCCGCAGTTTTATCTCAATGTGATGAGAAGAGCCCTTTAAATTAAAGGAAAAAAGTTGTTTAACAATAACCTCGTTAATGCGAGATAGGGCAGCCAGCTGACAATCCATCAATCATTCTCTCTCCTGGCACTTAGATGGCTTCACTCCAAGGCAAGTGACCCCTGGATTGAATCCCATACATCTTTTCCCTCTCCTGCCTTAATTGGTGATCAGTGCTATCATAATGCTTTGACAGTGCATGCGTGGTACAGGATCACAGCTACACAACAAAGAAAAAAAGTGTATTTGACTTGGGCCAAGGCTTGTTATGGATTAAAATGTCTTACAGAGTGCAGCAGACTTTATAGATTGTTCCTATACATATTCACATATCCAACAGAAGCTGACGGAACATACCAAGATCCAGGTCTACAGAGCTTGCATCCTGAGTACACTTCTGTACTGCAACAAGTCATGGACTCTTCGCTCACAATAGGAGAGGAAACTGAACGCTTTCCACATGCGCTGCCTCCGACGCATTCTCGGCATCACCTGGCAGGACAAAGTTCCAAACAGCACAGTCCTGGAACGTGCTGGAATCCCTAGCATGTATGCACTTCCGAAACAGAGGCGCCTGCGTTGGCTCGGTCATGCCGTGAGAATGGATGATGGCCGGATCCCAAAGGATCTCCTCTATGGAGAACTCACGCAAGGAAAGTGCCCTACAGGTAGACTACAGCTGCGATACAAGGACATCTGCAAGAGGGATCTGAAGGCCTTAGGAGTGGACCTCAACAAGTGGGAAACCCTGGCTTCTGAGTGGCCCGCTTGGAGGCAGGCTGTGCAACATGGCCTTTCCCAGTTTGAAGAGACACTTGGCCAACAGTCTGAGGCTAAGAGGCAAAGAAGGAAGGCCCATAGCCAGGGAGACAGGCCAGGGACAGACTGCACTTGCTCCCAGTGTGGAAGGGATTGTCACTCCCGAATCGGCCTTTTCAGCCATACTAGACGCTGTTCCAGAACCACCTCTCAGAGCGCGATACCATAGTCTTTCGAGACTGAAGGTTGCCAACATGCATGTGTTGGACATGGGATCATATCTCTTACATTCTTAAGCTACTGTGTGTATATTAACAGTGGAGATTAACAGTGGAGCTGTGGCCCCCAACTGAATCACTTTGAACTGACATAAATCATTTATTGCCACTCATCTAAAGTTAACTCAGAATGGAACTGAATTGACAATTTAAAGTTTTTATATAGGTGAAGGTAATACAGGATGTCCTGTTAATTTCAATGGCTAACTTTCTTTGAATATATCCCATTGATTCTATTCTTCTGAAAGATCTGAACTAATGAACTTGGGAGACTGATTTTCCTCGAAGTGCATTGTCAATAAACTCAACAGCATCTTTCACATGTATAAAATGTTATTCATTTAGAGGAAGAAGAAATGTTTTCTAAAGATGTCTAAACAGGTGTCAATATAGGAATACTGTATCATGCCAATATTATAACAGAATCTTTTTTCTGGAGGGATGATTTTACAGATCTCAGATACATGCTCATTTGCTAAACGTGCATCATTGGACAAATTTTTCAAAAGTTTCATTTCCTAAAGTGTTTCTGAATTTTTGGATTGGGATACAAATATCTCTCTCCATATAATGAAGTTATAAAAGAAAGTTATGCTCCTTGACTTTTCCCTTCTACTTAGTGTTAAAGTTTTTCCACTCAATGACAAAGCACAGCATCTCTCAGAAGAGACTGACATTTGAGACAAGCAAAGACCATCTGAGAGACAGAACATGTTAAAAATAACAAGGTTAAAATTACATTTAGTTATTTTACAATTATGCAGATAACATTAAATCCTACATTCATTTGTTCAGATCTTTATTCCAAGAAAGTTAGCCACTAAAATTAAAGGAACTTTAGTCATGGCTAACTTGTCTCATTGATTTCAGTAGTGCTTAGTCATGCCTACTTTTCTTTAGATACAATCCAAATGTTATCTGTCATAGGCTTTTAAAAGATGGGTGCAAAAATTGACATTAAATGATGCACTTTTTTTTCCTCCAGATTATGAATCCTCTGATTCTCCATGAAATCTCTGAGCTTAATCATAGAGTTGGAATGGACCAATAAGATTATAATTCCAATTCCTGCCAATGCAATCTGCCCACAACTACAGCATCCCTGATAGTGGGTTATTCCTCACCTGCTTAAAGACCTCCACCAAGGAAGAGCCTTCCACCTTCCAAGGCAGGCTGTTCCACTGTTGAACACTTTGTACCATCAGAAAATTCTTCCTAACATTTAGTCAAAATCCCCCTTGTAATTTAAAACCCATGTCTCCTGGTCCTACACTCTGGAGCAACCAAGAACAAATCTTCCCCCTCCTCCATGTGACTGCCCCTCAGAAATTTTCACTTGCTCTTAAGTTTCCCACTGTCACCTCATCACCCAGTTTCTCTCATTGGCAAGGATGCAGTCTAGGATAGCCAATCCCCGTGTTGCCCCTTCTACTTTATAGAACATGAAATTGTCAGTGAGGCACATCAAGAATTTATTAGACCACTCACTCTTGGTGGCATATATTTCCCAGCAGATGTTTTGGTAGTTGAAGCTGTGAAGGGATCTGGGCCGCCCCAGCCCCTTGAACGCTTGCCTGCACAAGCCTTTAGGGTTCTAATGAGTCATCTAAGCCTCCCCTAAACACACAACACTTCAGAGTCTGAGTAAACATGCTTTATTTATAATTGAGGTTAGTAAGTAGATAGCTGCCACCAATATCAATGGGCTCCTCAAGGGCAACTATACACATGTCAGTACACTCATAGCTACAAAATAAGAAAGCTAGCTAGATCTACTTACTCACATGCCTATGTACAGGTTGCAGGGTTGCATCTTGCTATCCAGAGTAGCAGAGTTTCCCCTTGGCATACACCAACCCTGAAGGGACCCAGAGCAAAGACCCAACCCAAATTTATGGCACAGCCTGCCATAAAGGACATTACACTATCAAAAAGTTACTGTAGCTGTGAATGTCTTAATTATTAGAAACATAGTGACCCCAGTATTACAACATCTGGTCAGGAGACATAGGGCCAGTCTCTTGATTGGGTCTTTGGTGCTTAAAGGGTGTAAAGAGGAATTTGGGAGGTGGGTCTAGGCTTGGTAGGTCACCTTTCCTGCCTAATCTTCTCATTATAGATGGGGGACTCTGAAATTTTACAGGACAGGTGAAAACTTATACCCTATTATGTCTTTTCAACTGATGCCTGTAGGTGGTAGGTTCAGTATAATTTAGGCAGTTTTATGTTTATTGTTTTAGTTATGTCTGTGTTAAGTCTCTGAGAGGGTTTATGTCAATGTCAATTGCTCTTTATGTCAATTGCTTTCTTTTAAGTGAGATGTAAGCCTAACTTCAGTATATTCATAAAATCAATTTAGCTGGTTTATTGTGAATACAGAAGCAAACTGGGGCCAGATAAAACCGTGTCTTGTTCAGGGCCCAATCCTATCCAACTTTCCAGCACCAGTGCAACTGCAATGCAGCCCCAAGATAAGGGAATGAATGTTCCCATACCTTGAGGCGGCCTCTGTGAATGCCTCCCCACTACAGGGCACAATGCACACCCCATTGGCATGGCTGCACTGGCACTGGAAAACTGGATACAATTGGACCCTTAGTGGCTACCTTAGTGAATAGCTAAAGTTGAGTCCCTGGTAATTAAGGGCTATTGTTGGCTAAGAGGCTATTTATGCCTAGCCAGTGTTTTTTTCAAAGACGGTTGTTAAAGGCTAATTTGCCTAGCACTGTTAGGGTGTGTGCTAAAGTAGCTGTAGCTATAAAGCTTAGTCATATGCTGTTTGTGCTCCTGTTTATTCACATTGTTGGAAGACCAAGTAGCTGAAATAAATTGCAAAACTCAGCTGAGTGCTGCAGCCATGTCCTCTCAGGCAGACACTTATGGCAAGCACACCTCCCCTTGGAAGCAGTTTGCCTCCCCCCCCCCTTTCAAGGCTCCCAAGGGGAGGGGGAGAAGCTGCTTGCATGCTGCAGGGAGGCTCCCTGCAAAACTTAGTTTGCTGCCCCCCTCTAGTTACGCCAGTGGGTATCAAATATAGAAGATATGAAGGCAGCCAGAGCCAGGGAACTTGTGAACAGAGTTGCAAACAGGTGAAGTTGAGCTAAGTGCGCTGCCCTTTCTCCAGCTACACCAGTGTTGATACCTAATGTTCTTAAGAAAGAAACATTTGAAAAGGGCTAGTGGCCTGACCATCTGTTGGAGTAAAGAAAGCCTTTCAGCATGTTGGACTGTACACCCAATGATGTGTGGTGTTGGAGAGATTTGGGATGCTGTTGATGAATAATGCTGTCAGCTGTGGCTTTGGATATTGATATATTCTTTATAATGTCTCTGATATTTAATCAAGTGAACTACAGAGGAAAGAGGGTAAACCACATAACCCAAATGTACTGAACAGAAGTGCAGTCCTTAATCCCAAAGTACTGGAACTAATAACAGACCATTCTTAAGTGGAAAGAGTATTTGATTCTGTTCCAACAACTACCAGTTAATTTAACAATTTATATCTAATATATGCTTGATGTTGTAGAGGACTAATAAAAAGTCAGAAAGGGTGCAATTTCTTATAATAAAAATTCTTAATGAGAACCCATCCAGAGAAATGTGGATGGTTCAATAACATGTGGATTTAAAGGTGTCTGCAGATGCTGTTTGATCACCTGTGAATAAGTTTGAAGAGAGATGTACACTCCAGGCTCCTTTTGGAGTCCGAAGGCATTTAGGAGCACTAGTATTTTCATAAGGATAATAAAGATCCTTGATCATTTTGCGTACTGGATTGTGTCTTCACAATACTGTTACTGTGATTCGGAGAGCTTTTCTTTATGTTCTGTTTTCTTATTCACTTGGAGATTGATGTACTCTCTATAGAGAAGGTTAGATCCCCACTGCAAGCCCTGTGCCTTGAAAAAAAAAATTAAAGTTGAGAGATCCTTAGGAGCCACATAGGATGTAGCACAAGGACTGCAGATGATGGGAGAGTTGGTAGAAATCATGGATTCCCTCACTGTGCAAGCAGACTATGATACTAGGGTCCTTCTGGATCTAACCCATGATTTTTGTGTTTAATTCTCATTTTGATCTTCAACTGTGGTCCAAGGGTTCCCAAACTGTGTGCCACAGCACCCCAGAATAACATGATCTTGGCCCAGGAAGAAGAGGCCACACAGCACCTTTGTGAGTGCAAAGGGAGCCACGACTGTGTTGAGTTTGCAAACTGCTGCTATAGTCTAATATTCCTCCCAATTAAGAATGTTGCTTTCAGTATTTGTTACTGGTCAATGTATCTCTATTCACTGCTAATCTAATTCCAAATTTTTGATTTGTCAGTATATTTTTGGCAGCTGGAGATTTCCTTGGGGTAAGGGGCATTTGTTTTCTTACCCATTCCTCTTGTCCTCTTGACCCATTTCATTTGTCCTCTTGATGCATTGCTCCAATGGGTCAGCTTGGATCTACAACAGCAGTGTCTCTGCCACAAGTCCACATTGATCCATGCAGGTGGACCAAATTCGGGAAGGGGATTTGGATAGAGTACACACTGGCTTCAATGATCCCACCCCTTCCCAGGCCTGATCCACCCACCCACTCCATTTCCTCCCTGTTCTACCCCCTCCTAATCCTCCCGTGCCCTCCCCTCCCCCTGCAGTGGACTTACCTGCATCAGTGGGCTTCCTGATGGCCACTGCCACCACCAGCGGGAAGGCTGGCCTTCCCAGTGGTGTGGCTGGGCCTTGGGATGTCACAAAGCACTTTACAGCGCTTTAGAAACAGTGTGCACCAGCAGTACATATACTGTGCTGGTGCAGCATTTATTTATTTGTTTGTTTGTTTATGTCCTGCCTTTCTCCCACACTCTGGGGCACCCAACGCGGCTTACAACATAAAAACAATACAAAATAAAGTTTAAAATACTACTTAAGCATAAAATGATTAAAACAATGGATAGATAGGATGGGGTTAGAAAATACATCATGCTGCTGGAAGTGCCTTAAGCAGAACTTTTGTAGAAAATGAAACTAAAACTTTTCTTTCTGAGCAGGTTATTATGAGCAAACCTTTTTTAAAAAAAATGGCCTGCAGCTTTCAGTGCGCACAAACCTGACAGTTCATTATTGCAGCTACTTCTCAGGAAAAAAGTGGGGTGGTGGAATTCCCATCTCACTAGAGAGCTATTCCAAAATACTCCTGTCGTCCGTATTGTCCAATATGTTCATCTTCTCCCATCTTTTGTAAAGCTGTAGAGGAGTAATTGGCCTAACTATCTGTTGGGAACTATTTAGGAAAGATCTAAAAATGTTACAGGCTTTAAGGGCAAACGTATCACTTTATGTTTAAAAATATAAAATGTCATTCTGGGGCAACAGTGGTATGAAATAAGCACTTACATGTTGTTTAAATTGGAGCCACCTAAATGTGCTAGTTCAGCAGTTCCCAAACTTCTTAGTGTTGGGACCCACCTGAAAAAAATGTTTCACTATACTACTCAAGCCTCTGTGACTATAATGGTGATTGGACAGCAGTGCTTCCTCCCACCCCACAATGGGCAGGTTGTTTTGCTTCGTCGTGGGAAAGGCAAGGTATAAATTTTTCAAATAAATATAGCCTTATCTGCCTAGTCAGTTCCACGACTCACCAAAAATCATGGGTAATGAGCCACTGGTGGGCCACAGACCCACAGTTTGGGAATTGCTGTGCTAGTTTATTGAAAACAAGGTGCTCCAGTCCCACAGTCACAATCTAAGTGCAGAAGTAGGCACTAGGATGTGCATTTGTATCTGAATACATTTCATTACTCATCTGATTCCCATAGAATGAACCACGTGTATCTTACATGTATGACACAGAGTAAGATGCAAATCTCATTCAAGACCCTTGATCTGACTAGTTGCAGGGGGCTAAATGTAGAGTGGGGCCATGGTCTCTTTAACACTGCATCATCTCCTTGGCCCAATGCACAGCAGCCAGTGGCATAGCTAAGGGGTATAGGGGTAGCAGTTGCACTGGGCATCAAGCTTTAGGGGGGGCTGAGCTTGACACTAGTGACCAAAATTGTGAAAATCTTGGTATGTATGAATAATACCATCATGTTATATATCATTGGAAAGGTAATTTAATGGTGAATGCAATGAAGCAAACCACATTGAAATATCTGTATTCTATCAAACGTTATTGCCAATTAACCATAAAATGAAAACACAACTGCCTTATGGAACGAACAGTGGATTTTCTTAACTCAAAACTGACCTATGAAACTGATTGTTCTGAAAGGCAATGACATGTTATTATGTTATTGACATGTTGCAATGACATATTATCATGATACAGCATGAAATTTAAAAGGTGTTAATATGAGTCAGCTCTCATTTCCATGTATCATAATACAGTTTCCTCTGCTAACTGTGTAAAAAGGCACTTTTTCAAGTGGTGCCTGTCTTATATTTAGCAAGGGGAGAATAACCATCCGTCTTCACCCCAGCACAGTGTCTCTGACCAATAAAAGCCTGGATGTGATGTCACTTCCTGTTGTGTGTTCCTGCACTCTGATTCCAAATAAATAAATAAGAGAAGTGATTTGGGTGTGCCAAGACATTTGAAATGAAATAATTACTCCAGTGGCAAGAAGAAAGCCTTCCACTGATGAGCTGAACACACTCAGCAACTGTACAAACCAGCCATTTCCCACTTGAAGTTGTAGCAAATTTTTGTATGAGCTCCTGTTCAAATGTGACACAATTTATGCTGGTAAGAATAGCATTATGCATCAAATAATAGGAGTAAAATTAGACACGACATACAAAAAGGCACTATCAGTATTGTCTTCAGACTCTGAATAGCATCCAGAGATTTTTTTTTCCTCCTTCCCTGGAAAAAGCCAACAGCAGAAATGTAACTACATTGATTTGATATCTATATCCGGGGAGCTTTTTTGCTTTTCACTGAACACCATACAATTGTTGAGATTTAAAAAAAAAAATTAGCTTTCTATAGCATGGAGACAGATTAACTGGGAGCTATAGTTATAAATAAGATGTACACTGGGTGTTAAACAAACTAAACATGAAAATGAATGAAAACAAATTAAGATAAGAATGAAAAAATGAAAGAAAACAAAAAGGGGAAAATAAAGAGAAAGGAAAATAAAGAGAACTGTTTTTCTTACTCATGCCTAACATATATTATTCTTTATCATCATGAAGCTGGTTTCTCACTCTTTTTTATCATGACATGCAACTCCCCCAGGGACTTGCGGTGCGGGGGCAGCAGGTGAGGCAGAACCACTCCATTGTAGTCCATGGAAAAGCACCGCAGCTGCCCTGCCTCCTTACACCCGAGGAGGCTCTCCTTACACCTGCTTTCTTGGGTGCTCCCAAGCACTTGCTGGGCCACTGTAAGATACAGGAAGCTGGACTAGATGGGCCTTTGGCCTGATCCAGCAGGGCTCTTCTTATGGGTGTAAGGAGAGCCTGCTAAGCCTTTAAGCAGGCGGGGCAACTGCAGTGCTTTTCCATGGACTACGATGGAGTGGTTCTGCTGCCCCTGAACTCCCCCCTTCTCAACTCATCAAGTACAAGCACAACCTGAGAAACTTTAAAAACATTTTTTCTAAGTTTTTAAGCCAGCAGGTTTCATTATGAGGGTTTAGATGTGACTGTGTGGGTGTGTTGACAGAAGTTGACATGTAGATTACTTGCCTGTCCTTTATCTATGGACCTTTACTGAGTGGCCGATCCATGAGGCCACATGAGGCAGTCGCCTCAGGCAGCAGGTTGGCAGGATACCTGCCTCCATCCCGGGTCCCATGAGAGGGGGGTAAAGGGGGTAATTTGTACCCAGGCCCAGAGTCAAAAAGGGGGCCCAGGAGCCAAAGAAGGGGGTCCAGAAATTACCTGGGAAGTTATTTTTTCCTATTTCACCACTTAAGGAGATGGTGTTCTCCTTAAGCAGCCAGAATGGTTAAAGAGAACACCAGTGAGGTCAACAGGAAGACCTCACTGCTGCACCTTCCCAAGTGCAAAGCCATACTGTTTAAACAAGAAGGTGCCCTGGTAAGTTTTTAAAATAGTTTAATGGATGCATGGGGTGCATGGGCAATAGGGGGTTGCCCCACTACTGTGCCTTCCCCTACTAAATCACTTTAAAATGTTACCAGGGCAAAAATTGGTTTAAGCCAGCCACTTTTTGCTCTGAAAAAAATGATTTAATGGGCATGGAGGGGGGGCAGAGGTAGAGGGTCCCCATAGTTGCAGATACCTGAAACTGCAGGTACAGGATCTGCAGATTGGGGGGGGGGCTGTATTTGGTGTAACCTTACTATGCAGTGTGGTCCAAAGTTTATTGAAACTGGGCTATACTGAGTCCTGATATGTAAAGCTGTATGGGTAGGTTGTACCCACAAGGGATGTCTGTCACTGGCTGGCTCTCACTAGTTCGGCACATTGTGCCCCCTTCACATGACTTTTTAAAGTGGGCAGCTAAAGCCAGAGCTAATCTAGATTACACATTCAATGCATGTGTATTTGCAACTATCAGTATCATGCAATTACACTTGCTAGATGGCTGTGACTGACTGCAGCCCTCTGTTGAGTATGCACTAGGTGGCAAACAGGGGTTTTCTTCAATGCAATGTGTTAAATGGCCCTCAGTGACCACTGTTAGAAAATGTTAAATGAGCAGAATAGGTAAACATTCCAAAAGCATAAATCCCTTCCCATTACAAAAAAGGGTCTACTCAAAGTGGGGTTGCTATACACTGATACTGTTGTTACAATAGTGTATATGTTCCGTCAGCTCCAGACTCACAAAGAGTCTGGTCCAACAAGAAGCTGACGGAACATACCAAGATCCAGGTCTACAGAGCTTGCGTCCTGAGTACACTTCTGTACTGCAGCGAGTCATGGACTCTTCGCTCACAACAGGAGAGGAAACTGAACGCTTTCCACATTCGCTGCCTCCGACGCATTCTCGGCATCACCTGGCAGGACAAAGTTCCAAACAGCACAGTCCTGGAATGTGCTGGAATCCCTAGCATGTATGCACTGCTGAAACAGAGACGCCTGCATTGGCTCGGTCATGTTGTGAGAATGGATGATGGCCGGATCCCAAAGGATCTCCTCTATGGAGAACTCGTGCAAGGAAAGCGCCCTACAGGTAGACCACAGCTGTGATACAAGGACATCTGCAAGAGGGATCTGAAGGCCTTAGGAGTGGACCTCAACAAGTGGGAAACCCTGGCCTCTGAGCGGCCCGCTTGGAGGCAGGCTGTGCAGCATGGCCTTTCCCAGTTTGAAGAGACACTTGGCCAACAGTCTGAGGCTAAGAGGCAAAGAAGGAAGGCCCATAGCCAGGGAGACAGACCAGGGACAGACTGCACTT
This sequence comes from Tiliqua scincoides, assembly GCF_035046505.1. NCBI lineage: Eukaryota > Metazoa > Chordata > Lepidosauria > Squamata > Scincidae > Tiliqua > Tiliqua scincoides. The sequence goes on from NC_089821.1 coordinate 232,662,946, forward strand.
GCTCCCAGTGTGGAAGGGATTGTCACTCCCAAATTGGCCTTTTCAGCCACACTAGACACTGTTCCAGAACCACCATTCAGAGCGCAATACCATAGTCTTTCGAGACTGAAGGTTGCCAACACACTATAGTGTATACAAATCAAAGATCTCAATCAATACACTGCTTTGGGAGGAACTTAGCCTTGATTGTATCTAACTACATAAGTATCTTTAGATCTTGCTGAATCCCCTTTGTCCTGCCCACAGCTCCAAGATCTGAAATTACATTTCTGTAGTTTTATGGCAGTAAAGCTTTGGTAAGCTTCCTACACAAAAGCTGGAGTGCTTTGACTAATGAGCATTAACAATTAGAGGATATATTTTTAACTAAGAAAAGGTTTCTTTTTTTTTTTTAAGTCACTTCTCCTTCCTCCATCATAGTCCCTAGACTTTAAATAATAGATGAAGCAATTTTTGAAACCATTCTTGCAGCTATAGATCAATGTCTTCTTAGAACAAAATAACCTTTTAATTTAACTATACAAAAGTAGAATGGATGCTTCTGTCATAATAGTGCAATATTCTGATTTTATGAATGCCTTATAATAGAACAGATCATCTTTGGTTGTTTACTTTCATCTGGTTCTGTAGCCATTTGTTAAGCTTCCTGGTTCTTCTTCCTTTGCTATCCATCAATAAAGCAGAGAGAGTAGTACCTCTTTGTCTCTATTCGCTGGTCCCTTTTTGAGCACTTTGTGAGGCTCTGTTATGCCTGGGTAAGTACCCCCGTGGGGGGAGTGTGTGTGATGCAGGACTGGCATGTTGCGCACCTGCATCCAGGGGCACCATGGGGGCCAAGCCTGTTACTGATTGTATTGAGGATATTGCTTTTTTGCCACTCTGTACAGATGAAATGCCCCACCATGGCTCCACAGCCTGATTTACACATCAGTGCAATGATTCAGAATGATTATTTATGGTAACCATGGGAAAGTTTAGTTTGTAAGATGAGAAATGCTGTGGTCATGTCTCCCCACAAAGTCATACTCTCTGACCAAGTCTGGGTGCATAGACTTGACTATGCTAGCAGGTCATTGCACCTTCTCTTCAGTCTTTCAACCTAGAAGTGAAAAAAACATATTTACTGTATATGGCAGTACCCTTTTTGTGAACATCCCAATGTCCAGCAAGCTGCAAGTGAAGAAAATTCTGGACTCCCCACAATCAACTGCAGCTCAATCCAATGAAAGTCTTCTCAGAAGTCCTACAGACCTCAGTGCAACTTCCCCCCTAAAATTTCCACTAAAATGGATGGGCTTAAGAACACTTTACTCTGCGTTAGAACAATGAAAACTTTTCTCTGCCTTAAATTTTGGCTTTCAGAAGTAAAATGTGAAGTCAATTATTCTTTAGATGACATTTTAGTTCATAATCCCTCCTTCCCAGAACTTTACCTTAAACACAGAACAATCAATGCTCTGATGAAATTTTGTATCATTTCTCCTTTTCCATACATTGGTAGAGAAATTATATAATTATTGATTGTTTGGGAGATTTATGTGGACCCATTCAAATGATAGGTTACCAGATCTGGTCCTTTGGCTATGATCCTAAATACCTAAATATGGTAAACCATCTTAAGATTGTAAGGTAGAATGTTCAAAATGTAATCACTTCTTTTTTCTTTCAAACTACTCTTGCTCTGTAAACTATCCTATTCTCAGCCAGCAAATAGTGTGCAGCTGTGCTGGCACAGACTCTGCTGTATGTTATGGGCTGTATGCTATGGGACATGATGGAGAGGTAAGCAAAAGAAACCTACTCACCTCTTCTGCTATGCCATGTTCCCTAATGGGTCTACTCCGATCTGCACTAGCTCTTTGGCGGGCGCAAGTCCAAGTGGGCCCAAGGGGGCATATCGAGGCTGGAAAGAAGGCATAGGATATTGGCAGAGCTTCTGCTGTTCATATCTTCCCCCTGCCCTCCCCTAACATGCCCCTGGTCAGCCCCAATCCCTGCCCCAACCCTCCTTGCACACAGCCCACACCCACTGCCAACTTACTGGTATCTGCAGTGGCTGGTGGCATGCACATGTGGTCGTGCTGGCAGCCCCATTGCCTGCACCACTGCTGTGGCTACAGAATCAGTAGCCCAGGCCTTCTGTTGAAAGAATGTGAGTTCTCTCAGTGGAAAGCCCACAGAGGCTTGGGCTGTAAATGAGCAAAGAGGCACTCTTACAGCCCAATCCTATGCAGGCCTTCCAGTGACAGAACTTGTGTTCAGTTGACAGAAGGCCTTGGCTGCAGTAACAGTGCATGCAAGGGTGCTGCCAGCATGAATGGTTGGTGACTGTGAATGTACCACCGGAGCACCTAGCCATCTCCAATGCTGGTAAGTTGGAAGTGGGGGTTGGCTGTGGGCAGAGAGGGAAGGATTGAGGCAGGGATTGGGGCCACCTGGGGAGGTATTGGGGGCAGGGGGCAGATACCTGCAGCAGCTCTGCTGATATTCTATGCTTACTTTCCAACCTTGAAATGCCCCTTGGGCCCACTTGGACTTGCACCAGCCAAAGAGTTGGCACAGATCTAAGTAGGCCTATTGGGGACTGTGGCATAGTGGAGTAGGTAAGTAAAAGCCCATGTTGGCACCACTGCACACTATTTGCCGGCAGAGGATAGGATTGCACCATCCTAGTAGTTGTGTTCTTAGATTCCACAGAGGGTGAACAGTTGCTTCTTTTCATCCCAGCATTTTTTTTCCCAATGGCTGTTTGCTGGTCTCTCGTGTCAGATGATGAGTCTGTTAAGGTTAAAGGGAAACATCTTTTCATTTCTTTGCAATGTCAACTGCTCTGTGAACATTTTTTTTCAGTTGTTGTTGAAAAGCAATATATAAGTAGTAATAAATATTTTTTTCTTATTGTAGTAGTATATATAGAATAAAAAAATTCAGGATCTGGTCAGCCCCTTACATGCCTGCTATTAGGTTCTCACAGCTATCCTGCTAAGTGTTCATGGGGGCAGAGATAAAGAGCATTCTCAAAATGCTGAAAAGGATAAATGAAAAAAAAAACGCATAAAAGTGGAGCATTTTCCCCATCCTTCATGCTACCTCTGCTGTATTGGATTTTATATAGTCAGTGTGCATGAATTGCCTCTCAGCAACCTTTTATTAAAAACTATGCTTTAAAGTGCTGAGGTGGTAAATTGTTTATTGTGAAAGAACGGAACTTTGGGGAAAGCCTCATTACAAGAAGGTCGTATTAGTAAGTGGAAGCAAATTCAGTGGACAGTTTTGCAGCAAAATGCAATTCCACTCTTTCAAATGCGATGACCTTTCTTGTTATTCAATAAACAATATTTATTATTTCCACTCCTGTCTTGTAGATACCTGAACAATGATGTAGATACTACTCCTTTCTATGGACATACACATAGTGCGAAAGTTGACTCCTCGCAGAACTCTCCAGTCGTATAATCAAAATTATCCAAAATAGCTAATCAATTTTGGATGCATTTTAGGAAAAAAAAAAATCTCTTCTTGGTGTTGAGTTCGACACCAGCTATAAATACCTGAAAGAGAATACATTTCAGAAAGCCCATTTGTCTTTGAGAATTAAGCCATTATTAGAATTGGAAAATAAGCTAACATTAAAATATTTTGCAGTAAAATACTTGACCTTAAGAAGACTAAATTAAAAGTGTATATGGGGGTGAACAGGAAACTGCCTTGTACTAAGTCAAGCCTTTCATTAATCCAGGTCAATATTTTCAACCCAGATTGGAAGCAGCTCTCACAGTTCAAACAGGATTTTTTTTTCCTCTCCTACCTGGAGATGCCAGAGATTGAACCCAGGACTTTCTGCATACAAAACATGAGCTTTACCACTGACATACAGCCCCTCTCCATAGAAGAGGAAGGAAAAGATGATAAAAAAGATAAACATACAGTTTCTATTATATGAATGACAATACAAACTGGCCCAAAATAATTCTGACCACAGTCTGGCACAAAACCTAAGCACATGTGCATACCCCTGAAAACCAAAGCACACTTACAGCACACTCTTCTATGCAGAAGTAAGTTCTATTGTGCTCAATGACGCTTACTTCCAGAGAAGTGTTTATAGGATTACAGCCCTAGCTCTGTGCTGGATGCTGTCATGTCTGGGGAAATGCACTGCAATGAAAAATAATGGCTTAATTATCCGAGACTTTATTTATTGTCCAGGTAAGTTGCGGAGGAGACATATTCAAAAATTTACTGCTTATGAGAGGAGCCAGACTAACAGCCCTTGAGACATATGTCTTCTGGCCAGAGACTACAACAGGTAATGGAAGAGAAAGCTTCCCGATACTTCTTGCTGGCCTATAACTAAGCTTCGGCGTTTTTATAATGTCAATGACACCTGGGATGAAAAAGTCAAAAGCCATTTATGCGCACACAAAATGACATTTCTTGACTCTCTGTCAGTAAGAATGATCCTGCTCCATTAAAAGCAGCAGAAGTGCCCTATTCATGCCACTGTACTCTGTTCCGAGTGTACATTAGTCAGCATCATTAAGATTAAACAAAAAGCGCTGTCGAAAAAAGCTTCTGCTGCACTGGTTTTGAAGAATGGGTCTATTACCTTTATAGATGGGTTTGTGACATCTGCAAAAGGCATCAGGCTATGAACCACAAGGATGATAACTGAATGCAATGAACATGTACGACCCTTTGATGACTCGTCTTTTCTGGCCGCCATACACTCTTTCCTTGTTGGCTCTCATTAGCAAATTTTGATTTAATATGAAATGATTTCTAACATTTTATTTTAAATCTGTTTAATCCTCAGGTGTATGTCTGTGATTTCAATGCTTCTTGTGTTGCATTGTGTCTTGATTCTTGGCCAAACTGTGAACTGTCTTTTGGGAAATTGAAAAAAAATTATTAATAATCAAAATGCATCAGGAATTAAAGCCACCTAATCCCACCAGTTCTTTGTTTCTTTTGGGGTGTGTCATCAGCCTGACCTCATTTTTGCATTGATAAATACATGCAGAGACACATAGGCTTTCATTGCTCATTCAGATTTCATGATGTTCTTTTCCAGTCAGCAGTGAAGCTCCTTTGCTCTATATAGATCTGAGGCAGGGAGAAGTCCAGAGGTCACTTTATCCTGCCATAAAGCCAGATTTATAGCCTTCTAATCCTAAGGAGAAGGCCACTCATATATCAGTCATTTATACTGATTGTACACTTGCTCACTCCCAGCAGAGATTCTTTGAGAACATTTTGTATAGAGATTCGGAAGAGCTAATACCATGATCCAATGCATGTCTATTCAGAAGTAAGTCCCATTGTGTTCAACGGGGCTTACTCCCAGGAAAGTGTGGCTAGGATTGCAGCCTTAAGCATGTTTGCTTTCTAAATGCATCGCAACCCAAGGTAGCTCCATTGGGAATCCAAACCCTGTAACTCCTTTTGGGGACTGGATGCATAGCAGACCTGTAACTCCTTTTGGGGACTGTGATGGCCTCTCTGATGCAACCAGTGCATTACTTCTTTACACATTGCTATCTTCATACAAGGCAGTGCATAAACTGCATACCCTCAAACATTTCACACATGAAAATGGGGATATGCTTGCAACACCCCTATTATCACACCAAAGATATCTGCCTGAGGACTCCCCATACATACTGTTCCACATTGTGAAAGGTTCTTCTTTACCGACTGCTGAGTTTGTTTACTCTCCAACAGCCTATCCTCCACTGATTTCAAAGCCAAGAGGGAGATATGGTAGGAAAACATCACTGTTTTGCAATATGTTATCAAGAGTGCATAATTTACCTTGATAGGTGCAATGTGTCAACTGAAGGCTATGCGTGAGCATGTAAGCATATTCATTTAAATGGATGTGCACAAGATGCATCATTCCCCACTCTAGAATTTAACTCCATGAGGAGAGAGCAGAACCATAAAGAATGACAACTAAAAACATTAACCAACACTTTAACAAGGCATAACCAGAAAGGCAGGAATAGGGTCAGAATAGGCAAGATGAATTGGATTGTACTGCCCATAACAGAAATAGACCAAACGGGTCCTAAGAAGAAAGAACGTTTGGTCTTTGCTGCTGAAAGCAAAGTGCTCCTCAGAAGAGACTCTAGGCCAAATCCTATTCAACTTTCCTGTCCTGGTGTAGCCATGCCAATGGGGTGTGTACTGCATCCTGTGGTGGGAGCATAGTTATGGAGGCCTCCTCAAAGTAAAGGAATGTTTGTTCCCTTACCTCCAGGCTGCACTACAGCTGCATCGGCCCTGGAAAGTTGGATAGGATTGGGCTCTCTGTTCTGTACTGCCACTATGATAGTCATTATAGGGTTGCCAAATCAAAATTTCAATATGACCAACATATCAAAGTTGTGGGCCTGGATCCAAAGGTATGTCAAAATATTTTTTTAGAGAAATGTGGAGTCTATATTTCTGTATTAGAAATATAGACTCCACATTTCTCTAAAAAAATCTTTCTGTAAAAATCTTTCTATATTTCTGTATTAGAAATATATTTTGGATTCCATAGGGATCATACTGTTCTGGTAGAACTAACAGCACAAGCCTATGCACATCTACTCAGAAGGAAGTCCCATTGTGTTCAATAAACCTTACTCCTAAGAAAGTGTGTATACGGTTGCAGTCTTAATACATTGGTTGGCAATCTTCAGTCTCGAAAGACTATGGTATAAGCCTACAGCACCCAGTATTCCCAGGTGGTCTCCCATCCAAGTACTACATTATGGCTCTTTCAAATAAAAGGTTTATCTCTTGACAAAAGACACCTGGGAATTCTACCGAATGGTAAGGCTGGCAGTGGATTGCAATTTCAGTTTTTGAATTACTCCAACAGTTCAGTGTTTGACAGTTCATGATGACCTGTCGTCTTCACGTAAAGTAATCTCATGAAAGGAGCACATTGTTGTTGATAAAAGCTGCGTATTTGATATTTAAGTATAATTTTGCCCAAAAAGTGCAACAGGATTTTCAAACATTGTGTAAGAATCTCTGTATTCTACAATACCATTGAGTTCAGGGCTTTACCACAATGAGATGCATTTATTTTCCCTTATTATTCTGTTAATCTCTCAGTTATGGACAGCCTGATCCTAACCTGCACTGATGCAGCTGGGCCTACAATTTATCCATTGTAGGTTAGGAGCAGGCTGGAGGTCTCCTTGGGGTGTGGGGATTTTTTTCCCCTTACCTCAAGTAATGCTCCAGCCTGCCCAACGGTGGTACTCAGATCTGCGCCAGCGAAATTGGTGGCGCAAATAGAAGTAGCTCTTTGTCGGGCTTTCAGGTTAGGGGTTAGGATATGGTGGAGGCTTGCTCTGTCATCCCTGCCTCCTCCTCACCCTCCCTTGTCTCAAAACACCTTTGTTCCACCTTCCTGCCACCCTCCCCTGCCCTTCCGCTGCTTGGTGAGGTGCCCACTTCTGCCAGCAGCTGGCAGTCAGGATGCAGCACCACCGGCTGGTCAATGCAGGCCTTTCCGCTGGTGCTGCTGACTCTTGAGTAGTGGCAAATGAGCTTTATGGCATGTTTGCAACATTCAAGGCCAGCGTAGTGGCCACTGTGCTGGTGTAGCCACAGATTAAGATTTCACTCTCATTTATGGCTCCCCTGGCTTTCAAGTTCCAAACAGAAGACAAAATTAGAAACACATAGTCTTGAAAAACTGTAGTTTTGCTTTGTCATTTAATCCAGGGCCAGCCTGCATTTATGACCACAGCAGAGAAGCAGCAGTGTCTGCTCAATTACTAGATAGTTCAGTGCATCTGATACAGACTACTTTCTTACTTACGTTGTTTGGGTCGCTGCCCAAAATGAGCTTTCCTACCCAGAAGCCAATCTCTGTGGGGAAACTGTTGTTATGAAGGAAAATAATTGCTTCAAGTAGGTGGAGAGAGATGAGCATCTTCCCCCACCAATCAGCCCCGAGGCAACTGCTTTAGTTGAACTCGTAGATGGGTTGGCCCTGCTTTAATTGCAGCACTATGGGTTAATTTAACTAGAAATTAACTTGAAGGTTGAAGGCTTAGAGGTTATCTTCTCATAACCTCATTAAATTTTCCCCCAAATATGCTTTTTGAGTCAATGATGGCTTTCAGCAATTTATACACTGCACATGCCAACACACCCACTTTTTTTCCAAAGAAAGCTCATGAGATTTTCCTTCCTCATTCTGTAGGACAACATCATCTCACACTTATAATGCTGATTTAAGTCTTCTTAGTACGTCATCATATAAAAATTACTTCAAGGAGCAGCCGTAAAGAGACATGAGTGTAGCTGTGTAGTAGCAACTGACACTGGTATTAGACAAAAGAAAGGAAATCTAAGATTTTACTGATTTTAAGAGATTGACGAAAACCACCTCAAAACTTTCAGAGGAGTTAATGTTCATTGTTCCAGCCATCCCCACAGAATATATGTCCAGTGCTTGCTTAGACATCTGATACCTCAAGTAAAGGTCAAAATGGCACCATCCTCCCTTCATTTTTAAAATTAGAGAGAGAGAAAAAAATGTTGGGAGCAGGAAAATAGCATTCACACACACACACACACACACACACACACACACACACACACACACACACACAAAGGAACCTGCCGCCTGAAGCATTTGTTTTACTTTGTAATAATACAGTTTCCTACAGCAGTATTTCTCAAATTGTGGGTCAGGACCCACTAGGTGGGTTGCAAGTCAATTTCAGGTGGGTCCCCATTCATTTCAATGCGTATTTTATTTTTAATATATTAGACTTGATGCTACCATGGTATGTGACTGCTTTTGGGGAAATGTTACACGTCTGTACTTTTAACAGGCTACTCCGTATATGCTTTTAACAATGATAGTAAATGGGACTTACTCCTGGGTAAGTGTGGGTAAGATTGCAGCCTAGGATTCTGAAAAATGTTCCTGCTTGATGATGTCACTTCCAGTCATGACATTACTTCTGGTGGGTCCTGACAGATTCTCATTCGAAAAAGTGGGTCCTGGTGCTAAAAGTTTGAGAACCACTGTCCTACAGGGATTGGCTTGTGGGTAGGAAAGATTGTTTTGCAGGTATTTAACAAAAACCTAGCCATGGAGTAGACCTAAAGCCAGACCCCTCTCCCCCCAAAAAATTATCAATTTCTTTTTGCAGCATAAAAGCATTTTTAAGTTTATACTTTGCAATAGTAAATGATGAGATTGAAGAGAGTAGCCTTCCCTACAATTGAGATGGCAACAGGATACAACAGTTGATCAAAATGTACAGATAAACTGAGAAAGGCAATTGTCTTGATCCCACAAGAGAGAGTTGCAAGCAGAAGCTGACTTTTTCATGCATAGCCAATGAAAATAGAGATATGGGTCTGCATCACAATTGCTACATTTATGTGAGCTTTTTTGATTTGGCAGGATGAATCTGTTCAAAAGACCTTGAGATTTTCCACTCTTTGTGAATTCAAACCTACTTTTATACTGTTATACAGAATTATGACCAGAGCTAGTTTATACACAAAAAGGAAGAAAACAAACCCAAAGAAGAAATGTCTCATTCATACATTGAAAAAAAATGATTTGGCGAATAAGCCAGGTTCCATTTAATAAAACATCTCTTAAAAGTAATGAAATCTAAAGAACAAACATACCTATTGAGTTAGTTTACATCAGAGGAAAAGGTAAACAAGGCCATAACAACTCTGGTGTACAACTATACCTGGCACATTTAACTGTCTGCGACTACTCTCTGCTGATGCCTCCTGAGCCCACACCAAAATAAAAGAAAAATGAAAGCCAGAAGCTCAGAAGCCCTGTGCAAACATGAGAATCATTTAACAAATCCCAGCTGAATAGGTAATATTTGAATCTGAGCATCTGAACAAATATTCAAAAGTGCTTCCTGAAGGAAGCATAAAACAGGAAGAAAAGTAGTTGGAATCCTTTCTCCTAATGCAGGGGCCTCCAAACTTTTTGGCCAGAGGGCTGCATAAAATATCTGGTGCAGTGCTGAGGGCCGGAAAAAAATTAAATATAAAATTTAAATAAATAAATTAGAGATGGAACTTGATGAATGAATAAATGAATGAGTGGGCTCATTCACTCAGCCTCTCCGGCCCTCAGAACACCCTCCAGATGCAATCAGAGCACCACTCTGGTTATGTGCAGTCAAGTGGGCCAGAGGCTTTCAGGGGACAAGAGGCTGGCCGCGGGCTGGATAGAGGCTCGCTGCAGGTTACATCTGGCCCCTGAGCCGGGGTTTGGAGACCCCTGTTCTAATGTCTTCTGTGTTGTATCCAAAGTAAGTCAGTCCCAATTAAAGGCCCAATCCACCCTTAATAAAACAGCAACAAATGAACTATAATAGCTCTGTTTAGATCAGGGATGTCAAAGTCATTTTATATAGAGGGCCAAAGTTAGCATTCATGGTACCTGCTGAGGGCCAGAAGTGACACCATTTAAATGTGATATCATTAAGCAGATGATGGCCAGAAATAAGCACTTTGTATTCACACAAAAATTCATTCGCTGCATATGACTGAAGAGAAAACATGCAAATCTTGATCATACGTATTTTCACAATATGAGAAAGTCCAATTATCAAGTTGGGAGAGCTCAGTTATACAGGGGGCCAGATATATTGCTTCCAAGCCTTATGGTTGACACCACTGGTTTAGTTAGTGACAGAACTTGTGTCCTATTCCTTCAAGAAACATTTACTCTTGACATTGTCCATATCTTGATGTCAGTGATAAGGCAGGTTGAAATTCCAGGCCAAGAGGTTGAAATTCTTAGTTCTATACTTGTGCTTTCTATACTTGTGCTTTCAGAGTGACAAGTATTTTTGTTATTCACACACACAGGGGCTCTCTCTCTCTCTTTCCCTCCCTCCCTCCCTCCCTCCCTCTCTCTCTCTTACACACACACACACACACACACACACACACAAAGACACAAACAGCTGATACAATGACTTTCCCGCTTGCTACCTAAATGGCAGATGTGCTTCAATGTCAGTAAGTGTAAAGTCATGCACATTGGGGCAAAAAATCAAAACTTTAGATATAGGCTGATGGGTTCTGAGCTGTCTGTGACAGATCAGGAGAGAGATCTTGGGGTGGTGGTGGACAGGTCGATGAAAGTGTCGACCCAATGTGCGGCGGCAGTGAAGAAGGCCAATTCTATGCTTGGGATCATTAGGAAGGGTATTGAGAACAAAACGGCTAGTATTATAATGCCGTTGTACAAATCTATGGTAAGGCCACACCTGGAGTATTGTGTCCAGTTCTGGTCGCCACATCTCAAAAAAGACATAGTGGAAATGGAAAAGGTGCAAAAGAGAGCGACTAAGATGATTACGGGGCTGGGGCACCTTCCTTATGAGGAAAGGCTACGGCGTTTGGGCCTCTTCAACCTAGAAAAGAGACGCCTGAGGGGGGACATGATTGAGACATACAAAATTATGCAGGGGATGGACAGAGTGGATAGGGAGATGCTCTTTACACTCTCACATAATACCAGAACCAGGGGACATCCACTAAAATTGAGTGTTGGGCGGGTTAGGACAGACAAAAGAAAATATTTCTTTACTCAGCGTGTGGTCGGTCTGTGGAACTCCTTGCCACAGGATGTGGTGATGGCATCTAGCCTAGACGCCTTTAAAAGGGGATTGGACAAGTTTCTGGAGGAAAAATCCATTATGGGGTACAAGCCATGATGTGTATGCGCAACCTCCTGATTTTAGAAATGGGTTATGTCAGAATGCCAGATGCAAGGGAGGGCACCAGGATGAGGTCTCTTGTTATCTGGTGTGCTCCCTGGGGCATTTGGTGGGCCGCTGTGAGATACAGGAAGCTGGACTAGATCGGCCTATGGCCTGATCCAGTGGGGCTGTTCTTATGTTCTTAGATAAAGTTCAGAATTATATGCAGAAATAGTAATATTCCTTTCCTGACCAAGAAATTGTACCTTTTCTCACCCCTTTGTTTTTAGTGGCCAGACCGTTTGTATGTATAATCGCTGCTACAACACAATAGAAAATCTTAGAATAGGCAAGGCATTCATCAAGCTATTGTTCATAAGTGAGTGCCAACCATGGTGATTTTTGAATACTTTGTTATTATTATGTCATCAATGCATAAGATGCCTTCTGTTCAAGCACTTAGTGATCAACAGGGCATTCACTTCACCAAGACTATAAATATGACATCAGACAAAGATGCTATCATCACAGTTTGCTGATAAGAACTAAAAAACAAACAAAAAAAGGTCTGTAGGTCTTGCTGATGATTGATGAGAACAGTTAGGAAGACTTCACAGACATTTGCATTACAAATCAGGAGACTTTCTTAAATGTAATTAGTTTTCCCTTATGTTAGAAGAGCACTAGGCATTTCTACATCCTTACTAAAGATTAGAACTCACTGGCATGTGAGCTTTTTGTGGTCATGATTCATGCTGTAGGACTGTGAACACTGTAGATCAGGGGTGTCAAACTCATTTCATACAGAGGGCTGAATAGCATTCATGATGCCTGCTGAGGGCCAAAAGTGATGTCATTAAATAGGTCATGACCAAAAATAAACACTTTTTCTCACTTGGGAACTCAATAGCTGCAAATGCCAGAAGGGAAAATATACATATCTTGATCATATTCAAGATATGGGAGAGCTCAATTTTCAAGTGGGCTGCCCTTTCAGCAGTAACATCTCAGTATGGCTCAGCAGCTGAGAGCCTGAGGGTCAGATAAAAAGCTCCCGTGGGCCGCATCTGGCCCCCGGGCCTTATGTTTGACACCCCTGCTGTAGATTGTTCCAGGGAGGGGACATCCTGATGTGTCATATGGGTTTTTTTTATGCCAAAACTTACTTGTGGTTGTTCTACAGTTCCATTTCTCAAGGCCCAATCCTACACAACTTTCCAGCATCAATGCAGCTGCAATGCAGCCCCTGAGGAAGGGGAACAAACACTCCCTTACCTGGAGGAGGCCTCTGTGACTGCCCCCTCAACACCAAGATGCAGCACACGCCCTGTTGGCACAGCTGCATCAGTGCTAGAAATGGAATTGGGCCCTCAGACTGGTATTTCCCACATTCCTATCTTGCAACAAAGTAGAGGAAACAGAGCAGGTTATGAATAAGCAAGATGCTGCTTGCAAGTCCCACGTGAGCAAAGCTAAGACCTGGAAAAAAAATTTAAGGCTAATTCTCACCTAGGATTTTCTGGTTGGGTACAGATACCCAAGTATGTATTCTCCTGCTGGCAAAAAATGTTGACTATTTCAGCTTAACTGACTTGTGGTCAGATGCATAACTGACTGTTAGCAGCATTCCATACTAAATTCTTAAACACCAGCTGCCTACCATAAAGAAATTATAAATATGGTGGAGCCTTAGGAAGGACAATAGTCCTAGACCTCAGCTCTAAAAGCCTTTATTTAATGGGATTTGCTTAACATTCTATATCGAACTCTTGGATTTCCTCTCTTCCATCATTTCTTCCTAGTGTAAATGTGCATCTGTGAACCAACCCCAAGGAGTGTAAACTCAAAAATATGAAATGTAAAGCATTATGGAAGTAACTCTGTTAATCACATGGAGGTATGTTTCTAACAGCCTTCAATGACAAGAGTGTTAGAAATAAGGATTTATGTGTCTTTGGGAGGGGCTGACCACATCTGATTTATATGGACTGGTTATATTTCCAAGTTGTATAGTTATTTATTAAATATTCATAGGTTATTTGTTGTGTCCAGGATCAATGCCCATGGATTTGCACCCACTAAACCTCAATGGAGAGTCAACTACCCCCCATGCATGGCTGCCAAGCAGGGCCTCATTTGTAAGGGGATACAAAGATTTTGGGATCCACAGTTTTCCTTGTAGGTATGAGGGATATGACATCATAGAAGCATTATGCCTGCCATGTTTTGGTCCCTTCTATGGCTACATAGCCCTGACATCACTTCTTATATCAGGAGGATGAACCCCATTTCACATCTTATGGCATAGATTATGGGTTCTTTGGGAATGTGTATGCACTGGGAAGAAGCCTCTCTGCAATGCTAAGCTCTGTTTCATTTCTGCTCATCAGTGACTTGGAGTTGAATGCCTGGAATATCTTTGTGTCCACTAGATGCCAATCTCATTTGTCAAAAACATCCTTGGACTCACTCTGCTCTTTGAGCAGCACTTTGTTTTAGGCAGGTGATGAAATTCCAAGCCTGTCAGGAAGCTCACCATCTCCACTACCTGATGCCCCAAAGAAAGATGCAGCTGGACATCTGAAGTACCTTCCCAGATCCCCTAGAGCTGGGTTAAAGAAAATTCGCTATGAAGTCATGAACCACCACAACATCAAATTTAATATTAGAAACATTTCAAAGGCTTGTGGGAGTACCCAACCCCCAAGTCAGACTCCTGGAAAGAGCAGATCTTCCATTTGTCCAGCCTCCAGGCATCACTGAGACACACCTGGGGCTGGTGCCAGGCTATTTTGTCAGTGGGCAATTGTCAGTGGGCAATTTTCACAATGGAGAGAGGTGAAAAGCGGTGTGCCCCAAGGATCTGTCCTGGGACCGGTGCTTTTCAACCTCTTCATAAATGACCTGGAGACAGGGTTGAGCAGTGAAGTGGCTAAGTTTGCAGACGACACCAAACTTTTCCGAGTGGTAAAGACCAGAAGTGATTGTGAGGAGCTCCAGAAGGATCTCTCCAGACTGGCAGAATGGGCAGCAAAATGGCAGATGCGCTTCAATGTCAGTAAGTGTAAAGTCATGCACATTGGGGCAAAAAATCAAAACTTCACATATAGGCTGATGGGTTCTGAGCTGTCTGTGACAGATCAGGAGAGAGATCTTGGGGTGGTGGTGGACAGGTCGATGAAAGTGTCGACCCAATGTGCGGCGGCAGTGAAGAAGGCCAATTCTATGCTTGGGATCATTAGGAAGGGTATTGAGAACAAAACGGTTAGTATTATAATGCCGTTGTACAAATCGATGGTAAGGCCACACCTGGAGTATTGTGTCCAGTTCTGGTCGCCGCATCTCAAAAAAGACATAGTGGAAATGGAAAAGGTGCAAAAGAGAGCGACTAAGATGATTATGGGGCTGGGGCACCTTCCTTATGAGGAAAGGCTACGGCGTTTGGGCCTCTTCAGCCTAGAAAAGAGACGCTTGAGGGGGGACATGATTGAGACATACAAAATTATGCAGGGGATGGACAGAGTGGATAGGGAGATGCTCTTTACACTCTCACATAATACCAGAACCAGGGGACATCCACTAAAATTGAGTGTTGGGCGGGTTAGGACAGACAAAAGAAAATATTTCTTTACTCAGCGCGTGGTTGGTCTGTAGAACTCCTTGCCACAGGATGTGGTGCTGGCGTCTAGCCTAGACGCCTTTAAAAGGGGATTGGACGCGTTTCTGGAGGAAAAATCCATTATGGGGTACAAGCCATGATGTGTATGCGCAACCTCCTGATTTTAGGAATGGGTTAAGTCAGAATGCCAGATGTAGGGGAGAGCACCAGGATGAGGTCTCTTGTTATCTGGTGTGCTCCCTGGGGCATTTGGTGGGCCGCTGTGAGATACAGGAAGCTGGACTAGATGGGCCTATGGCCTGATCCAGTGGGGCTGTTCTTATGTTCTTATGTTCTTATGTTCTTATTTTGTGCAATGTACAAGGCTAACTAATCACTGCAGATACTTGAGTATAAATCTCACAGATTAGTGGAGGGCAGGTTTCAGCCCAAAACCATGGAATTTTCTATGACCCTCAGATAAGTCAGCGGTTAAACATAGAGGGGTGTCTCTATAGTTTTGTCTGATTTCACCTGAGGCCAGATCCTGAAAAATAACCTACCAGTAATTATTACCTAAAAACTGCACAGTCTCTATTAAAAATTTAGTAAAAGATCATAAGATACATTTTTTATTCATTAACTTTTAAAATTCTGGTCTTTGTAGATCTTTTGTAAAGGTTGTGAAGGTTGTAAAGGCTGTAAAGGTCTCTCTGCTTTGAATTGCACTCCCAGTTTTCTGTTATAAGTTGTATATTATATGTTAAGCCTCTGGTTTAACACATCAGGCACCTTAAAGAAGGATTTGATTAGTGGTTCTACTGTTATGTTGTTTACAGTGTACCAATACTGTAAACAACACACCAGTAGAACCACTAATCAAATTCTTCTTTAAGGTGCCTGATGTGTGTTGTTTTTGTGTCCATAGTGCAGTTAAGAATGACAGAGTTTGCAAGAAAAAGTAGTTCACTGAAGATTAGCAGTCTAATTTTATTCGGCACCATGTGTGGAATAAATGTGTAATACGAGCCCCTGCAAATTAAGCAATCTGCTACAATTATTTATTGAGTCTCGTTTCAACAAAATCACAACTTCAGAATACGGCTTGCATTTTGTGGCATTTTACATGACAGCTGATTTACAAACACAGCTGCTCAGCCAAACTTAAAATGCAGGCACTTGGACTTAATGTTCATCTTTGACTGTTGCTTTGGGCTGTTTACTATGAGCAGCCATTAATCACAGATAATGACTGATTTCCCAAAGGCTGAATGCACACCCCCAAATTATGAAATATTTATCTCCTCAACCATATCCTGCTGTCAATGGCAATCCACCTTTTTTATGCATTTGTTGATCAGATCATTGGAATGGCTACTATTGGGTCCCCATCTTGACTAGGAACACCTGCTGTAACTTGCCCTGATGCCACGTGACAGGGAGCTCTTCAGTGGTAGCTGTACACAGAGCTGCCCACAAGGGGCCTGAGGCTGAGGCAGTAACATGCCAACATTCACTTACATTCACTCTGTGCACGGAGATGCTATTCCTTCAGGATTTGCTTTGTTCTGTGTTCCCAGGACAATTTTTTCACACTGCAGGCATAACAAGTTGGTATTTCTCTCCTGGATTTCCACATGTTGACCTGATCCTGAGAATCCATTACCATCTGTTCCAAACACGACAATGAAGAGTGATCCAAAAGAAGTGGATCGAACCAGTGTCTGTGTGAATTTAGTGTATATCATCATGATATCTAGACAGATTAGAAACCAGAAATACATAGCATTAAGGGCCAGCACTGTTGGGCAGCTGAGGGCCCCAAATTCCCTGAAAGGTCCACTGCTGATACATGGGACCACATCTGTACCCACAGCCTTCATGTGGCAGTGAAAGAGCAACTCTTGTGGTTGCATCAGAACAACTAAAGAACCATATTCTAGTAGTAAAACCATATAAATAAACTGGAGTTAATATGAATTGATTAGATAGTATGCATACAATAAGACCAAAACACATCATTGTGAACATTTAGCATGGTAAATGTGTTCAATAAGGTAATTGTATACATTGTCTAAGTCAATGTGCATAAATTCCATGTTTGTTAAGGGTTCATCCCTGGGACTGAGAGAGAATTTACAGGCTGAATAGCAGCAGGCCTTGAAGCCTTGGCCTGACTCAGCCAGCACAGCATCCTGGGAGGAAAGGATGATGCAACATCGGGTGATGTAGACCAGGTGACTGCTACCTCTGTGTGTGTGTGTGTGTGTGTGTGTGACTCCATGCAGAGTCAGAGTGTCTTAGCGGTTTCTTACTCCACACTGATTGGCTGACACGCATATAAAGTCCAGCAGGGACAAGCTGGAGTGTGGGAGATGCAGAGTGGAGTTAGTGCCGAAGGCTACGTCAGTGAGAACCGTGATTCGTGTGATATCTGGACTGTTGTTGTACATATTGTATATAGTAAAGAGGCGTTTGGTGGAGAACTTCTGCCTTGTGTCATCTTGTTCCCGGGAGTGCCGGTGCTCTGGCCTTGGGAGATAGGCAAGCCAAGCAGCCGGGCAGCAGCTGGCGCTGAAAATCGTACATCCAGCTCGCAACAATGTTAGATGAGGACACATCCATGAATTCATACGTGCATTTACTGGTGCTAAGTGTATGTCAGGGAAGTGTGATCTGGTTCCATCTCATGTTGTTTTGTTGGCTGAGGGCAAGGAAGTAACAGGTCCCAAAGCCCTTTGGGTCAAAGGCCACACTTTGGTTCTTTGCATCAAATTCCTACAGCCCTGCCTTGGAAAATTCCATGACAAGCTGCACCTTGTTCAGTCATCCTATGCATACTTGTAAACAATTCTGGGAAGAAATAAAAGGTTTCAGCCCTAGCTTACCTCACAAACTTCATTAGATATTCAGTCAAAAGCCTTATGCCAAATGAGGCATAAGGGCTTCTGAGTAATCAAGAAATCTCCTGCTACACCACAGGAGATGGCTCTCCCCACCAGGTTGTCAGGATCCAAAACAATGGTCTGAGGTGAGCTCAACGCACTGTAACTTCTATGTTATCCTCTATGGAACGTCCCTATACAATGTCTGGTCACAGATGCCTTACTATCTTGTTGTGCCCACCCTCCCACCCTCCCACGCACCTTCCTTGGACATTGAGTATGACCTGATTGTATATTAAAAGTTCAAATGAAAAGGAATTAAATGGGGGAAAGGGTCAAATAGAAAAAATACAAGCAGGATGATGGAAAATGCTTGAATTCAGCTGGAAAGCATAAGCTGCAGCAATGGATATAGCAACCAGCAACATAGATGGTCTGGTCTAGAGGGTAGAGCCTCCATTTGCCTGAAGATTAACATCCACAAGGTCGCCAGTTCGAGGCCACCGGCACCGTGCGACCTTGAAGCAGCCGGCAAGCTGCAGCTGAGCTGTTCCATCTGCTCGGAGCGTGGGAGGATGGAGGCCAGAATGTTAAAACCAGATCGGAGTGTAACATCTTGAATGTGGTGGTTCTTGAAAGAGAGAACCTTCTTTCAATTTGTAAAAATCCCTGCGTGGATTTAATAAGCCTGCCTGTGTAAACCGCCTTGAATAAAGTCTTGAATAAAGACCAAGAAAGGCGGTATATAAATACTGTATATTATATTATATATTATTAGAGCAGAAGCAACTGGGATGCTACTCAAGACCCCCCTCTGCTCCACACAATGCCTCACATCAGTAACCAGTGCTGTTTGCAAGCTGGCTTAGAGTGGAAAAAAGAGACAAATGAAAAGAAAATTACAGGTGGGACCTTGGTATATGCGAGGGATCTGTTCTTGGACCTCCTGCAGATACCGAAAACTGCGGATATTGAAATCTGTGGTTTGGGCTCCTTTAGAGCCAAAACCCTTTAAAGCTGTGCTCTGGTTGCCTCCAGAAGGCTTTCTGAAGCCCACATAGGCCATGCCTGCGTGCCCATGGCCTCTGTGGGCTTCAGAGGCCTAAAAGGATGGCCTAAAAGGCAAAAAAAAAAAAAGTGATGTTTTAAATTCCTTATGAGGTACAGGGGATCCCTTTTACCTAGATAGACAGGTTTGCTGCCCAATTGACAGAGCAGGCTTATTGCTTGGCCAAATAGACCATGAATTCACATCTACATAGGGCTGGTGAATACTGGAGGTTCAACCACAGGGCTTGACAGCTGCTTTTTAGACTGCTGAATGGACACAGGAGTTTCTGGGAGGGTTAGAAGTGTCAAAAATGAAGAAACATAGGGGAAAAAAACAATTAGGGTGAAAGACAGGACTTTTGCATTACTTTTGCTGTCAATTACAAAATGAAACGTTGGGGCTGAGATTATTTTGTAGCCAGCAAAGAAAGCTAAACAGTACCTAGCATTTCTTTAGAAGCATTTCTCTTTCACCTCTCCACATGCTCAAGGTAGCATGGCTGAAACACTATGAAACAGTGGAAAGTATTCAAACTCCATATGAACAATGCAAAAACGGCAGAATCAGAAAGCACCTTGAGTTGCTCAGCATCAGTGATATCTTGAGACACTCATCACTCTCCCGAAGGCCTTTCCAAGCAAGCAGATCTTACATTTCAAGTAGATGCTGCCCCTCCCAACCCATCAATGTAAACCAAGGGATCTTGTTTGTTTGGCCCAACCTGGAGCACGAGAGTCTCCTCCCCTGTGGGGGGATTGGACAAGGGCTGGAGCTGGGCAGTCTCAGAGGGCTCTTAAGCCACCAGCACCCAGTCCTCTTCCTCCTTTTGCACTTGGGCACAGTACTCCATCCAGCCACCTTGGTTTCAGGACCAGTGCAACTTCAGAGGAAGCCACCTTGGTCTCAGGACCAGTGCAACTTCAGGGGAAGCCTCTTCTGCGCTGGATCCCATGTGCCAGCCGTGTTTGTTCTGTAAGGTGGGGATGGGGCTTTGGATGGGCTCTGCCCAAGGGAAGGATCAGATGCAGTCCAGGCACACTTTCCTGGGAATGGGCCCCGTGGAACGCAGGGGACCTGCTTCTGAGTAGACGTTCCTGGAGGGTGCACTCAGTTCCTTCCAGCATGGAGCCAGGTCTCCCTGCTGGCCTCAGCACATGTGGCGCTCGCAGCTCCTGCTTCCTGGGAGGGTGCAACCTGCCTGCTGCAGAGTCACCCGGGGTTGCTGGCGAGGGGCTCCGCAAGCGCAGGGCTGATCCCGGGCTCTCCCCGCCTGCCCGAGGTGGCGGGTCACAGCACGCTCCACGCGGAAGCGGGCCACATGACTTGGAGCCTGCGAAAGGCAAAGGCGCCCTGCCACACGCTGCAGCTCTGCTGCAGCTCCCTGCACTCAGTAGGCAGGCGAGCCCAGGCTCCAGGAGGTGTTCCAACAAGCGGGCGACCTCCGGATCCCCGCAGTGTTGCGCACATGTGGAGCCACATGACTGCTGCCATGGGGGGAATGCAGCCCAGGAGGCGGGTGGCAGCTCAGCACCCCCACCGGGCCTGCAGAGGTTCACCCACTTTCAGGGGAGTAAGCCCCAGGGCCTGTAATGGGGTTTATATCTGAGGAGCCAGGCAGAGGCTGGGGCTCTGGGGCTGCAACCCCAGCCGCGCTTTCCTGGGAGGGCCACAAATGTGGCCCTTACTCCTTTCAGGGAGGGGTAATATTTTGCTAACAACCCACTTAGCAAGATTGCGCCCCCTACTCCTTGGAAAGGAGGCTGTTCTGTTACCAACCCGCTTGCAGGTGTGCTGCCCCTGCTCACAGACAGAGGGTGATGAGGCTTTGGCCATTTCAGGGACTGGTTGGGTCCGGTGGTTAAATAACCCGCTTTGCAGGCATGCTACCCCTGCTCTTCGGACAGCAGGCGATGAGGCTTTGACCATTCAGGGGCTGGTTGGCTCCGGTTGTTGTTAATAACCCCCTTTGCGGGGATGCTGCCCCTGCTCTCTTGAGGGGGCGTCAGCCGTTTGGGGGGGGCTGGCAGGCTCTGGATCCTACTGGGTCCTAGTTCCCTCATTGCCAATCGCCTCTGGGCTTTCATTGGTTGATGCAACATGCCAAAGGAGCTCTTACAGTGGATGGGCTGTGGGTGCTTCAGCATGCAAGTGCTGTATGCACAGGTAGAGGGGTTTTGTCCTCTCTGGGCTGGGGGGAGGAACCATCCTTTCAGTTTCCACTTGTTGTAACCTCTCTCCCCTCTCTTCTCCGAATGCAGTCTAACCTGGTTTGCTCGGGATAACTTCTCTTCTTTAACCCTCTGCAGGATGCTGTGTTAACCCGGTTCGCATTTTGATCTGTGGCCACTCCAATGTCTTTTGGGCCCGCAAGGGGCAGCCACTGGCGGTTGGGCCCCCCCCCCCCATGCAGGTCAGCTGGTTGGCCAGGCGATGGGGCCAGCTGTTGCCCATGATGGCAGAGTTTGTGAAGAACCACCCCCCACATGCGGTAGTCGTGATCCAATTCAGTGGAAACAATCTGGGCGGGAGGTCCCGTCTTTCACTGGGGCTCAGAGTGTGCAAAGTTTGCCCCTCTTCAAGGATGGCTGCCCGGCACCACTTTGGTCAGACTTCCTGCAGCATCATGTGTGGCATGGGGACTACTGCTGCCCCAGGAAGCAGGTCACCAGGGTGATTGACCTGTTTGTCTCAGGAGTGGGCAGCCGGGTTATCTTGTATCCTGCAATTGACTTTTCTCTGCCATCTCTCTACAAGGGGGGTGGGGTTCACTTGTCAGAGGAGAGTGCAGTCATCGTTCTGGGAGACCTGCAGGGTGGCCTTCGGGCGCTCTCCCCCTGTTTGGGAATGAGGGAGTCAAGCGCTAGGCTGACCCCTCCTTGTGGCAGGTGGTGCGGGTTAGAAGGCGTGAGATAGACTTTGGCATGCACCTTCAGGCAGCATAGGCAGGGCAGAACCCACTTGCAGTCCTCAGGGGCTCAGTGGCACGAGGGCATAGATGGGGCCCTGGCTGGGACTGCGGGGTCCACCTCAGAGGCGGCTCGAGGTGGCATGCCCGCAGTCTGGCTGCCTCCCCCTTACGGGATAGACCTGGATGAGCTGCGCCCCCTGAGAAAGGGGCAAGGCTTGGAGTCAGGTGCACGCCCAGCCTGGGGGACAGATGTGATTCCGGTATCTTCCAGTGGTCCAGCCTCCACATCACAGGTGCTTCGCTGCCAAAGCAGCTGCAGGTCTCAGCCTCTCCTTCTGTACTATAACTACTAATAAAGTGGCCCTTTCTCCCAGGTCTGTTGTCTTGAGTGTTCATTGGGGGGTGCACAAACAAAGAAATATTGAACCATCTAATTCTCACACACAATGTTTTATTCTGTTTAGCTCTTGAATATTTTAGGTACTTGACAGACATTTTGTCACAGTCCCACAATCCTCCTGTATCTGCATGAGAAAATAACTGGGCACAAATTTATCTCAGCTTGGAACTTTTTTTTTTGAAAAGGTAATCCAATGTGCCATCTAGTGTTTGTGAAAGCTATACAGTACACCAGAAACAAGATCTCAGACATTTTCCACTGCAAGTTAACAAAAAAACATCTGAACTGAACACACTGGGAATCCTCCAGCATTTTGTTTGTTTCTGCATTTTGTACAGCCTGAGGCCTGCACAGTTGGCAGTGAGGTCCAGTCCCTTCATGTCTCTCCTCCAGCACACATTGGCAGTGTGTGTGTGTGCATTGACAAGTCATTTGCAAAACCAGCAATGCGTTCTCAGCATTGAAAAATATTTCGGTTATAGACTCTACTTTACTGGGGTAGTGATATGTGCTGGGTATCGATAACATAATTTGAACTTCTCTTTAGGTCAAACAGAGAGAAAACTGACAATATGGCTACAATTCTGTTACAATCTAGTCCAAGGACAAAGTCCCAGGAATCTACAGGAATATTTGTTGCTTCTTAGGGCGCAATCCTAACCCCTTATGTCAGTACTTTCCAGCACTGGCATAGTGGTGCCAATGGGACGTGTGCTGCATCCTGCAGTTGGGTGTCACTCACAGAGGCCTCCTCAAAGTAAGGGAATGTTTGTTCCCTTACCTCAGAGCTGCATTGCCCTTAAGTCAGTGCTGGAAAGCACTGACATAAGGGGTTAGGATTGTGCCCCTAGTTTTATAAGATTTCATATCACTGTGTTGGGATACCTGTTTTCTCAGAGGTTTTTCCAATTAGTTCCCAATCCTATGGTCCGCAGTGCCAATACTCCACAGATGCTGTCGACGTGGGCTGTCTCAAAAGTGCTGTAAGGCACTTTTGTTCTGGCACTAACAACGCATTGCTGGCACTGGGCCCAGTTCTAGCTGGTGCTGGACCTCAGCTCCTGAAGACAGTTGCCGAGAGCTCCCAATGGTGAGTATAGCCAGCGGCTGGTGGCAGGGCTCTTGGGGGCAGGGGGAGGTGGGAAGGTGGCAGAACTGGGTAGGGGAGGAGCAGGTCCAGGAAGGGGGGTGGTGGAGACGGTGGCAGGCCCCCCCCCAGCCAGGAAACCTGACACAGGTCTCCTCAGTTCTGTACCCACTGAATAGCAGGCACAGATCCGAGGAGACCCACTGGGCCGCCTGGGTGTTACGTGGGGTAAGGGAACATTTGTAGTAGTATTACCTTATTGCTGGCATTGTTTTTTCTCCTGATTAATTTTGTATAGGGTAAAATAGAAAACTAGCAGATTTTTTTTCTTCAAATTATTGACTTCAAGAAACTGATTTATTCTTCAAGATAGTATAATTGGTGCACTGATTTGCATGTGGATCCTGACTCAAAATTGCATGGGAGCTCTTTGTCTAAACGCCTGCCTAGACTGCAAGCTGCATGCCCTGGCCTGCTCTCTGGTCCTTTACTTGGGACCCTGCTAACAAGAGCCAGACCTCAGTCTGCGCATCTCACACAGGTGAGGAAAATGCATTGGCACTCTGCAGCAAAGTCTGTACAAAGGATCATTTTGACAGCAAAGAGTGTGATTCATCTTGGCATTTCTGTTGCCTAGCTGGGAGTTTTTCTCTTTCTGTTTTCTTTCAGTTTATCAGAACTGGAAGACCCACTTCTGGGTTGCACAGAGGTTCATTTCTCCCAGCCTTGCCCTAGAATGCATTGCAAGTGGGTCTTTCAGTTCTAAAAATAGCTGTGGAGGATTGGAAATGGCATGATTTGACAAGAAGGGTAGGAATCCTGATTTTGGAGCACTTTTTTTTTCTTTAAAGTCATTTAAATTTGGACCCCAGTATCTGCAGATTTCATATCTGCAGGGGAGGGGGGAAGAGTCCAGAACAGAATCCCCATGGATACCAGGCTCCAACTGTAATATTTTTATGTCTGACAGTGCATTCCCATGCATATTTACTCAGAAGTAAGCCCCATTACTCTATCCCTCGATACTGAGATATCAGTACAATACGAGATACGAGATACAAACTCTATCTCTCGATACTGAGCTAAACAAACGCATTGGTAAAGCAGCTACCACGTTTTCCAGACTCACAAAGAGAGTCTGGTCCAACAAGAAGCTGACAGAACATACCAAGATCCAGGTCTACAGAGCTTGCGTCCTGAGTACACTTCTGTACTGCAGCGAGTCATGGACTCTCCGCTCACAACAGGAGAGGAAACTGAACGCTTTCCACATGCGCTGCCTCCGGCGCATTCTCGGCATCACCTGGCAGGACAAAGTTCCTAACAACACAGTCCTGGAACGTGCTGGAATCCCTAGCATGTATGCACTTCTGAAACAGAGACGTCTGCGTTGGCTTGGTCATGTCGTGAGAATGGATGATGGCCGGATCCCAAAGGATCTCCTCTATGGAGAACTCGTGCAAGGAAAGCGCCCTACAGGTAGACCACAGCTGCGATACAAGGACATCTGCAAGAGGGATCTGAAGGCCTTAGGGATGGACCTCAACAAGTGGGAAACCCTGGCCTCTGAGCGGCCCACTTGGAGGCAGGCTGTGCAGCATGGCCTTTCCCAGTTTGAAGAGACACTTGGCCAACAGTCTGAGGCAGAAGCAAAGAAGGAAGGCCCATAGCCAGGGAGACAGACCAGGGACAGACTGCACTTGCTCTCGGTGTGGAAGGGATTGTCACTCTCGGATTGGCCTTTTCAGCCACACTAGATGCTGTGCCAGAACCACCTTTCAGAGCGCGATACCATAGTCTTTCGAGACTGAAGGTTGCCAATATACAATATAAGCCTCATTAAGTTTAATGGTATTCACATGTATATAGGATTGAAGCCTAAAGAAAGTGCATGAATGTGTATGAGCCCGTTTTCCTACTCCTCTCTCTGTATTAATTTGAATAAGTTCAGCATGTTGTATTGTTGTGAGAGTGGATTTTCCAAAGTGTAGTTAAAAGTTCAGTTTGCATGTTCCTGTTTGGGATAAATGAACCCCCTTTCCAAAAAGAGGCCAAGAGAATCTATCCATCCCTGGGCACATTGATCTGTATTTGCATATAGCTTCCTGAATTTTTCAGACAGAAGCTAACATGAAACAGAAGCTGTGTTCAAATATAAGTTAACACACCGCAGAAACAGCACAAACATGCTGAGTTGGATTTTTGACTGAATAAATTGAGGCTAGGCCTGTTTCTCCCACCCCACCCCCCTTCAAATTATAGACAGCACAGCCCCTATGGCATTCTTATATTATGGTTTGGCTTTCTGATTTCTTTCAAGATGATTTTCAGTTCTTTTTCTTTGATTGATCCTTGTGGCTGATGGATGTTGCCTGATTTCTATACATGCTAGCTAGGGTGCCAGGTCATATAAGCAGTTGAATAGAGCACAGCTAGTTTTAAACTTCACAGCTTCAAAGGTTTATTTGAAGTGATTCGCGTGCAGTATTTTTTATTGTATACAATTGCTTTAGTCTCAATCTTTTTCATTATTCTTGTAATTTGAAAACTGTCAAGCCTGCCAGACTCCACTGGATTTGGGACTAGCTATGATGAATAAGTTCTTCCTTCCCCTGAATGTTTTAAATTGATTTGTAGTTGTTGTCCAAATCCCAACCTCCTTCTGTTATTCTTCCAGCTCCCCAAACATCTTCTCTTTTCAGCAGCTGCAGGTACAGAAAGGAGGTGTCCCCTGATGCCTGTTATATCTATGCATCACAAGTGGTGGGGATGAAGGAGGAGATCATAGCAGCCTGGTAGGCAAGGAGGCGGGCATAAGGATGTCTTTTCCAGTCTAGAGTATGATCAGAGCCATAGAACAATGCTGGAGCCACACAGCCTTCGTATGTTCAGGCAAGCATCCTGAGGCATCAAAGTTTGTTTTTACAAGCCAAGGAATTATGAACTTTTCTGATATAACTACAAGCACTTAATTCAACCTCAGCTGAATTTTTTTTCCCCCCTCAGAACAGAGCAGGCTACAGCGCAGATAGGATGGCAACATTAGGCTGTGGAAACTCCACACCAGCTTCAGATTTAAGGAAGGATTTACAGTGCTTGCCAAATTTTATATATATATATCTTAAAGCTTGCAGAACGCAGGTGGCATTTATTTGCAGGTACATGAAAATACAGGCAAAATAAAACAGATGTAGTTTCACACAAAGGGAGACTAACAATGGCCTGTAGTTGCAGTGCTTATTCAGCATCTAGCCATGATGGAAGATCTGATTTAAGCCAAATCTAGACAAGAGGGCCAAGCATACATTACTAAACTAAGATTCCAGGGTATACTTCCTGGAAACTAAGATTCCAGGGTATACTAAGATTCTTACTGGGTATACTAAACAAGAGGTTATGGGGGACGTTCTTTACCTACTGTAACATGGAAATAAGAAAATTTATAATCTCTGGATACATGTAACAAGGTTGGCTAGTAAAGCTGTACCTACACAACAAACTCACCAGGGTACCTACACAGTATACCTACACCCCAAATCTAGCAGGTATATAAACTCCAATGCTTTAAGTAGCATAGTACCAGTTTAGGTAGTATCCAAAAGGAGCAGCAGTAGGGGGCTTGTTCCTCCCTCTTCCTGCCAAGAATGAACAGTCTGCTTTGATTGCTGATTGTCTGAGAACTCCAAGACATGAAGGAAAAGCACCATCAGTCCTCTGGCATCAAACCCAAGGGCCCCTGACTTGCATTCATGTGTGTGTGTGGAACCTGGTGGTTTACTTCTTGAAAAATTACTTCTTCAATTCAGTGTAAACTGACTGAAGTGCTGTTTGGTTGAAAAGTGGAACATAAATCCTTCATATGCCACAAAAATTACCACAGACACCCGCCTATAAGTCAAGCCCACAGATAAGTTAAGGGCAGGTTTTGAGCCAGCAATCATGGAATTTTCTATGACCCTCGGATAAGTTGGGGGTTAAACTTAGGGGGGGTGTCTGACTATAGTTTTGTCTGATTTTGCCTAAGGCCAGATCCTGAAAAATAACCTACCAGTAATTGTTACCTCAGAACTGTACCGTCTCTAATTTATGAAAAACATAGGAAAAGATCATAAGATACATTTTTATTCTTTTTTAAATTCTGGTCTTCACCACCTTTTTGTAAACACTATCAGAGCAAGTGCACTGTAAACTACATACCAGTAAAACAGTGGTTCCCAATTGTTTTTTTAAACCAAATTAAGCACTGGTCTAGATGAAACCTTGTAGCTTTTTTTTAACCAAAAAAAACAGTGGTTCCCAATTGTTTTTTTAACCAAATTAAGCACTGATCTGCATGAAACCTTGTAGCTTTTTTTTAACCAAATTAAGCACTGGTCTACATGAAACCTTGCCTTACTTTATGCATACCTTTAAAGCTTCTACAGATCTCTGTATGAGCACTTATTATAGATGTAAAGTGATTTATTGTCCTTTGCACAAACATTGACCAAAATTCAGCAAAATTATCAGACAATCATATAGCACATTTGAGAAAATAAGCCCTCAAATATTGAACTTGATTCAAAACACATCATGAACATTTACTAAGCCACACATGTATCAAATTATTGTATAAAGTTCCAGAAACACTTTATTTAAAAATGGAGTTGTAAATGCTTATAACAATAACATACATAATAAATGTGACAAAAATAAATAAGGAGTATACAAATAAGAACATTGTAAATGCAAACATTTATTACAGAACACAAGAGGTTGTAAACGTCTGAAAGAACACAAACAAAATTGTGTGAAGAGCCTAAATGTTTGTAATTTTCCTATAATCGTTTCCCATTTTCCCTCGCACTGGAGTGTCTGTGGTTCTTCTCCCAAGCACTGAAATGAAAGGAAGGAATTATGATGGCCCAAATCCTTGCTCCTGCTTTCTGTAGCTATTTTGTTCTTCATCAGGTTAAATTTTGACAGTATCTATAAACTAGTGTTTTCCTAACAGAGTGGGATACAGAGGTGGACGAGAGGCTTCTTTTTTTAAATTTTTAAAGCAAAAAAAAAAAAAATTAAATCCAATATACAAGAGGATTATTGGCTTTTTATTTTTACATCTCTACAAAATGTGTTTTTGTATATTTAATTGGTCAAACTTTGCAATGACTTCCAAAAATCCTGTACAGTTTAAAAAGAAAAGTACAGGCAAACAAGTGACACATAAGATTATTGCTGAAATATTATTCCATAAAAGCTTCAAAATTGTATTTGTAACCTTAATATCAAGACGGATGCAAAAGAAAAGGAAAAGAAAATTCCAGTTATTAGTTGCATTTAACATAAGATCTTGAAATTACAGTGTTCTGGAAATACAAATCTGTTTGTTTTTATATTATAATTTCCAAATGTTAAGTTACTGGGACAATTTTAAAGGTAAATAGGCTTATATGAGATATTTTAATAGTTTTGCTATTAAGCAGTATAAGCAAAAGGCTTATATTAGTAGTTTTATTCCAGAATCCTCATGAACATACAAGACAGAGACTTACTAGAAAGTATATGGGAAAACGCGAACCATTTGTAAGCCTGGAGTGAGTCTACTCACCAAATTACTACTCTTGTTTCCAAATCTTCTAAAGAAGAATTTTGCAACTCATGATAATCTCAAGGAGGCATTTGCAAATGCATTTTGTGTTTGACCTTGTTAATACAACATGAGAGAGGATTTCAAACAATATTTAGCTATACATTTAAACTGGTCTCATAGTTCCAAACATTTGGACAGAAATGATATGACATTTTATCATCATCATCATAATCAAAAAGACATATTGAACAGGATCAGTAACGGCCAAATGGATCCTTGGGGGAAGTGGTCTCAGACCACTGTGCTTTTGTTTTTTAAAGGATAATTATGATCAGTTTTCTATATACATCAACATTGTTAGCTCCTATTGATATTGATATGCTCAGCTGCCACTCCCAGCTATTTCTTAGTGCAAACATAATATCTGAGATCTGTAAACCCCAAGACAATTTATGTAGCAAGGAAGTTATATAAAAATCACAACCCTTTGAAAATTTTCAGTATTCAAGAATCAATGCTTTGTGAAGCCTGCCTTTCCTTACATAGTAGCGTGTCCTGATAGTCAAATGTAACATCCTAATTTAGATCTTCTCACTCTGAATAAAATTTAAGTAATCAACCGTTTAACGCAAATTTGAATGAAGAGGTTCAACAACAGATCAGCTTTTGGCACAGCAGAAGTTTAATAATGCTGGACTTGCACTTGCTTGCATGTCTCTTTAACTGTCTGCTCAAATCGAAGTACATTATGGAGGAAAATATTCAAAACAAGTGCTTGCAAAGCCCGTAAAATCACCACAAACTTCTTTTTTAGGTCTGCACCAATGTTAACCTCAGTGGATCAAGAGATGTGGGACATCCAAAGCTAAGTAGTTGGTATAACAAAGCAAATGGCAGTTTTACGAAGCTTTTTTGTTTTACTCTTGTACGAACAATGTTATGACTGTTTCTTTGAGTTCTACACATCCAATACTAAATGGTACTGACAACATTTATGTCATTCACGCAAAGTTGGATCTTCCTCCTCTCCATCTGGATTGAACCTATTAAAATGGATGCTGAAATCGTGCTCAGCTCCAGCATTGCCAAGTTCACTTGAAGCAGAAGCAATGGTGGGTCGAACAGCTCTAGTTTCTGGTTGACAGTTGGGCTGTATCTGAGGATGGGCACTCTGAGACACAGGGCTAGACTTCTGCTTAGGATGAACTGCTTGTACAGGGTTAGTGAATCCCAAATTGCTCAGAGCATCCAGTGTTCCATCAGGGTCAATCATTGAATTTATCACTGAACAGAGAGAGAAAGACGTTTGTGAAAAATCAAGATCAGGATTTGTAAATACATGCACGTCTGTGTGTCAAAATTACTCTGTGATCACTCAGTCTTAAATTCTTTGTACCGTCATCTTTTCTTAAAATATTGCAGTCACCCTTTATGAACATTTTTTTCAGAATTGAAAATCAGCCTATTTTATAGTTCAGTGCAAGAAACTGAACACATACATTACCCTGAAATAGTTCAGGAGTTGCTATAGTACAGTTCTCCCATGTGACAGTGTCAGATTTCAAAAATGGCTGCTTGTTTGAAAGCCAAAAATTGTCTTGGGCGTTATGCTTGTCTTCTCACTAAAGTGGCAAGTCTACATGCCCTGTGAGAGAATAATTCTTGATAAAGCATCTTTTGATACAGCTTCTAGACGATGTATCTGAAAAGACTGTCTTTAGGAGATCAGACTGGCTTATGAAATACATCTGTTTTCTGCACTCAGCACAGATAAGAATAATTCAAGGATAACTGCACAAGTTGTGCTGTTTGCACACTCCTTAGTCTAATGTTCTTATAGGAAGCATTAATGATCTAATCATGGGGCAGGAGGTCTGGTCTAGAGGGTAGAGCCTTCATTTGCCTGAAGATTAACATCCACAAGGTCGCCAGTTCGAGGCCACCGGCACCGTGCGACCTTGAAGCAGCTGACAAGCTGCAGCTGAGCTGTTCCATCTGCTCGGAGCGTGGGAGGATGGAGGCCAGAATGTGAAACCAGATCGGAGTGTAACACCTTGAATGTAGTGGTTCTTGAAAGAAAGAACCTTCTTTCAATTTGTAAAAATCCCTGCGTGGATTTAATAAGCCTGCCTATGTAAACCGCCTTGAATAAAGTCTTGAATAAAGACCAAGAAAGGCGGTATATAAATACTGTATGTTATATTATTATTATTATGGGGCCATCAAAAAAGGTTGAATCTAGTCATATTTTGCCCATAAACGTTCCTATAAACAGTCAGGTCCTTTCTAAATAAAATGCACAGGTTCTACACATACTACTCCTGCCCTTTGGAATGTGTCAAAAAGAGAAAACAGAAAAACAGACTTGAAAGTGATGGGGGGAGGGGGAGAAATAATCTCTAGTGGTTGGGAAGTGGAAGTGACATTTCAAAAGACTATACACAGGTACTTTAGTCTTAGGTATATGTAAAATAATTTATTCCCTGAGCATATTACCTATCAATTATAAAAGATATTGGAGAACACAGTGCAAGCAGGAACTAATACAGAGCAAACATCTTGTGAATCTATGAGGGCCTCGATTCTTGAGGGAAGCAAAGCAGAAAGATCATGTTCATCTTTCCCAGAGACTTGTCAAAATTCCTGAGAATACTTTTTTCCTTCATACAGCTTTCATACCCCCCATTCATTGTATCTGTGGTCACTGAAGCAAGGAAGGAAATGAAATTGGCAAGGAATCCCCCTGACACATCTGCCAGCTGCTAGAAGAATGGTCTGCTGTGGAGTTGTGGTTGAAAAAAAAACTGCATGGCGATCTTTCTTATGTTACAATCCATTGCGAGATCCACCATTTACGTGGCCATTGGGTAAATACACAACAGGTTTTCCTAAGGCACATAGTAATGCCTGGAGAAAAGCAAGTAACTAATCTAGGTGTGTATGTGGAAGGATGGATTACCGACTCCCTACCTGGTTTTGAAGTTCATTCTGTTTGCCACCTGCATGTCAACACTCACAACACTCGAATTTATTTCAATTAAGGATGTAGCAAACAAACAAAATTAAAAGCCTGATAATAACATTCCAACAATGACTTTACTGAAGTCAGTAGAAAATATGAAATACCTTGTAGTTGTTTCTCAACTCTTTTCAGCTCCTGCAATATTGAAGATATCTCCTGTAGGAATAGAAGCATTAGCTATCATTAAGGTAAAAATCCTCCACGTTACATCACTGTATGCATACTACCATAAAGTTGATGCCAATTTCTCATCTCTCTCTCTCTCTCTCTCTCTCTCTCTCTCTCACACACACACACACACACACAGTTCAACATGTTAAATATTATATAAAATAATAATAAAATTACAATAACTTAACTTCAGAAAGAGAAAAAATGAGTTGTAAAACCAAATTTCATATCAAGACTAAATCTGGAAATGTTGCCAGATTCTTCTGGAAAAAAAACACTCTTTTGCTCAGCACAAATGGCTGCGTCTCTATGATGCAATCCTATGTAATAACCATAAATCTTTTTGGTCTTTAGTTACCCGTACTAACTTGCCTCCCTTTAGTAATGCTCCTCCCCCTATCCCTCCGTCTGCCTGGGTAGCCCATTTCTCGGAAATTTTCTCCGCTACTGACTCTTGTGAACCCCCCTACCCTTACCCCCTCAAACTTCCCGGAATGGCCACCCGTTACCCCAGATGAGGTGGTAGAGCTGATTAATACTCTGAAACCCGGGAAAGCTCCCGGCCCCGATGATATTCTGTGCGAAATTTTAACCAGCAACCCCTCATGGTGGTCGGAACCCCTATCCAACCTTTCTACTTTAATTAACCAAACTGGTCTTTTCCCAAATTCCTGGCTTTCCTCAACTCTCGTCCCTATTTTTAAGAAGGGTGATCCCTGCCTTCCGAGGAATTACAGACCAATTAGCCTTCTTTCCTTCATAGGGAAGCTTTACTCTAAATACTTACTCATCAGATTATCATCTTGGGGTCTTTCCAAAGCCCTCCCGGGTAGAGAACAAATTGGCTTCTGCCCAGGTGCTTCTACTGTCGATCATGCCTTTCTGCTTTCCTACTTGGCCAAGAAATATTCTGTCCACCATGGTGCCAAACTCTTCGCGGCTTTTATAGATCTCCGCGGAGCGTATGATTCTATTAACAGGGCCATGCTGTGGAACAAACTGGCCAGCTGCGGGATAGATCTCCATCTACTTTTTTTAATTCGCCATCTCCACTCATCTAATTTTTGTAGGGTTCGTCTTGATGGCCTGGGTACCACCTCCAACAAAATCCCCATCAACAAAGGAGTTTGCCAAGGTTGTATACTCGCTCCTCTACTTTTCAACTTATTTTTGGCAGATTTACCCCTTCACCTATCCAGTGGTCAGAATTCCCCTCCCTTTCTCAGTGGTGTCCCTCTCCCCATTCTTCTCTATACAGATGACGCAGTCCTTTTGTCTGTCACAAGACTGGGCCTACGCCGCTTATTGTTTTCCTTCCAAGACTATTGCCTATCTAATGATTTAACAATTAATTCTGAGAAAACCAAAATCTTGGTTTTTGCTAAATCCTGGACCTCGCTCCCTTGGAAGATAGGCAATCTTTCTTTTCAACAGGTTCAAACTTTTAAATATTTGGGGATTACCTTTCACTTTCGTCACAGCTGGCTCCCTCATAGGAAATCTGCTATGTCCTTATCCTCACTTCATTTAAATGCTATTGCTCGTTTTCGTTATTCTAGTGGCAACCAATACGTCCCCGCTGCTCTCCACGTATTTAAAACTAAAATTCTTTCCCAACTGTTGTACGGTGCCCCCATCTGGATTGAGGCTGTGAACCAAGATCTGGACCAAGTGGCAGCCTCTTTCCCCAAACAAATTCTGGGGGTTCCCAAGCTAATTAGATTATCTTCCCTTGTGCTTGAACTAGGGATCCACCTCCCCTCACTTTCAAGTTCTGGCTTCGCCTACACTTAAACATTCCTTCTGAGTCCCTCTTTCTTATCTTTCTAAGTGGTTCAAACTCATGGATCTCAAGCTATTATCATTAGGTTTGTCCCCCAAATCCCTCGCAGATATTAACTTCCATAGGGCCCATTCAATCATTAAATCCAAACTTTGGGAATCTGAATTTAACCAACTCTCTTCCACTCTTAACCCCACCTGTTCTCGGTTTTTGGTCTCCTCCCCTCATTAGGTCGCCCTTTTAATTATTTCAGTAATCTAATTAACGCTATTAAGAGAAGAGCATTCATGCTCCCGAGATTTAACATCTTTCCCTCAGCTGTTCATTCTGGCATAAGAACATAAGAACAGCCCCACTGGATCAGGCCATAGGCCCATCTAGTCCAGCTTCCTGTATCTCACAGTGGCCCACCAAATGCCCCAGGGAGCACACCAGATAACAAGAGACCTCATCCTGGTGCCCTCCCCTACATCTGGCATTCTGACTTAACCCATTCCTAAAATCAGGAGGTTGCGCATACACATCATGGCTTGTACCCCATAATGGATTTTTCCTCCAGAAACTCGTCCAATCCCCTTTTAAAGGCGTCTAGGCTAGAAGCCAGCACCACATCCTGTGGCAAGGAGTTCCACAGACCGACCACGCGCTGAGTAAAGAAATATTTTCTTTTGTCTGTCCTAACCCGCCCAACACTCAATTTTAGTGGATGTCCCCTGGTTCTGGTATTATGTGAGAGTGTAAAGAGCATCTCCCTATCCACTCTGTTCATCCCCTGCATAATTTTGTATGTCTCGATCATGTCCCCCCTCAAGCGTCTCTTTTCTAGGCTGAAGAGGCCCAAACGCCGTAGCCTTTCCTCATAAGGAAGGTGCCCCAGCCCCATAATCATCTTAGTCGCTCTCTTCTGCACCTTTTCCATTTCCACTATGTCTTTTTTGAGATGCGGCGACCAGAACTGGACACAATACTCCAGGTGTGGCCTTACCATAGATTTGTACAACGGCATTATAATACTAACCGTTTTGTTCTCAATACCCTTCCTAATGATCCCAAGCATAGAATTGGCCTTCTTCACTGCCACCGCACATTGGGTCGACACTTTCATCGACCTGTCCACCACCACCCCAAGATCTCTCTCCTGATCTGTCACAGACAGCTCAGAACCCATCAGCCTATATCTAAAGTTTTGATTTTTTGCCCCAATGTGCATGACTTTACACTTACTGACATTGAAGCGCATCTGCCATTTTGCTGCCCATTCTGCCAGTCTGGAGAGATCCTTCTGGAGCTCCTCACAATCACTTCTGGTCTTTACCACTCGGAAAAGTTTGGTGTCGTCTGCAAACTTAGCCACTTCACTGCTCAACCCTGTCTCCAGGTCATTTATGAAGAGGTTGAAAAGCACCGGTCCCAGGACAGATCCTTGGGGTACACCGCTTTTCACCTCTCTCCATTGTGAAAATTGCCCATTGACACCCACTCTCTGCTTCCTGGCCTCCAACCAGTTCTCAATCCACGAGAGGACCTGTC
Organism: Tiliqua scincoides; assembly: GCF_035046505.1. Taxonomy (NCBI): domain Eukaryota; kingdom Metazoa; phylum Chordata; class Lepidosauria; order Squamata; family Scincidae; genus Tiliqua; species Tiliqua scincoides. Next base: position 232,698,667 of record NC_089821.1, read on the forward strand.
CTCTAATTCCCTGACTGTGGAGTTTTTTCAGTAGCCTTTGGTGAGGGACCGTGTCAAACGCCTTCTGAAAGGCAGATTCTCCAATATCCTGTGTGACCACAGATTATGCCCTTTCTGTTCCCTAGAACCAGACACAGTGGACCACATATTACTTTGTTGCCCAGCTCATCAATCCCTCCGAGATACACACCTGAAACCCTTCTGGTCTCCTTTTTTGGGTATTTCTACCGAACCTTTACTTGTCCTTCTGGGTGACAACTCTGTGGCTACCACCAACGCAGTAGCAGAGTTTCTTTCTGTAGTTTCCAAGTTAAAACCCCCACCTTGATCCCATGTCCCTCCCTTGTTTACTCCCTTTTTTTCCTTAATAGTCCCTTGTGACTTTCTCTTTGGTATCATAGCCACTGTGTTGGCCACTGTGTTATTTATTGTTTTTAATGCCAATAAGGGTTTATGGATGGGACTAAATTACATTTTAAATTACTGAAAACCAAGGACTGGCCTCATACCAAATAAGCTGGTGCAAGCTCATTTTCTAAACTAACACATACGACAAAATGTTGTCTAGGAGAAATGGTTACCACCATTTTCAGCATGCATGCTTATTTCTTTGCACTGTAGTCAACAAAAAACAAAGTAAAAATCTTTCATCATTATGTTTTTAGTGACTTAAAGGTTCTCTAAAGTGTTTACAAAGATTATGGAGCCTTTCCACTTTTCAACATGCCTATGTGAACGGAAACGGGGAAAAAAAATTCTCTTATCATACCATGCTTGAGGTTTTCACAATTGGAACATCACTTTCAGCTCGCAGTTTCTTTTCAATATCTTCCCAATTCCGATCTTTGTCTTTAAATAATACTCTATAGCCAAGAAGCACAGAGGAGCAATATGAGCTATTTGATACAAAAAGCTATACAATTCAGCAAAAATAAATGCTGCTCAGCTATCTTGAAAGTTCTAACTAAATCCTGTTCAAAATACCCATAAGTACCTGCAGTCTTGAGTGGTACCTGCACTTCTACTTGTAGGTGCAGCAGAAATACAAACCAGTTCATTTTAAACAATCATAGTTTGCTCTTAAAAATCCAGAAAAACCACAAATGAAGACTGATCTAAAAACGAGTTCTTTGCTTTATAAAGCATCCTAGTCATACACCTTAATATAAAGGGAAATATAGGTTAAGCACAGCCATGGCATTAACCAGAGCTGTGGTAAAAGTTTCCTCGCTGTGAGAAAAAGCATTAATGTGAGTATAGTACCGTCTAAACTGAGTGATGATAGTATCATCATCAATATTAATACCACCACCAGAGTCTCAGCAGAGGCCGTTCCCGGTCCTGCTAACCAAGACTTAACTGGAGGTACCAGGATTGAACATGGGATTTCATGCAAAGCAAAGCATGTGTTCTACAACTGAGTACTCAGTCATTCAGAAGCCAGATGTCAGAGGAAATCTAGTTCTATGGATTGAAATACCATTATGGGTCAGAATTTGCTTCTTTGTTGTTTCCAGCATTTTAAATTGCTGTCCACTTATAATATTGATTTTATGATATTTGATATTTCAAAGTTTACTTGGTATTTTTGTACCACATAACCCTCCCCTCTTTTCACCCTACCACAGAGATTGTATTTCCTATCTTTGGCGAGCATGAGGAATGATATATCAAGCAAATCAGAAATGAGAATTCCAGCTCTGAATCTTGGTGAAACAGACAGATAGTAGAATATTAGAGAACTGATCTGATTATTTGCTTTGGTGCCACTGTGGATAAGGTGTTTTACAAAGTAACATGCCAAATAGATTGGATTTTTTTTTTAAGTCTTCCATTAATAATAGGGTCAAGAATAAGAAACAAACCAGAATGGAGAATTCAGGGGTAATAGCAAAAGGCCCCTTTCGTACATGCAAAGAGTACATGCACTTGCTTAAGCTCACTCCTCCCACATTTGCTAGCTTGCCTACCTAGTTTTTAGTCAGCCAAGTCAACTAGTGAGCTGACAGATGGACACTTGAAAAGGGTTGAAAATCACTGCCTTAGGGTGTCATGGATCACTTACAGGAATGTCCCTGGTAGTCCCTTCTCTTTGTTCCCAGGGTGCCACCATCTTAGATCTCACAAAAACTCATGAGATTTGGGCACCGCCTTTTTGGATCTCACAAGATCCAAGATAGTGGTGCCAGGTGAGTTGGGAAGAAGATGTCGTGGGGATGTCATGACCCAGGTAAATTTGAGAACCACTGGCATAGACTGTTTAGTCTACAAGGAAAGGTCTGGAACATTCTCTTCTGGATGACAGGAATCCCTGGCCCAGACTCCTGACCATGAGTATCCATAATTAGTAATATGTTTGGAACTGAGCATTAGGGGTACACTATAGATGCTGTTTTGCACCTCCCATTTAGATTTATTTCTATGCAGGCATGTTTGGGTAGAAAGACAGCTGCTACCACATCTAGAAGAGCTATTTTACTATAAACAGTAAAAATGGCAGAAGCTGAGAACTGTTACTGAATAAGGGCTTCCAAATAAGATCCAGTATCCAAAAATTTCCAAGTATTTTATTAATGTCAAAATACATGAAACCTTATTTACAATATAAACACCTGTGGCAAACTAGCTTGTTAAATATGATCTTATTTTGGGAGCTGATGAAAAACAGAGGTTTCAAAAATGAGCTGAAATTCAAGGTAAGCTCACTATAAATTGTAACCTTAAATCTAGCCATGCTCTTTCAGGTTCAGTCTCTCATATTTGTAGAATGGGGCTAATACCACTCCCTCCAGCTTTGAAAGTTGTAAATTTTATTAAGCTAATTTATGGGAATGGCTTTGAGTACTTTAAAAAAGTGCCTTCATTTTTATTTCCTTTTAATACAGAGAATTTTGAAAATGCGAAGGTGGATTGGTGACAGATTTTACTGGTTTAGATGAGAGAGAGAAGACAGCAACAGAAAGGAGACCAGAAAGAATTAATGCAAAATTGTAAGACAGGATAGCTTTGAAAAATCTTGATAGAAGAACAGTACATTTGGCGAGAGCAGATCTGATCATAAGAGGAAAGAAACTCTTTATTACAACAGTGGAAAGATTTGCATTCAAAGTTTTCTTTGTATTTCCAAATGGAATCAGGATTTAAAACACCACATCGTAACTTTAGTAACTTATAGCTGTGTTATTAATAGCAGAGGAAGTTATTAATGCTACTTTGCAAAGTGGGAAGACTAATTAAAAGCCCAGATGTTAGAAACAGGAAAATTCTAATTTCATTCACACCTCCTTATTTCCTAATCACAGATGCACATTAATCCATTTTTAGTCTGGTAATATTGGGTCATGAACTACTGAAAACTCTGTTTTACTCCTGACAGTTTGCAAAACATAATGTCATCTTGCTGAGGCCCAAGATGCACACATACAACTTGAGAAACTGTACCTATGAACGGGGGTCACACGCCTACCTCACACTCCTGTCAAGTATCCTGCGACTCCTGTTTGCTGAATATCCATGTAGGAGTGTTTTCAAAATGAAGGGTATACACATTAAAATCTCTAAGGCATATATGCTCAAATCCTACCTCAATATCCCACACAAGGACTAGGAACTAGCTTTGTGATTCAAGCCTCCATGTGTTGGATTTTGTGTGTGTGGGAGCTATGCAGTTGAGACACACAGGCATGGAGCTTTTGTGGCCCCAGACGTGGAATAACTGCTCACAGTAGCAGCCACAATTCTGCTTCCTCATCACACATAGCCGATAGTCAGCCCTCTGTTAGGGGGAAAAATTTAGATGACTCCTTCCAATAGAAATCCCAAATGTGACTTGCTCCTCAGAATCAAACTGTTTAAATCAGGGGTGCTCAATAGGTGGATCGCGATCTACCGGTAGATCGCGAGGCAAAATGAGTAGATCGTGGAGTGCCGACCCCCCCCCTTCAGGTGCCTCTGGGAGGAAACGCCGGGAGTAAGGCCCATTGTACTCAATGGGGCTTACTCCCAGGTAAGTGTGGCTAGGATTGCAGCCTCACAGCCTAATCCTAGGCATGTCTACTCAGGAGTAAGTCCTGTTATACTCAGTGGGGCTCAAGGTACACCAACATACATTGTACACATAAATGTTATATGTTATGATGGCGCGAACATTGTAAAAAAACTCTGGTAGATCTCCGGGGTTGGGAGATCTTGCTGAGTTTCAAAGTAGCTCTCGAGCCAAAAAAGTGTGAGCACCCCTGGTTTAAATAGTACAAATACTTTGCTAACTATGTATGCCACAGATGGCATCATAAGGATAATGCTGCAGCAAGAAATCCTGCAAATTTAACTGTGCCCTCTCTTCAACAACTTGCACAAAGCAGAACACTGAAATTCAAATCCAAATACATAGCTCAATAAAACATACAAGTTTAGAGAGGCAAGAGAGGCCGATTTATAGTGGATAAAGAAAACTGAGAATTTCCTACTGATTTCAGTAAAACCTGAACTACAATGTAAGCCAGCGGTTTTCAACCGCTGTGACGCAGCACACTAGTGTGCCATGAGGCTGCCTCAGGTGTGCTGCGGAGCCAAGGAGTCAGGTGGCGGCAGCAGCAGCAGCGCACATGGGAGAAGCGGCTGCTCAGAGCCACGCGCAGCAGTAGGAGAAAAAGGAGCAGCAAGGAGCAGCCGCACAGGGGCTTGGACGCTCCTGCTGTTGCCTGCCCCATGCGCTGATTGGGCAGGCAGCCAGAAGAGCCTGGAAGAGCTGCCAGCAGAACGTGGAGGGAGTGAGGGCGAGTGGCGAGCGAGGAGGGAGTGAGAGTGAGCCTGAAGGCAGGTAGGAGCCAGAAGCAGCTGGAAAGGATCCTGGAGAAACCCTTTTCCTTGCCACAATGCCCCAAAGTGACCCTCCCTGCCTTGCCTCCACTGACAAGGCTTTGGCAGGAAGGGTGCTGGGTCACAATCCTATCCACACTTACCTAGGAGTAAGCCCCATTGACTATAATGGGGCTTACTTCTGAGTAGACATACAGAGGCTTGGTCGCACTCTTTCTTGAATAAATGAGCAGGCAAGTGATGCTTTTCTCTTCTCCCCCACCCTACCTCTTCCCCTCCTGCACACACATCCCCCATCATCACTGCAGTTAACCCCTCTGACTGCCCCTCCCCACCCCTCCCTCTTCCCCACCTTCCAAAGTTCAAAATCAGTTGCCTCCCATTCTCTTTCTGTCTCCCCCCCACCCTAGTGAATCCTGCACTTATTTCAGCCACATCTCCTCACTGGCCCTCACCCCCCCCCCCATTTCTTCAGTATGCTCAGTCTCGTCTCATCTCTCTTTACCAGCCCCTCCTGGCATCTTAGAGCATATCAGTTGATAACAGTTTGAACAGATCTGCTTCAAAACCTTTCCAGAAACCACATACACCTTCTTCTCCAGGCTTCTTGGGAATTTTTTTTCATTGTCATGTAATGATCTAAGGCTGCAATCCTAACCACACTTTCCTGAGAGTAAGCCCCACTGAACAAAATAGGACTTTCGTCTGAGTAGACCTGGTTAGGATTGTGCCCTCAGTGTATTAGGCTGCAAGCCCAACCACACTTTCCTGAGAGTAAGCCCCACTGAACAAAATAGGACTTACTTCTGAGTAGACCTGGTTAGGCTTGTGCCCTTAGTTATATTAATTAAATTAATTGTAACATAATAATGTAATTAAAAACTAGTAGTGTGCCTTGACAACTTTAGTGCCTTGTCAGTGTGCCATGAGCTGAAAAAGGTTGAAAATGGCTGATGTAAGCAAACATCAATCTTCTAAGAATTTTTGTAGGAACAAGAAGCATTTTATTTATGAAAGACAGAAGTTACCTGATTTTACCGGCTGTTTTATCTATGGATTGTCTAATCTTACGAGAAAACTGGAAGACTGAGGACAACAGCAAGGTATCTCCCATAACCTGAAATATTTTGGAAGAAAATACAACTATTCACTGGAAAAAAAAATACATCTTTGTTGATCATCAATAGTTTCATAATAATACAGGCGCATCCCCGTATCCATGGGGTTTCTGTTCCAAAACCCCAGGTGGTTAAGTGAAACACTGGATAAGGCAAACACCTCCCCAATCTCCCGACCCTCCATTCCGCTCCGCTCACCTTTGGAGGGTCTTCTGAGCCCAGCAGAGGTTGCACATGTCTATCCATGGCCTCTGCCAGGCTCAGACTGACTGTAAGAGTAAAAAACCTGTGACTTTCAGTTTTTTGAAAAAACATTTTTTAAGCTTTATAAGGCATTAGGAGGGGGTGTACAAAGCTTCAGAGGGGGTGCGTGGGGGCCCCCATGGATTCAATCCACAGATAAGTGAATCTCCGGATATAGGATCTGTGGATATGGGGGCCCCTTGTACTGTGGCAATATTGAGCTGCAACAGGATATCTGAGCTGCCCCTTGCGTAGTCATGGGAGGATTTTCTATAATCATCTGAATTTTACATTTTAAAACACATGCAATTAATATGCCAATTCTACATAATTCTGTAATACTGAAATATGCCAGTAGTACATTCTTCTACACTTGAGCAAAAGCAAAATGCCATATCACGACAATATTTAAAGAAGTCAATTTAAGAACATGTAGGGTTCAAAGCCCCACTCAGGGATGTAATTCACTGTGTGAATCTGGGCCCTTTATGATTCTTAGCCTAACCTACTTTACAAGATTCTTGCAAAGGTAAAATGGAATAGCCTCATGTAAACCACTTTGATATCCCAGGAGGAAAAAATGGACTACAAATGTGACAAATAAAACACACTTCATACAAGAACAAGACCCTGGATGCTTGGAACCAAGTTGTTTGCTTTTTGGATTTACATCCAAGGCCACTGATGTTTTAGATTTAAGAATTTTAAATACAGCAGAACAGTAACACTTTCTACAGTAGCCTCAAGAAAAGGATTAGGAGTTCAGTTTCTAAGAAGCACTATTTGTATTGAATCCAGTTAGATCCAACTCTTTCAGTAAATCAGTTCTAAAGCAGAGGCTTAAATTCTTAAGGACAAGAAATGAAGAATGAAGTATTGAACTCCTTCCAGAGAAAATGTTACCTAACAGAACTGAACTACTTCATCAGAACTTACTGTCATTCTAAGTGTGCCTGCACAGAAGTAGGTCTCACTATGGAAATTTACCTCAAAGTGCCTGTACTTAGCCTTAATCTAGAAAATGGAATACAAGGCCACCCTCATTATCCGTGGGGGTTTCATTCCAGGTCCCCCCCCACACACACACAGATAAAGAGACTTGTGGATACTGAAATCTGTGGGTTTGGGGGCCCTGTACAAAAAAAAAAAACTAGACGTGACCTTCTAATTCCTCCCAGAGGCACAGATCCCCTTGCCTCCGGAGGATCCGAGTGGGTCAAACCCATGGGTTTGGAGACCTGCAGATACTGAAATCTGCACATAACATGGGCCTGTATATACAGGGGCCCTGTATCTGTGAATCTGGTATAAGCCTGCATGCTAGAGAGTGACTAACAGGAAGCAGGAGTTCTACAGATAAGCCTGCACATTCATTCCTTCAAAGTGTTGCAAGCACTTCTATAATAAATCAAAAGGTAATGTAATTGGATAGCAACCCCCGCATACCCAACAGGTGTCCTCCCCTTATCCATGGTTTCTATATCTGTGTGTGTGTGGGGGGGGGGGGGGAGAAAGAATGGAACCCCTGCAGATACAGGGGCCCACCTGTATATGCATGATAACTGGCATGCCCAGTACCATGATCACTTACTCTCAGCTGCTGAGCTGCGAAATGATGCATGGGCAGAAATGGTACTGCTGAAAGAGTGGAGCTGGGAGAGCCCAATTATAATGCAGGGACCCCTGACAGCACTGCCATGTCTGTTAAGGCACTGGGAGGAAAAGATAGGAGGAGGCCTTAGAAGGCAAGGAACGGTATGGGAGAAGGGGCAAGGGGGATAAGAGTGGGAGAAGTGACATGATGCCAAGGCACTGGGAGAGTCATTACTAACCCACTGACTCTGCCTCTACACAGAAGGATAGAAGAATCCCATGGTAGCAGCATTAGCAAAATGGAGAATCCATTTATCACACTCTACGCTTGTCTTAACAGTGGAAGAAGCAACTTGCCCCTAAGTGATTTCTAACTATTTGCCAAAGACAGGTAAGTTAGTGGCTCTCTGGATCTTAGCTCTTTGAAAAGCAAAATATATTTCTAGAATAGTGGCTACTTACTTCATCCCTACTCCAGGTTCGTCGACGTGTAATTGTGGGGGGCTCAGGCATGTCAGTTGGTTGTGGTTTGGGATCATTAGGCCGACCGTTCCCATCTACTGTTTTTGCATTTACTACTGGAGGAATCTTCCTGAAGTTCAGACTTTCATCAAATACACGATCAACTAGCTGAAAAAACAAACATAAATACATATTATTATTAAGAAAGTTTCTTTTTATTAAACCAAGTGGAGACACGCATTGAGGCCCATCAATTTGGTCAGTCTGTCTACTAAAGCACAGGAAAAAAAAATCAAAACTATAACAGATGTCTTCCATTTCCCTGCATATTTTTAAACTACAGAAGGTCCCCAACTTACACAAGTCTCAATTTATGTAATTTTGATGTTATGCAAAGCATTTCATAAGCCATAACAATAAACATGCTGTTTATGTGCATTACACTTGGTCATAAACTTAGGGCCATAGTTCAGTAAGCACAAAAGATAATGACCAAGCAGAGCCATCATCATGCAGCAAAACCCTCTTTCTCATGTGTTCTTATTGCTTAATTGTCTCACAATTTAAATACAGTCTCACTAGGCAGTTATCAAAAGAATTTTTTATAGAGTTGGAGGCAGCCAAGAAAAGGCAGCTGAGTCTGATGACCTCCAGGAGGAGCCACAATGCTTTGTGATGGGGACATGGCACTTGCATGCAGGGAGACTGCAACAAGTGATGGCATGGTTTGAGAGGATGGACCCAATGTGAGGAGATCCTTAAAAGTCAAAAGAAGAATTATGCTATCCTACTATAAAGAGGACAAAAAGGCCACTACCCAGTCATCTTTTGATAAGTTTGAAAGAAAGGTTGAACAACCCAAGCCTTCCACACTACCACAGCCTTCCACTTCCTCAGCTCCCACTTTGCCATTCCCAAAGATGATGGCCTTGATGATGTACAGTCTGCCTCCTGTACATCATCAAGTACATCATCATCTTCTTCTAGGAGGTACAGTCTGTACCTCCTGTACATCATCATCTTCTTCTAGGAGAGAAGTTTAGGTTTATAAAGTTTGTCTAGTCTCTTTGTGAGTGAAGTTGCTGAACCAGCCCTGAACATCACACAATACCGTACTGTACAATGCTCAGGGGGCACTGCAACAACTTACAAGGTACCCAGACAAAATTAATAAAATATTATGGAAACATGAAATACTAGACTCCATTAAGTAGTTCCTTATTCGATACAAAAACTGTAGACCTATCCTTTCCCTGCTCAATCAGTACATGCATAATAATCCTCCCACCTACCTTCTCTTTGTGCAGCTTTTCCCCAGTCATCCCAAACCTTTCCATGGAGCTGTGCATACTCAAAAAGAGCTCCGATATACAGTATATAAAAGTTGATTTACGTAAGGTTGTCCAGAATGGAACCCTTATGCAAGTTGGGGACCTACTGCATTTTATTAATTTGATGAAAAGGATAACAATTTTTAGTACTGATGTTACAGAAAGAAAATTTGGTTAAAAAAATGGGACACAGTTACATACAGTACTATGTCAGTATTCTACAATTTATGTTAATGATGAGCAGTAGAAGAAAAGCAACTCACATTTATAAAGATGCAAGAATTACCTAACTCAGAGAAAAATCATATTTACATCAGAAGAGGCTTAGTAGCTTAGTAGTATGGCTAGGAGACAATAAAAATAAACCAACATAAACATGGTAAAATCACATTTCAGATAAAATGTATGTGCCTTTTTCAACTGATTACATCTTGTTAACAAAAAAGTACATGGAACATAAAGTTGTTAACAAAGTCTTATGTACAAGAAGTTGAAATAAATCAAAAGGGACAAACAGATGAACAGAAAACATTCAGGGTTGGCATTGTATTTTCCATTAGGTCTGTTTACCTTATAAAGCCCCAAATTTTACTGCACCAGTCCCCCTCAACCCCAATTCCATTTTTGAGAAAAATGTTGAGAAATCCCAGTGATGTCTGGGGTTAGTATTATAACAAACTCTATTGTAATTACAAAAACATTCACTTCAGAATGACTGCATTTAAGTTATTTAAAGGCAGCTGATTATTAGCTTGAAAACTTCAAAGTTCAGATAATGGAGAAAAAAAAGACAATAAGACAAAATTCTACATTTCAAAACTTTCTCATACTAGTTCTGGAGTTCTATTTAAGTTTCATATCTTTATGTCCAACATAAATCTAGATTACCTTTCTTTTTTGTCAGTGACAAAACATGATGTCATTTTTATATTGTTGGAAGAATTATACAGGCCACTATAAATGCCTGAATTACAGGGTGAAGTGTAAAACCATTCTATCAGGTATAAAATCTCAACTATACAGTCAATCATTCTGAAAACTGTGAGAGTAACTAGGGGCCACAGTTTTTGCCAAAACTTAGTGCAAATTTGTTGAGAAATGAGGGAAGTAACAGCATTTTAAAAAAATTACCTTGGTCTTGAGGAGCCTCATAATATTTGTGATTTTTTTCAGCCACTAAGTACTCAATTCCCTTTAGGTTTATGCCTTTGATATTGTTTTCAAAAATTCAAGTTTCTGGAGCATATTCTTCTTGTTATTTTGAAAAAGAATTCATCCTTTTTGAGTAACTAGCCCTTAAAGTCCTGTTTTCAGTGGCTGATTGTACCAGCATTTATGACACACATGTCCATTTAGGGCATGCTTAATTTTGGGAGGAGGGCAGATCAGAAAACATGGCTGCTACCTGCTGAGCAGTGAGCAGCCCAAGTTAAAACTTCTTTTGTTCATAAAAATCAATGCAGCCTGTCCAATCTTTCTGAAATTTAATGCAAACTAATTAGAGGTCACAATCTACCAGCACCCGAAATTCAGTATCAATGAATGAGACATCACACTTTCAGGCCTGACCATGCTTTTTCTTCACAAAAATAAGCTTTTCTAACTTTTCTGAAGTTTTATACAGGCTAATTAGGTTTCAAGTACCCCCACCCCTAAAAATTTGATTCATTGTCAAATGAGTGATATACAGGCAGGCCCTTGTATCTGGGGACCTAGTTATTCACTGATCTGGGGCCCTGAGGGTCCAATAAATTACGTTTGTTGTATAGCAGAAGCACTTGCAGCACAGGTGTTCTTGTTTAACAATCTTGCTTCACTGAAGAGTCAAACATGTAAGGCAATCATCCTGCACGCTAGAGGGCAGTTAACAGGAATTCCTGTCTCCTAAACGCTCTCAACCCCTCCCATGGACTTGCAACCCTCATAGTGGAGCCTACAGGGGATGGAAGGACTGCTGGAGGCAAGGAAGCACCAACACATTCAACTCCGTGAAGCAATCCAAGCATATTTACTCAGCAGTAAGTATCAGAGCATTTTTAATGGTGCTTACTCCCAGGTAAACATGCATAGGATTGCAGCACACTTGAGAACAAGCCAACTTGGAACCAAGTAAGGCTTACTTCTGAGTAAACATATATAAGATAGCAAAAAATTATGTAGAGGAATGGCAGACACTGCACTTTTATAAACTGAAACCCCTGAGAAGCTAAAAAAAGCATGCTGATTTTTACTTTCTCTTTTGCCTTCTTCTTCAAACCAGGGATGGCTGTGAAAACTTAACTTTGAGGATCCTTTGGTAAGTGGGTCCTGGGCACTGTCTCTTCATCTTCATTTTAGAGTCAGAAAAGCTTTTCCCATTTGTGTGGCAAGAGGAAAAAATGAACGATGGTCCAAATGGGAGGCAAATCTGTAGTTTTACTCTAAAGTAGAGTGGTTTCAAAGACACTTGCTCTCAAGTAAGCGTGCACAGTACTGCACAACTTTTACTTCATCAGAACTCCTCTTTGAACTCAATAGCACTTATCACTAAAGATGCATAAGATTGCAATTAGTTTTCTTTGCATTTCTGCCTGCTGTACAAAAAGCACAGGAGCTCTGTAAGGAAAAAAGGGCACTACTGTGAAGCCTTCTCCAGGATAGTAGCTGTAGGCATTATGGAGATTATGCACTTGATTTTAAGTGCTGGTTCTAACCATCAGTATATTATTGTGCTAGTAATTACACAGATGAGTGCTGCACTCTCATGCTGTTTAACATTGGATTGATACTTACTCAAGTCCTAAAGGCAGGCAGCTTCTGTATGTGGAGACTGCCACATTCTTACCATACTTTGTTTGCAGAAACTGCCCCAAGGATTATTGTGAGTATCCTCATCAGACAATACATTGCTCACACGAGTAGATTAGTCACATGAGCAGTTTGGTACCAGCAATGTAGTTGTAAGATCCTCAAACAACTGCTTTTGGTGTGCCTTTGTAAAAGGTTCCAATTGGTTCCTACCCACTTTTCTTTTTTCAGATTCTCCATCCCAGATAAGACCACTTTTCTTAAGCTTTCTTTGATATGCTGCTATAGCTGCCAGAAAGATGGCTTAAGGGTGAATTCATAAAATAATCTCTCTCCCTCCAGCATTACTTTTTGCCTTCACCTTATGGTGACTGCACAAGTGGAATGTTGTCTTATAAACAATTTAACATGTATCTAACTACTCCATAATCATGCTGCTGGCAATACAACTGTTGTGGGAATCCATTTCATTTGTCATTTTTTATGTTGGAAAACAAATTGCCACTTCAGTATATGAGAATTTATCTTTACCACCAAAAGAAACTCTCACATGCAGAAGTCCCCTGTCCATCAATTTAGGCAGCCAAAGCAATCTGCAAGTGTAGATGGGTTTTGGTTTATGCTCTTAGAAGTAAAAAAAAAAAAAGGGGGGGTAACTTTATTGAGGAATTGTTATCAAACTACTAAATAGGTTTCTGTTAATATGTCACACACTTTTCATTTCTGGAAAGTATTTACTATTTACCCTATCCCCAAACACATTTTTCCAGGAAACTGCCAACCCTGAGAACAAAACATACAATTAAGACAAACATAGTTACACACAATGGGATTTACTTAATTTTCAAAATGCTTACTGGAATTTGCGATAGTGACAAGAATAAACAAGGTTGCATATGGAAACACAGCACATCAGAGAAAGTGAAATACAGAATCGTAGCATGAAGTATGCTAATTTAGCTGTTTACAATACACCAAGGAGGGCAACTTTGGTTACTATCAGCAAATAATTCAAAAGGAACAATTAGCAAAGTTCAAGATCATCTAAGTCATTTAGAAGCACCAACAACACACACTATTATGTATTGTACATGATGTTTATAAAACACATATAAATGTATTTCTACAGATTCCTCTTTACTAGGGAGCACTTAGATACTACTCACATCTGAGGGCAGGGACAGAAATAAGCAAAACTACTTCTGTTCGACATTAAAAGAGTGTGCACAGTTTGACTGTCCTTGTAAAGGCGGTACTAAAAATGTATTCACAGGCCACTGAAATTTGTCTGTCAATAAACAATGTAATCTTAAAATAAAAGTAAGAGAGTGTTGAGACCTATGCAAAGAAGAGTGGGAATAATTAAAGTTACGTCAAAAGGATAAAGCAAAAGAAATAAAGAAAAGAAAGAACCTTATGCATTTCTCCATGAAGATCTCCTACCTCTTCTCTAGTGTCTATGGCAGAGCCAGGGGTGGTGGCAGCAGTGCTTACTGTGGTACTGGGAGCAGTGCCTGATGAAGTCACCGAATCTATCTCTCCTGCTACATCATTGATTTCTCGTGCGATGAGAGCCAGGTCCTGACTGATCCTGTTAATGATAAACACAGTATTATCTCCCAAGCATTATTTTCCTCAACTAGTCAGTCTTAAAGTTTGGTTCCTGCAATTTGAAACATGTTATAGATCTTGCAATTTTCTTCTAACAGTGACTTTGTCAGATGCTAGAATTAAAAATGCCTCTGTGTTTTGGGTAGCTACAAGAACAGTAGTCAATCGCCTTCAATATGCACAATTCTCATGAGAATTCTGTAAATGTGATTCTATATATTTAATACCAGAAATTCACCCTTGAATACTATCCCCATGTTTCCTCAATACAACTCTTGCATGATTCAAGTCCTCCTTTCTTCTTCTTATGGCCACATCTGATAACCCTGCAACTAGTCTCATTTCCTCATTACAATATTTCCTCCTCAATTTTTTTTAATACTACCATCATGCTCTTACACATTCTGCTTATCTATGCCTTCCTGCTAAATGCCACGAAGTTATAAATTGTAGTCTCAGAATGAAGAAAAATATATTTTATTTGCATATATTATCCTGTATGAAGTACTTGAGATTTTTGGAAATAAAAGATAAATATTTTGGAAGTACTCAGAGCTTGAATATAACCTTTTTAAAAAAACTGACTGCGTGCTATAACAATGGTTTTCGCGTTGCAAAAGCGGCATAAAGTGTTCTCACACCCAGTGAGTAATTTGCACTAGTGTGAACACAGAATAAAGATGTATAGATTATACCAAAATTTGTTATACAGCTTCTTAGAAAGGAGTTTAAAAAAAACAACTGTTAAATGGACTAATATTCTGGTTTTCCAGAACTGCCACATCTGATTTCTTAACCAACTTTTAATACAAATATGCATTATTGCTACACTGCAGACTTGGAAGTCATTACTACTTCACATTATAGAATAACTCCCAATCTCTACCTTTTACAGATATAAAACATTTAAAATATACATCATTTTAAACAACAGCATTGCTTTGTCAACAAACTAAATTAAAGAAAGTAGCATGAATGCAATGATGTTGGTGAAAGATGCCTTTCATTATTCATAATGAGCTGATACCAGACATTTCTTGATAAACACCTGCAGCAAATTTTGATTATACAGGAATGTTTGTAGAATTAAGACAAGGGGGGGGGGAAGAAACAAAATCCCAAAATTTTGCCCAGGTCTCAATAGAAAACCCCACTTAGACTATTGCAATGACCTTCACTGGCATGACTCTGCCTATGGAGCAAGGTGAAGTGCATCAGCCCAGGTAACTAATTTGGAGATTTAGAAAAAACAGATACAAAGAAATTAAACAGCTCATTCATTTTGTTATAAGTTGTATCCAAATTACATAATGTTATGATAAACTACAAATCTTCTCATTTTTCTAACCTCTCTTACAAGCTCACATATTTAAACACAACCACCACCTCATGTTTAGCAACAGGTAAATTCTCCATCTACCTCATCCTCATACCTTCTTTTCCCTTTGCATTTGACTGACATTGTATGACCTGTCCTCAAGGATTGCATCACTTCGTTAACCTTCAGAGGCCAGAACACATTGATGGTACTAAGTAAATGTTAAACAGCAGCTATAGTTACATTACACATGTCTACAACACCTGCTGTTATAATTAGGGATTCACAATCTATTTTTAGGAAAACAAAATCATAAATCTGATTTTTCTTTTATTACTAAGAAGTAATTCCTTGAAAGCCAACCTTGCTATTTCTTCTCGATGAGCAGTCCAATCTCTAATGTAGTCTTCTTGTTCCTTTATCCTATGCTTGAAGATATTGCTAGTTTGCGTTGGTGTTCCAGTGCTCTGCAGTCGAGTAGTTTTCAGGGCTGGAGAAGTACGCAGACGGGCATGTTTAGGAGAATTACGGTTTGATCCAAACTCATCTTCTGAGGTGGAAGCATAATCTGTAGGAAAGCGCCTCCATCTTGAATTTACTAAATTAGTTTAATTATTAAAAAAGAATTATTATTGGATCTTTTGCAAATTAAAACAAAATTTAAAAACATCATGACACATACCAATTACTTAATTCCAAACCCAAAGTATCTCATAAAGTGTTTGCTCACTATGGCTTAAGAAGAAAGCTACTGTAATTGTGTTAAATAATAAATGCTAAGTTACAGAATGTGAAAAGGATGCTCTTTGTACAATGGTGAGTTAATAAAAACAGGAACGTTACTAGTTTACTATCCAAAGCAATATACAAATCAGAACAAAGGCCCAATTCATTTCCATTTACCTATACTGTGAGTCTGTACTTTTTCTGCAAATTGTTCGTACTGTTAAAAAAGAGACTAAGTATATGAGAAAACAGAACAAAATATAAGTACTGTAATTAAAATAAAGCATATGTAGCAGAAATAAAGTCAGAAATTGGTGTCATTTGAAATTCATCTTTGAAACATGAGGTAGCATCCACCAACCATTAACAGTAGAATGAACTACATGCTCCAACACCACTTTCCTGAGGAATAGCAGTGGCACACAATTGACAGCAAGCAAAAAGTCAGTCATTGAGGGCTCCTTAATTTTTTGAAGAATATCCAAATGAATATGAACACCAACTCTTGAAACAACAAACAATCTTATATAACTGAAGATTCAAATGCCAGCTGTCTCTGCAAGCAGAGGCTCTGAAGGTCAGTTACCTTGATTTAGATTTTTAAGTAGCCCGCTTTAGTTATTTTTTAGTTGTTTTTTAAATGTGATGACCAGAAGGTTGATGTCATTTCTGCTGAAGCTGGTTAAGTACATAAATGATACTTTAAAACTTGTATCCAAACAAGTTTACTTACTCAAATCACTGAAGTTGTAAATAATTTACAATACAAATATACACCTAATTAAACATGTAAACATTAGTGTAACTTTTGAATGAAAACAGAATGTGACATTCTTTAAATAAGACCGTAAATTTGAAATGTGGTTTTAGTCCAATCGGTTCACAACATAATTTTATCACCAGCTTTTTTTTCAAGTTTATATGCCAATTCCAGTTAATAAGGCTCTTTTTATTTTCAACTTTTATGATAACTTTTTTGAGCTACAAAAGCTTATTGATTAGTTGAATAAGCAGAAAAAGCACTTATGCCTAAAAGCATGCAAAAACAAAAATAACAGAGAGCCAAAGAGGAGTTATGAGTTGGGCTTTTGTTTTTTTAAAAATACTTATTCTTTAAGCTTGAATTTTGTTCCTGTATAGTTTGTTTACATAGTCAAAAATGATGCCTTATGAATTTAGAACCCAGCATTATACAACATGAGCATTTAAAATAAAACTTAATAAACCAAGTATTTCAGAGTGAATTTCAGAAACAAGATATGATTTCTAGTACTCTACCACTGCAAGTTTCAGCAGGATCTGGGTCTGGGAGAAGATGGTATGGCTCTGTGTACAAAATATTTTTTTAATCATGTTAATGAAGACAATGATTTTCTTAAAGCATTTGCTTAAAATCTAATCTTTTAAAATTGGTGGGATAAAAACATTCATTCCAGCTCACTGAACCAGTGTTTTAGAATTCACTTCAATCTGGAAATCCAAATATCCAACTACATCATAGACAGTAGGAGGTACAATTAGTTTTAATACTTCTGAAAGTTAAAGTATTTGTATGACCACATAATTTACAAACCCATTTTCAAAATTTAAGACATTTAACAACGTTTCAAAGATTTGTTGTGCTTGGGCTGTTGCCCGAGTATCTCTTCTACTCATGGAAAAAGCAGGGTGATTGTCTCTTCTCTCACTTTCCCTCCGCAGGACTGTGAATGTTTAATCCTGAGGATTGGGAATAGATTTTTAAAGGGGGGGAGGGATGGGAGATTGAGAAAAACCACCCTAACCTCCTCCTTGAGCAGCTACTTCCTTGAATGAAAAAGCTTTATAAATATCAGCAATTTTTGGCTAATAAAATGCCATTTAAAAGGTGAATTGTTCTAAGAGCTTATCACTGAAAAATAGAAGATGTTTTATTCTAGATCTGTAGGTCTGGGAACCACCAGTGAGTCATGACCCGATTTTTGGTGGTTCGCGAAACTGACAGGGCAGATTAGACAATGTGCATCAAGGGTTACATAATCTGTTAATTGGGAGGGCACTGTTGCCAATCACTATTATAGCCACACCCCTTAGCATATATAAATCAGGCAGCAGTCTCTAGGACAGTGGGTCCCAAATGTTTTGAGCTGATGGCTCCCTTGACCTACTGGGTCATTGCCTGAGGATCCCCATTAAGGCTACAATCCTATACATTGTTTAGGGCAGAGGATTTTTTATTCCTCATTCCCCTGGATGGTTTCTGCGGCTCCCTGGTTTGGGAGCCACTGTTTTAGGACCTAGAAAAAGTTTGAGAACTACTGTTCTAGTTGGTGAAGTTCTAGGGTGAAGTTTTGGAATTCACCCTGTTGAAAGCACCCATGGTTACAGATCCATGATTACTTACTATAATACTGATAATTTACTACTGTTGAAATACATGTGTTAACTGTTTCAGTCCTTGAAATGTTATGCTTATAGCTACCATTGAGTCACCAAGGACATTTCTCCCACCCACCCCCTCCCAAAATCATCCAGTAGAACGATATGCCACTAATACTTCAAGTAAACAAATTTATACACTGGGCTTCCTGCAAAATTAATTCTGCGTCCACAAGTGTGGTGGTGCAACCTCTTTACATCGGTGAAATCAGATGCATTTTTTCCAGCCTATTACAGCTTCTACAGTCCTCTCTCATAATAAGCATTCTGCTAACAAGCATACATTGGGTCTCCAAACATTACTTATCAAGGAAAACTGTAAGCAGTTAAGAATCTTGGGCACTCTTCATCACTGGGAAAAGGGGCGATTTGAGCTTACCTGTGAATTCCCCTTCTCAGTGGACTCCATGGCAGGTTCAGTCAGTCTTCCTAAAAAAGTGGTAACGTGGCTGAGCGGTCTAAGGTGCTGGATTAAGGCAGAAGAGATTGGAGCCTTAATCCAGCGCCTTAGACCACTCGGCCACGCTATCACTTTTTTAGGAAGACTGACTGAACCCGCCATGAGAGTCCACCGGAGAATAACATCTGATTTAGACAGTGGCCTATATATATGCCCACCTTCTGTTACTGGAAAAATATGGGAGCTTCTAATGCAGGTTAGGAAAATATTCTGCTTGGATAAGAATGGTTGGATCATACTTCAGGGGGTGAAGCAGATGCATGTGAGAATGGAAGACTCTCCCTACTGAATAAATAATGTTTGAATACTTGCAGATACCCATCTGTTTAACCCATTTTTCTCCAGCCCGCAGGTGTACACATTTGATCCCTGTTGCGTATATGCAACATTGGGCAGAAATGGCTTAAGTAAGTTGCTCCACACACCTGTTATTTGTTCTGTATTACTTCTCCTGTACTATGGTTTCCTGTGTTAAGGTCTGCATTTTCTTGGAATTTTTTTTGGCTGCCTCTTTTTTAAAAAGTGACACTTCCAAAACTATCTGGTCCTCAGTGAATATTCTCCCCCCCCCCCATTTCATTTTGACAACTTGCAAAAACAAAAACATGGAATAAACAGAAAGTGCAAATAGCTTGTGTTTCTAGTTCCCCCATGTTCTATTATATCATCTCACATGGACCAGAAAAATGAGAAAAGCCAGAAAAATGAGAACCCCCCAAACACTTTGATGCCACCCTGGGCATCACCACAGGCTCTCTACTACAGACTAGCCATGCACAACAAGCCCTGTACACCTCAGCCCCTCATGCATGCTATCCTAGATTGCTCCCCTCATCATTAGCCTGCAGATGGGCTTCTGACTGTGTTGTTGTGCTACCAAACTCTCTGCCCTCCTATCCCCAAATCCCTGGCTGTAACATTCCCATTGCCACAGCAACAGGAGCAATCTTTGGAGCTTCTGCATGTGGCACAGCTTGGCCTGGCATGGTCTCTGGTGACTGTGCTGTGCAGCTAAGACTGTTGTGGCACCTGGCTGGCCCTTCTTCCCGGGTGAGTCATCCCTTCACATCAGAATAGGGCTGGAATGGAGCGTTGAGATACACTGGAAAGATGGCCAGTGGGGAATGACCCCCTCTTAAACAGGCCCACTCCAATACTTGATTGACCAATTATCTTGTAGTCAACACAATGCCGGTTCCTTGCAAATGACATGTCTCATCTCTCTTTTGAGGCTGGACACTTTTGTTCACCTCTAGTTCCCAAATTTTCACATCTTCCTCTGGTGCAAGCTGACTTCTACATTGGAAGTATGTCCATCTTATTATGGGGAGGGGGAGGAAGCCAGGACCAAATTATATTTTATACAACACAGAGAACTAAGGGAAACAGGAAGCGTGAGCTACTTGCACTTTCTGTTCCTGAAATTCATGATGTCCAAAGCTGCTCTAAAAATAATGTAGGTATAGTAGGCTTTACCCAGTATTCACATTTCAACAATTAGAATACAAGGCAAGAACATGTGTCACACATATGTATTGAAGTGGTGCTGCAACAGCTCATATCCTACTTCCATAAAAGTTTGCCCAGATGCCAAAGTGATACCTGGTAGTTTATGGGGAGTAAGAACTGTCTGTTGCCCCAAGCAAAGTACATCATCATTTTATATATATATATATATATATATATATATATATATATATATATATATATATATATATATATATATAATGTTTTTGCACACTGTTTTTTGCACACAAAAAACCACTGTTTTTGCATAGTTTTGAAGTTATTTCAATGTGATTTTGGAAAGTTAAATGACAGTGATTGATTTAAAGACATAGACATATCAAATCCTCCAGTTAGTAATTTTTGAACATTATTTCTTAGGTCAGAAAATACGATTCTGCTCAACATAAGCCAACATCTACTTAATATTCAAACCAATCACAAAGACAAAACACACCAGAAAAGGTTGGTCTTCTGCATTGAAAGATCCAGGCATATTAAACCAGAAGGAAATTATAGACTGACTACTTTTGTATGTCCCTAACAACAGCGGTACTCTTACCTGAAGAAAAAAAATGATCTATAAATAGTTTCAACAGTTGAAACAGTGCTGACAAATCCAGCAAAAAAGATATTCAGAAAGCACTAAGACTAAGTTTGGAAACTAAGTAGTTTCTAAACTTTTTCAACTGGCAGCTCCCTTGACCTATTGGGCCATTGGCCGCAGTTTCTCATTAGGATTATAATCCTATACACTGTATAGGATGGCAGGTTTTCGCAAGGATTTTGTGGCTCCCCTGGCTGGTTTCCACAGCTCGCTGAGGACACACGACTTACACTTTGGGAACCACTGCACTAAGATTAAAAACATGCAACTACATGCTCAAAGATGGTTAACACTGAAGACAGGTGAAGACACGATTCTGCAAGTACTGTGCACATGTAGCAATTTTGTTTTTCCATTTGGAAAATAGCCCCATGTCAGATGCACCTCTGATTCAGGGTTGGTTTCTGTGTATGTCTGAAAAACCCTAAGTGTATGCATAGCTCTTAAGTTCCTGGACCTCAAATGGATGAAAACCGAAGCTATTCCCATTTGGTATATGTACACAGAAATGTTACAGCATTGCTATGAGTCCAATTATCAACTGAAAATGGAAAAACAGAAAGACCAAATTATTGAACTTTGAAACAAAAGGTTAAAATGCTTTTGTACCTGATGGAGAATTATGCGCTGAAGACAAAGATTTGGATTTGGAATCTGATAGCCGGGAAATGCTATTTGCTCTGATTCTAGGAGTAACTTTAGTACTATCTGCTGGTGGTGTTATCCGAATGCCGCTTCTGATTATGGCTTCTGGTGTACGTGATGCTGTAGTGCTTCTAGTTATTGTTGCTTCAGAGTCACTACGAGCTGATAATGAGCCAAGCCTATTTCTGCGTGGTTGAGCAAGCAGGTCAATTCTTGAGATATTTCTCCTTCCTGAGGGCGGTTTGGATGTAGAACTTGTAGTAGACACTTCAGAAGCAACTGATGCTTTATCTGCATCTGCAAGCTCACTATCTGAGACTTCACCAAGCCGTGCTCTACGTAAGAGAGAAGTCCTTGTGGGGCGAGGCCTTGGAAGAGTGGTTGATTTACTGGATTGCGAAGTAGATGATGGAGAGGTCTTCAACTTAGCTGATTTGATGCCTTCCGTTTTGGAATGCAAATGTTCATCAGCTGAGGTAAAAGGAGTCCTTCCATGTGATTTGCCAGAGCATGCTTCCTGGTCAGATGATAAAATATCAGAAATGGCAGAATGAGGTACACTAGAAGTTTGGTCATCATCTGTTAGATCTACTGAAGGCTGCCTTATTCTTCCACTGCTCTGCACTATCTTGCGTGCATCACTTCTTGACCCAGGATCTGAAGAACGGCTTTTTGCTTTCTTTTCAATTTTGTCTCTAACACTCATAGAAGATGACTTTAAAGCATCTTTAGAAGGAGACCCAGTGGAACACCTGTCTTTATACAGGGTGGTGAAGCTTTTTCGCTTCTGAGTTGGTTTTCTTTCACTATCCCCAGTGACTAGACTAATTGTACTAGCTGTATCCACATCTGATTCAGGCGAAATGGAATTGTCTCTGTTATAGCTGGGAGTGTCAGGTCCTTCATCAGTTTTGTTTTCTTCACGCAGCTTCGCTTCCAGAAAAGCCATGACAGCTTCTGTGTCTTTTAAAATAAGCGTTGTATCTAGACTGGAATCTGTTTCCACAGAATCACTTTTCTCAGATATTCTACTAGTAGTTGCTAAAGAAATTGAAGGTGGGGTAACTCCACCCTGTTTATTAATATGAGGAATTAGTTCTATAGGTATATTTGTGCTTGGTTTATCTATGGTAAAACTCCCTTGTCTCACTAATGGTTTGGATGTTTCCTTCTTATCCCCACTAAAACTTTTTGCAGTTTGACATTTTGTTGTTTCCTCTGCTTTTCTTCTTTTCCCTTCATTTTGGATCACTTTCATTTCTGCTTTGCCTGCACTTCTCCCCGATGCCTTTTCTTTATTATCTGTTTTATGGGAAACAGACATTTCCTCTCCCCCTCTTTCAACATGATTTGCAGATTTTGTAGACGATAATTTAGCGGGAGCCCAATGCTTTAGCTCATTTTGTTCCTGCTGTTGAATTTTAGCTAAAGCTTGTTTTACAACCGATGCTTCTCTACCATTTTCACTTTTCTCTTTGCCAGAAGAGGAGCAACTATTGGAATGAAAAACTGTCTGGTCTGTTTTAGAAGTGAGGCCATTCATTGCTCTGCTTGTTTTAGTTAGGCTTCTATTGATATCTTGTCCTATTTCTTTTTGGGTATGAGTTGGAGTTTCTTTCTCTTGAAGTTCAGTGTCTTGTTTTTCACCTATCTCTGATCTCTGATGAGTTGCAGTTTTTGTTCTTTGTCCTTCTGTGACATTTTCCTCCTTTGGCAATTGTGGAAGAGTTCGCCTCTTCCGATCTCGACTTGCCAAAGAGGCAGCTGAGCCAGCACTTCTCACTGATATGCCCGATTCACTTATGTCAGCATCTAAAGCCAAATTAAATACAGTAAAACAGAGGGGGAAAAAATGAAATTTTGCCAATGGCTGAAATACAACAGCTTGCTAAATTTACAAGAAACCTGGATTTTCCCCATTTGTTTCTTCCATCATACAGGTAATTAGACTTTCTGCAACCATTTATAATATATAACAGATAGAATAAGAGCATCGATTTACATTTATTAAATTAAAGGGAGCTATCCTAATTTGTACTGGAAGTAGGTAGGCCAGTGGGCCTGTGCTGCATCCAGCGTAAATTTGGGGACAAAAGCAGTACAGCTCAAGGTAAGGGGAAGCCTTTCCCCTTACTCCATGTCGCGTTGCAGTCCCAATGGGTCTACTTGGATGAGGTGGTACAGCTCCGAGCAGCCTAGAGTCATGCCGTGCTGCCCACAAACAGCATAACTGCTAGATCCTGGCCCTGCCTCCCGCTCTCCACCCACCTGCATGCGGGAACGTCCGTCGCCTGCCCTCCCCTGCCCTGAAACGCCTCTCTCTTGCCTCCTATCTGCGCTCCCCATGCCCCCAACAGATCTTTGCATCAACTAAGCTTGGCTGACGCAACTCACACTTCTTCTGGGGCTCATGTGTGCTGGCCTCCCCGCGTCAACATCTGTGCGCCAACCTATCTCCCTGGAAAGTGGTGCAAAAGTGGCTTACAGCACTTTTGTGACACTTTTGGACCAGTGCAAGGGATTTGCGTCAGTCCAAGTGAGGGGCAGGATTATGCCCATAGCTTCATACATAAGAGTAAATTTAATGTTAAAAGCAGGTACAACTATTTGTAATCTGAATATAATGAAACACACTAATAGTCATGGTCAAGACAGTTCCCAAACTTTATATTTAAAAACAGTACTGGTTACTTTTCACAGTACCATTTTCTAGTGGAGCAGATGATTCCATTCGCAACTCGCTTTCTTCATGTTTTGTATGATTAGCAGCCAGACTAGCCCACTGTGACACCCAACGTTTGCTTCCAGATGTACAAGTGCTTTCCTGATAAGAAATGTCAAAACACAGATACAAATATTTTAATATTTGATAGATATTAACTTTAAGAGAAAACACAGAAAAAATGAATATAAGAATTTTTTAGAGTATCTACGGCTAATTATGATAGCCTTAGACAGCTGCAATTCTGGGAGTACGCAGCACTGAATATAGTGGGGCTTATCTCTGAGTAGATATGCATAGATATTAACTTACAGTCTGTGCAATTGTTTTCTATAATGCTGACCAGTAACAATGAAATAATTGAAACATCTGCAGTTATGCATAACTGTAGGCGTTTTTAAAAGCATTCACATACTTTAGAGTGCCAATGAAAAGATGAAGCTGACACTTGCTATTCAATAGTAGTTAAATATTGAATTGCTATGAGAAGTATGAAAGATTCATATTCTGCTTGAAAGACCTCTTCTACAGGCAGAAACACATTCTGGAACAACTGAAGGCTGAAGGGGTTGAAGACGTAAGCCTGAAGCTTAATTCATAGGTAAGTGCTCCAAATGGGAACCCTTGAAACAATGCTGGAACTAGGAAGCATTTGGAGAGGCTCAGACTAACTAAAGAAGTGGGGAGGGACATTGGGTTGTAATCTCCAGGGCTTACATTGCATATACATGAATGCACGGAGTGTGGGAAATAAACAGCATGAGCTTCAACTTCTAGCAAGTAAAGGTAAATTTGACTTGATAGGAACAACCGAAACCTGGTGGGATGACTCTCATGACTGGAATGCACAAAGGGAAGGCTATCAATTGTTTAGGAAGAACAGATGTGGTGAAACGGGAGGGAAATCCAAAATGGCCAACGTAGCCCTATGAAGAGCATCTGGATAAACTGAAAGGGTAAAATTAACAAACACAACATTGTGGTGGGTATCTACTAGGCTGCAATCCAAGGCTGCAATGAAACCTGTACTTCGGATTTCAGGAAGGTTGATTTGAATAAGCACAGAGAAAACTGACAAATGCTGAGTGTGCATGTGAGAAGGCTCTCTGATTCAGCATTCATGGCATACGTGTGACACTCCAGCACTAAGTACACAATAACAGCCAGTGCCTCTTAAATATAAGGAGGGGAAATGGGCTCCAAATTCCACCTGGGTGACTCCCTCCCCAATACCTAAACAACATTCTCAGGGTGGAAGAGAAAAAATTAGATGAGTGTTTTTGAATGAAATTTTAGGCACCTCTATAAAACAATGCCAATAATAATATTGTAAGTATGTTTGTAATTACTTAGCCATTAAGTATGTAAGTATGTAATTACTTAGCCATTGGCAAAATAACTTCATGCATTCCAAGAAATCACTAACACAGAATTCAGGACAGATTACCATGGAACAAAATACCCAGTCTTAAGCCAAGCTGGGTCTGGAGGCTGCATATCATCTGTGTTCACAAGAAAAAAAAAATTCCCTCCAAAGCTGAATAGCATTGATTAGCTTCACTGGTTTCCTCCAAATATAATAAGCCCTATGAAATACAGTTCCCATACTTCGACATTCTTTGATCCTATCGCAAACATGCACAGCAGCACCTACGGCTTGATGTCTGCTGCTCTCTCCTATGTAAAAATCCTCCCCCTCCCACTGCCACCATCTTTGTTAGTCTTAAGGAAGAGGAGTACTGGCAGAAAGCTCCAATACATGTTAGAGGCCCAACACAGATCAGGCCACATCCAACCAGAAGTGTACCCCCAATTCTAGAGCTTGCTTCATCATTAATACCAGTTATTTGAATCTATTTAAAAAGTGTTTTAGATTAAGATGATAGAATTAATCTGGCAAGCATTAAAATGTGAGCCTCAAAGGAATTACCAAATTTTTATACAGCCACATTCAAGTACGTTTTTCGTCACTCAAATTGTGAAAACAAAGTATGCTTAAATGTAAATTAACACAGTTGTTGCATGAGTCTGGTTCATCTTCTTGCAAAAGTCTGACATTTTCCTTTATCATTCTAATTACAGAAGCGCTGAATTCCAAGAACAAATGGCTTGGGCAAACAAATTAAATATATGCCTAGACTTCCTTTGTTCTCAGATCTTTTCCAGTGCCAAATAATCTGCTTTTTATATACAATAACTTATTTCATCTTTTCATTTTGTCAGACCAGAAAATCAAATTCACAAATCCTTTAAAAGTGACTTATTTTCTATGTCACTTACAACACCTATCTTGCGCTGGAACAGGCATGCCAGGAAGTCTGCACTGTATCCAGTTCCAGATTGCAGCCAGAATCAGCTCAGCTGGAGGGAAGGGGAAACTTGTCCCCTTATCCCTGTGTAAGCCACTACAGCCCCATTGGGTCTCCTTGAACCTGTGCCACCTCAGGAGATGAAGCAAGTCCAAGGAGAACGGAGCAGCTCCCAGCTGCTTGGGGAACAGGGCTGGGATCCCGCTCCCCGCCTGCCCACCCCCTGGAACGCCTCCCTCCCGTCTTCTCCCCTGCATCGGTTGAGCTCAGCCAGAACAGCCTTTCCTCTCCACATCGGTGCGGAGGCTGGTTGCGGCCTCTGTGGGTTGGCGCGTGTCCCTGTGCTGGCTCAGCCAACACACAAGGAGGTGCAAACGTGCTTTATGGCATGTTTGCGACCCTCCTGGGCTGGCACAAGTGACTTACGCCAGCCTAACTAGTAGTTAGGATTGCACCCTTAGTGTTATTTTAATAAGTGAGAGCTGTGCAGATTTTAAAAAGCTGTAATTGATTCAGTATTTGCTCTACAATCTCAACAAAACGCCTGAATCCATTATCATTAGTCCAAATCCATTTAATGCTATGTGATTGGATCGAAATCTTCTCCTGCATGAGCACTGTCTTATTTTTGCCCTAGAGGACTGGGTCACAATTTCTGGTAATTCTTTCTTCCCTCTTCCAGTCCCCTGTGCCACATACTCATTTGTTCCACATACAGGCGTTGGAGACGATAGGGAGAATCACCTCCCTATTTGTGTGAGTGCAAGACAACATTAATGCAAGATAGGGCTTTGGATCCAACCCCATTTCCTCCTTTTGGAATGATTACAACTTTGTGCCTCATGTGTCAGAAATACAAATAGTAAGTTAGCTGGGACAAAATATTGCATGATAGGTGAAGTAAGGTGAAGAAATTATTATGAGTGAAATAAAAAAGAATGTTTTTCTCCATGTAATAATATCTGGTTTTCATATGGGCAACAGATTCAAGTGATATAGTTTTAAAATTCTGGTAGGTTTAATTTTTTTTTTTAACAGAAAGCACCTATAAATACCAATATTAACTGACTTCAGGGGAAAGGACTTATGATAATTCATATGGAATAGTAGAAAATACTTGGATGGTATTATACTGAACCCTTATATTCCCATTTGTGGGATCATCACTGTCAGCCATACGTCTCTGATTCCAAGACATTTTTGGGAAAAGCACACAGTGATTTTATCCTCAAGTTACAGATTAAGAAAGAGATAGGATCATTCATAAATCCCCCATGCCAGTAAGCTGTCATGCCACACTGGCAAATAGTAGTTTGTGCCAATGGAGTGACACTGTTGTAATAGCAGAAGAGGCAAAAAAAAGTGAGACCACAGTGAAGGTGGAGAACAAATATTATGCTTCCTTCAGGCTTGTTCTTATTTCCCATGATAGCAGAAATTTAAACCTGCAAACAAGGTGGTGGATATCACACTCCCATTTTTGTTGGAATAGCCCCAGATGACTGTCTCCTCCCTATCTTTCCATTCCTCACAAATGCAACACAAAACAGTATTCCAATTAACTCTGCAGTTAATCACAGTACACCATAAGGGATATATAAGATCTAGGCAAAGAAACTCTGATTTCGTACATCAAGGTTAACGGCATAAGTTGACATCACTCGTATTTATGGAGCATAGAGCACACAAGTGGTGATGGGTATATGGGACCTTAAAATGAATGAAGAGCCAAGACTCACAAATTAGGAATGGCATATTGTTTATATTCCTCTCAAAATGCTTGAAGTGTTCTGCCTCAAAACTCCAGGCACAAATATTGCACAGCAACACCAACTGCACCGTTGCTAGTAGGACTAAAAGGATAAGACATCACACAAGCTGACAGGACATCACCATACTTCTATGTGGCACTACTAAACGAACTCCCACTCACCACTTAGAACACTCAAAACAAACAGAGGACATGAACACCTATGGTCAGAGAATCTTGACATCTCCATACAGTACAGTATAGGAAAACGTGTACTAGCTAAGGAAGCCTTCCACATTTCATAAGTGGTAATAGCGTCTCCCAATACAGGCAGTACGGAATGTGTATGCAGGTTGCAAAAACGAAGGCCTGGTGGCCACCGAACCTCAAATGTATATAAGCTCCCTCTAAGCTCCAGTGCAAACAATTGGGAGCACAGCTATCTTTCTTGAACACTAAGCATTAAAGTGATTTACATTGCTGGTCAAACAATCAGAACATATTCTACCTTGCAAGATTAGAGCCAGAACACATTGGGAGCAACCACCCGCTGTAGACAGAGTTGAATGGAACTCTATATATGAGATGGGTGAATTCTATTTGGACCACATGAGAAGCCCCATCCTCAAGTGACAGTGACATCAAGTGCTGCCTGGCAACAAACGTCCTGGAGGGGCTATTTTCCCAGGGCTTGCTATAACCACTGAGACCAGCGGTAGTGGCAGTAGGAACACCAGAGAACTGCCAAGAACATCATGAACCTTTTAACATCATGAACCTCAACATCTCTTATTTATTCCACCAAAATTGCTTTTGTATTGCACTGCATAATATATATCACTTCGAATCTTTCAGAATAGATCAAAAGATGGGGATATAAAAATCTAAAATGACTAATCATTTTCCTTAATAGGTGAATCCCCAAGTGTAAACCCCAAAGAACTAGCACTAGGAGAACAATGGGTATGCAGGATGGGATGGAAAAGCATCTAGGTATTATAATAAGCTCACTCAATCACTCAGATACTTTCCATTTGTGGCTGTTACCCACACTTCCTGTGCTTTTCTTCTCCATAGGTCTCTACAAATTGACAAAGGTCAAGAACAAGTAACTCATGCCAGCTGGCAAACAGAATGTCCAGGGACATTCTGGTCCCAAATTCTAAGTTAATCAAAGAGAAGATCAGAAATAGTAGAAATTATTACAGGATACTGTAAATTTCTTACACGACACTTCCAATGTTTTATATTATCTAGGGTGGCACAAATGGAAAACCTTGCCAGTGTCCTGTGTGCACGTGCTAGAAAACCAAGAAAATACAAAGGGGTTGATCATGACCCCACAAATGATTGCTAGTGAAGATGCCAAGCCAAAATTTGTGGACCATTCAGTACATGCAATTCAATTATGTCCCCTATCCCAGGTTCATGCAGTTCATAAGAATGGCCATCAGGGACCAAAGACAAGTGTTAGATACCATCAATTCAGGCTCTTACGTTTTCAAGAATAACAGTCAGTAATGCAACAGGTACAGTGATATCCAGTAAGGAGAAAAGAGACAGGGAAAGCTACAGTGATGCCTCTGAGACACAGGAATCTTGTGGAAATAAAGAGCTTGACTATTCTATTCCTTCTGGGTGGTCTAAGAACTCACTCCACCACCAATACTGTTCAGTCAAGGCAATGACTGTTTCACATGCATTCTCTTGCAACTCTTCCCCTACTTTGATTGTTACTCACCTCAGAGGTTTTCTGAATGGCATACACAACCAGAGGACAATCTGGAGATTCATTGCCACAATACACAACCAGAGTTCAGAGTCTGCCCCTAACATCCGCAAGAATAAGCTCTCAACAAGTTTCATTTTCTCCTGATCCACATGAGGACCACTGACGTGATGAACCTAGCAATTCTACCATTAAGTGCAGTGGAAGACTGACAACAGTGTTGGTAAGGGGGTTTTGATTTTGCCGGAGTACTGGCATTTCTGCGCTCTTTCAAGTAATTTGGATAGTTAATTAATGGCAGAAATTCCCAGTTTCCTCCATTTTACTTTTCTATCACTCCTGAGGCTTCTGTGCTGCCTCAGTAACCTGGAAGGGCTACAGAGCCATTCAAAACCAGTAGCTATGCTTGGTCTATTTACTGTTTGAAAAGCATCATCTTCCCTAACTGACTGATAATGAACTTGGCTTTGTGCCAGTTCATTGGATCATGAACCCCACCTGATTTGCAAGACTAGGAAATTAAGGAAATCAGTTGATCCTTCCCCAGTATCAAAGCCACAGTAACACCTGGTCAATCCCCATGGGCTCATACAGTTCCCTTTGTGCATTTGCACATGTCTGATATGGGAAGCTTCTGCTACTTCAAAGGGGTTTATCCACTCACTTTGCTGCATGTTTGCCTTCAGGAAAAGCAAGAAAGAATAGGGAACATACCCAGAAAAGTCATGTGAGAGTTTGTTTTATCTGCTGCTTGCATTTTTACATCCTTGCCAACATTTGCCACACAGCCTTTTCTTCTTTTTCCAGTTTCAGTGTCTTGCCTTTATTATTATTAATTATTATTAACAGTATTTATATACCGCTTTTCAACTAATTTTTCAACTTATTCCTTTTATTTTCCCACAAGTGGTTTGAGTTGAAGCCTTTTCATTAACTTCTTGTACTCATACCATTTATTAGCTTGGTCTCAGTTCGCTAAAGAGGCAGAAGTTGCCATGGTCTCTTAGACCATCACATTCTGCTACTTTCATTTTGAAGGGAAATCCCCAGATTTTAGGACTCCCAGTTAAGCCATTTCTGCCCAATGTTGCATATATGCAACAGGGATCAAATATGTACACCTGGGATCAAATATGGGCTGGGCAGAAATGGATTAAACTCAGAGGGACATTTTTCCCAAGGCAGCCTTCTGCTTTCTAAGCTCTCCTAGGTTTGGATAGTTGCAGCAAACTACCTTTTCCCAGTTCATTCCCAATTTACCCAATTAAAAAGATGAAATGGGGATCAGAAACCTGGATGCTGGTCACTAACCACTAGTTGCTATGCTCATCCTGCCCCCATGTAACTGAAGTAGCCTTGATTGGGGTACTGATGAAACACTGTGCTTTATTCCATAACCTCTATGGAATGAGAAGGGCTGCAACTAAGCTTTGACTGCGACTAAGTATATTTTGTGGACAAAAAGTACAGTTAAATATTATGGAATTAATTTCAACACAGATTGGAAAGGGTATTTTGCCAGATACAAGGATAAAAGAGACAAAATTTGGGTATGTTTTGAAATCTTGGAAAAAACAAACAAACAAAAACAACAATTTGGATTGAATAGGCATATGTTTCAGCACTGGGGTGGCAATTAGTTTTTTGTCCAGCAGGTGGCTGTCACAGAGACTACTTCAACTCTTGGACTACTGTATTAAATAACAGCAGTAGCTTTCTTCCTTTTTTCAAGATTGAAAAACTTAATTCACATGAGGGGAAAACATACATTTACTGTACTTGAAAGAGTTTTACACATTTATTACATATTATCCACAAAGAATGTGGAACTACCTTGATTTTGCATATTACTGTCAACATATTTCTTAAAGTTGCACACTAAATATGGCTTCATGTAAAAGCAGTCCCCATAGAAAAAGGTTCATTTCAAAATGTTAAGTAATTACTGGGGAAAAGATTTTGGCACAACCTTCAGCTGCAACTGGAATTTGAAGTCAAAATTTATACTCTACAAAATACGGAAGGGTGACTGACTTTTATGTAGTATTACTAGTGGTTCAAGAAACTGAGTTTAAAAACTGCACTTTACAAGTTGCATTCCCCTTCTCAAACTTGCTAGATCTTCTGAACCAACCCACCCATTCTAGTGTTGAAACATCAGAGGATATCAGTACTAGCTCCTTCAATTCAAGCATCCAGAAAATTTGGTACACTGCACATGAGAAATTCCTTGTGCATATATTCACAGGGATGACAAGAGAAACATAGGATCAAACTAACTGACTTACAACCCAATCCTAAGCTACTCAGAGCACGGGGCTGCCGCAGTGCCAAAATAGTTGCTGCAGCATCCAATGCGCCCAGGGCAGCCGCCGCCTCCTCCTCGAGAGAAGAGGACTTTCACCCTCCTCCCCCGAGTAAGGGAAGTAGCCCCACAATAAGACTACTCAATTCTGCGGCAGCTCTTGAATCTGAGTGACTGCCAGGTGGTGGAATGCAGGCCCAACACCAGAGCTGGCCCAGTGCGGGCTCACACTGAACTAGTTCTGGCACTAGGCCCATGGTAAGGCTCGCAAACGTGTCTTATGGCACATTTGCAACAGTGCGTGCCGGTGGTGAGCAAGTGCATGAGGCTCAGGATTGGGCCCCTACCTACCTACAGATATGCAATTCATTTTACCATGTAATGCTGTCAATTCATTCTTCAGCTTGATGTCTGCACTGGCTGACACTTTCGGTTTTCCAAGAAAACTTGCTATTTCTAGCTTAAGATATGAATTAAGCCTGAAAATTATGAATTAACTTGGCCTTCGGATTACAATAATTCAGCACGTTCTGAATACTTACTCCAGTATTATTCTGGCTACTTTATAAGCCATCAAATTGTCTTTTTCATTCTTCTGTTCTCAAAACAAAGTAAAAAGGATGGGGGAAGGACAGAATTAAAGTGCCAAGTGATACTAAAGCAGATGTTATAGAAATGTATTCTCTATAAAAGTACATCTGCATTTCTCTTATATAATGGAGAGAAATAAGGGTAGAATACAATTTGAAAGGCCTGAGATTTTTCAACATCTTAAGGACAGCGGATTGCTAACCAAATGTAAGAAGCACTAACAATTATCTGTTATAACACACACTGACTATTTAAGAAATAACTTCTGTTTAAGAATCATTATTCCACATACTTTCTTATTCACCTTCTGAAGTTGTTCCAGGGGTCCAAACACAAACTCTTCTGGACTTGAAAGCTTGACTTATATGTTGGTGGCATTCATGTTAAAAAGGACACATGGAATATGTATCTGTGGGTTGTTATGGATACGTTATGGAGTCACTTGCTACAGATTGTACAAGGCAGGAACATTCTTTCCAGGCACCATAGAGAACATTTCAAAGCCTGCTCATATTACATACTCATAGCATGACTACTTTAAGGAACATTTTATGAAAAACAGATCATCTTTAGAGATAGACTGAAGAATGCTGTGGTAGTTTACTTTGAAGGGCCAAAATACTGAAGTTAAATTCAGGGGTGATCAGTGCATTGCCCATAAAGCCATTATAGCCCTTGAAATACCTTTATAAGATTACTAGTAATTTCAGCTTTGATTCACCACAAGTTGCTTTTGATTGTCCCTCCTGATTGTAGGGATAGCTGGAAAATGAGAGCCAAACATTAAGGAACTAGAAACACAGGAGCAAGTGAAAGCGGCCCAATTGTTTCATTGCTTAATCTCTAACTGCTGCTAAATTAAGCTTCTCTCACTACTACTCCATCCCAATTCTGATCTATTTGTTGGAAAGTTTCTGAATAGCAAAAAATGGAGACTGGCATCTGTTATGATGATAACAGTGCTGTAAAAGTTATACAAATTGTTAACTAATGCACTAATTTTTAAAAGCCCTTTATTTCCATGATATATTTCTGAGAATCTGCCTGTCTTTGGGTTACCATAACAAAGCTATATTGTCAATTTTTCAAAACACACACTTCCTCCACCATCTCTATTTACTTCAGTCTTTGTTAAGATAGTCACTAAAAAGACTACAATATTCCACATTTCATTTGCTCCCATTTCAAACTTTCAATGTCAGTTTAAAGGAAGGACACTGAGTTTTCAGTATTCTGACGGATTACGGTAAAAGAGACGTGATCACCGAATTAGATGGACAAATTTGTTCAACGAGTGGGTTAGCCTGTGTAGGCTGGAAGTACAACAGATTTTTTCTGCCTGGTATCTGGGGACATAAACGCAAATTGCTCCTTAAATACTACTTTGCAATCTTAAAATGAAATAACAGGTTCTATGTAGTGAGTATTCAGCTGCTTTTCCCTTCATCTAAAAATTTTCCCGTCATCTAAAAATAAATTCTAAAGTTTAAGAATAGTGCCATTTTAAGGGACTCTGTAAATCTCAAATTCTATTGCTATTAAATAGATGCATGTAATAAAAGTGATTTTTAAAAATACATTCAAGAAAACAAAAAAAAAATGCTGATACCAGATGCAGGTTCAGGGTATAAAATCTATGATAGGAGGATAAATGCATACAAATTAGAATACACATAACAGAATACAAAAAGAATACATAATTAAATATTGCTTAAATTAGTAGTACTGAACTTGGACATATGTTTTTGAACAGAATAAAGAATCTGTTCCAAGTGGTGAAAAGTAAGAGTACTGTAAAACCAAGGTAAAACAGTTCAAACATGACAATAGCACTCCATTCAAGTTTTGCAGCAACAGAGCTCAAAACCCAGCCAAGCTGAGCACCACACAGGTTGGCATTCCTGGAAGTACAATGATGTCATCGTTGTGCATCCAGAAGTGCTGCTGAACTGCTGCAGCAGCCCAACTCCTTAGGAGAAGATTGGACACTCGTGTCATTTCTTGCTTTCTTGTTATCTCACTCATAGAAAAATGTCAGTATACATAGCAAGCCTGTCCTGTTGATAACACAAGACTGTTAAGTATCTATAACATATATCTAGCTTCAGATTTTTTTATCCTATTTCATTGAAGTCCCCTTGCTGCTCTATTGTTCAAAGATGGCCTTTAGTTTTGTTTTTACACTTCTTTTGGTGTGAGAGGCTTGAAAGGCTTTTGGAGTTCTTTGAATTTTTGCTTTAATTTTTTAATCATCTGAGCAACCTTCAAGAAGTCATAAATCTACTGCTAAAATCTGCCAAACTTTGACAAAAATTTGGCATAGAGTAATGCCGAAATCAAGTGTCTACCATACTGACTCCTGGGGGCACAGGATGGCAGTGAAGCAATGAACTATATCTTTCCATCCTTCTTTTGACCATCTTTCACAGATTCTGTGAATCTTCTCTTTGGACTTCCACAAACTTCTGAATTTTTCCTGACCAATTCCCATGTACACTCAAACAATGCAGCAGATCTCACATTTATTTTTATCCTTAGTTGCCCAACACACTCAATGTTAGTTTCTAGCGCGTCTTGAGTACAAAGAAGTGCAGTTCTGTACAGAAATGAAATGCTGCACAGAAAAAACATGCTAGATAGTATGTGCCTACAGAGCAATAAAAGTTGGGCATGTGCCTACGTAGCAATAAAAGTTGGCAAACAGCCATGGTTTTTCAATTTCTAGAAGAATTACAAGTTTTATTAAAGCAAACAGAGATAGAAAGGATTAAAACAGAAATTAGTTAATATTCGCTAAGCAAGCTTTGCTTGTGAGCTACTTAACACTGGCTATATCAAGGTCCTCTCCTTTATTGGAAGAAAAAAGATGAAGACCCATCAAAAGTTGAATTCTACCTCTGTGTCAAGAAATCCAGTTGTACTCAGTGGTCTTTTTTCTTCCAGCACTACTGTAGCAGAATTTATAGCCCAATCTTTTACTAAATCTCTCTGGCTCTCGTTGATAACAGGCCTATTATAATCCTGGCTGCCATCCACTCCAAAAACCTGAAAATAAAACAAATCATCACACACATTAAACTGAAAGCCTTCCTAATAATATTCAGTGAGTGTATGGGTGGTGCCACTACCAACAGGAGACCAGTATTTGTTTTTTGTAAGCTTTAGTAGTTCATTGTGCTATGTAAATCTTACCTGCAATTTGCTATAAAAAATAAAACAGAATTTTGTAAGCAGTACAGATAGATTTCTTTGAAGCTTTCTTCCAAATATAACTACTGATATTCTCTGAAAGCTGGCCTCATCTGCATATAAGAAGCATGGCCTCTTTGCAAAAATATACTATCTTCACAATACCTAAAGTTGTATTTTTGCAGCTCCTATGCGTATTTAAGCTTTCTTGTATTCTGCATTTGTTGCTAGCATTGTGCTTTGTCTGATAATAACATAGAAAGTCAAAAATTTAGAGTCAATGAGATCAATGAGTTTAAAAAGAAAAATCAATGGTGATTTGTGTGAGAAAGGGCAATAGTTCTATCAATACTACAAGTATGAAGTGGTGTTGCAGGTGGCAAGAGAGAATTAGTCTGATCAAGTCCTTTTTCCCCCGTGACAAATGCAGTTAAAGCAACTGCATTGTTGTTAAATTCTAATACAGAAGCAAGCATGTGCTATCAGCTCTTGTAGCAGTCAAAAAAGCGTAAGCATAATTCTTTTATAAAGGCCTTAATCAGTAGCAGATACTGGTTACTTTATTGACCATATTGTGTGCATATTATCCTCTTCTTTTGCCCCATTGCAGTCTCCGATTTACAAAAGTTGCATATGCATTACAAAGACAACTATATTAACCATTTGCCTATTTTTCTCTGTGTTGCTTTGATCACTACAAAACCTCATAGTAGCATTTTAAAACAAATATTTATCCTTTTTGTGCTCAGTTCAAATTTCTACTTACCTTTAAGTGTCTCTCATTCCATTCTGTTCTCTTCTGGGTTTTTTTCCCCTTCTTGACCTTTCTGCTTGTCTGCCACTAATCTTCTTAAATGCTCATTATTATTAGTATGTCCCCACCGACAGATCCATCTTATTTGGCTTATAACCATTTCAAGATGTATTTATTCCTATTATCTTACAAATATTTTCTACATTTACAGTAGAGTACAATAATTTTTGTTGCACTGGATCCAAATGTTTCTTACACTAAAATTTTTAACACTGCAAAAAAAAAAAAAAGAATGGCATGTTCCCTGCTAAAATTTTTAATATTTTCTTCACAGACATTCTATTTGCGTAAGGAGGGAGGGGTAAGTTATTTCCCTTTCCTTCTACAACCCTTGCGCCCACCACAGCTGTACCTGAGGGTTTTTAAATACTATGGCCTGGTTATTGCACAGCCTACCAGGATGTTAAACTTCTGTTCCTTGAACCATAGTCCCTCAATGTCACACGGCAAACCTACAGGGCAGTTTGTGATACAGCATGGGGTTTTGACATTCATTGAGTAAAAAAGTAAAAAAAGAAAATTTCTACTAGCTGTGTCCACCATCTAAAGTAGTTCTTTGAATCCCAGTCTAAATTTTTATTATGGTGCAAGACAAGTAGTACTTAATCTTGATAGTTTTCCATAATGTGCCAGTGCATGTTCACAGATGGATATTTTTATTTTGATTCCTTAACATAAAAAAATACCCCTGTAGCCCATGGGGAATGACCATCACAGTTTTAGGATGCTGCTTAAACATGGAGAGGATCATAACCATTATACAACACAAAACAATGTGTTTTCTCCATACTATGTGAACTCTTAACATTGCCAGGTTGCTCAGTATTAGAATGAAGATGCACCAGATGTGGTGAAAGTGTCACATATATTTCCCAAACAGAACTGAAGGGACATCTGTACCAACAGCTATTTTTAATTTTATCCCTAGCAGTTTGGGTCCTTCAAAAGATTTTCACCTTTACTATTTACTGTCCCTTGAAATAAAATGTTGCATTAGCAAATGAACTACATACATTAAAATCATTTTAACACCAACTTTATTTGCAGTTGCGTTTTCAATGACTGTGAAAACTATTTTTTCCCTTAGCAGAAGGCATGGGAACATGGAAATAACTAATTTACAAATTCATGCAAGATTGTAAAAATCACATTAATGTATGTCTTTGAAGCATGGGCAAGCTTCTCAAAGCAGTTTTAAGCTTATATGCAAATTCTACAAAGTCACAGCAATTATAACAGACCAGAACAAAGGTAAGACCAAAACAAAGTAACTCAACTATGCTATCTAAGGCTAGAAAATGAAGATTATCTAGATCACTTCTGGAAATAGCAAGGAAATCATACCGAACCAGTACTACTTAACAATGATACCGCTGTTGTTCTAGAGTTCTGTTGAAAAAGCAGGTAACTAAGGGCACAATCCTAACCAGGTCTATTCAGAAGTAAGTCTCATTACTGTTAAATGTATTTCCAAACATGAAAGTTCAGTGGTAAGCTGTTCAGGAGTTCCCAAGCAAATCCACAGTAATATTTTTTCCTCTGTATGGAATACTCCTATTTAATATAGCACATGATAGAGACTTGAAACTCAACTAAATGCTTTATGCCGAAATGTTTGACTACCTGCTAAGGACTTGCAGATAAGTTTTAATATGCTGCTTAGATAAGTAGATGTATTGCAACAATATTTAATGGTCATAAAGACCTAGCATATGTATTCACTACACTGGTTCCACAACATGTGAAAAGTAAGGGTGATGTGTTGCTGATGGTGCAATAAATGATACATATTTGATACAATAAATGATGATGATGTTACAATAAATGATACATATACATACATAAAACCTCCTCCTTCAGTTCTTTCCAGTGAGTCAGTATAAAAAGGTAAAACCAGGGCGCTCATTGTAGTCATCGTAACATCATTAACTTCTTCCGTCTTCCTGTCTCCACAATATAAACGGGCAATCTTCCATCCAGACATTAACCAGACCAGCTTAGCTTCAGCTAGTTTGCTGTACAATCACGTTCTATGCCTAACCCAGTTCTTTAACATCTATTTATATTGCTGCACATATCAATCACAGCTGCTTCTGGTTCAAAATTTATTGGCCACTTTGAGAACTGTTAACAGGCAGGATATAAATATAATTCAGTAAACATAAAGGTGAATACTAATGTGCTTTTCCTACTCATAGGCTTCTCTCTCACTCACACACACACCCTTTGTGTGTTCTGTCACTACTGTAGTAATGTAACCTGAGCACCGAGTATCCCATGACAATATGAGGCTGGCGAACACTTATTCTTCAACTCTGTAACTATACAGTAATCAAAAGGCTTAAGCATCTCTATGTAGTCACACTATGAGTGACAAGACTTTGTAGCAAATCTGACTTTGAGTAACCATATGAACTACATTACTACAGATTTCAAAATTCTGCATTTAACATACCTGAACAGCATAATCTGAAAAATAAAATACGAATGAACACCAACACTGAATCACAAATGCTTAGTTCTGCAATATCAATTGCCTGAAGTCAAGATATTTAATTTAGGATGAATTAATGGCTCCCAAAAATTGACATTAAGACATATTGCATTTTACTGAAGAGTCTTCAAGAGAATGTGAATTCGACTACTGACACAAATATTGATTAAACAAGAGTAAACAGCAAAAACAGTGTTACACATTGTATCTTGAAAAAATTACATAAATATATGAAAACAATAAGGACACTAGCAACAAAGTAATCTGCAAGAGGTCCAAGGAAGACTACAAACAAATCAAACACTGCAATCCAATTTGTGAAGTATGCACTCAATTTACACTGAAAATTAGAAACATCTTGTTACAACACTTCAAGAATCCTAACAACTGACTATAGGCTGAGTCTCCTCATTCGAGATGGTTCTGCTCCCAGAACTCACATGGATGGCAAAAATGGCATTAAAGCAAATCCATTTAAAAAACAATGTCCCTTTGCTAGGTAATTTAAAAACAGCCTTGCTGACCTTTGTGATGCAAGACAGAGTCATTAGGCAGACAATCCATCAATCAGTCTCTTTCCAGGTATTTAGAAAAGCATCACTCCAAGCCAGAGACCCCTCTCTTCACGAAGAGCAAAGCGAATATCTTTCTTTCACAGAATCAGGAGGGAAGGGAGGGGTTGCTTGCCTTGGTGTGACCCTGTTCTAAGTTCCTGGAAAAAGAATGATTGATGGATTGTCAGCCGGCTGCTCTCTCTTGCATTAACGAGGCTATTGTTAAACAATTTTTTTTCCTTTAAAAGGGCCCTTCTCATCGCTTGAGATAAAACTGTGGGTGAAAAATCCATGGATAATTAGGTTATATACCTGAACCCTCCCACACTACTATGTAACTACTACACATAGGACAGGACTGGATTACCCTACTGACTATATGAGTTGGGGAAAAACAGAATTCCTTTACCTTTGAATTATCTGTTTCCAGGTAGAGGAAATGGCAATCCTTACAGTGTGGGAAGTCCCCCCTTGCACCAGCTGGAGGTAGGATCTGTTGAAACTGTTAGAACCATTGGTTTCCTCAATGCAAGGGATGATAGTAGGCCCAGTCCAACCCTACCTCGCTGAAGAGAGGTGGTCCGTTGCAGGGCTCCTCACCTGCAAGCAGTTTTTAAAGTAGTTTTCAGTGTTTCCTACCTTGTATTTTATTGTCTCCTATTCTCCTTCTGTAGCTAGGCGCGGGCCCTTTGCCTCAGCACACTGCTCTGCCTAGTAGCTTAGCCTGTAAAGGCATGCTCTGACCAGAAAGGTCTAGCTTCCTGCTCCCTTATAACAGAAGTAGCGGCCAGGAAAAGGGAGTAGACAGGCCTCCCAAATCCACCCAGGCCTTTTCACCTCTCCTGTGGGAGATTGACTGGTGCCAGAAACTGCTGATTGGGCATTTTGGGAAGGGTTTGAGTACTCTCAGCCATTATTGGAACCCTCTTGCATTCCCTATTTGATCCTGGTGCACATCAGAACACTGCAGCGCCTGGGCGGAGAAACACCAACAGCTTGGTCGTTCCTGCTGCTGAAGAGGTATGTTATCAGGATTATGCCCTCTAGAATGTCTACAGAAGAGAGGATTTCCAGATATGGGGAGGTTCATCGGAATCCCCAAGTGAAAGTACAAGTTTTATCATGGATCAGAGATCTTGTGG
Source organism: Tiliqua scincoides (assembly GCF_035046505.1). Taxonomy (NCBI): domain Eukaryota; kingdom Metazoa; phylum Chordata; class Lepidosauria; order Squamata; family Scincidae; genus Tiliqua; species Tiliqua scincoides. Next base: position 232,739,909 of record NC_089821.1, read on the forward strand.
AAGAAGTGCTAGCTGCAAAGGTAGGGAATGCTAATCCACAAAATATCTCTGTGCCTGATAGAGGCAGAAGGCTTCACTGCAAATGAAGGCAGAAGCCTAAACATATAAGTCCAATCTCCGATTCCTCTGACTCCTTGCCCTCCTCTTTTTTGGATTTTCAGATTTTTCTGCGGTGCCTCAGGTGTCTGTGCATCCAAGAGATAAAGCCCATGCTAAAAAGTGCAGAAACCAATGCAGTTCATGCTGGGGTAAAGAAGCTAGGCGATGAGGTTCTATTATTTTATCAATCCTCATGTTCTCAGGAAGTTTCAGGGAGAGGGGAGGGTGAATTATCTGCTGAAGAGCACACAGAAGCAGATGTCAAAATGGATAGGCTTTTTTCATATGAGCTCTTTCCAAGACTACTGGCTAAAGTAATAAGAGATCTCAATCTGATGCCCAGTGAGGCAGTAACTGAGACTAATGAACTGGCTGCCTTTTCGGCTAAGCAGTTTCCACAGGGTCTGACCAAACCAACTGAGGTTCCTTTTCCGGAACAGTTCAAAAGAATTATGCAAGCAGAATAGTTATTGCCTTATCAGAACCAATGTACTCCCAGAGTTGTGAGGAGGCTTTACACTCTACCTTGGGAGGTTCTAGATTTGCTGAATGTGCCAACGCTCTGGTGGCAGCCTTATCAACAAAAGGAATCATACCATCAGAGGCTGTTCTAAGGACCCATGTGTCAGATGAGTCAAGGCATCACTAAACAAGAGTTCTGAAGCCTCCTCATATGCCTTATGAGCTGCTGCAGAGAATTTAATTCTTTCTAGAGCAGCTGTGTTATAGTTGGAGGAGCTGGCTAATTCAGCATTTGATTTTCCAAAACTGATTAAGGACAAAATAAAGAAAATTTCCTTGAATGCCTCATCAGCAGATGCATTCCTGGATGCATTAAAATTTGCTTTGATAGCCATAGCACACATCATCATAGCATGTAGGAACATATGGTTGCATCACTGGGACGTAGACTCAGGGTCACAGGCAGGGTTGGTAAGCACGTCCTTTGCTGGAATAAAACTTCTTGGCAAGTGCTGGATCCAGTTTTGGTTGAGAATTAAAAAAAGTCCTGCCCACTTTGCAAACAGAAAGTGGAAAAGGAAAGAATAACACTGCACAATAATTTTTGTGAAAAGTTTTGCTTCCTGAAAAGTTTTTGCTGATTGTGACAGGTACCTGGTGGGTATGCACAAATATAGTTTTGGTTTTACTGCATCACATAGGAACTCTGAGAAATAGTTAACTGTTTACCAGCAATAACGTATTTAATCATGTTTATGTTTCTAATACACTATTAAGTTCAACATAATTAAAGGTGTTTTGCTCCTGATTTTCGTTTGTATTCAATGCCCAGTGCATCACGTTGCAGTGTCCAACAGTAGTCAGCAAGCATTCATGGATTCCAGTTGCCCTGCTATCGTTTTTCCATTGTAGCAATGTCCTGGTGAAACCTTATACCGTGTTCGTCACTGACAGCACCGAGATTTGCAGGGAAGAAGTCCAAGTGTGAGTGGAGGAAATGGACCTTGAGTGACATGTTTCTGGTGGTTTCAGAATTGGAAGACTGTCGTCATGGGGCACAGGTCTCATTGCTGAAGGCAGATTAGGATATTCAATTGACTTTTTGTTTTTGGCAGAGAAACCAGACACATTAGTCAAACAGAAGTAAGAATCCGTCACATGGTCTTTCTGTTCTCGCCATATCATCGGGACATCAATCGGCATTATCTATCGAGTGCCTCTGAGCCAAGCTCTCAGACAGCCAGCACGTGTCACACAACAAATGGGAGGCGCCCATTCCTTGTCTTGATCACCAGTTTTACTGCTGAAGTACAGATGATATGCTTTCTTCACAAGAGCAGTCATTGAGCGTCTCTGATGAACAAGCGTATACTCGCCACAAATAGAGCAGAATGTATTGCGCCTGTTACGACATCGACGAGACATATCGACTGACAACAATCGTCCTGTAAAACATCTATAACATCTAACTTACTTGTTACAGCGCTACTGAGGCAATGCTATATCCTGAAACAATACGTACACACCATAAGGTCTATATTAATCCAATGATCAGCATCTGTGTATGCAAGCCACTTTTATAGCCTGCTGAGACAGTGTCAAGCTGGCTCCAGCCTGCCCAGGCATGCCCAGGTTGCATACATCCACAGAACAGCTTCCAACCTGGTCTGATTTCATGCCTGGACATGCCCAGACTGCACAAAACATTGTTCATAGGTCTCTTACAGAAATGAAAATTTTTGGACACAAATATAAGAAAAAATATGACAAAACTGAAGATTTCAATGAAACAGTATGTGAAGGGCAAATTTGGATGTGATTTTCGTGATCAGCAGCCAAAAATCTATAAGGAACACCCAACAGTGTTCAAGAAGCAAAAACTTTGTTGTGCAGCGTAATCGGTTTTTTCAGCCCTTTAAACAGAAATTTAAAGCTAAAGAACAACAAAAATTCCGACATAAAGGGAATAAGAACCTGTAGTAAAGCCTTATTCCAATTCACAAAATCAGGCAGTCAAGTTCAATAAATCAATTACCACCTGACACCAAGTGTCCCACATCTCACCCGCTGGTTGGGGCCGTCTCCTAAGATTTGTACGCGAGTGGTGCAAGACTACCACCGATGTGTGGGTGCGGGAAACGGTGTCTCAAGAATATTCAATAGAATTCCATTCTTTACCAAGAGATCAGTTCTGGGGTGTTCCAAACTACAAATCACCCATAAAACACCAGGCGATGTTGAAAGCCATACATTCTAGTAGAAATTGGGGCAATAGAGGAAGTTTTTCCTGAACAAAGAGCCGGGGGGGGGGGTAAATTACATCCTATTCTTGGTTCCAAAAAAACAACAGACACCTAAGAGCAGTATTGGATCTGAAGTGGTTAAATCATTACATTGCCAGGGGCAAATTCAAGATGAAGACCACAAGGTCCATCCTGACAGCGCTGGAAGCAGGAGACTGACTTCTTTAACAGAAGCTTACCTGCATATTCTTACCTGGAGAGCCAGGGTGGTGTAGTGGTTTGGGAGGTGGACTTAGACCTGGATAATCCAGGTTCAAATCCCCCCTCTGCCACAAAGCTTCCTGGGTGACCTTGGGCTAGTCACTTTCTCTCAGCCTGACCTATCTCACAGGGTTGTTGTGAGGACAAGAAGGAGGGGAGGAGCAGCTGTGTAAACTGCCCTGAGCTCTTTTGGAGGAAGGGTGGTATAAAAATGTGAAAAATAAATAAATAAATATTTCCAACATGCAATAGCACAGAAAATACTCCGTTTTTGTTATGCTTCCTACCATTTTCAATACAAGGCTCTTCCGTTAGGGTTAGTGACCGCACTGAAGTTGTTCATGAAAGTGTTGGTCACACTAGTGGCATACCTCAGAGAGAGGGAATCTATGTGTAACTTTACTTGGACAATCTGATGCTGAGAGACTCCACCCACTCTCAATCTCAGATCCACACAGTGCTAACTGTGCTAACTTGAGACACATGGATTTGTAGTAAACATACAAAAAAAAGTTTGTTAGTTCCATCTCAGTCTAGAACAGGGGTCTCTAAACTTTTTAGCTGAAGGGCCACAGCAAATATTTGGTACAGTGTCAAGGGCTGGGGAAAAAAATTAAATAATAGAATTTAAATAAATAATTAGAGATGGAACTTAGATGAATGAATAAATGAATGGGTGCAAATGCCCAGGATTTCTCCAAGCACCAACACAGCCTAAGAAATAAAGTACAAACTTAAATTGACACCCATTCCCCCACCCCACAAGTATAACTCCGGTTGTGTTTGGGCAACTGGGCCAGAGTCTCTCAGGGGATCAGAGGCTGGCCGTGGGCCGGATAGAGGCTGGCTGTGGGCTGCATCTGGCCCCCGGGCTGGGGTTTGGAGACCCCTGGTCTAGAACATCTAGGAGTTGTAATAGACTCTCAGATACACAGGGTATACTTGTCTCCACAGAGGTGGGAGAAATTAATACAGAAGCTGACAGAGCTGAGTGTATCACAAAGCACAGATATCAAGTGCCTAGTTGCATTCTCCAAGTACTGGTCTCTTGCCAAAGCTTAGTAAATTGGGCGAGATTCCACACAAGTCCCTTCCAACAGGCAATAAGACCTTACGCTCGTCTTGTGGAGAAAAAGAGGCACAAAATAATTCAAGCCTTCTGCAGGAGGTTCAGTGGTGGCTAAGCACAGGGTGCCTGATGGAAGGAGCAAGTTTAGCTGTTCCAGAGAGGATTATAGTAATAACATATGCCAGTCGGATGGGTTAGGGTGCACACATGCAGGCAGCTGTGTCACAAGTAACCTGGTCAGTGACAGATTTCAAGAGAAATCTGATTGTATTGGAACTCAAGGCAGCAAGTATGGCTCTCTGAGTTTCAAGACAACAGTACAACAAGCACACATCCTGCTGTGCACGGACGAACAAATCAAAAATTGCAATCCAATTTGTGAAGTATGCACTCAATTTATACTAAAAATTAGAAATATCTTCTTGTTTCAACACTTCAAGGACCCCAGGAGCAACTATCCACCCACCCACCAACCAACCACTACATACCCACTACCCACCCACTACACATAGGGTAGGATTGAATTATCCTACTGGCTACAAGAGGTGGGAACTGGGATTGCAGCACCTGCCCTCGCCAGTGTGAGCACCAATCTCACTAGGTCTGCCAGGTGTACATACACATGTATCTTGTTTGACTTTGTCCTTGCACAGAACATAAAGTACATGTAAGTCCAAACCAGACAATATCTGGGAACTTACAACCTGATTTGGAAATATACACATTAAATTTTTTGCAAGTAGAAGCTGTAGCAATGTGACACATACCCTCATATATCTGGCTGAAGATGAGAAGCATTCCCAGAATTTCCAATCTTACTCTGTCACCACAGACAGCAGTAAGATAATCTGAACAGACCACAGAAAAATACTGCTGAACTAGGTAACTTCACATTTGCAATTATTAGGCTCTGGCAGGGCTATTTGGCAACTTACTTGGACAGAGTTCAGGATCACCACTTAGAGAGGGAAGCCCTCCTTCCATATTTCAGACAACACATGATTATTCTTCAGGAGCATCTATACCTCTGCCTAAACATAATATTTATTTAATGAATTTTTACCCCACTTCCCTCCCCCTCCCCCCAAATGACATGCCTGGCTGAGTTAAATTGGCCTCAGTGAGTAGGACAGAGACATCTTTTCTAAGATACTACAAGATTCTTGACCTGCACTAAATAAAGTTTTAAAGTCTGCACAGTATAGATTCCAATTATATTTTTTATACAGCATTTTCCTCCACCCCATGTTTCCCAATTATTTTTTCATGCATTCAGCATTAATGGAAATGCACATCGTTTCTGGAAACAATCCATGGTCCTCACACCAAGATCAACATTTGTGAAATAGTCCCATAATATGAAGGGCATGGGTGGATCACTTGTGCTGGACTTTACTACACAGAATGGTTACATGGAGAATTAAATTTAGACGTAATGTAAGAATCGTACAGGACAAAAGCCATAATGAAGTATATCACGTTTATCTTCCACAAGTAATGTGTCTATTCGGTTCTCTTGGTTTCAACACCAAATTAAAAATTCTTATGACAATTGTCTTCATATACACTCCAGACAAAATAACTAGAATATGCAATTTAAGGGGAAAAATTATTCTACTCAGCAGAACTGGCAAGTTCAGAAGATCAGACAAACCATTTTGTTGGATCATTGACATAGCAGGAATGAGCTCCAAATCTGTGTGCCTACCTTTGAAGTGAAGATGTGATTACAAAATCCTGGTCAGCAAAAAACAAAGAGCTCCACATGATGTTTTTCAAAGAAGATACTGCAATACCATTGTATTGTATTTATTCAAATAATTGTTCTTACTAGTGTCCCATTAAATACACTACATATTTGACTTTAACAGCAGCATGCACATTTAAATTGCTTACCTTATCAATCATTTTTCGAGCTTCTACTTCCTCAGCATTGGGATTTTCCAGCTCAATAGTGTAAGTACCTTTGTCACTCTGGTCATCATCATCCTTTTCGACAGTCACAGAAGCCAGCTGGCTTTTTAATTTTTTCTCCATGTCCTCGTTTGGACTTGGTCTATGTCCAAGGCTTCCAGAACTTCTTAACAATGCAGTTTGTAAGAAAGGCAATGCAGCAGAAGGTTCTTCTGATTTTTGCTTCAAAAGTTTTGCATGTACCACTCGTTGTTGTGTAGAGCTATTTTGTAAAGGTGCTGAACTCCCTTTAGAGTCACCTGATGCAGGTCTTACTTTTTCAGTTCTTGTATGAGGTGCTGCAGAAGGTGTTTCAGAACACAAGCCTCCTACGTTCTGGGAAAAGGAGTACGATCGCCTCTTCCGGGGATGGCCTTCGTCAAAAAACTCAATCATAAAAGCAGTCTGACTTACAGCAGGTTGATCTGCATGTCTCTCTGTCTCCTGGGCTTTTGGATGCAACTTTTTCTGTTCAGCATAATGATGCCTTAACTGGTCTTCAATTGCTGACCGCTTACTGTAATGTTTGTGTGCTCCAGCATTTTCTGAATCGCTCTGTGTCCCATCATCGTGTTTATTTCCTGCAAAGACAAAGGTTAGAAATCTAGCACTACTTATGTGGCACTAATGAAAAGACCCTCTCAAACTTAAATGAAAAAGAACATAAGAACATAAGATGCAGGGACAATATTTGTCTTTCTGTTGGAAGCTCAACTGTCCGTTAGTGACAAGCTCCACAAGCTTCCCATAGCAACACTACACACATTCAGACTGGTCATGCAACAATGGATTCTTTGGTTAGCTAATCAGAGAGGGAAATGCATTTGAATAATCTTATTCAGAAAACACTCTGTTCTGTGATGAAATTTAAACAATGGTATCACAGCTATACCAAGATTTGGATTCAGCAGATCAACATACCTATCAGTCAAACTGCTTACAAAATACTGAGGTTTGGAATACTGTTTAGAACTGTTTTTCCAGAATAAATGTTCCACCTAGTTATCACAATAGTTTCCAAAACGTGATTCATCATTAGCAGCAGTAAACATATAAATAAACTTATGATGAGCTTTTCCAAAACTATTCACTCATCTGAGTACAGTGTCAGAACAAAATAGGGTAGCTTTAGCCTTTAAAAAGGCTTTGTGAACCTTCTTATTCAGAAGTGGTAAATAAATATTCTTCATAGTATTAGAATAGAACTATTTCTACAAACCATAAAATAATGAGTTCTAGGTGGACAATAAATTTTTGTAAGTGGAAAAAAAATCGATACATATATAATAAAATCTTACAACAGGATTTATACAGGAACACCAGAAAAGATAAGCAAGATCTTACTGTGGTTATATAAAATTGTGAAATTTCTTATGCTGCAATTCACATGTCTTCTGGGTTATGCATGAAGTGCAGATTCCACAAACAACCAGAGTTTCTGAGCAATGCTTAGACATATGTGGGATTTTGATACTCTATATACCTTAATTATAACTGTTCTTCCTGGGCATAAGCTATTGTGCTGCCTGCAATTCATTGCAAGTAGTGCCAGCTGTTCTTATATAGCATATAAAACTTGTGCTAACTAGGAGCCAAGGTCTTGCTGTCTGTGATGGTTACAGTCATAGAATGATTGTGGATTGTGCTCAGAAACTTCAAGATAGGCAGCTGATGTAATATATTTATAAACTCCGTAATGGTAGAGTGAGAAAATGTAAAAGAATTGTAACCATATCCAATGACATTCACACTAGCTTTAAAAAGATCTTCATTAGCACATAAAGAAATGCACTATGAGTTCATAGGTTTGCACTAAAAACACCTTCCCTATGAGTGTTTATTCAGAAGTTCCACTGAGTTCAAAGGACTTACTCCCACAAACATAGGATTGCAGCTTTAGGTTGTTTTCCTGAATTTATACTAAATATTATGATAAATGCTTATTCAGAAAATTGCTGTATAATTAACTTTAGAAATCATCCAAATATGTTTATTGGAAGAAAGCTGTGGATTCTGCATTATCTCTTGTTATTCCCCACCCAGTTGAAACTATACTGCTTGTTAAATTCAAACACTTCCTCAGCCTAGAAGTGCCACCATTCAAGTCATTTCTTGCATCCTTCTCTGAAGTTTTTCATTTAAAGTGTCTGGCTTCTCATTGGCTACTCATTAGTCCACACTGTTAGGCAGTGAGCACCCTTTGCTAATACAGTAATTTATTTCTGTAGGAGACAAATTATATTCTCTTGCTCCAGGTCAGAAATCACCCTCCTGATGCCTAGGTGAAATGAATGGTTTTTTGAGAGCTGCAGAATCCTGACCAAACGTTGCAAACTCCATTTTTGAAACCATTTGCCAAGCCAGAAATAAAGGAACCCATGGGACACTACCAAGTCTAGCGAACCTGCTTGCTATCCTGTATTCACAAATCAATGTAGAAAAACCATCTGTATATTTTAACCTTTACAAACAGGTATACAATAATTTTCTTTCTCTTATTTTTGAATGCCACATGATCTCCTATTTTCTTTAAAACAAACAAACCCATCACCTTTTACCATGCTTGACTTTCATCCAATGGCAACTCATGCCTAAGAATGTTGTGCAACTCAACACAGATACATATGCTATTTCTTCATGTAAGAGAATTTGAGCCCTTTGCCCCATACCACAGACTGCTTTTCAAAGCACCTTCAAATTCCAAAGCAGTTGACATGTGGCATTGGGGAAGGTGGTCAATATTCAAGAAAATGTTTGGGCTCTTAAAATTAGTTTGTTTGTTTTTTTGCCGAGGGGGGGAAGCCTGGGCATATTTTACATGTCTGTGGAAAGTATTACAACTATTAAATGTACTTTCACTTGAAAAAGCTGCATGACTTTAGCACATAACAAAAACTAAAAGCCAAACAATGACTGCAAACAGGTCTATTCACCTGCATTATTCTAACTGGTACCTGAATATCTCTCTATTCTTAATATTTTGCAAATATAAGGCAAGAGACTTTTAATAGTATTATGATGGACATTTTAGTTTTGAAAATATATCAAAATGCTCTATGTTGTGAAGTTTTGACTATGACAAGCACACATACGCCATTCCTTGGACCTGGCAAAATTCATGGTCATTCGAAATGCTTGTCTAAAATATTTGGTCTGAAAGGATCCTTGTAGACTGCAGTAACTGTACATAGTTCAATTAGCATATACTTACTGTGAAATACTCAAGGCAAAGAAAATAAACAGCTGAAATTGTTTATTTTACCTTTCAGTCTCTTCAAGTAGACTGGAACATCACTTTTAATACTTTTTGAATCTTCCTCTGTTGCTTCCCAGATCATAGTTGGGGGATTGTTTTGTGCTAACCAGTTTGCCACTTTACTCTCCGGTGCCATCATCACAGTTTGAAGCCCAGAAAAATCCTGAGCACCAGAAGGGGAAGGCTTCTTAGGTTTGTGGCGCTGATCTGGAGTAAATTTTGTGACATGATCTTTGATGGTAACTTTTCCTGGGGTGCTGTCATCAAATTCAATAGTAAATGAAGCATGCCCTGCCCCTGCTATGTGTGTGTCTTTAGTTGGAATCTCATGAATAGTACCCTCTGGTATTTGTGAATGTTGTTGGAATTCCTTTGTAGGGATTTCAAAATAACTTGGCTCCCTACAAAAAGGATAAGGCTCTTCTTCACTTGCAGCTGCAGATTGCTCCTCAGCTTGCTTGCCATCTGTGCTGCACCCTAGTAAGAAAAATAAAGAGATACATTTCACAGTATTGGCGAATTTCAGAGTCTTCAAGGAATTTCAGAGTTCATATACAATCCAGGTGATCACTGTCGGAAAGGAATGACAAGTCTGCAGCAAGAGCGAGCCGAACTGTAACTCATTTCTATTCTCTGTTGCTATTTTCTTATTGAAGAAGTGATTGAATTTAAGCATGTCTAACTGAAAGAAGCTCATTAAAGATGAAAATCTGTGTTCTAACCGATTCATAGATGTCAGAAGGAGGTAAGATCTAATGGTGCCATGGGAAAACACAACTAAGAACCGATCCTGACAAGTTAGTCTTGTCAGCTATATAGTAGTAGTTAAAAATTGACCAAGATTTATTGTAGCAGCATTGTTCATTTGAAGGGCAGCACTCTGCAATTAATCTCAATTTCCTGAACTATACAGAATTATATCTGTGAAGATTTTTTAAAATTTTTACAACTGTTTATGCAACAAAGCATAAGATTCGGAGTAATTGCAAATATGGACTTGGTTTAATTAAGACATTAAAATATACCTACAAATGGAGAAATCAAGGAAATGTCAGGTTGCAGTGATCCTTAACTCTTTTAAAAATCCAATTTATAGTGGAAAGGAGAAATGAAAGATAAAATTAAAATGGATTATAACAACTACAGCAGCATGAAACATGCAGAATTTTGCAAATATCTTGCGTTTAGATGACAAAAAGAAAGTGGGAGAAGAAGAGAGGCGCAATGTACATTCTGAATAAATTTCAATTCAAAGTTTTTCATGCAGCTGCTAGCAAAACATTATGCATTTGGCATAATAAGCTTGCTTGCCAAGTGTCAGGGACGCGGATGCACCACAAGCAACTGCTGCTGAAGCAAGTACTGAGAAGCAGGTAACTGAAGAATTGAGCACTTTATCTTGGAATGTACAGGAAAAAAATAACAAATCGGGAGAACATCAAAATATGAACAAATGTTGAAGAAATCTATTAGTAAAAGAAAAAAGGGCTATGTATCATGCAAGCTGTTCTTAAAATTGATAGCACAGCAAACAGAATGTTCTTGATGCTGAAGGGATGGGGAAAAGATAGTATCAGAGACTGCTTGCTTTTTAAAAGTCATTTAGTTTACTTTCAGCACCAAGTTTCTTTAGAGCGATGAAGACACTAAAAATAGAGATGGGCTGGCTGTACCTCTATTAACCTGGCATCAATAAACTGCAATAGAAGAAACATGTAAAGATATTGAGGAATGAAGGATATTGGCATGGAACTGGTAAACAGCATTCTGTGGTACTCATCCTCAGTTTAAAAGAAGCAGTTAAAGTTTACTGGACAAAATCTATTTACCTAAAAGACTGCAATACTGCCAGTTATGCAGCATCTTAAGTTTTGTTTTTTGGAATGCAATTTTTCCCACTATTTTCTGTTGAAAAATATATACTAGTTTATATTTTTAAATTTTAACATATTCTTTTTGTCAATAATCACAATAGAAAACAGATGTAAGAATTTTTTTATAGATCTTTGAAGTATCCACTAAGCAACAAAATTAAGAGCCATAAAAATCTGTTCAAGTTAGGGTGCAATCCTTACCCCTTATGTCAGTTCTTTCCAGCACTGGCATAGCGGTGCCAATGGGGCACATGCTGCATCCTGCAGTTGGGTGTCACTCACAGAGGCCTCCTTAAAGTAATGGAATGTTTGTTCCCTTATCTCGGAGCTACATTGCCCTTATGTCAGTGCTGGAAAGCACTGACATAAGGATTTAGGATTGCGCCCTTAAACTATTAAAAGCATTTGCATTGTTCCACAAGGAGAATTTCCATTTCTACAATGGGCAATTTAAATTAAACCTCCCTTTCTACTGCAGCACCCACTGCACACACCATTCTGTTAAAAGGCCTCTCATTCTCAGGAGTAGATATGTGAGGGTCATGGGGCTGTGGGGAGAGGGGAAGGGAACCAACAGAAACCATGCCTCCTTCCATGTTAGAAATTCTTCATTTTATGGAATGACATTTTATGATATGATAAAATGTCATTCTCCATTTTATGAAATGGAGAAGGTGCAAAAGAGAGCGACTAAGCTGATTACGGGGCTGGGGCACCTTCCTTATGAGGAAAGGCTACGGCGTTTGGGCCTCTTCAGCCTAGAAAAGAGACGCTTGAGGGGGGACATGATTGAGACATACAAAATTATGCAGGGGATGGACAGAGTGGATAGGGAGATGCTCTTTACACTCTCACATAATACCAGAACCAGGGGACATCCACTAAAATTGAGTGTTGGGCGGGTTAGGACAGACAAAAGAAAATATTTCTTTACTCAGCGCGTGGTCAGTCTGTGGAACTCCTTGCCACAGGATGTGGTGCTGGCGTCTAGCCTAGACGCCTTTAAAAGGGGATTGGACGAGTTTCTGGAGGAAAAATCCATTATGGGGTACAAGCCATGATGTGTATGCGCAACCTCCTGATTTTAGGAATGGGTTAAGTCAGAATGCCAGATGTAGGGGAGAGCACCAGGACGAGGTCTCTTGTTATCTGGTGTGCTCCCTGGGGCATTTGGTGGGCCGCTGTGAGATACAGGAAGCTGGACTAGATGGGCCTATGGCCTGATCCAGTGGGGCTGTTCTTATGTTCTTATGTTCTTATGATGTACCATGAAAAAGTGATACTTTCAGTTATAGTGTAAGAGACAAAAGCTGTGCTGCAGTTTGTGGTTCATATTCACTGTGGTTTAAATTCATTTTGGATATGTTTTCTAACCTGAATTGCTATCCTTTCAACCCAACACACTTTTGATATTAGGGTTATGGTGACAAACAGCCATACCTTCTCAAGTAAGCACTAAAGTATGCAAAATGTTATGTTCCCCAAATAAATTTCTCAACCAGAATACTGTATATTGCAGTACTGATAAGCAATTCCACAGGCAAGAAGTTTTAGTGAACATGTAATTCAGAGCTGAAGATAAACTGTATCTGTATAGGAATACAAAATGTATGGGTACAATATTAGGAAAGATCAGGTTTCTGAAGATGAAAACAGAAAGCTTTTGCTTGGAATGAAACACAGCACAGAGGAGGAAGTAAGTAATGCTCAGGACTGATAGCTGGGGAGCAGCAGGATAAGAACAGCAGGTGTTAAGAGCAAAGCTGGGTAAAGAAGACAAGGCTGCAGGTAAGCTGTGGAAGAACAAAGACTGAACTTGTGTTATGCGGTGCTTTCTGAGAAGCAGTTTGACACAATGAGTTCTGGATTTTGGAAGCAGGAGGAAAAGGATTCTGAGCAGAAGGAGGGGAACAGACAGCTTTACAATATTCATCAACTCAATCATATGTCTCAAGATATACCGGCAGTAGCTGAGAGTGGCAACCACAGTACTGTATTTATCAAAGTGCAATAATCTCAAGAGAATATTGCCTTATGGAAAGGTTATTTTCAGCTCCTTGCAATACTGGAATAAATTCTTCAAGGATGAACAGACAACTTAGTTCTAAGTATTAATGCCCTGAAAGTTGAGGGAAAAAGAAGTTCCCATTATTACATATTTTAAAACTGACAAAAATGCAAGATCTAGATGCAATTTCATCAGATCGGAAAATCACTAAGATTATGAATTGCACATTTAATTACTGTTATAGTCAGAAAAATCATTAACTTGCTGCTAGAATCTAAAAAGCTTGCAAAGATATACATTAATAAGGTTTATCTATGTCATCGTTTTGTGGGTTTACCAAAGCATTCTGGATCTTGGAATCTTCAGCATTTCCATAACAGCTTCAGGAAAATGGATTGTATCTTAAGTTTGGAAGGAACGTATTTTGGTAACTGGAAGCTTCTTCTGCTGACAAAATAAGTTGCATTCATACAAGGGGCCTTCCATAAGCAGAAAGAATTCAGTGATGGAGCTGCACTATGTCCAGACTTAGGATGTAACTCTCTGAAGTAGCCCAGGGCTACTTTCTCCCTTAACAATTTCACAACGAGCTTAGGTGTAGAGACTGAAACCAGGATTAAGGACTGCCCTGATAAACCATAAACACCAGATCACTGAGACATGGTAAAGCACAGACACACAATCACAATTTGTTTCTTTCATACCAAGTAAGCAATCATGTGTTGGGGATACAGTGTTTCCATTTCTCAAACTCCATAAGTGAAAATATAAGGAAGCAATTTCACATGTGTAAGGTTAAATTCAGTTATACTGTGTACAGTTAAGAGGCACACACTATTTTGATACCCTTCTACTGCACAGTCTACACAACTGAGTTTGTATGATGAAAACATACAAATTTGCCTCCCTGGAAAAGATACTATGATACCAAGGTAATCTTTTTATCCAAAAATAGAAACAGGATATTTTAAGTTTACACAGCAATATAAGAACAGTGTACATTTTCACAACTAGAACAATCAAATCAAGTAGGTATACATGTGGACAGATGAATCAGATGCTAACATACTGAAAGCTGGGAAATATTTACCATTATCAAGCACTGTGAATCATGGCATTCTCCAAGATGTTTTGTGTCAGAATAAAGATAAATGGATCCACAGAAAGTTTGAATTTTTAATAATGTTTATAAAATATGTTATGGATTTTAACTAACACTTATTTTCAACTCAAATGGTTGAAGAAGGTTTTTAGTAACCTCCAGGACATATAATAGATTATACATTATTTGCATAACAAGGCCTACATATGTGTTTGTTGACATGTAAACAACAGCTGGGAGGCTTCTGATCCAACAGGCAAGGAGGACTTTACCACTTTGTTTTGCCATAAACTGGATCACACATGGCTGTTTGTCCTCCCAGGACAAATAAGAGTTGTGGGCCCTCTGGATCAGGACCACAGTGGACAGTATCAGAACCACCTAACTCGATTAGGACCCTCTGAGATTGCTATTTACAATTAAACACACAAAAATGGGCCCAAATCATGCAATTAATGTATCATCTACTTTGGTCACAAGATCACACACTCAATTATCCGAAGCTCCAATACACAGGAGTCCTGCTTCAAACCAGACTCTAGTTACCTACCATATGAGGGCTAGAAAAGTCTTCTCCTTTTCCTTCTCCTTCTCCTAACCCAGTATAACCACAAGCTTGCATTTTGGGGGGGTTTTTTGTAGTGGCTTTCTTATGAATAATGTTAAGACTATAACACAGTGATATTCAGGACCACTCAATTATTTCAATATTTCAATATTATTTTCTCCAAGGAAGGAAAGACTTGAAACAGAGAAATCCATTATAAACACAATTTTTTTTTTTTTTACTCTACAAGCCTCTGCATGAGATGAGATTGAAGCACTCTGGAAATCTTGCTGTCACTACCCTATTAAATTGCCAAACATAGGTAATAGTTCGTAGTTTTAAAATGAAGTAACCTGTTAAAAAGCAACTTCTGTTGCCAATTACTGTTGTGAATTGTCATGGCACTTATTTTTATTTAAACTTTATAGAGCATTTGAGTTTTACATAAGAATTGTCAGCGCTTCTATATTTGCGTTTTCTGCCTTTCCACTACAGTTGGACCTTGGTATCTATGGGGGATCCATTCCCAGACACACACCCCCATAGATACAGAAACCTGCTGATAAGTAAATCTGTGGGTCTGGTCCAATATGACCACCTGACGCAACTGGAGATGTTCTCTTGTTGTGTCTGGAGGTATTCTGAGGCCTGCAGAGGCTGCACGTGACCTCCGTGGGCTTCAAAAACGCTGTATATCAGCAAACACTTCATTCATTTCTTTTTTATTTCCTGGTTCCGTATGCAAAGAAAATATATCAATTTTATTCTACTGAAGGTAAAGTTTGTGACATTTAAATCAAATTCCACTGAGGTCTGTTCACTAGCAACATTTTCCATTAGAGGTTTCCATTACAGCTGAAAAACAGTAATAATCTTATTAACTTAAGACTGTAGAAGCTAACTGTATCTAGTTGGCTTAGCAGCAACTAATCTCCCATATCAATCTCATCATTTAACCATGCCCCATCTGTTATTAATATGTACTTTCCCCTTGTGTACACTGCATAACCATGAAGTGGCAAAAAAGCATTACCACTGGTTTATCTGAAATAAAGGTACAAGCTTGTTATTTTAAGTTGTTCACCAACATTAAATAATTACTATTAGAAACTAGACTTTCATAATGCTATTCTATTTGGATTTTGGTATGTATTCTAGAAAATCAAACTGAAAGAATGCATTTCAGAAATTTCCATCAATTCTACAAGACAGATTCATGAGTTAGAATGAACAAGAATCTGTTTATGCAGACAGGCTTATAAACTACTTGGATTGTTATTCTGTATATTATTCTGTTAAACAAGGGAGTCAAACAAAGGTGTGCTTTGGCCCCCGCCCTATTTACTCTATTTATTAATGATTTGGCTCCCTCTCTGACTGAGGTGGATGGGCACTGTCCCAGATTAGGATCCACTCAGGTACCGATCCTCCTATATGCGGATGATGCCATAATAATGTCTTGAACTGATTTGGGTTTAAAATGACTTTTGAAAAAGTGTTTGGAATATATATTGGCAACATTCAGTCTCGAAAGACTATGGTATCGTGCTCTGAAAGGTGGTTCTGGAACAGCATCTAGTGTGGCTGAAAAGGCCAATCCGGGAGTGACAATCCCTTCCACACCAGGAGCAAGTGCAGTCTGTCCCTGGTCTGTCTCCCTGGCTATGGGCCTTCCTTCTTTGCCTCTTTGCCTCAGACTGTTGGCCAAGTGTCTCTTCAAACTGGGAAAGGCCATGCTGCACAGCCTGCCTCCAAGCAGGCCGCTCAGAGGCCAGGGTTTCCCACTTGTTGAGGTCCATTCCTAAGGCCTTCAGATCCCTCTTGCAGATGTCCTTGTATCGCAGCTGTGGTCTACCTGTAGGGCGCTTTCCTTGCACGAGTTCTCCATAGAGGAGATCCTTTGGGATCCGGCCATCATCCATTCTCACGACATGACCGAGCCAACGCAGGCGTCTCTGTTTCAGCACTGCATACATGCTAGGGATTCCAGCACGTTCCAGGACTGTGTTATTAGGAACTTTGTCCTGCCAGGTGATGCCGAGAATGCATCGGAGGCAGCGCATGTGGAAAGCGTTCAGTTTCCTCTCCTGTCGTGAGCGGAGAGTCCATGACTCGCTGCAGTACAGAAGTGTACTCAGGACGCAAGCTCTGTAGACCTGGATCTTGGTATGTTCCGTCAGCTTCTTGTTGGACCAGACTCTCTTTGTGAGTCTGGAAAACGTGGTAGCTGCTTTACCGACGCGTTTGTTTAGCTCGGTATCGAGAGAAAGAGTGTCGGAGATCGTTGAGCCAAGGTACACAAAGTCATGGAAAACCTCCAGTTCATGCGCAGAGATTGTAATGCTGGGAGGTGAGTCCACATCCTGAACCATGACCTGTGTTTTCTTTAAGCTGATCGTCAGTCCAAAATCTTGGCAGGCCTTGCTAAAACGATCCATGAGCTGCTGGAGATCTTTGGCAGAGTGGGCAGTGACAGCTGCATCGTCGGCAAAGAGGAAGTCACGCAGACATTTCAGCTGGACTTTGGACTTTGCTCTCAGTCTGGAGAGGTTGAAGAGCTTTCCGTCAGATCTGGTCTGGAGATAGATGCCTTCTGTTGCAGTTCCAAAGGCCTGCTTCAGCATGACAGCGAAGAAAATCCCAAACAAGGTTGGTGCAAGAACACAGCCCTGCTTCACACCACTTCGGATGTCAAAGGGGTCTGATGTGGAGCCATCAAAGACAACAGTGCCCTTCATGTCCTTGTGGAAGGATCTGATGATGCTGAGGAGCCTGGGTGGACATCCAATCTTGGGGAGAATCTTGAAGAGGCCATCCCTGCTGACCAGGTCGAAAGCCTTCGTGAGATCTATGAAGGCTATAAAGAGTGGCTGTCGTTGTTCCCTGCATTTTTCCTGCAGTTGTCTAAGGGAGAATACCATATCAGTGGTGGACCTGTTGGCTCGGAATCCGCACTGCGATTCTGGATAGATGCTCTCTTTGGTTTGGAGTACTTGAAAGAAAACCAGTTACAGCTGAATTTTGACAAGTCTAAAATACTTGTATTCTCTAGAATGTGGAAGTTGTATAACTGGCAAAGAATGGACACAAATTAGAACAAGTTAAGCAGTTTAAATAAAATACCTTGGTCTAAATTTACATTATAATCTCTCCTGAGCTATTCACGGAAAAATGGCAATTAATGTAGCTACATTGGCAATTAATGTAGCTACCTGTCAGTCTATCACTCGCTTTTCTATGCAAGAAACCTTGAAGACCTTTAATGCCAAGGTGATTCCCCAATTATTTAATGGAATTTCCCTTCGGACTGGGGTGTTAAACAAAGCCCTGGTTTCTGTCCAAGGTAAATTTCTGCAAAAATCTTGGGTCTTCCAACTTGTGCAGCTTATGCTGCCCTATGTCTAGAAACGGGTCAATCATTGTTAGAAACCAGGGTCGGGCTGATGGCCATCAAATATTGGCTGCACATATATTACAGCTATGACCCTTGAAGCTTGCTCTATATGATGTTCCTTGAATCTAATCGGCCCCTTGCCATAACCATTTTGGAAAAGAAAATTAACTCAGACGGGTTGTCTTTTGAATGTTTAGGCTTGCTTCCATATCAAGAGGCATAACAGTGCATCAAGTGCAGATTTCTTGACATTGAAAGGCAGGATCTTTATAGGATGGCAAACAGAGCATGACCCCTGTTAAGTCTGGCGATTCCTATATTGTATGGTCAAGTAGCCTCATATCTTTACTCGCTGCACACTTATCAAAAAGGAAAGCTTTCTCCCTTGCTAGATTTAATGTGCTCCCATCAGCCGTCGTTTTTGGGAAATTTCATAAGACAGCTCATTCTGAAAGGCAATGCCCTTGTGGGCTGGGTTGTATTGAGACCATTGTCCATTCCATTCTTTATTATCCCTTCTACACTGAGATCCGTCAAAGATATTTAAATCCTATACTGAGAACAAGAGGAGGACTTACAGACGTGACAAGAATACGCTACCTCCTAACTGATTCTTCTGCGGAAATAACAGATACTGTGGCAACTCAGCTCATTGAACTGTGCAATTGAGTTGTTATCTGGCTGACCAAATGTATATAGTTGTAGATTAGTTTGTTTTATATGCCAATAAAGGATTCTATATCATGTTACTGTTTATTTTTTCCAACTGTATTCCTCCATGGGCATTCCTTCACTGAACAGAAAAGTTGCATCAGAATTTTCATAGTTTATCATATTTATATGGCAGAAAAATTTCAACAATATTCATGTTCAATGAAGAAATGTCCATGGAGGACTGCATGTGGAAAAAAATAACAGACTAAGGGTGCAATCCTATCTTGTGCTGGAATAGGCAAGCCAAGAGACTTGCGCTATACCCAGCGCAGGATAGGTGCCCAAAGTGGCTCTTTCTCTTACTCTTCCCCTTACCTCTGGGTAAGCCACTGCAACCCCTATGGGTCTCCTCAGACTTGTGCTGAGGTGGCACAAGTCTGAGGACAGCGGAGTGGCTTGAAGCTGCTCTGCGCTGCTCAGAAACGGGACATAACAGCCAAATCCCAGCCCTGCCTTCTGCTCTCCCCGCCTGCCCCCGGAACTGCCCTCCCCAGAATGCTTCCCCCACCCCCCTAGACCCCTGAGTCAGCTGAACTCTGCCAACGTAACTTACCTGGGGAAAGCTGCCATGGAGGCTGAATTCAGCCCCCGTGTGCCAGCAAACCTGTATGCACAGGCGCAGCTTCCTCCTGGGCGGGGCACAAACATGCTTTATGGCACATTTGAGACCCTCCTAGGATGGTACAAGGGATTTGTACCAGCCTAACATGCAGTTAGGATTGTGCTGCACAAATCCAAGGTAATTGGGCAGGTATATTTATAAACAGCTACTTGCCCATTTGAACCGAGATATTCCATTGACAGGAATTTTGCCTAATTTCTGAAATGCATTCTTCATGCATATTCATTAATGGAGGAACAAATATTACAACTGATTGGCTCTCAGTCAGCCCTGATGGTAAATAAAAGAGTGGGGATGGCATGGGGTGTCCTGGACCTGAGGAGTTCCATCTATGTGAACTTCACAACGAAGTATGAAGTATGAAGAAGTATGAACAAATATGAAGTTTTACTTTTCTTTCACCAAATGTCACAGATAAAATTATATACAAAATGTTATTAAAAAATCAACATAAAAATCTAAGTAAGAAAATAGGAATCCTATTCTTCTAGACAGCATTTCTCAAAGTGTGCTCCTAGGAGACCGGCCCGAGACTGTTTCAGGGGCTCCACAAGCACATCCTAAGTTTGCTCACCAGTCCCTCTCATTTTCCTTGTTTGTGGCTCTCCTTCCTCATTCCCATCCAGTTTCAGATCTCCATTGGTATTTGGATTTGATCTTGGCATTGTGCCACTCCACAAATGTACCGGTGCTCAGGGGCTCCCCGAGACTCCTTTTAGGAGCACTAAGGGCTCTGGAGATCAAAACGTTTGGAGAACCCATTCTAGGATTTAAAGTTTCAGTACCTTAAATCCTATCTTTTAAAAGGTTACATGCTAATACCTTAAATCCTACAAGAAAGCACAATGCACAACTACAAGAATACTATTCTCACATAATTTAATTCTTCACTGTATTTAAGTGCTTAAAACAAGTACCACCAGTCAGCCCCAAAATCAGGAATAATATGGAGAGACACAAAAACTATAGTCCAATGCAGAAAAAGTCAACATCTGCTTAAGGGTGTTTTAAGTTGTGGTCACAGTAATTTCTTTTTAAATTCCATATGTCAAATTGTGAGGTATATATGCTATAACTGAACACCACAATGAAAAATGAACTTAATTTTTTGTTAATAGATAGAAGAAGGTTCTTCTAGTGCAATTTTTCAGACAGATACCTAAACAAAACTGAAGAGTTACTGAACCCTTTAACATTCAGGTTTCTTGAGCAAACTCCTTTAATGATTTCAGTATTGGGACCACCACACACAAGCATTCTATCAGAACCCTTAATGATGCATGTCCATACACTTTGTCTTATTTATCCAGTAGTTATATCTCACTGTTCAGCAGTTAGTGGAGCCCCCCCCAAGATGGCTTACAACAAAAAACATAACTGAAACAGTATTTTAAATGTTACTAGTAAAAATTCTTACCCACACAGGAAAGTTAGTGACATCACTATTACAAAGACACTTTTAAAATTTAAATTAGTATGCAAATCAGGTATTCTTAATTTGAATATAAATAGGAAGAGCAGGTCTGCAAAACCATGGTCAGAGCATTCAGTAGTTAGCCTTCACCATGCTTTTTATCTTGATCTTGCCCTCTGAGCACCATTTTAAAATTAAAAAAAAAAAAGCCAAACACAAAGCAAGCTTGTAGTGAAAGCCAATGAAAGGGTATGTAAATGTAAAAATAAACTTAAGGACATGACTGGTATGAAAAGCGGGGGGGGGGGGAGACTACTGAAGTTCCCCTACACTGCCATAGTTCCACCCTATTTTGTGCCCTGACAATCCCTATTTATACTTAAATCTAAGCCCCAACTAGGACAAGTTGGATATTTAAATGGATGCTTGACTAAATCCAAAAAAGCATACAATATGATGTGACTGTATTAGCATCTCCCAGCTCCACCAACAAGAAATAGTTAAAGAATGTGAGTATTAGGAGAGGGGAAGAAATACTAACATAACAGCATCACCGGCAGACCCAATCAGATAGGATTGGGTCATGAGTACAGGATTGCAGGGTCAGTTTTTTTAAACAGTACAGAAAATGTGCTAACATGCTCTAAGATACAGCAACTGCAGCCATTGAAATACAATACCAAAGACAACCAAAAATATAACTTTCAGAATTTTCAGAAAGAGTGTTTCTGTTTCTCAAGTGACCTAATTAACTTATTTTGCCTTGTATGGTTTTATTTATAAGTGGTCATTTCCATTACCTAAATTTCTATCAGTCTGAATCACAGCGACCAGGTCTGTCAAAATAATTTGAACCACATCTTAATGAGATGCATGACATTCAACTGAGAAACTGTTGGGAAACTACGTACAGTGGTACCTCGCATAACGAATGCCTCGCGCACCGAAAAACTCGCAGAACGAAAGCGTTTTGCGATTTTTGGTGACTCGCACAACCAATTTTTATGACCCGTGCTTCGCAAGATGAATTTTTGTTTGTTTGTTTGTTTTGGTTTGTTTTAAGGGGGGGGATCTTCATGTCAGTTTATGATCCCCTTCACCCTAGTAAGGGGAGGATCTTCATGTCAGTTTATGTAAGTAAGTCCCATTGTGCTTGCTCCCAGGAAAGTGTGCACAGGATTACAGCCTTCAAGCTCCTCACTCAGCATCCCCCCCTTTTTGAAATCCTCAGTACAGTATGTATGCCTTTAAAGGGCACTTAACAAACACTTTGTAAACCAAATGTGACTTTGTTCTGACTTTTCTTGCCCATAGGAACGCATTAATTAAATTTCAATGCATTCCTATGGGAAAACGCGTTTCGCAAAATGAAAAACTCGCATAACGAAAGGACTCGCGGAACGAATTAATTTCATTATGCGAGGCACCACTGTATTACTCTTTTAACCAAGCAGTTCCACAATTAACCAGAACAGTCAAAAAAGTAAAACAAAACTGCAGAACTGTTTCTTGGGCATATTAAAGAACCTTTATTGCTTAGGTCCACAGCTTTCAAATCAAGTATTGTAAAACAGTGTTTCAACACACACACACACACACACACACACACAACCACCTACCCAGTTTCTGGATTTAGCACATTCTGCCATGTCCAAGAAACAAAACCTATAGTAGAGCTCTCTCGCTCTCTCATAGGGTTGTTATCTCATTAAGGGTGCAATCCTAACCCCTTGTCAGTGCTTTCGAGCACTGACATAGCGGTGCCAATGGGACATGTGCTGCATCCTGCAGTTGGGTGTCACTCACAGAGGCCTCCTCAAAGTAAGGGAATGTTTGTTCCCTGACCACAGAGCTGCATTGCCCTTATGTCAGTGCTGGAAAGCACTAAGGGGTTAGGATTGCATCCTAAGTTATATGCAACAACTAGGCTGCCATCAGTAAAAGTCTTATCCCTTTAAGATTTGGCACTGGCTGAACCAAACTCACTGTGCATGCTCATAGGGGAACTCCAAACACAGCCCAGGAACCACACCAATGTGCAAATCTTTCTACCTCTTCCATCCCTTCAGACATTTTTGTTATCATATATCTTGATCTTCAATCTGAACATTTGTTCAGATTGAACTTATTGTCAACACTGATTTGGTGATGTTTTTTTGGAAGTGCTAATACAGAGCAATGATGGACTATATACCATAGCCTCCCTGTATCCCCAGGTTCTATATCTGTGGTTTCAGTTATCTACAGATCAAAAATATTGGGTGGGGGGAGTTACAGAAACCTCTGAGTCTTAAAGCCAGCCGTTTGCAAATACTGTATTGTATATAGGATATCCATAGTTTTGGGCATCTGTGGGTGCCCAAATGCATTCCCCGAGGATATGGGGGGCTACTGTACATGCAAGTATATACCTGTGGAATGATGGGTAACAGGAAAGGTACAAATTGATCTATTTTCTAGGTAACCTTACCTAAAACGCCAGGTTCTTGAAATCTCTCTTCAGATTTACCATCTTGTTTGTAACCATTTTCTTCAGCTTCATCATCACCCCACCATGATGGTTGCCCATATAATGGTGTACCCCGAGGCATGGCAGAAAGATCTATATAAACAAAATAGATTGCTTGTTTGAAGCACCAAGAGGAGTCAGATGAGGGAAAAATGATAGTTATAGCTTCTAACTGGCAAAATTTGACACTATGAAGAACAGACCTAGTATTCTTCAGGAGGGATATGAAGCATTGGTATATAGAGCCACCTGTATATGATCAACATATTGAATCCTTAGAAGGACTGCCAGTTCCTTGCTCTGAAGCGAGATACAAATAATCTGTTTCAGAATTCATCTTTGGATCCTATGCTTACCTGATTACTGATTGATCAGGCTTGTAATCAGACAAAGAGGCAGTATCTATTATTTCTCAAAGCCAATAATGACTGAAAGGCCATAGCAGGCCTAGCAAGTATGCAGCAGTGATTAAATGGCTTAACTGTTATCCACAAGGGCTATTGTCTAAAACAGTTGTCCACAGAGTCAGCTTGAGGTATGAAACAACCCAGGGAGTGGTGCAGTGGTGACACATTGTTGGGGGAAAGACAATGATCTGAAAAAGTGTTCACCTAACCTTTCTATAGCATATTGGAAGGCCAACTGTGAAGCTGTTGGTATTTTGCATTACTACTGCCTTCCTAGTCACACATTCTGCCAGTCCATCCTGCCACACATTCACCACATTTAAAACACCAAACATTATTTTCTCTTATCTCACCCCACCCACCAGTTCAAGGACAAAGAAGTTCATGTAGCTGCCACAGCAATGAGATAGTCCAGCAAGGAAAGCCTCTAATATACTGGCAAATGCTGAGCATCATCATCACCACCACCACTAGATTGACATTCACATGCAACAACAGAAGCAGCAGGCTGCCTGCATCTGCCTACATATTTCTCTCATGACTCTATTTCCCTCCAGAGATCCAGCTGAATCTTTACGTGTTTCTTTTTGTTTGCTTTTGCCAATTACTTCATAATTGGCCAATTACTTATGGGTAGAGGCGTTTGTTTTTGGTATTTGCAGAAAATAATGAAATAAAGCCAATTTTAATCAATAAAATGAAATATAGCCTTTTTGTATATTGCTAAATATCACCACACGCTGCATGGACCAGCTGATCCTCAGCCTCTTCCACATGCCTTCCATCAGCCTGAGCAGCGCAAGGCCTGCTGGGGTGCAACTCTGCAGGCGGGCACAGGGGCAGCTTCTGGCCTTGGCCTGAACTGGAAGCCTTCCTCACCTCACCATGACACTCCAGCAAAAACAAGTCTGGAAGGTTGCAGAAGGTGTTCCAGTTCATGCCAGAAGCAAGCATAGGCACTACTCTGCTGGCACCACAGGGACAACATTCAACCTCAGCCATACCCGGGAAGATAATGGACCATGGACCTGCCTGCAAGAATGACCTGGAGTCAGCAAGCTTAGGCACAACTCTGCAGGCACCATCAGGTGGCTCAAGACCTTACCCTGCTATCACAGCAGCAAGTTTAGGTATACATTAAGGTACAGCTCTGCAGACACAACCAGTACCCCACATTTCAGATCATGCTGCATACAGTTCCAGCTCCTGCACAGTTCACAAGGAATGCCACAGTGCCCTTGGCAATGGCTGCAACATGACAAGGAGGGGTGGCCCAGAATGTGGGTAGTGAGCATAGTCCACTACTGGATTTAAAACACCCTACAATATCTAATGAGGACAGCTAGGAAGGCAAGGCTGAGAAGACGTTGGCCATGTCTCTCAGGCGGAGGCATACAACCTGCTCAAGGAGACACAGCTATCCAGTGCAAGACAACAGGATGCAACCTTAACCCTCTCCTCATTGATGCTCTGAAGGGCAGGGTTAATCTTGGATTTCTGAACTGGCACGGTCTACATAAGGCATGAAACTGGGATCCCCCTGCGCAGCAGGCAATTGGTAGCCTGCTTCCCAATGCCATACACAACCACCACCTCCCACAACAATATTTTTTTAATTGCTATTGTAAGCTGTCTCCAGTCTCCCAAAAGAAATACCAGGCAGATTTAAAAAAAACAAAAAACATTTCATAATCACAGTGTTACTGAGAGTAGCAGTAGAAAATATTTAACTGAAGTGTCTTCAAGACCCTGCCTCACTAACAAAACCAGAGACTCCAACATCTGTGCATTTATTATTGCATATATATTAGCAATATCTAGAATATTGTTTTTACAGTAACCAAAAACTGTCAGTACATTTTAATGGCTAGAACAGCAATGTCTTGTTTCCTTTCTCTCACCTGCAGATTTCTCTTCAGATTTCAGCATCTCTATAGCTTTGTGGTGCACTTCAGCAACAGAATCTTGTAGCTTTGACTCTGCAGCTTTAACATTGGTTGGCTTTGATCCTTCTGCATCAGAGGACTTTTGGGATAACTGAAGTTGACTTGTAAATTTCTCATGCTAGAGATTAAAGAAAATCCCACCAAACAAGGAAACAGAAAGATTCATTTTGTAATCATTTACTATCTATCTTCCTATTCTAAAACTACTGTATGAATAAGACCTTGAGATTTGTTTGAAAAGAATCAGTTTCTATGTAAATATACTTTAAGCTAGTGCCCCCATGAGGACCTCGAGAAGAATGCCTGTGGAGGTTCCATTTGTAGGCACTGTAGCCTTTCCTCTTCAAGTTGCTATGATTTGAACCATCACACTGGGCCCACACACAATTCCAGTATGGAAACACTGATTTACAGAGACTGAGGTTTTACATGAGCATTTCTTGAGCTAGAGAATAGTAAGAGCAGTCCCACAAGCTTCCCAAATACTTGCATGGTGGCTACAGATAGTTAATAATTCTTTAGTATCACAATCCAGAATAAGTAACAATATACACACAGTTGATGTTTTTACCTTAAGTGCTTCTTCAGGGACT
This sequence comes from Tiliqua scincoides, assembly GCF_035046505.1. Lineage (NCBI taxonomy): Eukaryota > Metazoa > Chordata > Lepidosauria > Squamata > Scincidae > Tiliqua > Tiliqua scincoides. The sequence continues at coordinate 232,766,382 of NC_089821.1, forward strand.
CTCATCTCTCCTCTGACTACAGTAAAAAGATTGGTATGTGTGATGCGATAAGGAAAATAGTAATGTGTGTAAATTCTTCAGAAATATCACAAAGGAGAGGAAGAAATACAAGATTTTTGCAGTAAATATTACTCACAGTTTCAAATTTTTAGTTGTGGAACAATTTGTGACTATAATTAAGAAGTACATATTAATAAAGCATTGTATACTATGCTAGGTTACACATTATCTCATGTATCTATCATAATGCTTCTTTTTCACATCTAGTTACTCACAAAATGTATCTTAACATAAGTAACATATTTGCTCATCAGCTTGAATCAAAGAATTTATATGGCTATTAGTATGTAGCAGCAAGTGAGAAGAGCACTCTTGCAACTTAAGACACTTCAGACATTATGTCAAACTACGGTCTGAGCTTTCAAAAACTACATCCAGCAACCTATGCTTTATGCATCTGTCTTCATTTTCTGCCCTCTCAGTCTCATATATTTTCCTGTCTCCATGGTGCAGCAACCTCTGGAGATAAACCAACGGACATAATTATGGTTTAGCATTTCAAATCCAATGCTAAACCACAGGTAAATTTCCTTACTGCAATATTTGAATTGAGAGAATTAGGGTGCAATCCTAACCAACTTTCCAGCACTGACCTAGCTGCAATGCAGCTGCAAGGTAAGGTAATAAACATGCCCTTACCTTGAGGAGGCCTCCTTGACTGGCTCCCCACTGCAGGATGCAGTACATACCACAATGGCACAGTTATGTCAGTGCTGCAAAGTTGGTTAGGATTGCGCCCTCAGAGCCCAATCCTGTGCTTGGCAGCACAGCTCCGTGCCGCTGAGCATTGTTGCAAACATGCCATAAGGCATGTTTGCGAGCCTCACCGCCAGGCTCCCGCCCATACTAGCTCAGCACCAGCCGGTGCTGGGCTAACGCGGGGCGGTCTCCCAGACCGCCGAGCTGCGGCACGGTAAGCGGGGGCGGGGACAGGGGTGGAGAGGTGGTGTTCCGGGGAGGGGGGAGGGCAGGGGGAGGTGTTCCGGGGAGTGGGTTGGAGGGGTGCTGGGGGGAGGGAGGGAGGCAGGTCCACAGAGCTTTGCTCCACAGGATCCAAGGCACTCGTGTAGGGCGCAGAGCCCTACACCAGTGTTATTCAAACTGTGAGGCGCGGCTTGTTAGGGAGCCATCAGGAACTCAAAGGGGAGGCATGGGATGTCCTCTCTCAGCGATACAGTCACACCACTGGGCAGGATACGAGTCCATCTTCTGCCCATCTCTGCGTGTTTTTTTTTAAAGCAGAAGAAACAGTTGCTCAGCTGCGAGAGTGGCTGCTGCCGCCCCGCCCTCTTCTCCCTCCACTCTGAGGCTGCTGCCTTCTCTGTTCGCTGCATGTTGTATGCAAAGCTCTCCTTGATCCTTGTCTGGGTGGTTCCTAGTTCCCAGCCTGGGAACGCTTCTTATCAAAGTGAAAGCTCTCTTTTCAACCCCCTCCCTCTTTCCACTCCCCCCTTTCGATCTCCAAACCTTTCCTCCCCCTCCCCTTAAAGTTGTTTCCATGCAGTTGGCAAAGGGGGAGGAGAGAGACAAGCACACACTTTATTTGGCCAGGAGAAGAAAAAGGATACTGTTTTTAAAGTGATTTATTAAACGTTATTTGACTGAAGAGGAAAAGCTATATTTTTAAAGTGATGAATCTTGCTATTTGAAGGGAATCCTAATCAGCCATTGATGAAGTGATTGCCAGCCCAATCCTATCCACACTTTCCTGGGAGTAAGCTCCATTGACTCTAATAGGACTTACTTCTGAGTAGACATGCATAGGCTTGAGCTGTGCATCTCTTAGTATAGGAGACAAATCAGCTTCCTAACCAAACCCTTATCAGCTCTGATCTATTTTCATGGTCTATTTTTGTTTTCCCCACCAGCTGCTGGAAAAATTTAATTTCATTAAATTAATAAAGGGTTCAATCCTATTCAAGGAGAATGGGAGAAATGACTAGTTGGATTTCGGTCCATAGGGGGTGTGTGTGTGTGCGCGCGCGTGTAATGTTGGTCAGACTGGTTGTTCACGAAGTTCATTTGATAAAACAATTCTATTGGTATGCTTACAAAGTTAAAAAAATGAGTATTCCTGGACCAGACAAAATCTACCTACTCCAGTACCCTGTCTCTAACAGTGATCAGCAGCTGATCATTTATCAAGCATGTATACTGCTGTGTATTAATAATATATTTTTAGGATCTGTAATTAATGATATGATTAACATAATTAATATTAATATAGTTAAAATTTCTGGCCACTTCCTGTTTAATGATGTCACTTCCAGCCCTCAGGAACATGATGGGGAGTCATGGCCAATAGCCACGGGGGTCAAGGGAGCCACTGGCTGGAAAGGTTTGAGTACCACTGCCCTACACAAATGCCTTTACCTTACCGCCAACCTTTTGGTCAGTGGTCAAGTGAGAAATCCCACTGCGGGGCTGCTTACCTTACTCGGGGAAAGGGGACAAAAGTTCCCTTCTCCCAAGGCAGCTCGGGAGGCGCAGGATCCAGTGGCAGCCCTTCTCGGCGCCACCGTGCCTGGGTGCACCGGGCAGCTCAGGATTGGGCTGTTACTCTCTTATTGTGTTTTTGGTGTAAGGTTTAATAGGCTTAATAGGCTGCTGCCATCTGTGACAACATCAAAAAACATTTCATCTTCACAATTGTCTTTTTTTTCTGAGGTATACTTCCACTCTCTCCTCTTCATTCCAATTTCCAGAACTGCTCTAACTTGTAAGTATCATAGATAACTTGTTCTGATTGAATGAAAATATTGTGTATCACCTCTTTGCTTGCAGATGCCTGGTACTTTGTTTTTGTACTTTGCAACCTAAATGTTATCAAATTATGTGCAAATTATATTAATTATATGCCAATAAAGCACCAAATCACAGCTATCTTTTTGTTTTTTTAAGCTTTTGCTGTAACGTTGACATTGAACAAGTTACTCAACTCTGACTTCCAGGAAATGAAAGAGGAATGTGGCAATATCTATTATTAGATAATATCTAATAATAAATTATTAAATGTGTATTATGCCAATAAAGGTTTCTTGAAAATGTGTAGCTTCCAGCTTTGGAATGTATATTCCAAAGTATATTATTATATATTATTACACAGACAAGATCATCTTAAAATTTTAGCTTTTTTAAAGTTTTTTCGGTTCCTTTCTGCCTCTGCCCCCTTTCTGACAACTCTAAAAATGTAAACACACAAAGTTCATGAAAGAATAAAGTATGCAAATTCATGAACATGAACAGTTACAATATTTTTGTCACATAAAAGATGAATGCATATTACAATAGGATATCATATCCAAATCTCAGTTTATCATCAAGCTTTAGGGTGATGTAAGTCTGCTCTGGAATCCTCACATCATTCACAAATGTCTGCAAAAAGGAAAGCAGTATTAAATATTTCAGTGGCAATTGAATTCTCAATCTGGATTTAGCATTTCAAGCAAAGCCATAGCACCAATACCATGATTTAATTGTTGAAGAACATGCTCAAGAATCAATCTAACTCAACTATCCAAAAAATCAAATGCATGAAGATATGTTTATTTACTGCCGATATGACCCTGGCTTAATATTTGCTATTAACACCATGTGTGCGAGGGAAATATAATAGCAGAACTAATGTGTATTATTTCCATAACAGTAGACACTTCTCCCCAAACAACAATGCACTTGGCCCACACGGTCCAAGAATATTACAATTCTGTTGCCTGTTGGAGTAATACCATGCTTTCCCCTTCACGCAGCTTAATAAACTACTTCCCAATTTGTCTAACCAGACTGCCATGAGGCAGATCATGGTTTGACAAACCAGGAAGTATTTTATTAAGCTAAGGGCCCAATCCTATACAACTTTCCAGTACTGATGCAGCCATGCCAATAGGGTGTGTGCTACATCCTGTAGGAGGCCAGAAACAGAGGCCTGCTCAAAGTAAGGGAACATTTGTTCCCTTCCTTCAGGACTGCATTGTGGCTGCACCAGTGCTGGAAAGTTGAATAATATTGGGCCCTAAGTGCTTGACGGGATCTAGCAGGTGTTCACATTATTTATTACAGATCCTACAAACCACGGGTAGTATTCCTGGTGGGGGGCATTTTCACTTATCTCCCCTTAATGCTGTATCCTTCACTGCACTACAGTATCCTATTCCAGAGCATCCCTTTGAATAGATTTTAGGTGAATTCAGCATACTGCTATGCTGAGTAGGGGGATGGGAAAACAACTTTCTGCTTGCACTTTACACTCATGTTACAAATTTCTTTCTGCTAAGTTACAAGTTTCTTTCTGTTTACATTTCTTAAGTTACAATCATAACACCGCAATGCAGTTTTACATCTTTAGTTTTCATCTTAAAATGTTTCCCTGAAGATTTAAATAATATTCATATCTAGAAACCAAATGTGTTCTGTAAATGAAATTTTATTTTAGTTAGCATTTATGTATATTGCCTTGTATCCCAAGTTTCTCTTCCATGAACAGAACATGCTTCTGTTTGTGTGGAGGGAGTTATTTCACCAATCTCTCCTTAATTATTCTCCTTAAGTTATTTCCAGTGTCCTTTGCTGTTCTGTTCAGGGGGTGGGTGGGTGTTCCATACCCTCTCAGTGGATTTTCGGTAGGCATAGAGGGCTGCTGTGCCAGTGAGGCAGAATACAAGTACATACATCTTGCATGAACTTAATGTGCAGCCATAGAGCCCAATCCTGAGCTCCATGCACCGGCTTACCACTAGCATGCACTGTCACAAACATCGCCATTGTCGCCAGCACGCACTGTCACCCCTAACGCCGGGCGATCACCCATGCAAGCGTGGGCCAGTCACATGGACTGCCGAGCAGCGGAGAAGAAAGCAGGGGCTGGGGGGGGAGGAGGTGTTCCAGGGAGGGGGAGGTGGCAGGGAAGAGGTGCCTTGAAGCTATTCAAAAATCAGATAACTGCTAATGGCAAAGAACTGAGTTCCTACCATTTGCAAGATACAGGTATAAACTAATTATCCACAGAATTTTCACCCCTCGTAATGCAATATGTTATTTAATAATAACCTCATTAATGCGAGAGAGGGCAGCTGGCTGACAATCCATAAATCATTCTCTCTCCAGGCACTCAGAACAGCTTCACTCACAGGAAAGCAACCTGTCCCTTCTCCTGAGCATATGAAAGAATGCAAGTCATTATCACCTCCTCCATTCTTTCCCTGCGCTGGGCTCCCAGGAAAGGGAGAGTTCGCTGCCTTTGAGTGAACTCTTTCGAAGGCCTGGAGAGAGAGACTGATTGCCTCTGCGTGCATTACAAAAGGTCGGCAAGGCTATTTTAAATGGCTGAGCAAAAGGACATTGTTTTTTAAATGGATTTGGCTTTACTGCAATTTTTGACTGCCCTGGGCTACAGGGGCATCAAAATCTGGCTCTAAGCTTCCTCAGTCATCAACCAAGAGAGCTTATCAACACCAACCCCTAGGCAGCTGGACAAACAGATACCCCGAGGCCACGCCAATCGTTGTCCTCTGCCCAATCCAGCCTGGGGGCCTGCCAGCCAGCCTCAGCGACCCAGACAAGTATCATCTGAGCAGACCTAGATTACCCCTCGACTTTGCTGACCTCAAAATGTATGCTGGATTCCCTACTGCTCTGGCTACCCTGCCCTGCTATACTTGCTCAAGTGACTGACTGCTCAAGGTAAATAACTCTAAACATATAACCCACCATACCAGTCCGGGGTAGGTGAAAAAAATCATCAGCCAAGGCCAAACAAGCTGGTGACAAAAAATTACTACCCAGTCCCCCCAAAGAGTGACCAGCTAATCTCAGACTGTTCATGGGAGAGAGGGCAGGGCTCAAAATTTCTGGCAGACTGACTCCAGAAAGCTCGAAGCCTTCAGGACATCAACCCACCCAGCCTCCACTTCCATTTTCCCACCATAGCCTGGCTTGCCTGGAGTGCTGGATAAAGGGAGGTGAAGCTCTTATGGGGCTTCACCATCAACCTGTAGTTGCTAATTGTCATGCAAACAGCAGAGCTCCTGCAATTTGCAGGAAGCTGAGCGCCTTCAGTTTGCAAGCTTATGTAAATATAGGGAGATAAATATTTGAGTGTTTTTTTTCTGTTGAATTCTCAAACCCCCCCCCCCCAAAGTCCCTCAATGATAGGTAGTGGGGGTCAGGTAAAGGATGGGTCACATAACTAAGCCCCTCAAGCCTGGGATTATTCATTGGGGCTGCAATTCATTGGGGCTGCATCATTATGAGAAATTGATTAGTTTTTAGCAAATAAATTATTACTTGTAAAGATACATATTTCTTTCTAGATCACCCTTTTTTAAAAGTCTCATAAAGTTGGGTGGGTTCTGATAGATTGTCTATTTAAAAAGTAGGTCCCAGTTCTAAAAAGTTTGAGTATTACCAAGTTAAATTATAAAGCCGACCTTTTCAATGCAAAAAATATTTTGGAAACACTTTAGTTTCCAATTGTGCTACAAACTACAGCATGGTGTCAATGCTCTATGAATTAAGCTAGAAGTCTCAGTAAGAGCATAGAGTTATATTTAACTTACCCCATTTAGACTGCCTAAATCCTTCACCAAGTGTTCATCAGCAGAGGCATCATAGTTGACTACAGCATGTTGCTTATCCACACTACGTGACTGAAATATTTAGAAGATTTAAACATAAAGCTAGGATAAATAATGTAAAAGATAATAAATGTTACTTGTTTCAAAAAAAAGTTTTAAAGAATATCATAACACACAGGAAAAACTTATATTTAGAGGTGTTTGTTTCCAGGATTACAGCTTAAAAGTCTTACTAAACACAATGGCGCTACTTCCAAATAAAATAAATACCATTTTCAAACACCTCTACTTATAACAAAAGGAGTGCTGTGAAGGGCTCCAAAGGATAGACAAAGAATTTGATATAAGGGACAAAATGGAGGACCAACAGAAATAGTCAAAATAGCTGACAAAACGAAAATTACAGGAATAGATATTTATTTAGCAACTGATATTTGCTTAATCTGTAGAAAGGCAATGTGAATGTCTGGAAGTCCAGCAAATAAAAGGGTAATGGTTAAATCTTGAGGATATATTTATAAAAACTGTTTGCTGCAATATTAAGTTTTAAAATATAGTATACATTCAGTGTGAAATAGACAAGGATTATTTTAATAGGTGTGAATAGCACTGGACAATAAGTTAACAGAAAGTCAAAACAGCTCTCTAAACGGTACTTTGTTACAGCATATAGTGGTTCCCAAAATGGTGGGTTGTGACCCACCAGCCAGGGAAGCAATCAGCCCTGACCCCAAGGGGTGGGGCAGGAGGGATGGCAGCAACACAACCCCCAAGATCGTGCCGTTGCCAGATCAGAAGGGGAGTTACTTACCTGCAGCTAGCACTGGCCTGCAGGGTTGGGGTGCAGGGAGCCCCACGGACACCTCCACAGGGCTTCCAAAGCCTCAAAACAGACATCAGAAACCACTTCTGGTTTTCAACTGTGAAACCAGAAGAGGTTTCCAATCTCTATTTTTAGTTAATCAAAGGCTTAGTGAGCCCTGTGGAGGCACCTGCAGGGCTCCCTGCACCCCTCTGGCGGCCAGCATTAGCTGCAGATAAGTTTTTAAAAAACCCTTCTGTCCCAGCAGTGGCACAATCCTGGAGATCGTGTTGCTGCCATAGCCTCGCCCCTGCAAAGATGCAAGTCGTTCCCAGCTCCTACAAAGGACTTTGGGAACCACTGGCATATAGTGAAGGCATTAATGCAACTCTTTCTTCATTCTCCTATGTGGACATACTGAAGATACCGTATTACTAATGAAAAATTATATCAGCAACTTGCATTTTTTTCATTCAGGTGATAATTTAGAGAATATTCAAGGAACAATGAGGCTTTCCAGTTGAATTACAGAAAAAAGAAGCAGAACTTACACAGCTACAAAATTGCTTGTTATTTTAGATGCTTATAATTCTAAATGAAAGTGTAGTATCTCCAGGTGTCTAGGTAAATCTAGAGGAGCAAGCTTCACTGCAAAATTATCTGTACAATCTAGTAAAATGTATTGAAACAGCAGTGATTATACACATCATGCTTTGTATAAATATAAACCTTTATTAAAGAACAAATGGAACTGTAGATGCTTAGGGCCAACACAGAAAATAAAAGTCATTTTATATGCTTGTTACACTCTGCCCCCATTCTCTGCATATAGAAAAGAACAAATGAATTTGTAAGTCTAGATTAAAAAATTCTGGGGCGAAAAACAGCGTACATATATATACATATATATATAAAACAAAATATCATTGTTGACCTCATAACCACCATCTTGGCAACATTACAGATGTGTAGGAATTCAAATAATCTACAATACACATGCGCTGCCTCCGACGCATCCTCGGCATCAGCTGGCAGGACAAAGTTCCAAACAACACAGTCCTGGAACGAGCTGGAATCCCTAGCATGTATGCACTGCTGAGACACCTGCGTTGGCTCGGTCATGTCGTGAGAATGGATGATGGCCAGATCCCAAAGGATCTCCTCTATGGAGAACTTGTGAAGCAAAAGCGCCCTACAGGTAGACCACAGCTGCGATACAAGGACATCTGCAAGAGGGATCTGAAGGCCTTAGGAGTGGACCTCAACAGGTGGGAAACCCTGGCCTCTGAACAGCCCGCTTGGAGGCAGGCTGTGCAGCATGGCCTCTTCCAGTTTGAAGAGACACTTGGCCAACAGACTGAGACAAAGAAGGAAGGCCCGTAGCCAGGAAGACAGACCAGGGACAGACTGCACTTGCTCCCAGTGTGGAAGGAATTGTCACTCCCAAAGCGGTCTTTTTAGTCACACTAAACGCTGTTCCAGAACCACCATTCAGAGCGCAATACCATAGTCTTTCGAGACTGAAGGTTGCCAACTAACAATACATATTTAACAGACTACACGTTGTGTGCTCTGTAGCCACTTACTATTACTACAAAAAGTTATATGATGAAGTATGCATAATACTGAAATTTATTGCAGTTTTAGATTTCTGATAACTGCATTTTTAGTGATAGCAGAAGCAGGGCGCTTCTAGTGCTTCTGCTATCAAGAGCTTGTTTTGCAAGTGAAAGGAACATTCCACTCGTGCAAGTATCCATTCCATGACCAGAGTACTTCAGCTGTTCACAGAGGAAGCCTCTGTTTATGGGAGAAGCATCTAACAGCAGAAGCATTAGCCAGGATGCTTTCCATGAAAGTTGGAAAAATCCCAGGTACCTACTCACTAGAGATTTGAAATATTTCCTATTTCTGAGTAGGACCAGCACCTTAAATGACTGCTGGCTACTAAAATCGTGGTATGGGTGGTCAATCCTTATGACTAGTACAATACACACTATATACTCTAAATTGAAATTATTCTGTTTTTATGACAATACTGCTTTGATCTACCTGCTATAACTATAAGGACTAAAAGGAAATAAGCAATGCAGAAAGTGTAATTTAATGAAAAAGAGATTAAGAACTGCTGAAGACTACTATACTCTGCTAAGAGAGCTGGTCAGCAATTCAAGTTTGTTCTGTTCCTTTATCAGGTTGCTCTCAGAATTTAAAGTGATATGCCTATATCCTGGGAAACAACTTTTTGTACACCAACGCCAGCTAGACAGGCAGAAATCCTGAATATTCAGAATTGTAGGATAACAAGAAAGAGTTGCTCAATAAAGATCACACTTTGGAGCAAAACAATATTCCATCTTTTACTTCAAGATCAAATACAGATCCCAGTTTTACATTTCTGACTTGCTGGCAAAGTCAGGTTAGAACAAACAAGGATTTGCTAGGTTCAGATGTCACAGACAATAATTTCAAACTTTCTCCACTTGAATGCGAAGGGAAAGGGAGAGCACACGAACCTGAACTTTATGAACATTGCCAGAACCAGGATTATACCAAAACCATGATTCTGCGAGATGTCTGAACCAGCCTAAGACTCTGTTTCTTACCCAAAATAAAAGTAAGAATGAGCTGGGGGAAAGAGGACCTGCAGCACTCTTCTCTGGTGAAGTGAATTTATAGTAAACAAAATGGTGCTGCAGATTTGTAATTTGATGTGTGAAGGAATCTACCGCCCTCAAACAATGTCCCTAAGATAGAACAAAAGCGGGTTAACACTTGTTAATGATGGAGATATTTCTATATGAGAATTCCAAAGTAGTTTGGTAAATGACTATAACACATGCAAACGCGTGTGAAACTTAAATATACAGAAGAAAAATAAGCATAAACATTGACGAACATCATGGAAGGTTGGATGAAATCCAACAAAAGAGGAAAGCATGTGGAAAAAATTTGTTACAACAGAAAACGGCTGAAAGAGCAAACTGATGAATGACAAGGTATTGCTGTACTTATAAACAACAATTCCGAAGGATAGTTCAGCAGTAGAACAAATTGTCAAGGGAAGTAGTGGATTCTCCCTCACTGGAGATCTTCAAGCAGGGGCTTGACAGGCACTTGCTGGAGGTACTCTAGGAGGTTTTCCTGCTGCAGACAGGTGGAGTGGTTGACCTTGTCTGTTTCTTCCAATGCTATGATTCTATCAAATGATTTACAAACAGATCCCTGGAATCTAATGTGTTAGTAAATAAGGGAGCTTCTGTTAAATTACTGATCGTTAACTGTTTATTTTAATTTTGTTAAATATTCTGAAATTGAACTTGAGTTATCATATATTTTAAAGCATACCCTAAATATAAATTAGTTGGGTTTAACAGCTGGAAGTCAACATTATCTTCTACAAAACAAATGAGTACTCAAATTACTAAACATTTGTTCAGTGCTAGTGGTGTGTTATGCTCTGATCAAATTCTTCTTCAGAAGGCTGGAGAAATAATTAAAGAGAAATAATTGTTGCTGTGTAAGGACCACTGGATTTACTGATAGCTTTCATATATGAACCCCCACTACCCTCTGATCCTATGAGCTGCCATTATGAAAACAGGAACAAGGACTGCTTTACTAGAGCAGTATCACAACACATGGCAGCATAGCATTGCTGCCAAGTATTAACGGATGTTATGCCAGTACAGTAGTCTGCATAGAGGAAATGTTATCAGACATCACACTCTCCACCACATGGTCTTATACAAATGAAACTGGGAGGGGGAGGGAGGAGGATGTGTAGCAGAATGTAACCAGAGGGCAATAAGGGATGGCACAAGAGCCATCTGAAATTGGATATCAAATGGCTGCAATAGAAATACTTGGTGAGAAGAATTGCATTACAAGCTTGCCACACTTGTTTTGATTTTTGCCACTCTCTGCATACTTTTTGCAGCAACATCATGCTGACTTACATAATTTTCCTTATTTTAAAACATTGGCATTACATATTTTCCCAATTTAATTTTATCCAATGTTATGGTGAACTCAAATACCAACCCTTTATTCTTTGCCTTGGAGATTCACCTTATCTACAAGTGAAATGCATTCACTTCCCCTCCCCCCACCACCCATTTCGTTGCTGAGGCTTAGCTGAAGGCAAAACCAGTTTTCAGCCATTAAATGAGGTTTGTGTACACAGTACAGTAAACTCAACAGAAACTATGGTTTCTCTACAAGCCTACCTCAAGACTTAAAACCTTGGCCTGATCTGCAGCCTCATTTAAAAATTCAGCAACATTACCATATTTACAGCCCAATTCAAACCTTCCCAAGCGCTGGATCAGCACCCCCCCCCCAGTGATGGCTCCCAAATGTTGCAAATGGGCCTGTAAAGCACATCTGCAGCAAGTCAGGCCACACCAGCACAAGGACATGAACCAGCCTGACTCCATCATATCCCATCCCTGTGCCAGCAGAGAAAGGTAGGTTTGTGCCAGGCTGCACAGAGAGTCAGAGAGAATTCCAGGGATGGGGATGGGGCCTAGAAGAGGGGTGGAAGCAGTGGCAGCAACCATACCGTATTCCAACCCCCACTCCAAGGCCAGGAAGGTTTACATAGGCTGCCCAAATTTGTGCCAACTAAATAGCTGGCATAGATCCTAGTAGCCTCATAGGGCAAACTGGATATTCCCTTACCTTAAGGAGACCTCCAGCATGCTCCTAACCTATGCTGGATACAGTACAGGCCATGCAGCCTGGCTACTGTATTAATTTTTACATACAGGTCAGTGTGTACCGTTGGCATTCAATTCAAACTTTCAAAATTTGTATCACTTCTCCAACTGTAAATTACCTGCAACATCAGCTCACAGTCATCTCTTCCAACAAAAATCATCTCTCGGGGCAGCCTATGACGGGTGCCTCCACTGCTCACCAAAAACCAGGATGTTAAACTCATTTTCTGCTTAGCTGATAAATCCTCAGCAAGGCTACGTCATCCTACAGTGAGACATCAAGAGAAGATTTTATAGTTATTTTAAACTTTCATTCTTGTACCTATTAAGACAACATTGACATGCATCAGGCTTTCTATATTTTTTCAGTGAATGGAAACCAGATGTTGCAATTGATACAGGGATTCAGATTCACATCCATTCTGAAGAATGCTTCACAAACATTGGTTTTCTGACACAGAAAGGCACATGCACATCATACTGTGTGATTGAACATGACCATTTTGCCACATCATACAATTGGAAATTGTGACCAACAACCAATTCTCAATACATGGGCACATGCAGCAAAACATACAGACATGATGGTATGTATGAATGGATACGTGGCTTCAAACCATGACTATCCCTCTACAACAGGAAGAAAAAGCAGTTTTTTAAAATTGTGATTTTAAAGGGATGCATTTTTCCCCCTTCTCCAGAGATCAGCACGTTCCTTCTCATTTGCGGTGGCCTTTTGTGCTGAGTCAAATCTGTGTATAAAAAATCCGTGTATAACAAGGTTGGACCTGTATTGTTGGCAATGACTGGCAGTAGTTCTCTAGATCTTCTGATGGCTACATACCATTATGGCAATTCCTTAAACTGCGCCAGTGGTTCCCAAATTGTGTGCCACGGCTCCCAGGGAACCACTGAAACTAACTAGGGGCACCGCAGAACAGTGGTGTCACTAGTGGGGGCGTGATGCCATGGCACCAGTGTGGGATGAGATGCGAGCCCTCCAGGGCTTGTGTAGCCCATCTGCTGGGGGAGTGCGACACAAGAAAGAGAGCGTGAGTGAAGTGTTGGGCTGCTCATCTTTGCTGTGACACTGTGGCTGAGATCAGAATTGTGGCCTAGAGCACAGAGCTGTGCAGAGGAGGACAGGCAGGATCGTCTCTCTCTCCCTTCCCCACCAGAGCAGAAGTGCCACCTCACTAGCCAAGCATCTGGCTGGCTAAAGTAAAATGTGGCCTAAGGAGACGGCCACAAAATGGTAATGTGGGTAGGCTTTGAGTTTTGTGGTGCGAGCTTGTAAGGGTCACTGCTCAGCCAGCCTTGATTGCATCCCGTTGAGAGTCTCACTGCACTCCACCTGCCAACGTGCTACAGTAGCACCCCTTCCTCTCTCCAGTTGACAGGAAGGCTAACTCCCCCTTCTCTACTTTCTCCTCACAAAAGTCGGGGGGGGGGGCATTGGGCTGGGAAGAAGCAGGTGATTCTCTCCCCAGTGCAGCATGCTGGTTCTCTGAGGAGCCTTCTGGCGCTGCCAGCTCACCTTGTTGTGTGAGGTGCCTGCTGAGTTGTACAAGGGATGCTACAGAAGAAAAAGGACAGGCTGAGGAAGGCGTTTTCTGAGCAGGACCTGCCTGCACATAAACCAGCCATCACTCACACTTGAGGATAGTGGTTACCACCAGCTACATGCCACTGAGACTGTGGTATGCCATTTAAACAGGTGTCTTTGGAGGAGGAAGTTAGACAGCACACAGGAGCAAGCTGCAGAAAATCAGAACTTGGTCTAATTTTCAGTGACATACCCATTCTGTGTTTGAGCTGCACCATTGCAGGCTGCAAGGCTGGGCTTACCCCACATCCCCCCCACCCAAAAGTAACTTAATGGAGCTCCTCAATCAACAACCAGTAGGTAAAGGGAGTCACAGGTTGAAAAGGTTTGGGAACCACTGGACTACACTATCAGTGGCAGGCCTTTCACTGCCTAAAAGTAAATTCCATGAAATTCCTTTCTTGCAAGGCTGGTTGGCCATGCAAGAATCAAGTGTATATCTTAGATTATGTGACTAGCAATAACCAAGAGAAAATTCCCCCTTTCACAGAGGCAAATCATCATGTCTCAGTGCTACTGGGAATGAGAAATATAAATTCTAATGCCATTCTGCATATTGACATTGAACAGGTTTTTATTTAAAAATAAACATTAACAACTAGGTCAGAATCAAGCAGTCAAAATGCAACAGCTGATGATTAACCGAATAAATTGAAATACCTGAAAAGAGATTAAATATTTATTGTGTCAGGCCATCATAATAGCTTTAGGTAGCATTTCAAAAGATAAAAGCATTGACAGCAAAAAGTTACAGCTAGCAAAAAGAGTTGGCAGAATTGTGACAGATTTGTAACCCAGATACATATTTTAGAATGCCTCTGAACACTATAAACCTCCTGTACTGAAACTGGTTAAATGTATACCAAAAAAACAACACAAAAAAAACAGACATATGCAGCCTAGCCCTATACATGTTTATCTGGAAGAATGTCCCACAGATTTCAGTAGTATTTACTACCAGCCCTTCCATTAAGTATGTTTGAGTTTGCAGCCTTAGAAATTTAAGCAGAAAGTTAGTCCATTACAAAGAATCTATTGGCTTATATACTAAAGAGCACATAGGGGAAGAAGATTACAGAACCAAACTTCACCACCTCCTTGGCACAGGAGCCCTCTGGGGATCAGGAAACCCTCCCAGAACAGATCTCCATAGAGGAAACAGGGATGGGGAAATTAAGGGAGAGATTGCAAAAATTGCCCCCGTTGAACAAATGGAAGTGCCTTCTGTTTGTGAAACTGAGACATAATACAAGCCCCTTAAAAAAGTATTACATGAGCATTTATTAGTGCCCTGTAGAAAAGAATTAGTTATTGGTTCTACTGAAAAACCATTACAACAAAATCACAGATGACATTTTATTAGTTGCAAGTAGGGTTGCACCAAATATTCTTCCATTTCCATTGTTGGGTAAAATATTTATTTATTAGTTTATTTATAGAATTTATATCCCACCTTTCTGGCCTGGTAAAGGGCACTTACAACAGAAATCATATAAAAACATAAAATATATAAATATGTCTAAAAATAAAACATTTAAAAACCATAAAACTTGGAACCCAAAATTAAATTTTAAAAAAGCCATGCCCCCTTATGTTAACATTAAAAGGCTTCTTTAAATAAAAAGGTCTCAAGACCCTGCCAAAAGGACTCTAAAGAGGGAGCTGTTCTTAGTTCCAGGAGGAGTTTCACAGACGGGAAGCCACCACTGAGAATGCCCTCTTTCTTGCAGCCATCCCCCTCACCTTCACTGGTGGCAGCACAGTCAGAAGGGCCCCCTCTGATGACCTGAGAGGATGGGTCGGATTGTATGGAAGGAGGCGGTCCCTCAGATACCCTGGACCTGAGATGTATAGGGCTTTAAAAGTTAAAACTAGCACTTTGAATTCAGCCCGGAAACAAACTGGCAGCCAGAGTAGCAGCGGAAGCAGTGGCCCAACTGAGTTGAACCAATGAGCCCCAGCAACCACACGGGCGGCCGCATTCTGCACTAATTGTAGTTCCCAGACCATCTTCAGAGGCAGCCCCACATAGAGCATGTTGCAGTAGTCTAATCTGGATGTCACTAGGGTATGGGTCACCATGGCCAGGTCTGAACGACTCAGGTATAGTCGCAGTTGGCGAATCAGTTAAAGCTGAGCAAAGGCTCTCCTGGCCATAGCCACCACCTGGGAATCCAGGAGCAGCTGCGGATCCAGGATCACCCCCAAGCTGCAGACCTGCTCCGTCAGAGGGAGTGCAACCCCATTCAGAGCAGGATGGTAGTCCAATACCCGAGTCTTGGACTTCTGGACCAGGAAAACCTCTGTCTTATCAGGATTCAATTTCAGCTTGTTCACCCACAACCAGCTCCCAACAGCCTCCAGACAGCAGTCCAGAACTTTGACTACTTCCTTGGAATCAGTAGGGAAGGAGAGAAAGAGCTGAGTGTCATCAGCATATTGATGGCACCCTACCCCAAACCTCAGGATGACCTCTCCCAGTGGCTTCATATAGATATTAAACAGCATGGGGGACAGAATGGAGCTTTGCGGCACCCCACATCTAAGAGGCCAGGATGCCAAACAAGCATTCCTCAGCACCACCTTCTGGAATCTGTCAGCAAGGAGCGAAACCACTGCAAGACAGTGTCTCTAAGCCCCAACTCAGTCAACTGACCCAGAAGGACACCATGGTTGATGGTGTCGAAGGCCACTGAGAGGTCCAGCAGGACTAACAGGAACACACTCCCCCTGTCCATTCCCCGGCGCAGGTCATCCACCAAGGCAGTCTATGTCCCAAACCCCAACCTGAAGCCAGACTGGAAAGGATCCAGATAATCAGCTTCATCCAAGACCCTCTGGAGCTGGGATGCCACCACCTGCTCGATCACCTTGCCCAGAAAAGGAATATTAGAGACTGGTCGGAAGTTTTCCCACGCAAACCTCTTCAAATTGCAAGAAGATTCTCCATTGTAGGGTAGAGCCTCCATTTGCCTGAAGATAACATCCACAAGGTCGCCAGTTCGAGGCCACCGGCACTGTGCGACCTTGAAGCAGCTGACAAGCTGAAGCCGAGCTATTCCATCTGCTCTGAGCGTGGGAGGATGGAGGCCAGGATGGAGGCCAGATCAGAACAAAACATCTGAATTGTTGTGGCTCTTGAAAGATAGAGCCTTCTTTCAATTGTAAAAATCCCTACGGGGATTTAAATAAGTCTGCCTATGTAAACCGCCTTGAATAAAGTCTTGAATAAAGACCAAGAAAGGCGGTATATAAATACCTGTATTATTATTAGTATTATTGTTGCCAGTCATGTTTACTGCTAATTCCCCTATCTGACACTTTGGCTTTGTCATCATTCCTATCCCAACTTGTAGGGTTGTTTTGCAACTTGTTTTGCTTGTATTTCTTCCCACCATCCAGTCACATAGGCAATTTGAGCTAACTAGGATTCACATAGCCAACTGGATGACATCTCAATGCTACAAAGACATTTACATTCAGATCTGAATTTCATTGTGGGCAATCATTCAGGGATCAAGTTGATGTCAGTGCTACAGTCAATCAGATTTGGCTACATGAAGATATCATTGAGAGGGACAGCTAGTGTGGGCAGTGTAAATGAATAGGTCAACGTTTTGGAGACCAGAATACTAAGAAAGGACGTCTTTCTGACACTGCTGAAAATCTTGGTAAAATACAGCAAGTAGTTTCAACGTGGCTCTAGTCTCAGCTGCTCAGATGTCTGTGCATTGTTCACATAGGCATTTCATGGTGCAGATCACTCCTACGTCCCTAATTACAAGGAAAAAAATTTCTTTCTGTTCAGTGTACCTCCTCCAATTTGACCACATACAACTGCCTTACACCAAGCTAGATCACCGATCCATTTAGCTGAGCAATTTTTACACTGACTAGCAGCTGTTCCCCAAGGATTCACATAGGGATCTGTCCCAGCCATGCATGGAGACAACAGGACTGAACCCAGGAGCTTGTGCAAGTAAAGTTTATGCTATTACTGTGCTAATTTATCTCAGAGTTGATCAACCAATAACACTATGCATAATATCATACAGTTTAAAAATTAGCACCCATTTATTTCATAAAAAGAAATTGCTAAAAGTTTAAAATTTTCCATGTATGACAAAAATTCTGGATTGTCTATTGTAAGAAACCATAGTTTTCCTTCAAAGGGAGGGGCATTATTTTTGCAGTTTTGGGAGCTACATTCTTCAGTGTCTAAAAAGCAGCAAACATATTTTTCTCAGAAGTGTGTCAAGCAGATGATGCAACAGCTGCAAAACTAGCAATAAAATCAACATAATTTAGAACTGAAGCTTTACATTCTGTAGCCAAATGATGGGTGTAACCCAGGCTCAGAAAGATCTACGGATGCTGTGTCTACCAATATTTAAGCTAAAATATTATTGCAGCAACAAAATTCTTAACTGAATCAAGAGACTACAAACATAATCAAATATACCCTTCCTGTCTGTGGTTGTAAATAGAGTTACTTCACTCATACATGCACAAAATTCCAATCTGACAATGTTCCTATGTGACCCTACTACCCAGGGATAAGGAACCTGAGTAATTCACACCTACCTCACTGCCTTCAGCTTTGCTCTCTGATCAGGAATCAGGATACTAATGGGGACAATGAGAAATAGGAAGCCAAATAGGAGCGATCAAAACTGGGTGTAATCACACTGAAGAAACTATCAGTGCAACTTGCAATTATAAATATATTAAAACTGATACTTAGACCATTGCATCTTACGCCCAAAACATTAGGGGCACAATCCTAACCAGGTCTACTTAGAAGTAAGTCCTATTTTGTTCAATGGGGCTTACTCTCAGGAAAGTGTGTTTAGGATTGCAGCCTAGGTCACCCTAATGCTGATCTACAGGATATTATAAACTGCTAAAGGAGGCCAGTCCCCTCTCCCACTCACTGCACACTTGTGTTTCCAAAAATGGACACCAACATTTTCTCGGTCTTGGAGGCCACTGAGCATCCTCAGTTTACATCAGGTAGTCGCTGGGTTTGTTTTTTCTTTCCTCTTAAATTTACAAATTTATTTAACTTCTGCATACCTAGTAGAAACTATTACCTTATTTTTGGTGGCCTCATTTAGTTTCCAATAAGCACTGAGTTATCTATTAACAAACAAGCCTGCTCACAATTTCCTTTGATTTTTTTAAGGTAAGTCAAAACTATACTACTGTGGAAAAACTAGTACAGTTTTCTGCCATACAAATACGTAAAGAAAAGTTTCATTAAAAGATCAGCAAGAAATCCAAGCAGTATTACTTCATCTGGAAATTTCTTTAAACAGCTTATGCAATAAGAGAGCAAGAACCCAATCATATCCATTTTCCAGTGCTGATGCATCTGTGGTAATTTGACATGTGTTGCATCCTGCAGTGGGTTGGGGGGCAGAGACCACCTCAAGATAAGGGAACATCTGTCCCCTTACCTCAGGGCTTGGGTCCCAAATATAATAAAATATTTAACGTTCTTTTTGAAAAACAAAATTTAAAGTGTTCTGGACAATCTACTTAAAATTAGTGTTGCACTATTAATATTCAGTATGTCTTACTTATTATTCCTTCTAACAATAAACTTAGCAGTATCATACTGACCAACAGAGCAATGAAATGGGGCCAACTACAGACAAAAACTTCATTTCACAAAATATATTTTTTGTGCAGTTAGGAAACACGTTCTCATACGCAGGAAAAGGGGATTTAAAAAATCTAGATCATGGGTGTCAAACATATTAGGATGAGGGAGGGAAAGGGGAGATAAAAGGAGACTTGAAGATGGCAGAGAAATTAAATGTGTTTTTTGCATCTGTCTTCATGGCAGAAGACCTCTGGCAGATATCACTGCCCAAATGGCACCTCCTGGCCAACGAATTAAGTCAGATAGAGGTTAAAAGAGAAGACACGACAAATTAAAGAACAATGTCACCAGGGTCAGATGGCATCCGCCCAAGAGTTATTAAGGAACTTAATGAAGTTGCTGATATCTTGACTAAAATATGCAACTTGTCCCTAAAAAAGGGCCATGGTACCAGAGTATTGGAGGATAGCAAATGTCACACAATCTTTTAAAAGGGAAGGAGAGAGGATCTGGGAAACTGTAGGCCGGTCAGCCTAACATCTATACCAGGTAAGATGGTGGAAAGCCTCATCAAAGATATAATCTCAAAACACATAGATGAACAAGCCTTGCTGAGGGAGAATCAGCATGGCTTCTGTAAGGGTAAGTCTTGCATCACAAACTTTTTAGAATTCTTTGAAAAGTTCAACAGGCATGTGAATGTGGGAGAACCTGTGGATATTATATAACTGGACTTTCAGAGGGCATTGAACATGGTCCCTCACCAAAGGCTGCTGAGAAAACTCCACAGTGAAGGAATAAGAGGGCAGGTCCTCTCATGGATTGGGAACTGGTTGAGAACCAGTAAGCAGAGAGCAGGTGTCAATGGACAATTTTCACAATGGAGAGAGCAGTGTGCCCCAAGGATATGTCCTGGGATTGGTGCTTTTTCAGTCTGTTCGTAAATGACCTGGAGACAGGGTTAAGCAGCAGAGTGGCCAAGTTTGAGGACAACACCAAACTTTTTCAAGTGGTGAAGACCAGAAAAGATTGTGAGGAGCTCTAGAAGGATCTCTTCAAACTGGAAGAACGGGCAGCAAAATCGCAGATGCGTTTCAATGTAAATACAGGTTGAGTCTTATTATTCGCGGGGATTCTGTTCCCAGAACTCATGTGGATGGCAAAAAACGCACTAAAGCAAATAAATTTAAAGAACAAAGTCACTTTGCTCTGGTGAGTGAAAAACAGCCTTGCTGACCTTTTGAAATGCACCCAGAGGCAGTCAGTCTCCCTCCAGGTGCTTAGGTTTCTCTAGGAGTTAGCAATCCCTCCCTTCACCAGGAGCCACAGTGAGGGGGAAAGAATAGAGAAGGTGATAATCACTGCCATTCAGCCTTATTTCACATGCTCAGGGGGAAGGGAGGAGTGAAGCTAGAGAGAGAATGATTGATGGATTGTCAGTCAGCTGCCCTCTGTCACATTAACCAGGCTATTGTTAAACGACAGTTTTCCTTTAATTTAAAGGGTACTCCTCATCGCTTTGAGATAGAAAAATCTGTGGATTCCCTCCACCCCAAGAAAAATCAGTGGAAATTAAGTTATACCTGTAATCACTTGTATGACTGTCCGTCTACAACAGTAAAAAGAAGTTTTTTAAACTGTGATTTTAAAGGGATGGATTTTTTCCCCTTCTCCCAGGATCAGCACATTACTTCTCATTTGCAGTGGTTATTCATGTTGAGTCAAATCCGTGCATAAAAAATCCGTGTTTAACAAGATTGGACATGTAAGTGTAAAGTCATGCACATTGGGGCAAAAATCCAAATTTCACATATAGGCTAATCGGTTCTGAGCTGTCTGTGATGGAACAGGAGAGGGATCTTGGGGTGGTGGTGGTGGACAGCTCAATGAAAGTGTCAACGCAATGTGCAGCAGTGGTGATAAGGCCAATTCTATGCTTGGGATCATTAGAAAAGGTATTGAGAATAAAATGTCTAATATTATAATGCCATTGCACAAATTGATCGTAAGCCACACCTGGAGTATTGTGTCCAGTTCTGGTTGCCACCTCTCAAAAAGGATATAGTGGAAATGGAAAAGGTGCAGAAGAGAGCAACCAAAATGATTACTGAACTGGGGCACCTCCCTAACGAGGAAAGGTTACTGTATTTGGGGCTCTTCTGTCTAGAGGGTGCCTGAGGGGGAATATGATTGAGACATACAAAACTATGCACGGGAAGGATAGAGTGGATAGAGATGCTCTTTACCCTCTCACACAACACCAGTACCAGGGACATCCGCTAAAACTGAGTGTTGGGACAGACAAAAGAAAGTATTTCTTTACTCAGTGCATAGTTAGTGTGTGGAACTCCTTGCCACAGGCTGTGGTGATCGCATCTGGCCTAGATGCCTTTAAAAGGGAACTGGACAAATTTTTGGAAGAAAAGTTTCTCACAGGTTACAAGCCATGATGTGTACATGCAACCTCCTGATTTAATAAATGGGCTACGTCAGAATGCCAGATGCTAGGGAGGGCACCAGGATGCAGGTCTCTTGTTGTCTTGTGTGCTCCCTGGGGCACTTGGTGGGCCACTGTGAGATACAGGAAGCTGGACTAGATGGGCCTATGGTCTGATTCAGTCAGGCTGTTGCAATGTTCTTATGTTCTTATAGTCCTTCCATAGAAACTTAATATATAAAATAGTATTGACAATGATTGAAGACTGATGTGTGAGTAAATTAACTCCAGGGGAGACAAATCTTCCCACCTAGTCAACAAAGGAGAATCCCCACATCAACAAAGTAAAACCCTAAATTTTTCCCAGGCAGCATAGGAGAAGGAATCCAGCTACAAGGCCATTATATAGTCCAAGGTAAGGTCTTCCCCAGGGCAATTATAGTACTAGATCCTATTCTTTCAACTGGATCACACTCAAACAGAGCATAAAAGAATATACTCCTCAACTGCCTTACCAACTCAGAGTGATGCTTAATGCCTAAATTGATGGTAATTCTACCACAGGTCATGCTGAAAGTTTCTTGATAACCCCTGATATAAATTCTCTGCTAAAATAAAAACAGTTTAATTACAGGTCATGGACTTCTACCACTTCTTCAATTTGGAATTTGCAGCAGGACCAAGCATCCCCTTAGAAAGATTGCACAATTAAAAACAATCTCCTGCTGAAAAAGGATTCCTGCCAAATCTGAAACAAATTTCCTTTTTTAAATAAATATGCTTTGTTGAGCCAATGCTTTATAACCTTATTTAAATCAAACATATCAGGATCTCTCATTAAGAAAATACTACATACCTAATCGGTTTGTCATTTGCAAGTATTTTGCACCTTGAAGACTGATACAAATTGTCATCAAATTCTCAACAGATCCAACTGCCCCTGATCTGAAATATATAATGTACAATATTTCAATAATCTGAACCATTTTATCCCATAATAGATTATATGGTCATCTTATACCATAATAGATTAATAATGGATACCAGTTTCATCAGCACAGAGTTAATGGTCCAATATCTACTTTGTCATCAAAATAAAATAAAGTACTGTTCAAGTCACTAAGGTCAAGATTCAATCTTTAATTCTCTTTATCCACTTATATGTTGCTGTAATCTAACTGTAATCAGATTACTGGGTAGAGGTTGTGCTAAGCAATGGCACAATAAGCTTTCTTCCAGTTGCCCAAGAAATGTTTTCATGTAATTTCTGAGTGGAATGGATTACATTCCTTCTGCTTTCATAAAATTAAATCAACATTCTAATGCAAAAATTTTAATAATTTTGTTTCTGTGCTAAATGCATGCAGCCATTTACATTCCTGGGTAATAAAGGAATATTTTTAAATGTTTTATTTTTTGTTTTTCTTTCCTTCTCATGTTGCATGCACCAATCTCAAATTACCCAACTCAGATCTTAATCTTGGATATTTAACAATGTTGCCTTTTAAGGCAGACTAGATAACCTTAAAGTGTATTACAATTGCAGCAGTCTTCCAAACCAATGATCTAAAAACTGGATTTGGAGGAAGAGGCAAGACTTCTAGAAATGATTTTCAATAGTCATTTAAACTTAATGCCCCTGCCTTTCAATCGTGTTGTTAGAATAGTTTGATATTCAGGCATATTCCAATACTATAATTCTGAAACTGGGTAACCCTAAGTGGCATAAATAAGGAGGGATAGGTATTAAATAGCAGACTTGGAGCCCAATCCTGAGCTTGGTGCTCCGGTTTTCCACTGGAGTGCACTGTCACAAATGTGCCATAAGGCATGTCTGCAAGGCTTACCGCCGGGCCAGCTCCCCTGCTAGCCCGGCGCTGGGCTAGTGCCGGGCGGGTGCCTGTCCTCCGCTGCTCAGCGGTCTCATGGACCGAGCCATGGCATGGTAAGCGGGGGCGGGGAGGGGGGCAGGAGGCATTCCAGGGGGGGAGGCATGGGGAGGGCGGATGAGAGGTGTGCCGGGGAGGGGGTGGGGAAGCAGGAGGTGGGTCTGGTGGAGCTCGGCTCCACCGGACCCTGACCATTTGTGTAGGGCTCGGCACCCTACACAAGCGCCTTTACCACCAACCTTTTGGGGCTGCTTCCTTTAATCGGGAGAAGGGGACAAAAGTCTACAGCCTCTACAGCTGCACACCCCAGGCAGCTCAGGATTAGGCTGTTAGGCAGTTAACTATGTTTAGGTTTCTGTGAAAATGCAGCCACCTACAAAGTAGTGATTTCTAAATACGTATTAGGGACACTGTCTTGGTACACAGAAGTACAAAGATTTCAAAATTGAAAGGCCAAAAGCACTCAACAAGCAGCCTCATTGTTGCTTAACATTTATACAGTTGGCCATCAGTACAGGGGTGCCTACATATCTGCAGGCATTCAGTTCCTCCCCCCCCCCCCCGATTCTGGAAACCACGGATAAGAGTAAACACAAAACATGTGGTCTGCAATCCCCCCCATTGCGCAAATTACTTCCCTGCGTATGGCTGCAGCCTCCAGGTGGCTGCTGGGCAAACCCTACCAGGAAGTACTTTTAGGTAGGGATTGGCTGAATCAAGACTAAAACCAAAGTGAGGCTGTGGCACACACCTGTGTGTGTATTTAGGGGCTGGGGCAATGTAGTTAAAGGAACAGTGTCATTAATAAAGTCAGGAAGCTGCTGCTGCAGCCCAGGGGACAAAGCTTTATCTCCTAAAACTGGGCTTAGCCTGTGGCACCTAATCTGTTGAAGAAGGGGGAGGAACCCGTTGCCAGGAGATTAGAGGCTGATCATCAAGAAGAAGGCACTTCGCTAATGGGGACTTTCCACATGGGGATTGTAAATGAAACATCATGAGAGAGAGAGAGAGAGAGAGAGAGAAAGAGAACTCTTCCCAACTTGCCTGAGTCTCCCTCTCCCTGGACAACCAAAGTTTCCCTGAAGACCCTGAAGAGAGAAAGCAAGACAGGAAGTGAGCTATTTCCAACTTGCCTTGCTGACCCCTTGCCAAGCAGACCCCTGCCAGCCAGAAAGACAGGAGGTGTTGTTATCTATTAAAATCTGTCTTTGTGGGTCTAAGGCAGAGGCCTGGAGATCTCCTAATGTACAGTTTCCCCTATGTAATTCAGCAAGGGCTGTAAAGAACAAAGAGAATCATTTCATCCACTTGATTCTTCTTGAAGACTTGCAGCATTGCCTAACAGTAATTGTATGGTGGGAGAGACTAGCTCTCCCACTACAAAGACATGAAGTGCTTTATGGCCCGTCCAGCGATTCACACTGTTCAGGGATTCACACTACAGACACTGTTCTAGACTACAGTGACTTCTGCCCCCAATCATGGTCTTGCACTGTGGCTGGAACATCTGTTTCCTTCATGTCTCTTTCTCTTTCTCATACTTCCCTCTTTTCTCCCTCTTCTCCTTTAGCCCTAGTTCCAAACCACCCATTTTCTGATCTGTGTGACCACCCATTCAGTTGGAAAATAAATATTTTCTTCATTTGCATCCTGTTCCTCTTCCTTTTGCCCACCCTCCTTGATATGCTCATGCTTCCCTCTTCTTATAAGGCCTTTCCTTCACCCCCAATCCACCTAGCAAAAAATCAAGCTTCAGCAGTCCATGTGTATTGTACTTTATTCCCAATTTCCATTTTCCATTATACATTTATCCACCCTCCCAATAAATTAATCGTACCTTTCTGTACTCCCCTGGGGGCTGGGGATAAGAATAGGCCCTCAGTTTGGCTGTACTTGTCATAAGAGGCGACTAAACAGCCACCGGGTAGATGGGACTCGTCAGCCTGGGAAGGCAGCTCATCTGAGAGAAGGAAAACTCTGATCCCAAACCTCCACTGCCTTGTGGCTACATCCAGTTATGGAAAAGGCTTCAGGAGTCAACCTCGAGGCAAAATCCGGAGCTGGAGTCCCTGAGGCAGTTCATGGCTGAACACAGTCACGTTCTGGCAACTCCTGCGACGCCGCTGGAACCAACCGTATTGGCCTCTGCCTTTCCATTGGACCATTTCAGCGACGTGGAGAGGGGGGATTTGCTGCATGGGTAACAGCCTATCCTCCATACCTACTTTACCCAGGCTTCGCGCACTGGAGAGGACACTCTGTTCCAGAACCACCATTCAGAGCGTGACACCATAGTCTTCCGAGACTGAAGGATGCCAACACACACCTTTCTGTCTGTCCCTCTCATCACTGCCAAATACCAAGCTCCAATGCATGTGCCACATGCCAATTGATAAAATATTCATCCTTTTTTTTGGTTTCTTTATGTATGCAAGTTTCACATGTTCAAGGGCAGTGGTTCCCAACATTTGTTCACTTGCATAGCCCTTGGCAGCCCATTTCCATACATTGTACCCCTCATATTAGCAAAATGTTTGCAATTAATGTAGTTGATGTTATTTCAAATTTATATGTTTTAAACTACTGATCCATATCTGATAATACACGAATTGATGACCAGAAACTAGCAGTTGCTGGGGCTTTTGCAGCCAGCTACCTGCCTTGCCAGCCCCGTAAGGCATTCTGATACAGACTTGCCTTTTCCCACCATTATTCAATTCTTTTTCAAGTACTCCTAAAGGTCCTGGCAAGTACCCCTGGTGGGACACATACCCCTGGTTAGGAACCACAGGGAACTCTTGGCAACGTGATATACACTGAGCATGCTCAAGAATACCTCAAGAACTTTTCAGGTATCCAATGTGAAAAACACAGTAGCAGGACACCAATAGAGGACAGGGAGATGGAATTGGTCTGCCCAAGTCAGTTGGGCATTAGGACTAGGGGGATACAGCACTTTGTTGCAAGTCTCCCTAGTTGCACAATAAAAACAAATATTAAGACAATGTTATTAAAAGGCATTCAGTTCAACAGACCTTCAAGGTTTAAAGGACAATCTTTTTCTTCAAGGAAAAAGGAGTATTGCCTCAAAAAACTGGTAATAATCCAGATGATCACACATAATTGACATTGATAATGGCTTGAGGTCAGAATATTTGAGAGATCACCTTCTTCCATATAATCCTGCTCATTCTCCTTGGTCATCAGAGAGGAACCTTTTAGATGTTCTACCACTCACAGAGGTCAGAGGAGTGATAAGTAGAAATAGGCCTTCTTGGCAGTGGCATCTGCTTTATGGGTTCTTTGGTTTAAGAACTGCTCCCTTTTTAAGAGTCTTCCTAGGAACATTTCTTTTTCTTGTTGTGACTGCTGCTGGTTGTGCTACAAATGTGTCATTGCCCTCCGATGAGCATGAATAGAGAAGTATCAGTCTCATTTTAAAGTATGCAGCTAAAGAAAGAATGGAAAAGAATGGGCTGCATTGCGCCCCAGAATGCCTTGTGGCTTTCAAGGTAGTACTGGCATGCAACTCACTTTGTTGGACATGGTAGTCATGTTGTGCCCTCAGAATGCCTTGTGGTTGCAAGACATTCTGGCATGTGACTGCCACAACCAACAAAGTGGGCTGCAGTGGTAAAAGTTTGAGAACCAATCAAGTGCCGACAATATTTAATTTAGTAACAGCCAAAACTTATGTGAATTATTGTCATCCACGATATTGACAATAAACCCACTGGACTGCATCAAAAGAATGTCAGTCATGACTACTGTACCACTAAAACGAAATGGCCAAACTAGTTGTGACAAACCTAGTTGTGATAAACTCAAGTCCTATTAACATTACTAGTATGAGTTAAGTAGTACTGTAATTTTTACAGAGAAAAGTTTTGAAAATATATGCTAATTCATGACTGTTATTTTGATATCTAGTTTGCACCAAGAGTTACTAGTTTGGATGTGAAGCAATTCCTTGTATCTTATAAAGAGTTATACTCAGAGAAAGTCATGATTAAATCTATTCTGCAATACTACCTATTTTTCAGAAAAACCATAATCAATATTATTGACAATATATTTTTGTACATAAAATATGTAATTTAAATTACAGAGACAGAAATGAGGAAGAAATTGCTCCTCCCATTCCCTATAGAAACTTCAAATAATTATTTTTTGTCCTACAGCAACATTCTTCCTAAGGTTTAAACCTTAAGTGCAATTTTGTACTTGAACATCATGCCAAACCAGCATTAAACAAAATACACCCCTGCAGGATGCTTCCTCACTCACTTCCTTCAAATACCTCCCTAAATACATTTTGCATAAAGCCTTTGGCACTACACCACAGTCATCATTCTCCAGTATAACTAAGATAAGTACATTCTCCAGTATAACTAAGATAAGCATATGAAACAACTGCATATGCTATAAGCCATTTACCCTGGATTTCTATTCCCCTTCCTTCTCTCATGTTCCTGTGTCTTTGTCTCCAGTCTGTAAACCCCTTAGAGCAGCAGCCAATCTTTTTGTTAGGGAAAGCATCACGTACACCAACAACATACTATATAAAAACTAAAGAACCCACAAGTCATGGTTATATGCAACAATGACTACAAGTTACGTTCTGCCAGGTTCAGAAGCAATATCCTCTGAATATCAGGTGATGGAAACAGAAGGAAAGGGCTACATTTGACTATATTGCCTACATGTCCTACTTCCAGGCTTTCCAAAGGCATCTCACTGAGTATGACAGAGTGCGGGACTAAATGCACCTTCGGTCTGAAACACTTTATTTTCCTATGCAGTTCTGGTTATGCACACTTCTCATCATTACATTTTTTCCATCATTATATTTTCTCCTCTCCCAACAGCCAGCCTTTTCCTCCTCAAGGCCCTCTCCTCTGGTACCCCCACAATTCCTTTAGAAGTTCAAATTCTCCTTTCCTAGTCCTCCCCTTCTATTTCCCAAGATGCTCTTAGACACCTGCCTTCTGTACACTCTCTTTCCAAGGCTCTTCAGCTTGTATTGCTCCCTTTAAGACCTGAGCAGCTCAATTAGTTGTAACTAAAAAAATTTTAACCTCTTTGACATCATAGGAACTTAATCACTAATTGCCAAAGACTTCACAGTCAACAATACAAAATCCACTAGAATGTTTACAATACAATTTTGATTACTACTTCTAAGCACTGTTCACTTAGTTCACTGATTGTTCACTCAAAGATAAAATGCGAGCTTCATTACTCAAAAGGCTAACAGTTTTGCCTCAGACCTTAATTTTTGCCAGGAGCTACTTGCAGCAATTTAAATAGGTTGAATCACTGACAAAATAATGCCTAGTACAAGGGTGTCAAACCCATTTCATACAGAAGGCCAAACAGTCATTATGGCGTCTGCTGGGGGCCAGAATTGACATCATGAAGTGACGATGGTCAGAAATAAGCACTATGTTCTGATATAGGAACTCATTAGCTGTAAATGCCAGAACAGGGAATATGCAGCTCTTGATCATATTTTCAAGGTATGGGAGAACCCAATTAATCATGTGGGTCACCACGTGATAGCAGGATACCAGCACCTCAGTAGAGTCTTCCTCTCTCTCCACTCTTGGTCTGCCCTGTGTTCCTTAGTGTTCCTTGCTTTCTGAGGCCTCCTTCCATCTCTCCTTCCCAGAGCCTCAGCAGAACCAGTGCTGCTGAAAAGGCAGCACTGGTGGAGTCCAATTGTCACATGGGCCTTATTTTTGACACCCCTGGCAGAACACAATCTTACAGTGGTGGACATGAGAAGGGAAGCAAAAGTAGGTATACAAGGAGAATCATTTTTTGTTTGTGTTCTTTTTTTGCGTGGGAGAGTTCTTTTTGTGTGTGGGAGAGTTCTTTTTGTGTGTGAGTTTGCTCTAGGAAATAAAGATTCCTTCCACTGCTTCCTTTCAACAAGTATTTCTATACAAAAAGGTCATATTTAAATTACAAGAAGTAGGATCACAAGAAACCACTAGTTCAAAAGGCAGAATCAAGATACTATTGCACTTAGTCTTTTGTAAGCAGCAAAAAAGGGGAAACAGAATATACTTGTTTTGTATATTGTAGGAAATTAGGGTGCTCCAGCTCTCAGAATGAAATAGCAAGAGCTTCACAAGTCCTTTACTGGTAAAAAAAAAGATTTTAGGAGTTGTACAATTTATGCTAGATTTTCACATGTTGCCTTTTTCAACCTTAAAATAAGAGATATGATTAACAATGAAAACATTAACCTTTTAACGTTGTATAAAAATGCAGTATTCTAAACAAAGGAACTTCTGAAAATGATAGTTATGACAGTAACAACTTTGCTACTTGATCTGTGCCCACACCAATGTCAGAAACTAAACTATTTCAGTGTTTTTGACAACCTGCAACAACACAGAAATCATTCTGACTGGTTGGCAACCTTCAGTCTCGAAAGACTATGGTATAAGCCTACAGCACCTGGTATTCCCAGGCGGTCTCCCATCCAAGTACTAACCAGGCCTGACCCTGCTTAGCTTCCAAGATCAGACAAGATCAGGCATGTGCAGGGTAACATTCTGAGTGCAGATTCCAAAATAGCAAAAGCAATGTTTACCAGGCATATCACTTTCAAAATTGAAACACAGTATCTATTGCATTAAATCACTGGTTCCCAAACTTTAGCATCACAACTAACCTTGTCCTCTGGGGTAGGTTGCCAAGTAGTGCTCTCTGCTGCACCACAAAGCCTTACTGGGAGCCTCCAGAGGCCGCTTCTAGGACATGCTGGGCCCATAACCCACCCCACTGACATCCAGAATGCCTGCAAAAGCAACCTGGAAGTTGTGGGCCCAAACAGGTAGTCACTTCCTAAAAACATTCTGAGGTCAATGGATGGGTTTCCAGCACAACCTGGAAATGACCCCTAAAGGCTCCAAGTAAGGTTTTGCGGCACAGCAGGGAACATGACCCAGTTCACGACCCACTGCACAACAGGCTGCAAACCACCTGTGGGTCACAGCCCACAGTTTGTGAAACACTGCACTAAACTGTCATGCTAGTTAAGTGGTATTCTTTTTATTCTATGTAATTTTCACCCATGGATTATTTCATTTAAAATATACTGTTAGATGGAGACAAAATCTCTCTTCAAATATTCCTAAAGAAAATAGTTTGCTATTCAAGAATACTCCTTCTGCTTGCAGTCAGCAAACATTAGATGCCAAATAAAAACAATCCTTGTCATAGCTTAGGAATCTGAGCATAGTCTTTCAAATAAATATTGTATGAAAAATAGCTTTTGCTCCAAGTGGGAAAACAAAAGGCTACAAGGGACTCAATAAACATGGAGACATTGTGTTAATTTAAAAAAAAAAAGTTGAATGACAAACAGCACCTGAATGCTGACAAACTGCTTACACAGAAAACTGTTGACAGCACACATTTCAAATCTGCTTAAAAACAAGTAGCGCAGGTGCTCAGTCATCTTAATCAGAGTGCAGTGCTTACACATGAGTACTGTATTTTGAATACCCACTGTCCTTTCTTAATGCATTTAGCAGTTTCCTGATTGGATGCACAAGCAACATCATGTCTAATGCCAAAGAAACTAGCTAACTGAATAGTACCAGAACACAATTTGGAGCAGAAAACCGCCTCTTCCCTTCCCCCTCACTTGCATCTGGCTCCAAGCAATGAGTGGATGAGATCACAAAAGAAGGCTCATCCATAGAGCTGTCATCTGGTTCTCAGTCGAGTCAGCTTCCTCTTCCACAAAATGCTTGATATTTCAAAACCACTCTGAGATTTTTATGGTCTTTGTCACCCATGCATATCTCTTTTGAGCAAACGGCCATGACTAGACACAAATCTAACAGGAGCACAAAATGAATGATCTGCGATGATGTTTTCCACAAAAGGGCAATTCTCTCCCCGATGAATGTAGTTTTTGAGAAGCCATATGCATTTCTCTGTAGATCCTTTATACACCCAGAGGACCACAAGGGAAATGTACATGTATCAGAGCAAACATCAGTAGAAAAAAATATATATATTAGTAATACTCCCTAATGTCTCTTCCATTTGGACTTCTCTCCTGAATCAGGTGTAAAGTTATTTATCAACACTTTAAATTAGGACTACTTTATACTCATGGAGTGTGACAGATTGGAAGACAGAATGTTCCAATTGTTTTCAAGATTGTTTTCAAAAACGGTGTATATACAATTTGTTGGAAGGTCTCTCCCCAGCAACCCCCCCTTCCAGGAGCCCATAAAATCAATTGGAAAGAGATGAACAAAGGAAAAACCACCAGGTAATCATAAAAGAGAAGAGCAGGAGAGAAAGAACATGATTCAGAGTCAAATCCTAGGCCTGTCTCCTCAGAAGTAAGTCCCACTATAGTCAATGGAGCTTACTCCAAGAAAGTGTGGATAGGTTTGCAGCCTCAGACTGATCACAAAAGGCAAATATAACCTGCCCTCCCGCCTCCCTAGACCTGCTTTGAGAGGGGTGGGTGGCTTTGAAATCGGGTGGGGGCGGGTTTGAAGGCAAAAGGAAAGGGCAATCGTGAAGAGAGCCTCCACTCCACGGAGAGGGAGGATTCGGGAGAGGTTTGTTATCATGAAGGGGGGGAGGGAAGGGAAAGAGGAAACGGAGATTTTCACGGCTCCATCTGCATCCAATCTGGGCCATCCCCC
Organism: Tiliqua scincoides; assembly: GCF_035046505.1. Classification (NCBI taxonomy): domain Eukaryota; kingdom Metazoa; phylum Chordata; class Lepidosauria; order Squamata; family Scincidae; genus Tiliqua; species Tiliqua scincoides. Next base: position 232,798,764 of record NC_089821.1, read on the forward strand.
TTCATATTCATACAGCAGCAACAACAGCAACCGCCACCTCTCCGAGTCTCCCAGGGGCAGCACTCAGTGGACATGGGCTGCCATCCTATCCTGGGAGCATTGACTATAACGGGAATTACTTCTGAGTAGACAGGCATAGGCGTGGGCTATGCATCTTAGGACACAATCCTATCCACACTTACCTGGAGTAAGCCCCACTAACTATAACAGGACTTACTTCTGAGTAGACATGCATAGGATGGGGCTCTGAGGATGCAGTCTCTCCCACCGACTACAAAAGGACTCACTTCTGAGCAGACAAGCGTAGGACTAGCTAGCAGAAGCCCTGGGACACCCACTGGCCATGCCGGGGGAAAAAGCCACCTGAAATACATTGCTGCTGCGATTCTCAGCCGTTACGGAGCCTGGCGCAGCTGCGAGCTGTCCCCGCCCACCTGCCTCGGGGTCTCCGGCTGAGAGAAGAAAGGGAGAGCGGCAGGCAGCAGTGGAGCCCGCGGCGCGGGGGGGACGGGACACGCGCCGCCTTCAGGGCCCCCCGGGAAGGGACGACGACGACGCCCCTCTCCGGCAAGGGCGCGGCGCCCCTCACTCACCCTCCCTCAGGAGCGCAGCTCAGCGGCCACCCATCTTCTCCGCAGCGCCGGCAGAAGAAAGGCCGCTCGCTCTCCGCCCAGCTCTGAGCAACGGCAACCGCTCAAACGTTATTTCCCTGCATATAGCGGCTGCCTAACGGCGCGGAGCTAAGGGATGCTACTGCGCACGCGCCACCGCGGCGCGCGCCCGCACACACACCAGAGGGACGCGGATGGGGGAAGGGACGCGAACAGAACGAGCACGCTGCGCAGGCGCAAAGTTGAACGGTCGATGCTCTCCCACCCTCGGAGGGGTTCGTAGTGCGCATGCGTCGTATTCCAAACAATAGATGGGGATCAACCCGGAGAGCGGGAACTGTTCCTCTTTGGCAGTGCTGTACAGCATAGGGTGGATATGTGGTGATGGACATATGATGAGATTGGAGGCGGGGAGAACAGAATGCATATTCTGGGATGGTGGTCAACCTGCTGGTCCCCCTCAGCCCTGCTTTGGCTGTGAAGGAGGCACACTGACAGCCCAGTACTCAGAGCATGTCTACTCAGAGGTAAGCCCCATTATCGTCAGTGGGGCTTACTCCCAAGCAAGTGTGGATAGGACTGCAGCCTGAACCGGTGACATCGTGCGTTGGGTCAGAGAGGAGATGCAATTATTTAGTGGCTTAAAAGAACTACAAGTCCCAGAAAGAAGCGCGGCACGTTCTGCGGTATTTTACATGGTGGTGGAATGAAGGAACTACATGTCCCAGAAGGGAGTGCGGCAAACGCTTAATAGACGTGCATATGCGTAATGGCGTATTGCATGCTGGGAGTCATAGGCTAGGTTTACGCTAGGCAGCTCCGCACACTAGGAAGATGCAGACGCGGCGAGCAGCTCCGCCTTCAAGCGGGGCGCGGACAAAAAAAGCAGACCGTTTGTTGGTTGTGTAGCAACAAGCGTCCTGAGAAAGAGGCCCAGATGGTCCCTGGGAGTTGTAGTTTTTGCCTCAGGCGTCGTTTCTCTTCGGTTTCCGCTGTGGAGAGTCCTCCTCTGGGACTACAGCGACCAAGAGCCAGCGGAGAAAGTTGAGGGGCGTCCCGATGGAGGGATGCCCGGAGGCGGCGGCTGCGGCGGAAAGAGCGGCGGCTTGCAGCCCGAGGCTGTTTAACCCCCTGAGGGAGGCCAGAGGGGAGCCCGACTGGGAGGAGCCGTTGGAGCGGTACCACAGCAGCCTCCGGGGTGAGCGGGCGGCTTGCCAGTTCCCCCTCGGAAGTCCGGTCTTTGGGTGCCTTCGCCCCGCTCCTCCCCGGCTGGGCTCCCTCGGGCTCTGCCTCCGTGTGTGGAAAGAGGCAGAGGCGCCCCGGAGCTCTTCCCTAGACCGGCTTCTAATACGCGCGGGCGGGTCTTGAGTGGACAGTTCAGCAGTTCTGCGTTCAAGAGGGGCGGGGGGGGGGCACGACTGAGACACAAAACTGTGCAGGGTGAATGGAGAGACGCTCTGCTCCCCCTCGCGCGACACCAGCAGCAGAGGCGGCCACTAAACTTGGGTGTTGGGGGAGGCAGGACGGACTGAAGAAAGTGTTTCTTTACCCAGCGTGTGGTTGGTCTGTGGAACTCCTTGCCACAGGATGCAATGATGGCATCTGGGCTGGGTGCCTTTCAATGGGGATGGACAGTTTTCTGGAAGAAAAGTCCATCCTGGTTGCAGGCCGTGACGTGTTTGCGCAACCTCCTGACTTCGGAAGTGGGCCACCTCAGAGTGCCAGTGCAGGGGAGGGCACCAGGATGCAGGTCTCTTGTTGTGCTGGGTGCTCCCTGAGGTCTCTGGTGGGCCACTGGGAGCTGCAGGAGGCTGGCCTGGATGGTATTGGGCCTGATCCAGCAGGGCTCTTCTTGTGTGTGTGCTTGCTTACAGCCCAGTCCTGCCCACACCTTCCTGGGAGCAAGCGCCATGGACTCTAGTGGGACTTCTGAGACTTGCAAAGGACTGGGCTGTGATGAGCTTCCAGAGCACTCCCTCTTCTCCCTGACATCTTCTCTCTCCCAGCAGCAGTGACCTTTCTGTGTGGAGGCTTTTCCCCCTTGGCCTGATCCAGTGGGGCTGCTCTTAAGTTTTTATTTAATACATAACTCTTGAGTGGAAAGTAGAAGACTCTCAGAGAGCAGGGTGCCACCTTTTTAGAACCTGCCTTGAACATGGGTTCACACCAGGTAAAAAGTTGAAACTTTGTTTTCTGTTGATCCCATGAGTTGACTTCGGAGGCTCTGCCCTTGCCAAAACAAAAAATGTAAAGCACCCCCCCCAATACACTCAAAGTGCACCAGCCTCCACCCTCTGACTACTCAAACTCTATCCATGGCTTTTCCAAATGCACATTTGTTTCCCTGCATTTCATATCTTTAGGCATAACCCTAAGACACATAATGTGTGAAGTGGCATGTGACTCAAGTGTACTTCTAAATACATAAGCAAGTTGCAATGTTTCACTGGCTTTTCCTCTCAGAATAAGGCACTGAATTATGATTATTAGACTCCATAAAATTATATATGAAATTCTTTCTGCTTTCCTTCAGCTCCCTTAATAAGGCTCTGCCCTTTTTTTCTTTCATTTGTTGATGGCTTATTTGTCACATTTGTATTCTATCCTTCCACAAACAGCTCAAGGAGGCATATGACAAAACAGCAACACGTTTTACTATGTCAGTATCTAGATCAGAGGTAGGCAGCCTACAGCCTGGATTCATCCACCACCTGGAATAATTCATCTCATAGTCCCAAAAAGATATATTTACTTGACCTGTGGCAGTCCTAAAAAAGAACTCAAGTATGCAATTCAAATTTGTAGTTCTATTCTGTAAGGCTTACAGTGTAAGCAGAGCAACAGCAGAAGCTTCCTTTGAGTGTCATTCTCTGACTGGATATGCGTCTTTTCACGCTGTGCCCATTTCTTTCTTAGCTTTATGGCCTAATCAGGAGGATTGTGCATACATATTGAGTACACATGTGCTCTTACTATTGATTAGTCCATATGCGGAAGAATGTTGCAGACCCATAATCTAAATCTTTTTGAGTTGTGGTTTCAGTCTAGTTTGGAGACTGAAACTGCCTCTGGTTGCCATGTTGGACTACTTGTGCCAGAACTGGTTCTGATAGGGGAGTGTGCCTTTAGCAGCTTTTGTTGGAGCACTGCTCTTGGAAAGATCTACATCATCAATGGTTGTTTGGGAACCTTCAGTCTCGAAAGACTATGGTGTAAGCCTACAGCACCCAGTATTCCCAGGCGGTCTCCCATCCAAGTACTAACCAGGCCTGGGGTTCCAGTAAATGGTGCCGGGGGGACTTCTGCACAACCCTACAGAGTGCAATAGGGTCCCTTGTTGCTCCTTGTACATTTTAGCATCTACATGAAATAGTGTAGAGATTTGGGCTGAGGCATCATCCGATTACTGGTATGTTCTCTTTCTCTCATTTCTATTAGATTGTACTGAGAAACTAGATTGATGAGAATAAGTTGAAACTAAATCCATGCAAATAAGAAGCACTGTATATCCCCTGTTCTGTATGGAATTGAGTCTCCCCCTCCCCTCCAGGATCAGACTCATAGTTTAGAAGTGCTTCTTGATCAGGTCTGTTCTTCTGAGTGGTGATGATATTGATGAATTCTTTGTATCAACTTCAGTTGATATGCCAGTTGTGTCCCTTCTGAAGAAACTGGACTTCACTACTGTTGTTAAAGGGTTGACAACTGTAGCTCACTTGAACTTTGTTGAGAAACATCAGCTGATGCAAAATGCTGCTGCCGGGTTCATAATTCCAATATTCATTCTGTACTGACTTTTTAAATTTCTGGGCTCCATTCAAGGTTCTGGTTTTAACATTTAAAGCCCTAAATGGTTTGGGAACAAGGTGTCTTGATTACCACCTCCTCATTTATGTTACATTTGTCAGATTCTGCTCCATTTCGGAGACTTTGCAGTGCTGGGAGTTTTGGGGCAAAGCCCCACACTGGGTTCCCAGTGCTCCACCTCCCTATGAAGGCACTTTGGATGCTACCACTGCAACCAGTACCATTGGTTCAAGAGACAGTCCAGTTTGGTCAGCTCTCTGGCTAGTACTTGACCTCGCTGACCCCTGATACCTCCCTTACTACTCTGGATGCCTCCATCAAATGAGATCTGATTGTAGTCTACTAGGAACAGCCTTTTCAGCAGCAGTACCAATGCTGTGAAAAGCCATTCCATGGAAGACTTGTCAAATCTCACTATCTCATCTCATCTTTAGATGTCAAACCAAGATGCAACTCTTTCAAAAAGCTTTTGGGTAAGATGATTTGAATGCCCTTAGCTGCTTAAAGAAAAGAAAGAAACATTGTGTGGTTTTGCTCTGCTTTAGTTCTTGAGAACTGGATCAGGTTCATAAGAAAAGCTTTGCTGGATCATGCTAAAGGTCCATCTAGTCCAGCATTCTGTTTTCCACTGTGGCCCACCACCTGCTTCAGGGAAACCCACAAGCAGGAATGGAAAGCATGCTTCTCTCCAACAATTTCTTCCCTAAAGATGATGGAACTCTCTTCCCTAGTGGATGGCTCCCCTTTGAATTGAAGGGAAAATTGAATTGAGGGGAATTTGAATTTAGGTCCTCCTTTGAATTGAGGACCTAAGGCAAGAACCATGGCCCTAATCAAACCAGCCAAATGGTATTGTTGTTTTTGAAATAAAGCTATCTGGTATTGTTTAAATTTTGCTCTTGTAACAATCCCATGAGGTAGACTTGAGGGTTAGTGTCTGTCCCCCCCTCCAAAAAAAAAACCCCAAAAAACTAAACTACTGAGTGGAGATTTCATTGCTGAGTGGGGATTTGAATTTTGGATTTCAGACCTAAACCCCAAACTCCACCACTACAACCCGTCTTCTCAGATTCTCTTCCAAGATTTATTAACATTTTCTCAGTCTGAAGCTGCCAAATAAGCACCAAGGCCAATGAGTCAATTTTTTCCTACTGACCTCTGTGATTATTTATCAACCTTAATCAATCCTTGCAGATAATTTTAAGTACAGACAAAAGCGTGAGCTCCCTTGCCCCTGAACATATGCATATTTTCTGGCATACACACAGATAGATATGGCCACAAACTCTTACACGCACAAAACAGGCTCAGAAAATATAGACAGACCCAGGAAATGTACACTGATGCTTTCAGTTGTACATAGGACATTCTTGGTAGACACCTGCAAAATGCTGTAGCTAGGGCTGTAGTTTGGAAGCTTCAATTGGCCCAGAATGCTGTCACTAGATTATTGGCAGGGGCAAGTAAATGGGAGCGTATAACACATACTGTATATTGCACCTGTTCTAACATCCAGCTTGCATCAGGCTCCCAACACCAGTTCAGAGGACTGGTTGGGTCCTTAAAATCTCTTAATGATCTGAAACAAACTTCCCTAAAGATCTGTGTTCTCTCATGCAACTACCCAGACCCTGAGATTTGATCCAGCAACCCTATTCTCTGGCTTGCAATTGACAGGCATCTGTTTGGTGAACAACGGAGAGAGATTGCTTTTAGAACTCTGGATGCTCCTTCCTGAAAAGATCTATGTAGTACTTTTGCTTGCAATTTTTTTTAAAGCAGCTAAAAATGTTTGAAAGCATTTTTATTCTGCAGAGCTGTTCCAGTTCTTTGAATGATTTTACTGTATGCTGGTTTAACTGTTGCTCATTTTAGGTGGTATTTTCTTCTCTGCCTTTATTGTCATTCTGTTCTTACTTTTAGATGTTATTTGATTTATGCTTTACTGTACTTTTACATTAATTATTTTGTACAACTTTTAATTTTTATGAAAAATGGCTTAGATATTCAGTAAATGCCACAGACAAGCAGATTCTCTATTCTTTTTCTCTTGTGCATGTTCACATGTGTAAAAGCACATACAGCTGTCATTGTTGGAAGCTGCTCATGGCTCATTTCCTGCTCTAGTCCTTTCCTCTTCTTAAAGCAGCCCTGATGAACTGCGGAGCACAGGGTCCGCTCGAGGAGGGGTGTTAATAGAAGGAAAGCTGGCAGAAAGGTGGATTTGACATAGTAATACCAATACTACTAATAATAATACCGAAAACACCAATATGGACAAGCTGGTGAGCTAGTGGAAGGGCTGATTTGCTGTCTGTTGGATTGCATGTTGTTGATCTAGTGTAGGGGTGCCCAAACCCCGGCCCGGGGGCCACTTGTGGCCCTTGGGGGCTCCCAATCAGGCCCTCATGGAGCCCCCAGTCTCCAATGAGTCTCTTGCTGGAGCCCATGCTGCCCCAACACAACTGCTCTCAGTATGAGGACAACTGTTCAACTCTCGCCTGAGCTGTGGGACGAGGGCTCCCTCCACTACTTGCTGTTTCAGGTCTGTGATGCAGCAATGGCAGCAAAGGAAAGGCTAGCCTTGCTTAGTGCAAGGCCTTTTATAGGCCTTGAGCTACTGCAAGACCTTCATTCGTTCCTATAAGTCCCATCTCTAATAAATTCATTTATGTAAATTTATTCAAATTTTAATGCAAATTAATTCTTTTTTTTCCCTGGCCCCCGACACAGTGTCAGAGAGATGATGTGGCCCTCCTGCCCAAAAGTTTGGACACCCCTGATCTAGTGTACACAAAGCAGCCAGCACACGCTAGGGGGTGTGGGGGGTGCGGGCCACACCGGGTGACGCGCTGGGGGGGTGACGCGCCCTGAGGGGAGGGTGTGCTAACTTCTTGGCGTTAGGAGCGACTGCATCATGCCATACACTGTTGGATGCGGAATTCCCAGCAGAGTGCAATGCAAAAAAACAGAATTGAAATCGCTCCTTTTGTTCAAAAGTTATGGCCAAAAACAGAAAGAAAAAATGCATGGAACCCTATGGAAAATGAAAGTGAACCGTAGCACGTGTTTACTCATGAGTAGACATACTTGCTATAGTCCGTTGGAAAGGGCAGGCTGAGAGGAATCCAACGACACCACAATGGTCCCAATCCAATGAATAAAGCCCAAAAAAACACCCGAGAAGCTCTCCCCTCCCAGCTGCGAGTCTGAGTCCGAAGTGAAGCCATGATTCACTTTACTCGCAAGTAGGCGGACTTGCTTTAGTCAAGGCAGGCTGAGAGGACTCCAAAGAGGTCAGAATGGTCCTCATCCAATGAATGCAGCCCCCAAAAACATGGAGAAGGAGGTTCCCCCTCCCAGCTGTGAGTCTATGGAGCCCTATGGAAAGTGAAGCAGCTCCATGTCACGTTTACTCGTGAGTAGGCAGATGTGCCTTGGCTGCTGGTCAGGCCATGCAAAGGGGAATGTGAGGACACCAGAAGGGTCCTAATCCGATGGAGCTGGAGTGCAACAAATGTCCAGAGGCAGCCTCCCCCCCCCCCCCGCCCACTAAAAAGGACAAAAAAGTGGCTTGAACTGGTAAGGGGAAGTTTTCTATTTTGCACTTGCAAAGCCAAGTGAGTCTTTATCTTGATATGCCTGAAATAGAAGAACTTTAACTGGTCACTGGGGAGGGCTGGAAATCTCACTGATTCTTTTTGGGGGGTTGTTATTGCAGACAGACTACAGAGTAAGCTCCATTGATCACTATGGGACTTACTTCAGAGTAGACATGCATAGGATTGGGCTCACAGGCTACAATCCTACCCACACTTTCCTGAAAGTAAGCCCCATTGACCACTATGGAACTTCAGAGTAGACTCACTTGGTGGAACAGGACTGGCTCCCCCTTATGTAATTATTTTATTTTAATTTAATTATTTATAATTTATTTTAGTTTGCTTGATGATGTCACTTCTGGCCATGACATAACTTCCAATTTATGTTTGGACAGATTGTTATTCTAAAAAGTGGGTCTTAGTGCTAAAAGTTTGAGAACTGCTGCAATAAGGTTTTAGTAAGTTGACACGGAGAGTGAGTGTGTGTGTGTGTGTGTGTGTGTGTGTGAGAGAGAGAGACTCTACAAGTTTTCAAAATCACTAAAATCAGAGTTCAGAGGAATAAGACCATCATGTTATGTATAAAATCAATGCGTAATTTCATGCAGAATGCTATGAAACAAACCACGTTGAAATTTCTGTGTTATAACAAAAGGTACAGCCAAAAAACTGGTGGGACGGGGCAATGGTACATCACCACGCCCACCTGCGGTGTTGCGCGCCCACTACATGGGGTGACGCACAAGCCTCCCGCACCGGGTAACTCAAATCCTAGTGACGCCACTGGGTGCTGCCACTGCTTCTGATATGTATTATGCTGTTAAGGGCAGCTCCTGGTTGCTGTCTCTTCCTTTCCAAAGTGACTCCAAGCAGCACTAAGGGCTACGGAACAAAATAACAGTCCTTGGCTCAACCCAGATGTTTTAACAGCTGCTGCTGTTTAAAGCTGCTATTTTAAAAGCTGCAGCATGCCCAGTATAAGTAGAATTGCATGGCAGGGAGCCATCACCTTGCTATCATTATCTGCACCCATGAGGAAGGGCACCAGGGTGTTCTTTATTGTACTCGATATTAGATATTTAGGGGTAAGTAGTGGAAACAAAGAATATTGGTATTAATTATCCTGAATTCTGTAGGTAGGTGAGTTTTGATGATTAATCTATATTTCCTTATTCAGGTGTGAAGGAATTTCTATTCATGGTTTTTAAAAAAAATTGTTGTTGTTCACAGACCGTGCCAGTAAAAGCATTGATCAGCTGAAGTACACCTTGGGTGAGAAAGACCTAACAATGGGAGATGAGGCAACAACATTTGACCAATTATTTCCTAATACAGGCCATGATGAGAATGAGGACAGAGCTTGGCAGGAACTACAGCACAGCCATGCAGGTCTGAAACTTTCATTTTCTAGTTTTATTTCAATATGAAAGGAATTGTGCTATTTACAATATATTTTGTCATTCTCCTATAGTGAATCAACTTAAAGCTTTATTACGACAACAAGAAGAGAAAGAGAGTGAAATTTCCTCTTCAAGGAGGAGGACAGTGTCCCCCTCAGTAAGCATTATTTATTCTTTTTAAGTGAACAAATAATTGCATATTTGTTGGCAAAGTCTCTATCTAAGCAACATTTATGCTGTCACACTTGGTGAATCATGTAGAAATTTTAAAAGGCATTAATAGGCTATTTTATTTATTTATTTATTCATTCACATTTTTATACCGCCCTTCCTCCAAAGAGCTCAGAGCGGTTTACACAGCTGCTCCTCCCCTCCTTCTTGTCCTCACAACAACCCTGTGAGGTAGGTAAGGCTGAGAGAAAGTGACTGGCCCAAGGTCACCCAGGAAGCTTTGTGGCTGAGGGGAGATTTGTGGCTGAGGGGAGATTTGAACCTAAGGTCTAGGTCTAAGTCTACCTCCCAAACCACTACACCATCCTGGCTAGTGTGCAAAGTTAAATATATTTATTAAAGATGTGAACTTTTATATTCATTTGAAGCTGTCTGGCTTTACTTCAGCACCATAAATCAATCCAAATGAAAGCAACATGGATAGAGCTGACAATAGGAGGTAGAAAGCAAGGGAACTGAACTTTTCCTGGTTGTGTGGGTGATGTGCACACCAGGGTACTATGATGTTTTTAATTGCTCATAACAAAGGAAATATGGTTGTAAGGAAAGAGAATCGAAAAGGGGATACAAAAAGAGGGGAAAAGATCAGAGAGCAACCCATTCCAAAGAGTTATAGATATCTAAGAGATCTCTGAATCTTTCTTTCTATGAATGATGTAAAACATTATGAATATTAAGGGCCTAGTCAGAGGTGTCTCTAAGCACACAGTGTGGCCCCGTGGATGGCTTTTTGACTTTTTTTAATGGCAATCAGGAGTACATGAAAAAGAGCAGAAGCATGAGAGGGAATGAAGACACTCTAGGACAGTGGTTCTCACACATTTAGCACCTGGACCCACTTTTTAGAATGAGAATCTCACTGGAAGTGATGTCATGATGGGAAGTGACATCATCGAATAGGAAAATTTTTTAACAATCCTAGGCTGCAATACTACCCACACTTACCCAGGACTCATCCAGTAAGTCCCATTTACTATTATTGTTAAACGCATATACACACTAGCCTGTTAAAAGTACAGGTCTGTAACGTTTCCCCAAATGCAATCACATACCATGGGAGCATCAAGTCTAATATATTGTCCATATTGTCTGGCCCAGCAGGTTAAAAGGGTGCCTTGGTTGGCTGCAGGGGCAGTCAGGGAGGCTATGCCTTCCCTGCCTTCCCTGCTGGGACTGTGGTTGGAGGCCCTGCCTTGGCTAGCGCTCACCGCCTCCAGGTGGCGCTCCAGGCGCAGATCCATCCCCCCTCATCCACCGCAGGTAAGTCAGGGGCTCTCAGTTGGCCCCTGACATATATTAAAAATAAAATATTGAAATGAATGGGAACCCACCTGAAATCCACTTGCGGCCCGCTTAGTGGGTCCCGCCTAGTTTGAGAAACACTGTTCTAGGACTTTGCCCCCACCTTGGTTTCACTCTCTGTTGTGCCTGTATCAACATGTGCTATTTTAAAAAGGAAAAACCGCTTTGATTGCAAATCACTGAAGCCCTAAAAATGCAAAATAAATAGGGGGCAGATTTCTGGGGGAAAAGAAGATTTTAAATCTCAGGATATGTTGGCTCTAGAACTGGAAAGGAGAATCCCTTTTTATTATAATAATTATTTTAAGAAACTTACAGCCCAATCCTGTCTGGGCCTTCTGCTAACAGAACTCATGTTCTGTCAAGGGAAGGCTGAGGCCACTGGTGCTGCAGTCACAGTGACGGTGAGTGGAACAGGGCCGCCAGCATGAACGGTTGGCAACTGCATGTACATCACTGAACACCCAGCCACCCTCAGTGTGTTGACAGATGGGATGGGCCATGGATGGGAGCAGCGCTGCTGGTATCCAGTGCCCATTCCAGGTCTCAACATGCTCCCCGACTCGGACTTACGCCATTCAAAGGGCTGGTGCACATCTGAGTAGAACCATTGGGGACCTACTCTGCATGGCGGAATAAGTAAGTAAAACATTCTTTTACTTACCTTTCTGCCATGGCATGGTCTCCTGTCAGCCCAAAACATGTCACAGCGGCCACGCTGATGCCATTGAACACTATGGACTGGCCAAAGGTATTATTGGGCTGTTATATTGGAAGTGGTGGGATGGTGTTGTGGAATGAGCATTATTTTATGTACATATGTGTCCCTCCTTTATCTTAATAATAATCATATCAGTATTTATATACTGCTTTTCTTGTCATTGGATTTCTCCTCCAACTTTATTTAAGGCGGTTTACATAGACAGGCTTAATAAATCACCGTAGGGTTTTTTCACAATAACAAGTTCTATCTTTCAAGAACGCCTTCATTCCAGGTGGCATCCTCCAGGTGGTATCCTGGTCTCCTTCTGGCTGCATTTACCTCCTCTGCATAGCTGACACTCCACTCCACTCTCACTGGAAGGGGAGGGGAGAAGGTCCATCCTTTGCTTCTCTCACCAGCTGGGATGACTTATCTCATCTTACTAGAAAAAAAATGAGGAGATGGTGCCTGAGGGGGAAGAGAAGTGTGTTATGTTTCCAGTGATGTCAAGAAAACTAGCTGTTGGGGAAAGGCAATGTGACCATAAGCATGTGGAATCAACCTTCCTTCCTGGGAGGAAGTCTAGTTTCAGTTTACTTTGAAGGTTGCTTGACACTTCTAAATCCAGTCTGATCCAGGTTCATAGTAGCAAATATATATACAGGAAATAATGGCACAGTTATTTCTTCCTTACCATTGTGAAATTGTTAAATCTATACACAACCACTTGCTAACTTTATTTTAGGGCGCAATACTAATGTGCCATTGGGCCGATGCAAGTCCATTGCGCTGACCCAGGAGTGTTGCAAAAATGCTGTCAAGCACTTTTGTGCCACTCCCGGGAGAGAGAGGGCAGCACACATCTGTGCACTGGCCTCAATACGCCAACGCGAGCTCTGGGCCAGGTAAGAATGCGCTGGCCAAGCTCAACCAGCACAGGGGTCTGGAGGGGCATGGGGAGTGCAGGGAGGAGGTGGGAGGCAGGAATTTCAGGGCAGGAGAGAGAGTGGGCAGCAGGCATTTCCAGGGGCAGATGGGGAGTGGGAGGCAGGGCCAGAACCCTGCACTTATGCTGGATCCTAACCTGTTCCCGGGCAGCCCAGGGGAGTCCTGGGCTGCTCGGATTTGCGCTGCCTCTTGAGGTAAAGGGAAGCGATTCCCCTTGCACCAGGCTGAGCCGCTTTCAGCCCCAATCCTGCCTTGGATGCAGTCTCAAAGGCCTGCCTGCTCCAGGGCAGGTTAGGATTGGGCTGTTAGAAAATTAGATTTTTTGTTAATAAGAATTATGTAATGCAGGGAAAGAATTCCAATATTAAGATTTGAGGGAATGTAAGTAAGTGGCAATGAAGGCTCTGCAAAGGGAGTAAATTTTGATGAGGAACAGAAAAGGTCTGTTAAATGTTAAATTTAAATAACATTTAAATGATGTCATTCCACCTTTCCACAACACTTCAGATGACTTACTATCATACAAGCAGCAAACATAGTAACATTCTCAATAAGAACAATCTAATAGAGAATGCAGTATCAAAACAAAGTTCATCAGTGAGATATACTAACCAGAAGTTCACACCGAATTTCTCCTTTCCACTGATAAACAGATAAGCTTTACATCAGCGCCTGAAAATCAACAAGGAGGGAAACAAAAGGGCTTTTTGGATTACTTCCTTTTGGAGAGGTCATCCAAGAAGTTAGGACAACTGCTAAGAATGTCCTGTTCCTTAATGATAACAATTCAGCTTCCCAAACTGAGGGACCTGGAGCAATGCTTTAAAGGAAAGATGGATATAAGGAGAAGCATTCTCTGTTGATCTCAGATTGTTCAGGAAACCTCCCACAGGCCTAGTCCTAGCCCTTTTGGTGCTGAATCCTTCTTTGAGGTCCTTACCACCAATTTGTTTTGTTCTGAGTGCCGAAAAAGTGCCATGCTAAGTGCCCCTTCCAGGCCTCGACATGCCCCCTTGGGGCCACCTGTACTTAACACTAGTCAAAGGTGTGCCTACTCTCCCACCCCCTGCCTCATTCCCTACTGTCATTGATGTGAACCTTTTCTGCTGCTGGGGCCCCACACTCTTCTCCTCTGCCTTGTCTCAGCCAGCCGCTCCTGTCATCTACAAACAGTGGCAGCATGAGCACTGGAAAAAAGAATTGTAGGGAGGGGTAGTGGTGGCTGCTCTAGCTATGATTCCACCTTTTTCTGGCCCCAGGTGAGGAAGAAGAAAGTCATGGGGCAGACAACTGGGGTGGCAGCCTGTAGGAGTGGTGGATTCAGCAGTGGCTGTGACTGGCTGGTTCTGCTGCCTCTATCCTGAAATTGCTGTTTGGAATGTGGATCTCATTGGGGATTGTTAGAGGGTTAGCCTGAATGCCCAGGCCATGTATCTGTTCTGAAATAATAGCATGCTACACCCTATTAACAGCAGGTTGATCACATTGTCCTAGAGTCTCAAATCTCCCATAAACTATTTCAGCCTATATTCTCATTCATCATCTTGAATTGTGAGTGAAGGAAGCAAGCATGTACAGGAATCCTCTACAATTAATATGAAGACAACTAAAATGAAATTAAAACCAGTGATGGAGCACTGTGGCTAACATACTGTCAGTCTAAGAGGTTGTCCTAAGTGGAAAATATGAATGATCTTGTAAGTGATGCTAATGAAAGCAGCCGAAACAGAGGATTCAATTTCACATTCTTCCCTCTACAGAAAAGTGAATATCCAATGCAAATATTTAATGTGATTAAAATAGGACAATTTACATGTAGACTTCACAGCTTTGCACTTTGCAGTTTTTTTTAATTGATTTTTATTTAAATAAATGCTTTGCTTTATGATGAAAACAAGGCATTTAAATTAAAATTAATTTTTGAACATAAAGCTTGTTGGAGTGAGGTTTGCCTATAAATTGATTATGCAATTAATTTATTTCTTCCAGAGAGTGTCTAAAGTACCAGATCCTAATTTGCCCACCCTTGGTGATCTTGTTCCCATAATTAATGATCAGTCACAATATATTAATCACTTAGAGGCTGAAGTCAAGTTTTGCAAGGTATTGTATATCATTACTCATTTTTACAATTATTTATAGAGTATCATTAATAGTTTAATGCTGAAACTGTATGTATTTTAAAAACTGAAACATATGTATAAAAATAAATATTGCATGTGAAAATAGATTATCTGTTCTATATATTGGTTATAACTATCTTTTTTTTTAACAGAGATATTTGAAATGTAGAGTAACTCTCCCTTTCAACACCTTGAAAAAGCAAGGAACTTTTGTTCAACAAATTGGCTCCCATCCTTCTCTGTTTTCATGGCAGCTGAACAATAATTTCTGTCCTTCAGACTCTTTCACTAATATCCCCTTCACCCCATCCCAGTGGATTACCTTTTTTTCTCAGGTACATACATTACATGTACAGGTACATACATGCAATGCCTTCAAATATACAATCCTGTGTTGTGTACATGCATGTGCATTCTTATCACTTCATTCACATTGAACACCTACAAATGTTTCTCTCAATTTTCATTCACTCAAATAGACTTCATATCTCAGTCACATACGTATATATATACACAACCATGTATTGTAGTGCCCAGAGTTCCACTAACTATCGCAGACACTCGCCTATAAGTTGATCTTGCAGATAAATTGAGGACAGGTTTTGAGCAAAAAAAAATCATGGAATTTTCTGTGACCCTTGGATAAGTTGGGGATTAAACTTAGCGGGGTGTCTGACTATAGTTTTGACTGATTTTACCCGAGGCCAGATCCTGAAAAATAACTTACCACTAATTGTTACCTCATAACTGTACAGTCTCTAATTTATGAAAAACATAGTAAAATCATAAAATACATTTTTATTTTTGTATTCTGGTCTTCACCACCTTTTTGTAAACACTATCCATGCAGTGTAAACAACATACCAGTAGAACAGTGGTTCCCAACCTGGGATTCATGTACTCCCAGGGGCACTTAACAGGAGTGGCGCCACAGTTAGGGGTACTTGAAAAAGAATGGCATAATGGCAGAAAAAGGCAGGTCGTGCTCCAGAATGCTTTGTAGGGCCAGGAAGGAAGGTAGCTAGTTGGCTGTGACAGCCGCACCAATAGCTAGTTTTTGGTCATCAATTCATGTATGAACTAGTGATTGGAAACCAGCACAGTAAAAAAGCTGAAACACAATATGGAAAGTGATCAATCACCCAGAATTTCTCAGCACACTTCTGGTGCAAAACAGTGCAAAGGCAGAGTCTTCTTCAAACAGATAAAAAGAGAAAACACTGTGCTAAATACATGAAGTCTGGGATTTCATAGAGAGGAGATGAGGGCTTGTATTATTAATTACAAACATTTTGCTAATATGAAGGGCACAATTTATGGAAATGGGCTGCCAAGGGGTATGCAAGTGAAAAAGGTTGGGAACCACTGCAGGAGATTCATCAATCAAATCCACCTTTAAGGTGTCTGGTGTGTTAAGCCAGAAGCTCTACATACAACATACAACCCATAACACATAACTGAGAGGGTGCAATTCAATTCACAGCAGAGAGATGCAGCTGCATATATTCGCAACCCTTTTTACTCAGAAGTAGACCCACTGCTTTCCATGGGTGTTATTCTTAAGTAAGCGTGCATTAATTGTAGCCTGGGACATTGCTTTAAATGGAAAGAAGGATCCCATCTTGGTGTTGAATAAAACAGATTTCTGCTAAATGCAAGTCTTTGCAAAACAGAACCAGGCTGCAACAGCATTTGCAAAATGGAACAGAGGAGAATAAAAGGTTAACTTTGGCTGGAATTTCCTAGCAAAGTTACTATAGAAACTAATCTCTGTATTGCTTCTAATGCATTGCTTCTTCTTGAGCAAGAAAAGAAACTTTTCAGAGTTGAAAAACTCTGCCCTCTGATTGACCCAGAGATAAGGTAAATTGATAATTGGAGCTTGATTACTTGGCAAAAATTTTACACACTATAGGTGAGTATCTATCTTTCCCATTCCTTGTCAGAGGGTTGGGAAGCTTTAGGACTTTGCCCCCAAGATGATATTGCTCCTGATTGGGCCCCAGCAATGGAAATCTTTTTCCTTTCTGCCCTACTTAATGGTTTTCTGCTTTCTGTCTCATTGCTGATGTCCATAGACTTACTGGCAAATTTGGAAATGTGGTATCGGCTATATAGAGAATACTTTGGTGCCTTACCACACAGAGATTTGGCAACTATAAATGTGAGGAGAGAGGCTAACATTGTGAGATGCGGCCCAGATGTACTGTACCCATCAGCCTGTGTGTTGAAAAAGATTCAGAAATGAGTAGAGATGTTCTTATTAGGTCAATAGAGCAGATTCCTTCCATATAAGAATTCCTTCTCAGTAGTGGCTCCACAGTTATGGAACTCCCTTCCAGGGGAATTAAGATCTGCCCCTCCCTCATGGCATTTCGGCCATGAGGGCTTAACTTTTTTGTTTTGTTTTTGTTTTGGGATGTCTGCCTTCTGTGCCTCTATAGCAGTTCCTTGAATATTTTTTTGCTCTCCTCCAATTGGTGTTCCCCCCCCTCATTGTATTCCCCTTTTTTCTATTATAGTTTTGTATTTTCTATTTTCTATTGTATTTTTATTTTTATTTTTTAACTATAAATTGTAAGCCGCCTTGGGGATCTGCTTTCAGTGAAGAAAAGGCGGGGTAGAAATATTTTAAATAAATAAATGGCATACTGTAGGGTGTATTCCAGCAGTTTTCAACCACTGTGCCATGGCATACTGGTGTGCTGCAAAAGGTCTATAAGTGTGCCACGGGATTTTGGAAGAGAGTTATTTCTTAGTAGGACCATTGGGGGATCTGACCCCCCACCAGAAGGGTTTTATCAGTTGTCAAAAAACTGATGATGTGCCTTGACAATTTCTGCGCCTTGTCAGTGTGCCATGAGCTGAAAAAAGTTGAAAATCACTGGTGTATTCCCTTCCACTATCTTATAAAGCTTTATAAAAATAATCATTGAGCTTCAGGAGACTGCATATTGAATAATATACAGGATACTAGAGCAGCATGGGAGCTGCTTTTACAAGGGCTATTCTGAAACTAAGTACTGCTTGGCTGTTAAAAAAACAAGAGGTAAGGAAAACAATTTAATACAACTCAGAAGTTAAATACCATGGCCACACTACATCTCCAGGCAATCTCCATCTGAATTGAAACAATTGTTATGTCCTTGGACAAGCTTCTTTATCCCTTCCAGGAAGAACATTTCCATCAGGCTCAGCCAGCTTGTAACCCATTCTGCAGGTCGATGTGTGCAGAAGAAGCAGCTTCCTCTCTTTTTGTTTCTAATTGCTCTCCTGCCTCCCAGCTGATTGTCGTCCTTTAAGTTTTCCCTCCTTTAAGGTCCCATTAGCTTCTTGTTGGAGAAAGTTTGTTTGAACTGTGGGTTCGGAGCTTACTGGTCAAACAGCAAACAGGGCACTCAAACAACCTTTGATTGTTTGCTTGTCTGTTTGGCCACTGTGTTCTGGGACCTTAAAGGAAGGACCTTAAAGGATGACAATCAGCTGGGAGGCAGGAGAGCAAATAGAAACAAAAAGAGGGGAACATGCTTCTTCTGCCTGACAATGCAGCTCATACACAGTGACCTACAGAACAGGTTACCAGCTGACAGAGCTCCCCTCTTTGTGGAGGGAATAAAGAAGCTTGTCCCAGGACATGACAATTGTTTCAATTCAGATGGAGATTGCATGGGAAAGAAGTGTGGACATGGTGAGCCTTCTGAGCTGTATTAAATTGTTTTCCTTAAATCTTGTATTTTTAACAGCCAAGCAGTATTTAGTTTCAGAATGGCCCGCCTATATAGTTGAATTCCATGCTGCACTTTTGCTTTCAGTGTAAGCAGCTTATATGCAGAGGCAGCCCAAAGCTTTTGGGTGACTGAGGTGGGCAACAAATGCTGCCCTTCCTCCCCTGTTCCCTTGCTGCTGCCACTACCCTCCTCCAAACCATTATCCTCTGCCTGGCTCATCAGCAGCAGATGAAGCACTCTCTTGTATTCTCTGTCTGCATTTGCAGTATTTAGAAAGGATGATGGCAGAATGGGAGAGAATGTGTGATGAGCTAGATCAGAGGTGTCAAACATAAGGCCCGGGGGTGCACCCCCCCAGAAGCTTTTTATCTGGCCCTCAGGCTCTCAGCTGCTGAGTAGTGCTGAGGTGTTACTGCTGAAAAGCAGCCTACATGAAAATTAGGGTCCCCCATATCCTGAAATATGATCAAGATTTGTTATTTTCTCTTCTGTCATTTGCAGTTAATGAGTTTTTTTGTGAGAACAAAGTGCTGATTTCTGGCCATCAGCTGCTTAATGATGTCACTTTCTGCTTAATGATATCACTTCTGGCCCTCAGCAGGTGCCCTGAATGCTAACTTCAGTCCTCTGTATAAAACAAGTTTGACACCCCTGAGCTAGATTGTCTCAGGGAGTTGCTTTAAGGACACGAGCCTCCGAATTCTGGCCCCGGCTGGATCTGGTGCACTGAGATTTCTGCTGCGGGCGTGGTGGTGGTGAGGATTTACTGCTCTGCCCTACAGCCACCTTTTGTTGTGCCCAATCTTTGCAGAGCCTTGCACAGGGGAGCCGCTTTCCTCAGGAAATTGGGGTGCAGAGTCTTCTGGGGCAACAGGCAGAGGAAGCAGTTCCCCAGCACATCTGCAAAGATTGGGCACAAAAATTGTGGCTGCAGGGCAGAACAGTAAGGCCGTGCCACCTCCACACCTGGTGTGAAAATTCCAGTGCACAGTGGGCTGCAGTTTGGAGACTGCCATCACTCCCCTCCACACTTCTTGTTTCATTCTGTTCCCTTCTTTCTTTCTTAATACAGTGAGCATGGGAAGAGGAGCAAGGATGGATATAGTGGATGGTGAAGACTGTTGCAGTGATGGTGATCTCTCTATGCCAATGTACTACTTAAAGTAGTAGTCAATCTCAAGTCTGCCTTATGGATGAATGGCCATTATATTGTTTGCTCAAGTGATGTGCTTCCTTTCCATATCATCATCACTTGGCCCCTTGTGTTGCTTCTGATGCTGGCATGGGAAGAAATCATGCAATTTACCAATGTACAGCAATGTCTTGTATATATTTACTCTAGTTCTACTGTGTTCAATGGAGTTTACTTTCAAGTAAGTGTGCATAGGATTGCAGCCTTAGATTCTTTCTTCCTACATACTATACTTTACAATTAACACCTGAATATAGTCTTGGCCTTACCTGGTTCATTCAGCAATCGGTTTGAGAGCAAATCATTAATTTATTGGAGATGAGTTCCCTTGGCTACATCCTGTACATGAATAGGGTTCCCCACTTCCTCTCATTGCTTTTCTATGTAGAGTAGCTATGCTTTCAATTTCAATTTGTCTTATTGACTTCAGGGATACCCAAACTAGTACCCTAATTCGTAGTTCAGAAGGACTCTGCGTACATGGTTGAACATTACTAGTCAGAGTAGAAAATAACTCTTTGATCTGAGACAGGTTTAAGAAATTAGGTAAATCCACTTTTGGATATGTTTCACCTTCTTTTTAGCCTGAATTTTTTATTACACTGTATCCTGGTGTTCAGTATAATCTTCTGTTCAAGGAGAAGGTCCTTTTGGAGCCATCTTTGTAGCCTTGCATTCTTTTTGGAACTGGTGTGAGGATTGACTGAAATTTCTGACGGTGGAGTACAGTCCTCATTGTCTCCAAGTTACAGCATTTTTTTCCTGATTTATAGTCAGATTTTCTGTGAAAGTGATTAACTCCTCATGCTGCTACTAAGGGGATCCAAACTGCTAATGTGAGAGAATATTTTTAAATACACTCTGTTTGGGGGGGGGGGGGTGCTAGGAGCAATTGCTTAAAACAGTGCATGGCCATTCTTTTCACAGTGCACATATTTAACTTTCCAGGAGGAAATGTCTCAACTGAAAGCTCGTATACATGTAGTTGTGCTTGAAAATGAGAAGCTGCACAATGAACTGAAAACGCTAGCAGTAGAGCACACATTTAGAGAACAAATACAATTGGATGTCTCAGTAAGTCTCTTCTAAGATAAAACATTCACTTGCATTAATACTTCAGTTGTCATGAAACTTGAAAATAGTTAAGAAACAAAAAGGGGCCGATGTTGTAACATACATATCTCCCTTGGAATAGGTTCCACTGGACTCCATTAACAACAAAAATAATAATACAGGTATTTATATACCGTCTTTGTTGGTCGTCAGATTTCTCCTCAGACTTTATTCAAGGCGGTTTACAAAGGCAGGCTGTTCTAAATCCCCGTAGGGATTTTTACAATTGAAGAAAGGTTCTCTCTTTCAAGAACCACAACATTTCAGATGGATCTTTCTGATCTGGTATCACATTCTGGCCTCCAGTTTCCTCCCACGCAAGCTGACAAGCAGCTCCTTCATCTCTCACATGGAGGGCAGCCAAGATGCTTCTTCGCTCACACCAAAGAGCAGGTGGAATAACTTGGCTCGATTTGTCAGCTGCTTCAAGGTCTCACCATTCATGGATGTTATCTTCAGGCAAACGGAGGCTCTATCCTCTAGACCAGACCTCCTGCCCCATTACTCCAGAGCAGGGGTGCCCAAACCCCGGCCCTGGGGCCACTTGCGGCCCTCGAGGCCTCTCAGTGCGGCCCTCAGGAAGCCCCCAGTCTTCAATGAGCCTCTGGCCCTCCAGAGATTTGTTGGAGCCCGCACTGGCTGGATGCAACTGCTCTCAGCATGACGGCCAACTGTTCGACCTTTTGCATGAGCTGTGGGACGAGGGTTCCTTCCATTGCTTACTGTTTCACATCTGTGATGCAGCAGTGGCAGCAAAGGAAAGGCCAGCCTTGCTTTGTGCAAGGCCTTTTATAGGCCTTGAGCTATTGCAAGACCTTCATTCATTCATATGAGTTCATGTTTAATATATTCATTTATGTAAACGTATGTAAATTTATTCAAATTTAAAATGTGAGTTAATTCTTTTTTTTTCCCCTGGCCCCCAACACAGTGTCAGAGAGACAATGTGGCCCTCTTGCCAAAAACCTTCGACACCCCTGCTCCAGAGTAATGTGCCCTGCATCATATTGTTGTGCTGCAGCACTCATTCACTGTGTTTATAATCTTTCTGTCTTGTTCTTTCACAGTCTGCTTTTAGTGCATTTCAAATGCATTGTCCTTAAAAGAAAATAAAAATCTTCTCCTGCATGGTTCTACCCTGTTTCTCGCAGGAAATGACTATTTCAAGCACTATGAAGCCACTCCAGGAATCCATACTTTATCTGTTCATTTATACTCCCTAGCAATATTCCCTTTAAGTTGTGCAGCTCAAAGCCCTGGGAAACCAAGCTCCATACAGCGATGATGTACGACATCATCGTTTATCTGGAAACACTGCAGGGCGCTAGCATAGCAGTCAAAGGCACACTGAAGTGGACCCCTTAAGAGGATTATTGATAGGAAGCAAAACGTTTTGGTGGTTTTTGCCCTCTTGGGGATTCTTGTTTGAAAGTTCTTAATTTCTGCAAATCTCTGGAGTCAAATGGGTAGCAGAAGCCTTCATCTTCTCTTTGGGTGGTCCTATTTTAGATACAACTTGATTGGTGCTAATGATCTGACTTTGCTGTTATGGGGAGAAAATTATTTCAGATCTATATACTTCACAAATACATGTCTGTTTTGCCACATGTATGTGTGGTGTCAATAGAGTGAAATGTGTATTGTGTTATATAGGCAAGGATCATAAGTTCTTGTATGTAAGAAATAGGGATATCTTCTGTGTGAGATAATCTTAAATGTGCCCTCATCTTTCCAAAGTTTAATACCTCTGAATATAAAGATGTAATTTTCAATGTAAACTTCAGTGTAAGTTTTTTTTAATCTTCAGATATGCTATTTTCTATTTCAAAAAATGGTAGTAAGGTTATTTGCATTTTATTATATTTCTCCCTCATATATTGTGTTTTGTGTGTGTAATGTATAAATACAAAATAGACAAACAGAAAATATTACTGCTTTTGTTTCAGACAGATCCTCAAAAAGGTAGCAATTATTCCCATATTGGTGAAGCTGTCAAATCATCTTGTATCATTGAACAGACTACAGCAGCTACAACAGAAGTAGATAAATGGCACATGGAGCTGGTCAGTGTCCTAAAACATCTATTGAAATGTAAATTGTAGCATATTTATTAATGCCATTCTGATACAGAAAACTTTTCTCCTGTTGTTCCAGAAAATGGAGAAAAGTATATGGTATTCTTATATGCAATTTTATTTGATAAAATTAATTACAAGCTTTAGAGTTACACAAGAGTTTTTATTTGCCAAGAATGTAAGGGTTGGATTTCTGAATTCAAAGTCCATCACGTTCAACATTTTGTCTCTAACAGTAGCTAGCCAGATGCTTCTAGAACACTTACAAAAATAATGTGTTACTTTTCCATATTT
This sequence comes from Tiliqua scincoides, assembly GCF_035046505.1. Classification (NCBI taxonomy): domain Eukaryota; kingdom Metazoa; phylum Chordata; class Lepidosauria; order Squamata; family Scincidae; genus Tiliqua; species Tiliqua scincoides. The sequence goes on from NC_089821.1 coordinate 232,821,893, forward strand.
GGTATTCACAGTACAGGTGTGCACCACTTAACAATGAGGATACATTCTCTAGTTCCCACTGTGATGCGATTAGGTTGTTAAATGAACATTAAGCCGAATCTAGTGCCTTTGTTGTGTAAATAGGCACTCCCTGCCAGAAACTAGCTGGCTACACAGGATACTAGAGATAGATTGCCTCTTCTTTGCATTAAGAGCTTCTTTGTTGTGTGAACAGACACACTGCTGCAGGCTGTGGAAGACCTCTGCCTCATTAAGAGCCTCTTTGTTGTGCTTTGACCACCATCATATATGTGGTCCTTCATTAAGCGGAAATTTGTTAAGCAGCACACCTCTGTATTATGTTTTCTACAAAAGTATTTGCACCCTTTCGAGTTCTAAAATAGAATCATCCAGCTTTATACCAAATGCTGATTACAAGGCTCAGTGTTGCACAATCTGTTCCCTTAGGGCAGGGGTCGGCAACCTTAAACATTCAAAGAGCCAGTTGGATCCATTTTCCGGAGAAAAGAAAACCTTGGGAGCCACAAAACCCTTTTAACATCTAAAATGAAGATAACACTGCATATGTAGTTTTTTTTTACCTTTATGATCTGCTGCAAGCTCCCCTTCCTGTCCTAACCAGACAATATACTTATTGTCAAGATAGATATATCTTGACTGAGGGCCCAATCCTATCTAACTTTCCAGCACTGGTGCAGCCCAGACGTAAGGAAACAAATGTTCCCATACCTTGAGGAGGCCTCTGTGACTGACTCCCCACTACAAGATGCAGTGCATGCCCCATTAGAATGGCTGCACAGACACTGGAAAACTGGATAGGATTGGGCCCTGAGACGGCACTCTGAGGCACACACAGGGTGACCAGATGTCATAACAATAAAAGAGGACAAGTCACCCCAAAATGTAGGATATTGAAGAAAAATGTAGGACCACAAAATAAAAGCTAAAAACACTCACCTATATTGATTATATATTGATCAATATATAGATTATATATTTATTATATATTGTATTATTGATCTCATATGCCTAATTTAAAATTACTTATTATTGAATTTAAAACTGTATTACATATAATTTATTAATTACAAGAGGGGCTGCGTTGCCTACTCACAGGGAAAAGCAGGACATTTAAGTTCTTTTCCAGGACATGGGGCTAAAAATAGGACATGTCCTGGAAAAAGAGGACCTCTGGTCACCCTGGGCACACACTGGGATGGTGCATGCTAAGACGGCTTGAATTTAGCACTCTTCATTTCCCCCAGGTCAACCCCCATCTTTCTTGCTCCTGAAAGAGCACCCCTTTCTAAGGCTCCTACAGCCCCATCTCTGCCCTCCTGCTCCCCATGGCACCCCAGAAAAGCAAGGTAAAGATGGAGTTACACAGGCAGCCCTTCCACAGCCTCCCTCTTCCGCACCCACCCACCCTTGCAAAGTCAACACTCCCCCCCCTCCCACTGCTCTGTCTCACCTATTGCCCTACAAGACAAAAGTGAGGTCATCCCCATTGCCTCACTGTGCCAAGCCCCACTCCACAGCTGTGTGCACAGGAGATACCCACAAGGGGACTGCAGGCGCCTTCTGCCCTCTCCTGGGAGCTGCCCCTGCCTCCCCCCACCCAGGCAGCCCTGCCTGGGCTCCACCTCCTGCCTCTGCGCCCCCACCGACCCCCCACTGGAAGCCCACCCGCCTGGCACCCCCACCCCTTGCCAGCCACACTCAGGGTGGCAGGAAGCCAGGAGGGGAGCCTGGCTGCTGTCAGCCACACACCATATACACGACGTAGAGGGCACACAACGCATTACGGGAGCAGGCAAAGCCCCAGCACACCATCTTCCCAGGCAGGAGCGGCCAAGCCCCCCTTTCCCTCCCCCGCAGCACAAAACAATCTCCCGCTCCCCCCAAGGGGAAAGCAGCAGCAGCAGCCTGTCCTGCACTGCACAAAACAATCTCCCCCTCCGCCCAAGGGGAAAGCAGCAGCCGCCCGTCCTGCCCCTTTAAATCCCAGCCTGCAGGAGCCAGAGCAGATGGCTGAAAGAGCCGCATGCGGCTCTAAAAACACAGGTTGCCGATCCCAGCCTTAGGGGTCTGAAGGTTTCAGATGTATACAATTCATAATAGTTCGTGGCTAGACTAGGTCTCAGTTGCAGACTAGGTACTTCGTGATTCATGCCCCTTGGTTCCTGACAGTATGGGAGGAAGAAATTGAATGTAAAGATTGTGGGATAGGGGAAGGGGTATATCTCCTTAAAAGCATATAATCAGTTTGAAATTGCCTGTATCTTTCCAAACCCGCATACAGTACTCTCTTTGTTTAGATTTTGTTTTGTTAGCCATTCAATTGTGTGTAAAAGGCCAGGGGAAAACAAGTGTTATCCTAAAATGTGGGCTACATGATTGTGTAAAGCCCAAAATAATAGATAGCTGTGTCTAAGGATTCAATCTATTTTCAAAAGCATAGATTAGTTTAACTCTGGGGAGCTATATCTTAGCTTTACAAGGCCCTAGGCCTGACCTCCCTGATTTTAGATAATGGGATCTTTGGGGAGCCAGTCATTTATGAACAATGCAAGATTAGATTAACTGTTAAGTCTGGTTTAGTATTAGTAGTCCATCAGTCACATCCCCCTCATATCCACTAGGATACTTTCCTACTGCTACTGCAGACACCTGAAACTGCTGATAGTAGTGAACCCTATAGTTACTGCAGCACCACAAGGCACTCTACTCAGAAGTACTCTACTACTCAGAAGTCCCAACTGAGTTCAGTGAGACTTTGCTGTCAGATAAGTGTATGGGAGTTAAAACCTTCAATTTATTAACTCACAGTGGAATTTATGAAGTCTTGTTTCCCAGACCATCTCTAATTTAAAGTGAAAGCAGTCATTTGTGTTTCTTTTGTTTGAAGGAGAGGCTAAAATGTCTTTATCAAGAAAGAACAGAAGTATTTGAATCTCAGGTCCTGTCTTTAAGGTAAAAATAACAAAGTTAGTTCTCTTTCTTTCGCTTGGTGACTGCCAACTGAATTTTCTATTTTCCTTGGTTTTACTCATTGCATCTAGTCACAGTTAAGAACATAAGAACATAAGAACAGCCCCACTGGATCAGGCCATAGGCCCATCTAGTCCAGCTTCCTGTATCTCACAGCGGCCCACCAAATGCCCCAGGGAGTACACCAGATAACAGTTCGTTATAATAAATCATCAGTCATTCTTTCTGAATTGTAAAACTTGAATTGTAAAACAAGAAGTCTTAAAGACTTCTTGAAGACTTGAAAGGCCGTATTATAGATCCTTAATTACTATACATGCCATGTATACTTGTGTATAAGTAGAAAAATTTATGCCTTAAAATTGGTCCTGAGAACATGGGTCGACTTACACACACGTAAATGCAGTAAATGAAGCTGCTAGGAGCAGCTGCTTGGTGAGAACATAAGAACATAAGAACAGCCCCACTGGATCAGGCCATAGGCCCATCTAGTCCAGCTTCCTGTATCTCACAGCGGCCCACCAAATGCCCCAGGGAGCACACCAGATAACAAGAGACCTCATCCTGGTGCCCTCCCCTACATCTGGCATTCTGACTTAACCCATTCCTAAAATCAGGAGGTTGCGCATACACATCATGGCTTGTACCCCATAATGGATTTTTCCTCCAGAAACTTGTCCAATCCCCTTTTAAAGGCGTCTAGGCTAGACGCCAGCACCACATCCTGTGGCAAGGAGTTCCACAGACCGACCACACGCTGAGTAAAGAAATATTTTCTTTTGTCTGTCCTAACCCGCCCAACACTCAATTTTAGTGGATGTCCCCTGGTTCTGGTATTATGTGAGAGTGTAAAGAGCATCTCCCTATCCACTCTGTCCATTCCCTGCATAATTTTGTATGTCTCAATCATGTCCCCCCTCAAGCGTCTCTTTTCTAGGCTGAAGAGGCCCAAACGCCGTAGCCTTTCCTCATAAGGAAGGTGCCCCAGCCCCGTAATTATCTAAGTCGCTCTCTTTTGCACCTTTTCCATTTCCACTATGTCTTTTTTGAGATGTCCACTGTCCGGTCCACTTTTTTTTCCACTGTCCGGTCCCAGGACAGATCCTTGGGGCACACCGCTTTTCACCTCTCTCCATTGTGAAAATTGCCCATTGACACCCACTCTCTGCTTCCTGGCCTCCAACCAGTTCTCAATCCACAAGAGGACCTGTCCTCTAATTCCCTGATTGTGGAGTTTTTTCAGTAGCCTTTGGTGAGGGACCGTGTCAAACGCCTTCTGAAAGTCCAGATATATAATGTCCACGGGTTCTCCCGCATCCACATGCCTATTGACATTTTCAAAGAATTCTATAAGGTTCGTGAGGCAAGACTTACCCTTACAGAAGCCATGCTGACTCTCCCTCAGCAAGGCCTGTTCGTCTATGTGTTTTGAGATCCTATCTTTGATGAGGCATTCCACCATCTTACCCGGTATGGATGTTAGGCTGACCGGCCTATAGTTTCCCGGGTCCCCCCTCTTTCCCTTTTTGAAAATAGGCGTGACATTTGCTATCCTCCAATCTTCTGGCACCGTGGCCGTTTTGAGGGACAAGTTGCATACCTTAGTCAAGAGATCTGCAACTTCATTCTTCAATTCCTTAATAACCCTTGGGTGGATGCCATCAGGGCCCGGTGACTTATTGATCTTTAATTTATCAATGAGGTCTGAAACATCTTCTCTTTTAACCTCTATCTGACTTAACTCCTCGGTTAGGAGGGGCCGTTCGGGCAGCGGTATCTGCCCGAGGTCTTCTGCCGTGAAAACAGATGCAAAGAACTCATTTAATTTCTCTGCCATCTCTAAGTCTCCTTTTATCTCCCCTTTCCCTCCCTCACCATCCAGAGGGCCAACCGCTTCTCTGGCGGGTTTCCTGCTTCTAACATATTTGAAGAAGCTTTTATTATTCCCCTTAATGTTGCTGGCCATGCGTTCCTCATAGTCTCTCTTGGCCTCCCATATCACCTTCTTACATTTCTTTTGCCACAGTTTATGTTCCTTTTTATTCTCCTCATTAGGGCAAGACTTCCATTTATGGAAGGAAGCTTCCTTGCCCTTCACAGCCTCTCTAACTTGGCTGGTTAGCCATGCGGGCACCCTCCTGGATTTAGTGGAACCCTTCTTTCTTTGCGGTATACACCTCTGCTGGGCCTCTATTACTGTTGTTTTAAGCAGCCTCCATGCACTCTGGAGAGATTGGACTCTTTTTACCCTCCCTTTCAACCTCCTTCTAACCAGCCTCCTCATTTGAGGGAAGTCCGCCCGTCGGAAGTCAAGGGTTTTTGTTAGAGATTTGCCTGGTATTCTTCCCCCAACGTGCACGTCAAAACGGATCGCAGCATGATCACTGTTCCCCAATGGCTCAGTAACGTTTACATCTCTAACCAGGTCCTGTGTACCGCACAAAATTAAATCCAGAGTCACCTGTCCTCTGGTGGGCTCCGGGACTAGCTGATCTAAGCCACAGTCATTTAGCACGTCAAGAAATCCGGTTTCCTTATCGTGACCAGAACACAAATTGACCCAGTCAATATGAGGATAAATGAAGTCCCCCATGATTACAACCCTGTCCCTCCTTGTCACCTCCCTGATCTGTTTCCTCATTTCAAGGTCCCCATCCGATTTCTGGTCTGGAGGACGATAGCACGCCCCCAGTATTACATCGCTGCACAAGCCTGGTAATTTAACCCACAGAGATTCTACGGTGGAGTCGGACCCACCTTCAATCTCTACTTTGCTGGATTCTATCCCTTCCTTAACATAAAGGGCCACCCCACCTCCAACACGCCCCTGCCTGTCCCTCCTGTAGAGTTTATAGCCCGGGATTGCGGTATCCCACTGATTCTCCGCATTCCACCAGGTTTCTGTTATGCCCACTATGTCAATATTTTCCCTTGTCACCAGACATTCCAGTTCTCCCACCTTTGCTCGTAGACTTCGGGCATTCGCATAAAAGCGTTTATACACAGAATGCCCCAGGATGGGCTGCTTATTTGCTCCTTTGTCCCCGCATCCTCTCATTGTGCCAAACCGTCTGTCACATCCCATCACCCTACCTTTCCCAGTTTCTTCTCCTACCCTGCCTTTGTCTTGTTGTTCTCTAACCTCCCCATCCTCATCCCATAGGGATGAGGAGTCCCGAACCGGATGCCCCTCGGCTCCTGTCGGCCTTCCCCCAGGGGTGAGATAGGGGTGGGACTTGACTGAGAGGCAGGACGCAGGAGGTGGGAGGAAAGGAGCAATTTTACTTACAAGTAATTGTTCTGAGACAGTAACGGAAAGCAAACAACCAAAAAAGTAGCCATATTAACTTCTTCTCCAAACAGGAAGAGAAATGAAGGCCCTTATGGGAATTGTAGTCTGTGTGACGGCTGCTGCTATGAAAGTGCAACACTGTATTCCTTACAAAACCTGCAACTCCCATAAGAACCTTTATTTCCTTGTTTGGAGAAGAAGGTAAAATGAGTCTAGTTTTTTCTCCCTTCTTTTTGGCTTTTTGCTGCTCAGAACAATTCCTGGTCAGTCGTTTTCAAAGAATTTCACACATCCCTAGGTTTTACACCGATTTGTTCAAGGGTCAGAAAATTCCATGATTTTTGACTCAAAAGCTGCCCCTTGACTTATCTGTGAAATCAACTTACACTTGCGTATCTACAGTAGGTTCATTTTTTTCTGTCTCTTCTCCAGCCAGACCAGGTCTTTGCTGGTCTGTAGACTAGCTTGCTTCAAGTAGACTAGACAGTACCTGGAAACTATTTTCCAGCAGCACAACAACCAGGGCTGATTTAAATTAAACATTCAAAGACATCGGTTAGATAAAGGTTGTTACACTGCTGATGAGTTGTATCACAGATACTAACAATGCCTTGTATTCCTTTTCAATGCCTAGAAAAATTATTTTTGGTTTTGTTTAGTATGGCTAGATGTCCACTTACCAGCATGTAAATTTTCAAAAGGTATAGTACTGCTTCCTCTCCCCACAGCAGTGCTCCGTCATTAAATAATTTTTTTCTTCCCAAAGCCATCTTACTTTGCACATTATGTTGCCCCTACCAGTGCATTCAAGAACTTTTTGTTTTATTTATTTTTACCTTAAGAGTGGAGTTGACTAGACCAGAATTTATTCTAGGCAATTTCACCTTTCTGTTGGCTTGTATGGAATTGCTGAAATTAATTGCTAATAAAATAGAGAAAACATTTTCCCCTCTGCTTTCAGTCTCCTCTCATCTTATTATGTTTATAGAATGATCAAGCTATCGATGCTAGATCAGTGGCCATTGTACCAATAAGGAAAAGCTCTGCAATAATGTAGGCTGATTTACTATTTATCACGTTGTCTGTCATTTCTGTTCTAGAAAGGAATTATCAGAATCACAAAAAAACTGTGAAGATCTAAACGGAAGATTGAAGCATCAGCAGTTGCTTAGTGCATCAACTAGTTCTAATAAGGTTGGCGGCCTTTGCTTGAAATGTGCGCAACATGAAGCTGTTCTTTCCCAGACTCATTCACATGTCCATGTGCAAGCCATTGAAAGGCTAACAAAGTAAGTACTGAGATGGTTAAATCTGAATTAAAATGTTTTAAAGAATTTTTTTAAAGTTTTACAGTTCACTGTGGAGTTCTCCTGTACAGACCTTATAGTGGAGACTTTGGAAGAACACAGTTTTCTTCCTGCTTGCTACCGAAGTAACAGTACACTTTGGTTAATTGCTTTAATTTTCTGGAGAGACTTAAATACACTTTAAAATTTCACTTTAAAAGCCACTCTTCTTTCATGTGTGCTTCTTTCATGTCTGCTTGCTTTGGGGGTGAGGAGAGGTTGAAGATGTCTAGGAATCACATATTGAGAAATAGGTCAAGGTTCTTTGGGTGAGGTTGCTGGACTTGCAGTTCTGCTATAGCCTGGAGTTCTGTTGGAATTTGGAGTTCTGTTGAGTGTTTATGCATAGAATTCTGAAGAAAAGTGACTGAATGTCTTCTGAGAAAACCAGTGATCATTTTTCTTTTCTTCTTTGTTCTTAGAGCATAGTTTTTCCTATCACTAACTCCCTACTTGTAGTTGTCCATTCATGTTTCTGCAGATATGGGGACAGAGTGATGTTACCCCATACTCTGTTTCTTTATATGCAAGCTATGTTCTCTTGACAGGGCTTATATGTTCATGGAACTACACAGTGATTGCCTACCTAGTTAGCCAGAATTCTGTTCTCTGCCATAAGGAGGGCAGTTGACTAACGCTCTCATTGATTTTGCTGGAAATGTATTTTGTTTACTTTGTAGGCATAATATTATGCTAGCATAAGGGACGGGAGCAACTTCTGAAAGAGTATAAGATTCCATCTAAACTTGGCCTTTCTTTCAACACACTCCAAATTACCTTTTCCCCTTACAATGGCACAGCATTTACACTAACAGCTCAATTCTATCCTTACACTCCTGCTGGTGCAGCCGTGACAAAATCGAGTGCTTTTTCCAGCAGGTGTGTGTGCGTGGATTGGGAGGCTTCAGAGGTGAAAGAGGATTTAAATCCCTTTCACCTCTGTAAGCCTCCCACTCTGCAGTGAGTCTCTTAGGATCTGCACTAGTAGTTTCACTAGTGCACCATTAACACAAGATCCACACCCTCCTGCATCTTTCCTACTACTTATTATGCCTCCTTAGCCCTGTTTTGCCCCCTCCTGCCCTCATTTATGCCTTCCCCCTGCTCCTTCTTGCCTTCCCCACCCCACCTTGATGGGTGGGCGGCTGGGAATCCACGGGTGTGCTTTACAGTAGTCGGCACCAGTGAAACTTATTGGGACCAGGAGAAAGCAGAACATAAGGTCGGGCCATAAATGTTGTAAAAGTTATCTAGCCATGGACTCTTGGCTGGACAATCAACTTCCCACTGATGGGGTTGACTGCTAAGCACCTCCTGACAAGGCCTCCAGGATACCCAAGGATACCCACACTAGGATGATGAGCCAGTATGGTGTGCCCGGTATGAAGTGAGAAGACCAATGTTGAGAAGGATCCCTCAGCACTCAGGGATGGGTCTGAGGGAATGCCCGTGATGTCGCAGTCCAGCATGGAGGTGTCTGCTCCAGGCCTAGTTCTAGTGACAGGCTGTTGCATAGTGAGCATGGCCCACGAGGCAAGGCCATTGCGGGTGGTCTGGGGGTAGCCCCAAGAGGAGAGGGAAAAGAGGCTGGGCATGGGTGAGGTAATTATGGAGCCTTATTAGGCCCTTGGAGGCTATGAAACCCATGATGAGCTAGGTTAGACTGTCCTCAGGCTTCTGAGGAGGAAGAGCCTCTCTAGGGAAGTACCACCATTCCTTTGACTAACTGAAGAGAGAGCTATTGCAGGGGCCTTCCAAAAGTATAATACTATAATCACTATATCCTCTAAAGCTGGGCAGATGAATGGAAGCCCCACACAGATTTGCTGCTGGCGCTGCAGAGCTTAGCAGTAACTTCAATGCTCAGAACTTCGTAGCCAGTCTTGTGCAACCAGCACATGAGACTGCACACTCCCCCTCAGTGATTAGAGCAGTGATTTTCAACTTTTTACATCTCACGGCACACTGTGCCATGGCACAGTGTTTGAAAATGGCTGGCTTAGAGGGAACACTCACTATACCAAACTATATTATTCTAGTATAAAGTATTTAGTATTGATCCTATCTTATCTTTCTGCCACTATAATTTGAGGATTGGTTTCTACTGTTTATGTATTTGAAATTGTTTCTGATGTTTACTGTTGGCCTGCATTTTATATGAGTGTTATGTTATGAGATATGAGCATAATGACAAAATCATGTATAAACTTTAAAGCCAACAATATGTACTGCCTGTTTAAAAACTAAAATCATAGTTGAGACACACACTGAAACGGAGGCAACAGCAGCTTCACTCTCCCATTTCAGACTTGCTCTGGGTTATAAAAAAGTAAATGCAATGATGGGTAGAGACATTTGCAATATTTAAACTGTTGTTTTTCTCTGCCTTTGAGGGTGGGGGGCTTGAGTGCATATATTTGAATTGCGTAAGTCAGTCAGATTTAAGATGTCGACCAACTGTGCTGTAGCTCTTAAAGCTGTGATTAGAAACAAAGTAGCATAACACCCCCCACAATTTTAAGGTGGGGGGTTGATTTGAGGGAGGTTGGCACATGCCTTAGTTACGTCTTGAATGAATTGTTGCAATGTGCTCTATGTTGAACTGCTTACGTTTTCAAACTGGCTCCAGGTTTTGGAAGCCATGTCTTACTTATGAACTGATTTTAGGAAAGTTACTGATGAAGGCTTGCGAATGTCTGCACTTAGTACAATGTCCTGCTGCTCTAGAGTAGCTGAGGCATTCAGGCTATCAGGCTCTGGCAGTCTTAATTATGGATCTATTGCTTATGGTCCCTAAACTTATTTTTCTCACCTCTGGTGTTTTGTTTTTTTCCTTTTCCTTCTCTTCCTTCATGCAACAAGAAGTGTTCACACAACAACACAACACTTCTCGTGGGTAAGAACTTAGACACCTGATATCTAATTTAGGTCCCCACAGAATGATAGGTGAGGCATGATGTTATACTAACCTTGGATAACCCCATCTGTTATCTTCTCCTTTGGAGAATGAGATTTTAACCAATAAGAATTCATACATTCAGGCTAACAATTTATGGACACATTTATTTGGGAGGTAGTCACGTAAAGGAGTTCCATGTAAACATGGATAAGATTGAGCTACCAGTTATTCAATGAGGACTTGCCAACAACTGTTTCACTTTCTATAAAACATGGATACCTAATAATCCAAATCAGAGAGATGCATCAATGCTAGAAAGTTGGATAGGATTGGGTCCTAAGTTAGCTAAAACATTATTTCTAACATTTTGGTTGTCTTGCATGTTTTCCTTATTACAGTACTGTTCCTTCCCCACTGCCTAGATCAGGGGTGTCCAAAGTTTTTGGCAGGAGGGCCACATCAGCTCTCTGTGTCAGGGGCTGGGGAAAAAAAGAATTAATTTACATTTAAAATTTGAATAAATTTACATAAGTTTACATAAATGAATATATTAAAGATGAACTTATATGAACGAATGAAGGTCTTGCAAGGCCTGTAAAAGGCCTTGCACAAAGCAAGGCTGGCCTTTCCTTTGCTGCTGCTAATGCTTCACAGATGTGAAACAGGAAGCAGTGGAGGGAGCCCTCATCCCACAGCTCACACGAGAGGTCAAACAGTCGCCCTCATGCTGAGAGAAGTTGTGTTGGGCCAGTGCGGGCTTCATCAAATCTCTGGAGGGCCAATTGGAGACTGGGGGCTCCCTGAGGGCCGCATTGAGAGGCCTTGAGGGTCGCAAGTGGCCCCAGGGCCGGGGTTTGGGCACCTCTGGCCTAGATCAACAGAACCAGAGTAAGTGTGTGGGGGGAGGGGCTAAGGCAGTGAAGCAATTGCCACGATCGCATTGCTACAGGGCCAAAAGGGGTTTTTGGAGACTTAACCTCTGACAGTGCCAGCCCTCCGGATGGTGCAGGGAGCCTATGGAGCCCTCTGCAGGGCTCCCCAAGCCTTCAAGAAGCTAAAAATAGTTATTGTGACCCACTTCCAATTCTGCAATTGCAAACCGCAAGTGGGTCATGATTGCTATTTTTAGCTTTTTGGAGGCTTGGGGAGCCCTGAAAGGGGGGGGGGGTCAACAGGCTCATAGCACCATCCGTAGGGCTAGTGCTGTCAGGGGTGAGTCTCAAAAACCCCTTTTGTCCTGATAGTGATGCAATCATAACAATCATATCACTACCTTCGCCCCTGCGTCAACCCTTAAGGGGCCAGAGACAGTGCTTCCCTGGCTGGAGCGTCACAGTGCCCCAGGATGGGAACTCTAGTCTAGATGCTAGCTAAACCAGGGATGTCAAACGTTTCATACAGAGAGCCAAAGTTAGTGTTCATGATGCATCCTGAGGGCCGGAAGTGACATCATTTAGCAGAAAGTGTCAAGCAGATGATTGCCAGAAATAAGCAATTTGTTCTTGTATAGAAACTTATTACCTTCAGATGACACAAGAGAAAATGTGCAAATCTTGTTCATATTTTCAGGATATGAGAAGGCCCAAGTTCTCATGCTGGGAGAACTCAATTATTATGGGGGCTGGATAAATTGCTTCCGGGGCCACATTTAGCCTGTAGGCCTTATATTTGACACCTCTGAGCTAGACTATTTAGCAGGAAATTGTAGCTTTTTTCTAAATTGGCATATATATGTCTGACAACCATGTACATTGCTCTTTAAAGATCCAAATACTGAAGTGATGCAGTCTTAGAATTTTTGTAGTAGAATTTTGCTACTATGCTGCAGGTTATACAGGATTTAGGATATATATTCCACAGTTCAAAAGTATTTTAAATGCAGTTACTCCCTTTGTAACTGTTTCCATTAATTCCATAAATATGGAATTATTTCTTTACTATTATTATAATCAGTTTTCTTTTTTTGCTAGATGCACTGACTGTCATATGTTTTTGCTTGGCTATGTGTGTTTGCATTTTTGTGTGCTGCTGAAGTGCATTCCAGCTTGCATACATCATGATTGGATGCCTGTCATTACTGCCAGGTGCTGAAGCTGCACATTGCATTATGTGATGAACCTGGTACCACCTATTTTGAAATCTTAGTAAATGTTAACTCTTTAAGTTGATACTAGTCCTGCTTAAGTGCCTTTCATTGCCCTGATTTTCAAAAATATTTTGTGGTTTTCCCCCCCTTTCTTTCTATAGAGAAAGGGATGAATTAATGTCAGCACTTTCTTCACTACGAACAAACCTATATGAAATGCAGCAAAGGGAATGTAGTGCTTATGAGCAAGTGAAGCAAGCTGTACACATGACTGAAGAAGCAAATTTGGAAAGAACGAAGGTAAAATCACAAAAGCTTCAGTTGTGCTACTTTAGATTGGAATTAAAAGTGTATCCCTCTGGATGCTTTTGCTTGGGAGCAAAGGACTATTGCTTTCATGTCCTATTTGTGGGCTTCCTGGAGGCATCAAGCTGTAACCATTTTAGAAAACAGTTTTGTGGACTAGATAGACTCCTGCCAGAGTGTAAGGAACCTGGTAAGTTCCTGTGGGACAGGAGTGATGCTGGAAGCCCTGATGGTGCCGCAGCGATTGCGATGCTGTGGGGTCCCAGCAATATTTGAGTTACCTGGGAGGCTGCTGAAGCGTCCATGAGGGTTTTGGAGGTTCGCAGCCCCCTCTGCCCAACTGCACAGCACTCTGATTGCCTAATGGCACTCACGGTTTGCGTGAGTGATCAATTGGAGTTTGGCAATCGGAGTGCTGTGCAGCCGTGCGGAGGGGGCTGCTCGACTCCAGGACCCCCATGGATGCTTCAACAGCCCCCACCTTTGGTACACTCAAATATTACTAGGACCCTGCAGAGCTGTGATCACTGTAGTGCCGTCAGGGACCCTATTACTGGGCCACTCCCCTTAAGGGGGAATGGCCCAGTTTTCATGCTCAATGATGGGTTTTGACCTACAGTTTGGGAACCACTGTGATAGTCTTGGCTTGACTTTTCAGAGCTCTTCCTATGATCATTCTTTTGTTTTCTATGAAGCATTAGATACTAAAGACACATGTTAGAAGTAATGCTAGAAGTAATGAATGAAATGAAAAATACATTGTTGCACTAGGTTCAACAAAAACTTTCTTTTCATTTATTCTCACTCATCGTTTTGGTCAAATGTCCCTGTTCTTCATCACTTCTTCCTCTTGCTTTTCCCCATCTTGCTCCCTTTTGACTGCCAAGGCATCCCTGTAATTATTAGTTGTGATCACAGCTCTCCCTGTTTCCATAGGCAATCAACTTTGAATGAACAACAATCTGTATAAATCATTTTGACTTTAAAGGAGCATATATTTTGGAAAAAGAATGAAATTTGATGTATACGCTGCAAGCAATGAACCCAAAAAACCCTTCAAAACCCTTCAAAAAGCTACAAAAAAACCCTTTAGCTCATTTAGTGTGCCCTGGTTGACTTATACTTGCATTTCTTGATCAGCAGTCTTTCCGTGCCCCAAACAAAAGGGTATTTCTTAAGAAGGTCCCTGCATGATTGGGCCAGGTGTCCATCTAGTCCAGCTTCCTGTATCTCACAGTGGCCCACCAGATGCTTCTGAGAGCGCTCAAGATGGCATGATATGTATATTCTGTTGTCACGCCCTTGAATCAGGCATTCAGAGATAGACTTCCTCTAAAACCCAGAGGTTGCAAATAGTCAGTTATGGCTTGTAACCTGTGCTGGACTTTTTTTCCATAAATCTGTCCAATCACCTTTTAAATTTCAAAAACTGCAAGTAATAATGCGTATGGAATAGCTGCCAAAAGGGGGAAATTAGAGCCTTGAATCTCACTCAATATTTTTATAATTTAAAAAAATTGCTTCAACTTGGGTTGCCACAGATTTTCACCTAAAATGAAATTCTGAGGTTAATTTCATGGTTGCCAGTTTGGAGAACTGATACATTTTAAGGGACACAGAAAGCTTCAGTAAGAAGAGCACCATTTCTCAGAAGTGAACTGCAAATCCCTAGTTTCAATCTCAAGTTTACACTGTGTACCAGAAAAAGGTACCATTAAAAGACAGTTTTTAACTTGCTACTGTATTGGGTAGGCAGTAATATTAGTACCCACCATAATAGAATAGGTCCCCAAACTGCTTGTCTTCATGTATCTGTTTCTTTGAGAATTAAGAAAGAATAGTTATGTTGTGTTTGGCTTCAGTTAAATGCTATATTCAGGTTAGTTTGCCGACATTCTGTCTAGGATTGGAGTTTTCATAGTGAAAATATCATATTACTCAGCTGAACTTCCTCTATTTGACCTGAGGAGTTTGCTTTTGTGAACTTTACTTTCACTTAATCCTCCAGAGCTCACACAGTTTCGTGTTTAACCCAACTAAGGTGGGTGCTGTATGAGCACTATTAAACAGCTTTTCTAATCTAGCATGAGTTAGGTGACCAGTTTTAAATACCTTTTTCTGATAGGCTAATTCGTAATCCTGTTAACTAGTGCCATCTGCTGTGTAATTAGAAAATTGCCTCATTTAGGAGAATGTGTAATCAAAAATGACTTTAATGAACAACAAAATTATATAGGCATGTTCTAGTATCTGTAGGGGTTCTGTTCCAGAACCCCCCACAGTTAAGTGGAACTGCGGATACCAACGAATGGCCCCCAACCTCCGAAGGAGAGGGGAGCTAAGCCAAGTCACCTAGGGTCTCCCCAGGCCTCCTAATGCCTTATAAAGCATTGAAAACATAACTTCTGATTTAAACAAAAATTGGAAGTCACTTCTTTTTTTTTTTTTTTTACCTCTGATCGTCATTCTGAGCCCAGCAGAGGCCACAGATGGACGTGAACAGCCTCTACCAGGCTCAGAAGGCCCTCCAGAGGCAAGGGGAGCAGAGGGGGGCATGTGGGGACGGCACAGACCTGATCTGCAGATAAGTGAAACTGCAGATACAGGATCCATAGATATGGGGGCCCACTGTACTGAGCTAGTAGGAGTTAGTTCTTCCATAATATTAATTGAAATGTGCTCTGAGGGTTTCTCTCCTGACCCCAATTTCAGGCATTGTGGTAGTGGGTTACACACTTCCCCTCATGAAATTACATTCTTTAAAAATGGAATTACACAAAGACACTCACTAAACTCTTACAAGGTAATGCCACCTTTCCAAAACTGTGTGAGCTGCCCAACTGGATTACTTGGAGCAACCTGTAAAATGTGGGTGATACTATGTGCAGAATTGGCTGCTCTCCTCCCCCTCTCTTTACAAGAAACAGCAGAGGAGGAGGAGGCAACCCTTTTTAGGGGCCCAGGAAAGGGATCACTACAGTGGCTGCCTTCTCCTTTGTGGCAGTCTTTGTCAGCAGCACTGAAGGAGCTGGTAAGGCCCTCCATTCTCTTCTCACTCTCTAAGGAAGGCACATGGGAATAAGGTGGGTCATTGGCTGAGTGGAGTGAGCAGGCACATGATGAGCTTGGGGAGGTGACAGGTGGGTAGACCTCATGGCTGGCCACTCCTTTTAGTAGATGCACATTTTTTATCCATGCATAAAACTGGATCTCTGCCAAAGTTTCCTTTTCTGTGCGACTATTAAAAATATGGGTCCCTTCCTTTTGCTAAAGATAGGAAAACAGACATAAATTGTAGGAAAAAACAAAAGTAAAGGGGGTTCCATCCTTCTGCTTAAGACTGAAGGTAGGTCCTGTGTCTGAAAAGACTGAAGACTGCTGCACGAGGAGATACTGTAGCCAATAGCATTTAAACAGGGATCCTTCCAGACACATGATTAACTAAGATAGTGGTTCCTAAATGTTTTTGACTGGCAGCTGCCTTGACCACGGGCCATTGGCCATGATCCTATACATTGTATAGGGTGGTGGGTTTTTTGCGAGGATTTCGCAGCTTCCCTGGCTGGTTTCTGTGGCTCCCTGGGGAGCCGCGGCTCAATTTGGGAACCAATGAACTAAGAAGATTAGTACTATGCCTGCATTTCATAGTGATAAAAATGGTGTGAACAAGATTGTTTTCATTTGACTTTTTTCCCCTCTTCATCATAGGGCACAGGGAAGAAATGTCTACCCATTAATATTTCTCTTTAACCTGTTTTTATAAGAATGTAAGAGTGTCCATCTTGCTCATTTGCACATACAGAAATTGCTTTTCAAGACAGTTTAATAATCATGCTCTGATGTTGCACCAGGATTATACCCTAAGAAACTGGCAAGTGGAAGTAAAATAGTTACATTCTTTGAGGTTTTATTTCCTGCTTAGGAAGGCATGCACTTGGGTGTAGTGCATGAAGTTTAGCATATTTGTGAGACTCGACTGTGCATAGCATGGGAATCTCCTAAAGTTGGCCAAAAGTATCATTGTCATAATGCTGTGTAAAAGTCATAGGAATTGAGTCTTCAGACATATTCACGATTGAGCACTCAGTTTGTTCATGGAAAACAGTACAGAACAAAAGAACAGCCCTGCTGGATAGGCCATAGACCCATCTAGTCCAGCTTCCTGAATCTCACAGTGGCTCACCAAGTACCTCAGGGAGGACACAAGACAACAAGAGACCCACATCCCAGTGCCATCCCTTGCATCAGGCATTCTGACGTAACCCACAGAATATATTGGGGGGGGCATATCCATGGATTCCATATCCACGGTTTCATTTTATCTGCAGATCAGTTTCATGGGGCCTCCACACACGTGCCCCTTCAGGACGTGGGGGGAGCTCTGCTCCCCTTCCCTCTGGAGCGACTTCTGAGCCTGGCAGACTCCACATGTGTGTGGCCGTGGCCTCTGTGAGGCTCAGACTGACAGAATCTGTCAGGGTTTTTTTTTTGTTTTTTTTAAATGGAAGTCGCTAAGAGTCCATCTGAGACTGACAGAGGCTCAGAAGACCCTCTAGAGGTAAGGGTAGCAGAGCTTCCCTCACCTCTGGAAGATGGAGAAGCATTCCTTCACATCTGTGGTTTCACTTAACTACAGGGTTGGGGGTGTTCCAGAACAAAAGTTCCAGAGATAGGGGGGGCACACCTGTATACATGTGTGACATTCTCTGCATCTGTAGGCAGCCATAAAAGGTAGAGTGTGTTTTTTTTACCAGAAATATTTTTAGTCTGTAACCACTATCTGCCATCTTCTTCAGATCTAAGTCTTGTTACAGATTAAAGAAATATGTAATTAATTTTAATCTCTAAAATATTTTCCCTCAGGCTTTAGTCCAGTGTGAGCAGCTTAAAAGTGAGATGGAGAGACAAAGAGATCGTCTTGAAAGGGAGTTAGCAGCTCAGCTAGATAAGAGAGCTGGAGAACGAGAAGCCATTCGTGAAGAAATGAAAAAAGAAAAAGAGAACTTGTCATCCTTGGTATTTTAACATTTTCTGTATAAATACATGGGAGTGTTTATAAAACAAAACTCTAACCACTGAGCTATTTTAGGAGGCTTAATTAGCTTGCACTCAGTTGTTCTAAATGGCTTCAAAGCCTGGTTTCAAATCCAGATAAAGAGTAGATCCTGGTTAATATTGGTGCCTTACTCATATTTAACAGTACAGTTATGTCTTACTCATAGTTAACAATGCAATCCTATTCTAGTCTACTCAGAAGTAAATCCTGTTGTGTTAAATGGCCTACTCCTAGGTAATTTTGTGCAGAATTGCAGCCGGGCAGCCCAGTCCTATGGGCTGCCAGTGCTGCAAGGTACAGCAGCATCAACAGGGCCACTGCTGTATCCTACAGAGCCAGAGTAGCTGTTGGAGCAGCCAAACACCGATATAACACCAATGGCCCCAATGGGTCTCCTTGGGTCTGCACCTGCGGTTTAGTGGATATAGAACCAAGGAGGCCCACATTGGGTTCCACAGCACCCGAAGTGGCATAGGATTCAGTGGCAGCCTCTGCTGCCTCCCCACCCCCTCCCAGGCCCAATCCACCTTCTGGTCCTCCCTCCCATCACTAGTTCTGCCCCCTCCCCACCTTCCCCCTCTCTCCCCCTGCCCCAAAAATCCTTCCTGCCGCCCAGCACTCCTGTTCTGTGTCTTGCTGGTGCTACGACCCAGTGCCAACTGGTAATGGCTTCTCTGCGAGTGCTGGGGGTCTTCCATTGGCACCAGAGTGCTTTACAGCACTTTTGTGATACCCAGCGCTGGCAGTGGGGCTAGAGCACTGGTGCTGCTCCTGATAGGATCAGGCTCTAAGTCTAGTAGGAGAAGAGGCAGAGAGAATTCATGTCAGGAAAACATGTGTATTCCTCTGACCCATGCCAGCTCCCTTAATTATGGTTAAGGGATCACCTGCATTGTTCGTACTGGCCTGAAGTAAGGAGTACTTAGGTGGCAGTTCAGTTATAGAGATCTTTTTTATGCTTAGCTGTTCAGCTGATGCTCTCATTCTGGGAACTCCTTGAAGATTACTTCACACATTTATCTGCTAAATACTTATCTGCTATATTGGCACAAGGGAAAACTAACATGTAATGTCATGTAAGTAATACAGGTGTGGCCTGTTTATCCACGGATACAGATTTGTCTCAATGCGAATGGGATGGGAATGGGTACTCGTGGTAAAATGGACACAGATGTAAGCTTCCTATATGTTGGTATACATCATTCCTGTATACCAGGTTGGATAAATATTGTATATGTTTTGAAATGATACATTCTCAGAGTTGGTGAGATTTATTGTATTATAAAAATAAGACTTTTTTGTGCTTGGCTTCTGCTTCTTTTCACGACTGAATTTGCTTTTAAGTAGAGCTTTTGTTTTCAGTGTCCATTGAAGGCAGAATGTTTTCTATTTTCAGATAATGATTTTCAGTTTTAGCCCGTTCTTTGAATTCAGGTTTTGCTTTGTTTCAGGTGATGTCTTTATCTCAGAACCTGGCTACACTGGAGACCCAGGTTGACAGAATTACAAGGGAGAAGATTTCATTAGCCAATCAGCTGGAAGAAGCTCAAAATCAAAATGCTTCTCAAGATATAGAGATTAATAAGGTAGTAATGCTTTTGAAAACACAAGTTTTCAGTTGATTTAACATATTTGGGCAGTCTTTGGGACAAATGCTTTAACTGTGTACGAACAATATTATTGATAGATCCTTTCTAGTACTTTTTCTTCATATATTTGCCTTAATATTGCTTACATTAACTTGTGTATGCACATAGATTTATAATGCAATGTGATGGCTTCCAACTCTTTTAGGACCCTATCCTGAACTGTGCACTCCAGCTCACAGCCGGTGTGCACTGTTGCAAACGTGCTGTAAGGCATGTTTGCGAGTGTTACTGCTGGCCCAGCATGAGCCTACACTGGGACAGCATGGTTCAGAGGCTGGAGGTCTGCCACCTGGCACTCACTCCGAGCGCTGGGTGGTGGAGAGGTGAGTTGGGGCTGTTTTGGTCCTTGGAGCCCAAAACAAGGCATCTTAACTCTGCGCCTGCTAAATAACCAATGCAGAGTCAAGAAACCCCATTGCGGGGCTGTTTCCCTTACCCAGGGGAAGGAGACAAATGTCCCCTTCTCCCAAGGAGCCGCTTCTGGCAGTCCGTCCTGCTAAGGATGCCATGGCAGCCATTTTTTATTTTGGGCTGTTATTTCTTAAGCAGTGTCTTCTGGATCTAATAGTGCCCTTTTTATTTCAAGGGAGTAGCATCAGGATGCAGTTATGTTGTTGAGTGCTCTGGTGGGCCACTGTGAAATACAGGAAGTTGGACCAGATGAGCCCTTGGCATGATCCATCAGGGCTCTTCTTATGTTCTTATGACTTTTAGCCTGATAGTCAAAGTGCACTCCAGTTTTTCTGCTTTTCCAGAGATCCAAAAACACAACTTTTTTGTTTTCTTTTTTTCTCATCTACCACAAAATGAAGGGTGCTGCAGTGAGTTGAGGAGATAGGGATAGTCTAGTGTAGCCCAGGATAGCGACTGCTGGGAAACGTCTTCTGGAGATTTGGATATCATCTGCATATTGGAGATGCCCACCTCCATCTCGCCAGGAAACAATCACTATCCTAGGTTATCCCCACCTCCTCAACTCCTTCCTGTGGAAATGACCACAGTGTTTCTCTTCTCCATCACATTCTGGAGAGGCTGTGGAGTAATGGATTATGTAAGCGTGTATAAAATGAAACTGAATCGACACTACAGAAAAGTATTCTTGGTTAGTAGCTCTAGGTTGCAGCCTATTTTTGATGGGGAAATACACTTGGTCCTCATCATTTGCGGATCTGTGATCTGCTGATTTGACTCACTGTTGATTGCAAGTCTGTGATGGAGGACTACAGATGACCTCTCAGAGGTGACCAGAAGGCCTGCCGGAACCTTCAGAAAGGCACTTCTGATTTTTCACTAAATGCCTTTAGTGTTTTCAGAAGGCTTTGGCAGGCTGAGGTTCTGCACGGCCTCCCTGTGCCTCAGAACACCTCCAGATACAACCAGAGGACACTTCTGTTTGCATCCAGAGGTCTTGTAAGGTCCATCCAAAGATTTAATTATCCATAGATTTTGGTATCCATGGGGAGTCCAGGAACTGGTCCCCTGTGGATACCAAGAGTATTTCTCAAAAAAAAAAGAAGAAAAAAAAGTCAGGGCTCTGATTGGGAGTGTTCTGATCTTGGCTTTGCTCCTGGGTGTTCAGATTGTGGCTATGGTCAAGATTGTATTAGCCCAACAGTCTAGTGCAGGGGTCTCCAAACCCCGGCCTGGGGGCCAGATGCGGTCCACAGCAAGCCTCTTTCTGGCCCGCGGCCAACCTCTTGTCCCCTGAAAGCCTCTGGCCCACTCAACTGAACATGACCAGAACTGTGCTCTGTTTGTGTCTGGAGGGTGTTCTGAGGGCCAGAGAGGTTGAATGATTGAACCCATTCATTCATTTATTCACTCATCTAAGTTCCATATCTAATTTGTTTATTTAAATTTTGTATTTAAATTTTTTTCCGGCCCTCCACACTACACCAGATATTTGATGCAGCCCTCTGGCCAAAAAGTTTGGAGACCACTGGTCTAGTGTATTGGCTGCATCCTTTGAAGAATGTCAGGAAGCTTCAGCTAGTGTGAAATACTGCAGCAAGGCTGCTTGCTGAGGGCAGTTAACTGGTATCATGGGGTTTCTTTGTTATATCATGATCTCTGGCTGTTGGTTCATTTCTGGGTCCTGTTCTGTATCCTGCCCTGTTTTGTATCCTGCGCCTCCTTATCAAGAACACGAGGCAGAATCTTTTGTACGGCTTTGCCCTGACTTTTAAATATCTTGCCTTGGGAGATTCCTGTTGACGTCCTTGTTCAAGTTAAGACCTTTGTACTCCAGAAGACTTTTGACATGCCAGGTGCCTGAATTTGTGTTTTTTGATCTCTGCAATGTTAAGTGTGTAAAAGCAGATGTGAGTGATTGGATCATGTGTTTGTAACAAATATCAGATACTGTACATGAAAATGTCACTTGCATGACCCCTTTCAGCATGGTAATCACATTAGAAATAATGATAGTAATTGTGGGCGAACTGGAATTATTTTAGCAACAACAATTTGAGGTTTGAGTGCTGGAAATTACAATTGTCGCTACAACAAAACTGTTACATAGCTTAAGAAAAACATTTGGTTTCCCTGCAAGGAAAGAGGAATGGGACATGCATTTATTTTGCAGAAACATTTTTTTCTGAATGAACAGTCCTCATACAGAATGCCATTCAAAACTATAGTTTTAGCAGCTGTTGATAAAGAAGCTTACATTGAACTTTTATATTAAGTGTGTTAAGTAGAACATATTGAAGCAGATTGATTGCATCTTAACAAGGACTATAAAGTTCACATCTCATGATCTGTAAGATAGTGAAAAGCAATGCAAAACTATTTTTGGAAATGCGATTCTTTCTGACGGTAAATTACTTGGGGATTATTTGACACAAGGAGAGTTAGGGTGGTGGTGTGACTTTTGTGATTATGTGTTCCCCTTCAAAAGTTTTTCTTTTAGCACTTTTTCAGAGGAGGATAGAAACAATGAAAATGATGGTGGTGGTAAAGGGTGAATATATCGCCAGTAAATAATGTTGTAGCACTGCAACAGGTTGCCTCAGAAGTGGAGTGCTATCTTCTTCTACCTCTCTATGGGAACTCATTCAAGACGAGGGCAGTGCATCATCCTTTGCACTCAGTGACATCACCGCATAACCAAAGTTCAGTACTGTACAAGGAGAATCAGTATATAATAAATATAGTTGATGGCCACTAGGGGGCATCAAAAGCTCTCATTGTAAATATTGCTCTGTAGAGTCCTAAAACTACAGGCTGTTATCTATTCAATCTAACAGGTGTGTGGAGAAATACGTTATCAATTGAATCAGACCAAAATGAAGAAGGATGAGGCAGAAAAGGAGCACAGAGAGTATAAGACAAAAACTATAAGGGAACTTGAAATTAAAGACCAGGTAAGAGATATCACAATGATCAAGCTTGTTACTAGAAATTTAAATCCTTCATGCTTCTGATAGTGACCATTAGTTGTAATTGCTTCTAAATGGCAAGAAGCCAACATAAAATAAATGATCTTATTTTGGAGTGTTGTTTTCAACCCTCAAAAGATAATGGGTGTAAGTAGCAATGTGAAACTTAACATGTCTATCATATTGATGCACAATATATTTGTATTGTGTAATGCGTTGTTCCTCTGTTATTTAATATCTTAAAAAATTCAAAGGAAGAATAAGTCCTACCAAATACTAACAATAATTTGTTTTTAAAATCGAAAGGTAAAATATAGTTTCTCTACCTTTCTTTACTTAAAATTAAAAAATCCCTGTTTTATTAATCAACATTTAGGTAAAGTCTGTCAAAACAACTAAGTTATTCCTGATTAAGGTTGGTAATTTATAGACTTCTTTGCAGTATCATATAGATTAAGGAATTTTTCTGTGGATTGCTGAGGGAAGGCATTCCTTATTAATCAGCTTTGGTATTGGGATAAACCGTAGCTTATTGAGGGAACAGTTAAGTTGGATATGTTTACCATACCATACCAACCTTCCATACTATGTTTACAATACCTTTCCACCTGTTTAAATTTGCTGTGACCACACCTCAGAGCTTTGTATCACAATTCTTCTCTTTCAAGTGAAGTAAAAGGTTCTGGAAGATCAGTATTGTGAATTAAAACTTCTATGTTTCCAGTTGCCATTTAAAATGCTGCTTTAACATATTTTGTTGAGTTGATGAAGGGCACACCTTCCCCTCCCCCCGGCTAAACTATTTAAAACGATTTGGTTATCATGTATTAGTACAGAAACCTTGAAAGTTTTTTACAACTTTAATTTCTCGAGAGAGTTAGAACACTTATTTTTCCTCATATGGGGTACACTGCAGCTATAACATAGCATACAAGTAGAATGAGAACTATGGACAATGTTGAATGAAATGTAAATATGCAGATAAATCCATTTTTCAACTAATTGAAAAATAATGGCAATTATTAACTATAATGTGGGCAGCTGTTTCTCTCAAGTACAACCACTTGGATTCAGTCTCTCTTGCATAAAAGCAGTTCTGAGCTAGTGCAAGAGGGGGAAGGCACAATTTTCGACAAGTTGCAATTCCCCCTTTCTACACCCCCCCCCAAATCTGCCTCTCGGGGTGTGGGGACTCTCAAGGATAATGTGGTACCCTCGCAAAGGGATAGGTAGGGAAGAGGGCATCTGGGAATTGCCAAAAATTATCCTCCTTTTGCAGAGACATGAGACAGTACTTACAGCTGGAGAGAGTTTGGACCCAACTCAGTACTGTTAGTAATTGGTGATGATAATAAATGCACTGAGAAGGATTCACTTACATTGTCAAAAACTGTGAGGCGGTTCGCAACAGGGCTCAGCAGAGTCCTTTCCCCCAACAATCTCATCTGTGCACTGCTGATTAGTATGCGTGCAGGTGCTATGGTGGATCATTAAGGATAATGAGAGATCTGTGCTTGTCTTCGTTATCCCTATCTTCCTTCTCTTTGGGAGGCACATGGAGAAAAAAGTTGGAATGAGATTACTGGTGGTGTACACGTACTTCCCACTCCCTTAATGTCCTGTCTACACACATATCACTGCAAGCTTAGGGCAGGCAAATGGCATTCAGTAAGATGATCCTCACTGGAATATTCTGCATATCTGCATTATACCAGTAGTGTGAGGATTGTATCCACTGTGAAATAGATGACCAAAGCATATTATAAAGCATTGCTTGTGAAAATACAGATTGGGCTTCCCATAACTCAAGTGCTTGGAACAGAACCATTTTGGATAGATTTTTCCATATTTTGGAATACTTGCAAATTCCTTATGAGAAATCTTGGGGATGGGGCCTAAGTCTAAACACAAAATTTGTTTCATATACACCTTATAACCTGAAGGTAATTTTTTAACAATATTTGTAATTTTTGGTGTTTTGTGCAACCCCTAACATGAGGTCTGGTGTGGAATTTTTCATTGTGGCATCGTGCTGGCACTCAAAAAAGTTGTGGTTTTCAGAATACTTTGGATTCTAGAATTCCTGATAAGGGATGTCCAACCTGTATTAAAACACTTCCTCATCCTGAGTTTTCATTCTGTTTAACTCCTTAGACAGAAGAGCCAATTGTTCTCCTTCAGCCATGTTATGTGAGGTAGAAAACACAGTTGACTCTTTCCATGGCCAAATACTGGTGGGAAACCTTTTGTAAAAGCAAAAATATCTTGCTTTTGTAGGTCACTAAAACAAGAATTTGATGAGCAGGCAGGCAGACAGCATGATAGAGGGAGATAGAAGAAACCCTTCTTCCTGTTAACTTTCTGGCAGTCTCTGCCTCTATGGTCTCAGCTGCCGGCCTGCTCGTTGCGTTCCTGTTTCAGCGACCTATAAAAGAAGGATTTTTAGCAATCTGTGAAAGCAAAAACCATGCTGTCTTGGTGCCAGGGTTAACAACAAAGACAAAGTAATAGGCGGGAGGGGGGCTACGAAGAATCCTATACTTACTATAGGTTTCCGATATCAGTGGGGAGGCCCAGGAAAGTATTCTCTGCAGGTTCCAGGGGACACCTGTGGTTTCCGCCTCTTTTTGGAAGACTGGGGAACATGATCTTTGTTGAAATATTCTTGTATGCCTCAAGTGCCCAGGCACATGCTGGGTCTTTGCTGATGACCCTCTATTCCAGCCATTTTCAACCTTGTTCAGCTCACAGCACACTGACAAGGCCCTAAAGTTGTCAAGGCACACTTGTAGTTTTTAATTACTTTATTATGTAATTAATTAATTAGTTTAATTAATTTATTAATTTAATTAATATAACTAAGGGCACAAGCCTAACCAGGTCTACTCAGAAGTAAGTCCTATTTTGTTCAATGGGCTTACTCTCAGGAAAGTGTGGTTAGGATTGCAACCTTAGATCATTACATGACAATGAAAGAAATTCCCAAAAAACTTGGAGGGGGAGGTGTATGTGGTTTCCGGAAAGATTTTGAAGCAGGTCTGTTCAAACTGTTATCAATTGATATGCTCTGATATGCCAGGAGGTGTTGGCAAAGAGAGATGAGACTGAGCATACTGGAGGGACAGTGAGAACATGTGGCTGAAACAAGTGCAGGATTCACTGGCGTGGGGGGAGAGAGAATAGGAGGCAACTGACTCTGGACTTTGGAAGGTGGAGAAGAGGGAGGGGTGGGGAGGGACCGTCAGAGGGGTTAACTGCAGTGATGATGGGGGATGTGTGAGCAGGAGGGGAGGAGGTGGGGGGGAAAGCATCACTTGGCTGCTCATGTATTCAAGAAAGAGTGCGACCAGGCCTCTGTATGTCTACTCAGAAGTAAGCCCCATTATAGTCAATGGGGCTTACTCCTAGGTAAGTGTGGATAGGATTGTGACCCATTCCCTTAAAGCCAAAGCCTTGCCAGGGGAGGCAACGCAGGCAGGGTCACTTTGGGGCATTGCTGGCAACGAAAAGGGTCTCTCCAGGATCCTTTCCAGGTGGCTGTTTCTGGCTCCTACCTGCTTCCACCTTCAGGCTCACTCTCAGTCCCTCCTCGCTCTCGCCGCTCACCCTCACTCCCTCCATGTTCAGCCCACTCTTCCAGGCTTCTCAAGCTGCCTGGCTGGCTGCCCGCCCAATCAACATGTGGGACAGGCAACAGCAGGAGCGTCCAAGCCCTTGTGCGGATGCCCCTTTTTCTTCTCCTGCTGCGAGAGGGTGCAAGCCGCCGCCTCTCCTGTGCGAGCCGCTGCTGCACATCTAAAACTGTTTGGATTGCACATTTATTTTGTTGTGAACTGCTGTTGGCTAAGGGGAGCAGTTATTAAGCTGCATTTCCTTCTCCTTTACACCCTTCAGTACTCAGCCAATAGGATGAGCAGTATGAATCCTTGGGTCCCTGCCTTCTAGTTGCAAAACTATGTGAATGTTTAATAATGTTGTGACCTACCCAAATCCCAGTACTGTGAGTGAACACTTTTTCTTGCTCCATGAAATCTTGTTTACAAAGATTCTTTGACTTACTGCTTTACATTTGCCAAGAAATGTTTCTTTTAGTGGTGCTGTGATATAAATAATTATTTAGTGTCAGGAATGTGGTAGACTGATACAGAATATATAGAAGTGATGTTGCCCATAAGATTTATAATTTGTGTCAATAGTCAGGATAATAGAATGTAAGACATTATCTCAGATTACACAGTGAGTTGAGTGACTAAGAGGAGACAAGTGGACAGCAAGATAAGATGTGATTTCTAAAGAAAATGTTTTAAATCTTTGCTCCTTTGAGGAAGGACTTGAAGAGTGGGAAGTGGCTTGAAAGATGTGTTTTGGTTCAGAGGGACAATGTCAATGGAAGCACAGGTATGAGAAGAAGAAATAAAAGTGGACAGACAGGAACCTAGAACCATGGTTCAGATTGACAACAAAGCATGGTTTCTCATTTTGCAAATAAATCTGAAGAAGCCTTGAGCTTGTGTAGTCCGCCTGCTCCTTTTGCATATGAGCGAAGGAAGTTGAAAGCTTCTGCTTCCACTTTTGAACCAGAGTTATCTATTAGGTCCAAACCGCAGGAAATGTGGTTTGTTATATTAGAATCAAACTGATCTTAATTTATTTGCGAACCATAGTTTGAACAAACCACGGTTCCTAAGTTTGAATGTTATTCAAAAGTGAAAGCAGAAAATTTCAGTCTTGTCTCATGTATGAAAGTGTGGAGGGAGCACTCACTCTGAGACTTGTAGAGGGTTTCTTCACTTTTATGTAAACAATAGTTTAAATCAGGGATGTCTAACATAAGATCCATGGACCTGATATGGCCTGCAGAAGCTCTTTATCTGGCCCATGTGATAAGTGGGCTCTCCCAGCGCCACACTTTCAGCAGTGCTGCTTCTGCCAAAGCTCTGGAAGGGAGATATGGAAGAAGGCCTCAAAAGGCAAAGGACACTGCAGTGGAAGGGGCAAACCAAGAGGGAGGAAGGGGGGGGAGAGAGAGAGAGATGGTGCTGGGAGAGCCCAATTATCAGTGCTGTTTCTACCAAGAATGTCTCTCAGCTGCTTGGCAGAAGTGGCACTGCTGAAAAGGCAACCCATGTGAGTTTATGGTCCATGGGAAAGGATCTATAAAATCAAATGCTTGTGAAAATTATTGTGTGGAACTTTTTCACAATGCGACTTGACACTGTGATCAAGACTAGGCAGTCACCCTGAGTAGCACAATTTGAAGAGTTATCTGGTATACCAGAGGGGAACATTTGAATCCAGACTTTAGCATTTCTTTCAGCTAAAGCATTTCTTTCAGTTGTCCACAGCAGTGGCGTCACTAGGATTCGTGGCACCCGGTGCGGGAGGCCTGCGCATCACCCCATGCAGTGGGCGGGGCAACACCCCAGGTGAGCGTGGTGATGTACCATCGCCCGCCCCCACTGGTTTTTTGACTATACCTTTTGTTAGAACACAGATATTTCAATGTGGATTGTTTCATTGCATTCTGCATGAAAGTGCGCATTGATTGATATATAACATGATGGTATTATTCCTCCAAATTCCAATTTTAGTGATTTTGAAAACTGGTAGAGTCTCACATACACACACACATAATTAAATAAGGGGGAGCCAGTCCTGTTCCACCAAGTGAATCTACCCTGAAGTAAGTCCTATTGTGGTCAATGGGTCTTACTCTCAGGAAAGTGTGGGTAGGATTGTAGCCTGTGAGCCCAAGCCTATGCATGTCTACTCTGAAGTAAGTCCCATAGTGGTCAATGGGGCTTACTCTGTAGTCTGCCTGCAGTAACAACCCCCCAAAAAGAATCAGTGAGATTTCCAGCCCTCCCCAGTGCCCAGTTTAAAGTTCTTCTATTTCAGGCATATCAGAATAAAGACCCACCTGGCTTTGCAAGTGCAAAATAGAAAACTTTCCCCTTACCATTCAAGCCTCTTTTTTGTTCGTTTTTAGGGGGGTAGGCTGCCTTCTGGAGCAGCTCTATAGGATCAGGACCCTTCTGGTGTCCTCACATTCCCCTTTTCCTGGCCTGAACACCTGCCAAGGCACGCCTGCCTACTCGCGAGTAAACATGAGTGTGAGGCTGCTTTGCTTTCCATAAGGCTCCATAGACTGGGAAGGAGGCAGCTGGGAGGGTGGAACCTCCTTCTCCGGTGTTTCTGGGGGTTGCACTCATTGAATGAGGACCATTCTGATGTCCTTGAAGCCTCTCAGCCTGCCTTGACTAAGGCAAGTTTGCCTACTTGCGAGTAAACGCGACCATGTGGCTTCATTTCCGGCTCAGACTCGCAGCTGGGAGGGGGGAGCTTCTCTGGTGTTTTTTGGGGGCTGCATTCATTGGATCGGGACCATTCTGGTGTCATTGGATTCCTCTCAGCCTGCCCTTTCTGATGGACTATGGCAAGTATGCCTACTTGCAAGTAAACGCACGATACGGCTCACTTTCACTTTCCTTAGGGTTCTATTCATTTTTTCTTTCTGGTTTTTGGCCATAACTTTTGAACAAAAGGAGCTATTTCAATTCTGTTTTTTGCACTGCACTCCACTGGCCAGTTTGCATCCAATGGTGTATGGCATGACAGGCTGGGTCCTAACGCTTTGTAGTTAGCACATCCTCCCCCAGGGCGCATCACCTTCTGGTGCGTCACCTAGTGCGACCCGCGCCCCCTGCACCCCCCTAGCGATGCCAGTGATCCACAGATCAACTCTGTGGACAATCTTAGTAATATTGCGTCACACATGCTCAATTTATATGGAGAGCCATCAGTGAAGCTGCTTACGAAGTCATGTATGATGTTGCATGGTGCTCTGGGACACACTTTGAATTCATGAGGTGATGTTCTTGCTCTTCTTCACCTCTACAATACCTGCCTTATAAAGTGAGCACATCCTATTTCTTAGTTATTGTTGACAGAAGAGGTGCTTTAGGCTGGTGATGAATTGTCCTGTCATACATATACTGCAGAGGACTAGGGAGATGCTAGCAATCAAAGTATTCTCAGCAGCTACAGTACTCTGTTAGTAATTACCATTTGCATGTCAGACATTTAACATTTGTTGGTCTTATAAAATGTCAATGAAATGATAGAAATGTGTGTTTTAACTGGTAACTGATCCAGTTGTCAACAGAGAGATTTGTAAAAGATTCCTTTGGCTATTATTCTGTTTATAAAGCTAAATCCTGTATAAAGATAGCACTTTATTTGTAACTAACCATTATTTTAGATTGCAGTCCTGGTGCAGCCCAAACTAAAATGTTTACTACTTTTACAAGACAGTTAATCCAAACTGGGGAAAAATGCAGACAAAATTAAATACTTTCTCTCATTGCTTTTAGCAGGAGGGGCAACCCAATCCTGAGCTGCCCAGGGCACCCAGGCTTGGCGGCACCGAGAAGGGCTGCCACTGGATCCTGCGTGCCCCGGGCTACCTCGGGAGGCGCCTAGAGAGAAGGAAACTTTCGTCCCTTTCTCCTGGGTAAGGTAAGCAGCCCTGCAATGGGACTACTCACTTTACCGCCGAGTAAAGGCGCTCATGAAGGGTGAGGAGCCCTCCATGAGCGCCTTGGATCCTGTGGTGCAGAGCTCCGTGGATCTGCCTCCCTCCCTCCCCCAGCTCGCCTCCCGACGGCCTCCCTCCTCCCCAGAACGCTCCATGCCGACCCGCTTACCGTACCATGGCGTTTGGCTAGCACGGGCAGGTGCCCGGCGGTGAGGCTCACAAACGAGCCTTATGGCACGTTTGCAACAGTACTCGGTGGCACAGAGCCATGCTACCGAGCACAGGATTGGACTCTTAGACTACTATCCTAAACACACTTGATTTAGAGTAAGTTCCACCAAACACAGTAGAACTTCTGAGTTAGCACAGTTGGCTTGCTTAACAGTTGCACTGTTAAGCATGAATTTAACTCACTGTCACTGAAATTAACAGGTTTAAATATACCTGTTAACATTTGCAAGGTTATGCTCACTGTTACTTCAGACAGGATTAATGGCAACTGTAACTCAGCAAGTTTTTAGTGCTTATTTCAGTTATTACTCACCTTCTTCAGGTTTAAAGGATCAGTACTCCACTTTTTGAGTTCCCTTCTGGAAGCTCAAAACCTAAAATGTGGTCATAATTCTGAGATAATTCTTTGAAACTGATCCAGCTGTTCTTGAAAAGAATCAGCTTGAAACACATTACTGTCAGTACTGTTACTTCAAGGCCTCCCCTTTACTTTGTTCCTTCGCTGCTGCTCTCCTTTTTTTTCATTTACCTACATATGACTGCTTCAAAATGTTTTTGTAGCAGGTACATGCTTTGCAGATTTACTTTATTTACTTTATTACTTTATATGCGGCCCACAGGCTGCATGTAGTCCATGAGGCCTCTTCTGGTGGCCCTCAAGAAACCCCATTGTACTCACCACCTCCTCCTGCTTCAGTGGCTTTTCTGTCTCCCTGCTGTACCATTCCAGCTTCTGGGAGAAGCCAGAATGGTGTGGCAGGGAGATCAAAAAGCCCCACCACTTCCTCCACCTGCTTCTTCTACCATCTCCTCAGTGGTTCAGAACCCTGAAGTAATTGGCAGTGACATCACCATGTAACTACCAATTACTTCCCACATTTGCACCCTTAGGGATTGTGGTGCCAAGCCCATTAGCAGTAAAATGGGCCGCACTGTACTAGATAGAATATACTGACTTGCTGAATGTAAAGAGTGTAACAGCAGAGGGGTGCATGTCCTGGTTCATGTCCTGCCTCTGACAGAGTTCAGATTGATGGCAGCGAGGAGCAGGATCTTCTTTGTGGTGGCACCTTTAGTATAGAACTCCCTTCCAGTGGGATTCAGAGCTGCCCCCCTCCCTGATAGCCCATCAAGGGCTGCCTATCATTCCCACCTGGCCTCCCATTCTTAATTAGTTGCTTGGACACTTTGTGATAATATATTGATTTGATTTTTTTTATTGTATTCTTCATGATTTTATACTTACAGTTCTCAGTTTATATTCCCTTTCTGTTTTGTTTAGCATTTTACTGTGTTTTTCTCTTTGCTGTATGCTGCCTTGAGTGCTCCATTAATTTTGGAGGGAAAGGTGGAATAGAAATCATTTTAATAAATATATAAATGTTCTTATCGCCTAGCAATTGATTCTTTCTTATTATTTTTTCAAGCTTTTCAAACCCCCTTTTAATAAATAGGGTTTTGCTTTCTATTTCTGTATCTAGCTGGAGCAAGGGTAAATTTGTAGGTGGTCAATCTATGATGGCTGTGGAATGCCCTGTGTAGACCTGAAAGTTCCATTATGCCTCTTTATTCCTTTTGCCTTTGGTTTGTAGTGCAGGATTTTTTTTACTAAAACTGCATTTATTTTTTCCTACTAATTTTGCTGCAGGAATTCACATTTTTTTGATTTGCATACATAAATTGTAAGTGCTAAGGAACAGTTAGAAATACTTTTTCATTACTAAAGTTGGTTTAGACTATGCAAAGAATACTAAGCAAGTGTTTGAAATACATGCTTCTGTGATGTTCTGGTGAAAGTCATGATTTGTAAAAAAATATTAAAAACTTTATCATGGGATACTTGGGTCCAAGCTCACTGTGAAGCTGCTACCTGTACACAGTCAAGATTAGCAGATATAGTATTGCCTTAAATCCTGAGGTTCAAACATCTGGCAGGTAAAGGGAGGCCATTTTCAGCAAAAGTCCCTTCATGTTAAAATTTGCTTTTTTGTTGTTCCGACAGAACCTGAGTTGATTTATCTTGAGGGGATCGTATAAAGCCCATCTGTTCACTTTAGACATTTCCCTTGAGAAAATAATCAGAGCCTATATTTATGCCTATAGTCTGAAATTATGAGGTTGTCTTGGCATTAGCTGACAGTTGTCAAATTTTGTTTGTTTTTCATTTTAAACAAATGTCTGAGGATTTGTTTTTGGGTTTTTAAAAATGCTTTTCAGGGTCACAATGCAAAGCGGAAAAATAGGGTGAAAGTGAGAGTGATCTGCATCTTCCTGAATTACTTTGATCACAAATTGTAAAAATGGATGTAATTTTCATTTAAAACCATTAATTCCTTTACAAACTAAGAACAACTAAGAGTGTAATTATTTCATGTTATAATGTTTAACAGGGTAGTTTTCTCTGTATGAGTGCTGAGATGAGTGCATTTGTTTTACAGGTAGCTATGTCAGTTTTAGGAAATTCATACTGAATTAAAAATAGCATTGAGTGCAGAGGAAAAAATTAAATAACAGTAGAAACAATGCAGTTTCCTGGCTTAATCCATCCTTTCTTAAGCTACTGTGTCACAGTTCTATTTTATTAGTTTTTGTTACAGGCAAAATATAAAGGAACAGTTCACTTGAATTTTTTAATAAAATATCAACATGTTCTATTTTTGTGATGTTTATCACTTTCTTTATGATGTCCGAATGAAACTAGATATTCAGTGTTGTTGAATTTTCTGTATTTCTCTCTATATTTTTCAGGAAATAGAGAAATTACAAATGGAACTCAATGAAAATAAGCAGCGTTGGGAACAAGCACAGCAGGATGCAGCAAGAGCTAAGGATGAATGTATAAAACTAACAGAGCTTCTGGGGAAAGCTGACCACCAACTGCACCTTGCCAGGTACTCTTCATCTTATTGGGCCTTAGGACCAATTTCAATTTCATATTGCTAATTTTGCCAGCAGCTTATCCACAGTTGTTGCAGATCGACTGACTGCACAGCTTTCAGGCAGATTAGAAGTGAAGATGTCGTGAGTAAAACATCCAGACAAGATGAAGTGTGACTGGGATTCAGTAAAGATAACACTAAATCTATTCATCCAGTTCATTCTGCAGTACTTTTTCAAACAAGAAAGTTGTGAAATGTCATCTTAGAACAATTGTAGTCAGTAAAAGTTATGTGAACCCAGTTATTCTTTCAAAATCATGGATGCACTTGCTTAAGGCACTGATTGAGATTGTATAGTACATTGGTCTCTATTGGCAGATAAAAGCCAAAAGCAAATATCACCTTCCTTGTTGCAGATAACAGTCAGATACTCATATATTCTTCAGAGAAAATGGATGATGCACAAAGCAGTCATGTTATGCACATTATAAAGAAGCTTGTGGTTTTTCAAAACTCTTTCTGAAGTTGTTGCTCATTTCTTTTAATAGTAAATTTATATAGCTTTTAATCAGAGTGGGTTCCATGTATAGCAGTGGTCTCTTTAGAGGACATGAAATTTGTAATAGAAAGTGTCCTGATGTTCAGATATGCCAGAAAACATTAAGGTATGAAGTATTAGGTAGAACGGAGTTACATGTAAGAGGTGTGTGTTCATATGTACATGCACATGCTGATGAATATAGGTGGTTCATTTAGGAGATTGTAGTTTGTCTCTTAAATGATCACACCATCCTCTAAAAAAAAAAAATGGTGTAAATTCAGATCATGGTCTAGCAGCAGATGGGGAGAAAAACACCCTTCTCACAGCCTGTATTTAGAGAACAAATATGCTAGAGGTTAATGAACTTGAAAAAAGTTTTGGGTAAGTTGTTAAGACAGCTAAAGTTTGGATTTTGCAGAACTTCTTTTATAATGATTTGTTGTGATAGTTAACCAAATGGTTTACCAATTGCCTTCCTAAAGCTAATCATACAAGTTATGAAGCTGTGTGGTGTCTTGGAGAAAATCCAAACTGTAGATAATTTCCTGAAAAACTTCCACACTCTTAATAAGGATACTAAAAGCTTAATTAAGTTAAGCATCCAACTAATATGCAATTCAAGTTTGCCAAAATTAATGACTAAATAATACTTCTGCAGTGGTGAGTATATGTGACAATAAGGTTGTGTGTTTTATTCTGCTGAATGTTGGGTATTTGTTAGACGTGGAATGGGTTTAATAACGGTCTTCGCTTTTGCTTCTTTATCTCTTCAGTGATATAATTTTTCCTATCTTACAAGTTCTCATAGTATTATTATTAAGAACATAAGAACAGCCCCACTGGATCAGGCCATAGGCCCATCTAGTCCAGCTTCCTGTATCTCACAGCGGCCCACCAAATGCCCCAGGGAGCACACCAGATAACAAGAGACCTCATCCTGGTGCCCTCCCCTACATCTGGCATTCTGACTTAACCCATTTCTAAAATCAGGAGGTTGCGCATACACATCATGGCTTGTACCCCATAATGGATTTTTCCTCCAGAAACTCGTCCAATCCCCTTTTAAAGGCGTCTAGGCTAGACGCCAGCACCACATCCTGTGGCAAGGAGTTCCACAGACCGACTACACGCTGAGTAAAGAAATATTTTCTTTTGTCTGTCCTAACCCGCCCAACACTCAATTTTAGTGGATGTCCCCTGGTTCTGGTATTATGTGAGAGTGTAAAGAGCATCTCCCTATCCACTCTGTCCATTCCCTGCATAATTTTGTATGTCTCAATCATGTCCCCCCTCAAGCGTCTCTTTTCTAGGCTGAAGAGGCCCAAACGCCGTAGCCTTTCCTCATAAGGAAGGTGCCCCAGCCCCGTAATCATCTTAGTCGCTCTCTTTTGCACCTTTTCCATTTCCACTATGTCTTTTTTGAGATGCGGCGACCAGAACTGGACACAGTACTCCAGGTGTGGCCTTATCATAGATTTGTACAACGGCATTATAATACTAGCCGTTTTGTTCTCAATACCCTTCCTAATGATCCCAAGCATAGAATTGGCCTTCTTCACTTCCACCGCACATTGGGTCGACACTTTCATCGACCTGTCCACCACCACCCCAAGATCTCTCTCCTGATCTGTCACAGACAGCTCAGAACCCATCAGCCTATATCTAAAGTTTTGATTTTTTGCCCCAATGTGCATGACTTTACACTTACTGACATTGAAGCGCATCTGCCATTTTGCTGCCCATTCTGCCAGTCTGGAGAGATCCTTCTGGAGCTCCTCACAATCACTTCTGGTCTTTACCACTCGGAAAAGTTTGGTGTCGTCTGCAAACTTAGCCACTTCACTGCTCACTATTATACCTCTTTTCAACAAAACGTAGTTCACAAAATGTTTTACATAGCAAAACAAATCATCCCCAAAGGACTACAGTCTTAAAAAAAAAAAATGATGCAGAAGAGACACCTGCAACAGCCACTGGAAAAGACACTATGCTTGAATGAAAAGGGTTTTGTCATGTCCATTTATTTTCTCCAAGGGATTATGTTTCTTATACATATAGTGTACACATGTTCCTCATTCTCTCCAATTCCTCTCCAGTTTGTCTGAGAGCTAGACAATGATTTGTAATTCTGTGGTAATGAGGAAAAGGAAAAAGAGACCAAATTCCAGATGATAAACCTCTTGCAGCTTCTGTGTTGCCTACTGTCAATTGCTTTATTTGTTCTTCTTTTTCTCATTACTCACGTTCACCTCTTCTACCACTGTTTTTTTCCCCCTCTTCCCTTCTTTCTTTATCTACTTCCTTGCTGTCTCATGCACTTTTTCTGTTTCAACCCTGTTGTTTTTACCTAAAAACTGGCTAATGAGCTGTATTTCCTTATGAAGAAATGTCCTTTTATAATGTGTCCAGCAACTTCTCCATGCCATCACCTCATTTTGGAATTACATCGTCCTGAATTACAATGCAGGGTACATTCGCAAGCACAAATTTACTATGTTTTTGCTTCCTAATATTGTATGAATGTAACTAATGTTGTCAGTTAATTCTGTCATATTTTAATGGCACATTTGAGGATGTCTGTTTAGAAAAAAAGCAATCGAGTGAGGATATGATTGAAATTTTATAAGCAGTGTTTAGAAGATGTCTCATTTTATGGTGTAGAAGAAGTGTTTTTCTTCTGTCACAACACTAGGGCCAGTCCTGTGAAACTGATTGGTGGGAGATTTAGAATGAACAGTGGAGAGAACTTCACACAGTGCATCATTAAGAAGTGGAATTCACTACCGAAAGATGTGGTAATGGCCACTACCTTGAATGACTTTAAAGGGAGACTAGAAAAATTCATAGAAGACATGTCTGTTATTGACTATTAGTCATCATAGCCATATGTTACCTTCAGGATTAGAGGTAGAATGACTCTGAATACCAGTTGTGGAGGAGCAGGGTTTGAAAGGAGTATGCCTTCAACTCTGCTTTAGCGGAGGTGGGGCGCGATCGCTCCTCATCTACTTT
Source organism: Tiliqua scincoides (assembly GCF_035046505.1). Lineage (NCBI taxonomy): Eukaryota > Metazoa > Chordata > Lepidosauria > Squamata > Scincidae > Tiliqua > Tiliqua scincoides. The sequence goes on from NC_089821.1 coordinate 232,859,098, forward strand.
CACTGCTGCGGGGAGCCCTGCTGCAGGTCGTGATGGGCTCCCCGCAACCCCAGGAGGCTGCAGGGGCTTGGGTATGTGTACCCAAGCCCCTGCAGCCCCCCTGAGCGGTGCAATCCTGGGGATCACACCGCTACCTTCCCCCACCCCTGATGCCTCCCCCACTCCAGCCCACGCAAGAACTTAGTGGCTCTCAAACTCTCCCAGAGAGTTTGAGAACCACTGGCTTAAGCCATAAGAAATACAGATTGCATATTTCTTCCTTATGGAGTGAATGTAGTATCAAAAGAGGTATATTACTTTCATGGCGGGATTGTGTTGTGTTGTCTGTTAACAGCAGTGAAGTTCAGTCTTTGAATAATTAGGAGGTTCCATTGGTTATTTTCCTTTAAAAGAAGTCTCCTTGGAATTCACATCTGGTTTAATTGGAAGATTCAGATTTGGCTCTTCTCGTCGAGCTGAAGTTCAGAATTGTTGAGGTATAGGGTTCTTATTGGAGCTGAGGTTCCTTGTTCCCTTGGTTGTTTTTCACTTATGTATTTGCTTGTGCCCCCCTTCTGGTGTGTGTTTTTTATGTTTTTGTTTATTTTGCTTGTTTTGGATGGATGCTGGTGGTCCCTTTGGAGCTAGAAGATGTGGGACAAAAAATTTTAAATAAACCAACTTACAGCCTAGTCCTAAGCTGACTCAGCACCTAGAAGATAGGAGCGCCTAAATGTGTTCCCTTAGCCCAAGTAACACAGCTGTAGCTCCAGTGGATCTTCTCTGAGCTGCGCCAGCTATTTAAATTGCATAGAACTGAGGCTCATGTCAGGCTTCCTGGCCTGGGAGGGGGCACAGGCTATGGCGGCAGAGTCTTCCACTATCTTTGGTCCCTGCCTGGGCCTCCCCTTCCCCATCCAGTTCTGTCCACCCATGCCTTTTACAACACTTTTACAACTGTTGGGCCAGCGGTATGAGCGTACCACGGGCGCTGAAGCCCAATAGGATCAGGCCTTTAGGTACTTGCAGTAAGGTAGAGGTAAACTTAATGTGAAGTTGCAGTAAGGTAGAGGTACTATGAGGTGTTCTGCCAAAGACTTCAACTGAGTTTTGAGGAGGGATTTAAAGGAAGTAAGAGGTGATCAGGAAGGATGTTCCAGGCCTTAATGGACAGCAAAGTAGAAGGGGGTGTTTGGGGGGGGCAGGAGACTGAGGGTGATGTTGCTGGGGGAGCAGAGGACATGGGTAGGAGTGTTGCGGGATAAGAGAGAGGTAAGGAAAAACAAGGCTATGGAGAAGTTTGAAGGAAAGGACCAGAAGGTTCTGTTAAAACAGGAGTGGACAGGAAGCCAGTGAAGGCTTTTAAGAAGTGGGTGTGCTGTAATCAAAGTGATAGGGAAGTATTGAAAACCTTGATGTTAATGTAAACCTTCTTCCTTCCACAGATTTTTAGTTTACTCTGTTTCAAATGGCAAATGTAGTGTGACATACATACATATAAACCACAATAACTCTGCTCACTCTAACCCCAATACCCAGTTGTTGCTTGTATCAGTGGCTTAAGGCTGTTTTACATGTAACTAAAAGGGTCTCTGCATTTCCACTACAGGTTAGCCTCTTCTCTTCTATGAATTGTATGCACCTAAAATCATGTGACAAATGTACATGGGAGCCCCAACCAATTGCTGCTTCTGAGGACAAGATTTCCACTTGTTCTTGAAAATGTGAATGCTCTTCAGATGTTACAGAAAAGGCTAGATGACTGGTTCCTAAACTTCTACAGGGAAGTTGGGAACTTAGTCAGTATTTGTGGAGGAGGGGCGAAGGCAGTGATGCTATCGCCAGGATTGCACTGCTGCCAGGGAGGAATTGCAGCGCCGGCCTCCTGGAGAATGCAGGGAGCCTGCGAATGCCTCTGCAGGACTCCTCAAACATCAGAATGTTTAAAAATAGCAATCGCAACCCACTTATGGTTTGCAATCATGAAACTGGACGTGGGTTCTGATTGCTAATTTTAGACATTTGAGGCTTGGGGAGCCCCGTGGAGGCATCTGCAGGCTCCCCACGCCCACTGGAAGCCAGCGCTACCCCTCGGGTACTATAAAAAGACCTTGATCACAGCAGCAGCGCAATCGTTGTGGTGCCATCGCTGCAGGGCCACTCCCCTTAAGGGGAAGTGCCCTGCTTCCAGTTTCCCTGGTAGGCCACAACCCACAAGTTTGGGATCCACTGGACTAGACTGACCTACAGTGAAAATGCAGAGAGGTAATGAAATGTAATGTTACTGAAATTACCCACTGACTTAGGCTATTGTGTGTCCTGCGTAGAAGAGTGTTCCACAGATAATGGCACCCACCAAGACTGACTCTTTGTATCCCCCTGTATCCCTAAGCTGACACACAGATGGGAAGCTTAGAAGCCTCTGGTCAATTTTACAGAATGCATTGAGATATAGAATTGGCAGTGCATGCAGAGTGCTTGACAGATCAAGGTATTTAGCCTTTAGAGGTCATAAGTGTAAGCCTTGATTTTGGCTTAGAAGATGTAGTGTCCTGTACTTCTGTGTCTTTAAAAATACTATGTAATTTGGTTAATGTGTTAGAAGGATTGAGGAATAGAAGATGGAAGCGTTTCTAGTGCATTCTTAATATAATTGATTGAAAGCATTCTGCAAATAGCATCCAACTGTTCTAATGAACTGGCAGGGGAAGAAGGGTGATTTGTTGTTTGAAAACAACAGTGTTAGTTAACTATTCCCTTTTATTAAGTAAAAGTAAATTTTGTCTCTGCTCTACAAATCATTTGAATTAACGTTTGCTTTAGAATTCAGTTTAGGACTGTGCCAGCTTTTTCTCAACTAATGCTGATATTCCCTCAGAGTTCCTAGTTCAGTGGAGTTCTGGGCACTATCATCCTCTTCATCATCTTGTTCATCAGACTATCATCTTGTTTTCTCTTGCTTGGTTTATGGTGTCACTCTGTATGAAGCTGCCCTTGAAGGTTCATCTAAGAACAATCTCTGAATTAAACAGGTTGTAGGGTGCAAGCTCATCAAGTTGACTTTTGTTTAACTGCTCTGGCCCAATTCAAGATGTTGGTTATCATCTTCAGAACCCTGCGTGGCCAGAACCTGGCACGTCTGTGGGAGTGTCATCTTTGAGGTCTTTAGTAGAGTTCTTCTCTATAGGATTTCACTTCCCAAAAGTATGCTGTGTAGGGTATTCTCAGTGTGTTGCCTGCCATGGAATATTGTCACCAGGGAGACCCACTGATAGGCATGAATAGTTTTCAACAACAATAATACATTTGTGTTAAAGTGAAGCTTGTTCTTGGATGAGCTTCTCCCTTTTCATGTATGAAAGAAACACCAGGAAGTAAAAGGAAACATGTTGACATTTCTGCAATTAACTAGTTGTATTTCTATTTTTTTGCCTAGAACAGGGGTTCAATTCAGAAATGCACATGCATAATTTTCCACCCATTTTAAACCCTTAAATTATTGCTGTTTGAACAACTTTGGAAGTTCTGACAATGATTGCAATAGTGGACGCAATACATTGGAAGCTGTGTTGCAATCCTATTTAAAAGAAGTTAGTTTCTGGAATTATATACAGTCCAGCCGTTAGCATCTTCAGGGGTTCTGTTCCCAGAACACCCGTGAAAGCCAAAACCCATGAATAACCAAGTCTGTGAGTCGAGGCCCTCACCTGACCTCCAGACATGACTAGAAGCACCTTCCCATCATGTCTGGAAGGCTTTCTGAGGCACAGGGAGGCTTTCATGAGGGTGGTGCAATGAGCTCTTGCACTGGGTGACTCAAACCCTAGTGATGCCTCTGGAGCAGACACATGTTAATTTCATATAATCTGCTTAAAAATATTGGTAGTGTTGCATTTCAGTAGAAGAGCTCAACAGTATTTGTTGATATGCAAAAATATTTTTTGAAAATCATATCTTGAAAATCAGGGCATACAATGGAGATTTGCAACACATCTTCCTTTTTAGCTTCAAATATGTACTGCTGATCTGTTCATCTATTATCCACTAGCATATTTTCAACAGCTTCATTGGCATTAATTGAAATTTGTGTTATAATAAATAAGATACATAAATTAAAGCTATCCTTCTACCTTTCAGGTTCTTGTGATATAAATATGTTGGTTAAACTTCACTTTGCAGTTTAGCATACCAGCAACCCCTTTTGCTAGAAAACTGTGTCTGCACATGCATGCGTGTCCACTCCACCCCCAGGTTCTTACATTACTTTTCATCTTTTAATGCAAGTCGTTGCTATCACTGATGAGTATCACAGGTACTTTAATAAAGATATTAGGTGTACTGTTTCCTAAGTCATACATGATACAAAGAGGCATACTTTTTATGGTGTTCTTTTTTAAAGAAAAAAAAGTAGCATATAGAGGTACGCTTATGACATTAGTTAGGCACAAAATTCAAACAAACTAATTTAAAGCATTCATTTACTTTCTCAGTGCAGAATATATCTCATCATTAAAACTAAAATCAGTAATATCACAGATTCATGGAAATATGTATTTGATCAAGCTCCAGGATAATAATCTTAAAACATGTTTTTATCCCTAGTTTCATAACCATCACCTGGAAATTTATAATTGATGAGAAATGTAAAACCCTGCAATAAGTTACCATGCTTAATAAACTTATTCGCTTCTGTTTTGTATGTGTATTTGTCATTACGTTTAGGATTGCTTGTGGTTTAGTCAACATTTATTCCTATCTGTTTTTCATATACAAAGGCATTGGGATGCCAGAAAATAAACTGTTAATGGAGAATTAACTTCTTTGGCATGCTTTTATACTTATCTTCCAAATTAAAGAAAATGAAATGGGCAGAAGCAGAGTGTAGATTACCTCCTTTTTGTCAAAAATGGTGGGAATTTGAAAATTAATAATAAAAAAGGGAACAGATGCAGTAACATGCCAGAGGGAGATTAATGTGGAGAGTAAAATCTGTGAGCAACAAAACTGAAGCAAACTGAATCAGTGGGAGGTGGTTGTACAATCAAAATCAGGATAAAAGAGAAATTACAAACAACCCTGCACTTGTCAAAGTAGTAGTAATGAAATCCTGACTCTGCCAGCAGTGAGAACCTGTGTTAGCACTTTGGGGTAAGGATGGAAGCCGGGTGCCAGGTAGGAGGGCAGTGTTAGGTTGCTGGGCAGCAGCCATCTTGTGTAGAACAGATGGCACTGAAAGCTGGCAGGGGAGGGGCTCCTTAGCAGAACTAATCAGACAGTAACGGATAGGGCAGCTGGGAAGACTGACCACAGAGAGAGAAGCTGCAGGATAGCTGCAGAGTTCCATGATGTTTACAGTGGTGTGCCCATTGGTCTGATATAAGACCTTGCAATGCCTTTTTACTGCAAAACACACACACACACACACACACACACACACACACACACACACACACACACACACACACACAAACTTTTGTCAACTGGGCAGTTTAACTGGAAAATTTGCAGCATAAGGAATGTATAAATCCACTGATGAACTGACTCTGTGAATTTTTGAAAATCTGGATCTTTGCTACTATTTGTAGCATGTCTGGTGTTAGTCATACTGAAATGCTTACCCTCTAAGTTCAGTATGCTTTTCTCCTTTAATGAATAGAAATGCTAATTTGAAACTAAACTTTACACAGAGTAAATGCTATACATCCTTTTATTAAGTCGATGATCATTTGTCATGAGTTGAGACAGGATCCTCTCTTAAGATAAAGGTCATGTAACATTGTTCTCTGTGCTCTTTACAACTGTAATCATTGTGTCTTAAGTCTGTAATTTTGAACTTGACTCGGTTTTAAGTAACACAACCACCATCATTGTAGTAAGCACATGAATTGTATTGACCTGTGGATGAAAAATGTATGATCAGAGTCTGAAATGGTGACAGTGAAGCTGCAAAAGAAAATACAACTCTGTGTTAGAAAATTGATTTAATTGCATCTGAAATAATGGACCTGTTACATAGAATGATTACTGTAGCCAGATGACCAAGATGAATGTTAAAATACTTTGGAAAATAAACAAGTGCATATAGATGATGCATCACTTTGTTGAACAAAGGGAATTGCAGCTCCTGCTTTTGTGTGTGTGTGTGTGTGTGTGTGTGTGTGTGTGTGTGTGTGTGTATAAATTCCTCTTTGCAGAAGGTTTATGGCTTGGCTCAATTATTCATTTAGAGTGGGGAGGGCTGGAAACATTACAGGGATTTGAAATAGGTGGTATAACAGAGCCATATGCTATTTATGCATCAGTTTCTGCAATATATCTAATTTGGGGCTGTCGAAAAAAATTAGACTTATTTGATATAACAGCATATTAGTAAATGACTGCAGTAGACTTGAAAGTTGCCGTTTGTTCTCCTTATTTGTAACTGAATCTTGCAGACATTTTTTTCTTTCCCCGAACTATTCTTTGAAAAAAATCTTGGTTCTTTGTCCTGCAGCAGTACAAACCACAAATATTTCCACAACTGAAAAGAAGGTCTTGCTTAAGGTAACTTTATAAAAAAGGGGGTGCAGCAATTAATAATCCTTTATTATGAAGTGTGTAGTTCTAGTTGGGGACACTGACCTTCTCTTGATTAGATTCTTAGAGATATATACGCTGTTCTGAATATTATGGAGGAAGAAATATTTTCTGACATCATTTAGACCATACGTTTTTTATTATGACATATATTGAATTATTTGGAACAAATCAGATCTCTTGTTCTGGCAATGTCTTTAGAAATTGATATAACAATGGACTTTATAAACTGTCAGTTGGCTAAAATATAGTTGTCTGATATATTTTATCTTTTAAAATATCTTGTTTGAGATCACAGTATTTCCAAAATTCTTAAGTATTAAGCAAAAAAAGAAATATGTTATGAAACCTAATAGCTGGGTAAAGTGTAAATATCTTGCTGTGATTAGTAGGGAATTTTATATCTGAAAATATTATTTGCAGTACTCCAACAGTTTCTGAAGCAAGAAACCTATATCTTAGGTTAGATATATACCTATATCTATTTAGATATAATACTTAATTTGTACTATTTTGTATTGATACTGGTCCAGTAAGGGAAGACTCGTGCACACTTCAGTTGCTGCAGGATACTTATTGCTTATCTGTTTATTATAATAAATATTTCCAAGTCCTTTCCTGATAGGTCTTTTAAAAAAATAGATGATTTACCTTTTTAATTAGAAAAGATTGTTTTGACATTTTGATATTATGCTGGTATTTTTATTTCCAGCATTCGTTTTCTTTTGCAAATATGTCTACATTTATAAAATAGCATGGAAAATATAACTATTCTTTTGTGATAGAGATTTAAAATGTATCACCCTGCATAAAAGCAACCTCTACTGCTACAGTGTGTATAATTATTCTATTTAGTTCTGGCCATGAAGTTTTCTTTCCAAATGGTAACCTGGTGAGCCTGTTTCTTGAAGTCTGTAAATGAGTTCCCATTCATTTGAATAACTGAAGGACTGACATTGTGGTAATTCTGGTGGCATTGACTGTGGTGTTTGACCTGCTTGACAAAAGTTGTAGGGAAACTTCCTATATGTAAAATGTTATTGCCATATCACGGATCCAGCCCTGTCCTTACAGAGAAATAAAGATGATGAACAGGAGAAGCACAAATGTATGGTTACTTGTATCTTTCCCATCTGGTAACTCTCTTCTGTCTCTGGTCTATTCAATTATAACAGAGAGCAGACCTCTATAGATGCATTTTATAGTTGTGGCAGTTATGCTGCCATGAACTGTCCCACTACTGCCTGTCTCATTCCTGCAGTCTGTGAATATTTTGCAGAAGTGCAGCTGGTCTATGACTTATTGCCCTGACTATGGTTATTTCATGTTGCCAGCAGAATATTACTTGTAAAAAGGAATACATTCTATTACATGGATAGGTCAGATATTGCTCTACAGTAGACTTTCCTAGAACACCTTAGGCTATCTTTATACTCTTGATTTAATATTAGATGGATTTTATTTTATGGAACACATCATTTAAAAACAAAAGCTAGTTTCTAATATGCAATACATTTTAAAAACAGATCCTGAATTTAACAGCCATATATTGTCTAATGTTGAAAAATTTACTGTTTTTATGTTTCTTTTTCTAAAAGGTTTGAGAACAAAATAGTGGCATATACAAGAAATGACATTTAATTCCGTAGGGAACTCCAAAACTTGATTTAAAAAAATTATATGCTGGATAAAATTTTTAATTAGTTACGAAGTGAAAGTATGTTTCAGTTAACTTTCTGACACATTTCTCTCTTTATGAGTAGTAAAGAAAACTACCTTGTTGTTTGGCTTTCTGTCTCTTAAAAAAAATTTTTTTTCAAGTCGTTTCTTGTTCCAGATGAGTAAAACTGTTTAAAAGGCTAGTTAATAATTCAGTATTATGTGGCTATCGGAACCAATTTATGAAAGCAGATGCATGCCTGAATAGCTCTGCATAATACATACTGTTGACAATGTGAAATGTCTCAAAGTAACTGCACGGCTCTTTCCGTTAACTTGCAGAAAGCATTTGAGTAGCAATATGGATAATCCCACAAACCAAAGGAGTGACTTTTAAAAAGTGATCAGTGGTGAATTGTGTTTTTTAAAAAATCTGATGTTTCAATCATAGATTAGTAGGCTGAGAAATAATTGTGATCCAGCTCAAAGCTGGATCAAAGCTAGAACAGGAAATGTTCTATTTTCAAAATTTCAGTTCATTTCTCTTCCATCTTTTTTTCCTGAACCACAAAATTTCCCTCTTGTTGTCTTAACTCAAGAAAGGGTATTTATTCTATACTCTTTTGGTCAGGAATTTCTCTCCCCTGTCTCTTGCATATTTGCTACGTGGATAAAATGAACAAGATTCTGCAGTCAGATGAATAGGCATAAATGAAAACGTTGCAGGATTTTGCAATGATCATTAAATATCCTATTATTTAACTTCTCTATTGTCTCCTCCAAACCAGAAAAGTAATTTTCACAAATGGATAACTGTCCAGCTTTGTCTTTTGCTAGGGATTAAATCTATGCCGACAGTTCTTTTGACAATGACCTTGAGGGGTTTTGCATCTTGAAGAAGAAAGCAGAAGCTTGCGGTAAACAAAGTTCACTTCTGACAGATGGATTGAATGACAGAAAGGTTGTGAGTGCCAGAATAGCCCTGGCAGAGGAGGAAATGTTCAGTGGAATCCAACAGGAGAGGAGGTGTGAACAGGTGCAGGGTTGCTGACGGAAGGGGAACCAGATGGAAGGAGCCAGAGCCAGTTTATTTAAAGGAAAAGGCAGAAAACACTGAAAGTCTGTACAATTCGTGGCTAAAAGTGTGCATGGAAGAAGGTAAAAAAGCAGAAAGCAAAACTGCACAGTGGGATATCAAGCACTTAGCGTAATGACAGTAATTGTGAGTTTAGTTGGAAAGTTGCTATTAAAATCCATTCATCCATTGCTCTAAATAACATAAAGTGTTTAAAACACTTTTTAAATTGACAAGGATATTGCTTTGTCTGTCAATTTTTTGTAATGTTAACACACAAAAGTTATGATTAGGAAAATGTTGTGGTGCAGGCAAGCCAAATCAAGATGATAGCAAGATAAGACTTCAATATTAGCTACAGTGTCATCTTTAACTTTAGTAAATTTTGCTTCCCCCCTTTTACTAAGAAAATATCTCATTCTGACAAAATATGGAAGTTCAACACATCCGATTGCCCTAAAGCTTATCTTCTATAACATTACAGCATCTTACTGTGCATTTTTGTATCATTAGGATGATTAAAGCTGCAATCCTGTACACACGTACTTGAGAGTAAGTCCTACTGAACATGGTTGGACTTATTTCTTAGTAAATGGATAGGATTTCACTGTAAATGGGGTATAATTTTATGAGATAGTGTAGTTCTTTAAACTCACAGAACCAAGTTTCTTATGACATTTAAGACCAGCTCACTACTCCTTTAGTACCATCCTCTTAGAATGGCATTTGGAAAGCCACTTCTTAAAAAAAAAAAAAAAAGGTGAAAACTAGACAATTGGATAGATTTATGTTGTAAGGCTTTTTACCCACCCACTCCTCCCAAAGAGCAACTCATTGTGCTATATGGCAATTTTTTGAAAATTCTGAAAGTTTCAAAAACAGATTCTGTTGTAACTTAGGTGTTTGCTGTTCCAAGATAAAATGACCTGCTGAGGACACAAGTCCTGGGCATATGCTTGAAGGGATTTGTTGTTTGTATCCTACAATTATGGAGCAAAGGTTCAATCTCAAATGTCAATAAAATAGTTGAAAAATAAAAAAATCAGCATCAAGAAATAGATATGCAGCTCATGACTTCTCATGTTCACTCAGAAGTAAGCCCCTCTGTGTTGAAAGAGATTTACTTTCATATAAGTTTGTAAAAAAGCTGCCAAAAAAGAAACATTTTGATAATATTATTAAACCTTTTGGTCGCAATCTAGAACATTGTTGAAGTCAACAATAAAATGTCATGAACCATCAAGGGATCCTGCAGTAGGTGCACTGATGGTAGCACTCTCCTCTTCAACTCTCCTCTTCAACTATTCTTTCTTAGGGCAATGGACTCAAAGATATCTGTGACAACTGTAGAAGATGTCCTGAAATAGAACATTGAGGCTTCAGCAACTTTTCTACATGTCTCTTTCACCCTTGTCATTTGCCAGAGCAACGACTTAAGACTGAGCATTGGACCTTGATCTTCTTAAGGCAGTTGAGGATGGCTTAAAGAAATTTCACTGTCAGCTGTCCTGATGACAGTCTCTTCATTAGATACCCAATTCAGCCATTAGATACCCAAGTTCAACCCAATTTAGGGCCATGATTTTGAACACTGTAGCCATAAGGAATGTCTGGCTATAAATTCTGGGAAGTAGATCCAAGTTCACATTCTTGCCAGGTGAGTGTGCCCTTCTGTAGAAACAAAAGCTAGAAAGATGGCTTTATCTATGAGCAGGGAGACAACAAGAAAGTTGAGCCTCTGAACAGTCTCACAGATTCCAAGACTACAACTGCAAATGGAGAAGTGATGTCATTAAGCAGGCAGTGATATCATTGAGTAGGTCATGACCAGAAATAATCACTTTTTCTCACTTAGGAACTCATTAGCTGCAAGTGACAAAAAATATAGAAATCTTTATCGTATTTTCAAGATATGGAAGAGCCCAGTTATTACATGGGTTGCCCTTTTGGCACATCTCAACAGCTTTGAGCAGCTGATAGTGGTTCTGGGAGAGTCCGAGGGCTGGATAATGAGCTTACGTGGGCTGTATCTGGCCCACTGGCCTTAGACACCCCTAGTCTAACCAGACTCAAAAACCAGTTCAGAGAGGGGTTTTCAGTAAATCAGAATTGATAGACCTAAAATTTTTTGGTTGCCTGAAACCTATACTGAATTCCCAAACTATGTGTCACGGCACCTTGGAGCATTGCAAGGCAGTTGCAGGAGCATTGTGGGATACCTGCCACATGGTAGGGAGATCATGCTGCACCACTCCAATCAGCTGTTGGAGGCTTGGTGCAGCAGGAGGAGCTCTAGCGTGTGGTTTTTCACACACTGGGAAAAGCCTGCCCACCCTGGACCCCTTTCCTGTTTGTAGTGTTATTTCAGGCCTCTGACTCCTCAAGTCATTGCCAGTCACTGCAGGGAGCCATGTAATGTGTTCACAATTTGGGTGGGTTGTGGGTCCCGTCAGTTTGGGAACCGCTGCTCTAAACTCAAGAAGCCATAACCAATTCTGTAATAAACAGACTCTTGGCAGTTTCTTTTGAGCACTGATGAAAGCTCCGCTTGTATTTCCCAATAAGCAAGATGAAATCTGGTAGATGTCAACCTAGGACTGGTACTCTTTCTCAGACTTGCCTGCTGGCAGACTGCAGTCCAGCAACAACAACAACAACAACAACAGTATTTATATACCGCTTTTCAACAAAAAGTTCACAAAGCTGTTTACAGAGAAAATCAAATATCTAGTGGCTCCCTGTCCCAAAAGGGCTCACAATCTAAAAAGATGCAACACTAGCAGACAGCCACTAGAAAAGACACTGCTGGGGTGAGGTGGGCCAGTTACTCTCCCCCTGCTAAATAAAAGAGCACCCACTTGAAAAAGTGCCTCTTAAATCAGTTAGCAGGATGTAAGTTAGCAGGGTAACAAGACCTCACTATAGTGATAGCTTAGTCTCACAGGCTAAGGTACCCACATAATAAAATAGGTGATTCAAGACATATGGAAAAGGTTTGGAAGAGCATCAGTTGGCTGAAATTCCAAGGCATAAGACTTGCTCTGACAGCAAAAACATGTATCAACTGTCAGGGCAGAATGTAATTCTGATATCTGAGCAAGGAGGTAGCCCTCTTGCACAAGGCAACCTGCAGAATATTTCAGTGGGCAGAGAGTCAGCTGGCATCCCTTAAGACAGAGATACTCTTAAGACAGAGTATCTGGCAGGTGTGTCTCCATCTAGCCTGTAGTGGATTGGCTCTGCTGGATGACCATTCAAGATTCGGAATGAACCTTACACCCTCAAGTCTTTCAGATGCAAATTTGCATATTTGGTCTGCTTCTCTTTGGGACTTCCTTATGACTGGCTCTTTTTGATTACAATTGGTTGTATCAAACGAATTAATATTGTTACAGCAAATGAGCTATCAAGGAGGCAACAGAAGAGTACAAATATACAACTAAAACAAGACTTACAGCATCATATACATTGTGCAATGTCATTATTAACCTCCAAACAAATGTATAAGGAAGTGCTGACCTGTTATAAGTCCTGGCCTTAATTACAGGTGTTTATTTTAAAACAGTTCTGCTCCATCTGTTACATTAAGGTGCACAAAACTGCTAACACAGTTTTTAAAAACAATACAAACAATATAATAGTAATTATTAAGTTTATTTATATACCATTTTTCTACAAAAACTATTTACAAAGCAAAATAATAAATGATTCCCTGTCCCCCAAAAAACTCATGCTCTTTGGCAGAAGAGACACCAGCAACAGCTACATGAAAAGATGTGCTGGGGTTAAAAATTTCTGGACATTCTTCAAAGGCAGCCCCACCTACAGGTTGACCCATCCATGAGGTCAACTAAAATGTTCACCTCAGGCACCAAGATCAGCCATTTTATCTGCAAAGTGCCTACCACATTGGTGAGAGGAACATATGTTCAGTTGGACGTATCCTGAGTTTTCTGGCACCATCATTTGAGATGTCTCCCATGCTGTTTTGTTGCAAAGATGCGGGTTCCCATCTTTGCTCTGTGGAAAGGCAGAAGTCATTCAAGAGTGATCTCATCTACAGTCTTGCCATTTTCCCCTCCAAAGGTCAATCAGGGCTTCAGAAGGATTGCTGGCTGTTCAGAGCAGGAAGCACCCCCCCCCCAGCAATCACAACTGCTCTGTATTTTCCCACTGATTGTCAGTTTCCAGAATCATGCAGAGATCATGAAATCTGGAGGGGGAAGTGATCCTGACTGCTGAATTTGGATCCTGGACCTGGTGGTCAAAAGAATTGAGGTAGCACTGAAGGCTTCTAGAATGGACAGATTTACTGACCCAAGAACTGATGCATCAATCACGCATTTCAGCTGATAGTGTGAGATCCAAGAGTTGTTGACTGAGGCTTCCTTATGAGGAAAGGCTACGGCGTTTGGGCCTCTTTAGCCTAGAGAAGAGACGCCTGAGGGGGGACATGATTGAGACATACAAAATTATGCAGGGGATGGACAGAGTGGATAGGGAGATGCTCTTTACACTCTCACATAATACCAGAACCAGGGGACATCCACTAAAATTGAGTGTTGGGCGGGTTAGGACAGACAAAAGAAAATATTTCTTTACTCAGCGTGTGGTCGGTCTGTGGAACTCCTTGCCACAGGATGTGGTGCTGGCGTCTAGCCTAGACGCCTTTAAAAGGGGATTGGACAAGTTTCTGGAGGAAAAATCCATTATGGGGTACAAGCCATGATGTGTATGCGCAACCTCCTGATTTTAGAAATGGGTTATGTCAGAAGGCCAGATGCAAGGGAGGGCACCAGGATGAGGTATCTTGTTATCTGGTGTGCTCCCTGGGGCATTTGGTGGGCCGCTGTGAGATACAGGAAGCTGGACTAGATGGGCCTATGGCCTGATCCAGTGGGGCTGTTCTTATGTTCTTATGCTGTTTGGTTATTCTGATGAGATGCTGAATATAATCCTGGCTTCTAATCAGCAGTCTACCAGTAGGTATGGTAAATTGCGATACATGGGAAGTATTCTGAACTGGTGCTCAGGTAGGCAAATTGCCCTAGGAACAATGGGTGTGCAGTTGGTTGTCTCCCCCAGGATTAGCTAGTTAAGGGGCTTAGCAGGAACAATTTGAAATGGCATAAGGAATCCTTTTCCTCCTACGTTTGCAGGGTCCTTAAGGCATGACTTTTCCTAATCTACCTCCTATTTAGCATTTTCCCAGTTGGAATTTGAACTGAGCTTTGACAGAGCTCATGGCTACAGTACCAATGTGGGAACTTGCATTTAAGATATTGTTTCTACTGGTTATCACATCTGCCCAGACATCTGTGCCTGAAACGATTTCCTCTAACTCACAGAATTATGTGCATTTCATGCTGACCAAGTCCTTAACCTGGATTAAACATTTTTGCCTCAGGTTAATTCAGTTTTCATAGATCATAGGCAGTGAATTTCCCTCTTTTTGTTGGAACAAAATCAGTGACAGAGTCTAGATGTTAGAGCATTCTTTAGATTTTTTTTTTCCCCTGCAATGACTTGGAGGTTGGTTAACTTACTTGTCTTCTCCATCTACTGGGCTTTACTAGTTACTGTATCTAATTTGGTCAAACTTTTTCTTTGTGTTCATGCAGCCAAGTTCAGGCATTACTTATACTTTTCCTCACCTCCCCCCCTTCCTCATTAATTCCTTTTCTTTTGGATTTTCAATAAACTTGTTTTCTTTGGACTTTTGCCTGCCCAGTTCACAATCACGGGTAAAACAGTGGGTTTTCACAACTAATCATTCTGACAGTACTGTAATCTTGATTTTAAGGTCTGTGCTCCCCGGGAAGAAGTTTTTTCCCCGATTGCCCTTCTCTGCCTGAACTCTTTAACCTGAGATGGTGGTAGTGGCTAAAACTACCAGTTTCTTCCCCATTCAGTTGCTGGCCCCATAAAAGTTGAGAGCAGGAAAGGGCATGGTGTGCATACTAACCATTAGGTGCTACTCCCCTTGGCTTCTTTGTTCCCCGTGACCTGGCTTCTCCTAATAACTTCCCTGAGAAGGTGATATATGTTTAAGCTCTGGACAATTAGTCACATGCGGGGAGAGGTAGTTGGGGGATTCCAGGATGATGTACTGCTTCTTACTCCATCTTTCTTGTTCTTGGTAAAGTTCTGTTTACCCTTTTGACATGTTCTGCCTATTGTTTAGTCATGTTGTTTTCTTCAGTATACTGTATTTGAATATTGGCATGAATGGAGGTTGTTTTTCAGTTCTTCTAGACTAGTCTGGGCAGAGTTAGGAAGCCTGTATGACTACAGAATGAGTATAGTAAACTGGCACTACCTCTTTAGTGAATGGGAAGGGAAATACTAAAATCGTTCTTCAGCTTCAGGTGAAAGTGAAACTTCTTCATTCAGTATGCACCATATGAATGGTGGTGCCATGGAAGTCTGGCCCCGAGTGGTTGAGTTCAGGCCAAAGGTGGCCATTCCTAGTTATATGATAGTATGAGGCCACCTTCTTAAACAATAAATTAATTGGCTGGAGATTTACGATGGATAAAACGAAGCATTTCTTCACGTAGCCCATGATTAGTCTATAGCAGGGCTTTTCAAACTGGGGCGTTGCAACGTCCCAGCCTGTGGGTCCTGGCCTCTGCCCCCTTAAGGGGTGGGGGCAGGCTGGAGGCAGGTAGGAGGCTCAAGGTACTGCAGGGGCTTGGGAGCACTTACCCAAGCCTCCTGCAGCCTCCCCAGGGTGCAGGGAGCCCGGTGCAAACCTTTGTTAGGGCTCCCTGCAGCAGTGAAAGTGGAGCGATCGCGCTCCACTTCCGCTTTAGCAGAGGCGGGGCTCGATCGCTCCGCTTTTACATTCACTGCTGCAGGGAGCTCTAACAAAGGTTTGCACCAGGCTCCTTGCACCCTGGGGAGGCAGCAGGAGGCTTGGGTAAGTGCTCCCAAGCCCCTGCAGCCCCCTAAGTGGCGCAATCCTGGGGATCGTGCCGCTGCCTTCCACCCACCCCCGCTGCCTCCCCCTGCCCCCGCAAGAACTTACAGTGGCTCAAACTCTCCTGGTGAGTTTAAAAACCACTGGTCTATAGAGTTTGTTTGCCACAAGTTCTGATGTTCACTAGCTGGGATCGCTTTAAGAGAGGATTGGACAAATTCATGGATGACAAATGTTGGCATCCTTCAGTCTTGGAAGACTATGGTATCGCGCTCTGAATGGTTTTTCTGGAACAGAGTGTCCTCTCCAGTGCGCAAAGCCTGGGTAAAGTAGATATGGAGGATAGCCTGTTACCCATGCAGCAAATCCCCCCTCTCCACGTCGCTGAAATGGTCCAATGGAAAGGCAGAAGCCAATACGGTTGGTTCCAGCGGTGTCGCAGGAGTTGCCAGAATGTGACTGTGTTTAGCCACGAACTGCCTCAGGGACTCCAGCTCCGGATTTTGCCTCGAGGTTGACTCCTGACGCCTTTTCCATAACTGGATGTAGCCACAAAGCAGTGGAGGTTTGGGATCAGAGTTTTCCTTCTCTCAGATGAGCTGCCTTCCCAGGCTAACATGTCCCATCTACCCGGTGGCTGTTTAGTAGCCACCTACCTGCCATGAATGGCAGGTGTATCATGAAAGCTATGCACTACCTCTGGGTTCAAGAGCAGTATGTTCTGTATCCCAGTTGCCTACTGTGGGAAGCAGAGGGTCTCTGTTTCTCTTTCTCACCCCCCCCCCCAAGTAATACTTGTGTGTATATTGTGTTAGAGCATTAAGAATGTATGATTATATACATTGCCATAAGTGGTAATGTCATCACTCATTAATTTAAATGGGGGGAAAGCAACTATACACATACATGCCATTATGAACAGCACCAGAGTGCATCACCAGAAGCCAAAAGAATAAGTGAGAAGGCACACCACTTGAGGAAACATTTATGCAAAATAAAGTGTAAAGGATAAAGATTTCAGAACCATGGACAAGTTATACAAGATCTATCAGTTATGAAAACATTTATTTTAGTAGTTTAACTATTTTAACCTCATATTACCAATTTATTTAAACCATCTTTTGGCCATTTTTGGTTTATTTAAACCATCTTTTGGCACACATTTTATTTATTTAACCATCTTTTGGCACACAATTTATTTAAACCATCTTTTGGCCATTTTTGGTTTATTTAAACCATCTTTTGGCACACATTTAGAATTCCTATACCAAGTACACATAAATATAACAAAAAACCTAAGAGACTGAGCCCAATCCTATCCAACTTTCCAGCTCTAGTGTAGCTGCAGTGCAGTCCCGTGGTATGGGAACACATGTTCCCATACCTTGAGGAGGCCCCAGTGACTGCCCCTCCACCACAGGATGCAGTGTACACCCTACTGGCACAACTGCACCAGCACTGGAAAATTGGATAGGTTTGGGCCCTCACTTGGTAAAATCACACTAGCAATGACCAAACAGGGATCTCTTCATTCTCCAGCTCTCCAACTTCAACCCTTACTCTCGTGACAAACAATTATCTTACAGGAAATGTCTATGTGTGCAATGATGACCAAATTTCATTCACATGATACTAGACACTTTTTTTTCACAGAGGGTCCCTCCAGTATGTTCAATACTATGATTTCCCTCTGCTCTCACCAGTGGTCCCCACTGACTATCAAACTGATGCAGACAGAAACTGACACTCTCAGTGCTTCTCCTTCTGCTGTCACTAGCCAGAACATACAAGGCATTTTCAGGTCCCCAACAAGGGGAAGGCCAAGGGGAAGACCTATCCTAGAAAGCAGTATATCCCACTAAGCGGTATATAAATACTGTTGATTGATTGATTGATTGATTGATTATCCTTTCTTTTGCTGTGTATCCACTTTGTGAACTTTTTGTTGAGTAGTATATAAATGATGATGTTGATTATTATTAAGTCTGTGTTGCATCCAAAGGAGTTTAGAACATAAGAACAGCCCTACTGGATCAGGCCATAGGCCCATCTAGTCCAGCTTCCTGTATCTCACAGCGGCCCCACCAAATGCCCCAGGGAGCACACCAGATAACAAGAGACCTCATCCTGGTGCCCTCCCTTGCATCTGGCCTTCTGACATAGCCCATTTCTAAAATCAGGAGGTTGCACATACACATCATGGCTTGTACCCCGTAATGGATTTTTCCTCCAGAAACTTGTCCAATCCCCTTTGAAAGGCGTCCAGGCCAGGTGCCGTCACCACATCCTGTGGCAAGGAGTTCCACAGACCGACCACACGCTGAGTAAAGAAATATTTTCTTTTGTCTGTTCTAACTCTCCCAACACTCAATTTTAGTGGAAGTCCCCTGGTTCTGGTATCATGTGAGAGTGTAAAGAGCATCTCCCTATCCACTCTGTCCATCCCCTGCATAATTTTGTATGTCTCAATCATGTCCCCCCTCAGGCGTCTCTTTTCTAGGCTGAAGAGGCCCAAACGCCGTAGTCTTTCCTCATAAGGAAGGTGCCCCAGCCCCGTAATCATCTTAGTCGCTCTCTTTTGCACCTTTTCCATTTCCACTATGTCTTTTTTGAAATGCGGCGACTAGAACTGGACACAATACTCTAGGTGTGGCCTTACCATCGATTTGTACAACAGCATTATAATATTAGCCGTTTTGTTCTCAATACCTTTCCTAATGATCCCAAGCATAGAATTGGCCTTCTTAACTGCCGCCGCACATTGGGTCGACACTTTCATCAACCTGTCCACCACCACCCCAAGATCTCTCTCCTGATCTGTCACAGACAGCTCAGAACCCATCAGCCTATATGTGAAGTTTTGATTTTTTTGCCCCAATGTGCATGACCTTACACTTACTGACATTGAAGCGCATCTGCCATTTTGTTGCCCATCCTGCCAGTCTGGAGAGATCCTGGAGGAGTTTAAAGGTCCTCTAGAACAATGAGCATAAAATGACCCATTTTGGAACCATGCTGTGTTCTGGCCATACCTGTCTATTGGCTGAGTTCTCCTACCTGACTATAGTTTAGGGGAAATACCAAAGGTTGGTTGAGTTTTCCCACCTCAGTACTACCCATGGGAGTGACTGAAACCGAAGCCTGGATATACCTTAAAACGGGAAAGATGGGTCAAAATTTTGCAATTGACTTTGGAGAACAGAGCCAACTTCCAAAGATGTCCCACTCCTCTATCCAGTAATGCAGGTGATTCATCCTCTGTGCTGCACAAGTGGATTTTTTTTTTAGTGCAGGCAATATGCAGTTAGAAACTACATTTAATTTATTTTATACTGCATCTGATCACAAGCATCTTATTTTCTCTATTTTGTACTTTGCTAATTTTACCTTTACATAAAAATTTTACTGTATAAGAATAGTGCCTGTCTCATTAAGATAAAACCTAGAGCTATTAGAGTGTTTAGGCTCCATTACCTTGGCATTGTTTGAGTCTATGCTATAAGTGCCCTATGAGTGCAAAGATTTGTATATGTGGGAACAGAGACCATTTGGTCTATGGCATCCTTTTTTCCCCCTCCAGCAATAGGCTCCAGCATTGAGAGATCCAGAAGTTGATCAGCTAAACCCAGGCTAGGTAAAGGCTTGATTTGAGGCCATCAATTCTGCCTCTGGTGACAGTTTTGACACACACACACACACACACACACACACACACACACACACACCCCAAAGAAACCAGACTGGGCAGAACAATGATGGTTAGGTTGGGTTGCTGTGGTATGGCTCATTCTCTCCTTGCATCATTGGAGCACGAATGAAAAGTGTGGTGCCCAAGGAATATGCTTGCATTTTCACTACAAATTGGTTCACCTCCCCTCCCCAAAAGAAAACCAGAATGGCTAAGAGGGCAGCAAAAATGTAATGAAAGGTAGTAAGTTCTGTACCAGTAACAGTTTTTGAACAGTAGAATGCATTCCATGTAGAATGCATTCATCTTGAGGTAACAAAGGGCCCAATCCTATCCTCCCCCCTCCATTTCCTGATGCAGTCATGCCAATAGGAAGCTTCGGAGAGGAATTATTTCCCCTTCTCCATAAGCTTCTCTCTCTGCAGTGGGTTTCCTTGGACTTGTGTCAGCTAGTGATCTGGTAGGGGAAAGTGGGCAACATAATGTGGCCAGCCTCGAAAAGGAGGGGATAGGATCCGGCATGCACCATTGCTGCCAGATCCACCACTTCCCTGTTCCCTTCCCTGCCCACTCTTGCCCCCTCCTCTCCACTCCTACAGCTTACCTGCAGGCAGCGGCTACTCTGGATTCCATCGCTGTGTGTGATGCCTCTGCAGCCTCCCTGGTTGCACGGTGGAAGTGCATGGCTCTGCACACTTCTGTAAGGTCATCTAGACTGCCATAACACAAACACCCCTGCAAATGCTAGTTTTCACAAGCTTCTTTGCAAATCCTCCTCTGCAAATGTCACAAGAAAGAGTTAATTTTCCTTGAGCAAGTAGTGAGCAATCATGTAACATTCTGGAGTGATTGGCTGGTCTAGCTCTTGATAGACTATTGAAAGCTGGCTGAGTATAAAGAACCACCCTTTGGGTAAGAAAGGGAGTCTTACTCCTTGAGATGGATGCCTGTCAGGTCACACCTGGGAAGGCAGGTTGAAGCTCTGTTCTTGAGTTGTAAGTGTAACCTTTGAGTGAGAGTTAGGAGTTAGTTTTTTAAAAAATTAATTATTTTAAGACTGTTGTGTATTGTTTGTTTTGTTTAAGTACCTGTGTTTGTTTCTTTGTTTTTATCTGTAACTTAAAGTTAAATTCCAAAATAAAAGTATATACAGAAGTATTCTATTGAGTATATGAGGGGTTTGGGGACGTATCTAAATTTAGTCTTGGCCATTCACCATATAGATACATGGCTTAAGCTGCTGCTGGACTCTAGGGCTGCTGGCTAGAGCCAAACCCCAGATTGGGTCAGAAGTTGCTGGGTGTTAAGTAACCCCTTGTGTTATTAGGGTGTTTTATACTCTGAGTTGGTGATATAGAATCTGGTGTTAGTTGCCAGAAGGGTTGATTGGTTGATTGCCCTGTCTGGCTGCTTGAGATAGATCTAAATCAATTATCAGGTTTAATTACTTATTACCCTGGCTGGTTTGTGTAGATAGACCAGGTGAAACTCACACTGGGAGTGAGGAAGGGGGACAGGAATGGGCCATAAGGCATAGATGACAGGGGTCAAGTCCCTGTCTTCCAGCAGAGGGCACCGCTGGACTGTTGTATTCTCCAGACAGTAGCCTAGCCCTTGGGAAAAACCAGAGAATCTCAGGTATTCATACTATGTAATAGAGTTCACATAACCTAGCAGACATAAAGAGCTCACAGATTACGTGGGAGGGTTGAAAATGAATGTTCTTCCTAAAAAAATCTCCTTAAGATGCAAACTGCCTTTCAAGAAAGTGCACAACAGCTATATAATATTAAATGAAATACACAGTACTTCATTTCTTATTATCTTTCCAGGACAAAGTACACATAGACTTTTAACCGCCCATCCCCAAAAGAAACCTCTCCTCCCCAACCTCCCCTCCCTATTCTTCAGTTGTACTTTGCTAGGATCACTGGTGGCTAGAAAAAAGTGACTTGGAAATACTTCAGGATTTTGCAGGCCATCGAGTTGTCTAATCTTGTTGATGATGATGCAATTATTAAATAATAATAAATGCTTGCTCAGTACTTCTGTATTCTTCCATCTTACTCTTACAACTTCCTTATACTGTTTTGTGCATGAGAGCACAGAAAATCATGAACATCATGTACGTATTTCCAATCTTCTGAACTGTTTGCTAAACTCCCTTGAGCGCAAAACATGGTTAGGAGCTTTCATAAGAAAGTTTTTTGAAAGGATGAAGTCTGGAGATGTTACACTTGCATGAGGATGTGAATGGGTAGCAATTCCTTCTTTAAAGAATTGTCACACTGTTAACTGATTTGAACTGGTGTTATGGGTCCTTACCACAGGAGGAAAAAAAATTCTGTTAATTTTTGGTTTAAGGTATTGTACTTTTGATTGTGGTTTTCAAACTTTAGAGCTTTCAGTGTTAATTTCTCTGCCAAGGTCTGCTGTACATCTGCCACATTCAAGGTCATGATTTATTGCATTTAGCCTTAGGCTGGGGTGTCCCAGCTATGAAGCTGACCAAAAGTGTTTACCTCAGGCAGTGGGCTGGGGAGGCAGAAAGCTGGTAGGTTCCATACATCCGTCTGTCATCCACCTTCCTCAACCAGTTGCTTTCTCAGCTGAGCCCCTTGGCTGCTACCCCATCCTCTTTTTCACTTGCTTTCCTCTGACATTCCTTTCACATTCTTTTCCCCTGAAAGCAAGAGAGGAGAACAGGGCCTTACCTTCACTGTTGCCAAGAGCCATGGCCGCAGAGTTGGAGGGAGAAAGTAGTTGCTGCTGCAGTCGTATTCCTGATGGTGCTCCTGGAAGGAGCACCATCAAGAAGAAATTCACTTGTTCCTTGCCTCCTCTCCTGCCAATGTTTGCTCAAAATAGGCTGGTATAAATCTGTTCCATCACATACATGCACACACTTACCCCAGTTCTGAAGACTCATTGATGAGAGAGGAGGCAAGAAAGAGACTGTGATGGCAGTGGGGTGCCGTGTGCACTCAATGGCATGCGTATGCAGGAAACGTAGGAGGGAGGAGGAACTGGGCCACCTCCAAGCTTGAACTTTAGCTGGGCCTAGCCATACACATGATGAAATACACATTCCACAAATTAAACTGTAAACAAAACTATCATCAATATATAATCAGATAGTAACATCTTAAGAGGCCCACCTGAGACGTGGAGCACCACTCCCCCACAGGGGGCAATGAACCCTCCCACCCTGGCTTAGCTATGCCATTGAGAAGGAACCGCAGCTGGCAACATTCTTAGCTAGTGAAGAGCTAAGGGAAGCCATCTTTGGAAAGTAGAGTAGTATTTGCGGTCTATTCTTGTGGGTATTTAGGGGTGTATTGGGAGAGTTTTTTCAACAGAGCACCAAGGTTAGGATGCACCCCAGTGTGAAGTAGAATGGGTAGTTTGATATCACTACCGATATGTTATTCCTTGTGTAGTTTTATTTTTCTTCATTCTCCTAGAAAACTGTTGAAGTGTTGCAATTGATTCATTCTATATTTTTGAACCGTGGTGGATTCATATCTGCATCCTCAAATCTCACTGTTGGGTATGACCCCAGCTGATATACCTTCCAATGGTGACTGATGTGCCATCCCACCCCCACCCCTAAATTCCTCCTCCCACCTTGCCATGTGCCCAGCACCCCTGAAAAAAGTGCTCCCTTTTTGGGTTTGTTTATTGGCACACATCTGCCACTACCATCTTCTCTGAGGAACCAGTGGAAGAGAGGAGGCCATGGAGGAGTAGTGGTGGGTCTCCATCCATCTCAGCAGCAGTCTTCTCCAGCTTCACTATTACAGTTTGGGCAGAACAATGGAACTAGACCCCTCAGCTTGTTTGCTCACCCGCACACTGCCTCTTCTTACCTTTTTCTTCCGTCTGCTCTCTGCTGCTCTTTTGAAAAAACAGTAGAGCAGGTTGGAACATGAAAACTGGGAGAAACCCTGCACCATTTCCCAAAAAGTTGTGTTTTTTCTTTTCTTGTTTTCATTTTTTTTTTTTTAGAAATGAGGAGAGACTTTTCCCAATTTTCCTGTTCTGGCCTGCTCTGATGGGGGACATAAACAGGAAAAGGTTTAGGTCGCTGTGGAGGTTGATAATGACACGTGTCTTTTCCCAAGGCAGGCAGCCCATCTCGCCTTGCCTCGTGGATGGGCCAGTCTTGTTCCCTGTCGTCTTTGCTTTTGTAGAATATTATGTGAATGTGGTTATCCTTTTTTTGTGTGCTTGTTCATGTGCTTGTTTTGATCAAAATGTAGTTTACTGTTGTCTTTATTTTATTGGTGTCTTTTGTCTTATGTTTTTTATTAATTTATAATTTATCTAGTTTTTAAATAGTAGTTTGAACAGGAAAATCAATATGTAATTTAGTGAAAATAATTATTTGGCATCCCAAGCCTCATCATTTACATAAGTGTAACAATATCTCAATGCAGTATTATCAAATATTTGGTTTCTGAATAACCATTCTTAAATTGTAATATATTCTTTTTAAAATTCTGTGTTTTCCTACTCTTTATTTATTTTTTGTTTTCTGTAGGTTGGAAAAAGAGAACATTCAGCACAGCTTTAGCAATGAGGCAAAGAACCGAGCCCTTCAGGCCCAACAGAGAGAGCAGGAGCTGACACAGAAGATGCAGCAAATGGAGGCCCAGCATGATAAAACTGGTAGGTGGTAGGGAAAGATTAGAGCCTGGGCACTCACTCACAAGCCCGGCCCACGCCTTACTGTGAAATGACATCAGGAACACCTGTAACCTTTGGCTGGCCGAAGGGAGCAGATGCTAACTACACCGGAGATTCCGAATTACATATTAGTTAGCGTTTAAAAGAGAAAATGGAAAGTATTGCCCACTGTCTGTTGATTTCAGAGTGCTGCTCTCACATCTGTTGCACCATCTGGATTATGAGTTTATTTACCTGTGTTCAAGAAACGTAAAGCTGAGAGGGACCACAACAAAGTAGAAAAACAAAGGACTTGTTTTTGGCTGGATTTTCAGGCACACATGTTATATAAAGAAAATAGCATCAGAAGCACTGCAGGAAATGCTCTGAGCTTACAGTTAAAGTCTCTTGAATAGCATTGAACAGTTCCCACAGTACACACATTATAGCTACTCTAAAAGCTTAATGAGTTTGCTTCAGAATCCAAACTGGAGAAAAGCTTTAGCCATTAATCGGTACTTAATTCACTGTCGCAGCTGGATGTAATTCACTGGCTCCAAATTAATATGTTCCTTTATTTAATCTTTGCAGCCTCACACATTTTTATAATTTGTGCATTCTATTCCCCCTAAAACCTAGACAGATCTTTAATCTTTTGCAGTTATGGGAACCTCAAATATGCAGTATAAATTGATAAATATGGGACATTGGGAACAGCTGGCTGTTTGACTGGAACCTGATGTGTTTCAATATCTTGGCTCAGCTGACCTGTAATTCTTTATTCTTACAAAAGAGAAGAACAGACGTCATTGATGATGAGAAAATTATCCTTGGGCCATTTATATTGAAGTGGTCAAAACTGCTTTTAAGGTTCATACTAGAAATTTACTATAAGCTGTAGAACTGCAGCAAATTGGCATATTTTAGATTGGAAGGAGCATTTATTAACAGAAAATATACATGTTGCATATTTTCAGAACCTGAGGTCTCAAATACAGTTGGTGGATGTTTTACTGTTGGCACTTTGGTTCTTCCCTGGCAGTATAGTTAAATGGGTGTGCACGCTACAAATGTTGCCAATCAGATTAGTAAAGCAGGGAATAATATACCAATATTCGTTTTTTCAGACTGGTAGTCAACCTTTCCCCCAATCTCTGCTTGACTGACTCAGGGCTCAATCCTATCCAACTTTCCAGTGCCAATGCAGCTGCCGTGCAGCTTCAAGGTAAGGGAACAAATGTCTCCTTACCTTGAAGAGGCCTCTGTGATTGTCTCCCAACCTTGGGATGTAGCACACATCGTATTGGCATGGCTGTATCAGCACTGGAAAGTTGGATAGGTTTGGGCCCTCTACAGTTCTAATATATATTATAGCCTTATATATATATAGTTCTATATATAATTATATATATTATATATAGTTCTAATATATAATATAGCCCTCTATAGATCTAATAGTTTTTGGTTTTGGTTTTTTAAGGGAAAGGAACAGAATGAAGAATAGCTTTCTCCAAAATGTTATGTAAATGCTCCCCACCCCAGTAAATAATACCCTTGGAGATCTATTTCTAGAAGTGTGATTGAGGGCCAATTTACCCATAGTCTTTTGTGTCCATGTCATACATGTAGCAGAGAGCCTTTTATTTGCATGTATTGTGATCTGCAACCTGGACATGCGTAGGCCTCATTTGTAGAAAAAAAAAGTAAAAGAATAATGTGAATGAGGTAAACTCATGCAACAATTTCAGGCCATAGTTCATACTAAGGATTGCAATACTAAAGTATTTTGTGGTGCTTCATCCCTGAGGCTTTCTCCTGTGCATTGACCGGCCCCAAGGTCTTACTAGAAGCCAGCTGCAGAACAATTCTACAAATAGCTTTTATGTTTCTGTTTCTTATATTTCTGCTATACAGATAGGACCCAGTGCAGTAATTATAATGTACAAACTATCATTATTAGTTGTGTAACTTAGTAATAGTAGTAGTATTGAGTTGGTAGTAGTTTCATCTGCTTTCTTGCAGAAGTCTTTGCAAAACACATAACCTTTATCCACAGCAATTTTTCCATCACCCATAAAGTCCATTTTTTATGGCCCATGTCTGTGAAATTCTTGCTTCATTTTATGCCAGATCTCAGCCCCTATTCCTGAGCAGTGTGGAGCGGCTGCAAGCCACTCCACTCTCCGCAGACTCTCGCTCCCCTCTGGAGGTGGCGCAAGCCCAAGAAGACCCATTGGGGCTGCAGTGGCCTACCCTGGGGTAAGGGGAGAGTTTCCACTTACCTCCGGCTGAGCCTCTTTTGGCACCTGTCTTGCGCTGGATACAGTGCAGGCCCCCTGGCCTGCCTGTTCCAGCGAAAAATAGGATTGCGCTGTCAGTTATATTTCCATGTACAGTGTATGCCAGGTCAGGACCCCATTTTTGGAATGATGGCTAGGTAGACTAAATGGACTAAATAATCTAGCAATGCCTCCTCCCTGTTTCTGGTCACATTTCTGCATGCACCACTTGTCCTAGCAAACACAGCACAAGTTTAACATGTGATCCTGTCCAGCTCAGGGGATGCTTAACATCCCCTGAAGATTATTATCTTGCCTTATTTTACATCCTTTTCTGTCTTCTCTTTTGTTGCTAGCTCAACACTAAACTAATAGCCATCTGAATTTCAAACTGCATTCTGTTAGAATTATGCAGCAGTGACACCAATCCTAGCAATCCCATCTTTGCTAAAAATTGATGGAATTATTTGCTTTGGGACTTCATTCTACCTAACTGTATTAGGGGGAGGGGGACTATTTGCAACATCTCTGCATTTCATACAGCACTTCTGTATACTGAATGCCCTTGTAGAAGCAGCTGTGACTTGGCACAGATATTTAGAACAAGATTTCATTTATTTTTCCTTCCTTATCTGTAAAATGTCACTTAATTTGCTTGTATTGGAGAATGATTGTCTGTTTTAATAAGACTAACAAGAATGGAGAAACTCATTATACAAAAGGATCACTTGCCAATTGTGATTGTATTTAAACTGGCTTACTGATGAAGGGATTGAAAAATTCCTTGTCTACATTTTCACTAAGCATATTGTGCTTATTGTACCTTATGCTGTTCTGTGTAAAAATGATAATACAAGTTGATTACACCTTATCAGGAATTCTGAAAACCAGAATGCTCCATAATCTGGAACTTATTTGAGTGCTGATATAACCTCAATTGCTGGCACAAGGCATGCAAAGATTGATGACACTACCCAGCCAAGGAAGCCGGCTCTTAGCACACATGGTACTGGCTGACTGGGCGGAGGAGCCGCAATTCTCTGGCTGACTGGGGACAATCCAATCTGACAAGAGAGACTTTGGGCAACACACAACAACTACGCACTTTTCTGGACTGAGGCAGCACCACTTCCCCCCCTCCCCACTTAGGCTTGGGGTGTTGCTCCTACAAGGAAAGCCTGCCTATTCCTCAGCCCCCAGAGAGAAGGCTGTATGCTTAAACTCTGCTCCCCAGTCTTCCACTCTCCCTCCCACCTTTTTATGATTGTCCCATCTAGCAAAGGGGAGAAGCTGTGTTTCATGCAGAAACTGTATTAAATGCACAAAATTACTTAAAATATTGTATAAAATTACCTTCAGACTACAGTATTTGTATAAGATGTATATGAAATATAAATCAGTTTCATGCTTAGATGGGTCCTATCCCTGAGATATTTCATAATGTTTATGCAAATATTCCAAAATCTAAAATCCAGAACACTTCCAGTCCCAAGCATTCCAGATAAGGGTTACTAACTTCTACTGGTTACTAGTCCTGAAGTCCTAAGATAATTCACTGGAAAATTACTTAGCCTCAATTTGTATATGGATGGTAAACACCATTTGATAATACAATATTTTTTCTTAAGCTAATCTCTGTGGCCCTTTTTGATTTATTAGTATTGTCTTTACTTCCCAGTACTTAATGTACTTTTTAAATACTTTGGGGCTGGAGGGGTATTAATTGTGGGAGAATGAGGTGAAGGTCAAGTGGAAATTTAAATCGTATCAAATGGAAATTTTGGAAGTTCTGCACTTTTCACATTCTGGTCCTGTGATTTTATAATAATCTGCCTGTTAACACTTGGGAATTTTAAAACTGTGTTTTATCAGTTATTTCTTGTCTGATATCTTCCATATTCTCTGCGATACACCCTGCATGTAAGTCTGACTCATAGCATTGCTTCAGTTAATTTCATGCAAAAGTGATTCTGATAACATCAGCTGGTAGAACACAAAAGAGTATTTTCCCAAGGCTAAATTTATGACATCTAGGTCAGAATACTAGGGGTAAGGGAGACATTATGGGCAAGGGACTATAGCATAAGAAGTGTGGTGTGGTGTGATGTGTTGGTATCACAGGAAAATTTGGGTGCTAAATAGTATGTTTTTGAAAGTGTTAGATAAGCCATAATTGACCATAAGATGAACATACAAATGGGTATCTGCGGAATGCTCTGTATATGCAAAACTATAAAGCCCACTGTCAGTGTGATGTCTCCTAAATGCATTGCATTCAGGACTGCTTCAAATATTACACAGCTCCTTTGCAGAATATGTGGAATTATCTATAGGGGAGATTGCATGCTATTTCCTACTCAGAATTACTTTTTTGGTAGGAATATTTTCAAATTTGAAGCACCTTTCACAGTGAAAATGGAAAACTGCCACCACCCAGCAAATTGCATTTTACATTATTTCTGTTTATAGGCAAATGTTTGTTATCCCACTGTGTATGTCTCTTGTAGAGGAGATTGATAACTCTTGCCATTAGAAGGAAGAGCCAAGGGGCTACATTCTTTTTCTAGGGAGCTTCCATCATGCAGGTTTAGGCACTAGTGAGCAAAAATTCACAGAAAAAAGGCTTGAATGTATGTTTGTGTAGACACTTTGGAGTGTTTTTAATGTTTTGCAGTAGAAATGGGGAAGGCAAAAGAGAGCACTATTCCATTGCAAATTTGTTTTGTTCCTTTTTTTTTAAACGTTGCATTTAAAACTTCTTGTATACTGTTTAAATCCCTGTGTACATAGACTTTTTTTTAAATATATGATTTCTAGTAAATGAACTGGATTCATTGCTGAGTGCCCAGAACATGCTCATATCAAAATTAAAAGAAGAATGTCGCATACTGGCAAAGAAGCTTGAACACATCACGGAAAAAACCAGGTACCTAATAATTTTTGCTTGTGATAACATTTTTATTTGAAGCTACTTGCATGGTGCTGGTTTTGGTTTGATAAACCATAATGAAGTTTTTATAAGACTTAAATTTTCATATTGTGTTTTATCTTTCCCTTTTGCCCCCTCTCCCCATCCCTCAACATATCTATTTAAAATGTGAAGAAAATGACAGTATATTCACATAACACAACAATTTCAATCCCAAAACCTTGTGGGAAACCAGACTTATATGGGTCCTGGTAATCAGTCTTATCTAAGGTTACCTGATTAGAGACCATAATGCACTGTACATGGAATTGCCATTGAAAATTTGTTTGGAAGCTTTAGCTGATACAGAATGAAGTGGTCCACAAGGGTGAGTTGACATGCAAGACTGATAGTCTGGCTGCAGTGCGCCTACATCTATGAACTCAGCATCTGCAAATTTGACCAATCACAAATGCTTCAGTACCACAGGGCAGTATTGGGCACTCCTGGAAGCTGCTTCTGAGTCATTCCAACCTGTTCCGGGAAGCATTTCCCAAACTGTGCATTGCAATGCACAGTTTGGGAAACACTTCCACAATGCATTGGGGGGGGCACTGGGGCCAACAGAGCAGGTTGTGAGCCTCGGCACAACCCAGAAGTAGCTTCCAGGAGTGCCTGGTACTGTCCTATGCTCTGTAACTGGCCTGGTTTGTTGACCTCCACACATTGGATCATGATTTACAGGTAGGGGCTTGACTATCCATGAATTTTGGAATCTGTGGGTAGTCTCAGAACCAAACTCCCACGGATGTGGAAGAGGCTACTGTACTTCTTTGGGTCTGTGTTCTCTTTCTAAGTTAATGCATTTATTTATTTTCACATTATTTGACCTATAAATAAGGACTGAACTATTTTTCTTGTTCCTTGGGTCTCATAGTGTCAGGTTTTTGTCTCTTGAGAGTTGCCATGGGGGCAGGAAGATGGTGGGAGATGATTTCTTGAAATAGTCTTGGCTAGTTTTTGCAAGGTAGATTTCTTATTCAACCTATCATCACCCTGATCGCTGTATTGGTTTAAACTACAGATCAGGGTACATTCTGCTCTCTGTTGTATAGTTCAGAGGCTATACAGCAAGTTCTATCCAAAGGAAGTTAGTCATGACTAAGCACCATTGAAATCAATGTCCCATTAATTTCAGAGGGATAGCCCTAATTAGCAGCACAGTCCTTTGCATTTCTACACAGAAGTAAGCCCTTGAGTTCAGTGAAACTTACTCCCCAGCAAATGTTTATAGAATTGTAGCCTAACTTTCTTTAGATACAACCCAGTGTAAATAAAATTGTAAGTATTTATGCAATTCTTCTTAATCTTCAATTCATTCTCCAATGCAAGCTAAGGTTGCACCTGTTTTTGTTCTATAAAATAATATTGGGATTAGCTGACAACTTACTTGAAATTATGCAGGGTACTCACAAACACTGAGATGAGTGTGAGATGAGTGTGCTCAAGAGAAGCTGGTTAAATTATTATTCATTTCTTTAGCAGCAGTTTGGTTTTGATTTAGAAAATTAAAAATATTCTTTCACAAAAATTTGTGGCATAGAAAGGACAGAAGATTTAAAGTACACTTTGGTTTGAAGAATGGGAGACTATATTTTTCAAGCACAGTTTCCTCTGGTTTTCTTTTACAGCACCACAAATTAATGTGGTTGAAATGCTCAAACTCTTTCACTAAGATGGCTTGGTGTGTAAAATATTGATGAAATGTACATATGATATCTTGAGGGCTTATGTTGGACATATTTAGAATGCATATGGATGCTTTTACATTATGCAAGAAGATTTGCAAACTTGTGTAACTCTGTTTGGATGCTACCTTAAGTAGTGTATTAATGTAGCTAGCCTTCAGACATAATTGGTGTGTGGAGTGTATAGTAATAAAAATTGTCATGAGCGAAAATTTCCCTACATATATGGGCGGATCTTGGAAATGCAGAATGTACTCCCCTCAAGCTGCACAGCTGACACTGTGTACACATGCAAATGTAAAAATATAATCCTTTCATGTTCTCTGTGTAATTTTGCTTGCTCTTTTTTGGATTGTCTCAGAGTTTGAGGCTTGTGGATTGATGCTTGACACTGTCCATTGTGTATTTGTGATTTGCGTTTTGTAATTAAGGGCAACAATGGGAGTCCATTGGGTCTCGTTATATATAATGGTTGGTTTAATTTGTTTCACTTCTATCTTGTTAATTGTAAATTGATCATTAAGATTTGAATTCTAATCTGTCACCAGGGTTGAGTGTATTGAAGCTAGAGAAATGATTCTGTTTTTAATCACTGATGATGAGAAACAAATTTTATAATTTTGGTGCATATTGCAGTCCATATATTTTAACACTGTATTTTATGGTATTATAAATATTGTTAAATGACTTTTAGTGTAGTTTTACTGTTTGACTATAATGGATAAATTATATTACAGTTTTGGCAACAGTAGGCATCCAACTGTGTGAGTTTAATTGAAGTAAAGAACACACACCCGGTTGAACTGATTTTCTGCTTGTTCGATTGATGCTGTGTTAGAATACTGCAGTCACTGCATTCAAACACTGGGAGTCAAAATATATACCCAAGCTAGAGGATCCAAATGCAACACAGTACCTGTCTGAAAAAAATCTAAACCATTACTAGTGATTTTCAGTCTCTAAAAAGAATTGTCCTGATCTCAATTAAAATTAATATAGCTTAACTCGCATTTAATTATAGCAGTCTACAAAGGCTGGGTGTCTGAGAAGTGGAAAACATTTCTAATGGACAGAACACCTAAGTTCGAATGTGTAGACTGCCTACCAAAAATTTGGAAGGGAAAAACTGACCATAAGCCACCTTTGTATATATCCTAAATGTTGAATTGATTTAAAGGATAGTGCAGGTCTTTCCCTGTTTTAGTGGCTTCTTGATGCTGTGTCCAATCATCTGAAACTGCTACAGTAGTTAACTACTTCTGTTTGTTTTCCAGAATACAGGGTTTGTCAGGGCCCAATCCTGTCCAACTTTTCAGCACTGGTGCAGCTGCAATACAGCCCCGACATAAGGGAACAAATGTTCCCATACCTTGAGGAGGCTTCTATAACTACCTCCCCACCACAGGATGCAGTGCATGTCCCACTGGCATAGCAGCACTGGCACTGGAAAATTGGATAGGATTGGGCCCTCAGTGTGGTAGCAAAACAACAGGCCTTAGACTATTCCTCAATCATGATACTTTCCAAAACTCAGTATGTTTTGTTGCTGTAGATCAATATCAGAAGAACAAATCTGTTCAAATCACTTTCTTGCCTTGTATTTTCTTAACAATAAATAATGTAAATCCTATTTATAGAATGAAATTGCAATAAGTGATGATGATCAGCAGTAAGCCCATGGAGTCATATTTCTTATAAGTAAGCAGGCTTAAGATTGCAGATTCTTAGCAGAAAATTAAATTTTAAATTAAATTTGAATTATTTTCCTGATATTTGCTTCTACAATGGTGACCCATACCAATATTACATAAGAGTGTTAAATGTATAACTAATGGGCATCATTTTGTAACCCGTTGGTCAAAAATTTATTTATTTAATTTCTGCATTTTTTCCCTGCATTTCTCCCCCTAAGTGGACCCAAAGTGGCTACTATTTATTTCATAGATTCATGTCCTCAGTCACTACAACAGCTATGTTGATAAAAACCATCTTTTTGGTATTCTCTGTGTTGAAGTTTGATGCTTTTCATGCAGATGTGCACTAGAATTTTGTTTAGGTGTTGTTACACTGCAGGATAAAACCTGGCAACATCCATCATCAGTGTTCATAATTCTCTAGGTCTGAAATCACCCAGCTTAGTCAGGAAAATGAATATGTCCATGACAGACTTGAGAAGATGCAGAAAAGGAATGATGAATTGGAGGAGCAGTGTATCCAGCATGGAAGGATGCATGAGAAAATGAAACTAAGGTAAGAGGATCTATTAATATAGCTTGATGTGGTCTGCTATAAACCTGGTGGGTCTGTTGACATTCTAACACTTTGATTTCATTTTAAAAAAATAATCAAAATCTTTTAAACCAAAGTTTCATTGCTTAATATTCTTCAAATAGTTTTTAACAGATAAAAGAAAAGTGTATATCTCATAGTTCTTTAAACGATGCATACTTTGAGCACCTGCTTTTAGGCTGTTTCTGTTGCCTGCTCTGTTCCCTAGATCAGTTGTCTAAATACATTGAAATGTGTCCTTATCTATTTGCAGTTTTTGTAAAATATTTTTCAACAGTGTTTATTTTAACTTTTAAAAAATTTATTTGCAGTATTTTAATATAATACTTTAAAAATCAGTTTTAAGTATCAGGAGAATAGCAGTAACCTTCTAATTTTAACAAAAGGTGTGAACATGCAGTTTTTTGTTGTTTTTTTTACTCAAGCCAGTTTAGACCAGCATCAGCTTTGAGGAAGGTGAGCTTTTAACCCAAAGGAAGTCAATTAAATGAAAACATTTTGGAGGTCATAGAAATTAGCAGTTTATACTCTGTGGGCAACGTAGCTACACTGAGTTCCACGTAAGTGGCCTTATAATTGACTATTATAGTAGTTGGCAACCTTCAGTCTCGAAAGACTATGGTATCGCGCTCTGAAAGGTGGTTCTGGAACAGCGTCTAGTGTGGCTGAAAAGGCTGATTCGGGAGTGACAATCCCTTCCACACTGGGAACAAGTGCAGTCTGTCCCTGGCCTGTCTCCCTGGCTATGGGCCTTCCTTCTTTGCCTCTTAGCTTCAGACTGTTGGCCAAGTGTCTCTTCAAACTGGGAAAGGCCATGTTGCACAGCCTGCCTCCAAGCGGGCCGCTCAGAGGCCAGGGTTTCCCACTTGTTAAGGTCCACTCCTAAGGCCTTCAGATCCCTCTTGCAGATGTCCTTGTATCGCAGCTGTGGTCTACCCGTAGGGCGCTTTCCTTGCACGAGTTCTCCATAGAGGAGATCCTTTGGGATCCGGCCATCATCCATTCTCACGACATGACCGAGCCAACGCAGGCGTCTCTGTTTCAGTAGTGCATACATGCTAGGGATTCCAGCACGTTCCAGGACTGTGTTGTTTGGAACTTTGTCCTGCCAGGTGATGCCGAGAATACGTCGGAGGCAGCGCATGTGGAAAGCATTCAGTTTCCTCTCCTGTTGTGAGTGAAGAGTCCATGACTCGCTGCAGTACAGAAGTGTACTCAGGACGCAAGCTCTGTAGACCTGGATCTTGGTATGTTCCGTCAGCTTCTTGTTGGACCAGACTCTCTTTGTGAGTCTGGAAAACGTGGTAGCTGCTTTACCGATGCGTTTGTTTAGCTTGGTATCGAGAGAGAGAGTGTCGGAGATCGTTGAGCCAAGGTACACAAAGTCATGGACAACCTCCAGTTCATGCGCAGAGATTGTAATGCAGGGAGGTGGAACCCTCCCTGCATTAAGGCACCTGGAAAAGACAGCATCCCTGCTGAAGTCCTAAAGTGCTGCAAAGAGATCATCATCACTGAGCTGCATGAAATCCTTTGTCTCTGCTGGAGAGAAGGTGGAGTACCTCAAGACATGAGGGATGCAAACATCATCACGCTGTACAAGAACAAAGGCGACAGGGGTGACTGCAACAACTACCGTGGCATCTCTCTCCTTAGCGTTGTAGGAAAGTTGTTTGCCCGAGTTGCACTAAAGAGGCTCCAGGTACTTGCAGAGAGCGTTTATCCAGAATCACAGTGTGGATTCCGAGCCAACAGGTCCACCACTGATATGGTATTCTCCCTTAGACAACTGCAGGAGAAATGCAGGGAACAACGACAGCCACTCTTTATAGCAGGGGTGTCCAAAGTTTTTGGCAGGAGGGCCACATTGTCTCTCTGACACTGTGTCCGGGGGTAAAAAAGAATGAATTTACATTTAAAATTTGAATAAATTTACATAAGCTTACATAAATGAATACATTAAAGATGAACTTATATGAATGAATGAAGGTCTTGCAATAGCTCAAGGCCTATAAAAGGACTTGTACAAAGCAAGGCTGGCCTTTCCTTTCCTGCTGCTACTGCATCACAGACGTGAAACAACAAGCGATGGAGGGAGCCCTCAACCCACAGCTCACACGAGAGGTCAAACAGTCGCCCTCACGCTGGGAGCAGTTGCATCGGGCCAGTGTGGGGTCCAACAAATCTCCAGAGGGCCAGAGGCTCATTGGAGACTGGGGACTCCCTGAGGGCCACATTGAGAGGCCTCGAGGGCCGCAAGTGGCCCCAGGGCCGGGGTTTGGGCACCCCTGCTTTATAGCCTTCATAGATCTCACGAAGGCTTTCGACCTGGTCAGCAGGGATGGCCTCTTCAAGATTCTCCCCAAGATTGGATGTCCACCCAGGCTCCTCAGCATCATCAGATCCTTCCACAAGGACATGAAGGGCACTGTTGTCTTTGATGGCTCCACATCAGACCCCTTTGACATCCGAAGCGGCGTGAAGCAGGGCTGTGTTCTTGCACCAACCTTGTTTGGGATCTTCTTCGCTGTCCTGCTGAAGCAGGCCTTTGGAACTACAACAGAAGGCATCTATCTCCGGACCAGATCAGATGGAAAGCTCTTCAACCTCTCCAGACTGAGAGCAAAGTCCAAAGTCCAGCTGAAATGTCTGCGTGACTTCCTCTTTGCCGACGATGCAGCTATCACTACCCACTCTGCCAAAGATCTCCAGCAGCTCATGGATCGTTTTAGCAAGGCCTGCCAAGATTTTGGACTGACAATCAGCCTGAAGAAAACACAGGTCATGGTTCAGGATGTGGACTCACCTATTATAGTAATGGAGAGTTAATCCTATTCTGGGACATACTGGAAGAGAGCCGCTTAAATCTCAGTTCTTGTGTTTTGTGAGATCTGCATTTTCTGATTTACTATCTCATTTTCACATGTCAAGCCTTCTCAACCATAAGCTACAACTTTATTAGCAGTTTGTAGAAGCAATACCAAGTTTGGCACATTCCTAAGGTGAGGACAAAGATGTTTCCCCAGCTGAACTGTGGTTTTGCCAAGTGGTACCAATTTGCTTGCCCTAGGAGGAAAGTGACGTTAGCAAGAGGTCAACATAAGCAGTGGCAGTTTTGACCAGTGTGCTGCCCAGGGGCAGGAATGCAAAAAGATCCCCCCAGTGATTGTGTCTGGAGGCCTTCTGAGGGCTAGAGAGGCTGTGCACTGTCTTTCCAGCCCTCAAAAGGCCTTCTAAGGCCACCGGAAGGCCTTAAAACGTCACTTCCAGTTTTTCAGAGAAAACTAGAAGTGATGTTTTAAGACTCTCTGGGAGGCTTAGAAGGCCTTCTGAGGGTTGAAGAGGCTGCATGTGGCCCTTCTGGTCCTCAGAAGGCCTCCAGAAGGGAAGTAGTAGCTGCGGGCAGCTCTAGGGGCAGCACAACTGGGGGCATAGTGACACCCTCCCAGCCATGCCATCCAGACACTTGCACCCATGGACCCACCACTTTGGTATGCCACTGAACATAAGTAACCCTACTTCGTTTAGCAGAGGGGGACTGTAGTTAAATGGTAGAACACCTCATGCAGAAGACTCAATTCTCAGCATCTCCAGTTGTAATGTAATGTCCTGTTTGAAATACTGGAGAGCTGCTGCCTGGTGTTTACATGCCATCACCATCGCCATCATGCAAGCAAAACACCACAAGACTGGTCTGGATCATCCTCACCTGACCCCAAACATTATGTTCATGTGTATATAAAAAGATGGCAGCAGCTGGCAACAGTGGATAGACGGTAATGAGATGATTGTGTTACTTTGTATGTGGTTACATTTGACTGTATAGTTCCACTAAGTAGTAGCTGCTGAAAGTGTATGCTGCACTAGATGATTTTATCATAAAGGCTATCTTTTCTCTTCTCATGTGGTTCTTCTTTGTATTCAATCACAAATCAAACCTCTTGCTTTTTGCCTCAGAGGCAGCTGACCTTCTCTAATATGCCATCTGCAATCTCCCCTACATCTGTGTAAGAAATGCTGCTTCTCCAGTTTTTTCCTCTCGCTGAATTTCTAAATGTCTTACTTGCTGTTTATGAATCTTGTCATTTATAATCCTTTGGCCCAGTTTCCAGTCCCCTTGGTAATATTCATATCAGAATCTATTAAGTTGCATGTTAGGAGTCAAATGCTTCATAAATGGCAGCATATTTGTGTTTACTGATTTGGTGATTTATTCTAAATTATGAACTGTTTTCTTATAAATAAATTCTTCCCTAGCCTTGCAGACACTAGTCCATATGATGTGGTAGATGTTCAGTGCCATTTGTAGATGTCCATTAGAGTGAGGATATCAAATTGATGTTAGGGAGTCAGATCTTCCTTCCTTTAGTCATGTTTGTGACTATCTTGGTAAGTTAATGTGGCATCTTGGGTGCCTCGTCCCTTTTGTATCAGACTGAGAAGTAGAAAGATTTAGACTTTTTTTTCTCTTCAGGCTGATTAGGAAGAATGAGCAGGCATTTTATTTTCCCAGTGGCTTCCCCACAGTTGGTTAGGGAAATAACACAGGGGATCTTCAGTGTGGGTTTGTGTATCACACCTTGCTAGAACCTTCAGTGCTTGGTCCTACTCATAATAGTCTGGCATTACTGAAACCTGATGGAACAATGAAAGCCACCAGGCTTGTAATTAAAATTAAATATAATATCTACAGAAAGGACAAGATGGATCATACTGAAGGTGGTACTCTGTGTGTCAAAGAAGGCATAAAGTTCAGTAAAGTAGAAAATTCAAAAGAAACAAACTTATGTCTGTGACTAGAAATTACAGGCCAAAAGTGGGTATAGTGCAAAGACTGTGATATCTACCCTGATGAGCTGCAATTTTACAACGGCATCTACAAGCCTCAACTCTCACTTTGGCATGTTTGGCATGGCTCTGTTCCACCCTCTCTTGAAGAGATTCTGGAAGCAGGATATTGCATCTGACCACCTCCTCACCTTTTAAATAATGGCCAGTATGGTTAGTTCTCAAGGGCCAGAGGAGCCTAGCAGTGTGATTTTCCCACATGTGGAAAATGGTGATGGTGGAAGATGTGACCTGACCAAAGATTCTTATTCCCAAGTTATTGGCCAAAGCTGTGCACACATTGCCACTGTCTCCCCATGCTCACCCAATGAAAGCACATTTCACTCATTTTCAGCCTAAGGATGTTCGTTCAGTATTTCCTCAGGGTCTGGCTAAGCCTCTCATTGTTTCTTAGCTTGGTTGGTACAACTTCTTAAATTGGTTGGTACAGTCAGAGAAGTTTGATCTCACCAGGAGCAAAAATGTCAACAGACTGACTCTCATACACTGCTCTCTGCCAGAGGGTAATGAAATGATTCTGAGAGCCACAGATTGTAGCCCTTACTTCCTCCATAGTTATATACCAGTGAATAGGGAGGAAGCCCTAAAGTATTCCTGCAACAAAAAAAAACCTTAAGCCAACCTTAGACAGGGCTCCAAGCATTCTGAGCATGTCAGAACATGACTTCTGAGTAGACATGCAGTGCATAAGTGCACTGTCAGTCACTTATGAGACCTCCAAAAGATGTCCAGACAGGACTGAGAAAAGTCTAATTGGAGCTTTCCTGGTCAATTACTGTATAGATGCCCTGCAGCTAGGTAATGAGGACATGACTTCTAAGATGTGGTGAACCATAATATTCAAGTTCACAGCACAGATGTGGGCCTTGGTTGCCAGGCTCAGTAGTGAACTTTGTCATCTTGAAATTTAAGCTTTTTGTTATCATGCACACAGAGGCACAAGTGCAGGCACAGCAGATGCTATGCTGACAAAAGTTAAAGATAAGCAGAAGGTTCTTCCCATGTCCTTCCCATGTCTCTTCCCAAGAAGGAAGAGAGAGGGGCCAAAGGAATTCAGTCATCAAAAGACCATGCTCAAGCCCAGATTCTACAGGTTTTTCTACTAAGTGGAGTGTCACTAAGCCCATCATGAAAGAAACCACCTCCATCAGCATTCCCAGTTAGCCTTTCCCCTCCAAGGAAAGTAAGAAGCAAATATGATGCCAACTCTGGTCCAATTTTGGTCCATCTTTCATTTTGTGAAAATGTGAGCTCGCTCTATCACAGGCACCTAAATGTTTGAGATGGTGTCCATGGAATTTGACTTGGGGCAAGCTGGGTATCCCCAGAATAGTAAGGTCCAGAAACCCATTTGTACATGGCAATGATCCAGTATCTCTAGATTTGGATGCAGTGGAACATGCACTTCACAGGCATCAGGCATCTTGGCAATTCTTTTTACTACTCCAAAGAAAAAAGGGAACATATACACCATTAGCAACCAAGAAAGGTTGAATAAGTACCTGATAAAGAGCCATTTCAGGATGGAGAATCCAATGACAATTTTGATTTTAATAGTTCAGGGAGACTGTAGATCTCTGTAGAATCTATCCCTATGGTCTCATCAGAGCCAGTCACAGATGATTTCTCAGATTTGTGTGCAGTAGGAAGGACATCCAATACTGAACTTTCAGGTTTGCCTTTGTTTCCCCTCCCCCGTCCTACCCTGTACTGCCCTGACAACTTCTACAAAGGCCTTAATGGCACTTTGTAGTGCATCTGAAGTTATAAGAAGTAGCAATGTATCCCTTTCTCACTGACATTCTGATCAAGTCCCCATCCCCATGGCAAGCAAAATTGCCATGACCAAAGCTGACCAAAGAAGCTCAGTTTCATCACCATCTGAAAAAGGGGGTTCCCTTTGCCAAGAGAATAGAAGGCAAGATCCACAGCACCACTCTTTTGTGGCAGCAACATAGACTAATGACCTTGGTGAATCTTTAGTGGATTCTGGTGGTATGCCAGGTTGTGGTCTCACTTGGAGGTTCCCCCATCAAACCAAAGCCACATGGCAAATAGGGCACATATATTCCTGTGCATCCCATCTTGGATGAGAGCTTCTTTTTAAACTTATTGTAAATTTTCAATTTACTTACTTGATTGATTTGATTTTGTTGTATGGGAGTGTTAAATTTTCCTGCTTGATGATGTCACTTCTGGCCATGACATCACTTCCAGGTTGATGACTTCATTTCTGGTAGTTCCCGGACCAGTCTGAGAACCACTGCACCACTCTTTTCCCTTCAGATTGCAGTCTCATTCACTGCATTTTGTAAAACAAGTCATGAAAAAGATTCATGGAACAACATGAAATTTTACCC
The DNA here is from genome assembly GCF_035046505.1 of Tiliqua scincoides. Taxonomy (NCBI): domain Eukaryota; kingdom Metazoa; phylum Chordata; class Lepidosauria; order Squamata; family Scincidae; genus Tiliqua; species Tiliqua scincoides. Next base: position 232,900,097 of record NC_089821.1, read on the forward strand.
TTAAAGAACACAAAAATGTTAAGACTTTCTCTCTGTGGTAATTGCTCCTTTTTTGTTCAAGGGTCTGATTTTGATATTATGCCCCATCAAACCAAAGGCCTTTCTTGAATGTCTTTGCAAGCTGTTACTCCACTGCAATGGGTTTGTGGTGTGTGCGCGTGCCTGTGTGGCCTGGAAATGGACAGATCTTGCATGCTTTCTCTTCAGCAAGTACTGTATGTTGCTTACATACTTTTTTCTCAGGATATGCAAACTTGTCTTCAAAGGCCAAGAGTGCTTCATGTTTAGATTGCAGTGGTTAAAATAGTTTTTGAATCACCTCATTGTATATCATGTAAATATTCATTACTTTTGCTGAGTATTTAGTCAGTGAAGTGTAGCATTTTAAAAAGTGGGTGTCCATCTGAATGACATCTGAATCTTTGACATCTATTGTTCTTGATTTAGCTCAGGAATGTATTATTGAGGGAAGGGCAAAAAAGTTAAGACTTTCAGTGAAATTAAATGGGTTTTCAGTTGTTACTTAATAACCCATGTTGTTCTCTATGCCTGAACTTTTTAATTTCTTCGTTTACCTACTTGATGTGACAACATGCTGAATCTCTTCTTTCTTTGTTATCACATTCTTTCTGCTACATGTTATTCATTCTAGACATGCAGTTGTTTTTCAAATCCAGGCCTGCTTTAGAGGCTTCATCTTTTTATTGTGTTATCCTCACAACAACTATGGAATATTTGGACATTTCCATAGCACAGATCAGAAAACCGAGACTGCAGAGACCTGCAGAGACAGTGATCCCTGTTGATTGGTACTCAGATTATTTTACAAAATGTACAAAAGTCTATGCATTAGAAACGTATGTCACATCATCTCCCCCTTTTTTTAAGGAAGAATTGGAAGAAGGAGGAAGGATAAATTAAAAGTGAATTGAGAATAGATTTTTAAAATAAGTTGGGAAAACAAAAAGGGTTTTGAGAGTTTTTGGATAGGCATGAAGGAAGAGAGGAAAAATGATATCTGGAAGAAGGGAGTTCTATACTGTAGGACTGTTATAATAAAGGTACAATCACTTTCTCTTCAGGCAAGATCCCCAAACAGCAGGAATAGATAGGCTACTCTTTGAGCCTATATAATTCAGGTTATTAAAATTTGCAAGTATAATTTTCTTGATACATACTGCGGGACTGCTCAGACATGAGTAAATGTTTGTATGGAAGCTACCAGATGCAGCTGCATGGCAGTAATGGCATGTCTGGCTTGATGTGGTCTGAAAATAGCTACTGTTTTATTAGCTGAAAAATGTGCCTCTGTGCTCATTGCCAAGAAGTGGTGGCTGTATCCAGGACGCTGAGTCGGATGATGTTGTTTCTGTTGGTTGCATCCATGAGAATAGCTAGACCACTTCACATGGAGGAATGTGCTTGCCTCTGAACCTCATCCAAAGTTACTGTCAAGCAAATGCATGGTCAGTTGTCCTCACAGTAAAATAATGAATTTAACTAAGGGCCCGTTCCCGAGCTGGAACAACGCCTGCACCAACCTCCAACACCAGACTGGGTGTCACAAACATGCCATAAAGCATGCCTGCAACACACTGCTGAGTCAGTGTTGGTGCTGAGCCCAGTGCAGGCTGGATGCTGCCCAGACCTAGGTAAGACCTCTGGGCAGCTAAGAGGACTTCAGGGGTGGGGGTGGGGGTGTTCCGTGATGGGGGGAGGGCTGGGCAGGGGGGAGAAACTGGGGCGGGACCAGCAGAGCTCTGCTCCACTGGATCCTGAATTTGGTATTGGGCCCTCCTGCCCAACACAGAGTCTCTCAACTCTGAGAAACTTGCAAAACACCCAGCGCAGACTTGAGAAGCCCCACTTTGGAGCTTGGGGCTTTCTCTGGGGAAAGGGGACAAAAGTCCTCTTCCACTGAGGAGACCTTTGGCGACTGCCACAGGGCCACAGGATGCAGTGTTAGCCGCTTTGACATTTCTGCACCTGGCAGTGGCGTTGCTTTAGCATTAGGCTGTAACTTGACTCTAACAATGCTTGCTTAAACTAGAGTTCAATTTGTGGCAAACCCTGGGTCAAGTCTAGGTCCCTGGGAGTTGCCAACTGATCTTTCAGTTACTGACTGGCAACATGAGGAACAGAAAAGAGGAATTCTAGAAATATAACTGTGTTATTCTTCTGTAACAGAAAAAAAATCTGTGGCACCTTTAGATATAAGAACATAAGAACATAAGAACAGCCCCACTGGATCAGGCCATAGGCCCAACTAGTTCAGCTTCCTGTATCTCACAGCAGCCCACCAAATGCCCCAGGGAACACACCAGATAACAAGAGACCTCATCCTGGTGCCCTCCCTTGCTACTACAGGTATAGAGTAAAACATTTGGAACAATGTGGCCAAAAGAGCAAGAAATGCAAGAGATACAGCCTGTGTTATTTCTGTGTTAACCCCTTGTATACAATTAGGTACATAACGATTCAAAACACCGGCGATTTTCCTAGCTTCAGTATGTGAACATGTGATACAAAAGAAAACTTTTGTCTCCATGGAGTTCTAAATAAATAGAATCAGCCTTGCACAGATGTTTTGCTATTTCAGTGTTTTTTTATTTTTGTTGGCTTGAATATGATCTGGGTTTACAGAGAAAATGGGCACACATTTTATAGTAAATATATGAAAGGTGCTTTGCAGTGCCACCAGTTGCCCTAGATGTCAAAGTAGCCCAATAACACAGTTAGTTGATGAGAAGAATCTTATACATTTGGATAATAAGTCTGTAAGCTTTACATGTACTCTTAATAATAGTAATAAATTTGCTATTATTATTGGCAAAAATATTTTTAGGAAAAGAATGCAAAGTAATATGAACAAGAGAAAGTGAAAGGCAGTAGAGAGAACCTCTATTACATGGCTGTTGCTTTAAAACTTACTGTGTGGAGAAACAGTAGTCTGCAATCTTTTCCCTTCCCGTAAGTCTTGTGTGTTTTTACACACACACAGCATAGTAACAGCATTATACGTTTTAAATCAAAATGATAAATAATCACTCAACATTTGAGACTTTAATATGGTAGTGTGTTTGGGCAGAATGAGTGGCTAAGAAATAAGACAGGCAACATTTGTCATTTTAAAAAAAATCTGTTACTTTTTTACCCCTTCATGAAACAATCTCACGTAATTATAATTAGCACAAGCTATTTCCTTAAGGCCGTGATAGTTAAAATCCATTCCTTCAATTACTTTTTCATACTGGATAGCTACTCTTTGGGGTGACATGAAAGTTGGTAAAAATGAACCTTGCACTGACTTTGGTTTCATGTTTTTTGTGGGAGGATGGTAGGTTTGACAGCGCAGTGCAAAGCATGTATGCACAGGAAGTAAACTCAATTGACCTTACTTCTTAGTGCTTAGTGCAACCTTAGGTACTCAGTTGATAATTCTGCATATCAGTCCAATTCTTTCTTGCCCTGTTTGCAGTAGGCAGACAGGGGATGCTTACAAAGACATTATCTAAATGAAAATCTATGAGAAATAATAATCTCTTGTGATGGTCTTAATAAATGGTCTTTGAGATTTTATTTTAATTCGGTTTTCCAAGGACAGGTGAAGCACTTAAGTAAGGTGCCTTGGACTTTCTTTATAAGGATAATGGTTTGGGTAGCTAGTAAGATTTCTCCCCTCCCACCCCCCGAAAATGCTCCTGCATTTTTACTTATCTTAGTTTACTCTGGTTGATCAAAGCTTGCCCACTTGCAGAAGGCATCTTTGCATGGTCCTAGTCCATCCCCCTTCCGTTCCCACCATATTCAGTTGTACTGGCTAAACATTATCTTGATGTGAAATCTTCTCCCCCCCCAAAAAAAATCAACAACAGTGGGTTTCCAGCCTATATTTCTTTCACCTGCTATATGATTGATATTTTGTATTTTAAAATAGGCTTTTAACACATACTTGAGCTCTTTCTAGCACTGGAGTTCCAAGGAAAAGCCTAGAGGATTGGCAGTTTGGGGCAGATGTGTGTCTGTTCCTCAGGCATCAGTGGCTGTAAGTTAACAATTAAAAAAAAAAGTTGCAGCCATCTGTGTAACAAGACGGCAGAGATCCACACATGCCTGTTACTATAAATAAGGAAACTTGTCTGATTTCATAGATGTTGGATTTATAAAGACTCGATGTGTCAAATCCTAACTGTGTGCCATGCTGCTGGGATGTGTTGGCAGCCAAATACCTGTAGTGGTCTTCCCTTCAGACATTTTAGAGAAGCACAGCATTTCTGGAAAGCTGTTTCTGCAGCAAAACATATGAGGCCTTACATGATTTTTATATGCACTTTATCCAAGGAAAATGCCTGATTTCTCTCTCCTGCTCTTGCCTCCTCCTCTTCCATTGCAAAATGATCTTAAATTGAACTTTCATTCTTTTCCATCTGACTGAGTGAAAGCATAGTAAATGATTACAATTCATTATATATATATAAATATTGTTCATTTGATATGGATTAACACAATGTAGAAATATTATGATCTATCCTAAACAGTCTTCAGACATAAACTGACACTTTTTTCTTTATGACTGCGGTACATTTTTTTTTCAATTCTGGGACATAATCTAGGAGATTATATCACCTACATGGAAGCTACCCCAAAATTCAACAGTACCTTGTTATCCTCCTGTCCTCTTCCTCCACCATTCAACAGTGCCCTGTTATCCTCCTGTCCCATTCCTCCATCCTTCCATCTGTGGACATGTTTATAGGCAGCATAATGAGCTATTAGATATGGTTCATCTCTCATCTCAGTGCAGTGGTGCTTCCTGCACGTGTACCCATGTGCACGCACAGGCAGGAGGAGGAGAAGAAAAGGTCTCTCTTTAGTCTAAGAAGCCTCTGTATGTCAGTGATGTGCCCACAGTGAATTTGATCATGCCCCTGCAGTTTTACCACCTGTATTAAATTCTGTCATAAATGTATGTTACTCCCTAATGTGCACTGACTGAATATGTCTGTTTTTGAAATATTTGTATCCCAAAGCCTTCCAGCCTGATGCTCCCAGATTCCAAAGGAACATCAAGGTGGCTAGCAACTGAGTTGCTGCAACAGTTCAATATTGTCTTCTTGTGTAGAAGGCTTCATAATTTTCAGTTTCAACATGGGCTTGCATCTAATAGTAGTATTTTAATACATGTTAGAATCTGAGAGAAGAGTCATACATAGAAGTTGCCCTTGGGCCCTGATCAAGAGATGATGTTGCAATAAGTCATCATGTATGCCTGTCATGAGCTCCTGGGTATGTGGATATTCATTCACATCCATATTGAGAGATGGCAGAGAAACTTGTGATACCTTTTATTACATTGGAAGCTTACATTAAAAGAAATGTGTTAGCCTTTAAGATACCATGAGAGCCTTTGTTGTGTTGCTACAGACTTAGCGCAACCAACTTTCTGGAATTTGCTACTGTATGCAGGATGAGCGGGATGGTGACCCTCATGCCATATATAGAGATGCTGGAGATACTTTTCATGATTGCATAAGTATTCTCTTGGTCATGTTCTTGGCCAAATGTGGAACTGTATACAACAATGACCCACATACATAGAAAGGAGTACTTTGGATTGTCTTTTTTGTCATTTACAGTAGAATCCATTTTACATACAAGTATGTATGTTTTGCATACAAGTATGCACAAGTATTCTATCCCTTACATAAACTGATTGTTTCTTAGATTGGGTATATATTTTTCTAATTGCAAGGAGAAGAGAAATACTATTGGGGAGGGTT